>NC_135899.1:50999041-52199041 GCF_964194155.1 Cetorhinus maximus
GGCTTAATGTTCCAAACTATATCCCACCTAAGGCAAGCTTACTGCTGCCACTGGCAGCAAAACACAATCTTTCTGTGTCAATGTTCTCTTAATGAACACCACTCATTAATAAATAAGTAGATAAATAATACATGGCTCTCTGAAGAGGCTATCAGTAATAAAGTCTGTTACATACACTTATCTCAGATTCCTTTCATGCCCAAGTGAAATAGATTGATCACAATGCTTATTTGTCTCCACAATTAAAATTTTAATTAGTCTCATTGTGCATCTAATGTCCCTACTGTATATTGTAAAGAAAACATTATAGAACTTACATTCATTTAGCACCTATCACAATCCCAGGATATCCTACATTGTTTCATAGCCAATGAGTTACTTTGAAGTGTAGTCACTGTTTACTGCAGGGAAATGCATCAGCCAATTTGCACACAGCAAGATCCCACAAACAGCACTGAGGTTAATGACCAGATCATCTGTTTTTAGTGATGTTGCTTCAGGGATAGATAATTGGCCAGGACACTCAGAGGACCAACTTCTCAGTTCTTCTTTGAATGGAATTGTGGAATTTCTAGTGTCCAGCTGAGAGGGCAAATGGTAACGCTGGTTTAGCATCTCAGCTGAAAGTCAGAATTATACAGACATTTATTCTGAATTCCATTTTGATTCTTTTCAAGACCTTCATGGTAAGCTGGGACCTTGGGCTCTGCTTGAGGCTGAATTAGTTTATTTGGTGACTAACAGAAAGTAGGGATCAACCCCACTGGGTGCTGAGTTATCTTATTTCAGATGGGTTTTAAGGGCACACTATGCGCTTCTGGGATAGAATAGGAACAATTTGTCCTACTTATTAAATCCCCGCTGCTGAATATAAATGTACTTAAGCAATGGGTAAAGACACAATTAGATTTAGCTGTGATGCTCCTTGAGGTTAAATAGTTGTTGACATCCACTATCAAGGTGAACAATGGCCACCTGCCAAGGCACCAGAGCAAGTACTACATGTATGGAACTACATCCTCAATGAGGGGTCAATCAGGAAAGAAAAATATATTTCAAACATGCATTGTAACAGACAGAAATATGAGGGACTGAGACAGGTTCTGAACACCTAGTCACAAAGTCTATGAAACTGTAATATGTTTGATGAGACCTTCAATAGTCTGTCATCTGATCAGAGGTTCATTGCAGAATTTAATTGTGTTTTGAAGAACAGACAGGATCCTAGATGAAGACAACAGGACCTATAGCTAAAGAGAATGTTAAACATGAAAAGTCAATATCCATAATAAGCATTTGAGCAATATTTTGAATATTACCATGTATGCAAAGTTTGCCAGTTCTGTAAATTCACTCTAATCACTGCGTATGAGGTACCATGGGCTTCGGGGTCCCAAAACCACTCTTACTGGCAGCAGCACTAGCTCAGCAATTTTACTGGAGGTGGCTTCTTAATTGGCCGCCTTCAGGCTCGCAGTCCAATCAGGGACAGTGGGCAGGATTCTGATATTGGTGGCCCAATCAGTGGGCTGGCAGCTTTAGAGCCTCAGCAGCCATGTGGGGAGAGATAGGTACTGCTGGGGCAACTCAGGAATCAAGAGGGTACAGGGGTAAGAGGAAAAATAAAAATCTGAGAGAACAAGCAGGCAGGTCCCTCCAGATGGCCCACTGGGGCCGCACACTGTCTGTGGACCCTCTTCGGAATATGGAGTCTCCAGCTCCAATGGCACCTCCTCCCCACCCTGGACTGCTGCAGAGAGCTGCCTCTATGAAGCTGGTAGGACCTTACCTGATGGGGGACTGGTCCTCCACCTGCCAAATGCCAGTGGGCCTGAAGAACCAATCCTAATAGGGTTCTTCCATATTTAAATTGGCTGCCTGCCTCCCAACACGGCTACCTGTTGCTTTCCCAAACTGGGGGAGTGGACAATGGAGAAGGGAACATCACTCTGTATTGCTTTCCAAACTCTACCTGACCTGGTGGAGTAAACAATGGAGATGGAGAGTTACTCTGCACCCTATCTTTGCTCTAACTGACCTGAAAGAGTGAATGAGTGATAAGTGAGCTTTATTCTGCATCTTGTCATTGTTGGAAGTGCTTGATCACTGGATGGGTTTCAACAAAGATAGCTCTTGGCTCATTGAATCCCATGCTTTCAGAAAACAAGTGCCACCATTTTCCTTCGTGGTATCTAACTGTACTGTTGCTGATACTGAGTGAAGAAAGTATTTTATATTGCTTAATTCATCATCATTGATCACTAGACATGGCTTTTCGTTTTACTGAGAATTAGTTAGCCAAACCTTTGGAACAGCATTCTAACCCTTGATATTTTATGAATAGAAACTTTGTCAAAAAGAAGGTAAATATCTGCAATAGCATTTTTCAGGAGCAAGATTAATTATTTTTTTTCATATTTAATATGTTTAAAATATTTAATCTGTTTACTTAACGTATGGATTACAACAGTAATGTGGAAAGTGCATGATGGGATAGTTTGCATGCTTGGATCCTGGTTACGATGGCGGCAAAGTTAAGGACACAGTGGGTCAATAAAATTGATTTTTATTTTTACTTAACTACCTTAAATGAGATATTTTAACCAAGATTGTTAACCAGTTTCAGCTATTTTAATCAAACCAAATAGCACCTTTAAAGGAGAGATGCCTTTTCAATTGTCATGTTTGAATAACTAGTTTATTGTTGGTTGGTGTGATGAATGGCTCTCATATTCTGAAACTAGGACTGACTGCAGTCCCAAGCAAAAAGCTGGAAGTTTTTTTTATGGGAATGGCAACACATTACTCTTGGGATGACTGATCCCCAGGTTAAAAGCATTAACAAGTAAATGGCATATACTCATTTCTTTGAGAATTTTGGCAGTGTTGTTTTCCTGTTAGATCAGTTGCTGTGTATTCTGCCCTCTGTGGAACTGATCCCAGATTCAGTGCTGATCTCTGAGGGTTAGTAGGTGTCAATGAGGGCTGACAGCATTGATATTTCTGAACCCCCCACTCTCCCCAACCCAACCGCCACCCACCCCAGAGATATCTGTCCCACATTACTCTTTAGCACCATTTTGACTGGCAGCAATCATTCCAAAAGCGAAACACTAGCGAGAATATCCATTCCTGATCATTATGTTGTAACCCTCCTGACTTCAGCATTTGCATACATGGTAATATTCAGTTGTGTGAGCTTCCACAGTCTGAAGCCCATTGTCTGGATTGACACCTGAAGAATGGTCTCCTGGGTCAAGGTGGGTCAGCATCTTTAGGAGAGGGAGCAAGAAAATCGGAGAGGGGAGAACAGGTTTGCAGCCTCCATGTTGGGTATTATAGCCTTAGATTTTCTGATCCATGTATCATAAATCACTGGCTAGGCCTCAGCTGGAGTATTGTGTTCAATTTTTGGCATTGAAGGGATGTCAAGGCCTTGGATTGGGAGCAGAGGAGATTTATCAGAATGGTACCAGGGATGAGGGTCTTCAGTAATGTGGAGAGAATGGCGAAGCTGAGACAAGGTTAAGGGAGGATTTGATAGAAGTGTTCAGAATTTTGGAGTGGTTAGTAGAGTAGATGGAGAGAAACATTTTCCACTAGAAGGAGGGTTTGTAGTCAGAGAACACAGATTAAAGGCAATTGGCACAAACTCAAGAGGGGGAATGAGAGTTTTTTTCACACAGCGAGTTGTTATGATCTAGAATGTGCTGCCTGAAAGGGTAGCAGAAATAGACTCAATAGTAACTTTCAAAAGGGAATTAGATAAATACACGAAGAGGAGAAATTTTCAGGGCTATGGGGAAAGATAAGGGCACAGGACTAATTGGATAGCTTTTTCAAAGATACACAATGTGCTGGATTTTATGACCCATCCCCAGCCCCCTCCGTGGGGCAGGTTTCTGGCAGGGGTCATGTAAAAACAAGTGGTGGCAAGCCCACCGCCTCCCCGCCCACCCCTAGACTGGCCCCCAGAATAGGTGGGATTGCGCCGAAATCAGCAGCCCGCCCGTCATTTTATATATATATGATTAATATTTATATATACATAATTGGCTTGTTAACAAGCACAATTGACCCGGATCATACACTGTCCACACCATAATACAGCTGGTATGGGCAGACTGGTAGGAGTGGGCAGGCCAATTTTAAAAACATTTTTTTAAAAGCGGGAAGGCAGAGGAGATCAGCATTTGCAAGATTCGCTTTGCACATTAGGGACAACTGCCCCAAGATGTTACCCCATCCCTTTGTTCCTACCCGCCTGGCCTCCAAAATGCACCTTCTCAGCCCCCTCTCCCCTCCCCACCCACCCCTACAGGCTGTGCAATTCCTCTGATCCCACTAATCATTTCTGGGGTTGCTGGGACTGCTAGAGCTGCCAACCAATCAGATTGGCTGGCAGCTCTTGAGGGCAGGACTTTCCCCCAGTGTAGGGCCTCTCTCAACCTTTTTAGCCCACCAGCAGAACTGCGGGCTTCTTTCTGATGTGTCAGCTGCTGGCCAAGTCTTGCAATGGGTCGAGCGGGGTGGGGGTGGTGCTGGCGGTGGTGAGCAATACACCCCACTGCGAAGTCCAGCCCAATGGGTTGATTGGTCCTTTTCAGGGCTCACTGATTCTATGGGCTGAAGTTTCTTTCTGGTGACCTGATCCCACCATCGAGAGGAAATACGGGTTGCAATTTAACATATTCTGGTGGCGGGATCCAGAGGGCAATTCGAGCCCCATCCATTTAAGGATGGAGGATGGGGTCCTGAGGCTGGTGGACCAATAGGAGGCCCCCCAGCATTGAAAGATCAGTAGCCTCACAGTCTGAGATGGGAAGTGTCGATGTAGGTAAAAGAGAGGGAATCTCACAACGGAGGCACCTGCTGAAGAACTTTCCAAAGAGTAAAAATAAAAAGTGGCAACAGCTGCTATTGTAATATGGGTTTGATTGTTGTGACTCATTGATGAGAGGGTCTTATGTGTTTAAACATGAGCCCTTTATTGGTAATCTTTAACTATTTACAGATCCCAGGTTACCATTGTGCATGGTGCTGCTCACCATGCAGATTGGCTGCTTCTAGAGTGTTCTCTCTAGATTATTCTCTCAGAGCCTACTACCATGTGACTCTATACATCATACCATGGGCAGTGCTGTTCTCCAGTGTCACATTAACCCTTGCTCTGCTGAGCACCTTTACATTAGAATGGCATGCAGGCACACACAACATCTTACAACAGCTGCCAGACCATCATTGTAGTGGGAGAACCCCTCCAAAGAGTGGTCTGCGGCCACAGCTGTTCTCCTCTAGCAATCACTAAATTCGATAAGACATAGATGCCTCCCCACCCCTCTCCCCCGCCCCTGGTCCTTAAACTGCTGCTGGGAAGCCAGCTCAATTTATCGGCCGGGCTTCGGCCGTGGAGGACCTCTCCCTTCTGGAAAATTCCAGACGACTGCTGACATGTGCCTCAATGGGCAATTTATTTGGCCTAGTCAGCCACCTGCCTTAATCGGCTACCTGACCCTGGTGGGTAGCCGTAATCCCCCTCCACGACCCAGCCTCTAAAAAATTGCCTAGAGATGGCGACTGAGGCAGCAGACCAGCTCACCAGCTGATAACGAGAAATTTCAGCCTCCATTTCCAACTCAGTCGAATGAAAATTCAGCCCTATGATTCTTTGTCAGTTTAACAGCGGTAGTAACCCATTTTGAGTTTGATCAGCATTAAAATAACATCAATCAGAAAATCAAGACTTGCATGTCCTGGTTAAGTACCCAAGTATTGCTTTGCTTGGCTTGACTTCAAGGTTTGCTTATACTTGAATAATTGCAGGGGAGGAGAGCCAGAGGAGATTGGAGACTCCAGAGGCGGAATGGAAAGAGCTGATCTTAAGGTAAAGAGATTTATTTAAGAAGGAGACGATGCTAAATGCCTGGTGATAGGTTAGAAGGTCTCAGACAATGGCAGCCCTGCTAATGCCTTTGCACACAAAACCCACAAGTCATTAAAATTGCAATCAATAAATATAAAGAAACATTGTAGCTGAGTTTGCATGTTAATGTGCAGTCCCCATAAAGCTGATGTGCCCTCAGTCTGCACCAAGAGCTGACCAAATCCCCAACGCACTTAGACTAATTTCTACATCTAAAGAAATTCCCTATGCATTGTTTTCAGCGTTTCCATGAACTTATCCCTGACCTGTAAGATATTCAAAAGATGTGAGTTCTGCCTAAAAAAAAATCACATCAAACGATAACTTTTATGCAGGGTATTTCATCATGATAAAGAGAATTTTTAATTGCTCTTTTTAAAGTTAGCCCAAAGCCAGGATACACTTAATCCCCAAACACCTTATTGTACTGAAACCTCCCAAATCCCTGCCTTTCTATTATTATGGCATCATGTATATTCAGTGCATCTCTTAAAGGAGCCTTGGAGTCAATGATTCAGTGAGGAAGAGCAGAAGCTGACATTAAATGTGTGAAATTCGGAATTCTCAACAGCAGCAGACTACGAATTTGGTGTGACCTTCCCAGGGGGGAGTTGAAGTTGTTCACTCCCAGAATGGTGATACTTCTTGTTCTGCTGTTTTGACACACCCCTAAATATGTTCAAAGAGCCAAAGCTATTTGTGCCATCTTTAACCTTGGGAACACCAACACCTCCAGGTTCCATTCCAAGTCAGACACCATCCTGACATGGAGATCTGTTGATGTTCCTTCATTGTTGCTGGGTCAAAATTGTGGAATACCCATGGAAGCAATTTCACTACATGGACTGCAGCAGTTCAAGAAGATGACTCACCATTACTTTCACAAGGGCAACACGGGATGAGCAATAAATGCTGACCTTACCAGTGATGCCCATATCCCATGAATGAACTTTTAAAAGTTTGAGTTTAGGATTTGGGCAGGACAACAAGTTAGATTGTGCCTGGGCTTCTGATGTTTGTGTTGCTGCTGTAAGTTCACTAGAAATGTTAGTAATCTCTACATCATGACATGACGTGGAAGTAAATCTGAGGGGCAAAGAGGTGTGTGGTGAACTCCATGTTAGAACTCTTACCTCTAAGTAAATAATTTAATTTTAATTTATATTTTTGTATTTGGGTGTTAAGAAAGGTGGAAACTGGTTTTTATTTCATTTTGAGGTTTTTGTGAGCTGGGTGTCTGGAATTCTGGAGCCCTGTTTGTATACATGCATTTTTAATGAGGTTTTACCACTCTTGAAGTGAAGGGATGGGTTACCAAGTGGTTAGTAGTTTAGTGAAGTCGAAAAAAAAGTAGAAAAAGCTGTAGTGTTGCCTAGTGATAGGGGTCCAGACATACGCAGAGAGACGGGGAAACACAGGTCAATTGGTGTGTATACCAGAGAGTGCAGGCTGAAGGACTCTGATAAAGAAATCCTGCAAGCCTGCTAGGGAACTGAGTTTAGGAACTCGTGTTTGCTCTGAAACTGAAGCAATAGTGAGTTTAGATTACAGTTTTTGGGTGTCTCTGGGAGAGACACCAGGCGAAAAAAAGCATCTAGTGAATACTCAGGAGTCCGCCGGAGGAAATGTGCTTGAAACTCAGCTAACCCAAGCAAGGAACCTTGGTGCTGAGACAGTGGTAAATCTTCACTGGGGTTTTGTGCCAGTAAGGGTTTCTGGGATAAAAGGAATAGTGTGCTTGAATCATTTTCTGGTATCTGAATTGAAATCTTTCCAATCTTTTTGTTTAGTGTAATGTTCATTTTTTTCTTGTTTAATAAACTGTTTATTCTTTGTGTTAATAGTTTACTGGCAAACTCTTGTGAATGTGTTCAGCAATTGGCCTCCACGGTTTCGAAAGTAAACAAAGCTAGGATCTACCAAGCCAGGTTTTACTCTGGGATCTGACTTATCCAGTATTAACATCAGCTGGGATCATAACAGTAAGAGGGCTTTGTGTTCATAATCCCATTATCAAGACTTGAGGATGCAATCTAGGCTGACACTTCAGTGCAGTACTGAGGGAGTGCTGCGCTGTCATAGGTGCCATCTTTCAGATGAGTAAACTGAAGCTCCATCTGGCTCTTTCATACAGATGTATTAGATCTAATGGCACTTTTCAAAGAAGAGCAGGGGAGATATCCTGGCCAAAATTTATCCCTCAACTAACATCACTAAAACAAATTATATGGTCCTTTATCTTGTTGCTGTTTGTGGGATTGTGCCCAAATTATTAGCTGTATCTGTAGATTACTACAGTAACTACACTTCAATGTTCTCTATTGGGTGTAAAGTAGTTTGAGATGCCCTGAGGTCATAAAGGGTACCACATTAATGCAATGTTTTCCTTATTGCCATTTTTTGAGATTCCTGGATTTCTCACTCAAATATCTCAGGCATCCGATCTAACACCAGGCAAATGAATCCAGGTGAGGCATGTTAGTTTGTTTGTGAAGATAGGACCAAGGCAGGCAGCAATACAAGAGCACAAGAACATAAAAATTAGGAGCAGGAGTAGGCCATTTGGCCCCTCGAGCTTGCTCCACATTCAGACCAGGGAACTTTTCAGCCTTTAGTTCATATAGTTTTTCCAGTACATTTTCCCTGGTATTTGTGATTATTTTAAGTTCCTCCCTCCCTTCTACCACTTGAATTTCAAGTATTCTTGGGATTTTTTTGTGTCTTCTATGAAGACAGACACAAAATACCTGTTCAACCCTTCCATTTTCTTGTTTTCCATTATTAATTCCACAGACTCAATCTTTAAGGGACCAACATTCACTTTAGTTAATAAAAACAGAAAATGCTGGAAAAGCTCAGCAGGTCTGGCAGCATCTGTGGAGAGAGAAACACGGTTAACTTTTGGAGTCCGTATGACTCTACTTCAAAGTTACTTTTCCTTAGCTCTGAAGAAGGGTCATATGGACTCAAAATATTTACTCTGTTTCTCCCTCCAAAGATGCTGCCAGACGTGCTGAGTTTTTCCAGCATTTTCTGTTTTTATTTCAGATTTTCAACCTCCGCGGTATTTTGCTTTTATCTCACTTAATTCAGACTATCTGTTTTTATATTTCCAGCTAGCTTTTTTCTCATATTCTAATCTCTCCTTCCTTTTTTTTAGTTATTCTTTGCTGGTCTCTAAAATTTGTCCAATCTTCTTACCTACCACTAATCTTCACAGTATTGTATGCTTTTTCCTTTGATTTGATGCTATCCTTAACTTCCTTAGTTGGCCATGGATGGTGCATCCTTCTCATAGAGTCTTTTTTTCTCAGTGGCATGTACCTTTGCTGAGAGTTATGACATATCTCCTTAAATGTCTGCCACTGCTTCTCTACTGTCCTACCTTTTAACCTATTTTCCCAGATCACTTTAGCCAACATTGTCTTCATACCCTTGTAATTGCTTTTCTTTAAGTTTATGAGACTAGTGTTGGACCCACACTTCTCAACTTCAAACTGAATGTGAAACTCTATCATGTTATGATCAAAGTTTCCGAGAGACTCCTTTACAATGAGGTCATTAATTAATCCTGTCTCATTGCACATTATCAGGTTGAAAATAGCCTGTTCCCTGGTTGGATTTCTGCTGTAAGAAATTGCCCCAAATACATTCTAAGAGCTCATCTTACAGGTTACCTTTGTCAATCTGATTCATCCAATCTGTGCGAAGGTTAAAATCACCATGATTATCGCAGTACCATTCTTACAAGCTCCATTTTTTTCTTCTTGTATATTCCTACAGTGTAGCTAATGTTGGAGGGCCTTTAAACTATTCCCACAAGTGACTTCTTATTTTTGCTATTTTTTATCTCTACCCAAACTGATTCTAGATCTTGATCTACTGAATAAAGACCACCTCTGACTTATCATCCTTAATTAACAGAGCTACCCCACAACCTTCTCCTAACTTCCTGTCCTTCCAAAATATCAAATACCCTTGAATATTTAAGTCCCAGCCTTGGTCCCCTTGCAACCACGTTTCTGAAATGACTATCAGGCTATGCATATTTATTTCTATTTGTGTTATCAATTCATCTGTTTTGTTATGAACGCTGTGCACATTCAGGTACAGAGCCTTTAATTCTGTCTTTTTAACATTCTTGCAAACTTTGGCCTTATCTGCTGGCGGACTCTTAAGTTTATATGCACTGTTCCTTCCTGCTACATTCTGGTTATCATTAGCCAAATCAATATCTGCTCTATTGTTTCATCCTTTATCTTTAATATACCACATCCCCCCTCACATGTTCCCTCCACCCACCATTTAATTTAATGCCCTCTCTACCGCCGTGGTCCTATGACTCACCAGAACATTCATCCTAGCACATCCCAATAGTACAACTTTCACATTCCCCAGTACTGTTGCCAGTGCCCCATGAATCGAATCCCATTTCTCTCCCACCAATTTTTGAACCGCACTTTCAACTCTCTAATCTTATTTACCCCATGCCAATTAGCTCATGGTTCAGGTGTTAATCCAGGGATTATTACCTTTGTGGTTCTGCTTTTTAATTTAGCCCCTAGCTGCTCAAAATCCCTAACCAGAATCTCATTCCTAGTCCTAGCTATGTTGTTTGCACCCACGTGGATCATGACAAGTAGATCCTCCCGCCCTACTACAAGTTCATCTTCAACCTCGAGATGTCCTGAATTCTGGCAGCGGGCAGGCAACACAGTCTTCTGGCTTCATGCTCTCGGCTGCAGAAAACTGTGTCTATCCCCCTGGCTATACTGACCCCTACTATCACTACATTCTTATTTACTTACCCTACTTGAATGGTTACTGCACAATGGTGGCTTAGTCAATTCACTCATACACCCGGCAGCACTACACCCCACCCCCCCACATCATCTATACAGTCTGCAAGAACCTCGAATCTGCTGGATCCCCATACCTACCTCACTCATAGTCATACATTCTTGTCCCTGACCGCAGTCTAAATTTGAAGCACCTAGCCTAAGGGGCATCACTGCTAATGTAATTATTCCTGTCACCGTCTGTTGTAAGAGTCATCAGCCTTAGAGCTTGAAGCCTGGGTTCAGTTGCCTAGTGATTGCCGCAACAGACAACACAACACAGATGTCATAGACAATATTTAATGGAGATGATGGGATCTCATCCGCTGGCTGGAGAGCTGGTGAGAGCCCTGTGTCGCTTCCTTTCGGGGAGACCCGCTGAGTTAAGTGCCAATCAGGCACTTAACTGGGCAGTGATGGGCCTTTCCTAAAACCAGGGACCCTGGGTGGAAATCTGTCCCCAGAGAGCAGCTGGCCAATCAGAGGCTGGCAGCTGTGCATTGCTCAGCAACGCCAGCAGGAGCAGTTTCTACTGCCAGCAATGCATCCAGCCAAGGCCCAGGACGCCAAGGGACCAAAGCTGGTGAGTGATGGCGGGATGGGAGATGGAGGGGGGTGGGGTAGGGGGTGTTGTAGGGTGGGGATCGCAGGGGAAAGGGGTCAGCAGGAAGGATGGGGGTGGCTTTCAGCAAGCCTCCTCCTTTTGGATGCCAGGTCTCTCGTTCGGGCATTGAGTTCCTTTTAACTAAGAACCTTCACCAGAAGGCTGCAATCAACCCCGACATGGTTTCCTTTTTAGAGTTCCCACATGGTGAGTTCCCCTGGAAGTGGGGTGAGGTCCTTAAGTTGCCACCGTAATTGTCTCAGGGGGAGGGCATTAAATTCTGCCCCATGAGTTCAATTCCCACATTCGCAAAATGTGAAATTTGTATTTTTGAAATGTGCTTGTGCAGGATTGCTATAAAAACCAACTGGTTCACATATGCCCTTCAAGGAATAGAGCCTGTCACCTGTACTCCGTTTGGCTTACATGTCAATCTAGTTCCACACTATGTGGTTGACACTTAACACCTTCAAGACAGCGAGGGACAGGCAATCGATACAGCTTTGCTCTGTGCTGCCGACATCCCAAGAACAGAGTGGGGAGAAAGGTTTCATACTCCATCTTAAAGGCATTTTTTTTCCAGTTCTGTAGCACTTGCTGCTGGGACTGTCACATGAATGTAAGGTCACACAAGTGAGATATTGGAGAGCAACCAGGCACTGGTATAATTGTGGCCCAGCTTGAATGAACATCGTTAAAAGAGGAAGAAAAATAGAAAATTAGAAGTAAATGTAAAAAGAAAAGTTTACACTTGTAACTTTTAATGCTTCCATTAAAATAGAGGGCAAAAGCATGTCATGGAGACATTCTGGCACAGTAGGATCCCACAGTATGACTGGCCCCACAAGAGAGGATGAATTGACAGTGATGGACAGTTCTTATTCTAGACAGAATATGCAGAACTTGGCATTAGATGCAAACCTAAGGAACACAGCCTGCGATGACCCTCAACACAGACAAATCACATCAATGGAAAGCAGAGAATGTATTTTAAAAAGAAATGACTTGCATTTATACAAGTACCATGCATGACTCCAGAAAGTTCCAAAGCACTGTACAGCCAATTAAGTAATCCTGAAGTATAAATTCTACTGTGTCTTAACATGAACAGAATAAATTTGTCCGTCAATTGAGATTTTAGAGAGTCCAAATTTTCAGAACACCTTCTCCTGTCATCTGCACATACTCGAAGCAGTTACACAACTCAAAGGTGTTAAGACAGCAGTAGTTTGTTCACTGATTAGTAGGTTCAAAGGGCATGTGCATTGAAATATCAAAAATGTGTAATTTATTTACAACATGGATTCAATTTTTTATTGATTAAAAGTATTTGCTATTTCATCATCAAGTAGTTACATTGTGAGACTGAATTGAATTAATACATCTAGCTATTGATAAGGTGGTCTGGTGGTGCAGTGGATACTGTCCCTGCCTTTAGCCCAGAACCTTTGGCTTCAAGCCCTACTCTGGGGCTTGATGGCCATGGAAGGTGTGTTTATAATGTGGCCAAACAAGTTGATTATCAGCCTGTAATTCCTTCCAATATGCCTGATGGCAGCCATAATCATGGGCCAATCCAATGGAAAGTCCTCTTAGGGTATGTTACCCGAAGGAGCTATTGATAGAAAGTAGGATTAGGCTGGATAGCTCTTTTACATCCTGCCCAGACATGATGTACCACCACTACTCTCCTCCATCTGGCTGAACTTGTTCTCACACTGAACAATTTCTCCTTTAACTCCTCTCACTCCCTCCAAATAAAACGTGTGGCTATGGGTACCCACATGGGCCCCAGTTATGCCTGTCTCTTTATGGGGTATGTGGAGCATTCCTTGTTCCAGTCCTACTCCGGCCCCCTCCCACAACTCTTTCTCTGGTACATCGATGATTACTTCGGTGCTGCTTCATGCTCTCGTCTTGACCTGGAAAAATGTATTAATTTTGCTTCCAATTTCCACCCCTCCATCATTTTCACATGGTCCATCTCTGACGCTTCCCTTCCCTTCCTTGACCTCTC
Source organism: Cetorhinus maximus (assembly GCF_964194155.1). Taxonomy (NCBI): domain Eukaryota; kingdom Metazoa; phylum Chordata; class Chondrichthyes; order Lamniformes; family Cetorhinidae; genus Cetorhinus; species Cetorhinus maximus. The sequence goes on from NC_135899.1 coordinate 51,012,424, forward strand.
TGTCTCAATTTCTGGTGATAGACTGTCCACCAATATCCATTACAAGCCTATCGACTCCCATAGCTACCTCGACTACAGCTCCTCACACCCCGCTTCCTGTAAGGACTCCATCCCATTCTCTCAGTTCCTTCGCTCCGTTGGATCTGTTCTGATGATGCTACCTTCAAAAACAGTTCCTCTGACATGTCTTCCTTCTTCCTTAACCGAGGTTTTCCACCCACAGGGCCCTCAACCGTGTCCGGTCCATCTCCCGCGCATCTGCCTCACACCTTCCTCTCCCTCCCAGAAACATGATAGGGTCTCCCTTGTCCTCACTTATCACCCCACCAGCCTCCGCATTCAAAGGATCATCCTCCGCCATTTCCGCCAACTCCAGCATGATGCCACCACCAAACACATCTTCCCTTCACCGCCCCCCCTCCACCCCCCCGGCGGCATTCCGCAGGGATCGTTCCCTCCAGGACACCCTGGTCCACTCCTCCATCATCCCCTACACCTCAACCCCCTCCCACGGCACCTTCCCATGCAACTGCAGAAGGTGCAACACCTGCCCCTTTACTTCCCCTCTCCTCACCGTCCAAGGGCCCAAACACTCCTTTCAAGTGAAGCAGCATTTCACTTTCCCTCAATTTAGTATACTGCACTCATTGCTCCCAATGCGGTTTCCTCTACATTGGAGAGACCAAACGCAGACTGGGTGACCGCTTTGCAGAACACCTTCGGTCTGTCCGCAAGCATGACCCAGAACTCCCTGTCACTTGCCATTTCAACACTCCACCCTGCTCTCATGTCCACATGTCTGTCCTTGGCCTGTTGCATTGTTCCAGTGAAGCTCAACGCAAACTGGAGGAACAGCACCTCATCTTACCACTAGGCACTTTACAGCCTTTCAGACTGAATATTGAGTTCAACAATTTTAGATCATGAACTCTCTCCTCCATCCCCACCCCCTTTCCGATCCCCCCCTTTTTTTTCCAATAATTTATATAGATTTTTCTTTTCCCACCTATTTCCATTATTTTTAAATGTATTTCCATGCATTGTTTTATCTCTACCTTTTAGATATTTCAATTCCTTCACCCCACCCCATCCCCACTAGGGCTATCTGTACCTTGCTCATCCTGCTTTCTATCCTTAAATAGCACATTCCTTAGATAATATCACCACCTTCAACACCTCTTTGTCCTTTTGTCTATGACATCTTTTGGCATTCTCCACCTATCACTGGCCCTCTATCCAGCTCTACCTCCCCCCCCCTCCATCTGAAACCAGCTTATATTTCACCTCTTTTCGATTTTTCCTTAGTTCTGTTGAAGAGTCATACGGACTCAAAACATTAACTGTGGTCCTCTCCACAGATGCTGCCAGACCTGCTGAGTTTTTCCAGGTATTTTTATTTTTGTTTTTGATTTCCAGCATCTGCAGTTTTTTGCTTTTATCTATGTGCTGAATGGCCTCCTTCTGTGCCATAAATTTACTATCCTATGTTTCAATCCCCTGGCACTCTGTTCAACTGTCCTAAATTGTTTGTAAATTATCCTACTTATTGGCCCATTGCTCTTGGGCTTTCAGCTGCCTCTGCTTTGCACCCACCTCCAGCAAAAACACACTTTTCAACTTTTCAATCTTAGGTCCACATTTTCACTCCCAGGAGAATTCCCTGCTTTGCAAACCTGAATTTTAAAAATGGCCACCTGCATTTCTGATTTTCATTCCAAGAGGGGCGGGTTGGATTAGAAGTTGGGCCCACCGCCACTGGGGTGAATACAGAGGCTGTCAGTTGCGGAGGTGGGCTGGACACAAGGCCTGCCTCTGTGCTCTGGCACGTCGTTGAATTAAATTTAAAAAAAGAATAAAATAGTGCAGGAAAGCAGCATTGGGGTACGTAATCAGCTATGATCAAATTGAATGGCAGACAGACCAAATGGTCTTCTCCTGTTCCTATGTTCCAAAGAAAATTGGCCTCATCCCCCTAAAACCCTCACACAATCGCCATGCCACATCCATACCAACCTATGCCATCTCATGCTTCCCACCCATTCCCCATGGCCCCACATACCACCCTTGCTAACCCATGCTCCTCTACTCACACACCCAGGACCCCCATACCCCCATGCCTCCACACCCCATTGCCCATTATAGCCCCTAACCCAACTTTGTGCCAATACATGCCAACCCATGCCCCACACCCACCACCCTTTGCCCTTACTCCCTCCATTCCACCTCATCTAGTGTCCTTTGACAGTTCCTTGACAGCTTTGACAGTTCTAGCTAGTTTATGCATTTTTTAATGCACAATCATGTTTACTTTTAACAAGCACAAAGGGTGCCTTACCTCTCCGAAAGGGTACCTTACTTCTCAAAAAATTATCCCAGGACCATATCCAAAGGGGTACCTTACCTCTCCAAAGAGCTACCCTGGCTATACAAATGAATCCACAAAGTTCAGACCAGTTCTTACGTGGTCTAATCTGCACACTCCGGGTTTCCCACATCTGGTCTACTAAAATCCCACTTCAGTGGAGGCAGCTGGTGATATAAATGGTCAGCTGCCTCTGTAAACCATGCATGTATGAACCATAGCCCGATTCCAGTCTCGCCGCCACGAAAATAAATGCCAAGTTTGGGGATGGGACTTTGGATTTCCGGATTCGTCAGCCATTGACGGAACATGGACCTTATTCTCACCAAGACTCCAGATTGGTCTCCTTGAGCCTAGCAATATTCTGCTGTATGCCTAACATACTGTTTGATAACACAAATGTAGTGGGCCGGTTGAGAGAAGTGGTGAAGTGGTGACTTCTTTTCAAATCTCTCCAGGGCCTCACAAGTCCCTATCTTAAGGATAGATTGTGTTTTTATATAGCTCATTTAACACAGTAAAACATCCCAAGGCACGTCATGGGACCAATTAGCAAACAAAATGTGACACTGAGCCACGTAAGGAAACATTAGGATAGATAACCAAAAGCTTGGTCATAAAGATAGGTTTTAAGGAACAAAAACAGAATTACCTGGAAAAACTCAGCAGGTCTGGCAGCATCGGTGGAGAAAAAAAGAGTTGACGTTTCGAGTCCAATGACCCTTCAACAGCATTGAGTGTAGTTAGGAGAGGGGTGAAATATAAGCTGGTTTAAGGTGGGGGGCAGGGGGAGAGAAGTTGAGGGTGGGGTGGTTGTAGGGACAAGCAAGCAGTGATAGGAGCAGATAATCAAAAGATGTCACAGACAAAAGGATCAAAGAGGTGTTGAAGGTGGTGATATTATCTAAGAAAAGTGCTAATTAAGAATGGATGGCAGGACACTCAAGGTACAGCTCTAGTGGGGGTGGGGTGGAAAGACTGACAAGGTATTAGTTGTAGATTTAAAAATAATGGAAATAGGTGGGAAAAGAAAAATCTATATAAATTATTGAAAAAAACAAAAGGGAGGGGGAAGAAACGGGGTGGGGATGGGGGGAGGGAGTTTAAGATCTAAAGTTGTTGAATTCAATAGTCAGCCCGGAAGGCTGTAAAGTGCCTAGTCGGAGGATGAGGTGCTGTTCCTCCAGTTTGCGTTGGGCTTCACTGGAACAATGCAGCAAGCCAAGGACAGACATGTGGGCAAGAGAGCAGGGTGGAGTGTTAAAATGGCAAGCGACAGGGAGGTTTGGGTCTTTCTTGTGGATAGACCGCAGGTGTTCTGCAAAGCGGTCGCCCAGTTTGCGTCTGGTCTCTCCAATGTAGAGGAGACCGCATTGGGAGCAACGAATGGAGTAGACTAAGTTAGGGGAAATGCAAGTGAAATGCTGCTTCACTTGAAAGGAGTGTTTGGGCCCTTGGACGGTGAGGAGATAGGAAGTGAAGGGGCAGGTGTTGCACCTTCTGCGTGGGCATGGGGAGGTGCCATAGGTGGGGGTTGAGGTGTAGGGGGTGATGGAGGAGTGGACCAGGGTGTCCCGGAGGGAACAATCCCTACGGAATGCCGCCGGGGGGGGGTGAAGGGAAGATGTGTTTGGTGGTGGCATCATGCTGGAGTTGGCGGAAATGGCGGAGGATGATCCTTTGAATGCGGAGGCTGGTGGGGTGATAAGTGAGGACAAGGGGGACCCTATCGTGTTTCTGGGAGGGAGGAGAAGGCGTGAGGGCGGATGCGCGGGAGATTGGCTGGACACGGTTGAGGGCCCTGTCAACGACCATGGGTGGAAAACCTTGGTTAAAGAAGAAGGAGGACATGTCAGAGGAACTGTTTTTGAAGGTAGCGTCATCAGAACAGATGCGACGGAGGCGAAGGAACTGAGAGAATGGGATAGAGTCCTTACAGGAAGCGGGGTGTGAGGAGCTGTAGTCGAGGTAGCTGTGGGAGTCGGTAGGCTTGTAATGGATATTGGTGGACAGTCTATCATCAGAAATTGAGACAGAGAGGTCAAGGAAGGGAAGAGAAGTGTCAGAGATGGACCATGTGAAAATGATGGAGGGGTGGAGATTGGAAGCAAAATTAATAAATTTTTCCAGGTCCCAACGAGAGCATGAAGCCGCACCGAAGTAATCATTGATGTACCGGAGAAAGAGTTGTGGGAGGGGGCCGGAGTAGGACTGGAACAAGGAATGTTCCACATACCCCATAAAGAGACAGGCATAGCTGGGGCCCATGCGGGTACCCATAGCCACACCTTTTATTTGGAGGAAGTGAGAGGAGTTAAAGGAGAAATTGTTCAGTGTGAGAACAAGTTCAGCCAGACGGAGGAGAGTAGTGGTGGATGGGGATTGTTCGGGCCTCTGTTCAAGGAAGAAGCTAAGGGCCCTCAGACCATCCTGGTGGGGGATGGAGGTGTAGAGGGATTAGACATCCATGGTGAAGAGGAAGTGGTTGGGGCCAGGGAACTGGAAATTGTTGATGTGACGTAAGGTGTCAGAGGAATCACGGATATAGGTGGGAAGGGACTGGACAAGGGGAGAGAGAAGGGAGTCAAGATAACGAGAAATGAGTTCCGTGGGGCAGGAACAGGCTGACACGATCGGTCTGCCAGGACAGTTCTGTTTGTGGATTTTGGGTAGGAGGTAGAAGCGGGCCGTCCGAGGTTGGGCGACTATCAGGTTGGAAGCTGTGGGAGGAAGATCTCCAGAGGAGATGAGGTCAGTGACAGTCCTGGAAACAATGGCTTGATGTTCCGTGGTGGGGTCATGGTCCAGGGAGAGGTAGGAGGAAGTGTCTCCGAGTTGACGCTCAGCCTCCGCGAGGTAGAGGTCAGTGCACCAGACAACAACAGCACCACCCTTGTCAGCGGGTTTGATGACAATGTTGGGGTTGGACCTGAGAGAACGGAGTGCAGTAAGTTCAGAGAGAAACAGATTAGAATGGGTGAGAGGAGCAGAGAAATTGAGACGGCTAATGTCACGCCGACAGTTCTCAATGAAAAGATCAAGAGAAGGTAAGAATCCAGAGGGAGGGGTCCAGGTGGAGGGAGAATATTGGAGGTGGGTAAAAGGATCCGTTGAACGGGGAGAGGACTCCTGCTCAAAGAAGTGAGCACGGAAACGAAGACGGCGGAAGAAGAGTTCAGCATCGTGCCGAGCCCGAAATTCATTGAGATGAGTGCGTAAGGGTATGAAACTAAATCCTTTGCTGAGCACTGAACGTTCAGCATCGGAGAGGGGAAGGTCAGGGGGTATAGTGAATATGCGGCTGGGGCTGGGATTGGAAGATGGGGTGGGGACGGAGGGACAAGCAGGGGTGGAGGGTCCCAGATGGGTGTTGGTGCCGATGAGTTGTTGGAGCTTGCGTTCCTTAGCACTTGAGAGAAAGAGAAAAAGTTTCTTGTTGAGGCGTCGGATGAGGCGAAGAATAAAATGAAACTGGGGGCACGCGCAGCTTTGAAAAAGGGTGCGGCGGTGCTGCTGGAGGGAGAGGTCGAGTGTGTTCATATGGCGGCGCATGGCACTGAGTGTGGATCTCAGAATGCGACGGGAGCAGCAGTCCGAGAAATGTTTTATGTCCCAGAGATACCTGTAATCCTGGGTGGTTTTGAAACAAGAGGGATGGAATTTCAGTTGAAATCCACGTGGGGTGAGTCGGAGACGGAGACAGTCACTGAGAAAGGAAATGTGGCTGTGAAAGCGGGTTTTAGTAAACACCTTGTCAAACACCAGGAGAGAAATGGAAAGCAATGAAGGTGGACAAGGCAGAAGAGACAGGCGGAAATCCTGTCGGAGAACAGAGCAGTACTTCTTCAAGGAAGGCATTTCTTGAAGAGAATTGGCAGTCAATTAAACACAGAGATAAAAACAAAAAACTACTGCGGATGCTGGAAATCCAAAACAAAAACAGAATTACCTGGAAAAACTCAGCAGGTCTGGCAGCATCGGTGGAGAAGAAAAGAGTTGACGTTTCGAGTCCAATGACCCTTCAACAGTGACTAGGCACTTTACAGCCTTCCGGGCTGAATATTGAATTCAACAACTTTAGATCTTAAACTCCCTCCCCCCATCCCCACCCCGTTTCTTCCCCCTCCCTTTTGTTTTTTTCAATAATTTATATAGATTTTTCTTTTCCCACCTATTTCCATTATTTTTAAATCTACAACTAATACCTTGTCAGTCTTTCCACCCCACCCCCACTAGAGCTGTACCTTGAGTGTCCTGCCATCCATTCTTAATTAGCACTTTTCTTAGATAATATCACCACCTTCAACACCTCTTTGATCCTTTTGTCTGTGACATCTTTTGATTATCTGCTCCTATCACTACTTGCTTATCCCTACAACCACCCCACCCTCAACTTCTCTCCCCCCGCGCCCCCCACCTTAAACCAGCTTATATTTCACCCCTCTCCTAACTATACTCAGTTCTGTTGAAGGGTCATTGGACTCGAAACGTCAACTCTTTTCTTCTCCACCGATGCTGCCAGACCTGCTGAGTTTTTCCAGGTAATTCTGTTTTTGTTTTGGATTTCCAGCATCTGCAGTAGCTTTTAGCTTTTTGTTAGAATCTCTGTTACCTGGTCCAGTCCTACAATCTCCCAAGATTTCTGCTCCTTCACTGCTGGTTCATTGTGAGTCCCCGCTTTTTAATGCTTCATTCACTAAACAACTTAGATCAGCTGCCTTGTTCTAATTGTTGCCCTGTTTTTGTTTTGCTCCCAGCCACTTTGTTGGTCCCACTGGAAGGACAGCTGCCATGCTGTGTACTGATGCTCTCTGTTTGCTGCTAAAAGCAACATGACAGTGGAGAAGAACATTCTCTGTCAAGCTGTTTCAAAGCTCTGGCCTTAATTCTGTTACGTACACTAAACTTTGGGGAAGATTTATGAGATGAAGTACTCAAAGGACTAAAAACAGTACAATTGGTGATTCATTTAACAAAACTTCTGTAGAAATATGACTGGGGATCTCCTGAGATGATACCAGTTGCTGAACAAATTATGTCCTACTTCCCTGAATTTGTGATTCCATTTAAATACATTTTTGCTTTGCTATTCCCTGGGGCCTATTCACCTTTCGTTCTTTATGAATTTTTCAGTAGGAAATCTAGTTATGAATGTAGCTTGCTTTGAGCACAAAAGCCTAGAATTGCTGTTCATCATGATATGACTCACAGTTTCAAACACTAATCTTCCTGTTTTGCCTCCTGTCCTCATTTTGTTCATAAGCTTCGAAGCAGTAATATTGAGGTAACAATTTGTCATGGGATTTGCAGATAGTACAATGAACTTCACTCATCATTTACAACATATGATAAGCACTTCATGCTTCGACTTGTGAAGGGCCGGTACATTTCACATTTCAACAGATCAAAGGAATTTTCTTAAATGGTAACTATTCACTGTTTGCTTCTCAATATCTCTTTTGTGTTGCAAACAAATCCATCTTCATGCTGTGAAAAAGTCACACCTGAACCACAGGGGTTTTCAAATATTTATCCTTGCCTCTTGTTTTTTTTTAAGGCACTGCATTCAAATATATTGGCACTTGCATGATGGGCTGAATGGCCTTCTTGGTATCAGAGGATGTGGCTCACTCCACTTGATCATCCTCTGTCAGGGCCTCCCCTCACTGGTATGTTAGTTATGTAAGGCACAGCAGACCACAACGATTAGTGAGACCCAAGCCAGAGAATATTGCAGGGAGCCACCTGCACGGTCTCATCTTAGATTTCTCATTCATGATGAAGAGCCATCTCTTCAGTCTCCAAAAAGCCAACCCTCCAATGGCTCTGGTGGATGGAACATCCTTGGCAGCTTGGAGTGTCTGAGGGTGTACGAGTCATGCCTGCTCCCAGGATAGTGGGCACACACCCGCATGATCCTTTGAGAATGGTCACACAGTCATGGTGATGTGACGTGTGCATGTTTAATATCAATTTAATTTCATCAACTGGCCAAATATACATTTAATTTAGCTGAAAGGAATTTTTAAAACAAACAAAGACATTGACTTAAGATGGCTGCCACAAGTCACCTGACACACCTGATATGACAAGTTGGTCAGTTTCTAGAGGTTTCCAATGCGGATTACAATTAGGACATGCCAAGGCAACCTCCTGTGAAATTTCACATCTGTTGATGTCAAAAAGTACTCCAAAGATGAATTGAAACTTGTAACTGGCTCTCACAGTTTGCATTTCTATAAAGCTACTTTTCAGGCAGAGACAGAAAGTCTACCGGGACAATGGCTATATAGGTTTTTCTCCCAGCTCATCACAGGGAAAAATGGTCCAATCAGAAATGATGGCTGGGACATTAAAGAAACTAATCACCTAGGCCATAACACAATAGCCAAGGTCCGTCCAGGCATGAGCTATTCAAGTACGTTCTGCAGAATACTCATCATTGAGAGAGAGATCCTGTGACCAGAACCACCATTTTTGGAACACCTTCTATTACAAAAGCTTGATTGCTTTTGGGGAGTCTAAATGAACAAATCTGCAAATAGACATGTAACACCATCTCTCTCCTTTTTCTCTCAAGTTCAGAACCCTATCTCTGTTACGTTGTGGAATCCATCACAGAGATAGAGAATTTCAATTGAAAGGAACTTCAGGTACAATCGCATCAACTTTTGGAAATGATGGATTATGGTTTCAAAGGGTGGAATTTTAATATCCCCCGCAATGGGTTTCATGGCACGTGGGAGAAGAGGACCCAGTGGCAGAGAACAAGTCGGAAATCCGTCAGCATAAAAACAGTTTGCATTTCTCCTGATGGCAGGTTTATGGTGGATTGGTTATCCCACTGACGAGTGGAGTGAACACCATTTGTATTAATTAACATCTCATAAATGCTCATTAAAACAGCTGCTCGCTGGAATCTTGTCACGCCTTCCAATCTTGTGTCACACTAGTGGCCTCAAACCCATTTGAAAAGGGGTGGTGTGACCAGGTTGGACCTCAGTTCACGCGAAACTTCGAGATGAACGCACCATACATTGCCTACCTGCCATAGCGCTATGCCAGTCTTGTTTTGATGAACGCCACACCGTGGGGGTTGTAGGGTTGTTCTGCTCCTGCCCTTTGCGCATGTCATCCGAAAGAATACCACTGTGCTGTGGTACTCATGCAGGCCTCCACATTCAGGGAGTGACCAGTACCGTGGCCAAGGTTGGGGAGTGCAGGGGTAGTCAGGCAGAACTCCACTTCAGAAACTAGCACTTCAACTGGGGGTGGGTTATGAGGTGAGGGTGGGGTTGATGAACACAAGGCGGGCAATGGGGAAGGAAGGCTGTGGAATGGCGGTGAAGGGGAAGGGTGGTCATGGGTGGGCCTTTCTGGGGCCGCCCTCTTACTTCTTGTTGCCACAACAGTGAATAGGAATCTTCTTAGAAAGGAAGGAGGAAGAGCTCCTTGCGATGAAAGCCACTGAAAGCCAATGTCTTCATTAGCACTGTTAAAGGGCTACTCAGAACTCAGTGGCTTCACATCACAGTCACTGCATCTCAAGAGTAACACATAGGGATGTTGAATTTGGGAATGAAGGCAATAGTGAAGGAGGCACAGCTGTATCGTATATGACATTCCATCAATGAAGGCCTGCCATATGTTCACCAGATTTGACATTACTAATGGGCCAAAGTTCCAGTCATTAACAATGAGCAACTGATTGGTCATTAATATGCCATGCCAGAAATTGGATCACAAAGTTAGATTGGGTCACTCATCTCATTGAAACTTTAGCATCCCACGCTGGGCTCAAGATGTTACATACCTGTGATACTGTCTTGGTCACCTCGATGTGTGTGATAGTGTCTCGGGGACAAGATGGTATCAACCACCATGATAGTAGGGCAGGAAAAAGTAAGGACCCTTACAATTTCCAAACATCTCGCCTTCTGAGCTTCACTTTCTTGCCCCTTGAATTATTAATGTCTTCAATGTTTCCTTTCAGAGAGAAGGCAAAAGCACATATGGATCCAAGGCTCAATGCTGCCTTTGTCAGGGCCCTAATGCAATGGAGGAGGTGAAGGAGGGAGAGGCGACATCACACGCAGCTCCAGCAGGAGAGACATGGTCAAGCGGAGTCAGAGCATGAACAGGATGGTCAGGGGGAGAGAGCCAGACAACTAGGGTGACTCGCCAGACCTAAGGTTTATCCTAGGAGACTGTACTTTTTTACAAATGAGTGAGAGGCAATGCCATGCACGTCTGCGCTTGTCCCGAGCTCTGGTACATCACATATGTCACATTCTTCGTGAAGACCTGACGCCACGCAGAGTTGCAGGGTATCCTCTAACAGTGGTTTTCAAGGTGACCACAGTGCTAAATTTCTTTGTCCCGGGTCATTCCAAGGGTCCTTTGTGGCATCTCTTAGTCCGCAACACATCGATGCATAAAGGAGGCCACACATGCCCTTTATAGGGAGGCTCATCATTTTGTCAGGTTTGCTCTGGACGAAGATAGCCAGGCTGCAAGATTCACCGGCTTTGCTGCCATCTCAGGCTCCCCCTAGAGTGCTGGGTACAATAGACGGCACCCATATAGCTATACGGGCTCCATGGCAGCAGGTCCTAATGTTTATAAATTGCAAGGGCTATCATTCCATCGATGTACAACTGGTGTGTGATCACTGGAAGCACATACTGTACGTTTGTGCACCGTACCCTGGGAGTTGCCATGACTCCTACAGCCTGAATCACTGCCAGGTGCCTGAGATTTTCAAGGGGCCATTACGTCTGCAAGGCTGGCTGCTTGAGAATAAGGGGTACGTACTGAAAAGTTGGCTGATGGCACCGGTGCATTACCCTCAGAGTCATTCCGAGGAGAGGTACAACACTGCTCAGAGCTCCACACACTCCCTGAAAAGGATCACCTGCTCAGGGGCAGAAGCGCCCTCGGTGGCCTGAGAAGCTGGAGTGGATGAGGTCACAGGCTGAGGGGGCTGTGAGTGGCTGCACAGCCTTGGAATGTCCTGAGAAGAGGCCCCCAGGGTGTCCGGCTGACACTCATCGTCCCTGTGGGTGCCCGAGGACCCCGTCCTGACTCCTGCAGGAGATGGTGCACCCAGAGGGGGGTCAAGGTGCCTTGTCCCCATGTTGCCTCCATCTTGATGGTGCCACCAGGGTTGTGGCCATGGAGTGCAGGGCCAAGCACAAATCCGGCAAGATCTGCTGGACCAAGGTCTCCATGGTGGTCGCCAGCCTCCCCATGGTGACCTCGAGGCGCTCACATGTCAGTCACAACATCAGACAGAACGCGGACGGACTCCTCTATCGTTCACAGCTGAGTGACTGTCGAATCTCTGCCTGATGTTCCGCCACCTGTCGTTGCATCTCCAGCAAAGATTTGGTGGCCGTTTCCAGAGGCTCGTCATCTGACTCGGACTGAGCAGGTGGCTGGTCTCCAGCGGCTGTCTGAGTGCCGGAGACCTGGCCTTTCTCTGCCTCCGACTGCTGCGGGGACGTGTCAGTGAGGTGTTCCCCAGAAATTGAGCCTGAGCCTTATTTACAGCTGTGCCTCACTGATTTGTGTGCGTCTGAGCTGGTGCATGTGAGCACGTGCATGTGAGCACTGTGACAGTTCTTCCAGAGCTTCCTCCTTGGATGTAGTCTGGAGGCTCGAACTGGTGCGGGACTGGCTTCGGGGCCCTGATCTGCTGGTGCCTAGAAAATAGAAAATAGAGTTTCAGTTAATGAGCATGAGCTATATAAGACAGCATGTGACTCACTGTGAATGTCAGGATTTGATGAAGTGATGGAGCTGTGATCCGTACTGGGTTGCTGGGAGAAGCTGATCTCCCCTTTCCCTACAGGAGCGATTCCTGTCCTCCCAGCCAGCTTGGCTGCAGCCTCCGCGAAATCAGTGAGGACAATGATGTCAACCGTCCTTCCCCCGGTCTGCAATCTTTCACGCCTGTTATGTGCCAGTCTTCTCCTGGCTGCAAGGCATCTCTGCACACGTCCACAAGGCAGGTGGGCTGCAGAGAGTTAAATTATGTGTTGGACAGGCTTTCAAATATGGCGCTCAGACCTTACCCCACCAGCTTCCGGCTGGCAGACGAATCAACTCCTGACCCGCCAGGTGACTCTGGCCGATACCCGCCCGTGCATAATTAATGAGCTTCCAAGCGTGGAATCGGGGGTGAGTTCCCGCCATTCCGAGCAGTGGGTCAGGCGCTGCCAAAGCTGCCCGCCACCACACTTAGTCTCATAAATGGAAAATTCCGCCCAAAGAGACTGTCTCCATAAATTTCAGTTTACATCGCTCACAACCCCATTGGAATTTAATTCACAATCCCACCATCATTTAATATAGAATCTAAGCAACATATCTCCAAACAAATAAGTCTAGCCAATCACTCTTGTGAACCTATGAGTGACTAATGTGTTTTTAAAATTCTTTTATGGGTGTTACAATGTGGTTCTCCTCCCAAGCTACCAGCTCTGCTGGAGACAGGCTGCTGACCCTGTTGCCCCTTTGCCCGGGATGACTTTGGTAGATGTCTTCTGGTCACCTGAAGTCATGAGGTGCCCGGTGTGGTGGGAGTGTCCTGCATCATGGCAGGAGGCTCATCTGTCACCACGGCACTCTGATGCATTTGTGGCAATGGCTGAGGGGCGGCAGAGAAGCTGATCCAATCAGAAGTGCTCTGAGAGGTGCCCCCTCAATGTGACAACAGCTGCTCTTCCGCTGTCCTGGGATTCATTTGGCCTTCCCTGCTTTCTTGAGAGGAACCAGGACCTGGCTCGTCCCTCTCTCACCTTGACCCTGGGAACCTGAGCTCATAGACAAGGCGATGGGATGCAGATCAGGATGCCCACCCTGTATTTCCCTGAGTTGCTGGGTTTGGTTTTCCATCGCAGTTGGCAATCTCTCAATGGAGGAAGCCACGCATTCTGAAGAGCAAGTGATCACAGTGCTCATGGCCCAGTGCCAGTGCCAACTCCTCTGGAATCTCTGCCACACATATCTACGCACCTCGTGCTGTAAATTCAGGATCCGCTGCCTGGCGGAAGACTCCAGAGGGCTCTCATCAGCCTGGGGCTCAGCCCCTAGGTGGCCTCCATCACTCTCCTGAGTGCCTGAGGCCTGCATTAGCTCGGTTTCTGACAGTTGGTCCTGCAATTGGGATGTGCTAGCACCAGTGTGTGTGATACCCCTTCAGCCAACTCGCACATACCCACCAAGATTCATGTATCTGCGCTGGTGCTAGGTGCTGCCCAAGAATGTGACGGTGTATCCTCTGAGGCTCCTCCTCCTCCTCAGTGGTTAATGTGAGCCCCTCAGGACTGGTGCACGCAGTTGCGAAGGTTTCACCTGAGGGAGGAACAAACAAGGGTTATGAAGAGTTATCGTTATTATTTTAGTTGAATTTAGGGATACACACTTCCTACACATGCACATCCACTCCCGCCATGGAAAATACTAACCAGCATCTCACCCTCACCCCCTTCAAAATTGAGACACAAATGCTTCAAGACGCTAAAGACAATCCCATCAGTGCTCCCTGCCCACACCCTTCCCCAATTCCCCCTTCCCCCCCCCAAACCCCCTTCAGCACCATCTTCCCAGGAGAAAGCTGTGAGCTCTTCAAATGTCACCACCTCAGGGCTGTCCGCCATCCTCTCCATGGTCAATGGTCCTGTACCATTGGTTGGATGCTAAGTCCAAAACCTCCTCCTCCAGAGGAGTCAAAATGGCCAGCTTTGGCACTCCTCATCCAGTCTATTAATTAGCCAGCTTTGGCGCTCACCCATGTCTTGTTTCTTGTTTCTTTTTTTAATGATATACACAGGCCGTCGACATTGTTGTACTGGACTTTATTAATAACACATTTTCCTAACATATCTGCAGTGTCTGAACTCTATCAAGACAGGCTCCAACATATGCTATATGACCCTCAACCCCCAGGCCAGGTGACCATGTATCTCATGCAGAGTTCTGTATAGTATCCAATACTGGAGTCCACAACCGCAATCAGCTATTATCATGACATTTCCCTTTAAAAAAAATAGTTTTATACAGCTCTAAGGACTCTTACCTATTCTTTCTCACTCTGTTTGATCAGTCTGTTTTGTCTTTTACTTACCTCTGTATCTCTGTGGTTTTTTTCACAATTCTTCCACTGGAGGTTCTGAATGGTGACAGATTTGATTTTGAAGGACAAGGGGCCTTCTTCAACTCTGTGTCACCATCACCCCTTGGATAGTTTCCAGGACTCTCAAGCTTTGTCTGGTTATCTGTTGCTTCACTGGTGCATTCTGGTTTTTGACCTTCAGCTGCACTTTCTGGTTCAGAGCAGGGCTGCATTTCTTTTGTTTTCTGTAAGAATTTCCGGATTCTCCTGTATTGTTACCCATCTGGAGTCTGCACTATGTAAGACCTTGGTTTTCCTGTGGTTCCTGTGACAACAGCAGGATTCCAGATCCCTTCATGCTGAATCCTCACTGTCTCTCCCATGTTCAGCTCAGGCAGAGGTCGGGCACCTCGATCAAAGTACTGATTCTGCTTCTGCTGTCTCAGTTTGAGCAGGTCCTGCACACTGTAGCTCACTGTGTGGAAATAACAGTTGGGGCACAATTGGAAGCTTAGTTCTTAGTCTTCTCCCCATCTGGAGCTGTGTTGGAGATGATCCAATGTCCTCTAATGCAGTATTCCTGAAATCAAGCAGAGCCAAGCAGGGATCTCTTCCTTCCACCTTTGCCTTCCTCAACAGATGTTTTAAGCTTTGCACGGTATGTTCCATCATTCCACTAGGTCTTGGATATTTGGGACTTGACATAATGTGGCAAAACTCCCAGTCCCATGCAAATTTGTGAAACTCAGTGCCTGAGAATTGTGGATCGTTATCTGAGATGAGCACTTCAGGTTTCAGGTATGCCGTGGTGAGCAAAAATTGATTTTAAATGATTTATTACAGTGATGCTCTTACTATCATTTCTCAGCAGCACAGGCTCAAAAAGTTTGAGTAATAATCCACTGCGAGTAGGTGCTCACTGTTGTCAAATGTGAACACGTCCACTCCAATTTTCTGCCAGGGCCTCTCTGAGGCCACCCCACCACCACCACTACCCCCCCACTGCAGCCCCAGTGCCATGCAGTGTTACATGTCTGCTTCATCCCTCCTTCTGCACATGGCACACAAACTAGGCAACCCCACACTTTATGTCACATACACACACACACACACACATGCATGCACGCACACACACATGCACAAACACACACGCACAAACACAGACACACACACGTGCACACATGCATGCACACACACACACGCATGCACGCACGCAGACACACACACACACAAGCACATACAAACACACATACACACACATGCGTGCACGCATGCATGCACACACACGCATGCACGCAAGCACACACAAACACACACACACACACGCACGCACACACAAACACACGCACATACACACATGCACGCACGCATGCACACACACACACACGCAGACACGCACACACGCACACTCACACACACACACACACCTTCCCACATTGATCCATCTACAAAAATTTTGGACGTTTCTTGCCTTTTACGACATTGTAGGCAAGTCCATTGGTCAATCCCATGTCTGATGACTTCTTCTGTGGCCTCTATCCAGGTTTCCTCTTGCCATCCCTCAGCAGGAGGAGTTTCCGGATCACTCACAGCCTGAAGGAGGACTCGCAGGGAGTCATCATTGAACCGCAGGGCCATCCACGGCCTGAGTCCCTCCATTTGGCCTGACAGCTGCAAGAGGCGTTGAGGATTCCAAGCAGGCACTGCTGGAAAAGCTCAGGCTGGCTTTCAGCCTCTGTGGAAAGACAAGCAGAGTTAAAGGGTAGAATATGACTCTTTTACTGAACACTTCTTTTTCGGAAGAAGAATGCTCAGATGCTATTTCACCCCTGGCAATGGTCCTGAATGAAACACTCCAGGCACAACAGTCACCAGAATGAAAAAAAATATGCTCACGCCTGGTGCTGCTCCACTGTTTCATTGTCAGCTGTAGTGCTGCCTTCTTCCCACATAGATGATCAGACGTGGATTTCCCCTTGAAGCTGCCACCAACCCCATTCTTTTAAGTTGATACCCATGACCAACTTCTGGCTCTTGGCCTAACACCTGTCTCACCTGACGTCCCACCCCAGGTGCCTGATTGGATTCAGAGCCCCGCTTCCCAACCCTAATTGGTCGCCTTCCTGCCAATCAGCTGCTGATTGGCTGGCCAATGCTTGATTCAGCGCATTGAGATGGAAGGCTGGGAGCAAGTGGGCTACACGCTTCCTCTTCCACCTCCCTCACCCCGCTGGTAAAATCCAGCCCCATGTTCTGACTTCAGAGGGTGGTCCTTTTATTGATGATTTATTTCCATTTTTTTTCAATCAGATTCACCCCAGCGATGGAGGCAGGTCTTTGCTGATAATTTCTGGGCTCCTCCCATCACATCCTTTTGGGCTTAAAACTCCTCTCATCCAATCCAACCCAAACCGTGACATAAGATCGTTATTTAAGAGCGATTAAGCACTTTAAACATCTCAAGTATTCTCTCATTATGTCTCCTAATTCCACTGCATGTGTTGCAACAAATGAATATCTTTTAACAAAAGACCTTGACAGTTTTAATATGTAGCTGGGACGATGGAAAGTTTTTAGTTGTGCGACAGTGACTACAAATGAATCTTTGACAAATAACTGCAGCAGTACAAGAAAAGCACATGTCTTTCTGCAAATTACTTATAGTAATTCTGTCACTGCATCCCTGATAAATGACAGAGATTTTGTAATCACTGAGGGGCCCATTAGAGAAACATGAAAAGTTGTATTAAATAACTAGAGCTGACACCAGAAAGCCCAAACAAAGCTCATACCTCTCTGTCTCTCTTTCTCTCTCTCTCTCTCTATCTTTCTCTTTCTCATGCTTTCTGTCTCTTAGTCTCTCCATTGCTTATGCTCTCACCTTCATGCTTTCGCTCTTTCTGTATCTTATGCTCTCAATCTCTCAATTTCACACGCTCTTTCTCTTGCTCTCTCTTTTCTCTCACACCCTCTCTCTTGTTAGCTCTCTCCATCTCACACAATATCCCAACCATGCAGCTCCGCCCCTATTACTTATGAGCACCCCTGTCTCACCAGCAATGCGTGGGACTGCTCCAATACCAGCGATGACCATTTTGTGCTGTTGACTCAAGCCGAGGCACTGGCCAAATTCAATTTCATTTCAGACACATGGCCAACAGGAACAGGGGCTTTTAATCTTTTCATGATCGAAACCCTGACGCAAGATTTGTGAGGTCGTTTTGCCAACATGCTATGCTCAACCAGCCTCCCCCAAAAAGGAAGGTTCTGCCATGTATTTTGAATTCACATTAGCTGAGGATCCCTGCCTTCCCACCTTCCCAATAAGTCCCAATTTTCAGGACATTGTAGGGTACAGCATTTGAAATAATAAGCCTTCTCTCATTGCATTCATCAGGTAGAATTGTAGGATCACATATTTTGTGGTATTTAAATGGGCAGCACACCATAAATAAAATCACTGAAATGCACTATTCGAAATCCCTGCTCAAGCGAAATATGTTGAAAATTGCCAAACGTAGGGTGATTTCTCAAGCCCCTAAAATATCCAAAATGGAGGCCTTCCCTTGACTTAGATCAATGCGAATCCTCACACCTAATGCATTTGGTTAAGCTTTACATTTTCTTGTAGATTTGTATTATTTTTTGTTAGCATTGTAGTTTCCTTTGGCTGGAAGTTTCCAGCCCCATTGGCATTGGGAGTCATGGCAGGCTGGTGGGGGGTGGGGGGCAATATAGCGAGACTGCCAAACATCAGTTTCATGCCGTTGTGAATCCAGTTTGGGATCATCTGTTCCACCCATCAATGGTGGCTGTGTTTCCCACTGCTGCATGTCGGGAACCTAATTCCAATACTTGAGTATCTCATTATAAGCCCTATTCACCGGAGTCATTCCCCCATGCTGGATCAGCCGGGCCCATCAGCATGATTGCACGCTGACTTTTAGGGGGACTCACGGGCAGGTCTCCACCTACCAGACCAGCCGTAAGGCGGGGGTGGCTGCTCAATGGCTGTGGGGCTAGGGCTTGCTGGGGAAAAGGGAAGTGGTCTCAGGCAAGGGGACAGGCTGCAGGGCGAGGGCTGTACTGGGGAAGGGGGTACCCCAGAGCGTGTGTGGGGGTGCATGTTTATTTGTGCAAGTGGCTTTAAGATGGTGAGGGCTGAGGAGGCAGTCTCCAGGGCAGATGAGGCCAGATGGACATGTGAGGGTGTGTGTGTGAGAGAGACTGAGTGCTGATGTCCCTTGAGCTGGCAGTGAGAGAGATGCCAGTGAATGTATGTTGGCCTTGTAAGTGTGTGAGTTAAGAGTGATAAGATGGTTGCCTTATCCTGGTGGCACAGATGAGATCATTCATCTGTTTTCTGCACTATATGGCCAATCTCTTGTATGCAGCATTGGCACTGACTACCTCTGCCACCACCTCCGAAGCTGGAGTGGTGAGACTGATGGGCCTCCTGCGGACAGAGCGGGGGTACAGCACATTGCGACGGGCCTCCACAATGTCCAGAAGGCACCCCATGGATACATCACTGAATTGGGGGCTGCACTCTTCTTGGATTTTGAAGCCTTGGACTGGAAGCATTGAGGAGTGTGCACGCGGCTGCAGTTTAACTGTGGTGCCCAGTGTGAGGAAGTGGCGAGGTAACACTCGGTGGTGGGCAAATCGGAGGTCAGCCGCCAGCGAGATGGCGTGTTCCCTATGGCTCCATAATTACTGAGGCAGGAATGGGATAATGCGGCATAAAAATCCGCCATTGCGGCCGACAGGTAAAATGACTTTTTTCTTGCCTGCTACCGCACTTTGTGCAAACCTGGGACCACTCTGCCCATTCTTTTTATATCACCCTGTCCACCATCTACAAGGCACAAGTCAGGAGTGGGATGGAATACTCTCCAATTGCCTGGATGAGTGCAGCTCCAACAACAATCAAGAAGCTCAACACCATCCAGGACAAAGCAGCCCACTTGATTGGCACCCCATCCACAAACATTTACTCCCTTCACCACCGACACACAGTGACTGCAGTGTGCACCATCTACAAGATGCACTGCAGGAACTCACCAAGGCTCCTTAGACAGCAGCTTCCAAACCCACGACCTCTACCATCTAGAAGGACAAGGGCAGCTGATGCATGGGAATAGCACCACTTAGAAGTTTCCCTCCAAGCCACTCACCATCCTGACTTGGAACTATATCTCCTTCACTGTCTTCAGTGTCTTCACTGTCGCTGGGTCAGAATCCTGGAACTCCCTCCCTAACAGCACTGTGGGTGTACCTACACCACATGGACTGCAGCGGTTCAAGAAGATAGCTCACCACTGCCTTCTCAAGGGCAATTAGGGATGGACAATAAATGCTGGCCTAGCCAGCGACACCTACATCCCATGAATTAATAAAAAACTTTCATAATTGCTAAAAAAATGATACTGATATGGCAGCCCAAATGTCACAGTGATTTGTCCAGTAATCTCTTCAGTGAAAAGGGTTTGAGTTAGGCTGTATTTGTCGTATAAAATTCCTTTGATGCTTTTTGTTTCAGTTTAAACAATACTTCTAATATATCTTTGCACTCACAAAGGTTTTTATAAGATGTATCAAGTCCAATTACCTTCAATATGGCTAGATCCATTTTTTGGCAAAATAATTGACTTTAATTTAAACATCACAACTCTTATCGGTCTGGCAGTTAAATAAAGCAGGGTGGAACGGGAGGAAGAAACAGACAGGGGACTTACCCACTCCTTTCCCAACCTGATCTGAGCAGCTAAAAGTTCAAATTACAAGTGCCAAGAGCACACCAAGCCGACAGGTCCTCTTTAAATATGGAGATCAGGTTCTGCAGATGATACCATGAGCTGGGGAGAGGGCCAGAACGTACCTAAGCAGGTGGGGCAGAATCCTCCCAGTTTTGCGGTAGCGGGCGGGATAAAGGATATTTTACCTGCCGGCCGCAATGGTGGCTTTTCACATCACATCATCCCAACCCCCCCTCACTAATCATGCATTTCCGTGGAACACGCCGTTTCAATGGTGGGCAGGCTCCGATTCACCCACCACGCTGTCAGCTTGCCGTTTCCTCACACCAGGCACCACATTTAAAGTGCAGCCACATGCACGCCTCAGTGCTTCCAGCCCAGGACTGCTGCAAAGAAGACACGGCCCCAAAAGGCAAGAAGACTGCAGCTTCCCTGTTTAGTTATGCGCCCCTCAGGCGCCTTTTGGACACTATAGAGGCCCGTCATGATGTCCTGCACTCCCGTTCTAGCCGCAGGAGGGGCAGAAACATTACCACTCCTGCTTGGTGGGCGATGGCAGTGTTGATCAGTGCCAATATTGCACAGAAGAGGTTGGCCATCCAATGCAGATAGAGGATGTGTGGTAATCTGATGTGTACTTTACCTTTAAGAAGAATGTTATAATGGAAGATCACATGTCCTTAGCATCCAATAGAAGAGTAGCGCGGGCTACCTCAGCAGTCAGTAGTCTATAGTTAGAGTCAGTAGTGTTGAGGCAGGGTTTGAGTTGAAAGCACACAAGTGTAGCTGCTGAATACCCTTGTAAACAAACAGAATGTGGTTCACCTGAGAAGTGTCAGCTGACCTACTCTGTCTATTGTACCAGCTCGGCCATCCCAAAACAAGCGTGCAACCTGGATCCTTAAATCCCAACAAACTGGTGACCATGATCCATCAGGATGAATGATCTCATCCGTGCTGCCAGGGTAAGGCAACCATCTCATCACTCTAAACTCACACACTCCAGCTCATCACACACTCATTGGCACCTCACTAACTGCCAGCTCAAGGGACATCACCACTCACTCTCTCACATACACCCTCACATCTCCATCTGGCCTCATATCTGGAGACTGCCTTCTCGGCTCTCATCATTTTGAGGCCACTTAAACAAATCAACATGTGCCCTCACACACACCCTGGGATACCCCCTTTCCCCATCCTGCAGCTTCTTCCCTTGCCTGAAGCCACTTCTCTCCCTTCCTCAAGCAAGCCCTAGTCCTGCAGCCAGTGAAAAGCCAACCCCGCATTATGGCTGGTCTGGTAGGTAGAGATCTGCACGTGAGCCCCCTAAAAGTGATGTGGTGCTGTCTGCGAAGCCTGGCGCTGATGACTGCGAGTGCTGACCGAGACAAGGTAGGCAAACAAACCTCGAAGACCCGAACAAAGTGCAGTTCACCAAGCGGACATCACACATGTACAGTTGTGAAATACGTCAGCGTGCCATTATGCCAACATGCTCGGATATGATTCCGGTGAGCTGGGCTTATAAAGAGATGCAGATGTGTTACAACGAGGTTCCTGACATCCAACGGTGGGAGACGCGGCCCGCCATTGATGGGCAGAGCGGATGATTGAAAACTCGTTTCATGACGTTGTGAAGCTGATTTTTGGCCTTCTCACCATACTATCCGCTCACACACCGTCAAACACACCCGTCACTGGTGGGCACAGAAATTCCGCCTGGTAAGTTTTTAAAAAAACAATTGGGCTGGATTTTACAGTTTTCAGCAGGGTGAGGGAGGCAGAATAGAAAGCGAGTGGTCCCACTCACCCCCACCGCCGCCATCTCACTACGGCCAATCAAACATTGGATGGTCAATTAGCGGCCGCCCAATGGGAAGGCAACCAATTAGCAGTGTGGGGCGGGAGGGGGGGCTCCATGCCCAAACAGGTGTCCAAGCCGGAACATCAGGTGGGAAAGGGGTTATGTCATGAACAGGAAGTCAGTCAAGGCCACCAATTTAAAGGTCCCCTGTATTCTCAACCTCTCCTTTCTACGGCAGGCTCAAGACAGTGAATAAACGAAGCCAAAAAATCTACAGACACTGCCACCTTCACCAACAGGCTCTGCTGCTACATACAGCCATGGCCCCATTGGCAGGTCTTTTCTTCCACTCTTGTGCCACCCTTCTCATACCTGCCTCAAAGCATTCCCAAACTTTTTCCTGTCTGATGCCTGAAGAAGAGAGTGGACAGCAAAAAATTTCATACAGTTGGCAGCAGCTTGTTCATTTGTTATCTCGAAATGGTGGGTGGGCTTCTGACTTCTGTGCCTACTCACCTGTAATCTCAGTGACTGACGTGGCGAGGTTGGATTGCCAACCTGAAGGGCACCATGCCATTATTTATGTACATGCTGGGGGGGGTCGGCTCACTCGATTTCCGGCTGTAAAATCCAGCCCAACTGTTTCCTTGGGGGTTTGGAGGGGCAGGAGTACTCATCTAGGCCTTATATGGAAACTTGGGTCTCCCTAGCCCCACGACTACCCCGAATCGCAATTGCCTCTTGATCTCCCATCACCACTTTCCTGACTGCCAGGCATTTTCCCACAGGTTCCACCTGGCAATGCTGCTGGGTTCAGGCGGGAGTCAGTATCTGGATAGGGAAAAGAGGCCTGGGAGAGAAAATCCCTACAGGTCTCAGCTTGTCGCTCACTCAGGCGCTTTGCACAGAAGGATCCCACCCCAAGATAAAAACTAGGCCTATAAAGTGGTGAAATGCATTATTGTGAGATGGACCAACTGCTGGATTCAAAGTGACCACCCCCTTGTTTTCCAGACAATAACCAACAAAAGGGTCCTGTAATAAATTTTTTTTTAAAAACAAGTCACTCAGACAAGGCCTGGCCACTGAATAATTCTGTTCTAAACATTATTCCTGTGGCACCTTTAGAAATGATGTAAATTATTTTTTTAAAATTCCTCTCATGTAGTCTAATTGCAACGGCAAGCTTTTGACGAAAGCTTAAAAAAATTATACTAATTTTTCATTTTCCGAGGCTTTTGAAACTCTTCGCTGACATCAGTTAATTTAAAAAATGTAATTCCACAGCATGTTGGAGTGGCAATCAGCACAGGTATGGGGGAAAAAATCATGAGAAAGTATTTGTGAGCAGAATGCAAATTTTTCCTGTTGTGAAGTTTGAGTTTTGAGTCCCACCAGCTCAGTGTGTTTCAAATGGAATATTTTTTTAAAAAAGGGGCTAGAAAGAGGAAAAGGTCACGTTTTGTGGTATTGGCTTGGATATGTTTTTAATTGGCTGGATTCTGTAGATATCTTGTGGCAATATTTTTGGGCTTATTAGCAATTCTGCACAGCAGATCACTATTTCCCTCCTTGGACGTAGTTCTAGCTGTTGGCGAAAGTGTAAAACGGGTGAAATTGGATTGCCCACCCATTAGGTTTCAGTCGTGACTCAGTGGGAGGACTCAAGAAGGTGATGGGTTCAAGCCTTACTCCAGAGACTGGAGTATAAAATCGAGGCCAATGCTCCCAGTGAAGTACTGAGGGAGTGTTCTACTCTTAACAGTCCTGACTTTAGGATGAAATGTAAATCAAGATCCTCTAAGGTGAATGTGAAAGTCCCTGTTTCAAAGTAGTGATGGGGAGTACATCCAATGTCCCAGTCAATACTTATTCCTCAATACAATATGACTGAGGAAAGCAGATTATGTGGTTATTTCTTTCTTATACCACCCTCCCTGCACCCCATGCCTGACCATCCTTTCCATTGATGTCTATGGAAAGAAAAGCAAGAATAGGGCGATTGACTTGGTATCATCCACATTTTCTGTCGCCAGAAGTTAACATTACGTGCTTTGGCTAGGATTTTCCCGTTGGTGAGCGGGAGGGCAGGGCCTGCTGGCCGACACGTAAAATAATGAGGGGTGACGTTGGGCGGAGCTCCCAGCGTCACCGCGCTCCATTTAAATTTTCAGGTAGGCGGGGGCTCAGCAAAATCAGCTGTGCACCCGCCGACCTGTCAATGGTCAATTGAGGCCTTTGACAGAGTCATTTAAGTAATTAATGGACCTGCCCGTCCAACCTTAAGGTTGGTGGGCAGGCCAGGAGCCCTGGAAGGCATTAGGAAAAGCATGAAACCTCATCCACAGACAGGATGAGGTTTCATGTAGGTTTTTTAAAAAATTAATTAAAGTTTTTTTAAAAGTTATGGACATGTCCCAACTCATGTGACAGTGTCACATGAGGGGACATGTCAGAGAATTTTTTTTTCTATTTTTAATATTTTTTACAGTGGATCCGATCTCCCTGAGGCTGCACTTTGCCTCAGGGAGATGAATGTACTCTTTTGTGCACATGCGCGAAAGATCACACTCTCAGCTTTAGGGAATACCCTGCTCCCCCTGCACAGGGAGCACATAGCGCTTCTGTGCAGCCGTCACACTGGGCGGGCCTTAATTGGCCCGCCTATGTAAAATGGCGACGCGCCCCCAATTGGGGATGTCAATCAGAGGCAGGCCTCTGCGCACCAACTCTTCAACTTCCCCCCAAAGGCCAGGATATCCCCCCCGTCAGGGGCGCGCCACCATTTTACGTGAGCGGGCCAATTAATGCCCGCCCAGTGTGACATCCACACGGAAGTGCTATGCACTCCCTGTGCGGGTGGGGTGGGATTCCCTAAACCCAAGAGTGCGCTCTTTCATGCATGCGCACCAACGAGCGCACTCATCTCCCTGAGGCTAAGTGCTGCCTCAGGGAGATCGGATCTACTGTAAAAAATATTAAAAATAGAAAAAAAAATTCCCTGACATGTCCCCTCATGTGACACTGTCACATGAGTTGGGATATGTCCATAACTTTTTAAAAAACTTTAATTAAATTTTTCAAAACTTACATGAAACCTCATCCCACCCGTGGATGAGGCTTCATGCTTTTTCTAATGCCCACCAACCTTAAAGTTGAATGGGCAGATCCATTAATTAAGTAAATGACTCTGTAAATGGCCTCAATTGGCCATTGACAGATCGGCGGGCACACAGTTGATTTTGCTGAGCCCCCGCCTACCTGAAAATTGAAATGGAGCGGGGTGACATTGGGAGGATACTACCCAAAGGTCCAAACCCATCAATAGCGCTATGTGCTCCCTGTGTAGGGGGAGCAGGGTATTCCCTAAAGCTGAGAGTGTGCTCTTTCGCGCATGTGCACAAAAGAGTACATTCATCTCCCTGAGGCAAAGTGCAGCCTCAGGGAGATCGGATCCACTGTAAAAAATATTAAAAATAGAAAAAAAAATTCTCTGACATGACCCCCCCACCTGCTCACCGATGGGAAAATCCTAGCCTTTGTGTCTGGAGTCAGTTTCAATGATCAATGACCTCATCTGTGCCCTCAAACTGATGACCAACAATAAAGTTTTGGACATTGATGGATTGACTAGCCGCTTCTACGTGATCTACCTGGCGGGGTCCTCCTTCAAGAGCGACCAGGTCAAGTCCTCTTGACTTTTAACAGGTTGGTGACAAGCGGGCTTCTTGCTGGTGGAATTCCAGCTAATCATCAGAATGAGCATTCAATTTTTATCTCTGAGAGTCCACTGCATACAAATCTTGACCAGTTGACTGGACTGAGCTAGAGAATA
The DNA here is from genome assembly GCF_964194155.1 of Cetorhinus maximus. Classification (NCBI taxonomy): domain Eukaryota; kingdom Metazoa; phylum Chordata; class Chondrichthyes; order Lamniformes; family Cetorhinidae; genus Cetorhinus; species Cetorhinus maximus. The sequence continues at coordinate 51,038,305 of NC_135899.1, forward strand.
AGGCCTCCACTCAGCTTAACTAGTCGAGCCTGTTCTGAGTGACTTCCCACCAGGATTGTGTCTTGGAGACAAACTGACTGATGACAGTCAAACCTTGAAACCGGTCACTTACCCCAATTCTTCACTCAGAGTTTGCCAACGTGGTTTATAGGGAGTTATTAGATTTCTTTTGGGCTTGATGATGTTAGAGAGTTTCTGTGGATGTTCTGAGTTTACCTCAACAAGAGGACAAGCAGTTATGCATCTGTTTCAGATAAAGAAAAGAGGAGATTTACATTTTATTTAGTCCCTTTCATGACCTTAGGACAACCCAAATGGCTTTATAACCAATGAAGTATTTCTGAAATGTAGTCACTGTTGTAATGTTCGAAACATGGCAGCTAATCTTATACACTAGCCCGTAAATACAGCACTATCATAGTGACCAGATAGCCTCTTTTAGTGATGTTAGTTGAGGAATAAGTATTGACACTAGGTGTTACTTCCCTGGTGTTCTTCAAGTAGTGTCAGTGGATCTTTTATAGCAACCTGAGAAGACAAATGGGGCTAAAAGCAAAATACTGCAGATGTTGGAAATCTGAAACAAAAACAAAAATAGCTGGAAAAACTCAGCAGGTCTGACAGCATCTGCGGAGAGGAAGACAGTTAACGTTTCGAGTCTGTATGACTCTTCATCAGAACTAAGGAAATATAGAAATGAGGTGGAATATAAGCTGGTTGAGGGGGTGGGACAGGTAGAGCTGGATAGAGGGCCAGTGAAACGTGGAGGCAAAGAAGAGATTGCCAAAGACGTCATAGACAAAAGGACAAAGGGGTGTTGACAGTGGTGATATTAGCTAAAGGATGTGCTAATGGTGACATTAAGGGTAGAAAGCAGGACGAGCAAGTGACAGATGGCCCTAGTGGGGGTATGATAGGGGGAAGGGATCAAAATCGGCTTTAGTTTAACATCTCAGTGAAAGACAGCACCTTCCCCGCAGTACCGCACTGATGTGTCAGTCTCAAGTATCAGGAGTTGGGACTATGAACCCAAAACCTTCTGGCTGAGAGGTAAGAGTGCTACCACTGAGCTAAGGCTAACACCATGGTGGGCCTCAGACCTTGCATCAATATATGTATATAAGCAGCCCTTCAAGGCGAGCCCTGGCAATATCATTTTTGCTCCAGCTGCATGATTACAAAAACATGCACAAGACCTGCACCCTTGACTGAAGAGGTGACTGCATTCAGTAAGTTATTGTTTCGCAATGCCCATTTTCACATGTCCTACTTGTTTATCATTTGGTTGAACCGAGCCAGGGATGCATTAGATTTCAGTGGGTCAGACTGGATGATACTGACGCTAGTAGCCGCTGTGAGGTTTATTGCGTGGGCTCTGCAGGTAGGACAATGGACTCTTCGTCCAATATTCAACGACACTTGGACGCTGCTTATCAGTGTGAGGCCATGGGACCACCCACCAACACCCCACAGAAACTTTAACCTCACTACCTGACCAACCCTCCGTTCCACAGGATCAAACAATTGCCGCCCTGTTTGTGGCTATTTTTCAAACAAAAGTTAATTGAAACCCCCCCCCTAAATGATTGCATCTGGATCCTGGAGGTCAACTGAAATTTCATGACTGAGATCAATGCATTTTTGTTAGAGAAGAGGATATGGATCAAAGGCAGGTAAATGGAATTGAGGTACAGGTCAGTCATGACCTAACTAAATGATGACACAAAAGAAACAGGAGCAGGAGGAGACTGCACGGCCCATCGAACCTACTCTGCCATTTAATATAATCATGGCTGATCTTAGGCTTCAGCTCCACTTTCCCGCCTGCTCCCCATATCCCTTGATTCCCTGAGAGATGAAAAATCTTTCTATCCCAGCCTTAAATGTATTCAACAACAGAGCATCAACAACCCTCTGGGATAGAGAATTCCAAAGGACAGAACTTTCTGCCTGTCAGGCCACCAGCGATCGGGTCCACACTGTCATTTTATGTGGGCGGGCCAATTAAGGCCTGCCCAGCGTGAAACGTGGCTCCCGAGGACAGCAGGAGTGGGCGGCAGCAGCGGGACTGCTATGACTACCGGGTCCAATGGCGACCCGGCGGCCTGTTTAAAAGAGCTCCTGCAGCCTTGCAAAGGCTGTCAAACATGGTCAGCAGAAGGGCTCCCCAGAGCGTTGCTGGTGAGCAGGCTAGGCAGGAAGGTAGGGCAGGGGGCACTGTGCCCCTCGTTTTTCAGACGATTGACTTGCTGCCCTCTTCAAAGAGGTGGCAGCACAGGCGGGTGGTCCTCGTACCCCAGGACAGGAGGAGAAGGCCCCCCTACATGATCAAACGTGCCTGGGAGGAGGTGGCGGAGGTGGTGAGCTCCTGCGACGTGGAGCGGCGCACCTGGATCCAGTGTTGCAAGCGCTTCAATGACTTCTTGCACTTGGGAAGGGCGAGTACCATGTTGGCATTGGTCACTTAACCCAGCAGATAGGCTTTCCCCTCTGGTGACCCCCCGCCCTGGCCCCAAGTCTGAGTGTAGTGGCTGCATTGAATCATTGACAGCATGTGTCCTTCGCTGGGTGAGCCAGCAGATATCGCCCATGCCAAGGTGACCCTGAGAGGGTGGTGAAGAGATGGGTTCTGCCCCCACAGCATGTGGTATAGTGATATCCACATTACTGTTTTGGGGGCAACCTGGAGGATCTGCACCTTGGTGCAGTGCTGGAACTCAAGGACATGTTAAAGTCAGGGTGCTGACATGCTGGGAGGGGAGCTTCAAGGTGGCGGGGCACCGATCCATCTGCTGCCCTTTGCATTCCACGTGCTTGTGCTTCCTTGCTTTGCAAGGTTAGCCCGTGTGGTGCCAAAAGTGATATAAGCAGCATTTGGCCAAGGGGGGAGCCAGGCCTAGCATCTTTGTGTGAGTGTCCGACAGCTGCAGGGTGAGGAGGCACTGGAGCCCTGCAATGTCCCACTCTGGTTGGGGTGGGCCGTCCGTGAAGAGAATCCAGGTACAAGTTGCACTAATCAATGCTCTTATCTCCTTTTCAGGAGAAGAATGCACATTATGCCACTGAGCAGGTGAGGACTGGCGGCGGGCCGGCACAGTTAGTGATCATTAGCAAGTTCGAGCAGGTGGCCCTAGATCTGGAGAGGCGCCATGCGCCCAGGTCCACCGGTGTTGGTGAGGCTGGGGTGCCACGGGCAGGTGTGTTTGCCCAGCAGTGAGGCCAGCATTGTTCCCCCAGCAGCCATGGCAGTGCTGAATGTTCAGTGATTGAAGTTTGCAACATTGCTTGACCATTGCTTATGGAAGAATGAGTGCATAATGATCTGGGGGACAGGGATGCACATTGACATTGTCTCTATGTTAACTGATCCAATGTCCTTGTTCTTACTTTCAGCATCACCGGAGCAGGGCCAGGAGGAGGAGGCACAAGGGCCCCCTCTCACACCTGAGAGCCCTGAAGTCTCTGACCCATTCGCGTCACACCATCTCTGCCACACCAACGCAGATACTAGCACCTCGGTGGGAATTAGATCATCGGCTAGTGTCCCGGGGCACAGCAGTGAAGGCGCTTCACAGTTGTTGAAGGAGCTGGTGGACTCAGAGTGCCCATGGCACCAGGAGTTGGAGGACTGCAGGGGACCAGACACATGCTCAGTCAGTGGCTGATGATGTGCCTCTGGAGCCGTCCATGAGGCAGCAAACGCTGGAAGTCCAGCAGGGTGTGCGGGATGATCTGGCGGAGATATATGAGCCTCTGCTTGGCTTGGTCTCCCTGGTGGAAGAGTCCACGTGGACCATCACTGAAGCAATGAGCCTCATGGCCAAGCGCCATGCTTCCTCCATGGAGAGAGTGACGACTCTCGTGGAGTGCCTCCTCCAGGAGACCCATCAGGGCTTCCTGGGGATGCGCTTGGACCAGCAAGCCCTCACATCGGCATTGATCTCAGCTGGTCAGTGCCAGTGTAGGAGATGGTGTGGGCACCAAGTTTCCCAGCTCGGTGCCCATTCATTCACGGTGAGCAGGGAGGTCTGAAGCGACCTCACGTTGGTGCAGCAGCTGCCTGTCGTCTCTGCAGGCTCCTCTCAGGGCGCTCCGGATGAGGGTGGCAGCTCCCCCACCCCTCTGCCAGTGACCGTGGCATCCACGATGAGGCTGCGGCAACTGGGGAGATGCCAACTGTGGAACTGGCCGCTCCCTCACAGGCAGGGCAAGCATAGGCTCAATGGGCCAGACGATGGCCGCCAAGATCATCAAGGCCAACAGGAAAGCACAGTGAGCAGGCTGTCTCAGATGCCAGTGCCAGCGAGGGGACAGCATCTAGTCGTAACACCTTAAAACATAAATTTAAGACACCATAGACGCACCACGGGCTTCTCACTTTTGTGTTGCCCTGCAATGAGGTCATGATTAGCTGGTGTGGTGTTTAACACCTTTGTCATTTTGTTTCCTTAGATCATTTTGTTATATCATTATAGCTTTATTGACAAGGCCCTTAGTTAATGTTCCTATCCAGGCAGATTTAGCACTCAGGTATCGAGTATGGAGCCTGCAGCACAGGCTTGTGTTGGGGGTTCATCTGTGGTGTGTTAGCTGAAGGTTTATTGGATTAAAGCCTCCCAGGTGTCCCTGCTTCCCTGGAGTATGCCTGGGTCAGCATATACCCCCTCAGCATTTCCCAGTACGTGCTCATCCTCGGACTCACTGCTGGACTCATCGTGTGCAGCCGCGGCAATTGTGTCTACGTCGTCATCATCCAAAGCGTCCTCCCTTTCCAGTGCAAGATTGTGTAGAGCACAGCATGCAACCACTATCAGTGACACACGACACAGGAGTGCGCCCCCTGAGCGGTCCAGGCATCAGAAGCGCATCTTGAGAAGACCGATGGCTCTCTCCACCACAGCCCTTATGGTGCCCTGGCTCCTATTGTAGCGCTGCTCAGCTTCTGTTCTTGGATGACGGAGAGGCGCTTTGAGCCACCTTCTGAGGGGGTAGCCCTTGTCACCCAGCAGCCATCCATCCAGCCGGGTTGGAGCACTGAAGAGCCCCGGCACCTGGGAGTGTCTGAGGATGTAGGCGTCGTGGGAGCTGCCTGGGTACCTTGCACAGACTTGGAGAATCAGCATCCTGTGGTCACACACTATCTGCATGTTCATGGAGTGGGAGCCCTTCCTGTTGACGAAGGCACTGGGCTCACCTGCTGGCGCCTTGATGGCCACATGTGTACAGCCTATTGCACCCTGGACGCGGGGGAAGCCAGCAATGGCTGCGATGCTTCTGGCTCGCTCTGTCTGGCTGGCCTGGTCACAGCGATAGTGGATGAATCTCAATGCACACCTGAACAGAGCACCTGTCACCTGGTTGACACAAGCGTGGACAGCTGATTGGGAGACATCACAAAGATCACCCACCGAGCCTTGAAAAGAACCAGAGGCATAGAAGTTGAGGGCAACTGTGACCTTTAGAGCCACTGGCACGGGGTGTCGACCCACAAAGTTAGCGAAGATCCCAGGGCCTCTCATCTGACAGAGTTGACTGTCTCCCTTGAGAGACAGAGCCTCCTTTGGCACTGCACCTCAGACATATTGAGGTAGCTGCTTCGCCGCCTGTATACCCTGGCAGCAGGATAGTGGCGTCTTCTGCAGCCCCTTCTGCCTTGGACTTCCTGTTGGCCCTGCGCCCCTTGTGCCTGTGCCTCTCCTCCCAAAGGTGGTTCCCCTGGAGGCTGAATGTGCATTCCTGGCCTCCTCCCCCTTCTGGCCCTCCCTTTCTCCTTAGAGGAGGTGCCTCCAGTGGAGAGCGCAACTCCCATTTCCAGACTAAGGGAAGGCTGCCTGACACCTGCAGGCCCCAAAAAGGATCTTCACTGCAGATGCTGACCTGATGGTTGAGAGATCTGACCAAGCCGCTGGTATGAGTTTTGAAGTATTTCTGCTCACACAGGTAAGTATCAGTAATTTTCCAAATTAAATATCTGACTGAGCACACTCACAACCCCAACGACCCCTCTTAACCCGCCCGTGGATGAGGTTTATACAAATGTGTCCTACCCGCCTGCCCATTGCACCCATGCGACGACCTGAAGATCGCATGGGCCCCGAAAAATCGCTGTCAATTGGTGCCTCAAGGGTCTTAAGTGGTCTGTTAATTGCAAATATCGTGATGGTGCGCCGTGATGTCGGGAACGCTCGCCCGATGTCACCGCATGTCATTTTACGCATCGGCGTGCAGGGCCCGCCCCCACATGCCAACCGGAAAATTCTGCCCAAAGATTCACAACCCTGTGAATGAAATAATTTCTCTTCATCTCAGTCCTCAATGATCATCCCCTTAACCTGAGACTGTGTCCCTGTGTTTTAGATTCCCCGACCTGTGGAAACAATCTCTCAGCGTCTACCCTGTCAAGCCTCTTCAGAATCTTGTATGTTTCAATGAGAACACATCACATTCTTGTAAACTTCAGAGAGTATCGGCTCAAAGGGCTGAATGACTTCCCCCATTCCTACCTATGATGATTGAAGGACTTCCTGGCGTGTTTGCCCCTGGCATCCCTTGCCTTCAGAAGGTCCAAGATGTATCAGACAGACTAGCAGGTCTCCCGCTACTGACAGCCCACCTTTCAAAGCATTTTTTACCTGCACTGGACACCCTTGATCATCAATGGACAATGTCTGCAGGCTCGCTGTATGCCTCCTGTGACCAGTAGGCAAAACTTGGGATGTCAATTTGGATGTTCCTGTTTTGGTTTAATTGTATTACTCTGTTTCATTTAGTTAGCTTGCTCTGTTAATGTATCAGTTTGAATGGGCCAACCTTACAGGGAAGCTTTAGTGGTATTGCCCCTTTTAAGAGGAAATGCTTGATTGTGCAGTGAGGTTCCTGGCCTAGTTAAAGCAGCACCCCTGCTGTAAAGATAGGAAGTGGTTGTGAGCATTGAAAGACGACATGCGCAGAGTCAGCTGGGCTGTGCTCAATGCTTGAATAGGCTCACTGAGGAAAAAAATGACCACTTTTCCAAGGTATCAGAGAGCTGTTGGCACTAGTGAAATAATATTCCAACAGTCCTTTCATAATGAAGCTTCTTTCTTATCTGTTGAAATTTTTTAAATGCTTGTAGCAATGTTATGACATCCTGCTAATATTGGCAGCTTGACAATAAAGTAAAAACAAAAACTGAAGTTGTTGATAATTGTTGCTCCAAATCAGTGACAATATGTTCATTCCATCTCCCCCAACAGCAGATCAGAGAAATCCAGAGCTGTTATCATTAGCTGGACAAGAGTCCTTTCTCTGTGATGTTTATGGCTGAATAGAAATTGGAGCAGAATCTAATGATCGGCGGGAGGTTCCTACCCTTAACCCACTCTGCGCCTATCAACATGTCTGGCCCATTCATGGATGGGTGATGTGTAAATGAGGGATGGCATCTGAAATATGCATGTGGTTTCCTGGCATCCAGCCAAAGGCATCAGCAATATTTAAAAATGAACAAGCTGAGGTTTCCCTGTTGCAGGCCAATCGTGAGCAAGTTCAATAGGGAAATGAGTCTATTGAAAGACTCATTGAAAGCTTGTACCATTACCATTGACAAAGATAAGTGCTCCTGGCCCCAGAATTTGGGGCGGGATGATGAGAAATTTGTTCCCCGTGGTATTTCTCTTCAGGAAGCATGTGGAGTCAATTTGCCCCGCCTCCTCGTGAATATTCTAAGGCTCTTTTTCCATGCTTCAAGCTGTTGTCACAAATGTAATCAAAGCAGATGATCATAATAGCAATGTTCGTGGTTCCATTCCATCTGTTCTATAGACTCATTGCAATGATTTTGGAAATTAATTCAGTGACATGTCTTCCACTGATTTGTGTTTCATAAGATAAGGAGGAAGCATATTCTCCGTTGTACTCCCTGTTGACAAAGGGCTCTCTCAGCTCACTGGCTGATTGCTGTGTTGGACTACATTTCCTGAATATGCATTAGCATCTTTACTGCCCCTTGTATTGTAGGAGACTTGCTGTTTCCAGTTGCCTGTACCTTGCAAATGGGATGGGAGTGTTGTAATGGTGTTGGTTACAGTAAGTGTATGTTAAGGAAGTTTTCGTAGTCTCCAGCAAGTCTTTATTAACTAGTAGTTAACAGCAAGCCTTTATTAACTACTTCTAACTATATACATTTATACAATAAAGGATACAGGCAAGGAGCTATCTCCATGTCCAGGTTTTAACACAGCCCTGCTTAACACCATACTGACCCCAGGTCAGGGTCATGTGCCTTCTTACATCAGTGTGTGGGCTGTACTGCACTCCGTCCCACATTGACCTGTATTTACCAGACCTTATATACAGGCAGCACAAGGTTGAATTTTACACTTCTCGGCATGGGGTGGGAATCCGAGCTGGAAGTGCATGGATCACCGACCCTTGTCCCTACCTTTCAAAGACACCATATAAAGCGCCTTGCAGCCACTTACGGGCCACCCACCGGAAAGCTGGCCAACAGCAGAGAAAGATGGTGGGCGGCGTAGCCCATCGGCCAAGAAAGACAGGACATCCAGGGACAGAAGGGGCAGGCCATGAATCGGAAGTCAATCATAACCACCCATTGAAAGGGTTTGCGGTAGCTGCAGCAGAATTGGCACACTGGAGGCTGAAGGTTGGAAACATAAAACGATAACTTTGAAATCCCTTGGCTCATTGGAGAAGCAGTAGCAGCAGTTAAGAGATTGTTTGGAAAAGGTGCTAACTATTGTGCTTGAAGTGAATTATTCAGCACTCTGCTTAGGGAGGAAAGAATATTTGAATGCAGCTGACCTATTCCCCTTCTGAATAGCAAGTGTTTAGGAAAAGACTCAAAACCGGCCCTTTAAATCTCTTTGTCTCTCCATAAATGGCTGAGAGAATGGAGGCACCAGCTGCGGAGGGACCTAGGTCAAGGATGGCCCCACAGTTTGATGATGATTCCCTTAGAGTCCTCCCAGCGGCTTGTTAACAACTCAATTGCCCTTCGGTGGGCTGCTGATTTTAAATCCCATATTATCGGAGATCGGCGTGATGATGTTGGATTTGACGCATGCGTGGGACAGCAGTGGTCCTGATTTTTCAATGGAAAAATTGCCCCGTAGCCTGGACTTGGTGCTTTGGGGCGGTGCACTGAGGAGCAGACCCTTCATGCTGTCCAGCAGTTGGATTCTATTCTCATCATCTTTGGAAATCCTTTTGTTCAAATCAGTATCAATGACTGTAAAGCTCCACATAATGCACAATGGAATGTTATCTATTTGGAATCATAGCAATGCTATACAAAGAGCTAGTCAATAAAATTTTGGGAAATAAGTATTGTGGGTGGAACTTAATGCCCTCCTCATGAAGCAAGTTGGTGGAGAGGGTTTATAATCAGGTGGGAGGTGGCGGGTGGGGACCCCACCACCATTCCACCTCTGCCCCAATTAAGTCTGCGGTGGGAAAGCTCATGTATGTCCTTCCCACCCCACCACCAGTTGAAGCCCTTAAGTGGGTATTTAATGCCCAGTTAAGGGCTTCATCCATCACCACTGGTATTTGCCCATCACTCACCAGTGGCTTGGGTCCCTCAGTGATCCATGAGTGGGTGCATTGCTGGCAGTAAACACCTCCTCCCCAGTGGCGTTGGCAAGCAATGCACAGCTGCTGGCCTCTGATTGGCCAGCAGCTCTCAGGGGGCTGGATTTCTGCCCCCGGGGTCATTGGCCCTGGGGAAGGTCTGTATCTGCCCAGTTAAGTGCCTGATTGGTACTTAATGCCCTGGGACATCCCAAAAGTAGGTGACACGGGGCTTTCGTCAGCTCTCCATCTGATGGGAGAGATCCCCATCACCTGCATTAAATATCACCCTGTGAATTAGAATATATATTCTCAAACATAGTTCATTCAAGGACATTCTGGACATTCATAAAACACTAGAACAACAGGATTGAACTAAATCAATCATCTGTTTTACTCCCCGCCTGAGTTGACTTCTATGGAAAATCCATCTGCAAGTTTACTGTTGGTGAATGGTGGTTTCTGTTTCACAACAAAGCTAAATTTGGAGAATGTAAATTGTGAGTTGTGACCCAAAAATAGCTCTGAAAAAATAAGCGCAAGGAGATTTAGTATTTATTTGCTCATGGGATGTGAGTGTTGCTGGCTAGCATTTATTGCCCCACCCTAATTGCCCTTGAAAAGGTGGCGGTGAGTTGCCTTCTTGAACCGCTTCAGTCCTTGTGGTGTAGGTACACCCACAGTGCTGTTAGGGAGGGAGTTCCAGGATTTTGACCCAGCAACAGTGAAGGAACGGTGATATATTTCCAATATATTTCACGATGGTGAGTGGCTTGGAGGGGAACTTCCAGGTGGTGGTATTCCCATGAATCTGCTGCCCTTGTCTTTCTAGATGGTAGTGGTCGTGAGTGTTTTGTCTTGGGTTCAGGGTCTAGATGGAGTTTCTTTATGGTTTGCCTGTTAAGAATGCTGCCATAGACTGTCGTACGTAAAAGCCATTCTTGTTTATTTATAGTCCTACGTACATCTCAGTACTCTACACAAGGTTGTACTTCTGCTTCCCACCAGATCTCAGTCTTTTAGTCATGTGACATTGCATCATAGTTACATCAGTAGTTATATCAGTATCGGGGGCTCCTGATGTTAACCCTTTACTCTACATCTCCCCTCAAGTCTTTATTCCACTAAATACACACTTCTACATCTCCCCTAAAGTCTCAGACTTCACAGGCTTGGTCCCTTGACCAATCTCCCTGATCTGGTCCTGATTACATATCGAGGTTGAGGACAAACTGCTCTCTTGTTGCTCGATAGGAGTGTCTTCCAACTGGATGGTTGTAGAGTTTCTACTTGTTTCTGGTTCCTTGTCTCCATCCAAATCTAAATAGAATGTCCAAGGTTCCATTGGTTACCTTCCCAATGATATCAAGGCTCTTTGGCTCCTCCTGTTATTTCCCTGGTCTGCCTCAATCCTATAACATCCCGGTTGTGGAGCTCTTTCTATTACAATGCCTTCTTTCTGTTGATGTCATATCCATACTCTCTCTCCGGGATGTAACACTTTCAAGTATTGTGCTATGTGACTGAAGTTGAAATTACGAACTTGACTCTCTCTTTGTTGTTCCTCATGCTTCTTAACTCCCTCATGATCATCTGAGGTAATGTTAGGTTGTAATATTTGTTGTAGAGCTGGAAATTGAGTTCGCAGCCGTCTTCCCATCAGTAGTTCTGATGGTAAGAACCTGTTTTTTAGCAGTGAGGTTCTGTAGTTAAGAAGGGCTAAGTTAAAACCTTTGTTCTTTTTCATCAATTCCCTGATCATTCAAACTCCTCTTTCTGCATCTTCGTTGGACTGAAGATACCTAGGCAAACTAGTCACATGCATCAAACCATATTCCTGTGCAAAGTTATGGAACAGCTCATTAGCAAACTGAGGTGGAGTCTGATATCACACCTGAGATGCCATGTGTCATGAACATTCTTCTTGGTGATGTAATGACTGCATCAGCCATCGTACTGTGAAGTCTAAGCACTTCAAAACATCTGGAGTAGTAATAAATGACAATGATGAAAACTTTGCCTTTGAACTCAAATAAGTCCATTCCTAGGCACTGCTATGACCTCAAAGGAAAAGTGGAGGGCGTCATTGGTTTGCCCCGCTGTTGACTATTCACTGAACGCATAAGGCAATTCGTGGTTAACGCTTCAATGGAGTGACTATGCCTGGCCACCAAACTGACTGTTGGGCTCTGCATTTTGCTATTCCTAAGTGACCTTGTGGATTTTCTGCAGAATGTCCACTCGAAGTGATTTTGGGATAACAAGCCTGTCATTGAAAACTAAGAACTCATCAATGATGGTGAGATGTTTCTTTTGCTCAAAACATTGGCAAAGTACAAGATTACTTCATCAGATAATACTGAATCACCTGCCCCAGTATCTAGCATGAAATTTGTGGGGTGACCAACAACTACTAATTTAATGCTCCAGTTTTGTTAACTTCTCCTTAGAAGATTAATTGTCTTTTTTTGGTGGCTCTTCCGCTTCTTGGATTTTATTTAGTTTAGTTGTTATCTTTTTCTTCTTATGAGCTATAGGAACTTTGGATCTGCAGACTACTTTAAAATGTTCTAACTTCCCACAGTTGTGACACTCAGCTCCCCTTGCTGGGCTTTCTTCCAGCCTCTGCAGGGTTTCCCCATCATACTGAGAGCATCTGAGGATGGTGTGCTATTTCCAGATTTCACGGGCTTTTGCTTCACTGTGCTATCTCTTTTTTGTCCAACATATTGGATGACTTCACTCATTCCCTTACAAGGTACATCACTTTCTCCACAGGTAACTGTTCTGTTTTGCTTCATAAGCTTGGTCTAGTGTGCTATTTGCATTGGTTTTGTGAGAGTCAAATCTTTCTTCATTTGCAAAAGATCTGATAGAGTTTCATCTAAGATCTCAACCTCTATACAATTATGTATTAATGCATTTCTGAGAATCCTAAAGGCGTAATTCTCTACGGGTCTATACAGATCATTTATGTCTATGGATTCGCCTGGTTTTTGCCTCCTCTCATTAAATTTTACTCACTCAATGATCAAATTTTTGAACACTGAAGTATGATTTGAATGCCTAGAGGACTTGAGCTCAAAGCTCGTCGATGCCCTGTCTTGTAATAACATATTCTGCTATGGCCCCTACTACATGGAGTAAAATACTGACCTGGCCCTTCTGTTCCTTCTTATGCAAACCTGAAGCTGTTATGCATCTGGAGAATCACTTCTTCTAATTATCCCAATGTTTAGCCTGTTGTGAGCCTTCAGCCTGAGCATTCTGGGAGTGGCAATGTCGCCTCCATACTTACAATAAGTGCTGGATCTGTTGCTGCTTCAGTAGCTTGGCTTGTAGATTGTGATCTATAGTCACTGCTATCTGGACTCTAGGTCTGTGTGTCTCCTGGTATTTGCAGCACCCACAATTCTCCATTCTCAGGTGAATCTTCAATCCTTTTTCTCCTTGTCCTTTTTCCAAGGATTTCTAGGTCTTTCAGGTCTGCGGTTTTCTGTTGGAGTTCTTCTGGGTCATCACAATCTTCCCACTGCCACTATGTTTCAGATGGTGCACATGAAATGTGACAGAAACCATCAGCTGCCATCATGTTTTGTCTTGGGTTCAAGGTCTAGATGAGGTTTCTTTGGGGTTTGTGCATTCCCCTAAGAATGGTGCCATATACTGTTATTCATAAAAACCATTCTTGTTTATTTACAGATCTATGTACGTTTCAGTACTCTACATGTGGTTGTACATCTGCTTTCCACCAGGTCTTAGTCTTTTGGTCATGTGACTTTGCATCATAGTTACATCGGTATCAGGTGCTCCTGAATTTAACCCTTTACTCTACAATGGGTGTGGAAGGTGCTGTCAAAGGAGTCCTGGTGAGTTGCTGCAGTGTATCTTATGGATGGTACATACTGCTGCCACAGTGTGTAATTGGTGGAGGGAGTGAATGTTTAAGATAATGAACAGAGTGCCAAGCAGGTGGGCTGCTTTGTTCTGGATGGTATCAAGCTTCTTGAGTGTTGTTGGAGCTGTGCTCATTCAGGCAAGTGGAGAGGATTCCATCACACTCCTGACGTGTATCTTGTAGATGATGGACAGGCTTTGGGGGCTCATGAGTTGAGTTACTTGCCACAGAATTCCCAGCCTCTAACCTGTTCTTGTAGCCATAGTGTTTATATGGCTAGTCCAGTTCAGTTTCTGGTCAATGGTAACCTTCAAGATGTTGACAGTGGGGGATTCAGCGATGGTAATGCCATTGAATGTCAAGGGGTGATGATTAGATTCTCTCTTGCTGGAGATGGCCATTGCCTGGAACTTTTGTGGCAAGAATATTACTTGCCACTTATCAGCCCAAGACTGAATGTTCCCCTGGTCTTGCTGCATTTGGACATAGACTGCTTCAGTCTCTGAGGGGTCACAAATGGTGCTGAACATTGTGCAATCATCAGCGAGCACCCCCACTTCTGACTTAATGATGGAGGAAAGGTCATTGATGAAGCAGCTGAAGATGGGTGGGACTAAGACACTGCCCTGAGGAACTCTTGTAGCAATGTCCTGGACTGAGATAACAGCAACCACAACTATCTTCCTTTGTGTTAGGTATGACTCCAACCAGTGGAGAGTTTTCCCCTGATTCCCATTAACTTTAGTTTTGCTAGGGCCCCTTGATGCCACATTCGGTCAAATGCTGCCTTGATGTCAAGGGCAGTCACTCTCACTTCACTTCTTGAGTTCAGCTCTTTTGTCCATGTTTGGATCAAGGCTGTAATGAGATCAGGAGCTGTGTGGCCCTGGCAGAACCCAAAGTGACTGTCAGTGAGCAGGTTATATATATATTTTTTTTATTAATTCAAGGGATGTGGGCTTCACTGGCTGGGCCAGCATTTATTGCCCATCCCTAGTTGTCCTTGAGAAGGTGGTGGTGAGCTGCCTTCTTGAACTGCTGCAGTCCATGTGGTGTAGGTACACCCACAGTGCTATTTGGAAAGGAGTTTCAGTATTTTGACCCAGTGACAGAGAAGGAACAGTGATATATTTCCAAGTCAGATGGTGACTGACTCAGAGGGGAACTTCCAGGTGGTGGTGCTCCCATCTATCTGCTGCCCTTGTCCTTCAAGATGGTCATGGGTTTAGAAGGTGCTATCAAAGGAGACTTAGTGAAATCCTGCAGTGCATCTTGTAGATGGTATACACTGCTGCTATTGTGCGATGGTGGTGGAGGGAGTGAATGTTTGTGGATGTGGTGCCAATAAAGTGGGCTGCTTTGTCCCGGATGGAGTCAAGCTTCTTGAGTGTTGTGGGAGCTACGCTCATCCAGGCAAGTGGGGAGTATCCATCACACTCCTGACTTGTGCCTTGTAGATGGTGGACAGACTTTGGGGAGTCAGGAGTTGAGTTACTCATTGCACTATCCTTAGCCTCTGACCTGTTCTTGTAGCCACAGTATTTATATGGCTAGTCCAGTTCAGTTTCTGTTCAAAACCCCAGGATGTTGATAGCAGGGGATTCAGTGATGGTAATGCCATTGAACATCAAGGGGCGATGGTTGGATTCTCTCTTATTAGAGGTGGTCATTGCCTGACACTTGTGTGGCGTGAATGTTACTTGCCACTTGTCAGCCCAAGCCTGGATATTGTCCAGGTCTTGCTGCATTTGGACATGGACTGCTTCATTATCTGAGGAGTTACAAATGGTGCTGAACATTATGCAATCATCAGCAAATATCCCCACTTCTGACCTTATGATGGAGGGAGGCCATTGATGAAGCAGCTGAAGATGGTTGGGCCAAGGACACTACCCTGAGGAACACCTGCAGTGATGTCCTGGAGCTGAGGTGGTTAGCCTCTAACAACCACAACCATCTTCCTTTGTGCTAGGTATGACTCCAGCCAGCGGAGATGTTTCCCACCTGATTCCCATTGACCCTGGTGTTGCTAGGGCTCCTTGATGCCACACTCTGTCAAATTCTGCCTAGGTGTCTAGGGCAGTCACTCTCATCTCACCTCTGGAGTTCAGCTCTTTTGTCCATGTTTGAGCCAAGGCTGTAATGAGGTCAGGAGCTGAGTGGCCCTAGCGGAACACAAACTGGGCTTCAGTGGGCAGGTTATTGCTAAGCAACTGTCTTTGATAGCATTGTTGATGACCCCTTCCATTACTTTACTGATGATCGAGAGTAGGCTGATGGGACGGTAATTGGCTGTGTTGGGTTTGTCCTGCTTTTGTGTACAGGACATATCTGGGCAATTTTCTACATAGTCGGGTAGATGCCAGTGTTGTAGCTGCACTGGAACAGCTTGGCTAGGGGTGTGGCAAGTCCTGGAGCACAAGTCTTTAGTACTATTGCCAGAATGTTGTCAGGGCCCATAGCCTTTGCAGTGTCCAGCGCATTCAGCCATTTCTTGATATCACATGGAGTGAATCAAATTGGCTGAAGAATGGCATCTGTGATGCTGGGGACCTCCAGAGGAGGCTGAGATGGATCTTCCACTCAGCACTTCTGGCTGAAGGCTGTTGCAAATGCTTCAGCCTTATCTTTTGCTCTGATGTGCTGGGTTCCTCCATCATTGAGGATGGGGATATTTGTGGAACCCCCTCTTCCAGTGAGTTGTTTAATTGCCCACCACCATTCACGATTGGATGTGGCAGGACCGCAGAGCTTAAATCTGATCTGTTAGTTGTGGGATTGCTTAGCCCTGTCTATCATTTGCTGTTTATGCTGCTTGGCATGCAAGTAGTCCTGTCTTATAGCTTCACCAGGCTGACACCTCATTTTTAGGTGCACCTAGCATGCCCCCTTGCACTCTTCATTGAACCAGGGTTGATCCCCTGGCTTAATGGTAATGGTAGAGTGGGGGATATGACGGGCCATGAAGTTACAGATTGTGTCCGAGTACAATTCTTCTGCTGCTGATGTCCCACAGCGCCTCATAGATATCCAGTCTTGAGTTGCTGGATCTGTCCAAAATCTACCGCATTTAGCATGGTGGTAGTGCCACACAACACGATGGAGGGTATCCTCAGTGTGAAGGTGCACTTCGTCTCCACAATGACTGTGTGATGGTCACTCCTACCGCTACTGTCATGGACAGATGCATCTGCTGCAGGCAGGTTGGTAATGATGAGGTCAAGTATGATTTTCCTTCTTGTTGGTTCCCTCACCACCTGCCGCAGACCCAGTCTAGCAGTTATGTCCTTTAGGACTCGGCCAGCTCGGTCTGTAGTTGTGCTACTAAGCCATTCTTGGTGATGGGCATTGAAGACCCCAACCAGAGTACATTCTGCTCCATTGCCACCCTCAGTGCTTCCTCCAAATGGTGTTCAACATGGAGGAGCACTAATTCATCAGCTGAGGGAGGGTGGTACGTGGTAATCAGCAGGAGGTTTCCTTGCCCATGTTTGACCTCATGCCATGAGACTTCATGGGGTCCGGAGTTGATGTTGAGGACTCCCAGGGCAACTCCCTGTACACCACTGTGCCACCACCTTTGCTGGGCCTGTTCTGCCAGTGGGACAGGACATACCCAGGGATGGTGATGGTGGTGTCTGGGACTTTATCTGTAAGGTATGATTCCGTGAGGATGACTATGTCAGTCTGTTACCTGACTAGTCTGTGAGGCAGCTCTCCCAATTTTGGCTCTAGCTCCCAGACGTTAGTAAGGAGGACTTTGCAGGGTTGACTGTGTAAATTCTGTTTGATAGCACTGTCGATGATCCCTTCCATCAATTTGCTGATGATTGAGACTAGGTTGATGGGGCGCTAATTGGCCATGTTTCATTTGTCTTGCTTTTTGTGTATAAGACATACCTGGGCAATTTTCCACATTGCCAGGTAGATGCCAGTGTTGTACCTGTACTGGGAAAGCTTGCTGGCGACACAGCTACTTCTGCAGCACAAGCCTCCAGTACTATTGCTGGAATGCTGTTCAGAGTCCATAGCCTTTGCAATATCTAGTGCCTTAGCCGTTTATTGATATCATGTGGAGTGAATCGAATTGGCTGTAGATTGACAACTGTGATGCTTGGGACTGCAGGAGGAGGCTGAGATGGATCATCCACTCGGCACTTCTGGCTGAAGATTGTTGCCAATGCTTCAACCTTATCTTTTGCATTGATGTTCTGGGCTCCCCCGTCATTGAGGAATGGGATATTTGTGGAGCCTCCTCCCCCTGTTAATTATTCAATTGTCCACTGCCATTTATGACTGGATGTGGCAGGACTGCAGAGCTTTGACCTGATCTGATGGTTGTGGGATTGCTTAGCTCTGTCTATCACATGCTGCTTCTACTGTTTGGCATGCAAGTAGTCCTGTTGTAGCTTCACCAGGCTGACACCTCATTTTTAGGTATACCTGGTGCTGCACCTGACATATCCTCTCGCAGGATCGATCACCGGGCTTGGTGGTAATGGTAGAGTGGGGGATATGCTGGACCATGAGGTTACAGATTGTGGTTGAGTACAATTCTGCTGCTGCTGATGGACCACAGCATCTCATAGATGCCCAGTTTTTAGTTGCTAGATCTGTTCAAAATCTATCACATTTAGCACAGTGGTAGTGCCACACAACACAATAGAGGATATCCTCAATTTGAAGACAGGAATTCCTCTTTACAAGAACTGTGCAGTGGTCACTCCTACCGGTGCTGTCATGGGCAGATGCATCTGCAGCAGGTAGATTGGTGACGCTGAGGTCAAGTATGTTTTTACCTCTTGTTGGTTCCCTCACCAATTGCTGCAGACCCAGTCTAGCAGCAGTGTCCTTTAGGACTCAGCCAGCTCGGCCTGTACTGGTGCTACCAAGCCACTCGGTGATGGACTTGAAGTCGCCTACCCAGAGTACATTCTGCACCCTTTCCACCCTCAGTGCTTCTTTCAATTGGTGTTCAACATGCAGGAGCAGTGATTCATCAGCTGTGGTAGGCTGGGGGTTGGCGGCGGTGGTGGGGGTGCGATGTTGCAGTTGATGGCAACCAGAGGAAGGTTTTCTTGCCAAAGTTTGACTTGATGCCATCAGACTTAATGGGATCTAGAGTTCATGTTGAGGACTCCCAGGGCAACATTCCTCTCAACTATATACCACTGTTCTGTCACGTCTGGTATATCTGTCCTACTGGCAGGAGAGGACATACCCAGAGATAGAGATGGTGGTGTCTAGGACATTGTCTGTAAGGTATGACTCCGTGAGGATGACTATGTCAGGGTGTTGCTTGTCTAATCTGTGAGACAGCTCTCCAGATTTTGGCACAAGCCCCCAGATGTTAGTAAGGAGGACTTCGCAGGGTTGTCAGGGCTGGGTGATCAGTTATTGTTTCTGGTGCCCAGGCCAATGCCGGATGGTCCGTTGGGTTTCATGCCTTTTCGACTTTGTAGTGGTTTGATACAACTGGGTGGTTTGCTTAGCCATTTCAGAGGGAATTTAAGAGTCAAAGACATTGCTGTAGGTCTGGAGTCACATGTAGGGCAGACCAGGTAAGGATGGCAGGTTTTCTGCACTGAAGAACATACGAGCATACTTACTAGGAGCAGGAGTAGGCCACTCAACCCCTCGAGCCTGCTTCGCCATTCAATAAGATCATGGCTGATCTGATTGTAACCTCAACTTCAAATTCCCGGTTGCCCCGAAAACCTTTCACCCTTTGCTTACCAAGAAGACATTAGTAAACCAGTTAGGTTTCTACAACAATCGACAATGGTTGGTCACCATTACTGAGACTAGCTTTTAATTCCTGATTTATTCATTGAATTTAAATGTCACCAGCTGCTATGGTGGAACTAAAACTGTGTCCCCAGAGCATTAGCCTGGGCCTCTGGATTACGAATTCAGCGATATTACCACTACGCCAACACATTCCCCCTAAATTCCTAAACTCGTTCCGAGATGCATTGCTCGGCAGCTCCAGTGGAGGATCAATGGCTGGGGCCAGTAATGCACCCACCAGAGGTCCAGGAATGCCGAGGGACCCAGGCATAGGTGGTTGATGAAGGTGGTCGAGGTGTGTGGGTCACAGAGGAGGGAGGAGAGCAGCAAGGGCAGGGATGCAGCTCTCAGCAGCTCCACACTGGGTGTGAATATCAGCAGCGTCAGGATGAGCCCCTTAAGTGAGCATTAATTGCCTAATTAAGGGCCTCAGTTGGTGCCGGGTGGGAAGGTTGTCCACAAGCCTTCCAGCCATGGATTAAATCGGGGTGGAAACACCGCTCTGACTCCCCATTAAATGCCTCCCTACCACCAAACTCACTGCACGGGAAGGCAGTAAATTCCGCTCCTCCAGTCCCTAACTCCAGAATCAGGCTGCATTTACATTATCGGTGCTGTGTCAGTTGGAAGTGAAACCATTTGGCAGGGATTATACTACTAGTGTAAAGTACTGACCATTTTAATTGTAACTTTAGTACAAGCTAAGAAGCTGTGTTAGTCTCATAGAAATCTTTTTTGCACTTTGGACTTCCGGTAAATAATTTCTTTATTCACTTTGCAAAATCGAACAGCCCATCTATTCGACCCTTCACCTTCAGTCCCTCAAAGATTTCCCCCTTTATCCCGCTCATTCCTTTCAGTCCCTGAGATGTCAAATACTTTAGGATGTTCCACTTTACATGTGTAATGTGCAATGTACATAGGAACAAGAGGAGGCCATTCAGCCCCACACGCCAGTTCCGTCATTCAATTAGATCATGCTTGATCTGCGTCTTAGCTCCATCTATGAGCCTTATTTCTGTAACCCTTAATACCCTTGTGTAACAAAAATCTATCAATTTCATTTTTGAAAGTTCCAATTGACCCTCATCAGCAAAAGCTTCAGAGTTTTTTGGGGCAGAGAGTTCCAGTACTCTTTGCATGAAGAAGGGCTTCCTGACATCAACGTGAATGGTGTATCTCTACACTCTTTTGTTGTTAATGATGATGATAGTATTACATTATGTGCTGCTGTTGAAAGAAAAGTATTTGCAACTAATTTCCTACCATCACAGAAGGTTAGAAGTGCCATTAATACTTTAATTTCCTACTTATTTTGCTTCTAAACTTCAGCTGTTGATAAACAGCAATTAGGAGCAAAGTGCAGCTTGATGCCTCATTCGGTAAATGATTGTGGGGGGTAGATCACAATCCACTTCCTTACTCTATGGGAAGAATTTTCGGGTCGGCAAGCAGGGGTGGGGCCCACTTGCCGACGCGACGCGCGGTGACATCGAGCGGGCGTCCCGACATCACTGCGTGTTATTTAGATTGTCAGTTCGGCGGGCGTGCAGCTGAGTCGGCTGCGTACCCGCCGAACTATCAAAGACCCATTAAGGCCATTAAGGAAGTAATTAAAGTTGTTAAGAATGCTGCCTGTCCAACCTTAAGGGTGGGATGAGGTTTCATGAAGGGTTTATTAATTAAATAAACATTTTTGAAAAAAATGAATGGGCATGTCCCAGCTCATGTGACAGTTTCACATGAGGGGACATGTCGTTAAATTTTTTTTTTTACCTTTCTTCAACATTTCATAAGTGAAAGTAATCTCCCTGAAGCAGCTCTGTGCCTCAGGGAGATTTCTGTGCTCTAAGAGCGCCGGCCCCAGCTCAGGGAATCCCCCCTGCCCACTCAGGGAGTGTACAGTGCTTCCGGGTGCACATCACGCTGGGTGGGCCTTACATGGCCCGCTCATGTAAAATGACAGTGCGGACCCGATCGGGGGCGCCAATCGGGTTCATCCTGCCTCCCCCACCCCCTGCCCCGGGGGGAAATTTCTGCCCTATGTGGAGGTGACTGATCTCAGCCATGACAGTAGTGGAGACGCTAAAATGGTGTTACTAAGCTTTCCGTATCTCCTGGATCCCCAACACTCGGCTAAGAGGAAAGTTCAGCCAAGTCTCCAGCTGCCAGTCACTATATCCAGTGATTCCTACTGGAAATGATAAATATTTGGATGCCACCCGAGGACAATATTGGGCTCCGTTTTATTGTCATTTCACCCCACCCCACCCCACCACCCACCCCAAGGTTGAACAGCCTTCTTGCACATGAAGAATGATGGCTGGAATTTTCCGGTCCTACCCGCTGCGGGACCGGAAATTCCCA
This sequence comes from Cetorhinus maximus, assembly GCF_964194155.1. Taxonomy (NCBI): domain Eukaryota; kingdom Metazoa; phylum Chordata; class Chondrichthyes; order Lamniformes; family Cetorhinidae; genus Cetorhinus; species Cetorhinus maximus. The sequence goes on from NC_135899.1 coordinate 51,059,930, forward strand.
CCCGAAGTCAATGGACCTTAGTCAGGTCCATCCAATTTTCCATTCCGCCATGACGATTCCCACGGCAGGTGGGACTAGAAAATCCCAGCCGATGTTCTTGTTTAAGGTGTGGCAGGAAGTCTGGCATTCGTGAACCAATCATCATAGCTGAGTCAACAGGAGAGGGTGAAAACTGAATAAGACTGCCTTTTTAAAAAAGAAAAATGTATTTTATTGTTTTTCCTTTGTTTTCTCTAATTTTTCACATCAGATATCAAGACATCCATCACTTAAGTGTTCTGTACATTGCCCTTCCAGCATTTAGTATTTCTGACTGTATTCTGTATCTCAGACGTGTGATGCTACACACCTTTCATAAGCATTCCATGCACTATCAAATATTTCCAAAATTCTAATTTCTTCCTAGCAATTAAATACCATATAGTTATTCCACCTCTTTGTAAGTCTACTTATAACCATCTTCCAGGTGGATGTAAAAGATCGCCTGGCACTACTTCAGAGAAGAGCTTGTGAGTTTACCCCATTCTCCTGTCCAATATCTATCCCTCAACCAAAGCCACTGAAATGGATGGTCTAGTCATTAATCTCATTGCCTTTGTGGGAGTTTGTTGTGTGTTAATTGGGTGCTATGTTTCCTACATTACAACAGTTACCGGACTTAAAAAGTACTCCATTGGTTGTACAAGCACTTTGAGATGTCCTGAGATCATGCAAAGTGCTGTAGAAATAAAAGTCTTTTTTAAATTTCACTTATTACCATTTTTTGTCTGTCCAAGTCAATTGAATATTGTAGTATTATAATTGTTATCAATCATAGATGCCAAGGTTGAATAATAAATGTGTATTGGGTCTTTTATTGGCTTTAGGACTCAGTGATCATGAGTGGCATACACACAGGGCTAAAGCAGATCAAGAATTGCTTGCATCTTCAGTATTGCACTTATTCAGCCCACCAACTGTACCCCAAGGATGCCCAAGAAAGCTGGTGTTAAGAGGAACCTGTTTGAGGCAGTGACACCAAAGAAGCTCATATATTTTGAACATGTGATGTTGACAAGATGGGAGTGTTTAGCAAAAAGAGGCAATACACAGCAAAACACCTGGGCCAGAATAATATGCTGGCCGTGTGGGCGCATGCCCGACAAGCCCGCACGTGAAATGACGCACGATGACCGGGCATGCTTCCCGATGTCAACACGAAGTCTCATGATGTTCCATTTAGCAGGCACGCGCCAGAGTCAACTACGCGTCCGCCAATAATTAAAAGGCCTAATAAGGCCATTGACAATCTCATTAACTTGAAATTTATGGTGCCCGTCCAACCTAATGGTTGGCGGGCAGGCGAAAAGGCCAAGCGGCCTTTACATTTTTAGGAAACCTCATCCGCGAGCGAGTTGAGATTTCCTAAAGCTAATGCACGTTAAATAAAAACTTAATTTGGAATTAAAAACATGACCCATTTCATGTGACAGAGTCACATGAGGGGACATGTTTTATTAAATTTTCACTGTCTTTATTAATTTTTTTAAAAATCGCTTCAATCTCCCTGAGGTAGATCCATACCTCAGGGAGATTGAAGCGCTCTTTCGTGCACATGCATGAACTGCACGCCAGGCCCGGCTCTCCCTCCTCTCTCCACTCGCACAGGTAGCGCTGAGTGCTGCCGCTTGCGATCCATGCAGGGCGGGCCTTAATTGTCCCTCCCACGTGAAATCGCAGTGCGGAGCCGATTGCGGGCGGCGGTTGGCTTCCTGACCGCCCCCACACGCCCCGCTGAGCCCGCCCGACCAGGGAAAAATTCTGGCCCTGGAAAATGTGCACAAGGATGAACCAAAATGGATAGATAGAACATGGACTGGCCTCTCTATAGGACAGGCGGAGAGGGCAGCTGTGAATAGAAATCAGTAGACAAAGATTGTTCATAGTGCAGCCAACCCTTGGAATGAGGGCGGATGAAACATAAAACAGGGCTGTATCCCAGTAACAGGAACTGGTGCTAAGAAATCAAAATGAGACTGACTGAATAAAATTGTACATTCTTAACCGAGTAAATACAGTCTCGTAAAGGTGATCAAAGGAGGCAAGTGAGGAAATAAAATATTATGCATCAATAGAGACTGGTTTCTGTAGCATTAGAGAAGGACTAAATGATCCAAAATAGATTAGCAATGTCTTTTCATTAACATACTCAGTAATTTCAAAAGAAAGGAACACCATTAAGCCTGAAGTCTCCCCTTGTCTGTAAGTCTCGAGGGTAATGATACATAATCAATGGCTGTAATAAGATACAGTGTACTGAATTGATTAGTTAGAAGATACTGTTTGGGAATGTTATCTGTGTTTTTAAGTTTGACCAAAGGTTAAAGAGATTTGGTTCAAATGAGAATCTATTTTTGCTATAACTAATAGCTCTTGGGATGCCTTTTTTACACAGAACCCACTTGATATGTGCCTCATGCACAGATCATCGTCCGAGTTAGTGCCAATGACTGACATTTCCTGTGCTATCCGACAAACCTGTAAGAATATCCTCGGGTTCTAGAGGGCAATTTACTGAGATGTATTTGACTCAACAGGATAAATGGAAACACAACTGCCTGGAGTTTAGGGAAATGATAGTAAGTGCTACATAAAGAGGAGAAAGTTTGACAGGAGTAGGTAGCAAGTTGGTTGGCATTCATGTCAATTTTCTAAAAATTGTTCGAGGCGAGAATGGGGGAGTTGGAGCAGCAATGGTTCTGGAGAATGTTACCATAAATCACCGATTCTTGTTTCACTAAAAATCAATTAATTCCTTATCCAAAACTGCTGAAGAGGATTCTCTGTTGAGATACATATACCCCTGATACTCCAGAAGCCAGCCCTGTTTCTAACAACAAGAAGGGAATCCTCATGGGCCCAAATTCTATTGAGGGAATTGGTTAGTATCAGATGCTGGTAAAGTGCATTTTCTGATGGCCACAGCATGTACATTAGGTGTTATGGATGCCCATGGGATAATCAGAAAGAAATAGGCTGGATTTCACTGTTGTGAGAAATATGTAGGGCAGATTGTGGCTTTACAAAGCTGCAGTGTTGAAAGACTCCAGGGAACCCTACTCACATTGTTTCTGTTGATTTTTCTAAGGCTTTCAACCAAGTGCTTCGTTCAGCTCTTGTGGAAGCATCTGGAAGGTATGGGAGTACATTGTCAAATCTTGGACTTTATCCAGGATGTACACTTTAACTCAACAATCTATGCAAGTGTAGATGAGAGACTCACTGAACATACCTCTCTCAAAAGAGAAGTATGATATAAGGAACTGCCTCAGAGTGTTGTTTCAAGCATTTTTGAAAAAGTGTCAAAGATGAAATGAGTGAGTGGATATTTTGCCTGTCAGAAAAATTCAAACCATCATGAAGGGTCAGTACATCCAAACATATTCCAGGCAATTTACTTTTTGTCTGGCTCCTACCACTACAGATATGGGGGAGATTTCAATGGGATTTTAATGCAAAGGCCTTCTTTTTCTATTTGAAGTTGGTCACTCATCCAAAGCTAACAGGGATGATATCAAGGCCAATGGGCAGGAGCTGGATTTGGGTAAGGAGCTAAATTCTGCCCAGAGATCCAAGGCCTCCAGCTTAAGGTAGGTGCTTTGAGTGGGGGAAGTAGGGGAAACCCAGAAATACCATTGTAGGGAGGGCTGAGGCATGGGAAGCCCAAGCATCTCTTCCCAGCCTTCCTGCTCCTACTGTAGGGTTGCCTGGGTCAACATCAAAGCTAGCAAAGGTAAAATTACAGCAGCTAGAATCAATGCAATCTCAGGATGCTATGCAGACTCAGCTGATTTTAAACCCTCCCATGCACAGGTCCCCAAGGCTGGTGGGGGCTAAAATAGCAAGTACATTAAAGGAATACCTCCTTGAGGACAATCCTGCTTGTCTATTAGTGCCTGTGTCCTCTGGTTGTTTTAAAGGTGATTACTGGTCACTCTATCCCTCTAGAATATTTACTGAAACAAAACAACCAAATGACAGACAGGCCACACCAACAGCAATGAGAAGAGAGTGTATTGAAATACAAAGAGCTTGTATTTAAATTGCACCTTTTGTGACTTCACAAAGTGGTCCACGTGCCAATGAAGTATTTTTGAAGTCTGGTCACTGTTAAAATGCAGGCAACAACAGCCATCAATTTGTACACAGCAAACTCCCATAAATAGCACTGAAATACAAAAAAAAAATCATCTGTTTTTGAGTTGGTGATGCTGGTTAAGGGCTAATGCAGGTCACTGAGGAGAATTACCCAGCTCTACTTTGAAATAATGCTGTGGAATCTGAGAGGGGAGACAAATCCAAATTCAACATTGCAACTGTAAGACAGCACCTCTGACAGTGCAGCACTCCCTCAGTGCCAACACTGCACTGCAGTGTCAGCCTAAATTTTGTGCTCAGACCTTTGGGCCAGGATTTTATGGCCCCTCCCGCCTGGCAGGATATTATGGTCCTGCTGAACTGAATGGAGATTTAAATGGCTCGCTGCATCCGCTGGGGGGAGACACACCGCGGCTGGGCTGTAAAATCCTGGCCCTGGAGTGGGGCCTAAACTTTCAGACTCTGACCTATGCACCAAGAATGACACATCAAGAGTCAACACTATTTAGAGCATGTCTGGTAGTTACTAATTCACAGTGATCATGGAACAATTTTAGCAATGGCTTTTTTCTCCTCCTTTGCAGCCTCCAGTAAGCTGCTTTTTCCTAGAGTTCTGATCGCCCAAGTACAGAAATGATCTTAACCTCATGACACTGATAGCAAAGGCAGCCGCTAAGTTTGAAGGAATATAGAAGTAAGTGCTATTCATATCATATGCCAAAAAAATTCATCACAGCTAAAGAAAAAAAAATCTGTGGAAGCAGTGACTCTGCGGGAAATTGATGAAATTAGAGTCAAGGAAACTGTGCAGAAAAATTAAATGGGGAAGGCAGTCTCCTCCTTCTCCAGACCCAGAAACAGAGCCACTGCTGTGCAAGCTGTTCAGAGCAATCTGTAGACCTAGGTGCCCATTTTGTAGCTTCGACTGATACGGTGGGGAGAAGAGGAACAGCTATTGCAATTGTGGCTAATGTATTGAATGGTGGCCGAAGCAGGGAAGTTATTTAAGGTGCGATTTCCACTGTTTGCTATCTGTCATGAAATCATAAACCAGATCTTTTTTAAACAGGTTTCCTTGGACAAGGCAAATGTTCCTCAGTATCATCATATGCCTCTGCCCGTCTGCTGCCAAAAATTTCATCCATGTATTTCTCACCACCTGACCCAGCTATTGTCTGAAGAAGAGTCATAAGGACTGGAAACATTAAGTCTGTTTCCCTCTCCACAGATGCTGCCAGACCTGCTGAGTTTTTCCAGCATTTTCTGTTTTTATTCCAATGCTCTCCTGGCCAACCTCTCATCCCACTCCCCACCCCACCCCCCAACATCCTGCTTTGGGGGAGATGATGGCATATTGGTAATATCACTGGACCAATAATCCAGAGACCCAAGCTAATTACTGGACCAATAATCCAGAGACATATGTGTTCAAATCCCAATATGGCAGCTGGTGGAATTTAAATTCAATTCACAAATCTGCTGTATATAATAGCTGGTCTCAGCAATGATGACCATGAAACTATCATTGATTGCTGTAAAAACCCACCTGGTTCACTAATATCCTTTAGGTAAGGAAATCTGTCATCCTTACCTGGTCTGGCCTACATGTGACTCCAGACCCAGAACAATGTGATTAACTTGAAATGGCCACTCAGTTCAAGGGCAATTAGGGATGGGCAACAAATGCTGGCCTTGCCAGTGACACCCACATCACATGAAAGAATTTTTTAAAAAGCTCTGCTTTTTGTATTCTGCACCCAAGTAGGAGTATTTTAACTCATGAGCAGGAAGCTGAAGCAGAATCAGTCCAGGAACAGTAATAGGAATTCCTGGTCCAATTAACAGCCAGGCCTCATTAATATTTCCTTGGATTAACATACCTAAAACAGGCACCCAGTAACAACTCGCAGGCTTAATTGGGGCCTATGAAGATTAAGAATTTGCCAAACAGCAGCCAAGTAATTTCTAGGGGTAATGGTGAGGGGAGAGGGGCTGTAGTTTCAGAAAGGATTTGCAAGTGGGGGAATGGTGGTGGTGGGGAGGAGTCTGAGGTGCCAATAGCCCAAGCTTTCTTTGGGAGCACCCTCACCTCTGCCTGAAACCACAAGAATAAGTTAATGTAGTTCTGTCAGGCTTTAATGAGTGGAGTGTCTGCAATGGATGCCCTGCTCATTCTGCAGTTAAAATAGCATCGGGGTGCTTTCTAAGTGATAGTGAAAATTGTAAATATTCCTGAGGCTCTTGCCTGAATCGGATGGGCATTTCAGCATATTCAAGACTGAGATTGATAGGTTTATGGGGTCTAAGAAAGTCAAGGAAGACGGGGATAGAGTGGGAAAGTGGAGTTGATGTTTAAAATCAGCCATGATCTTCCTGAGTGGGCCTCATGGCCTACTCCTGCTCCAATTTCTTGGGCACTTGTGTACCAAGTATTCAGCCATTCAAAGAAACAGCTCTAACAATGGCTGCAAACTGGCAGGAAACAATAAAAATGTACCCAGAGAATTTTCTACCTGACGGAGAAAATTAAAATCTCCCCTCTCGTCCCCTTACCCCATCTCAACATCTTTGCTGACTTACGTTTGCTACCAGATCTCCAAAGTCTCTAATTTAAAATTCTTAGCCTTGTAAACGCTAGCATTCCCTCCCTAGACCAATCCACTTCTCCACAACAATTCCCTCCTTTAAGACCCTCCTAAGCCTATCTCAAGCTTCTGGTCATCTGACCTATTTCCTTACATGGCGCAGTGTCACATTTAGTTTTACAAAGCTCCTGTCAAGCACCAAGGGATCTTTTATTTCATTAAAGGCACTGTATAAATATGCATTGATGTTGCAATAAAATCATTTCATTGTCTTGAGTGTTTATGTTGATGGATGGGGTGCAGGTCAAGCTAACCACTTTGCCCTGGTTATGCCAGGCTTCTTGAGTGTTGTTGCACTCATCCAGGCAATTGGAGAGTATTCCATCACCATCGTGACTTGTGCCTTGTAGATGGTGGACAGATTTTGGAGAGTGAGGAGGTGAGTTACTCACCTTAGAATTCCCAGCCTCTGACCCACTCTTGTAGCCACAGTATTTATATGGCTGGTCCAGTTCAGTTTCTGGTCAATGGTAACTCCCACGATTTAGATAGTTGGGGTGGGGGGGGTGGGGGGGGGGCGGTGGTGTAGTCAGTGATGTAAATGCCAGTGAATGTCAAGGGGAGATGGTTAGATTATCTCTTGTTGGAGATGGTCATTGTCTGGCACTTGTGTGGCACAAATATTACTTGTCACTTATCAGCCCAAGCCTGAATGTTGTCTAGTTCTTGCTGTATATGGACATGGACTGCTTTAGTATCTGAGGAGTCACGAATGGTGCTGAACATTGTGCAGTCTCCAGCGAACATCCCCACTTCTGACCTTATGATAGAAAGGAGGTCATTGATGAAGTAGCTGAAGATGGTTGGGCATAGGGCACTACCCTGGGGAACTCCTACAGCAATGTCCTGGGGCTGAGATGATTGGCCTCCAACAACCACAACCATCTTCATTTGTGCTAGGTATGACTCTAACCAACGGAGAATTTTCCCCTGATTCCTATTGTCTCCAGTTCTACTGAGGCTCCTTGATGCCACACTTGGTCAAATGCTGCCTTGATGTCAAGGGCAGTCACTCTCACCTCGCCTCTTGAGTTCAGCTCTTTTTCCCATGTTTGGACCAAAACTTTAAAGAGGTCAGGAACGAAGTGGCCCTGATGGAATTCAAAACAGAGCATCAGTGAGGAGGTTGTTGCTGTGTACTTACCACTTGATAGCACTATTGACGACATCTTCCATCACTTTGCTGATCATCAAAAGGAGGCTGATGGGCTGGTAAGTGGCTGGATTGGATTTGTCCTGCTTTTTGTGGATAGGGCACACCTGGACAATTTTCCACTTTGTTGGATATATGTGATTGTTGTAGCTGTACTAGAACAGCTTGGTTAGGGGTGTGGCTAGTTCTGGAGCACAAGTCTTCAGTAATATTGCCAAAATGTTGTTCCCAGGGTCCAGAATGGGACTTGAACCTACAAGCTTTTGATTCAAGAGGTGAGAGTGTCACAAACTGAGAGAAACTAAAGTTCAAAAGTGTGAGGGCTGATTTGAAATCACCCGTTAGCAGAAAACTAGCCATTTTTAAAGCTGAGTTAGATAGATTCTTGACTGACAAGGGGGTCAAAGGGTAAAAGGGGTGGAAAGGAAAGAGAGTTGAGGCCACAATCAAAGCAGCCATGAGTGGCAGAGCAGCCTCGAGGAGCTGAGTTGCCTACTCCTGCTCCTAATTTTATGCTCATATTAAGTGTAACCTGGGTCCTCTCAAACAAATGATTGGTACCGAACTCTATATTTGATGCTCCTGGTGAATCCAAATGGAAAAGAGCAAATAATGAAGAGGAATAAGCAGACCAGAAAGAAAGGAAACTAATGACAGATAGATCAGGTGAGAAAGGAATGCTCTGAAAGGACAAGTTTAACCTCTTGAGGTCTTAATATATTTTAAGCAATTGGGAACTTCAAGGATTTCAGAAATATGCTTATAACAGATTTAGAGTATTCAAGCTGGAGATACCATACAAGGAAGGAGTTAGAGTGGTTCTTTACATAAGAGGCACCTAAGAGGTAAAGGAATTAGTCCCATTGGTAGATGCTACACTTTCAGACAGAATTGTCTAACTGGAAGTACATAATCAAAGGGAATAAAATAATTCTATGGAGTTGTTCTGTCAATCCAGACCGCCAGTCAATCCAAAGGAAAGAGAGCCGGCTACACAGAGATAAGGAAGTTACGTGCACAGGTCACAGTAACAAAGAGTTTTACACAATCTAATATAAACGGAATTGCCCAGGAGGTCATAGATTGGAGTTAATAAACATAATGAACGTATTAAGAATGCCATGATGGGTGACTCACATCTTGACCTGCTAATGTCAAGTGACCCAAGTAGCATACTGGAACTGGTATTGTAGCCCTGGGCAACAATGCCACCACATGATTAAATTGATGTGATGTGGAACAAATCAATACTTAGGTGTGCAATTTTGAAAAGGTCAAAGAGTTTCAGCAAATTGACTGAGGAGTACCTCTTGTGAAAATTCTCGTTGACAACAAATGGGGGGTAGCTTTAAGAACACTCTACTCAGGCAAGTATCACATACAGAAGAAGGCAATTTGGCCCATCATGTCTATAGTAGCTCTTTGATGGGACAATCCAATTAATCCCAAGCCTCTGCTCTTTCCCCATTACCCTATAGTTTTACCCTTCAATCATGTATTCAGTTCTCTTTTGAATGTTGCTTTGAATCTGCTTCCATTTCTGTGGTAATTATGGTTTTATCTAATATGTATAACACCTTTAGGGAGGATGTATGAAGAAAGATCACATGATCTTGTGTAACCAATAGAGGAGTAGCGCGGGCTTCCTCTGTAGTCAGTAGTCTGTAGTTGTAGTCAGTGGTATGGAAATAGAGTTTGATGTGAAAGCACACATGAGTAGCTGCTGAGTACCTTTGAAAATAAACAGAATGTGTTCCACCCAAGAAGTGTCTGCTGATCAATTCTATCTATGGCACCAACTCGGCTATCCCTCAACAAGCATGCAACTGGGATTCACAATTCCCTTTTTAGACAGTGCATTTCAGATCGCAGCAACTCATTGTGCAAAAAAAGTTTCCTCATTTCACCGTTGTTTTTATTTGCGAATCGCATTAAACCTGTGTCCTCTGGTTACCAACCCTTCTACCACTGGAAACAGCTTCTCTTTATTTACTCTTTCAAACTCATTCATTCATGATTTTGAACTCCCCTTACCTTCTCTGCTCCAAGGAGAAAATATGAAAAAGGACGTGCAGATCAAAGCAACTTGACTGTGAATTAATGAATACAATGCAAACATATATAAGTACAAAATAGACAAACTGCACAGCGGCTGTAGGAAGAAGTGTAAAGAACTCAGAAACCTCCCAAAAGAGGCAGCCCGAGACACAGAGAGGGACCCAAGAATGGGCTTATCTGTAAACACGAAATGCAGTTGTCAGAAACTCTTTCAGTGCTCTAACAGCAAGCAGGTTATCAGAGAAGAATTGAGATCCATTAAGGGTGCAAATGGAGTTGAAACTGAGAATAAGCTAAAAATAGTTAACGTGCTAAATAATTACTTCCTTGAAGTACTCACCACAGAAGACAGTAGTATCTTGGCATACATCAAAGGAGGTTAATTACTAAGCTTAATGACTTTGATATCACTTGCACGGATGTCCTAGACAGGCTTCAAGAGCTCATAACAGTTCCCGAGGGTGCTAATGAATCTTGAGATGAAATATATAAAGCGCTGACAATCGTCATAAGGGAAGTCAATGAATGAAAGGGAGGTCACACTGGATTAGAAACAAGTCCCTGGAGCTCCCTTTCAAGAAAAGTGGGAAAATGTACTTGGGTAATTACAGATTCAGTAGCTCAAGAGAGGACCCGGCAAATTTCTTCAGCTGCTCTGAAGGGGACTTTTACAACTTCCCCCGCGTCTGCATCCAAAGGAACCAGATCGCAAAAGAGGCCACACATTCCTAAGTGTAAAAGGCAAGCAACATTCTGCAGCATATCCTCGAGGAACCTAAACCAATATTTATTCAAAAACATCAGAAATAAAAATCTATCAGATTGTTGCTTAAGAGTCGTAGGGCAGGGAATTGCACAGCATTGCCGGCATAAGCTAGGCACAGGAAATGATCCCTTCACTAGAACATTTCAATTAGACTGGTGAGTTATGGACACATGCAACTTGACCAAGGCAGCTCCATGGCAACATCAATGATCAATGCCAAGGTGCTGCAACACCAACAGAGGCCATCAGACATGTCCCAGGAGTGGCTGCTGGGGGACTGGGGTGAGCAGGGTTGGGGGCAGGAGGTGGGGGTGGAGGGGGGGGGGGGGGGAGGGGGTGGGGGGTGGTTGTGGAGTGGAGGTGGGGGCGATGGGGAAGGGAGTGATCTGAATTCTGCAGTCAGGGAACAGTCCTGCTCTTCATGGCTTCCCAGGAAAGGTTGTACAAAAAAGACCTGCATTTTTCAGAAGAGGATCGAGTCCCACTGACAGGGCCAAAAGCCGAAGCTAATCCCGTTTCAACAGGTGGCAGGACCCTGGGATGGCATTTTGCCAGTGGTGGCCAATTAACAGGCTGCCACTGGGGTCACTGTTCAATCAGGGCCAGCAGCTCAGCAGCGTCAGCAGTGCCACCGCTAGCAATGGCCATTGCTGAGGCTGCAAGGAGAGTGCACCTGCAGGGTGAGGCACTTTCAAAGGTGAGGTAGGGGCCTGGAAAGCAGTGTCAGCTTAGGCATAGGGGTAACCATTGCTATGGGGAGAGCCCTTTCATGGGCCATTGGATGGCTGTTAAGGAGAGGCCTTCCCAAGGACACCGTGGGACGTCTCCACACTTTACCTTGCAAGTTTACCCCTCACCCCAGTCCCCCAGTGGTACCCCCTGGGGCCAGCAGATGGCCTCTGCTGGTGCTGCAGCACCCTGACATTGATCATTGATGTTGCCATAGAGGTCAAGTTGCAGGTGTCCATAACTCACCAGCCTAATTGAAATTTTTACATAAAGGGATCATTCCCTGTGCCCAGCACACGCCGGAGGGTCAGTGTAGGGCAATTCCCAGCTCCACAAGTGTTAAGCAACAAACTGGTTATTGTTGGGTTGTCTCGGAAGACATTGGGTGTCTTACTATAGTAAGAGATCCAGCTGGAGGCAAAGATCTTTTCTTAAAAGTACTTTTATTCACATAACTAACTATATACAAGATCACAGAACACCAGGACAGAACTACCGCTCTTCTTTTAAGTTCTACTCGCTAATCTTTCCGAGTGAGATCATTATGACATAGCTACTTATCCACATGCTCAGTAGCTATGATTAGAGTAGTGTTAGAGTTAACCCTTTACTCTACAGATAGGTCTTTATTTTTGACTTTTTTGAATAAATATTGGCTTAGGCTCTTTGAGGACATGCTGCAGAATGTTGTCAGTCTTATACTCAGGAATAAGGGGCCTCTTTTGTGATCTAGCTCCTTTGGATGTAGGTGAGGGGAAACTAGTACAAGTCCCCTTTCTGCGTGACAGCGGACATTTCCAATGAGGACAATATGCTGGCGGGGGTGAGAAGTGGCCCTTGATTGGATCCTTATGCAGCTCAATTTGCCGTCTGGTGAGCAGCCATGCTGGCAATATGCCATGGTAGATATTGTGCTCGCCTCCCGACACCCTCCCCCACCATATCATTAGCCCTCCCGTCTCCCAGCTGTCGCCAAAGGCCCAGGTATATTCAGCCCAAAATGTATAACTTAGCTTCCATTGGTGGCCACAAGGGCTGCCCGATTAATGTTGAAAGAGCCTAAATCCAAGGACACCTGAAAAATGGGCCGCACTAATTTAGAGAAAGGCCCAATGCATGTGCAGAATGGTCTCAGGCCATCCGAAGACTAAATTAGTCCGCTCTGCATCTGGTTTAAGTCCGCAGAGCACGTCAACAGCGACTGATTAATCAGCAGTGCCAGGTATTTATGAGGTCAATTTAGCATTGAAAAGCACACAGCGTTATTGAAGGAGATCTACTACAAAGCTTTCTTGCATTCATTTATTTGTAATCTAAATTACTGCACCTTCTGCAATTGCAAACATCAGAAAAACTTTGGACGAAGTTTGGGTGCCTGTAGTAATTATGGTTTTATTTAGTTATAACGTACCTTTAAGAATAATACTTGTTAAGGAAGATCACATGATTTGTAGTAACCAATTGGAGAGTAGTGCGGGCTACCTCAGCAGTCAGTGTAGAGATAGAGTTGGAGTTGAAAGCACATATGTAGTTGCTGCTGAGTATACTGTAAATAAACTTCCAGTTTCCACCCAAGAAATATCTGCAGATCAACTCTATCACTAATAGTACAACTCAGCCATCCTACAACAAACTGGTGACAAGGGTAAAAGGGGAATGAACAGAAGAAATCAAGTTAGAAAGAATTCGGCATTGTACCTCGTCCAGTGATTGTAAGTAGCAAGCTCCATTAGAATTGAAAATGTTATCCCCTCTCAAAATGCCACAATTTGGAAGAATTGGTCATTTTGAACCAGCCACAAATGATTAGTCTCAATACATAGTATGCCTTACTTTTTTTTTCAAGTGAACGAGATTATGGGGGACAAGAAGAGGCAAGCAATCCTCTTGAGTACTTGTGGGAGCAAAACCTACAGTCTGATTCAAAGTTTGTTGGCACCCAGTGCCCCAGATTCAAAAAATTTCGCTGAATTGGTGGACTGCGTGAAGGGTCACTTTCAAACCAAGTCCTCAGTCACGGTGCAGGGATTCAGGTTTAATTCAGGAAGTAGAGCCCCAGGTGAGACAATTGCATGCGATGTGGCAAATTTGAAGCAGTTAACAGAATGGTGTGAGCTCGGTACGACTCTGAACGACATGCTCGGAGATAATTTAGTGTGCTTTGTGAAAGAGGACTCTGTTCAAAAAAGATTATTGTCCGAAGTGAATCTGGATTACAAGAAGGCGCTAGATATAGCGCTGGCCATGGAAAGCGCAGTAAGGGATTCAAAAGCAATAGAAAGTGCGCAAAATGGTGCCGTCCTCCACATCAGGCAGGAAACCTCAGCCGAAAGTGGCGCGAAAAAGTGAGACTCTGGCAAGAAGTGGGAAACAGCCCCCGTGTTGTAGGGTGGCTGAGTTGTACTATTAGTGATAAAGTTGATCTACCATAGAAATAACATAGAAGCGAAATTGAAGAATAATTTTAATAGAGGTGGAAACAATCAGTCTTTTAGCAATTGGCAGTTTAAAAAAATTGAATGCTGCTATTGTCACAGGAATGGAAATATGATGAGGCAATGCAAGGAAAGATTCAAACAGGCTTGTAAACAAAAGAAGAAGCCCAATGAAATCTACAATGTAGAAGAGCTTGAAACAACAAATTCAGACATTTACTCATTAATCGGAAAGTTGTAAAGACAGAGCCAATATTCATCACAGTGAAAGTAAATGGCAAACCTGTTAGAATGGAAGTGGACACAGGAGCTTCCACTACAGTAATTGTGAAACATACCTTCAGATATTTGAATAATGGTGAACATCAATTAAGTTTAGAAGAAACAGCCGCCAAACTAAAAAAATATAGGGGTGAAGACATTTAAGTAAAAGGCATAAGCAGAGTAACTGTCCATTATGGAAGCCAATCTGCAAAGCTACCCTTGATGGTGGTAGCAGGTGAATGGCCAAGCCTCCTGGGGTGAAATTGGTTAAAGGAGATTAAGTTAAAATGGGCTGAAATTTTCCAGTTGAGAGCAAGTGGGCTACCAGAGCTACTTAGAAAGTACATCAGCATCTTCAAGGGCAAACTGGGGAAAATCCAGGGCCTACAGGCCAAGATTCATGTGGATCCGGAAGGAACCCCTCACTTCATGAAGGCGAGACTGGTGCCATATGCCCTGTGAGAAAAAGTCGACACTGAACTGAACAGACTAGTGGAGCTGAGTTTTATACAACCTGTTCTCTTTTCAGAATGGGCAGCATCCATAGTCCCCATCCTTAAACCTGACCAAAGCGCCCGAATTTGTGGAGACTACAAACTGACAGTTAATAAAGTAGCTGGGATAGACAGGCACCACATTCCAAAAATTGAAGACCTGTATGCCAAGTTGGCAGAAGGACAACATTCACAAAATTTGACATGAGTAATGCTTACCAACAACTAGAGTTGGATAATGCCTCCCAGGAATTTGTCACAATTAATACCCACAAAGGGTTGTACCAATAAACACGATTGCCTTTCGGTGTCTCCTCCGCTTGTGCAATCTTTCGGAGAACAATGGAAATCTTACTATAGGGACTGCCCCAGGTTGTAGTCTATTTGGACGATGTATTGGTGACAGGATTCACTGAAAAAGAGCATTTGGCAAATTTAGAAGAAGTTTTAAAGCTCTTCTTGCAAGCTGGAGTGCGTTTAAAAAAAAGAAAAGTGCATGTTCCAAGCGAGGGAGATAATCTATTCGGGTCACCAGGTAGATTAACAGGGCCTCCACCCCGCTGAGGACAGAGTAAGAACCATAAGAGAGGCACCTGTTCCAAAGAATGCCTCAGAGCTCAAATCATTCCAAGGAATGATCAACTATTATGAACGGTTCTTACCCAATTTGTATACAGTGCTGGCCTCCTTGCATTCTCTACTCAAAAAGGATCAATGTTGGTCTTGGGAGGTGCCCCAGGAAGAAGCTTTCATAAAGGTGAAACAATTGTTGCACTCGCCCAATCTATTAATGCATTATGACCAGACAAAAGAGTTGGTGCTGACATGTGACACACTTCCCTACAGAGAGGGAGCGGTGCTCTCTCATCGGATGGTTGACAGCATGGAATGCCCAACAGGTTACGTATCGAGAACGCTCACCATAGCGGAAAAGGGATACTCGTAGATAGAAAAAGGTCTGTCCATCATCTTTGGTGTCAGGAAATTACACCAGTATGTACATGGCTGCCATTTTACAATCATTTTAGACCACATACCATTGCTCGGGTTGTCTAGTTAGGACAAGGCTATACCACCATAGCCTTAGCAAGAATACAACAATGGGATTTAATTCTGGCAGCATACAAATACACTTTTGTATGTAGGCCTGGCAATCAAATTGTAAACTTTGATGCCCTTAGTCATTTGCCTTTACAAGAAAATGATGAGGACATCCCAGTTCCACAGGAACTTGTTTCACTGTTAAATTTCTTAGATTCCTCACCGATATGTGCTCGACAGATCAGAGACTGGACAAGTTGGGACCAAGTCCTACCCCAAGTACGAGAACAAGTGCTACATGGTTGGTCACAGGAGCCCATATCTGAAATGAAACCGTACTTCAACAAAAGTTATGAAATAACCAGCCAGGAAGGCATCTTACTGTGGGGAGCATGAGTGATTGTTCCTCCAAAGGGAAGGGAACCACTTTTAATTGAACTACACAGTGCCCATCCAGGAATTTCCCGAATGAAGACCATAGCACGCAGCTACCTATGGTGGTCTGAGATCGGTAGCGAAATAGAGTTTAGTAAAGTACTGTGTGCAATATCAGCAACTATAAATGTTGCCAGTGACAGCTCTGTTACACCCATGGGAGTGGCCAGGTAGACCCTGGGTGTGGTCACACATTGAAAACGTTGGACTTTTCCTGGGAACAATGTTTCTGCTCATTGTTGATGCCCATTCAAAATGGTTGGACGTATATGAAGTGAAGTTACCAATGCCGGGCGCTACAATTGAGAAACCATGTCAGAGTTTTGCCATTCACGGACTACCAGAAGCAGTCATTTCTGATAATGGCACGCCATTTATGAGTGCTGAGCTTCAACGGTTTATCAGCCTCAACGGTATCACTCATGTGAAAACTGCACCATACCGCCCTTCCTCAAATGGACTGGTCAAAAGGGTGGTTCAAATGTTCAAGGCAGACATGGAAAAGCTAACTGGTGATTCCTTGGCAACCAAGCTAGCAAGCTTTCTTTTTCATTACAAGACTATCCCTCACACAATAACAAGTGTCACATCTGCGGAGTTATTGTTGAAACACCGTCTCAGGATGAGATTGAGCTTAATAATGCCGAGTTTAGAGGGGAAGGTGGAAAGGATTCAGGGAAGCCAGAAAACTAAACATGACTGACATAGTCAGAGGAAATTTACCATGGGAGAGCCAGTATACGTGAAAAACTTAGGGGAAGAACCAAAGTGGTTACCGGGTGAAATAAGTGTGGTGACTGGACCTCAATCTTACCATGCGGAGGTGGAAGATAGGATCATCCATAAACATGTGGACCATTTAAGGAAGGGAGAGACAAATCACCAAGATTTGGTTCCACTATGATTGGGTCTGCGTTTCCTGTTAAGGATACTCTACCCAGGACTGATATGTCTTATGTTCCTGTAAGAGCTGAGGATGCAGAACTGCAAGTGCCCACCGAAGCACCTGATGTTCAGGCAACTCCGAAAAAGGGGGCTCCTGACAAAGAATCTGAAGTTGTGGAGCTGCGATGTTTCACAGGAAACCACCTGAAAGATTAAACTTGTAAATTCCTTACCCATTGTAAATATTATGTTGTCTTGAAAAATATGTACTTGTAAATATAATATGTATATACGAGTTAAAGGGGGAGGAATGTAGTAATTATGGCTTTATTTAGTTGTAATGTACCTTTAAGGATAATACGTGTTAAGGAAGATCACATGATCTGTCGTAAGCAATAGGAGAGTAACACAGGCTACCTCAGCAGTCAGTGTATAGATGGAATTAGTGTTGATAGCACATATGTAGTTGCTGCTGAGTATATTGTAAATAAATTTTAAGTTTCCTCCCAAGAAGTGTCTGCAGAGCAATACTGTCACTAATAGTACAACCCGACCACCCGACAACAATGCCATGTTATTCCAGAGCAGAATGGAAGCAAAAAATGAATCACCAATTTTCTTTCTGCACTGCACTTACATTTTTTCTAGGCACTGGAGAGCAGGGAACAGAGGAAGAACTGCTCTAAACAGTTGCCAATCACAGTCCTAGTAACAAGTTAACCTGCATTAGACAGTTCAGCTGGAGTTTCAAAATCTCATTAGCATTTCAGAAGAGTTTGATGACATTGTCAAAACCTAAACATTTATTTAGGGTTAATAAAGGCTTAGCTGACTCAGAAGGCACTGTGCAAAATCTTTTCTAAGTGGTGAAAGGGAAGCATTAATAATTTTCATTGAAGGAAAGAGGGTGCAGTTGCTTTGGTGTAAGAATGTGTGGTGATTGGCTGGAAACCACAATATGTCGATGTACGACAGTGCCCTTCATGATCAGCTAGTAAAATAATATACAACACTAACTTACCACTTTTTTTGATAATTGACTTTCATTTTCTTTCTTTCCAAAATGTTCATTATTGCATTCTGCCAGGCTATCGATTCAGAGAGTCTAGGCTACAAGCTTCTCTTTATTTATAGTATTTATACTAGGCTCTATAGCATCAGAAAAACCTGGATCTCATGAATTTATTGACAGGTGGCCCAGGACCTAGAATTCACAATTTGATTGACTGTTGCTATGTATTCTTGTTGCATTTTGGTCCCCAGATGTTAATAATCACACTTTAAACTTGGAAAGCTTGGACATGCTTAATTTTGCCATGCTGCCTGGTACAAAGAAGGACTGGATTGAACTGGTTCTGTTATACTTCTCATTTGTCTCTAGTGCAGCCATGAAATGTGGCCCTCTGGTACGCTTACACAAAGAACATTTGTTCCTAGCTAAGTAGTTCCTAGCTATTTACAAATATTTGCAAAAAATACAAAAATATAATCCAGTGGTTTCCCAGGAACTAGAATTCATGTCTAAGTGACAGGCAAAAAAGGAACTGGAGTTTTGAACATTCTGCATGAGTAGCTAAGCTGTTCTTCCAGTCGGAAGGGCAGGGCAGGAAACCTGTGGTCTGCAGCCTGGATAACAAAGGTGATCAGTTATTCTGACAATAGGAAAACTGAATGGTGATCAGTCTCTGCCACAGTAACATATAAGCTTTCCACATTAAATGTGGAGAGTTTCAATCAGTAACTCAAGGCCACAATATATCTAGTAAAATCTAGTACCTTTCCTGCTTTCATTGACTTAAATTGTTTAAACACCAGACATCAATGGGGAAATGGGTTTGGAGTCTGTGCCGAAATGTCAGACCCAGCCTCAGGTAGAATGTCTTTAGCAGATTGACTAGGCACCAGGCAAAATACATCTCTAGCTGCAAGAGCTTAAAAATAGCTCCTTTTATTTTAAGAAGTCATGCTCAAGGAAATAAAGCAGCCTAAACCTTTGCTCATCATATACAATGACTTCATGTTTAATGTTATTGGGTCCAGAGGTAAATTAATCATCATTCTATTCTCTTGTTAGAAAAACTGGTCATCTTTGTTATTCAGGCTTAAAGAACACAAGCTCACAGTACCACAAATGCACCTGAAATGTAGTAAGCTCCAATTATTTTTGAATACTTATCCGGGGCTGGATCTATTCCACTCATAACGTTCCCCCTTTTCCTTTATTTTGAGCTCAATTGCAGATATAATTTATTTCTGGGCTATTTTGCTCTACTCCCTACTGTGTGCTGGGGGAGCTTAATGTTAATCTGGCTCTTACCTGCAGCGATTTGAAATGGAACAGCACCAGGTACAAGGATGAAAGGAGCTTCGGAGATGGAACATTCGCTAGAAGATTATGCTAGGATTTTAAGAGCAAGAAGACAACTCTGCTGTTAAATTTTTTAAAAAGATGTAGAGAAATTGCAGCAATTAATACAAGTGTAATAATGAAGCAGTTAAACTCAGTAAAACACTCAGGGACTTTTAAAATGAATTCTGTGCTCATGATGTCTCAAAGGAGATGACAGAGATGGAGAGGTTTAGGGAGGGAATTCCAGTACATAGGGCCTAGGCAGCTGGAGGCATGGTCCCCAGTGGTAGACCAATGAAAATCAGCAATGCACAAGAGTTCAGAATTGGAGGAGTGCAGACATCGCAGGGGGCTGTGGAGCTGGAGGATGTTAGAGAGATAGGGGGGAGCGAGGTCAAGGAGCGATTTGAAAATTAGGGCGAGAATTTTAAAGTCGAGGCATTGCCGGACTGGCAGCCAATATACAGCAACCAATAGATGCCAGCAAGCACAGAAGTGATGAGTTAATGGAGCTTCATGAAAGTTAGGAATGGTGAGCAGAATTTGGATGAACTCAAGTTTACAGAGGGTGGAACCTTAGAAAAGCAACTCCCTCACATCACTGAGACGTTTCCCATTTTTTGCAACATTTATCCTTTGGGCCTCTCCAAATGAGCTGGTTACTGCCAGGTGCATTTGTGGGTTTTTGTCCATTGAGACTGCCCACACTTGTATCCCACTAAATTTCTACAGCCCACAGACAGATCAGTTTAGACTGGCTTAGACACTTTGAGGGAATATCCCAGCAGCGTGCATAGCTAGCACACCTTTCAGCTAGCCTCTGCGTCTTAAAATCAGACTGTCCCTCTGAAAAGGGAGTTTGATTATTTGTGCAGATTGCCTGTGGAAGACTTGGTGAAAAGCAAAATTGCAGAAAGTGGAGCAATGGGCAGGAGATGGGGTTTTCTGATGCATTGCAGGTGGTGTACAGGAGGTGGAAAGGAGAGAAGCAATGTTTCCGGAGAGGGCCAGGAAGTTCTCAAAGCACACTCTGATCATGGAGATTAATTGTTGTAAGGCCAGGCGTGGAACTGAATGGGTGAGTCAGGGTTAATCAGTTAGGGCTTTTGCTTTAAGTCATCGTCCAATTATCCCTGCTGGGAGAGTGCATGAACATGCATGTTAAGTGAAGCTCAGCTGTGATGACTTCCACAGGTTTAAAGCCTGTCAGTGCTCACACATGATGAATAGTCACTTGAGTGAGGAACAAAAGCTCTGCTGGTATCCAAGGATCTGGAGATCAGCAAATGCCCCCAGGCGAACACGTCAGCACAGTTTGAAGAAATTTGTATTTTGATCCAACCTTAGTCAATAATTCAAGATCCACAACATACCCTGACTCTCTAGGTCCTTGTCTTGAGAAAGGACTTGATTTCTATTCCTCTTGAGCAATAAGATGAATACGACTGCTATTTTCTGAGTTACTTTTGCCAGCATTATGATCTTTAGTTGGTGCAATCACCACCAGCCCACACATCCCATGTCTTCATGATCGGGGACCATAATCCTTAGAATGATCGACTTAAATGGATATGGTGTATATGGTGCCTTCAGGGATGGCGTGTTTGGCCAGTTCCCCTGGTAGCATGAGGCTGATGGTGCCCTGGATCTCCCTGGCCGAGATGGTGTGGCGCTTGTTGTAGTGAATGAGGTGCGAAGCCTCAGAGGTGATGCGCTCGAAAATGTCGACAACGAAGGAATTCATAACACTCATGGCCTTGGATGAGATTCTGGTGGAAGGGTGGACCTGAGTCAGCCCCCTGTACACGTAAGTGGAATAGCTCTACTTGCGAGATTTCCTCCGCTTCTTGGGCAGCTTCTTGCTGACTTTAGTCAGTGACTGCATCGACACCTTGCAGGACGCACCGCCCTTAGCCGCAGCCGACACTTCAGGCATTCCACTCGACTTGGACCGACTCAAGTCCAAAATGATCAGAGATCATGGTTCACACAATCTCATAGAAGTTACAGCATAGTAAGAGGCCATTTTCCTATCACACATCACCGCTGCTGTCTCAACTCGGGCTAATGCTCTACTCCATCTCTCTGTGTAAAATCAAATCTAATGATAAAATCCATGCAAACATGTTGATACACTGAAACAGCTGTGAGCCTAGATTGCTCTACACTGTCATTTCATCTTGTAATAAAATTGAAGTTATTAAGGGGCCAAACCAGAATTATTCTCCCTTAACGTTAACATTTCCAATCAGATCATGGAATGAAAGTCTTAGTCGATGCCTTACAAAATGGGGCAATGGGTCTGCTGATGTGAAATGCACCAAAAGATCGACATTGGTGAATTGCTTTGCATGTGTTATTTGCTATGGAGATGAATAACACCAAAAAGGAATGCTATTCTCCCATCTAATTTATCAACAATAATAGCAACTTGCACTTGTATTTACATCTTGAATATAGTAAAGAATCCCAAAGTATTTCACAGCAGCATTAGCCAATAGCATTTGACACTGAGCTAAGGAGCTATAAAGGCAGGTAGCCAAAAACTTTGCCAAAGAGGTAGGTTTTAAGCAATGTACTAAAGGAGAAATGGGAGAGAGAGAGAGAGAGTAAGGCAAAGAGATTTAGAGATGGAATTCCAGAGCCTAGAGCCTGGATGGCTGAAGACATGGCTGCCAGTGGTGGGGTAAAGGAATTTGAAGTATCAGTTAGGAGGAAGGAAATAACTGAAGCCAATATAGTGATTCATATCCTCAGGTGTTATGTTTATGTTTAATGTTTATGATTTTTTATAAAAGGACATTTTAGTTTAAAAGAATTGTTATATATAACCTGCCAGTAGTGTATGCTAAATCCCAGGTGTCCTACTTTAAAGAGTTTATAGCCACCTGTGAACCAACAGGCACCCTACTGTGATAATGGAAGGTTGTGAAATCAACCATTTAGCACTATCCTGTAATGATCAGGCTTATGTCAACAGACAGAGTGAAATAGCAAGCACTGAATTTTTTTAACCTGTAGATTGCTTTTTTAAATTCATAGGGCAGGAGAATAAGGAATAAAGGAACTTTCTGTTTTTCATACAGGAAGTTGGAGTTCAGACGCAGATAGCTGTGTGTATATTCTTAATTGTTAAGAAGTGACAGAACACTTCAAATGGCGGCAAGAGTGGGATCATCATTATTAGGTGCTTTAGAGGCTTTTGATCCAGCTCCTATAAACTTTGTAGTTTATGTCGAGCAAATGGAACAGTTTTTCATTGCAAATGAGATTGAAAAGGAAAAGCAGCCTCAGTGTTTCTTACAGTAATTGGAATGAAAAATTTCACTTTACTGAGAAATCTCACTCCTCCTGACAAGCCAGCAGCTAAAAGCTTTAAAGAGCTTGTGGACATTTTGAAAAAGAACTTTGATCCCAGACCAGCAATTATTGCCAAGTCTC
This sequence comes from Cetorhinus maximus, assembly GCF_964194155.1. Lineage (NCBI taxonomy): Eukaryota > Metazoa > Chordata > Chondrichthyes > Lamniformes > Cetorhinidae > Cetorhinus > Cetorhinus maximus. The sequence goes on from NC_135899.1 coordinate 51,082,763, forward strand.
ACCAAAAAGAACAGCATGAAAGTGAATCAGTTTCCCAGTTCCTGGCTGAGTTGAGAAAATTAGTGAACATTGTGACTTTAAAGGTTACCTGGAAGAAGCGTTGCGTGATCACTTGGTTTGTGGACTAAGAAATGAAAGAATTCAGCGTATATTGTTAGCGGAGCAAGAGTTGACACTGAAGAAAGCATTCGAGATTTTGCAAAGCATAGAAATGGCAGAGAAACAAGGTGGAGATTTGAAAGCGCATTCTAACAATGCCAAAGTTAAAATAGTAAAGTCAGGGTATACTCGCTTTCAAACATGTTACCGCTGTAATGGAATAGGGCATAATGCAGAAGCCTGTAAATGGAAAACCACTGATTGCTGCTACTGCAGAAAAAAAGGACACATACAGCATGCATGTAGATCAAAGGCTGATCACAGTAAAGCAGTACCACCAAGAAAAGGGCATCACAAGGAGCACACAGACAAGTCACGCTTGAAAATAAACAGGCAGCTTAATAAGACGCATTACTTGGAAACAAAATGCAAAAGTAATGCGAGTCCAGACGAGACAGGAAGTGAAATTAACAGCGACAATGCAGAAGAGCAATTGTGCTGCATTCAGTCTGATCTGAAACTAGATGAAGGACTAAAAGTTGGCATTGCCTTAAATGGTAAAATGGTTGACACTGGAGCATCTGTTTCTGTTGCTTCAGAGAAGATTTTCAAGAAATGGCCGCTGGAGAAAACCCTCCTCCAGCTTAGCACCTACACTGATGACCCTGTGAATATACTCGGAATAATGTCCATTCAACCTAAATATGGAGACCAAATAGCAAGGTTGCCACTTATCATTGTGAAAGGGGATCATCCATCCTTATGGACAGGAACTGGCTAAAATGAATTCGGCTGGACTGGAATAAAATAAATAAAGTGCATTGCAACCCCGTGTTGCAGTCCTTGGTAGATAAGCATACTGGAAATTTGGTTCCATGGATTTAGCTTATCTAATCTAGTCAGTGTGTCTCTTCCAGATTCCACAGGAAGATTCAACATTATAGGTCAGTGGTCCTTGACATTTGAGGATTCTTCCCAGGAGCCACTTTGGTGTCCCACAGTAATTTCAGACCCAAACAGACTGATCCAGATTAAACTCACAAACCAGTTTACTTGTGTCATGTGACCTTTTCTGATCAAGTTGCCTTGAACCAATCTTTCCTTTCAAATCCGGACACAGCAAATCCACTCTGGTACGCAGCCGTCTTCCAAACATCAGCTCAGCAGGAGATACGCCTGTTGTTGGATGTGGAGTGTTACGATACATCATCAAAAAGTTCTTCAGTTTCAACTTCCAGTCTGTGTGTGTCCTCCCCTTCAATATGGCTGTTTTGAATGTCTGGATAAAAGCACCTCAATTCACCATTTGAGGATGGGTGGTAAGGCGAGATGAGAATCTGCTTGATCCCATTGTTTTTCAGGAATCTTCGAAATTCACATGTTGTGCCATTGTCAGACACAATCTGCTTCGGCAATCCAAAAGTAGTAAACGTATTCCGGAGAGCATCAATGGTCTTTGCTGAAGTATTCAACTTTATGGGGATAACATGAGGCCACTTTGTGCGGGCATCCACCACAATCAGGAACGAGGCGGTCTGGCAAAGTCCACATGAAATCTCTGCCATGGGTGGTCAGCCTGGGCCCAAGGATGAAATGGGGTAGGTGCAGGAGAAGATTTCATTTCTTGGCATGAAAGGCAATCACTGACCATGCCTTCAATGCCTTTATCCAGGTGTGGCCACCATACATGTAGATGAGCCAATGCTTTCATTTTTATGATCCCCATGTGACTGAGATGAAGTTCTTCTAACACTCATGTTTGGAATTTTGTAGGAATAACAACTCTGGTTCCCCATAACAAACAACCGTCTAGCAGAATCAGCTTAAATCAATGCATGTAGTAAGGTTTAAGCTCAGTAGTCCCTTCTTGAAGTACACACCAACCCATCTGTGTGTACAGGTAAACTTTGAAGAGCACAGCATCCCTCTGCATTTCAAGTCGAATTTGCTCTCCCGGGTCAGGAGGGCAAAGTCGGGATAATTTCCCAACTCTGCAAACCCGATCTGGGAAAAAGTGCCTTGGAAAGTCAGATTTTTAGTCTGAGGGGGCAGGAGAAAACGGGATTCATGGCAGGAAACTCCGGAAAGAGGTTGAAGGCTACCAGGTGTGGAGACATGATGGGTGAAAGGCTGGCCTTGGTGCACTGGCACTTTGTTAAGGCTATGAAAATAAACAACAAAACAACAACAGCCTGCCAGTCTTCACCCCTCACATCCTCTCACCCCCCACATGCTCCCCATCCCCCATCCATGCCAACCCATATGGCCTCTTGCCCTCCATCTACACTCCATGGCCTCTCATACACTCCATGCCAACCTATTCCCCTCCAACCACCCCTATGGCCCTTTGTAGCCTTATACCAACTTAGTGCCAACTCATGCCAGCTCATGCCCCTCCACCCACCGCCTTTTGCCTTTAGATGCCATGCCAACTCACCCAGGATCCATGATCAGGAGCCATGCTAAGATTAATCAAAGCTCTTAAGTGTCTATTGATGAACTCACTATTAAAAAAAACACTCTCACTGATAAAAATCCATTCATTATATTCAACTTCCTTTAATGCCTTATGAAAACAAACATTTGTATTCATTGTCCCAGTTTAAATAGTTTATAGCCACTTGTGAAATGACAGGCACCCCATTGTGATAATGGAAGGTTGTGAAATCAATCATGCAGCACTATCCTGTAATGATCAGGTTTATGTCAACAGACAGAGTGAAATGGCAAGCACTGAATTTTTTAAACCTGCAGGCTGCTTTTTTTAATTTAAAGGGCAGGAGATTTAAATTTCTTGACTGCTTGACAGCTATCTTGACAGTTCTCTTGACACCTATCATGACAATTTTCTTGACAGTTCTCTTGATGATTATCTTGGCAGTTCTCTTGACAGTTCCAATGAGCTTGACAGTTTAAATTAGTTTGTGTACTTTTTACGGACATTCATGTCTATGTTTAACAATGCCAAAGGGATCTTACAACTCCCAAATGGCACCTTACCTCTCCCAAAGGTGTCACGGGACCACATCCAAAGGGTACCCTACCTCTCCAAAAGGGTACTCTACCTCTTCAACGAATTCCAAATTCCGGCGTCTTTGACCTTGTTCTACCTGGTTTAAAGTGAACACGTCATGTTTTAGGCACTCCACTAGCCAAAATCAGATCTGATTGAGGCAGCTGCTCTTTAACATGTGCAGTTGTCTCCGTGAACCATGGATCCGTAAGTTAGAGCCCATGCCTATTTCCCCCCACCTTCGAACCTTGCAAAAATGGCACGGGCCAGCTTCCGTATTCCTGGATCTGGGCCTCCACCACCATTTTTGCAAAGAAGGAAAGCCACCATCTGTGTGAAAATTCAGGCCAATCTGTCTTCAGTAATATTGGTTGTTGGGTAAAAGTTTGCTAGACTGATTGGCATACTTCCATCCCAAGAGGTGATGGCTGTGCAGCCTCAGAACTTTGGTGAGGTCAGAAGGGATCATCTGCTGGACCTCATCTGATGGCTCCACAAACCATTCTGGAAGGGCAAAGTCTGCCACAAAGGCCACACATGAAGTTGTCCCTTGCCAGTGATGTTGCATGACTATGCTGATGCCTTATTACAGGGCTGGTATCTACTTTGGACCTTCTGAAACCAGGTGTCACGGGGGTGGAAAATCCCTGCCCACAGCTGGTGCCACCATTTGCATCAATTGTCAGCTAGAATTTCCCACTTGATGTGTTTGATGTTATGGGCTTTCATGTCTCTTTTGATAGCACCCTTGAATCAGAGCTTTGGGCACCATGCTGGTCTCTGAGCATGGGCTACCTCCATGTATAGTATATCCTTGGGCATATGACCATCTTCCAGCCTGGGCACATGCCCGAGCCAGCGAAGTTTTCATTGCTTGATTGGCGCTAGCATGCTTGGCATGTTTGCCAGGGCACACAGAAAACTCCCACGCATATCTTTAAGTACTACCTTGAGATCTTTTATCTCCATCTGAAGCTCCAGCTTTCTTTTCCCCAAAATATACTTTTTTTCATAAAAATTTGTAAAGGTCTATTGCATAGCAGCTTAAATTTGATATTACATGAAGTGCAATATAGATCAGTTTCTTTCAATACAGTACATTCACTACACTTGCCATTACAGGTTATATTTACAGTGGGCATTTACATTTCATGTCAAACATTCTCTTGTGCATATAGCCTGAGGAGGTTTTTTCAAATGGTTTCCCACCTTTTGGTATAATATGGCGGAAGGACCTTGAACAGTGGCCTTTCCCCATTGAGCCTTTGCAGCAATTGTCCCAAGTTTTAATAGCCCCAGATCTTGGAATGTGGCAGTCTGCAATACTCTGCTATCAACAGCACCTAGCACTGTAAGTCCTACAAATTTCGGGCAGACCAAAGAGTGTCTTTGACCAAGTTGATGGTCCTCCAATAGCAGCTAATGTTTATCTCAGTGTGTATCCTTGAGAATCTCCTGTAGGGCACTGAGTCCTGTGTTACGGAGCTGCTTAGGATGAACCTTGACAAAAACTACTGCATCTCTTTCTAGACCTGCTTTGCAAAGGAACATTCCAGAAGGAGGTGGATGACAGTCTCTTCCTTACCGCAGTCACCTCGAGGGCAGTGTGCTGTGGTGCTGAGACTCCAGCTTGCATGAAGAATCTGATGGGAGGGCCCTTCTCACTACCAGCTAAGCTACATCTTGGTGCTTGTTTGAAAGTTCTAATGATGGGGCATTTGCCCAAGTGATTTTGACTGTCAATGCAGGGAGCCATCCAACAGGATTCACCATCTCCTTTTCCCACAGGGCCTCAAGGACGTTACATGTGGACCACCACCTGATGAACTTGTACTGAAAGGTGTTTTTTCTGCACAAAATTTTCCACAATGGACAGGTAGTTTAGCACATTCCTATTGAATGGAATGTTCCATGGCAATGTGGCTAAACTCACCCTTCAAATCACGAGGATCAGATAGAACTTCAACACGTGGTGACACTTGGTGTATGTGAACTATGCACAGCATGATGCAGCCACACACAAAGGTGGCCATCAGGATGAGAGCAACATTGGGTACTGTTTCTCCCCCTTTATTTAAATCTAGGCCCTTAATCTTAATCTTGAATTAAAGTTAAATTTCAAAAGACAGCACTTCTGTCAATGCAGCACTCCTTCAGGAGTACACTGAAGCATCAGCCTAAATTTTTTTCATTAATTCAAGAGATGTGGGATTTGCTGGTGAAGCCAGCATTTATTGCCCATCCCTAATTACCCCTGAAAAGGTGGTGGTGAGCTGTTTTCTTGAACTGCTGCAATCCAAGTGGTGTAGGTACACCCATAGTGGTGTTAGGGAGGGAGCTCCAGGAGTTTGAGCCAGCGACAATGAAGGAACGGTGATATATTTCTAAGTCAGGATGGTGTGTGGTTTCATGGGGAGCTTCCAGGTGGCAGTGTTCCCATGTATCTGCTGCCCTTGTCCTTCTTGATGGTAGTGGTTTTGGGAAGGTGCTGTCGAAGGAGCCTTGGTGAATTCCTGCAGTGCCATTTTGTAGATGTTACACACTGCTGCTACTGTGCGTTGGTGGTGGAAGGAGTGAATGTTTGTAGAAGGGGTGCCAATCAAGTGGACTGCTTTGTCCTGGATGGTGTCAAGCTTCTTGAGTGTTGTTGGAGCTGCACTCATCCAGGCAAGTGGAGAGTATTCCATCGCACTCCTGATTTGTGCCTTGTAGTTGGTGGACAGGCTTTGGGGAGTCAGGAGGTGAGTTACTCGCCACAGGATTCCTAGCCTCAGACCTGCTCTTGTAGGCACAGTATTTATATGGCTAGTCCAGTTCAGTTTCTGGTCAATGGTAACCCCCAGGATGTAGATAGCGGGGAATTCAACGATGGTATTGTGAGATTGTGAGAACAACACTTAGAGTTGGTCTTTAATTCATAATCTGTTGACAAATTAAGTTGTTTGTCAACACCTTTGCAGAGGAGAAAAACCTTTAACAAATTTCAAGAAACGTATGTTAAAACCAAAATAATGGCATGGGAAGGGAACAATGCAAATACTTCTTTGAAAAAATGCAACTTTAATGTTTAATTTTACCATCACCTTCAAGATAATCTCTTCTGTTTTGTGGTAGATTTGATACATAACAGGGTAGATCTCCAATTTGGAATCTTTGCTGGGCTCCAAGGAGCTCCTTGTGGTGAAGACTGACTATTGGGTGCACAAGGATATTGCCTATTGAATGGTGTGCTAAATGTTTAGTGTAATTGTTCATTTAATAGCTATCTATAAATAAGAAGTGAAGAAATTGCATTAATATATCATATTACACCGTGCCCCTGTAACATGATGAAACGCTGAATTAATAAAAGCGCAGTCATTGTTATGTAATAAATATGGCAGCCATTTTACACACAGCAGGTGAATGGCCAGTTAATCTGTTTAGGGCATTGTTGACTGAAGGAACAATATTTTATTTTCAATTTATTTTTTTCTTATTCGTTCATGAGATGTGGGTGTGCTTTGCAAGGCCAACACTTATTGCCCATTTGTAATTGGCCATGAGAAGTTAATGGTGAGTCACCTTGGACACTACCACAATTGGGGAGGTTGTGGCATAGTGGTAATGTCACTAGATTAGTAATCTAAAGGCCTAGGCTAATTCTGTGAGGGGCATGGGTTCAAATCCCACCACAGTGGAGTTTAAATTCAATAAGTAAATGTGGAATTGAAAACTAGTCTCAGTAATGGTGACCATGAAACCATCATTGATTGGTTTTGAAAGATGCCTTGCTGCAGTGCTTCTTGTAGATGATACGCACTGCATTGATAGTGTGCTAGTGGCAGAGGAAGTGGATATCTGAAGAGTTGCAAATGGTGCTAAACACTGTGATGAAGTGCTGCTCACAGACTTGTGAGCAAAGTTAGAGCTCAAATAAAAGTGACAGCAGCAACATGGATACTGAATTGGCTGAGTGACAGGAAACAAGGAGTAGTGGTGAACAATTGTTTTCTGGACAGAAGGTAGGTTTATAGTGGAGCTCCCAGGGATTGCTGTTAGGACCCCTTCTATTCCTGATATATATTAATAACCTTGGCGTACGGAAACAATTTCAAAATTTTCAGATGATATGAAACTTGGAAGTATTGTGAACCGTGAGAAGGATAGTGTAGAACTTCAAAAGGACATCAATTGGTAGAATGGGGAGATGAGTGGCAGATGAGGTTTAATGCAGAGAAGGGTGAAGTGATTCATTTTAGTAAGATGAACCCAGAGACACAAAATAAAATAAAGGGTACAATTCTAAAGAGGGTGCAGGAGCAGAGGGACCTGGGTGTCTATGTGCATAAATTATTGAAGGTGACAGGACAGGTTGCGAGCACTGTTAATAAAGGACAGGACATCCTGGGCTTTACCAATAGGGGTATAGAATACAAAAGCAAAGAGGTTACCTTAAACCTGTAAGAAACATCTGTTCGGCCTCAACTTGAATATTGTTTCCCGTTCTGGGCACCATACTTCAGGAAAGATGTGAGGGCATTAGAAAGAGTGCAGAGAAGATTCAGGAGAATGGTTCCAGGCATGAGGAACTTCAGTTACGTAGAAAGATTGGAGAAGTTGGGACTGTTCTTCTTGGAGGAGAGAAGGTTGAGAGGAGTTTTGATAGAGGTATTTAAAATCATGAGGGGTCTGGACAGAGTAGATAGGGAGAAACTGTTCCAATTGGTAGAAGGATCAAGAAACAGAAGGCATAGATTTATGGTAATTGGCAAAAGAAGCAATGGCGACATGAGTAAAACCTTTTCACAAATCAAGTGGTTAGGATTAGGTTAGTGGTTAGGCCCCAAAACAATCAGAGAGAAATAGAAGAGCAGATATGTAGGCAAATTTCAGAGAAGTGTAGAAATAATAGGGTAGTAATAGTGGGGGATTTCAACTTCCCCAACATTAACTGGGTTAGTCATAGTGGGATAGGTTTAGAGGGAGCGGAATTCTTAAAATGCATCCAGGAGAGCTTTTTAAGCCAGTACGTAGAAGGCCTTACAAGAGAGGGGGCAGTCCTGGACTTAATTTTAGGGAATGAAGCTGGGCAAGTGGTAGAGATATCAGGGGGAGCATTTTGCAGATAGTGATCATAACTCCGTTAGATTCAAGGTTGTTATGGAAAAGGACAAGGATGGGCCAGAAATCAGAGTTCTAAATTGGGGGAAGGCTGATTTTAATAAGATCAGATATGACTTGGCCAGAGTGGACTGGGAGCAGCTACTTTTAGGTAAATCTGCATTAGAGCAGAGGGACTCATTCAAGAAGGAAATAGGGAGAATATAGGGCCAACATATTCCAATAAAGACAAAGGGTGGGACCAACAAATCCAGGGAACCCTGGATGTCGAGGGATATACAGGATTGGATAAAAAGAAAAAGGGAGGCTTATGGCAGATACCGAGGGCTCAAAACAGCAGAAGCCCTAGAGGAGTATAGAATGTGTAGGGGGGACCATAAAAAGGAAATTAGGAGAGCAAAAAGGGGGCATGAAAAAACATTGGCAAGTAAAATAAAGGAAAATCCAAAGTTATTTTGCAAGTACATTAAGAGTAAGAGGATAACTAGGAAAAGAGTAGGGCCCATTAAGGACCATAGTGGTAATTTGTGTGCAGAGCCGGAAGACGTAAGTAGGGTTCTAAATGAGTACTTTGTGTCGGTATTCACAAGCGAGAGGGACGACGTGGGTATGGAAATCAGGCAGAAGGACTGTGATATAATTAAAGAAATTAGCATAGAAAGGCAGGAGGTTCTAAGTGGTCTGGCAGGCTTAAAAGTAGATAAATTTCCAGGCCTGGATGAAACGTATCCCAGGCTGTTGAGTGAGGCAAGGGAGGAGATAGCAGGGGCGCTGGCAATAAGTTTCAATACCTCTCTGGCCACAGCAGAGGTGCTAGAGGACTGGAGGACAGCCAATGTGGTACCGTTATTCAAGAAGGGAGGAAGGGATAAACCAGGGAACTACAGGCCGGTTAGTCTAACCTCAATGGTGGGGAAACTATTGGAAGCAATTCTGAGGGACAGAATTAATCTACAATTGGAGAGGCAGGGATTAATCAAGGACAGTCAGCGTGGTTTTGTTAAGGGGAGGTCATGTCTGACCAATTTGATTGAATTTTTTGAAGAGGTGACCAGGTGTGTAGATGAGGGCAATGCATTTGATGTAGTCTACTTGGACTTCAGCAAGGTTTTTGATAAGGTCCCGCATGGGAGACTGATAATGAAGGTAAGAGCCCATGGGATCCAAGGCAATTTGGCAAATTGGATCCAGAATTGGCTGAGTGGCAGGAAGCAGAAGGTGACGGTTGAGGGGTGTTTTTGTGACTGGATGCCTGTGTCCAGTGGAGTTCCACAGGGATCGGTGTTGGGTCCCTTGCTGTTTGTGGTATATATAAACGATTTAGACTTGAATGTAGGAGGGTTGATCAGTAAGTTTGCGGATGACACGAAAATTGGTGGGGTGGTAAATAGTGAGGAGGATAGCCTTGGATTACAGTAGGATATAGATGGGTGGTCAGATGGGTTGATCAGTGGCAAATGGAATTTAATCCGGATAAGTGTGAGGTGTTGCACTGGGGCAGGGCAAACAAGGCACAGGAATAAACGATGAATGGTAGGACCCTGGGTAGCACTGAGGATCAGAGGGACCTTGGTGTGCATGTCCACAGGTCCCTTAAGATAGCGGAACAGGTAGATAAGGTGGTTAAGAAGGCATATGGGATACTTACCTTTATTTATTGAGGCATAGAATATAAGAGTAGAGAGGCAATGCTGGAACTGTATAAAATGCTGGTTAGGCCACAGCTAGAGTTTTACGTGCAGTTCTGGAATCTGCATTATAGGAAGGATGTGATTGCACTAGAGAGAGTGCAGAGGAGATTTACCAGGATGTTGCCTGGGCTGGAGAGTTTTAGTTATGAGGAGATATTGGATAGACCAGGGTTATTTTCCCTGGAGCAGAGGAGATTGAGGGGGGATTGAGGGACATGATTGAGGTATATAAAATTATGAGGGGCATAGATAGGGTAGACAGGAAGGAACTTTTCCCTTTGGTGGAGGGATCAATAACCAGGGGGCATAGAGGTTTAGGGGGGATGTGAGAAATAATTTTTTCACCCAGAGGGTGGTGGGAATCTGGAACTCACTGCCTGAAAGGGTGGTTGAGGCAGAAACCCTCATAACATTTAAGAAGTATTTGGATGTGCACTGGCAATGCCATGGCATACAAGGCTATGGGCCTAGTGCTGGAAAATGGGATTAGAATAGATAGGCACTTGTTTGACCGGCACAGACTCGATGGGCGGAAGGGGCTTTTTCTGTGCTGTAGACCTCAATGACTCAATGATTGGGAATGCACTGCCTGAGAGTGTGTTGGAGGCACTTGAGGCTTTCAAAAGGGAATTGGATCATTATCTGAAAAGCAAAAAATTTGCAGGGCTGTGTGGGAGTGGCACTAGATGAAATGCTTTTCTACAGGGCCAGTACAGATATGGAGGACTGAATGATCTCCTTCCGTGCTATAATCATTCTAAAGTTCTATGATTCTGTGCAATCATCAGCGAACACCCCCACTTCTGACTTTATGATGGAGTGAAGGTCATTGATGAAGCACCTGAAGATGGTTGTGCCTAGGACACTGCCCTGAGGAACTCCTGCAGTGATGTCCTGGGGCTGATACGATTGGTCTTTGACAACCAAAACCACATTTCTTTGTTCTAGGTGTGACTCCAGCCACGGAGAGTTTTTCCCTTGATTCCCATAGACTTCAATTTTACCACGGTTCCTTGGTGACAAATGCAATCAAATGCAGCCTTGATGTCAAGGGCAGTCACTCTCACCTTATCTCTGGAATTCAGCTTTTGTGTCCATGTTTGGATCAAAGTTATGATGAAGTCTGGAGTTCGCTGGTTCTGGGGAAACCCAAACTGAGCATCGGTGAGCAGGTTATTGACAGCACTGTCAACTATACCTTCCATTACATTGCTTATTGAGAGTGGACTGATGGAGTGGGTAATTGGCCAGATTAGATTTCTAACTTTCATGTAATGGCAAAATTAAGCTATCATCTTCAGTTGAAATTGCCCAATGGAATGTTTTAATTTCTGTGTTATAAGTGTTAGTTTGTATCAATTTCATCCCTGAGTTAGAGATTGTGGATTCAACCTCTACGGTCAGGACTTGAGTACACAATCTAGTTCGGCATTTCAGCTTAGCACTAAGGGACTGCTATATTATCAATGGTGCCCTTTCTCCAGATGAGACATTAAACTCTTGTGCTTTGTGCCTCACCAGATGGATGTAAGAAACCCTGTGGCATATTTGCGAAGCTGAACAGTGATTGTAAGAGCATGGATAGATAAACCAATAAACCAATAAGAGACATGAACCAAAGGGCACCAGACAAATCATTAACTCCTGCACCCCAACATCTTCTCAAAGAACTGTCTGGCAATTTACCATCCACGTCTAGGGAAATAATATTGTTCCATGGTGCATTCTCCATGGCAATACCTCGACCAATCAGAGTCGACTTGCAGACCAATCAGATCCCTTTTCTCATGCAGCATAGATTGTTGCTCCCTTTGAAATTTGGGGCAGAATTTAGCCCTTGTCGGGCGGGCTCAGCAAGGATGGTCGGGAAGCCAACCACCGCCCGCAATTGAGGCCGGAAGGAGATTTCACGCTGGTGGGCCAATTAAGGCCTGCCCAGCGTGAAACGCGAGCAGCAGCGCTCAGAGCTGCCTGTGCAGGCGGGGGAGGTGAGGAGGGCGATCGGGGTGAGCACGAACTTTGCGCATGAGTGCGTGCTTGAGAATCTCCCTGAGGCACAGAGCTGCCTCAGGGGCATGAAGAGTTTTTTTTCAAATAACAAAGATATGAAAAATGTAATAAAACATGTCCCCTCATGGCACATCAGCAGGGGCATGTTATAAATGAAATGTAAAATGTTTTATTTTACTTTTATTTGCTGTTGGAAACCTCACCCCGCTTGTGGATGAGATTTCCTAAAAAGTGCAAAGGCTGCTTGGCCTTTTCACCTGCCCGCCGACCATGAGGTTGGACGGGCAGTGAAAAATGTCAGTCAGTTGAGGCTTGAATGGCCTTAACAGGTCTCTTAATTGTCGTCGGGGACCGTTGCCGATTTCTACGCGTGCCCGCCAACCGAAATATCACGCGACTGTGTGTTGACATCGGAACCCTCAGCCCGACATCAACGCGCGCCATTTTACGCTCGAGCGGGTTGGCCGTGCATCTGCCCGCCGAGGTAAAAATTTTGCCCTTGGATTCTTGCACCTGTTCTGATGAGTGCAAAAACTTTGAAAGCATGTCTCTTCTTTTCCAGCAATCCTCAAATAACAGAGGGTTGCTGTTGCTTTGAGTATGTTTTAGTGGGCAGAATGGATGCGACTGATCACATGACACAGAGAAGGTCCAAGATTTGTGCGGTTTAATAATTAAGATAGGTAACTGGCAGCACTGCTCATGCTCTTGATTGACAGTTTGAGCCATGGAGGTGAGACATCAATGTTGTATGTTCCTGACATGTTTTAAAGACACCACCTAAAGGGTAGAGGCACTTTCGCCACAGGAAACTTTCTGTGGACAATGGGAAGTGCAGGAGAATTTGCAAGGATACCACCCTCCAACCCATCAACCACCCTGGTTTTTGGACAATGTCGCAAAGGTTTTGGTGGAAAAAGTTGGGAGGAGGAGGGTCATCTTTCCTCAATCAGGTGGCAGTAAGAGTTGCAGATGTGACGGGCAGACTGGCAGAGCATGCCAGTGCATGGACTATTGCCTACAGGACACGGCTGCAATGCAGAAAGAAGTTCAATGACCTCATAAGGATAGCTAAGGTAAGGCACCTAATTCATTTCTAACATTATGATTAGCACTGTGTTCCTTGTTGCCCTCTCAGTGTCCTTCGCTCACTCGATTATGAGCCATTTCCTACAATCGCAGCAGCACAATTCACCCCATTTCCTTCAGCTAATATTCCTTGTTTCTGCACCTGTTATTTGCTTCATCTGCTCACCCCTCTGCCATCTTGGACACACCAACAACACTATTCTTCCTTCACTTGCACATTTTCAAAAATGTTACGATTCATAACACTGACACACTTTCTTCTGGTCGGGCAAGCTCACACACAACAGGGAGCAGGAAGCCACAGGGGGAAGATGACACCTCAGCCATGTGTTGTCCTCACTTGAAAAGTGATTTATAGACGCCATGGGCAGAATTTTCTGGCTGGCAAGGGGGCAGAGCGAGAGCGGGTGCGGGCGGGCGCTGACCCGATCGCCACCAACGATCGGGTCCGCGCCGCCATTTTATGCCGGCGGGCCAATTAAGGCCCTCCCAGCGTGAATCGCGGCTCCCGGGGACAGCGGGAATGGGCGGGCGGTGGCGGGATGGCAATGACCACCGGGTCCAATGGTGACCCGGCAGCCTGTTTAAAAAAGTTGCTGCTGCCTTTCAAAGGCTGTGAATCATGGCCAGTGAAAGGGCTCCCCAGAGCGCTGCTGGTGAGCAGGCCAGGCAGGAGGGTAGGGAAGGGGGCACTGTGCCCCTCGTTTTTCCGACGATTGCCTTGCTGCCCTCCTCGAGGAGGTGGCAGCACAGGTGGGAGGTCCTCATACCCCAGGATGGGAGGAGGGGGCCCCCCCCACATGACCAAATGTGCCTGGGAGGAGGTGGTGGAGGTGGTGAGCTCCTGCGACGTGGTGTGGCGCACCTGGATCTGTTGCGCTCCGGAAGGGTGAGTACCATGTTGACATTGGTCACTTCACCCAGCAGGTAGGCTTTTCCCCTCTGGTGCCCCCCCGTCCTGACCCCAACTCTGAGTGTAGTGACTGCATTGAATCATTGACGGCATGTGTCCCTCGCTGGGTGGGCCAGCAGATATTGCCCATGCCGAGGTCACACTGAGAGGGTGATGAAGAGATGTGTTCTGCCCCCACAGCATGTGTTACACTGAGACCCACATTATTGTTTTGGAGGCAACCTGGTAGGAGCTGCACTGAGGCGCAGTGTTGGAACTCCAGGACATGTCAAAGTCAGGGTGATGACATGTTGGGAGGGAGCTTCAAGGTGGCATTGGCACCGATCGATCTGCTGTCCTCTGCGCTCCATGTGCTTGCGCCTCCTTACTATGGAAGATTAGACGCTGTGGTGCCTAATGTGATGTAGGCAGCATTTGGCCAAGGGAGTGGGGGGGTGAGGGGTTGGGGAGCAGGCCTAGCATTATTGTGTGAGTGTTCAGCAGCAGCGGGGTGAGGAGGCACTGGAGCCCTGATATGTCCCACTCTGGTTGGGGTGGGCCGTCCGCGAAGATAGTCCAGGTACAATTAGCACTAATCAATGCTCTTCTCTCCTTTTCAGGAGAAGAATGCACATAATGCCGCCGACTGGGTGAGGACTGGCGGCGGGCCGGCACAGTTAGTGATTCTCAGCCACTTTGAGCAGGAGGCCCTAGATCTGGAGAGGCGCCATGTGCCCAGGTCCACCGGTGTCGGTGAGGCTGGGGTGCCATGGGCAGGTATGTGTGCCCAACAGTGAGGTCAGCATTGTTCCCCCAGCAGCCAAGGCAGTGCTGAATGCTCAGTGATTGAAGTTTGCAACATGGCTTGACCATTGCTTATGGAAGGATGAGCGCATAATGATCTGGGGGACAGGGATGCACATTGACATTGTCTCCATGTTAACTGATCCACTGTCCTTGTTCTTCCTTTCAGCATCAGCGGAGCAGGGCCGGGAGGAGGAGCAGCAGAGGCCCCTCTCACACCTGAGGGCCCTGAAGTCTCACCATCGTCACACCATCTCTGCCAGGCAGGTACCAGCGCAGATATTAGCACCTCGGTGGGAATTAGATCATCAGCTAGTGTCCCGGGGCACAGCGGAGAGGGCACTTCACAGTCGCTGGAGGAACTGGCAGAGACAGAGAGTACCCATGGTGCCAGCAGTCGGAGGACTGCAGGGGACCAGGCACATGCTCAGTCAGTGCCTGATGATGTGCCTCTGGCGTCGTCTGCAACGCAGCAGGCGCAGGAAATGCGGCCGGGTGTGCGGGAGCATCTGGTGGAGATACATGAGGCTATTCCTGGCTTGGTGTCCGTGGCGGAGGAGTCTACGTGGACTATCGCCGAAGCAATGAACCTCATGTCTGAGCACCATGTGTCCCCCATGGAGAGAGCGGCGACTCTCGTGGAGAGGCTCCTCCAGGAGACCCATCAGGGCTTCCTGGGGGAGCGCTCGGACCAGTAAGCACTCACATCAGCATTAACCTCAGCTGGACAGTGCCAGTGTGGGAGATGGCCTGGGCACCAAGTTTCCCAGCTTGGTGCCCAACCACCCACGGTGAGCAGGGAGGTCCGAAGCGACCTCATGTCGGCGCAGCAGCTGTCTGTCGTCTCTGCGGGCTCCTCTCAGGGTGCTCTGGATGAGGGCAGCAGCTCCTCTGCCCCTCTGCCAGTGACCGTTGCATCCGATGAGGCTGTGAGGACTGGGGAGATGCCAGCTGTGACACTGGCAACTCCCTCCCAGGCGGGGCCAGCACAAGTTCCACAGGCCAGAGGACAACCACCAAGGTCATCGAGGCCAACAGGACAGCAGAGTCAGCAGGCTGTCTTAGATGCCACTCCCAGCAATGGGGCAGCACCAAGACATTGCACCCGAAAACATAAACATAAGACACCTTAGGCACACCATGGGCAGAATTTTCCCAATCTCCGGCAGGTTGGGAGCCAATCCCCACCAGAGAAGCGGGCCCCGCCACTATTTTGCGTGGGCGGGCCAATTAAGGCCAGCGTGACGTCCGGCGGGAAGTGCTATGCGCTCCTTGTGCAGGTGGGGGGATTCCCCAAAAGTGAGGGTGCACTCTTTCGCGCATGAGCACGAAAGTGCGCACATCTCCCTGAGGCTAAGTGCTGCCTCAAGGAGATCACTTCCACTTTGAAAAAGATTAAAAATAGAAAAAAAAATTTCCTAACATGTCCCCAATGTCACATGAGGTGGGACATGTTCATAATTTACATAATAACTTTATTAAAATTTTTAAAACCCTGCATGAAACCTCATCCCACCGCTGGATGAGGTTTCATGTTTTATCTAGTTGCTGCCGGGGCTCCTGGCTGACCCGCCAACCTTAAGGTTGGACAGGCAGGCCCTTTAATTGTTTACATGATCCTGTCAATGGCCTCAATTGGCCATTAACAGGTCGGTGGGCCCACAGCTGATTTTGCTGTGCCCTCGCCTTCCTGAAAATTTAACTGGGGCGGGATGACGTCGGGGGTTCCGCCCAATGTTATCCTGCGTCATTTTACACGTCAGCAAGCGGGCCCCGCCCCCTGCTCACCGACGGCAGAATTCTGCCCCATAGGTTTATCACTGATGTTTTTGTGTTGGCCCGCAATGAGGTCTTTATGAGTTGGTGTGATTTTTAACACCTTTGTCATTTTGTTTCATTAAGTTTCTTCGGTTGCAATATTAAATTCGGACATGTCACCATTGCTGAGGGTGCCTCTTTTCTTCTGCAGGTGGATGGTTTCCAATAATGTAACGAGTGTTTTGTGGGACATTCAGCTATATTAACAAGGCCCAGAGTTAATGTTCCTATCCAGGCAGATTTTGCACTTAGGTCTCAAATATGGAGCCTACAGCCCAGGCTTGTCCTGGAGGTCCATATGTGATGTGTTAGCTGAAGGTTCATTGGATTAAAGCCACCCAGGTGTCCCTGCCTCCCTGGAGTATGCCTGGGTCAGCATCTACCCCATCAGCATTTCCCTGTGTGTGCTCATCCTCGGACTCACTGCTGGACTCATCGTGTGCAGCCGCAGCCAATGCGTCTACATCTTTATCATCCACAGCGTCCCCCCTTTCCAGGATTGCGGAGAGCGCAGCATGTAACCACTATCAGCAACACACGATCTGAGGGGTACTGGAGTGTGCCCCCTGAGCGGTCCAGGCATCGGAAGCGCATCTTGAGAAGACCGATGGCTCTCTCCATGACAGCCCTTGTGGAGCCCTGGCTCCTATTGTACCGCTGCTCAACTTCTGTTCTTGGATGACGGAGAGGCATCATGAACCACCTTCTGAGGGGATAGCCCTTGTCACCCACCAGCCATCCATCCAGCCGGGCTGGAGCACTGAAGAGCCCTGGCACCTGGGAGTATCTGAGAATGTAGGCGTTGTGGGAGCTGCCTGGGTACCTTGCACAGACTTGCAGAATCAGCATCCTGTGGTCACACACTATCTGCACGTTCATGGAGTGGAAGCCCTTCCTGTTGACAAAGGCACCGGGCTCACCTGCTGGTGCCTTGATGGCCACATGTGTGCAGTCTATTGCACCCTGGACACGGGGGGAGCCAGCAATGGCCGCGAAGCCTCTGGCTCGCTGTGTCTGGCTTGCCTGGCCCCAACGGTAGTGGATGAAGGTCAATGCATGCCTGAAAAGAGTGTCTGTAACCTGCTTGATACAAGTGTGGACAGCTGTTTGGGAGACAGCGGAGCCCTGGAAGGAGCCAGATGCATAGAAGTTGAGGGCAGCTGTGACCTTTAGAGCCACTGGCATGGGGTGTCCACCCACACAGTTAGGGGAGATCTCAGGCCCAATCATCTGACAGATATAGTTGACTGTCTCCCATGAGAGACGGAGCCTCCTTCGGCATTGCACCTCAGACATATTGAGGTAGCTGCTTCGCCGCCTGTAAACCCTGGCAGCAGGATAGTGGCATCTTCTGCGGCCCCTTCTGCCTTGGGCTACCTCTTGGCCCTGCACCCTTTGTGCCTGCGCCTGACCTCCCAAAGGTGGCTCCCCTGGAGGCTGAATGTGCACTCCTGGCCTCCTCCCCCTTCTAGCCCTCCCTTCCCCCTCAGAGGAGGTGCCTCCAATGGATAGTTCAGCTCCCATTCCCAGGCTAAGGGAAGGCTTCCTGAAACATGCAGGCTCAAAAAAGATTCCTCACTGCAGAGCTGACCTGAAGGTTGTGAGTCCAGAGCAAGCAGCTGGTATGCGTTTTGAAGTATTGCAGCTCACACAAGCAAGTGTCAGTAACTTTGAAAATCCAATATTTGACAGAGCACACTCGCAACCCCACTGAGCCTTCTTATCCTGACCGTGGATGAGGTTTATACAAATGTGTCCTACCCACCTGCCCATTGCGCCCATGCGCCGGACCGAGGATTGCACAGGCGCTGAAAAATCGCCATCGATTGGTGCCTCAAGGGCCTTAAGTGGCCCATTAATTAATGGCGGGTGCGCATCAGAGATCAATGCATGCCCGCCCAACAAAATATCACGATGGTACGCGGTGTTGTCAGGACGCTCGCCCGATGTCATCGTGCGTCATTATACACGTGTTCATGTGGGGCCCGCCCCCACACGCCAATGGGAAAATTCTGCCCCATGAGTGGAGAGCATGTCAGGAGCATGGTGTCCAGTGAGGCTGGAGGACATGTCATTGAAGGTTTTAAACCACTTTACCCTCCTTCCCTTTCTCACTTAAATCTCACCCTCGTATATCCTGCTCAGCAAATTGCGACTGCTTTCCAAAGCCACTCATTTGACTCTGCTTACCCGCCCCTTTATATGATAAGTCTTGTCCCTTTCTTACGTTCCAGGTACAGAAGATGCACACAGCCCTCACGGAGAAGAGGAAGAAGGAAATGAGTGCAGCGAGTACAGGATGCAGCTAGCACCAGGCCTCAGGAACATAACCAGCAGGATAGAATGGCTCAGGTAGCAGCTTGTTGGAGGGAGAGCTCACATCCTAGCCCTGCTTCACAGGATGCAGATGAAGACGTCAAGGAGCCACCATACAGAAGAAGATTGATCACAACCCATATGGACTTTCTAAGCATGCTGGACTGTCTGCCGGAGAGCTTGCACACTACACCTGAGAACATAGAGGAGTCCGCTCCAACAGTGTGCTGCCTTTGCAAATCATATTAAAATCATGCAGTCAAGCATGAAGACAGTGATTAGGTCTATGAGCCGTGCAGGGGGCTGCACAATGATGGGCCCTGGAGTTATAGCACTCATAGCTTCAATAGCCCAGTCTACTGCCATTTTGACTCTGGGCTCCAGCTTCTCCTCTATCTAATAAAGCCTTAAGGAAAGCATTGAATGGGACTTTGAGAGCTTCCCAGCATACCTGCACTCAGGTCTCAACATTCGGAGTGTTGATTCTCCGGCCCTGAGAGTGACATTAATTCTATATAGGAGGCATCTGTTGTCCTCCTTCAGGACAACAGTGTGACTGCTCTCCCGGAAGCCCATCAATCCATGTCCCCTTTGGTGTGAGACTAAAACCCCCAGTCCCAGCAGTATGCAATCAGCTCCACAATAGCCGCAGCAGTTTGTAGTTGCCCAGTGTGGCGATCTCAACAGGAGTGTAGCAGATTTCTACCTCACAAGCTGCAGCCACTGGGGAACCACCTCATGGGAGAGCCAGAATAGCTAACCAAGCATGTAAAACAGGGACTAGCACTTTGCACCAGGGTGATTTGTGGAGGTATTACTCATGTCAAACAGATCTGAAGAAGAGTCATGCGGACTCGAAACATTATTTCTGTCTCTCTCTCCACAGATGCTGTCAGAGCTGCTGAGTTTTTCCAGCATTTTTTGTTTTCGTTAAAGACTAGAGTCTGTTGGAGTAGTGAAGTTAAATATTTTGCTTTGATATAACTTCTGGTCTTCATTATCTTTTTGATGTGAAGAGAAACACAGAAATTTTTAGTTTCAGTACATTTACATGGTGGTGCCAGGAGTGGGTCAAATGGAAAGGGTTGGTGCTCTAGGCAGAGCGGGGATTGATCAGGAAAATCTCTCAACCATTTTTCTTCTTCCTGCTGGCAGGCCACTGCACTGCAGGCTATTTCTTCTGATTTCTCTGAGTGCTCATCTCTTTCTCCATCTTCCTGCTCTACTTTTTCATCCTCAGGAATCTCCAAGGTGACTCTCTTTTGAACGGTTAAGATTGTGAACCGCGCAACAAGTGATGATGAACTTTGGGGCTGGTTCTGGGCTGTATTGAAAGAACCATCTTGAGCTGTCCCAACAGCAGAGCTGTTCTAAGGTTCCAGTGACCTGTTCAATGTGAACCCTTGTTGATACAAGGCTCTCATTAAATTGCAATGGGCTCCTGACAGGATTCATAAGCCAGTTGACAAAGGTTAAGCTCTTGCCTCCAGAAGCTGGCCTGCTGCCTGGTGGTCTGTGTGAAACAAAGAGGTGTTGAGGACAGATGCATTATGAAAGCATCATGATCACTGCTAGGAAACTGGATACAGACCTCCATGACTCACACTCCATGTGATCACAAACAAGTTACACATTGTGCAAAAGGCTGCCTTTCCTGTTCAGAGACAGAGCTGCTTCCTGATGGGGTATGTGCTGTCACTGATGGTCTATACCTGGGGAATCCAGCAAATCCCAGTGCTCTTTCTTCCTGTTTGTCAGCCTCCATGGGGAAGGCAAACAGTGACCTGTCAGATCACAGTGCACAGCAAACTGACTGTCAATGATCTATCAGTGGCTCAGTTGGTAGCATACTGTATCTAAGCAGGTTGGGAGCTCATGCCGTCAATTCAGGAAACTTGAGCTCCTGTCAAGACTGACGCCATGAAGGAGTGCTGGACTGTCAGAGGTACTGTCTTTTAGATGAGAGATTAAACGAGGCCATGTCTGCCCTGTCAGGTGGATATAAAGGATCCCATGGCACTGTTTGAAGAGCAGGGGAACTGCCTCTTGTGTCCTGGCCCAATCTTTATGCCTCAACTTCTAAAAGAAATGATCTGATCATTATCACATTGCTGGTTGTGGGAGCTTGGTGTATTCAATTTGGCTGCCACATTTCCTACATTGAAGCCAGACAGTGGCCGGGATTTTCCGGCCCCGTCACGGGTGGGACCCGCCGTGGGTGAGGCGGCGCCCCTGCCAGAAGCCCATTGATTTGTGGCGGGACAGGAAGATCGCGGCAGTGGGCGGGTGCAGAAAATCCCACCGAGTATAACAGATAGAAACTTGTCAGAAAAGCGCCATAGCAGCTTAAACCGATGAACCAGAGACTTAACTTTATACAGGTGAGGATCCCTTTCAATACTGTTCACTAAAACAGCTTACTGGCTGTTCCCAACATGATCTACTGGACAGGTCAAGGCACCAATTCCTGGAAAGGACTTGAACTTTAACATTTAAATGATTCCTGTCTTTGTTGCATGTCGCTGTTGGGAGTGCCTATAGACAGACTTTTCCAATATAGTATTGCACATATTTCCAAGTTTGCCCTTCAGCTTTGTGGCACCCATTTTGCCACTGAAAACATGTGGGACACATTGTGACTGCTACTGCTAGATGACTATTTTGGCTCATTTGAACAAATTCATAGCAACCAATCCATATTACGTAGCATTTACAAAATCAACCCCCTACAGGATAAATGTAAACTACAAAGAGAACAAGCTAACTACTTCTTGTCAAAGTTATTAAAGAGGAGACTGGACTACAAAATCATGATTAAAATGTCTTTATTAATACACTTATGATAATGCAGGTGGTAGCATGCAATATTAAAGAGTGAAACTGCAAGGTATGTATGTATTTATTATAAACTGACTGAATTAATTACTCAGGTTACATTGGTAGTTCAAGCTTGTTACAGCAACTCAACACTAGCTACTACAAGTTACTAATACACTCAGTGTCTAAGACAAAAACTCCGCAAGGTTAATTCAGGTTAGGCTCTGTGTATAGCTGACAATTTGACAGCCGTGAATAGCAAGTCTACTTAAAGAAAGAAAGAACTTGGATTTATACAGTGCCTTTCATGACCTCAAGCTGTCCCAAAGCTTTCCACAGCTAATGAAGCACTTTTGAAGTGTAGTCACTGTTGTAATTTACTTCAAATTATTGCTGATAACCTCAGCTTTCACAATTATTCCAGGAGTTTATACAACCTTGTCCTTCTGAATCCCTCTAGAATGCTTCTCTTTGCCTCCGGGACATCCATGAAATGAGTCTCTCTTTGTCTTTGTAGTCTTTCTTCCTTCTTCTGAAGTCTTGATTTCACTCGGCAGAATCAAGCTCCCATCTGTTCTCAGGAATTTAAATATTACATTCAAATAATGCACTGAATTATTTGCTTCAGTACATTTTGTAACCTTGGTGTCTTTCTCAACTGTTGTAGCCTCAGTCAATATCGAGAGCCTTCTACGTGCCTGTCCTCATGTACCACTTCCATTTTGTTGGTCCTTTGTGTTAAACACCATTTTTTATAAGTTTTGATGAAAGGTCATCTCTGTTTAATTCTTCACTGGTGCGACCTGATCTGCTGAGGGTCTCCATCATTTTCTGTTTTTATTTCAAATTTCCACCTTCCACAATATTTCACTCTTGTTTTCCCATCTTTTATAACTTTGGTTCTCAAAACAATTTTTAACTCATCTGAGTGATATCTCATTCCAAGAATTCCCTTTTTTGCTTAGACAGACACATATCAGGAACTTATAATGGGCAAATTCTAATTATATCATCAAAGTTAAATGCACTAAACCATCTAAATAAGGATTAGGTCACTCTCAGGTACCCTTGTGTTGCCAACAAAGCCTTTCATTTGAACTTGACAAGCCTGGGTGTCAGATGAGGCGCATTTAAGGGGAAGCTAGGTAAATACATGAGGGAGAGAGGACTGGAGGATTATGCTGATGGGGTTAGATGAAATAGGTAGGGTGGAAGGAGGTACATGTGTCACAGGTGTGTAGTTGTGATTTTGTAAAAAAAAAGCTAATCTTCCTTTTTAAATGTACGCAAGAATCTTTAAATATGGCCGCCCACATTCACCTGCCCTCTTCCACTGCAGTGTGGTCAAGTTTCCAAAAGGGCTGTGTTTGTTGCCAACACCATGCTTCTAGTATTTTACCTCGTTACGTCAGTGCAAGCGACAGAGTAGGCAGCTGCCAGGAGCAAAGCTGGCATTGCTTGTATCATCGTGGCTGTGTTGTTTTAGGTGGCATCCTTGAATTCCTAATTGAAGTTGATGGACCTGTCATTCATGGAGAGGGAGTTGGCTTTCTGGGTCAAGACCCCAGTTGGACTCGGGCCTCAGGCAGTGAGTCTGGGCCGAGTTGGAGTCAGGCAGGGAGCTTACAGCGGAGGGGTTTGAGGGGCTGAGAGGGAGGAGGGGGATGAGGGTGAGGAGCAGTGGGATGGGAGTGAGGGGAGGAGGGGATTAGGGGGAGGAGGAGTGGGAATGGAGTGGGGAGGAGGAGATGGAGGTGTAAGGAGGAGTAGGAAGGGGTGAGGAGGAAAGGGATAGGATTAAAGGTGTGAGGGGGAGGAATATGGTGTATGTGTGTGTTGATGTCATTGACGCATGCACAGAGGGTACTGGCATGGTGGGTACAGTGGAGTAACATCATTGGATTTCTGCGCATGACCAGTGCACATGTGCAGATGGGTATCAGCAGTCATCTTGCATGGTCACCTTGCATTGGCACGAGACACAGTGTTCCAAAAGGGGATTGCTGGTAGACATATCCAGGCATGTGAAGATATTGAAATTCCAGTCTCATTTCCACCAGGATAAACAGAAACTCATCGTGGCTTCCCTGGAGCTGTAAATAGCTCTTTCCTATCTCCTCAAACCTGGGGGAATGGGAACCATTCAAGTTAATAACTGAGACATTTGAAATCTTCATCACCTTGGCTAAAATATAATGGATGGGATTATGCTCTCTAGGTTAACCCAATAGCTAATATGGAAGCATGATTTGACAGTTTGGGATAGCAGCCATTTCAAGTTTTGAAACTGTATGAAGTCTGGCTGTGAACTACAATTTTTTGTGCAGAACCATTTTGAACATCATGGGAAAGACATCTTGAAACAGAAATTGCTTCTCAGCAGGGAGAGACCGAAGAAAGTTTCTAGAAACAGCTATCGGACTGCTGTACTAAAGCAGGCTACCAAGAGCTACCACCTGCAGTACTGTAAAAGTGAAAACAGGGGCCTTCATTCACATCCAGGATCTATTCTGCTTGTTGTGTCCACCTGCAAATGGAAACTCCAACTCATCAACTACAGAAGCCATCGCAGCTGCTAAACCAAACCTTGAGTTGCAACCCTGTCACTTTGGAAAGAAGGAATGCAAGCAATGGGCCCACAACAATATCTCACAGAGACTGATTTGAGATCTCATCTCTAAGTATCTTTGTTTTTTATCAGCTTTTAATCTTTGTATCTGTATTTCAGTTAATAACATTATCACTTTTACCTAAGTAACTTTCAGCAGTAGTTGCTGAAATAACCTTTATTTTATTTAAGACTAAGGCTTCTTTGCTGGGTTATTTTTAAATTGAACCACTCATAAATTAAAAGGGGGCTACACACACTAATTCTTAGCTCACGGACCACTTTATGGAAATGCCTTTTACATGGTCATGACATGAGCATGACTAGTTGCGCCAAGTAATTTGTTTCTGTGCTATACACTGTATGTAATTCCTTGTGTATGTATATTCTTTAGGACACCCTGAAGTGAAAAAAGGGACTGTATAATTTTTGCTCTATTTCTTTACCAGTAATGTGAAAGAAAGAAATGCTGGAGCATGGGATAATCTTCCATTTTCAGTATCTTATACAACTCTTGGCTTTGTGCAATAATGTACAACATATGGTAGTGAGTCAGCAGCCTGATTTTTATTTCTATTGACTGCACTCCAGCTTCAAAAGAGTATCCCTTACTACTCAAGGCCATTCATCTTTGAATTGTGGGTGATGAATTCAAATTGACTAATAAGATTAAAGTTTAATTTCTCTGCTAGTTATAAAGTTCCAAGCTGAAATTAGGTGAATTCAGCCCAGTTTTAGGAGGCATGACTCCACAATATAAGCCCTACATTATTTTACACATGTATTAATTTGCATTATTTTGACTCTGAATTAACAATCTGACTGCAACACCATAAAGATGGCTGATATGGCCATTGATTATGTGACACTTTTGTATTTAGCCCTGCTTTTCTGAGTCTGATGTTAAGCAGTTTGAGCTGTCATGAGGGACTTCTGCTTTGCGGTGTACCAACTCTAAGCTGACAATGTTTACTATTGACCCTGGGTATGAAATGTGGAAGAATGATCACTTTCCCAACACTACCACAACTTACGCTATAACCGCCAAAACTTATCCCGAAAGAATCAACTGAATTAACAGAAACCTCAAAGAATTCAACAGAGATATCTATCTTGATTTTTTATACCAAAATTTGTTGACATTCACTTTAAAAGTGAAAGCTATTAAGTTACATTGATCATGACAAATTCCCACATTCATTCTCCCATGGAACTGGGTAGATGTAATAACACAATAATGCACGTAACAGTAATAAAATATAAAGTTATAATATTATGTCAATTTGCAAAATGAGTTTCGTCTATTATATTTAATATCCACTAAATCTGCACTGTGAGAGTACTTAAAATATTAAATTAAAATGTAAATAAAGGAGAGAAATTACAAGAAAGAGCAAGTATTACACAGGGATGCTTTGGAATGGTAGGTTGAAGATTTGCACTTATGATTATCATGCCCAACATTCCATTTTAGGTTAACTCTCAATGGAAATGTTGCATGCTGGTGTGGGACACCCCTATTGAATTAGTGACATGGGCATAACATTTATGCAAATTGCACTTGCATAATTTCCCAACCCTTGATAAGATTATACTCATTCAAAACTCTGCAGGCCATATATCCTAATTTGCATTAGGTCCCTTTCACCCCGTGCTGTACTAATATGCTTTAGGGAAGGAAATCTGTTATCCTTACCTGGTCTGGCCTACATGTGACTCCAGATTCACAGTAATGTGGTTGACTCTTTACTGCCCCTGAAATGGCCTACCAAGTCACTTAGTTCAATGGCAATTAGGGATGGACAACAAATGCTAGTCTTGCCAGGCACAATCCAAAGTCCAGGACTACGTGCTGAGGGACGCACTAAAGCTTGGGGCAGCTGCCGCAAAGGCGAAATGGGGAAGGGTCGCTGTCTAAGACCTTTCTGCCACAGTGCACCGAGGGGCTGCGAACTGTTTAAAACCCCCTCGGGCTGTACAGCTCAAAATGAAAGGCTGTAAATGATTGTAATATTGTTTGTACTGATGCACCTGGTGATACAATTTGTAAAAGTTGAACCGGATTGTACCCTTGTGATGGTGTTTTGGAAATGGTTTGGAACGTGGTTGAAGATATTTTATGAATAAAGTATATTTTTGCAAAAAAAAAGTCTTGCCAGCGACATCCCATGGAGGACATGTGCTCACTGCCCAGTAACACCTTGATTTTTAAATTCTCATCCTTATGCTCAAATTGCTCCCTGGCCTCACCATGTTATTCAAAGGTCTGGAAACCTGATCATTCACTTCATGGAGGCTAATGGTGACTCATTAACCAGAAGTGCTACTTTTACAATGGCCTTTTGTTTTGATACCTGTTAGTCTGGCGGTGCCTAATTAAATCTTCATGCAGGATATTTCCTGCCCGTTCTGTTTCACATTAAATTTCATTTTTAACATCCCTACAACTGCTAATGGATTACCAAGCACACCTGTTTCTCTTAATCTCTCAAATCCCTGTGGATCATCTTATCTTGCTTTATTTTCCTTCCCATATCTATAGAGAGCTGAGAGCACTGTCTCTGATGTTGAACAATTTGCAAATCCTTTTGTGTTTTGTGCTTTGGAGATATACAGAGATAACATGTACCAGGTTGAATAGAAGTATAGAAAGAGTCTTTGAGATAAGAAGGCAGTTGATGACAGCATTGAGATCTCTGGATTTGAGATAGCAGTTCTGCGTGATCACCTCAATGAAGCTGATGATCAACAACATTGTCACTCATTGGAGATGGAAATGTATCCTCATAGCCACTGTCCTTGAAATATCCTGGTCTACTCACTATCAAGCAACTCATTTTGTGTTGTCATCCAACAGATAAGTCTTGGAACCAAGTAACCACTGGATCTGCTTTGATCCAGATAGAGATGATTCAAGTTTGTGGTCGCAATTTGGCCATTTGATGTGAACCCAACCCCACTCTTCAAATCATGGTTTCCTTGCATGTGTTCACTTGTTGAAATGCGCTTTTGCTTTGTCTTGTCTATTCTGCTTTCACCCTGACATTCTCATTGAATGGTTAGCAGCATGCAGAAATTATTACCAGTTATAAGTTTGGCCGGTGTCTTTCTGGTCAGAGGGTGCGGGAAGGATCGATATGTGAGAAGTAGGATATGAATGGATGGTTCAAACATTTTCCCCTCTAATATACTAGCTCTCAGACTGTCCTTGATCACTCTGCTGAATCATTCAACACCGCTATTCGATTGCAGATTGTATCACAATGTCAGATGGTAGTGAATT
This sequence comes from Cetorhinus maximus, assembly GCF_964194155.1. NCBI lineage: Eukaryota > Metazoa > Chordata > Chondrichthyes > Lamniformes > Cetorhinidae > Cetorhinus > Cetorhinus maximus. Next base: position 51,110,306 of record NC_135899.1, read on the forward strand.
CCGTAGCTGGCTAGGAAGCCTGTGAATTGACTGGAAAGAAGCTGTGGTCCATTGTCTGTATTGATGGTCTCCAGCAAACCCTATTTTGTAAGCAACTTGTCCTTGACCAAAATGGATGTTATGGAGTTTGTTGTAGTGATTTCCAGCCATTTGCTATGTAGATCATGAACAACAAGCAAAAAATATTGATTCCTAGGGGCTGCGCGCACTTCTCTAAAAATATCATTTGGAGTTGTTGCCATGGTTTTGATGACCATGGGATTGGTTGTAAAGGTGCAGGACACGGTTTAACTGATTTTTCACTGAATGTACATGCTACACAATTTTAAATTAACTCTTCTATGCAGTGCTCTATTGTTGGCCACCAGACTGCTTCATGGGATCATTGTTTCATCTTAACACCACCCAGATTTCCTTCAAGGGCAGAATGCAATATATGTTCCTGTAACACTTCTGGGATAACCACTCGAGTCCTGCGTTCAATACAGTTGTCATCAAACAATGCTAGTTCATTGTGTATTCTGTAGCACAGGACCAATTCTCCGTCTATTTTGTGAGGACACTGGGTTTTTATGTACTTGATTACATTCTGCAGTATGCTACTGTCTCTGATCCTGTCTTCAACTCCTCTCCTGTAACAAGATTTGCGGTTGCATGCGAAATCAGCACAATCACAGTTTCCAATGTTGCAAGTTGCTTTGCTGTCTGTGATAATAGTACAGCTAAGCATGTTAGCTACTTGATTGTGTGAACCTGTGAGACGCTCAACCTCAAAGTTATACTCATGAAGACAACCGGACCATCTGTGGATGCACAGAGGTTGATGACCTGATCCTGATGTGGCTAACAATGTAGTCAGTGCTTGGTGATCGGTGCAGAGTGAGCTTTCTACCACAGAGATACATGTGCCATTGTTCACAAGCATGGATACAGGCTAATGCTTTTCACTCTCCAGTAGAGAATTTGCGTTCCATTTCTGACAAAGGGCATGACGCTTATGTGATCGGTCACTCGCTTCCTTGAATACACTGTGAGTATACAGTTCCAATTGCATTTCCTGATGCATCAATTGTGACATGTGACATATGTTTCCGCACATGGGTTGAAATGTGCAAGGACTGGCTGAGGTGCGATCAATGTATCAAACGCTGTTTGCTGTGTAATTGTCCATTCCCATTGTGCACCTTTGTGCAGTAGCTTCCGGAGAGGGTCCATGATCTCTGTGTAATTAGGAACGAATTTGTGACAAAAGTTGGTAGTATCAAGGAACGATGTCAACTCTTTCATGCTACGCTGGGTCGGAATGACTTTGTATAGACTTTACTCAGACTGCTGTCACTCTGTGCCCGAGAACGTCAATCTTGGATGCCATGAATGTGCATTTGTTCTTGCTGAGCATCAAATTGTGTTGTTCAGGTCAAGTGAGCACCATTGCGTTCTGTTTTGTCCCTTCCATGGACAATGATGCTGTCAAGTAGATTAAGCGTCCCCTCAACATCTGACAAAACTGAAGAAATGGTCTTCTGGAATGTGCTAGATGCTAGAATGTGCTAGAATGTCCATCGGGCATTCTGAGGTCCTGAAACACATCATTGTGAGTAAGGAAAGCTGTATGATATCAGCTTTGCTCTGCTAGTGGTGTTTGAAGCTAGCTCAACATGTGATGAGACTTTGTGAAGATTGTGCAGTCATGAAATGATATCGACAGTTCTTCGGTTATAGGAAGGTGATTTTTGTCTGGAATGATTGCTTTGCTGAGCATCAAATTGTGTTGTTCAGGTCAAGTGAGCACCATTGCGTTCTGTTTTGTCCCTTCCATGGACAATGATGCTGTCAAGTAGATTAAGCGTCCCCTCAACATCTGACAAAACTGAAGAAATGGTCTTCTGGAATGTGCTAGATGCTAGAATGTGCTAGAATGTCCATCGGGCATTCTGAGGTCCTGAAACAGTTTGAAGCTAGCTCAACATGTGATGAGACTTTGTGAAGATTGTGCAGTCATGAAATGATATCGACAGTTCTTCGGTTATAGGAAGGTGATTTTTGTCTGGAATGATTGCTTTGTTGATAGCCTTAAGATCAATGCATAGTCTGAGTTCACTATTTTTGTGTTGTGCAATGACTAGGTTTAGTATCTGTGGGGTTGAGTTAAATTGCTCAATGATACTACTGCTTCAATCGTTTCAGCTCCTGTGACACTTCAGCACAGACTGAAAATGACAACCGTGTCAAACTTTGCAGAGCTGGCAGAATTGCCATGTTGTTGCGAGGAGCATGACAGTACCCCTTAATCTCCCCAAATCCTGTAAATAAGGCAAGATGCTGTCATACATAGTTACTGTCAGCAATCGCGTTAATGTGTGCCCCGGTGGGGTCTGCAAGTTTGAATACAAGCCTATCGAAAAGGTTTACTCACATGTAGCCTTTGGCAAAAGAATGGTGACCTGTCTAGATTGATGTTTTTGTAGCACACTGGAACTGTGATCTTTCCCAAAACTGGAGTAATCGAGTCATCGTGAGTTTGAATAGTATATATTGCAGAAGTGAGAAAAAATTTCAAAAAATACTGATTGTAGAGTTTGTCACTCAATTTAGGGGAGGCAGTGGTGTGGTGGTATTGTCACTGGACTAGTAATCCAGAGACCCAGGGTATGCTCTGGGGACCCACAGCAGATGGTGGAATTTGAATTCACTCAATAACAATCTGGAATTAAAAGTCTGATGATGATCATGAAGCCATTGTCGATTGCCGTAAGAACCCACCTGGTTCACTCGTGCCCTTTAGGGAAGGGAACCTGCCATCTTTACCTGTTCTGGCCTACACGTGATTCCAGACCCACAGCAATGTGGTTGACTCTTAAACACCCTTTGAAATGGCCTAGCAAGCCACTCAGTTGTATCAAATCGCTAGAAAGCCAATAAGGAATGGAACCAGACGGACCACCCAGCATCGACCTAGGCACCGGAAATGACAACGGCAAACTCAGCCCTGTCGACCCTGCAAAGTCCTCCTTACTAACACCTGGGGGCATATGCCATAATCAGGAGAGCTGTTTCTCAAGCAACAGCCTGACATAGTCACACTTATGGAATCATACTTTACAGATATTGTCCCAGACCACCACCATCACCATGCCTGGTATGTCATTCGGGAGGGAGTTGCCCTGGGAGTCCTCAGCATCGGCACTGGACCCCATGATGTCTCATGGCATCAGGTCAAACATGGACAGGTAAACCTCTTGCTGCTTACCATGTACCACCCACCTACAGCTGGTGAATCAGTGCTCCTCCACTCGGATGAAGCACTGAAGGTGGCAAGAGCATAGAATGCACTCTGGGTGGGGAACTTCAATATCCATCACCAAGAATGGCTTGGTAGCACCACTACTGACTGAGCTGGCCGAGTCCTAAAGGACATAGCTGCTAGACTGGGCCTGCAACAGGTAGTGAGGGAACCAACAAGAGGGAAAAACATACTTACCTCATCCTAACCAACCTGCCTGCTGCAGATGCATCGGTCCTTGACAGTAGCGGTAGCAGCGACCATTGCACAGTCCTTCTGGAGATGAAGTCCCGCCTTCACATTGAGTTGTGTGGCACCACCACCATGCTAAATGGGATAGATTGCAAACAGATCTAGCAATTTAAGGCTGGGAATCCATGAGGGCCATCAGCAGCAGCAGAATTGTACTTGAACACAATCTGCAACCTCATATCCCCCACTCTACCATTATCATCAAGCCAGGGGATCAACCATAGTTCAATGAAGAGTGCAGGAGGGTATGCCAGAAGCAGCACCAGGCATACCTAAAAATGAGGAGTCAACCTGGTGAAGATACCACACAGGACTACTTGCGTGTCAAACAGCACAAGCATCAAGTGATTGACAGGGCTAAGCAATCCCACAACCAATGGATCAAATCTAAGCTGTGCAGTCCTGCCACATCCAGTTGTGAATGGTGGTGGACAATTAAACAACTCACTGGAGGAGGAGGCTCCACAAATACCCCCATCCTTAATGGTGGGGGAGCCCAGCACATCAGTGCAAAAGATAAGGCTGAAGCATTCGCAACAATCTTCAGCCAGAAGTGCGGAGTGGATGATCCATCTCGGCCTCCTCCGGACGTCTCCAGCATCACAGATGCCAGTCTTCAGCCAATTCGATTCACTCCACGTATCAAGAAAAGGCTGAAGGCACTGGATACTGCAAAGTCTATGGGCCCTGACAACCTTCCAGCAATAGCGCTGAAGATTCGTGCTCCAGAACTTGCAGCGCCTCTAAGCTGTTCCAGTATAGCTACAAGGCTGGCATCTATCGGGCAATGTAGAAAATTACCAGGGCGCAATATCTAGTGCCTTCAGCTGTTTCTTGATATCACGTGGAGTGAATTGAATTGGCTGAAGCTCATGGTGTAGGGGGTAACGTATTAGCATGGAGAGATTGGCTGGCTGGCAGAAAACAGAGAGTATGCATAATTGGGTCTTTTCTTGATTGGCGGGATGTGACAAGTGGAGTCCCGCAGAGATCAGTGCTGGGGCCTGAACTTTTTGCAATTTATATCAATGAATTAGATGAGGGGAGTGAAGGCATGATAGCTAAATTTGCAGATATCACAAAGTTAGGTAGGAAAGAATGTTATGAAGAAGACATTAAGGAAGCTGCAGACATATATGGGTTGAGTGTGTGGGTAAAAATATGGCAGATAGACTATAATGTGGGAAAATGTGAAGCCATTCACTTTGGCAGGAAGAATAAAAAAGAGTATTGCTTAAATGGTGAACGGCTGCAGGATTCCAAGTTGCAGAAGGATCTAGGTGTTCCAGTGCATGAATCACAAAAGGTTGGTATGCAGGTGCGATATGTAATCAAGGAAGCTAATGGAATGCCATCCTTTATTACAGGAGGAATTGAACATAAAAGTAAGGATGTTGTGCTTCAGTTATACAGGGCATTGGTGAGACAGCACCTCAAATATTGTGTGCGGTTTTGGTCTCCTTATTCAAGGAAGGATGTAAATGCATTGGAGACGGTTCAGAGGAGGTTTACTAGATTGATACCTGGTATGAGTGGGTTGTCTTATGCGGAAAGGTTAGACAGACTGGGCTTGTTTCCACTGGAGTTTGGAAGAGAGAGGGGTGACTTGAATGAAGTATATAAAATCCTGAATGGTCTTGACAAGTTGAAAAGGATGTTTCCTCTTGTGGGTGAGTCCAGAACTATGGGCACTGTTTCAAAATTAGGGTTTGCCCTTTTATGACAGAGATGGGGAGAAATAATTTCTCTCAGAGGGTTGTGCGACTTTGGAATTCTCTGCCTCAGAAGGTGGTAGAGGCAGGGTCATTGAATATTTTTAAGGCAGAGATAGATAGGTTCTCGTTAAGCAAGGGGATCAAAGGTTATCGGGGGTAGATGGGAATGTGGAATTCAAAACACAAACAGATCAGCCAAGATCTTATTGAATGGCAGGCTTGAGGGGCCGAATGGCCCACTTCTGCTCATAGTTCGTATATACTCTCCACTTCTCTGGATGAGTGCAACTTCAACAACACTTAAGAAACTTGACACCTTCCAGGACAAAGCAGCCCGCTTGATTGGCGCCCCATCCATAAACACTTACTGCCTTCAACGCATACGCACAGTGGCAGCAGTGTGCACCATCTACAAGATGCACTGCAGGAGCTCACCCAGGTTCCTTCAACAGCACCTTTCAAACTCATGACCACAACAATCTAGAAGGACAAGGGCAGCAGACAGATGGGAACACCACCACCTGGAGGTTCCCCTCCAAGCCACTCACCATCTTGACCTAGAAATATATCGCCGTTCCTTCACTGTTGCTGGGTCAAAGTCCTGGAACTCTCCCTCTAACAGCATCGTGGGTGTACCTACACCACGTGGACTGCAACAGTTCAAGAAGGTGGCTCACCATTGCCTTCCCATGGGAGATTAGGGATGGGCAGTAGATGCTGGCCTAGCCAGCGATGCCCACATTCCATGAATGAATAAAAAAAGATATGGGGCGGAATTTTAGATTTGCACTAAGTGAGGTAGCGGGCGGGTAAAATGGTGTCCTACCCGCTGACGAAAATGGCGGGTTTTCACGCCGTATCTTCCCGAGCCTGCCTCATTATTTATTCACTCCCGCGAAACACATCGTTTCCATGGCGGGCAGGCTCTCATTTGCCCACCTGCCATCACCCCGCTGTTGCATCACGCCAGCTGCCATGTTCAAAAGGCAGTTGCCATCACAGCGCTCATCACCACCAGGTCACCACCACTACCCAGGAGACATGGCCAGCAAAGGAAAAAAGACTGCAGCCCCTCCCGCTTCAACTATGGGTCCCTTGAGTGACTGTTGGATGCCGTGGAGGCCTGTCGGGATGTGCTCCACCCCTGCTCTGGCCACAGGATGGGCAGCCAAGTCAGCAACCCGGCTTGGGAGGTGGTGGCCGCTGTGGTCAGCGCAAATGCTCTGCAGAGGAGGACAGCCACCCAGTGCCACAAAAGGATGAATGATCTCCTCCATTCCGTCAGGGTAAGTCACTCTTTTCATCACTCACAAACCCATCACACACCCACAGGGCTCTCACTCACTGCCAGTATAAGGGGCATCACCATTCACTCTCACACACACACCGTCATTGTCCTCAGCCTATCCATGGGACCACTCACCACCCACAAAGGCCAGGTATACTTATCATCTGGCCTGGCAGGCGTCCTGATACACTCTCCCCATTTCTATCCATGCAAGACAAACTGGGACACAACAGGAGGGAAAGGTTGCAGACAGGTGGAGGGATACCGGCAATCAAAGTTCTGACAGAATTTGAAAACAGAGCCATCCAGCTGGCCGGCGATGACCGGGGCCGGTCCTGTGCTGACGGTGAGGTCGCGCTGCTCTATCAAGTGAGGATCCGGCAGTGCAACATCCATCAAACAACCATGCCGTGCGTGATGTGTCTTGTTTCACAGGCCACTGCCATGCACTAATTATCTTCCTTTGCTTTCGCAGGGACATATGCCAAACAGGCGACAGAGTCCATGACCCTGGGCCTCCAATCAAGCCCCGAAGAAACCTCTAAAGAGGAATCCGAAGGCACCCTCCCTGAAGTTCTGACACAGCGCTCACCCACACCCTCCACCAACGCAGAGACACACACCTTGGTGGGACCCAGCTTTAGAGTAGCCTCAGGATCACAATATGGTGAGCACATCACACTTTCTGATCCACAGCAGGCGGACACAGGGTGTTCCCAGGTCCCCGGCACTCGGAGGACTGCAGGAGGCCAGAACATTTCTGAGTCTGAGTCAGATGACGAGCCTCTGGACTTGGTCATGTCACAGTTGCTGGAGCTGCAAAGGCAAGCTCAGGAACATCAGGAAAGGGATATCCGCTGCACTCCTCAGGTTGCAAGGCATGATTGAGGAGCCCATCCGCCTTCAAGCTGAGGTGATTACAATACACTGAGGTCAACACTGGCAGGATGGTGGCCACCATGGAGACCTTGGTCCAGGACTTCATTCCTGCACTCCTGTGAGGGCTGAGCTCCCTCGCTGATGCCATTGTTGGCCTCCAGCATTGTGTACAGGAGAAGGGTGCTAGGCAGCTCGATCTCAATCCAGCCAACCCTTCTGCTCACAGAGTCTGCCAGGGGCCCTCAGGCACCCATAGGGAGAAGGAACAGCAAGTGCACACTCCGGGGCCATCCACCCAGGTGACTCTGGGAGTGACCAGCCCACCCGAATCCCCTCTTCCTGTGACCTCCGCAGCTCCAGCTTCACAGGTAGAGGAGGGTGGCACTGCCACACAGCAGGACCCCGAAAGCAGGCTGGGGCCCTCCAAGGCTCGGTCCCCCAGAGGACGCCCACCAAAGTAATCACAGGCAGGGACTCATAGTCAGCAAGCCGCTTCCACACCTGCTGTGGATGTCTGGCAGGGTTAGGAAAGTTAGGTAAAAGTGGTTGCACAGCCTGGGCAGGGGTGCTGATCACTTATACACACTGTTCACTATTGTCAATAAACTCCTAAGAATGTCTCCCTGCCTATGGCTCCTTGTTCTGATGAGCAGTGCTCTTGTCACTCAGATGTGAAACCTTTCTGCACAAGATAAAAGGCAGGTGTCTCTTCCCTGTGCTCTGCGCAGCCTTCAGACCAAAGTGATGGTCCAGCCTCACACTCCCTGGAAACATTACTGATGCCTGCACCTCAGCAGTGCTGGTCATTGCTGCCAGAATGTAGTGGGCAGGTGCCACAGAGTTCCGTCATTCTCTCTGTGTGCTCTCAGCATCTTTAAGGTGGGGCTGGTCTCCATCACACCAGAACCTGTGACCAGTGATACTGTGCACCAGCTCCTGAAGGGCTGAGGTGCTGAAGGCGGGCACAGCATCAGATGCATTTAAAGTTTCATGGCAGCATCTCTGAGATGGCCCTGATCACAGAGCGCAAGCGAGCTGCCTTTGGCCAGACAGGAGTCAGACATTCTCAGAGTCTATGTGAAGATCTACGGAGCGTCCTCACGGCATGTTGTCATCATCCTCCTGCGATCGAGCGACTATTAGGGCCTCTACTGCATCTCCATGGTAGGAGCATTCTCACAGCGGGTATTGGCACTGCCATAAGCCAGACTGGAGTCAAACGTTCACAACTGCGATGTGAAGATCTATGGGAACACCTCACTGCATGTCATTATCATCCTCCAAAAATCTGGCTGCTATGTGGGCTTCCCAAGCGTGCCTGCCTCGTCTAGCCAGTGTGACAGCCTCATCCTCGTAATCATCACCACCAAGGATCCCCTCCCCTCCCCTCATCCCCATTGGCGTCCTCCTCATCCGAGGAGACCTCCATCTCCTCCTCAGCCAGCTCCTCACCCCGTTGGAGTTCCAGGTTGTAATGGGCGCAGCAGACAATGATGATGCATGACACCCTCTGCGGACTGTATTGCAGGGCTCCACCAGGCTGGTCCAGACACTGAAACCACATCTTCAGCATCCCAATGTTCTGCTCCACCAAGTTGTGAGCTGCTGCATGAGCCTCATTATAGCGTCGCTCTGCTGCAGTCTGAGGCCGCTGCACGGGTGTCATCAGCCACGGCCTCTGTGGGTAGCCCTTGACCCCAAGAAGCCAACCCTACAGCTTCTGTGGACCCTGGAAGGCTTCAGGGTTCTGTGGGCGACTCAGGATGTAGGTATCGTGCACACTTCGTGATTGTCCCACCCCCCCTTAAACCAGCTTATATTTCACCTCTCTTCTATTTTTACTTAGTTCTGTTGAAGAGTCATACGGACTCGAAACGTTAACTGTGTTCCTCTCTGCAGATGCTGTTAGATTTGCTGAGTTTTTCCAGGTATTTTTATTTTTGTTCCCAATCATATCACTGTGGCTGCGCCTGAACTGTCTCAGTTGCAGAGGCACGGTCAGTTTATACAGGTGTTCCTAATGCGTGGCCACTTCCCTCACTTACCCTGACCCCCCACCTCGATTGCCTGTCCGCTGGATGCAGCACCAGGGCAGCACTTGAACGCCCCCACCATCCACGACAACAATGGCCAGCACATCCGTCTGGACACTGCCCCCCTGCCAGCTGTCACCTCCAGAGCCAGGCATCATTTGCCCCCGTCCCCCCAGTGCCCCTGAGACCTGTAAACAACAGGCGAGCTGTGGAGAACGCTGCTGCTCACTCACATCTGATCCCCCAAAAGGGAAGGCCGCCAAGTGCACATCACCTGCGTGCTGTTGTGAAACACGTCGGCGTGCTTCCCTGCTGATGTGGACAGGTGATACAGAGGGTCCCAAGAGCCTGGCGGGAGGGCCTTTTAATTATATGCTGATGTATTACAATTAGCTCTCCGCCCACCAATGGCGGGAAACACAGCTCGCCATCAGCAGGCTGAGTGGACGATCGCAACCTGCCTTCACACTGTTGTGAAGCAGGTCGCGCCATATTTTCTGTGCATGCCACCTATCACACCCGCCGCCAGCAGGCTGGGAAAATTCCGCCCATAGGTACTTTTGCAGCAATATCGACAAGAAGAGACACTGAGGTGCCTGTGATCCCTTGTGCAATCCTTAAGATAACCTGGTGCTTTACTATCTGTGATGATATATCCAATCCCTGTAGAGACTGACAACCTTTAATAAGATATATTTGAATTTCTAGTGACCAATGAAAAGATCACACAAGGTTTCAAATTTTAAGGCTTTGCTATAATAATCAAACTAAAAGCAACCTTGACTAAACACTATTTTTGTAGGCAAACTCTAGAATACAAAAGTTTCCTCCATTTAACTTTTCAATGACCAAAAATCCCATGCACAGTTACAACTTACTCTGTCCTTTAAATGGACACTTCCTTCCACAGGAACCAGTCCAAAGGTATTCGTTGCTTGTGATGGCTTGCTTCCTTATCCTTTTTACAGCCAGATACATTTTAATCCCTGAATTGTCTTTCAAGTTAAGGGAGATTTCTCCTTCTAGCCAAAGCTGGGTGAACCTTCCATCCTTGTTTAAATCCTCACAAATTTGATCTCTTCAATCTGAGCATGAGCTTCCACACATATTTTGCATTGTGAATAATAGGAACTGGCTGCCTCGATTTCTCTGTTCTCTTTCTGTCTCAGATTTTTTCAGAGTGACTGTCTGTGAGGTTCAGGGATCTCTTCGGAAAACCTGCAACTCGGTCCTAAGTGGCTTCCTATGAACTTCTCCCTCCCATCAAGCTGGACATGGTGTTATGAATCAATGGGCACCTCCACAATTTGGGCACGTTTGTCTGACAGTGATGGGGCAAATGTTAATGAGACTGCTGAAGTCTCTTTGTCTGTAACCCTTGCACTTGAGCTGGTTGCGCAAGCTCTGTCTGCGACCCTGACTCTGAGGGTGCATTTTTGCATAACCACACCGAATCAAACCTTGCAGGTCCAATTGGCGTGCCATAGCTGTGGCTTTTTCCAAGGTGAAGCCATCCTCCTCCATGAGGAGGCATTCTCTAATTCATAGAATTGGTAGGCTTTTCAATAAATTGGTCACAAATTAGTTTATTGGTTGGTGTGCCAAATTCACATGTGGAGGCCAACCATTGTAACCCTGCCACATATGGGCTCACCATTTCCCTGAAATGTATTTTGTTTGACCATCACACTTCTCTTTCTTCCAAATTATTTTTCAAGAGCAGTATCACCATATCAAATATAGACGTGTCTTCTGTGAGCTGCTCGAATATACAGTGACCTTCTACCCTGAGGCAATGGGCAAGTATTTCCTTCTTGCAGGTCGCTGCTACCTGCGGACTGTCCATACCCATTTGACCAAGTAGGTCTTGAATCCTAAAATCCATCAATCCCATGGTATGGCTGGATCTCCTGGTGAACAAAGCAAAGGTGCTGAAACCAGTAAGTTTAAACTATTCCCCATTTTTATCACCAGGTACTTTGTTTTGTGCCTCAGAGATATGCATAGATGACATGCACTATGCTCTGTGTGTGAACAGCTTCTTTGGAATGCTTTTAAAATGCCTGTTGCCTCAAGTTTGCTGCTTGTTTCAGCTTCTCTAACCATACTCATTGGCTTGATTCACAGAACACAGCACAGTGAACATTCAACAAACACACACATTCAAACACTGAACAATTGAACTCAACGGTCCCTATTCAACCCCGTATGAACTAAGCCTAGTCTCAATCCAGAAGGTAACACCTTTAACCAAATTGATTGTGTGTTTATTGGAATTTAATTTTCAATAAGAACAGATAGAATAAGACATCGTGGAAATGAATAGAGGAAAGAATCAGAGCCTCAAAGTATTTTGCACTCAAACAGATTTCACAATTGATTGAATTACATCTGAATGATTTCACCATTATTTTGTCATGTGGCTGCTGTCGTCAAACTGACAGTTGGTACAAGGAATGAAAATTAAATGGCATTTAAGTATTTGCATTCTCGGTGACTAGTCTTAAACTCAATGTAATTGCTTTTCACTCTCTCCTCTAAACAGTAAATATCTCCAGACCTTGTAATAAAAATGAATGAAGTTAATTCAAGTGTATGTATAAGACAATTTGTTCAATAGAGGCAGGTCTTTTTCTGCATGAGACAATAATAGGTTCTGAGCAAATTATAAAAACACCATTGGTTTCACAGTATCACTAAATCATATCCAAAATTATTTTGAGTGCCCCACTAAAATGGCGAGAAGAATAAAAAAACAGAAAAAATTTGTTTCTCCTCTTTATTCTCTTGTTTAAGTTCTGTTTTCTTTTAAATGGACAAATGGCTGAGCTGATAAAGTGGCCGTAGCCGACCACATGCTGGTAGTTCTCAAAGTTCCTGAGCAGTTTTAAAAAATGAACAAAGGCTAACACATCAAGCCCTTGGAATGTAACACTCCTTGCATTGTATAATCACTCCAGTCAAGCCAAAACAAAGGGCAGTAGACAAGACATCTGCATCAGCCAGCTATGGAAATGGTAGAGTTATTTGTGACTCTTCATCTCCAATGTTGTGCTAATGGTTCTACACTTACCTGCTCAAAACACAATGGGTTTTAACAAGGGGCCTCGTTAGCTGAATAGCTCAACCCAAAATCACCCTGTCACATGACCGAGACTTGAGCTGCTTGAATTGCTTTAATTATACAGCTTTCAGATTCCATCGTCGATTGCAGTTTAAACTCAGAAGAGAAAACTGGACTCCAGGCCAGCGGCCTGCCTCTACCTATCTTTAACCACCTAACAGGTAGCAGCAGAAAGAGCTCTGCCCATGTTTTAAATCACCTGGCTTTCACGTACTACTCAAACATCTGAACTTCTGTATCTGTGCTTAGAAGATTAATTCAAGTCTATATGTCTTCTTCCATTGTGGAAGCCTTTGCTTCTGGAAAAGCAGTACCCCTGAAGGAATGCACCATTGGACTTTTTTATTCTGGACTCTAGACTCATGTGAAACCATAATTCTTAATTTTAACATGGTCTTAGTCCTGAACCCCTTTCGTTCACTTTTATTCCTCTTTTATTGTATGAATCCAAAAAGGAGCGGACGTTGCAAAACCCCTTCCCATGTTTTGTGTGTGTAATATAAACTACCCCTCTTATTTTACCTTATCTCGAGTTTGCTGTGGGGTTATTAATAGTCAATTGGATCACTCCAAAGCTGAAGGTTTGGGGAAAATACGCCACCACTTATAAAGGGCGAAATCAAAAATCAAAAACACCTTTTTGTTTACCGATGGGTAGTGAGTGGAAAAATCAGGGCTGTTTAAATTAAACCCCCTACTGTCTGTATCATGAGGGATTGTTTTCTTATTCTCTTGATCATTCTGAATCCTTGCGTTGGGCATAGATTGTACAGACGTTTCCCTGTGGGTCGCAATCTTTTTGATGGCAAATGCTTCAGTCATGTGCATAAGCATACCTCAAATATAGAAAATGCTGGAAATACTCAGCAGATTTGAAATCATCTGTGGACAGAGAAAAAGAATTAACGGCCCGAATTTTATGGGGACTTTGGGAACAGGTTGGGAGGAAGAAAGGCTGGAAAAATGATGTGGGAAGGCGTTGGGCAGCATGCCATGTTATTTTGCCAGCAGAGGGAAAGGTGGCAGACAATGCACCTGCCTGGAGCTTAGTTGAGCCACTTAAGTGGCCAATTAAGGTCCTCTTCCTGCCTCTGCCTGCATTTTATCAGAGGCAGGATGTTATAATCCTGATAGTCAGTTGGTGAAGAAAGAAACCAGAGCCAGTCTTTATTTGGAATAGATTTTTATTCAGAGTAGAACATTACAGGTATAACTCTCCCCATGTCATCCCCACCCTGTATCAGTAAGTGTCTCTTTATACACTTTTGAGAAAAGCCAAGAGTTCAAATTAACAATTAACAAATTAACAGACTAATGATTAACAAATTAACAGATTAAGAGGGGTGTTATGACGCGGCAGATGATATGTGCCAGGAGGACCAAATCCAGGAAGGAAACATGGTTGCGCTATCACAACAGTTTTGCAATTTGTATTTATTTCAAGATGCATGCACTGAATTCAGAAGTAATAGGTCCACCAAGACTTTTCAAGAATTTTAATAAAGGAAATTAAAATATTTATTAACAAAGGAAAATATTTCAAGAACAGACATAAGACTACAAATTACTACTATAATAACTCCTACAATTCCAAACTAACCTGACTCCCAGTTACACTCCCTTTAAGGCAACAGTCCAAAAACAGATTTTAGATTTTAAACAGGTCTAGCAAATTAACACAATACCCTAGATAGTGGAATTTCAACTGGCTTTTCTCCAGCTTCAGTTTCAGTAGGCAGCAGGCTTATGCAGAAATGCTGGAGGCTTCATTAAGGCTATTTCACACACTTCTATTAGATCTCACATGGCCTTCCCCTGATACATAGCCTCATTCTTCTTTATATACGTGCCTCTCTTTTAATATGCAAATTCTATTTTCATATGTCTTTGAAACTGTATCTTCCTCACAATATAAAAACTTTCATGTTGCTACTATTTATTGTCAGTAACCTTTGAGAAAAACAAACACATTCCTTCGCCTTGCTTATCTGGCTAGTTGTATGCAGACTAAAATCCCTTTGAAATCCAAATTGCAAATTTCTTTCACACCATACATGCTAAGCCAGCATCCATGTTTACTCATTAGCATGGCAAGTACCTAGCTTCTTTTGATTAGTTAAAGCTTGCAGTCTACTTGACACCAAATTTAATTAAATCATACACAGACAGACCCAACTATACCCCATTAACCTACTTCACAATAAATCAGAAAACTATTATGAAAATTATTATACTTTCATGACAGAGGGTAAGTCCCTTAAAGAGTCAAGTGTCTCTTTATATGTGCTCAAGTAATCATCCAATCAATGACCTCTACCTATATATACTTAACCTCAACTGATACAATTAACACAAGGGGCCCTCTGCTGCATAAGGCAACTGCTGGTGTCTTGTGATGCAGCGGGTAGTGTCCCTGCCTCTGAGCCAGAAGCTCTGGGTTCAATCCCATTCTAGGACTTGATGGCCACAGAAGGTGCATTCATAACAGGTTGATTATCAACCTGCAAATCTTTCCAATACACCTATGGCAGATGGTAAGAGTGGGAGAGTCTCATAGTCAGTCATAACCTGCAGAAGACAATAGCAAACCACTGTAGTACCTTGTCAAGCATAACCATGGAAGTCCATGGTTGTCAATGCCCTAAGGGCATGGTGCTTGAAGAAAGAGGAGACTGCCAAGTAAATCCTGGTGGTCTCCCAGAGAGCTCCAGGGTTGGAGGCCCTCCATTATGTGCAGTCTTTGGCCCACAACAGAACCCCCTGGGGACAATGAGCATCCTGTGACATAAAGAACTGCTTGCGCTCAGCAACCCATATCCGCGTCGCCAGGGCCTGACTGATTGGTCCTGGGTGCTCCCCTGAGCCCATTTAACTGTTTGTGAAGGAGTACATCCATTGCTACATCCTCATCCTCCAGGTGCACCCCAGCAGTGACCATCTCTGCAGGCGGTGCTGCTGATCCTCTGGTTGGGCTGGCAGCTCTTGGGGGCAGTTTCAGTGCAGCCGGCAGACTCTTGCTATCCCAACCAACATTTCAGGTTCGTGGCCTTTCAGCTGCTGAATAGTTCCAACATTTCCTGTTTTTAATGAATGTGAGTGTCGATTGCTCGGCCAGCATTTATTACCCATCCCTAATTGCCCTTGAGAAGGTGGTGGTGAGCTGCCCTCTTGAACCACTGCAGCCCACGTGATGTAGGAGCACCCACAGTGCTGTTAGGGAGGGAGCTCCAGGATTTTGAACTAGCGGCAGTGAAGGAATAGTGATATGTTTCCAAATCAGGATGGTGAGTGGCTTGGAGGGAAATTCCAGGTGGTGGTGTTCCCATGCCTCTGCTGCCCTTATCGTCCTAGTTGGTAGTGGTTGTGGGTTTAGAAGGTGCTGTCTAAGGATTGTGAGTTCCTGCAGTGCATCTTGCTGCCACTGTGCGTCTGTGTTGGAGGGAGTGAATGTTTGTGGATGGAGTGCCAATCAACAGGTTGCTTTATCCTGGATGGTGTCAAGCTCCTTGAGTGTTGCTGGAGCTGCACTCATCCAGACAAATGGATGACTCCTGACTTGTGCCTTGTAGATGGTGGAAAGGCTTTGGGGAGTCAGGAGGTGAGTTACTTGCCTCAGGATTCCTAGCCCCTGTCCTGCTCTTGTAGCCCAGTATTGCCATGGCTAGTCCAGTTCAGTTTCTGGTCAATTGTAACCCCAGGAGGTTGATAGCGGGGAATTCAGCAATGGTAACGCCATTGAATGTCAAAGGGCAATGATTAGATATTCTCCTGTTGGAGATGGTCATTGCCTGGCATTTGTGTGGCATGAATGTTACTTGCCACTTGTCAACCCAAGCCTGGATATTGTCCAGGTCTTACAGCATTCGGACATGGACAGCTTCAGTATCTGAGGAGACGTGAATGGTGCTGAATATTGTGCAATCATCAGTGAACATCCTCACTTCTGACCTTATGATGGAAGGAAGGTCATTGATGAAGCAGCTGAAGATGGATGGCTGGAGGACACTACCCTGAGGAACTCCTGCAGTGACGTTCTGGAACTGAGATGATTGATCTCCAACAGCCACAACTATCCTCCTTTGTGCTAGGTATGACTCCATCCAGCGGAGAGATTTCCCCTTGATTCCCCCAATTTTGCTAGGGCTCCTTGATGTCACAGTCAAATGCAGCCTTGATGACAAGAGCAATCACTCTCACCTCACCTCTGGAGTTCAGCTCTTTTGTCCATGCTTAAACCAAGGCTGTAATGAGTTGGGCAGCCCTGGTGGAACACATACTGAGTGTCAGTGAGCAGATCATTGCTAAGCAAGTACCATTTGATAGCACTGTTGATGACTATGATGACACAGCCAATGGTAAATGCTGAGTTGTTCAAATCCCAGAGGGAAACTTGAAACAACTGTCATAACCAATTTTTGCAATTTGTATGTTTTGAGATGCAGGCTTTGAATTCAGTTATAATAAGACCACTGAGTCTCAAGAGGTTTTTATGACACTAAATTAAACATTTCTTAATTAAAAGATTGTAAGCACATACATATGTCTACAAATTACTACGATAATAACTTCTAAAAAAAATCCCTGAATTAATCTGACTCTCAGTTACACCTCCATTAAGGCAACAGTAAAACATATAGATTTAAACGGATCCCTGGCAAAGCACACTCTGGACAGTCACATTCAAAATGAGTTTCTTTTAGCTCTGGGTCCTTGCAGACAGCAGCTTGAGGCTTACAGGCTGGAAGCTTTAGATCTTAAGAATCTCTCTCTTTTTACCAACAGACTTCTCTTCATTTATACATATTTTCCTCTTTGAATGCAAATTCTCCTTGTATCACTATGTCTTTTGAACTTTACCTCTTCTAATAATAAGATACTTTCATAGCACCAATTTTATTAGTAAGCTTTGGAAAAAATAAAAACATTGTTCGGCTTCTTCTGGCTAGGTGTAATATTTCACCCATTCTTTTGAATGGTTTATTTAAAAATGTAAATTGCCCCTTTTTCACTCCACCTTGTAACTTCCCTATGTTTACCTAATTACCATTTCAAACCTGATTCAAACCTTTCAAAGCCTCCAGACCTGCTGGCTTTAATCCAATTAAGACACACACACATACGCACACAGACACAGACACCACTAAACTATATTTTAAAATAATTTCCAATAACTTTACAGACACTATTATATCTTCTTGACAATGACCCCTTCCATCACTTTACTGATGATGGAGAGTAGACTGATGGGGTGGTAATTGGTTGGTTGGATTTGTCCTGCTTTTTGTATACAGGACATACCTGGGCAATTTCCCACATTGCTGGATAGATGTCAGTGTTGTAGCTGTACAGGAACAGCTTGGCTAGGGGTGCGGCGAGTTCTGGAGCCTAAGCCTTCAGTACTATTCAGGAATATTATCAGGGCCCATAGCCTTTGCAGTATCCAGTGCCTTCAAGCCATTTCTTGATATCATGTGGAGTGAATCGAATTGGTTGACGGTTAGCATCTATGAAGCTGGGGACCTCAGGAGAGGGCCTTCAGACTGCCAACATCCGCAGCATTTTGTTTTCGTACCTCAACATATGTTAGTGTGGAATTTTTGGCTAGTGTAACTGGGGAGAACATTGAGTCTGGTAAGGTGCCTGTGAGGTGGAGATTTGAAATAATAGAACAACATCTCTGAGACTATGTTGTTGACTCATTGTCTGGTATGGTACCCACATTGCACAGGATCTCATTTCCACCCCTTCTTTGTGGTGAGCTAACTGAATTCAGTCCTGAAGTTTCAGGAATGCTGTAGCTGTCCTTCATATCTGAGTGAGGGAGGTGAAATATTGTTCTTCCAATAACTATCCACTGACCCTTGCTGGATGGTGTGGGGAAGATAGCAATGCAGCATTGATAACGCCGTGTTGATTTACTCCCCACTATCCCACCTTCCACTAACTCTAGCCTGTACAAAACTCTACAGCTCAGATTGAATTCTCCAGTCTTGTTTGCCTACCACTTCCCACCACCCTGCCAACCACCCCACGTGACTTACCTTGGCTGCCTCCCCCCATCTCTCAACCTTGAAATTCTTGACATTGTCTATAATTCCCTTGAAACCTTGCCACATCCTTTTCCCCAATACCTCCTCCAGCCCAATATTTCCCCTGAACTCTCTGTTCCTCTAACAGTCATTATGGAATACATTCCCTGTCTCAACTCCCTTTACCCCAACATTGGTGACCATTCCTGGAATATCCTCCCTAAGCCCCTTCACGTCTCCACTTCCCTCCCCTTCTCTCAGATTCTCCTTAAAATCATCACTTTAATCAAACTTTCGGACAGCTCCCAGACCCCAATACCTTCTTTGGCTCAGTGTCCAGTAGCTTCATTGTGCTTCGATGAAATACTTTGAGATGTGCTATAATGCAAATTGTTGTTGTCTCACTGGAATTTCAGTGAATAGGTAACTTTAGCTACACTTATACTGTCTGGGAAACACTCCAGATCAAAGCAGATCTTTTATATTCAGCCCTCAAAGTATATTTTTAATCAACATTAGCTTTCAGGCAGATAGAGTGTGATCAGCTGACTTCTGACATTTGGGTTGAAATCTTGGCCACCTAACAGCTGACTTGAATGTCAAATAATTTGGTCTCCAGAACAAAAAATTCAACACTAATGATAAATGACAAGCACACTTTTACTTAGCATTTCAAAGGCCCGACTCAATTAATTTTTAAAGTATCGGCTATTGGTCACAAACGAGGAAACCGCACTAAGACCTTTGAAGAGTTTGTTCTGTAGCTCTTGTTGCCTGATGACGGTGCCCTTGATGTCCTCACAGAAAAAGAATTCCGTGGACCATTTCTAGATGTTTTTGAGAAATTTAGCTTCGCTACCAGTCAGTAGAAGGTTGAAGCCATAGCCAAGCCTGGAATATCTAAGCAGTACAGGCTGGATACCCTGATGTCCAGTTTCCCTGAAGGGTTCTCATTAGTATAGACAAAGGTCTAGGGGGTGAAATTGCTCTATCTTGGCAGCACTAAACAGACTTGTAGTGAACTGTCACTTGATTTTTCAGTGTGGTTGATATTCCTTCCATTGAAGTTCACAGAACAAGAGTTCAAACTCTGTTTCGAGACTCGCTTTGTAGCCTCACTGTCACTCTTATTTGGTTTGAATCTAAACATCATTGCAAATATTTTCCAAGTCAATGGAAAATTAGAACTTGGTCAATGAAACACCGTCTGCTGATATACAAGTCTGTTTCACACTATTGATATAGACCAATTTCACCCTACTGTCTGCTTTAGGCAACCATCCCAGACACCTAAAAATCACACAAGGGCATTGTGTCATTGACTGTTTTTCAGGGGTCCTTGGCGTGCAGGGCTTAGTCCAAGTAATTGGTCTTTATGCCACCATTTTGCATAACAATGACCAACTTGTACCCCTGATATTGCTGCTGTTGACACTCATGTTCAAGCTCAGACACATAATGGAACTTTCAACTTCCCAGAACAAGGGAGAATAACCTTAAAATAACCAAGGCTATTTGGGGGCGATATCAGGATGCACTACTTCACACAAATTGTCGTGGGAATCTGTACTGCTCATTACCAAAAACCAGTTGAGGTTGGGGGTCAAAAGAGCATAACGAAATTGGGATTGATAGATTTTTGTGAAGCAAGGATATTAAAGGTTGCGAAATAAAGCTGGGTAAATGGAGTTAAGATATAAATTAGCCATGATCTAACTGAATTGCAAAACAGGACCAAGGCACTGAATAGCCCCTAGTTGCCCTTGAGAAGGTGGTGGTGAGCTGCCTTCTTGAACCGCTGCAGTCCATGTAGTGTAGGTACACCCACAGTACTAATAGGAAGGGTGTTCCAGGATTTTGGCCCAGCGACAGTGAAGGAATGGCGATATATTTCCATGTCAGGATGGTGAGTGACTTGGAGGGGAACCTCCAGGTGGTGGTGTTCCCATCTATGTGCTGCCCTTGTCCTTCTAGGTGGTAGTGGTCATGGGTTTGGAAGGTGCTGTCTAAGGAGCCTTGATGAATTCCTGCAGTGCATCTTGTAGATGGTAAACACTGCTGCTACTGTGCGTCTGTGGTGAAGGGAGTGAATGTTTGTGGATGGGGTGCCAATCAAGCGGATTGCTTTGTCCTGGACGGCATCCTGCTTCTTCAATGTTGTAAGAGACTTGCACTCATCCAGGCAAGTGGGGAGTATTCCATCACACTCCTGACTTATGCCTTGTGGATGGTGGACAGGCCTTGGGAAGTCAGGAGTTACTTGTCACATGATTCCTATCCTCTGACCTACTCTTGTAGCCACAGTATTTACATGGCTAGTCCAGTTCAGTTTCTGGTCAATGGTAACCCCCAATATGTTGATAGTGGGGGATTCAGTGATAGTAATGCCATTGAAAATCAAGGGGCGATGGTTGGATTCTCTCTTGTTGGAGATGGTCTTTGCCTGACACTTGTGTGGCGCGAACGTTACTTGCCACTTGTCAGCCCAAGCCTGGATAGTGTCCAGGTCTTGCTGCATTTGGACATGGACTGCTTCAGTATCTAAGGAGTCACGAATGGTGCTGAACATTGTGCAATCATCCCCACTTCTGACCTTATGATGGAAGGAAGGTCATTGATAAAGCAGCTGAAGATGGTTAGACCTAGGACACTACCCTGAGGAACTCCTGCAGTGATGTCTTGGAGCTGAGATGAGTGACCTCCAACAACCACCACCATCTTCCTTTGTGCTAGTTATGACTCCAACTTGCGGAGGGATTTCCCCCTGATTCCCATTGACTCCAGTTTTGCTAGGGCTCCTTGATTCCACATTCAGTCAAATGCTGCCTTGATGTCAAGGGCACTCACTCTCACTTCACCTCGGGATTTCAGCTCTTTTGTCCATGTTTGAACCAAGGCTGTAATGAGGTCAGGAGCTGAGTGGCCCTGACGGAACTCAAACTGAGCATCAGTGAGCAGGTTATTGCTAAGCAAGTGCTGCTTGATAGCACTGTTGGTGACCCCTTCCATTACTTTACTGATGATGGAGAGTTGACTGATGGGGCGGTAATTGGCTGGGCTGGATTTGTCCTGCTTTTTGTGTACAGGACATACCTGGGCAATTTTCCACATAGCCGGGTAGATGCCAGTGTTGTAGCTGTACTGAGCAGCTTGGCTAGGGGTGTGGCAACAATAGCACAAGTCTTCAGTACTATTGCCAGAATATTGTGAGGGCTCATAGCCTTTGCAGTATCCAGTACCTTCAGCCATTACTTGATATCACATGGAGTGAATCGAATTGGCTGAAAACTGGCATCTGTGATGCTGGGGACCTCCGGAGGAGGCCGAGATAGATCATCCACTCGGCACTTCTGGCTGAAGATTGTTGCAAATGCTTCAGCCTTATCTTTTGCACTGATGTGCTGGGCTCCTCCATCATTGAGGATGGGGATATTTGTGGAGCTACCTCCTCCAGTGAGTTGTTTAATTGTCCGCCACCGTTCATGACTGGGATGTGGCAGGACTGAAGAGCTTAGATCTGATCCATTGGTTGTGGGATTGCTTAGCTGTTGCTGCTAATCTATCACTTGCTGTTTATGCTGTTTGGCGCGAAAGTAGTCCTGTTTTTTTGTAGCTTCACCAGGTTGACGCCTCATTTTTAGTTATGCCTGGTGCTGCTCCTGACATGCCCTCCTGCAGTCTTCATTGAACCAGGGCTGATCGCCTGGCTTGATGGTAATGGTAGAGTTGTGGATATGCTGGGCTATGAGGTTACAGATTGTGGTTGAGTACAATTCTGCTGCTGCTGATAGCCCACAGTGCCTCATGAATGCCCAGCCTTGAGTTGCTAGATCTGTTCAAAATCTATCCCATTTAGCACAATGGTAATCCCACACAACACGATGGAGGTTATCCTCAATGTGAAGGCGGGTCTTCATCGCTACAATGATTGTGCGGTGGTCACTCCTACCGATACTATCAATGCTGTCATGGACAGATGCATCTGCGGCCGGCAGGTTGGTGAGGATGAGTATGTTTTTCCCTCTTTTTTGGTTCCCTCACCACCTGCCTCAGACCCAGTCTAGCAGCTATGTCATTTAGGACTGGGCTAGCTCAGTCAATAGTGGTGCTACCGAGCCACCCTTGGGGATGGACATTGAGACCCCACCCAGAGAACATTCTGCACCCTTGCCACACTCAGTGCTTCCTCCAAGTGATGTTTAACATGGAGGAGCACTGAATCATCAGCTGAGGGAGGGTGGTACATATTAATCAGCAGGAGGTATCCTTTCCCATGTTTGACCTGATGCCATGAGACTTCATGGGATCCGGAGTCGATGTTGAGGACACGCAGGGCAACTCCCTCTCGACTGTACACCACTGTGCCACCACCACCTCTGCTGGGTCTGTCCTGTCAGTGGGACAGGTATGATTCCATGAGGATGACTATGTCAGGTTGTTGCTTGCTTAGTCTGTGAGACAGCTCCAGCTCTCCCAATTTTGGCACTAGCCCCGAGGTGTAAGGAGGACTTTGCAAGGTCGATAGGGCTGCGATTGCCGTTGTCATTTCCAGGTCGAATGCCAGGTGGTCTGTACGGTTTCCTTCCTTTTTTTGTGTCTTTGTAGATCTTTGGTACAACTGAGTGGCTTGCTAGGCCATTTCAGAGGGCATTTAAGAGTCAACCACATTCTGGAGTCACATGTAGGCCAGACCAGGTAAGGGCAACAGACTTCCTTCCCTAAAGGGCATTAGTGAACAATCAGCAATGGTTTCATGGTCATCATTGGACTTTTAATTCCAGATTTTTTTTACTGAATTCAAATGTCACCATTTGCCGTGGCTGGATTCGAACCCTGGTCCCCAGAGGATTACCCTGGGTCTCTGGGTTATTAGCCCAGGGTCAATACCACTATACCATTGCCTAAACTGAAAAACTGGAAAGAGAAATGGAAACAACGTTGCAATTGTAATCGTGACTGTAAATTAAAATAGGTGGTCCTCTTTGTTGTTCTCTGTAATGTTTATTGTTGAAACAGCAAAAAGCAAATAAGCTGAAGCAAATAGCTGATTGATGAAAATTGCTCGTATGTTTGAAAATGCATTTTTAAAGAACTGAATTTGGCACTTCCCGGCTTAAACATTCGGTTTAATGATGAGAGAGACTGTGCAACACAATGCACATATTTCAGATCACTGCAACTGTTAACCATTCATGTACTAGAATCCTATCAAAGTTGATAATCCTACTGGTGGGGTAGATCTTGATTTTGTGTGATGGTATAGAATGCTTGGCGGTGAATTGGCAGCCATTTTACAGCTCTCCGGATTGTTATTTCCATTGAAGTCAATGTGAGAGCTGTACAATGTGTAGTCGACTGGCTATTGCCTACTTACACCATTGCATAAAGTCAGAATCTACCCACTAAGTAGCAATATTATAGCTTGTGCCATATCAGTGAGTAATTCAAGAAACATGCATGGACACCCCCCAGTTGTTATCTTCAATTTGGCCCCATGAGGTATGTTATGAATTCAATTCATTATGTCTGTGTGTGTTAAATTCACAGTCTACTGACATTATAACATTTAAAGGTATAGGATGCTCCAATGCTGTTACAGTGGTTCCCGCCTAGTGACAAGGGTGAGACCCTCTGGGAGCATTTTGATAGGTTCCCAGATTAGTTCAAGGGTCAGTGAACAACTTTTCTTCAGGGAGTCATTTGAAGTAGTCCGCTAGCCAATAAGTATCACAGACACAGGGACAGGAATAGGCCTTGTTAAGTAGGTTAAAAGAAGGGGGCAATGAAATAGGCTCCAAATTAAAGAAAGAGCTGCAGTTAGCAGACTGACTCCATACTGTGGGCCTTTGGGGCAAAGGCCCTTTGGAATGGTGGTGTTCTGCTTAGCACTGCCATGGGTCTGAAAGTGTGCTTGTGAGCCAGCATTGAGTTACTCAGGAAGAAGGAACCTCAGAAGGCGAGATTGAAACCCTGCAAGGTGGGCCATTGTTAAAGCTGTCTAAATGGGAGAAATGTTTGGAGAGAATTCCAAGGCAGGATCTTCAAAGGTGAAGATTGGAAACCCTCATGAGAAAGAGGAAATTTCAGTGAGATTGGTTGATCCACAGTGGGACTAACATCTGGGTGATTTCTTGCAAAATTCATGGACTTTGTCTTGTTTGCATCTGTCATTTACTCTGTAGTGTGATGTGTTTGACCACTGTTCGAATGTTGTTTCACATGTACCTCATACTTCCCCTGAATGTTCGAATATAAGATACATATTGTAAATTGTTTTAACTTTCTGAACTTGTGTAGTAAATTTTGTCTTTGTTTGTTCAAAACAGCATGGAATCTTGTAGCTTTATTCCAAAAGCAGGTGTCTTGAATCTCAATCTTTAAACTACTTTAAACATTACTGGTCCTTAACCAAATCTCTGCCCCATGCCCTGGGGTCTGGCCAAGGATTGTAACAGTCTTCACTTCCAAGTTCAGCACTGTCATTCACATGTGCACACCCTCAGCACACACATTCAAACAAATCAAACTTGGTCAAGGTCCAGTACGGATACATTCACTGCCTTCAATAAAAGTCACAAATTATAATTTATGTAGACATTGGTAAATAGAGGAATTGATTACTTCCTTTGGGTATTAATGCACCATATACAGTCCATGTATTTGACATTTATTCATACAGAATCTTTCAATATCAATGTTTGCACATCTGGTTATGAAGGATTAAAAACTATGCCTTATGCTGTCACATTTTTGGGTCGTCAAAAAGGATTTTAAAAAATTCTAAACAGCAGCTCCCCCTATTGGCTGAGTGGGTAAATGCATTACATGGTTTTGAATACAGCTACGCAGACCTGGGAAGTCGCAGGTTCAATTCTCAAAGGGACGGTATTAGGGTCGCCAATGTTTCTTCAGTGCTCCACCTTTGTCTCAGCTTTTGTGCTTAATCCTCTGGAATATGGGGCTTGAATCCCCAACCTTCTGACTCAGAAGGCAAAGAGTGCTACCAGTGAGCCAAGGGTAATACTGTGTAGGGTTCAGTTGTGAAGACCTTCACAGTCAAATAACTTCTTAATCATCACTGTCTGAATTCTCTTAAGAGTTACAAGAATGGTTTCAGGGATGAGAAACTTCTGTATGAAGATAGGTGGGAGAGGTTGGGATTGTTCTCCTTGGAGAGAAGGCTGAAAGAAGATTTGATAGAGATGTTCAAAATCATGAGGGGGCTGGACGGAGTAGATAGGGAGAAGCTATTCCTGCTCATAAAAGAATCAAAAACAAGAGGGCACAGATTTAAAATGATTTTCAAAAGAAGCAAATGTGACATGAGAAAAAAACTTTTTCACACAGCGAGTGGTTCGGGTCTAGAATGCACTGCCTGGAAGTGTGGTGGAGGCAGGTTCAATCAAGGCATTCAAGAGGGCATTAGATGAATATTTGAATAGAAACAATGTGCAGGGGTATCGGGAAAAGGCAGCGCAATGGCACTAGGTCATAATGCTCATTTGGAGAGCCAGTGCAGACATGATGGGCCGAATGGCCTCCTTCTGTGCTGTTAAAATTCTGTGGCCTGAATTTTCCGGTCGGCGATTTGGGGGCGGGGCCCGCTCGCCGACGGGAAAATGACGCAGGATAACGTCAGGAGGAACCCCCGACGTCATCCCGCCCCATTTAAATATTCAGGAAGGCGGGCGGACAGCGAAACCAGCTGTCTGCCCGCCGACCTGTCAATGGCCAATTGAGGCCATTGACAGGATAATTAAGGTAATTAACGGGCCCTGCCCGTCCAACCTTAAGGCTGGTGGGCAGGCCAGGAGCCCCACCGGGCTTCTGATAAAAGATGAAACCTCCACTGGCGGGATGAGGTTTCATCTTAGTTTTTAAAAAGTATAATAAAATTGCACTCATATTTATTAACATGTCCCATCTCGTGTGACAGTGTCACATGGGGGGGACATGTTAATGATTTTTTTATTGTTCTATTTTTCAAGTTTTTCAAACTGTCAGCGCTCTCCCTGAGACAGCACTTAGTCTCAGGGAGATGTGCGCTCTTTCGTGCGCATGCGCGAAATAGTGCACTTTGACAGTTGGGGAATTCTCCCCCCCCCCACCCCGGCACAGGAAGCACATAGCGCCTCCCGTCGGGCAGACCGCTGGGCAGGCATTAATTGGCCCGCCCAATCAAAATGGCGGCAGGGCCTGCTTCAGCGGCGGAGTTCGGCTGCCCGCCCGTCGCCAACCTAGGGCAAAATTCTGCCCTGTGATTCTGTGAACACTGACTGGTGCTCACTTCCTGTGAAACTATATTCTAGTATGAGAGTATTTATGGGGAACATTTTAAAAAATTCTTTCACTGGATGTGAGCATCGCTGGCTAGGCCAACATTTATTGCCCTTCCCTAATTGCCCTTGAGAAGTTGGTGGTGAGCCAACTTCTTGAACCGCTGAAGTCCGTGTAGGGTAGGTACACCCACAGTGCTGTTGGGGAGGGAGTTCCAGAATTTTGACCCAGCGATAGTGAAGGAAGGGAGATATATTTTCAAGCCAGGATGGTGATTGGCTTGGAGGGAACTTCCAGGTGGTGGCATTACCATGCATCTGCTGGCCTTGTCCTTCTAGGTGGTACAGGTCATGGCTTTGAAAGGTGCTGTTGAAGGAGCCTTGGTGAGTTGCTGCAGGGGATCTTGTAGATTAAAAAAAACTCATTGATGTTAAAATGTATTTAAAAGTTTACATAGTTAAAAATTGTTTGTTGTGTTTCAATGTGTGTGGTTCTCCATAGATGTGGAAGTACTAATTATAATTATGGCTAACATTGGTTAGATAGGTCCTTTAATTGCAAATAGTTTGCCTTCATGAGAGCTTTGAGTTCTGTCATTCCCTGTATCCTATTAAAGAGACTCATTTGCGGAATTGTTTTGCGATGGTTGGTGCTTCCCTGTAATTCAGAAATGTCTGCCCTTCCAAAATGGACAGAAAGTGGAAGTGAGCAGTGGAGGAAGGTCTGGCAGCTTGGGGAACATCCACCAGTACTACGGGAGGGCTTGACGGCACATGGGTAAGTTATTTGTGCAGGTTGGTGCTGACAGAGCCTTTGTGGGTGGAGACAAGGGAGAGCTCAGAGCAGCAGAGGGTCAGACAGTCCTTGTGTGGTCTGAAAGGGCAAAAGAACGAATGGCAACATGAGGAAAACCTGTTATTTGCAGCAAGTCATTAGGATCTTAAGTGCACTGCCTGAGAGTGTTGTGGAGGCAGATTCAATTTTGGCTTTCAAAAGGGAATTGGATTATTATTTGAAGAGAAAACAATTGCAGGGTTATAGGGAAAGGGCAGGAGAATGGGAGTTGCTGAGTTGCTCTTGCAGAGGCGCAGTACAGATATGATGGGTTGAATGGCCCCTTTCTTACTGTAACCATTCGATAATTCTACCCCTGCCTCACTGAGAGTATTTCACTTAGTTTGGAAGGGCCTGACTACTTTCTGAATACGTTTCACTTGGTGGAATGCTACTCAGGAGGGGGTTAACATGCTGTCAGGATCCTATTGACATCAAAGGGCTCTGAGTCTGAGTGACACCACATCCACAGCCAACATTAGAGGTGGTAAAACCAGAAAGTGACTACAATGGAGTCGGAAATGGAGCTGACCAGTTTTACCTGCTCGGGAAGAGTTACATCCAGGGAGTATATGAAGGCTGTATGAAGCTATACAAGGCTGGAGATACATAGGGCGTGTGGTGGTACACAAAGATATACAAAGTATATGGGTGCTCAGTGGAGCTGTAAGTGATGTATGGGATGCATGGCAGCACTATGAAGGCACAACAAGAGTTACTGGCACTTGAGCCAAAACTGCTGTGTTTTTGTCAGAAATGTTCCAGCTGTACATTAGCATTCTGGATCAATCCAATGATAAAATTTGTGGAACCTCTCTCTGAAAAACAGGAGTCCAAAACTAGAGCTAGATGTCACCTGCTGGACCATGTATTGAGTTTTAGGGTATTGATAACTTGCACAGCATTGCCTCATAACTCATTATCAATGTATATCAAGCTTGGCTTACATCTTCAGCTGAGTGATGGAGTAGAAAGATGAAAATGTTTTGTGTGAATAAAAGGGGAATTTCAATTGACAACTCCTCAACTTCTGTTCTGAGTTTTGTGCTTTGCTCTAGTTTTTTCTGAAGCTTTAAGTACAGAACCATACAAGGGGCAGTTGTGGCTGTTCAAAAGTTCATTGACTTCAGAGGGACTGGAAAATCCCACCGGCAGGAAGGGCTGTAAAATTCCACCCCATGATCTTTCTCCTCTGTCACTAAGCACCAATGAGGATCATTGTACTATCTCCTAATCTAATCCATTCCTTCTGAGGCCCTCAAAAATGGAGTTCCTGTCCATTTGACCACAGGCTGGCATAAGACCATATGATTTACCATACTCAGAATCTTAGCCCTTCCACCAGAAAGAGGTGCTGCTTTCAAACAAAAGACCAGAGTCTGTTTTCCAGGGCTTTCCAGTGTAAGTTACATCTGCATGACCTTGCCTATGCTCTTGACCAGGGTACCTGCTGTATGGTGGAGACTTGAACAGAGTGAGAGAGGAAAGCACAATTAATTTGTCTTCCAAAATAAATCTAGACAACTAACAGTACAACGCCATGGCTCAGAGTTAGTCAGAAGGTGGTGGGTTTGAGTCCCATGCCAGGGACTTGAACATAAAATCCAGACTGACACTCTGTACTGAGGGAATGATATGCTGTAGGAGGTGCCATCATTCAGATGACATGTTAAACCGAGGCCCTGTCTGTCCTCTCAAGAGGACATAAAGGATCCCATGGCGCTAGTCACATACAAACTTTTGAATTAGAAGCAAGAGTCAGCCATTCAGCCCCTTGAGCCGGCCCTGCATTCAATAAGATCATGGCTGACCTGATTGTAGCCTCAACTCCACATTCTGCCTACCCCACCCCCCCCGCCCCCTGATTACCTCTGATCCCCTTGTTGGTCAAGAATCTATCTACCCCTGCCTGAAAAATATTCAATGTCCTTGCCCCCACTGCTTTCTGGGGAAGACAGTTCCAAAGACTCATGACCCCCTGAGATAAAATAAAATCTCCTTATCTCCATCTTAAATGGGAGACCCCTCATTTTTAAAACATATCCTTGGTTCTAGTCTCTCCCACAAAGAGAAACACTCCCTCAGCATCCATCCTGTCAAGTCCCCTCAGGATCTTATATGTTTCAACAAGATCACCCCTCATTCTTCTAAATTCCAATAGATACGGGCCCAACTTGTTCAACCTTTTCTCGTAAGATAACTGCCCTCAACCCGGGTATCAGCTGAGCACAGAGGAGGACATTTCCTTACATTCCATTATCAATTCCCCAGGGTCATTTTCTAGAGGACCAACGCTCATTTTACTTACTCTTTTCCTTTTTAAATACCTGTAGAAACTTTTATTACCTGTTTTATATTTCTAGCTAGCTTTCTTTTGTACTTTAATTTCTCCCTCCTTGTTAGTCTTTTGATCATTCTTTGCCGTTCTTTATATTCTGTTCAATCTTCTGATCTGCCACTTAGCTTTGCAGAATTATACGCTATTTCTTTCAATTTGATACTATCTTTAACTTCTTTAGTTAGCCAGGCACGTCCTTCCTTAGAGTATTTCTTTCTCACTAGAATGTATCTTTTCTGAGTATTCTGAAATATCTCCTTAAATGTCTGTCATTGCATCTCTACTGACCTATCCCTTAACCTAACTTCCCAGTTCACTTTAACCAGCTTTGTCTTCACGCCCTCGTAATTGCCATTATTTAATTTTAAAACACTAGTCTTAGATCCTCTCTTCTCTCCTTCAAACTAAATGTGAAATTCAGTCATATTATTGTAATGTCCATTTTAAACACACAGCCTTCATGAAGGTTAAAAAAAAGGTTGCTTTATTCCAGCAACATCAAAGGTGTATAAGCTCTCAAAGGAAAGCTTAAATTCAAGGCATAACCTATTTACAGAGAATATTCATGGCCAATGCTTCAGATCTCTGCCCTATCAGTGGCCTCGGCTCCTCAATGCAGTGACTCACCAGTCCTGAACTGCTGCTTCAGCTCCTGGCTGCAGTTCTGTTCTCCTCTCTCTCCATGAGGCTTCTCAGACTGAGAGATGCAGCCAGTCAGTCTGACTAGATCACCAATTGGCTCTTTAGCCACACTCAGGGGCTTCAAACTGCCCCATTCATGGCCTTGGCTCCTGCCACATTGCCATTCACAAGTCCTAGGCTTGCCTTGCTGCTTTCTCCCTCACCTCATAGAATCTGGCTCCATCCCTCTTCTTGTCAAAGCCACTGTTCTCTGCAGGGAGGGCCTCACAGAGCTGACCAGTTCCCATGCTCGGTGCTCTTCCCCACCATCACCACATGCTGCCAGAGCTCCTGCTACATTATGATCACTGCTACCTAGGGATGCCTTCGCTATGAGGTCATTAATTAATCCTGCCTCATTGCACATTGCCAGATCTAGTAGGGACAGCTCTCTGGTTGATTCTAGAATGTGCTGCTCTAAGAAACTGTCACAAAAACACTCCATGAACTCATCATCCAAGCTACCTTTGCCAAACTGATTCATCCAATCTATATGTAGTTGAAGAATAGCAGAGGAATTCTCCCCGATGTCCTGGCCACAATGTATCCATCAACCAACATCAGTATAACAGATTATCTGGTCATTTGTGGGAGCTTGCTATGCATGTAATGATACATTACAACAGTGACGACACTTCAAAAAGTACTTTATTGGCTGTAAAGAGCTTTTACAAGGATAAAAGAGAGTAGTGAAAGTAAATGTTGGTCACTTAGAGGCAGACTGCAATTATCATGGGGAATGAGGAAATGGCAGAGAACAAATATGCTGTGTCTGTGTTCACAGTAGAAGACAAAAGTTACATACCAGAAATAGAGGGTAACCAATGGGCTAATAAGAGTGAAGAACTTAAAGCAATTAATATCAGCAGATAAAAAATATTAGAGACATTTAAGAGATGAGAAGCTGACAAATCCCCAGAAACAGATGGCCTACATCCTGGAGTTCTAAAGGAGATAACTGCAGAGATAATGAGTGCAGTGATTATGAGTTCCCAAAATTCTCCAGACTCTAGAATGGTTCCAGTAGATTGGAAGTTAGCAAATGTAACACCACTATTCAAGAGCGGAGGGAGAGGGGAAAGGAGATATAGACCAGTTGGCCAAATATCAGCTATTGGCAAAATGTGGACTATGCTTGTACTGGAGGCGGTACAGCAAAGCTTCACTTGAATGGTTTCTGGGGTGAGAGGGTTGTCCTATGATGAGAGACTGATTAAATTGGGTCTATATTCTCTGGAGTTTAGCAGAATGAGAGGTGATCTCATTGAAACATATAAGGTTCTAAAGGGGCTTGACAGGGTCAACACTGAAGGTGGAATTCTCCCATCCCACCCGAGGCGGGTTTCATGCCGGGTGGGAGCAGAGAATCTGGTGGGAGGCAAAAAATCGGAAACCCACCGTCGTAAAAACAGATTGCAATTCTCCCGATGGTGTTTTCATGATGGGTCCGTTATCCCGCCGACTAGTGGCGTGAATTCCATTTGCATTCGTTAACATGCCATGAATGCTCATTAAACTAGCTGCTCGCTAGAATCTTGCCATGCCTTCCAATCTTCTGTCACGCCAGTGGGAAATTACGTCGGCGCCAAACCCCTTTGAAAAGGGATGCTGCGCACAAGTCGGACCTTAGTTCTTTGGTAACTTCGATGTGACTGGAACATACCTGCCTTAGCGCTGCGCCGGTCTTGTTGCGATGAACGTCACTCTGCTGGGGTTGTAGGGTTGGACTGCTCCTTCTCTTAGCTTTCATTGTCCTGAGGAACACCACTGTGCTGTGGTATTCATGCAGGCCTCCATTTTCAGAGACTAGCACTTCAAGTGGGGGCTTGGGCTGTAAGGCAAGGGTCGGGTTAATGAACACGATGGGGGCAAGGGGGAGGAAAGGCTGTGGAATGGCAGTCAGGGGGAAGGGCAAACACGAGAGGGGCAATGGGGAGAATGTTGTGGAATGGCATTCGGGGGAAGGGCGAACATAAGGGGGGCAATGGGGAGGGAAGGCTGTGGAATGGCAATCAGGGGGAAGGGCGAACTGAAGAGAGGCCTTTCTGGGGTCACCCTCTAACCTCTTTTTGTCAACGTAATGAGCAGGAGTCTGCTTCGAAAGAAAGAAGAGGAAGATCTCCTTGTGATGAACGCCACTTAAGCCAATGGCTTCATTAGCACTGTTAAAGTGCTACTCAGAACTCAGTGGCTCCGCTAGTGTCTCAGGCCGGGGAGGTGAGGTTGCTGTGATTCCTGCAGCCATCCATGGGATAGTTCTTGCACCCCTCTGACCAAGGCTTTGAGGGCCTGGTGGGTGAAGCGGGGTGCAGACTTTGTCCTTAGACTCTCAGCCTTTCTCTTATGGATTGCGGACATCTCTGGTGGGCTGGAGAGAGTGAGATTGTGTGTTGGACTGGCACTTAAATATGGTGCCTGGATCTTCGAACCAGCCAGCTGACGGTGGGTGGGCGAATCAGCTCCCGACCCGCCAGATGATTCGGAACACGTCTCTGCATAATTAATGAGGCTCCAAGCACAGAATCGGGCGTGAGTTGTCACCATTACGGACAGTGGGCTGGGCGCTTCCCAAACCACCAGCCACCGCACTTAGTGTCACTTTGGGAGAATTCCTCCCTGGGAGATTGTATCCCCTGGCTGGGAAATCTAGAACATGGGGGGTACAGTCTCAGGGTAAGAAGTTGATCATTTAGAACTGAGATGAGCAGAAATTTCTTCACGCAAAAGAATGGGAATCTTTGGAATTCTCTACCCCACAGGGTTGTAGATACTCCATCATTGAGTTATTTTAAGGCTGAGATAGACAGATTTTTCATCTCTCAGGGAATCACAGAATACAGGGAGTGTGCAGGAAAGTGGAGTTAAGCAGGAGGTCAGTTATGATCATATTGAATGGGGGAGTAGCGTTCAGGGGCTGAATGGTCTACTTCAGCTCCTGTTTCTTATGTTCTTATAAAGCACTTTGGGATGTCCTGATGTTATGAAAGGTGGTGATATTTGAAGACAAAACTTTCTTTAGACATATATCGATTCACTATTTGGCTTACACACTGAGTTAAGAGTTAATAGATTTTTCTTAGTGCAAATCACACCAGATATATTACAGCAGATCTATAATTGATTATTTCCTGCAGGACAGTAAAGCACACGATATAAAAATGAGTTACCTTAGCTTGTGTACATGGCACAAACTATGTTGATGCTATGTACTACACTAAAGAAGCCATTTGAAATGAATTGTAGCCTCACACCACATTCTATCTTCTGACCACTAATGAAGAAGAGTAGGAAGAGCAGCTGGATGCATTTAAACAGTGAGTCCATTAGAGCTTTTATTTTTACGCTGAAAATATCTTTCTGTGATTGATTCTTGCAATCTGCTACTCAAAGACCTTGCATTTATCAAAGATATTCTGCTTATGAAAAAACCTCTTTGCAAGTATTTAAGGGTAGAAACTGTATCAAACTAATGCCTTATTTTAAAATGTGTTTTATCAGATAACACCAGGTTCCAGACAACTATTATTCCATATACAAAGCATGGCTATAATAACTACTTCCAGAATTAATTAATTAGAAACATGGGCTTGGTGCCAAGACATGATACTGTGAGTCAGACAGGCTAAATAGCCTCTTTCCTCATTGCTGTCTTCTTAAGCTCTTAGTGAGAGAGCCATAAATAACATTGGTTTGTGATCAGGGAGCATTGTAACAGTCCGTGGACAGTGATGTTTTCTTTGAATGAGATTTGGATACAACCTCGGCCATAAGGTGATGTACGTGAGTGCAGCTGAACTGTTTGGTGATATTCCTGGGAGCTCAGTTAGGTTTCTCCTGTAAAAACAACAGAGCGACTGATCACTCTGGAAGAGTAATTCACAGAGAATGCCCACTTAGACTTGTGATATAAGCTGTTCCATACATGCATCCAAGTGTCAGATGTGACCACTGCATTAGTTATATAACCCAGGGGTTCTCAAACTGGGGATACGAACATACGAATTAGGGGCAGGAGTAGGCCACTCGGCCCCTGTTCCGCCATTCAGTAAAATCATGGCTGATCTGATTGTGGCTTCAATCCCACATTCCCACCTACCAACGATAACATCTCACCCCCTTGCTTATCAAATCTATCCACCTCTGCCTTAAAAATATTCAAATGTTCTGCTTCCACTTAGTTCCAAATACTCACGACCTTCTGGGAGAAAACATTTCCACTCACCTTTGTCTTAAATGGGCGGCCCCTTATTTTTGAACAGTGAGCCCTAGTTCTAGATTCTCCCACAAGAAGAAACATCCTTTCCACATCCATCCTTTCAAGGCCCCTCAGGATCTTATACATTTCAATCAAGTCACCTCTTAATCTTCTAAACTCCAGTGGATCTGCTGACCCTTGCGGGTCCATAGAGACTTTCCAAGAGGTTTGTGAAATATTGTGAAAGCCTGACAGGTGAGCCCTATGCGCTACTGCTCAAGGTGCAGTGGTCAGGGTTCAAATCTCATCTTGCCATGGGATAGACACCTTCAATCACCTGCTGCTGCTTAAAAACTGAACTTGCTGGTTAAAAGCTCCACACGAAATGATATTGTAAATGCTAACAGAGTCTGCAGCCTCGAGCGTTGCTGCACTGTCACTCAAGGAGATGCACCAAGTGCTGACCTAGTCTTGGATCATCCTCTAGCTGGTCTCCCAGTGCTCTGCAGGGTCACTGCCTTACCAGACTGTGTAAATCAAATTCACTTGTTAATTATTTCAGATTTGAGTGTTTTGTGGGATGACATTCTGGAATTCCATTCACTTTTCCCTGAAATAAAAGAAACATTGTTTTTTTTATACAGAAAGACTTACAAGTGTCATTTTCAAAACATCATGCCAAGGATAGACAGACTCTGCAGTGAGAACCAGGAGCACCCATTTCACAGATACCTGTTAAGTAAATACCAGTTTTTTATTAAACACTTTTAAAACACCCTTTACAAGCTGTGCTTTCATGGGATGATTATTATATAATATTCTAATTTACACAGGGACTCCATGACTACTAAGGCATTTGTAGAGCGGTTCTTCAATCAAAAAGTTTGTGTGCTACTGATACAATCCATAACACAACTATTATCTATTATACTGACTATCATGGAAAATTAGCAGGAGGTCTAATTCACCCAGGATCCACCTCCACCTAAGCCAAAAACGGTAAGCTTCTTGTCTGCGATTCACGATGGAGGTGGTCACACAAATCTTCCGCCTCTTGAAACCAGATCTTCAGCCTGCAATGCTGCTGCCAGTGGCCGTGAAGATAAAAACCCTGAACATCTTCATGTCAGCGGTCTTTCAGAATGGAAGAGGTACCACAGCTAAAATCTCCCAGTCTGCCATCCATGACTCCATCAGAGAGGCTCTTTATTTCAGAAGCAGGGACTTCATCATCTTCACTCTGAACAGAGAGAATAAGGAGGAGCAGGCACATGGTTTTACCAGAATGGCAGGCGTCCCCATGGTGCGGGTATCAACTGCACACACATGGCTTTGAAGGTACTACATCTTAATGATGAAGTGTGCTGAAACCATAAAGGTTATCACTCACTCAATGTGCTGTTGGCCTGCGACGATACTCAGCATGTCCTACTAGTGAATACCTGACAGCAATCATAACGTGTTCACACTGCCAGTTCACTGTCCCAGGAATCTTTCAGCTACCATGTCAAACTAGAGGGTGGCTGCTAGGCAACAAGGACTATCCACTCTACACCTTTCTCACGATTACTCTCCACAACCCAGCCACATGTGACCAGCAGGTGTATACTGAAACCTATGCTGCTATAGGAAACCTGGGGTGCTGATGTAATGGTTCCGCTGCCTGGACCACTCTGGAGGAGAGCTCCAGTCTCCGTAAGAGCAGCATTCTATTTCGTCCTGGTCTGTTACATCCTGCACAATCCGGCCATCATGAGGCCACAGCTCTTACCATCATGGATTTGGCAATCTCCTCAGGAAGAAGAGGAAGGAGGAGGAAGGGAGGAGGAAGCCGATAAATCTACATTCCACACAGCCTGTCCGTGAGCACCTTATTTGACTTGGGTTCCCACAAATAAAACCATAAATCCACATTGTCCAGCGCTCCCACATTTTACCATTCCTTTGTCATGGGCCGTCAGAGCGTCCTCTTGGCTTCAATCCTGAAATAAAAGCTCACCACAAAACAACCATTCTATACCAACGTCATCTAACAAAACGTTCCGTACGACACTCTACTAATCAAACTTGTGCATTCCCTTAGTGCCTGTCTTGTAGGTATCTTTGTCTGTCCTAGTGCTCCTAAGTGGTGCTAGTGATTGCAGCATGGCTGGCGGGAAGCTGATGACTTGCAGTGAGGAAGACTGCAAATGGCCTTGAGTAGAGCTCTAGGCCCTGAGGGCTCAGCTTTGGCAGCACTGCTTTGACATGGGTGGTAGCAGTCTGGGCAGACTGGCTGGCAAGCAACAGCAAGGGCATTGGTGACTCTGGTAGCAGGAATGCTGTCATCCTGAGGGAGGATAGCAGCTTCAGAACTTCATGGAGCCACTGCTACTGCCCCGGAGTGGCACCCCAGAAGTCCAAGTATTGGAGGGCAGATTGTTGGACTGCTTTGTGCCTCTTGAAAGCCCTTTTGAGCATTGGTATCCATAGCTGCCAGCAGTCTGACAGCAGTCTGAGCCCACATGGCAACAAACTGAGATTTCAGCATCGATCAGAGGCCCCACTGCAGCTTCCAGGTTGGGGGGTGGGGGGGCGCAGAGTTTATGAAGGCGTTAGAGTCTTGCCTGCCGTGTTGCCTCCTGCGGGAGGACCAGCTTGTGTTAAGTTCCTCTCAGGAATCCTGCCCACTGACAGCTGCCAGCCAATCAGAGGCCAGCAGCTCTTTTGCTCACCAGTGTCACCAGGGAGGTGGTGGCTGCTATGGGAACGACAGCCACTGGAATCCAAGGATCATGGAGCACCTCTGCCAGAGGTAAGTCATGGCGGGAGGGGTTGTGCAGGGTGGGGATCATGGGGGGAGGGACGTGTGGGAGGGTTGACAGCCAGGGTAGGGGTGTGGCTCTCAGCGGGCCTCCTCCTTCTTGATGCCAGATGTCTTGATCAGGCACTGAGTGCCTCTGAATGAAAGGACCCCCACCCCATCCCTCCCTCTGGAGACCACAAGCAGTCTGCACAGATTAATTGTCATGCTCCCCAAGTGTCAGCAGGCCTGCCCCACTGTTGGGTTAATCCCAGTGGTGGGAGGATTAGGCCTTTACGTGGTCATTAATTGTCCACTTAAGGGCCTCAATTGGAGGTTCAGCGTTAAGCCCAACCACGAGCCTTCCCACCCTGGACTTAATTTTGGCGGAAGCAGAAAGTGGCAAAGTGGCTCACATTCCTCCTGCTCAATTAAATGCTCTCCCTGCCTCCAAACACACCATGAGAAAGGATATAAAATTCCACCCATGAAGTGGCTTCTACTTGTGCAGCAATGGAAACTGAAACATCAGCCATCAGACAGTGCATGATGGTGAGTTTAACAAGTGCTGTCATACAGCTGGCACCATTTCCAGGCTGGAAAGTATACAACCTTTCACCATATTGAATAACAACTTAGATAATGGGGCAGAAAGCACATATCCAAGTTTCCCAAAGACAGTAAGATAGGCAGCATTGTAAACAGTGTGGATGAAAGCATAAACTTACAAAGAGATGAAGCACTTAAGTGAATGGGCAAAACTGTTTGAAATGATTTCAATGTAGGCTAATGTAAGATCATCCACTTTGGACATATAATGGATAGATCAGGGTACTTACTAAATGGCGAAAAGCTAGAAACAGTAGAGGTCCAAATAGATTTGAGGTCCAGGTATGAAAATAATTAAAAACACAAATGGAATGCTGGCCTTTTTAATGTGGGTACTAGAATATAACAGGGATAGAAGTTGAGTATTTCTGAAAAAAGGCATTTTGTCAAATCATCAGGACAATTCCAAGAATACCAATGTCAGTGGAAGCAACAACTTTCTACTGCATGAGAAGAGAGTGTTGATTGGTTGGCAAGTGGGCTCTGAATTCAGACCACACCTAGAATATTATGAGCAGTTCCAGGCACCACACTTTCAGGCAAATTTTACTTTAGGGCCTTGGAGGGAGTGTAGTATGTGATACCTGGATTCCAATGTTTTTTTAATTCACTGCTTAGTACTTATTGCCCTTGTTCAGAGAACATTTATTTCCTTAAAGACTCAACCAGCTAGATAGCGGATTTCCTTCCTTAAAGGGCATTAGTGAACCAGATGGGCTTTTGGAACAATCAACAATGGTTTCACGGTCATCATTAGACTTTTAATTCCAGATATTTATTGAATTTAAATTCCACCATCCTGCCAGTCCAGTGACAATACCACTACAGCACCACCTCCCCATGTGGTGAGATTAGAGATTACACAAACTAGGGTTGTATTCCCTGGAATTTAAGGGATTCTTTGATTGAAGTTTGAGATTTTAAGGGGAACAGACAAGGTAGAAAGAGAGAAATAATTTCCACTGGTTAGAGAGTTCGGAACCACGGGGGATCATGTAAAAATTAGAGAAGTGAAATTCGGAAACACTTCTATTTGCAAAGGGTGGTAGAAGTTTGGAACTCTCTTCCACAAATGGCAGTTGATGCTGGATCAAATGTTAATTTTAAATCTGAGATTGATAGACTTTTATTAACCAAAGGTATGAAAGGATATGGGGCAAAGGTGGGTATATGGAGTTAGGTGTCAGGTCAGCCATGATTTCACTGAGTGGTGGGAAAAGCTCGAGGGGCTCAATGGCCTCCTCCTGTTCCTATGAAAGGATGGGCTCCAAGTTCCGCTCAAAGCCATGTGACAAGTTGGAGCTGGACATGCTCCTTGATAGGGACAGCAGGCTTTCTGGCAGGCCTGCCATTCCAATAGCAATTATGTGTGTATGCCAATCAGCCATTTTCTATGCGCTTTGCATTGAAGTCCATATCTGAGTTCTCTACAGCGGGGCTTGTGCGTGACCTCACCCTCTGGAGAGGTAACACCTGGACAATTCTTTCCACCTGGCTTGGTTACAGTCCACTTGTGCCTGGTGATTCATCGCATGCAGTTCCCATCTCTAAACTACCTTCTAATGTTCATGCATTCCCACTGTCTGAGTTGGTGAAGCGGGTGTCAGTGTGAGTGTTTCTTCTTCATCAGTCTCTTGTACCTTGGGAAGTTCAGTGCCCCTCACCACTATCTGGCAAGGTGGAAAATTGTGGGTATCTGAAAGCGTAAAACCACGAGGGCAACATTGCAGTGAGGGAAAGTGGGTGGGAAAGCAA
Source organism: Cetorhinus maximus (assembly GCF_964194155.1). Lineage (NCBI taxonomy): Eukaryota > Metazoa > Chordata > Chondrichthyes > Lamniformes > Cetorhinidae > Cetorhinus > Cetorhinus maximus. Next base: position 51,150,380 of record NC_135899.1, read on the forward strand.
GAGGTGCATGGTTACATCATCTGAAGATTGCAAATCTTAACAAGTTGCAGGATGAGGATCAAATGAGATAAGCTAGGTCAGGTAGCAATATATCATCATCCTCGATGGTTCCGGCCTCACCACTGACTACAGCCTCAGTCGTGGCTGCACCAGTTATTTCAAGCACCAACTCTCCCACGGGAGTGAGGATATACATGTGTGCCTATTGCACACCAGTTAGGTATCGCTGCCTCCAATTATGCACCACCCTGTACTGAAAGGAGAGAGGGATGTGTGTCAGTGAGTGTGGTGCAATGTGTTTGATTGATGTGCCTGCCACAGTTGAGTAGCTGGTAATGTGTGCAAACTGTGAGATTTGAGTGTGAGACTGGCAGCAGTACGTGCTAAATGTGTGAGAGTGGAGTGAGGCTATGAATGTGAAGTCTAAGGTGTGGTTGATAGGGATTGTTGCTGGACAAATAAAGGGGGTGTGGTGAATGGGGCAGTGTGCAAATTTAGGGGTTTATTTGCAAGGATATGGCTTGTTTTATATATATATATAGTGCTATATCATTCACTGATCTTGACCATTTATGTAAAGTCATTAAACTTTTTGCAGCATGGCATCCAAGGTTAAACTCCTGGCATTGAGTTCAATGGCTCCTGTTCTCTGGCTGGAAGACCTCTTGGTCCCAAGTGGGTAGAGGACTTCTCTCCTGGTTTAGCACCTGATGCAGTATATGCCCTCTGGCCTGTTGTGTTATTTTTCAAGGTGTTTCCTGTTATTTATTCTTCTTTCACCACTTCCAGTCCCCGCTGCGGCCAGAATGCGCTGTGCATTTAAGAGGTACAGAAAGGCTTTAAGACTAGCTTTAAGTGCTGCTCCCCTCACATGAGTTTAGGCCCCCTGTTGGAGTGTGCAGACACAGCAGTGAATTCTGTGCTGGGTTGTATGTCGTTATCATTATAATCAGTAGGAGCCATGCAGTTTGCATGCTGCCTGCATAACTTCGAATGCACATTCCAACTCTCCCGGCACGATTTTGGGGACTAGCCAATCTTGCCCTAACTCCCGCTCTGTAAGTTTCTCTCCTTCTTATTCCTCCATCCACTGCCTCACTTGCTGCTTTTTCATCTCCTGTACTGCTGCTTGGTTCAAATATCCACCATTCCTGGGCTGTAAAATGCTTTGGTATTGTACATCCTGAGGTCCTGAAAAGCATCATCTACATGCAGGTTTCTTCTTTCTTTCGATAGTTAATTAACTGTCTGTGCACATATATGATTATCACAACACCTCCAGGTAAACAAAGATGAGGAAGACAAACAAGTCTGCTTTACTTCATCCATCTAGAAGTAAAAAAAAGTCCGGTCCTCCTAACATGGCATCCAACTCATTCCTGAATGGTGCTGAAGCTGGTGCCTCCTTATCCAGATTTTTGTTCCATTATCCTGCAGCCCGGTTTACTTTGGACTGATCGCTGCGCAATTTAGCATCATACTAGCAAACAACCCATGGAATTGCTCTTGATGAGTTCGAGGATTCACTGTTTTATAACAATAGGGGTATGTACACCAACCTACGGGATATCATTTGGGCTGCAGTTACGGAGACTGAATAGGGAAGGCTTTCCTGGGTCTGTGCCTGAATATAGCAAATATTGGAAAATCAGGCAGGAATGTGTAGTGATTGTAGGTATAACCTTCCTACTGCTTTAGGGGTCATGTGATTGTACTGACAAATGAGCCCTAAACGCGGGTAATCTTAGGAGCAGAGCTTTCCAGTTGTGGACCTGGTTCAAGCAGGTAGCTTTTAAAAGAGTTCTGTAATAAAGTTATCTGTTTCAAGTAAGAAACCTGTCTGGTACCTCAAGTTCATTACATTTGGCGACGAGGTGGGATAGCTCTGACCCTGCACCTTGCCTTGTGAATGTGAGTACATCAATTCTTAAGGAAAAGAAAGAAAAGTATACTCACCAGTCATGCCACTTCTTGGCAGAATCAACCCTTATGAATCATCCATGGAAGACTGGAGCTAGTTCATAGAGGGCCTAGGATTTTATTTTGTAGCGAATGAAATAACAGCGGAGGAGAAGCAGAAAACAATTCTTTTCAGTGTCTGTGGTAGCAAGACATATAACCTCATCCGCAGTCTGACGAACCCAAACGTGCCCAATTCTAAATCTCTTAATGAATTGGTAGAACTCATGAGGACGCATTTTCAGCCAAAGCCATCGGTAATTATGCAGAGGTTTAAGTTCAACTCCAGAGTAAGGGCCACGAGAAAGTCAATCACAACTTATATAGCGAAGCTGAAACAGTTGACTGAGCACTGTGACTTTGGAGATTCACTCAATGACATGTTGCAGGACCGGTTGGTTTGTGGCGTTCACAACCACACCATTCAGCGCCATTTAGTTGCAGAAATTAACATTGATTTGGAGCACGCCATGGAAATAGCGCCAGCAACGGAGAGTGTTGAGAGGGACTCGCAGACTGTGCAGAGTGTGTAATATGGCACCATTCTTCAGTTGGGGCAGGAACCTACCGCCAGGCGTGGAATGAAAACCAGGGAGACAGCTGCGAAGCGGGAGACAGTCTCTGCTGCTCGAGAAACAAAAAGGCACAGTGGAAGCAACTCACCAGCGATTCAGAAGTTAATCTGTTATCGATGTGGGGGTACCGGAAATCTGCAGATTTAAGGAGGCAGAATGCCACTACTGCCACAAAACGGGCATGTAATAATGCAATGCAGAGTGAAGTCGAGACAGCCAATCAGACAGCAGACCAAGACGATTGACGTGCATAATATATTTGAACCAGAAGCTGCAAATACTGATATAAAAGCAAATTACTGCGGATGCTGAAAATCTGAAATAAAAACAGAAAATGCTGGAAAAACTCAGCAGGTCCAGCAGCATGTGTGGAGAGAGAAACAGAGTTAACATTTTGAGTCTGTATGACTCTTCTTCAGAGCTGCTGATACTGATATCTATCCCCTATACAATGTCAAATCACTAAAAACTGAACCAAGAACCATCACCCTTCAAGTGAATCGGAGGCCTCTAGGCATGGAGGTAGACCTGGCAGCCTCGACCACGGTGGTGGGAGAACACACATTTGGATACCTAACTGAAGGCACTCAGCCACTGAATCTGGAGCAAACCACGACTCGACTAAAACATACATTGGAGAGTCAATACAGGTAAAAGGCATTGCCACAATACCTGTATCCTACAGGCAACAGACAGCCCAGCTTCTAGTGATCATTGTAACAGGTGAAGGACAATGATCTTGTGTCCATTCAGTGCTCAGCCCAAAAATCTCCCATTCTATGGAATTTAATCCAAGTGTATGCCCTTCATTTTCCAACTTACTGATATTGGTCCCTGGGATCAAATGGATTATTGTATGTCTTAGAAAGAAAGAAAATAAAACAAGATGTTAAACAGATATGGGTTAAACTGCGTGCACCAATGTCAATGAGCATGTTACTGGCTCTTTTTTAAGATATGTTTTTCCCTCGTTGTAGGATATGAGGGGGTGCAATAGCATAGTGGTAATGTTACTGGGCTAGTAATCCAGAGGCCTGGATGAATGCTCTACTATGAGGAATTTAAATTCAATTAATAATCTGGAATAATCCCAGCGATCATGAAACCACTGGATTAACCCATCTGGTTCAGTAATGTCCTTCAGAAGAGCAAATTTGCCACCTTTGCTTGGCCTACATGCGAATCCAAAAATCAATGTGATTGGCTTTTAACTGCCCTCAGAAATGGTCTAATAAGCCACACAGTTATAGGTGGCTCATCACCATCTGCTCAAGGACCTTTAGGAATGGACAATAAATGCTTGCCTTACTGGTGGCTCTACACCCGAAGAACAAATAATAAAACAAAACCATTGGACACTATGAGGAATCCTCCTCCAGTCAGTTGGACCTGGACCTTGAGATTCTTCTACAGCCACTATTAATTGTCCTAATGGCAGGATGGTTCAGGGGCGATGCCATGAGTAGTCAGTTTCTCCATCAGCTCTATGCTGAATTTATGTACAGTGTTCTTTTTGACAATCCAGCCAAGAATTGACAATACTGCACAGTGCAATGGAGGTTACACTACCTGTCTCCACTCGTTCCTGCTCAGTTAATCTATGAGAATGAGGCACTATGCAAAGCAGTTAATTCTCTGAGTGTTTTTACATCAAGCTTTTGAATTGAGTTGTTCCAGTGTTTGCCTTATAAATATCTCACTGAACCACAGTAACATGATCCATCGAATAAATATTAAATGCCAGCCTGTTGTTGTACCCCTCAAGGGTTGCTAAGTGAGATCCCATATATTACAATCTGTGAGCTGTGTCATATTAGAGTGCTACAATTTTAAAGGTCATCTTTCAGGCACAAAGTAGCTTTTCCCACACTTGATTGATCACACAAATAACTATGATGAAAGGTCAAGTGATAAGGTTTTCTATTTCCCTTCTGCAAATTTATGAGGACTGAGATGCAAAGTGCTACCACGTTGAAATCTTAATTATTTGCGTCTGTAATGTAGCTAACTGTTGGTTACAAGCAGCAACAGGTTAATAATAATTCATTATCTGGCTGAGTCTTATTAATATTCACAAGGTCCAACCCACCACTATCAATAGGTGTCATAGCTAATTAGATTGCCACATGCTTTGATAATGAGCATCTCAGCAAGGTGCAAGTGAGAATATTGAAAGAAGAGCAGATATATGGTTGGGAATACATGGCATGTCCATCAGAATCTGTGATGAGAAAAGATAGTATCATGCAAGGCATGGCATACTCCTAATTTAAAGCACGGACCTCATTTAATGTGGACATTGAACAGGGAAGCTGTTCAAAATATTGGTTTAAAAAGGTCACTTTGCCCTGAAAATGGCCACTGAACATCAGTTGACACTGCTGTTTGGATTCCATAACCCAGTAAAGGAACTGATTCACCGGGTGGGATTTTCTGGTCCCCCACCAGCGGCAGGCACCATCACAGGCGGGACAGGAAAATTTGGAGAGCGGCCAAAAGCCAAATTTTCCCGTCAAGGCTGCAACAATGCAGACTGCTGGCGGGACCGGACATGCCAGCCACTGTCTCACAAGGATAAGAGGTGCATTTCTGTCTAAAGGTGTTAATTACACACATCTTGAAGAACCATCAGAAGGTGCTCCTTGATTGAATGCGTCCTTTGAAATAAAAAGTAATCCTTTTGATCCATTAAGGTGGATGTCTTAATCAATTGGACAGTAATCCAGAAACAATAAAGCAGGATTTGGTTCATCATCTAAGAATACCACCATATTTGATAACAAAACCAAAGTCATGAGGAGTCAGATGGTGGAACAGTCGTTAAAATAAAGAACACTGTCTGCAGAGAGAGAGACACACAGAAAAGGTAGTAACACTGGGGGAAGAACATCGAACCCATGTAAGCCTGTGGTTTCTTTGGCCTGCACAACAGGCGACTGTTTACCTGAACATTAACCCACAAAAGAGCTGACTGTTCATCAAGTGAAAAATAACCAGAAACCAACCTCATCCCTTCAAGAGGATTCCTGCAGAGGATTCTTCTACCTCGGCTGTTGAAATCCCTTAACTGACTCTTCGATTAAAGAAGGCCTCTCATCAGGCCTGCAAGCTTGATTTTCAGATTACATCAGATAAGTGATATATGAACATTCCCTTTTTGTTCTGTAAGTTGTAATAGTACACTCTCCTTTACCCCTGTAACTTTTCTTGAGTGTGTTTGTGTGAGTGTATGTGTGAGTGAGTGAAGTAACATGCATTTTTGGGTTATTTATTGTTTTAAAGATAAACAATCGCCTTTTTTAAAACAAATTCCTGAAAGTCAGCTGCTGTACAATGCCTTGACTATACACTCAGGGGGTTAAATCAAATACATAAACCATTCCGATTCTTTAAATTCACTGATCGCAGGCAGTTTGCAAAGGGGACGGGGTTTCAGCAATTCCCTTTCAACCTGACCGTGACAATAGGTTACCGTTTTTGATCTAGACCTTTTACTAACACAGCAGAAATTGAGAGCAAAAATGGTGCTCTTGGGTGTTGAACCCTGAGACCTGCTGTCCTTCAGGACACATATTTCCATGGGAAGTCATAACTGTTATGTGGTTGGCTCATTACGCTCTGAAAAATATTTAAGTTGAGCCCGAGCCCCTAGAATGTTTGGCACTTGAATTAAACAGGAGCTGCAAGGTGTGACAACCTTTGACTGGTAAGGAAAGTTTGTAATTTCTTTAAAATGCCCGTAGAACCTGTTCTTGGTTAAAAATGCTTGAGAAGGATTTTTAAGACTTTGTATCAATTGCAAAGAGACCAATTGTAATTTTCTTGGGTAATAAGAAATACTGGTCCATGTGACCTGGAGACCCTCAAACTGAAAGTAGTAGGAACAGTAAAGATGTTAAGATACAAAAAGTATGGGCCCAAGCACAGAGAAGACAGGCCAAAGAAACTACTGCTGTAAAGAATAAAAGGAGAGCTGGAGGCAGGAGGTGATCAGCACAGAGATGCAGACACAAAGAGAAAGCAGACAGAGGCAAAAAGAGGAGCACAGAATCTCTAAGAGAAGAAGCCGGCAAAGCTCTCAATGAAAAGATCAGTTTTCTGTTTGGCAGTAAGAAGAAAGACAGAATTCCAGAGCTCTTGGCAAACTGATGTTCGAGTGAGCTATAAGTGGATGGATCCTAAAAGTGGTGTGAATAGCTCAGGCATGTGAAAGAGCTGAGAGTTTGTACCAGAAGACCAGACCATGAACTGGTATTGTTGATTGGTCAGTTGAAAAGGAATCCTGGAAAGCTACACCAAGTGAAAAAAGGTTTGAGGACGTTTGCCTTGTTGGTGTTAACTGTATCTGGGGACCTTGGGTAGCATACAGCTGCCGGGGAATATGGCTCGAGAACCAAATCAAGTGTTTGGAAAAGTGAGTGATCCTATGCATTGGTCGAGTTAGAGAACTCTGGAACTACACGTGGTGCTATGTGTGCGGGGAGTGATGCGGGTATTTTTGGTTGTGTAAGATGTATTTTTGTTTATCGTCTATTTTAAGTAAAATTTACCCTTTTATTTGAAGTGCCATTTGCCTGTTAATCCATGTCTAATTCATGTTGATTCTGAATCATGTTGAAGTAAAAGTTACAAGAAATGAAATCTTGTTGGTGGTTCCTTCATTTGGAGGGTCATTCAGTAAATTTGGTTATTTTGATTTACAGTTCCCCCACAGGGATCATAACAAAGGGAAGGCCTTTCCCATATATTGGGTCTTTTTTTGTTAACATGACCTAATTCCTTTGGATTTGCTGCCAGTGCCTGCTGCGTGTTTTTCCACCTATTTTAGTCCATCTTTGCTGCTCAGCTGTTTAACTGTTTTGCCATGAAAGAAATTAGAGAGTGTGCTTCCGACAGCTACAAATCATTTTGTTACCTCCAAACTCAAATACACCAAAGCTCTTATGGCCAACCTCCTATCTTCCACCCTCCATAAAGCAGAGCCCATCTAAAACTCTGCTAACTGTATCCTTAGCCACACCAAGCCTTACACACCCATCACCTGTGTGCACTGACTTACATTGTTTCCCAGTCCATTGACATCTCGATTTTTAAAAATTCTCATCCTTGTGTATAAATCCCTCCATGAACTTGCTGCTCTTCATCTTTGTAATATTCTCCAATCCTATAACCTTCCAGGAGCTCTGCATTCTTCCAACTCAGGCCTGCATCCCTTATTGCTTTCACTCCACCATGCTTTCAGTCATCTAGGCCTTAGGCTCTGAGATTCCTTCCTAAATCACTCCACCTCTCCCTTAACCTTCATGACACTCCTTAAATCACTCCACTTCAACCAAGCTTTTGTTCACTAGTACAACTAACCTTCTTTTGCTCGGGTGTCAAGAGATTTTTTGGGGACAAGCAGCGATAATGGTCAAATACTAGATTTATATCCCAACATTAATGGACAAAACGAGTCAGTGAGGGGGAGATGGTGGTGTAGTGGTAATGTCACTGGACTAGTAATCCAGAGGCCCGGGCTAATGCTCTGGGGGCTTGGGCTCACCACGGCAGCTGGTGGAACTTAAATTCAATTTCTCAATCTGGAATTATGACGCCAGCATCAGTGATGGTGACCATAAAACAATCAACAATTGCTGTAAAAACCTGGTTCACTCATGCCCCTTTAGAGAAAGAAGTCTGCCATTTTAGCTGGTCTGTGACTTCAGACCCACAGCAATGAGATTGACTCTTAACTGTCCTGTGAAATGGCCTAGCAAGTCACTCAGTACAAGGCAATTAGGTGTTTTGCGACATCCACATGAAAGAAGAAAGAAAAAAAAAGCTCCCAACTCTTCTGGACAGCTTGGATGGAGCTGTAAGGAGCAGCACAGTGCTACATCCTGCAGGTTGTGGTGTGGTGGGGGAGGGGGATGTTGGTGGTAACAGGGCAGAGTGGTGTACCACAGGGTGTTAATAGGAAAACTGACAAAACTAATCTCGTCCTGGAGAAGGACGATTCTGGTCGGCTGATCACAAAACACCAACAATAACCATGCACCAAAAATTGTAAATTAGTCTGTCCCATCTATGTCCCCAAGGAAAATTAGGAAGGGAGAATATTGGAAGCAATATACATTTAAAATGCAGAAAATTAAAAGTGCAAAATTCCTTAGATGACTTGACTGTAAAGCTGTGGAAACACGTTTTAGCAGGAAGGTGAAGGAAGACATCACTTGACATTTGAAGATTAAAAAGCAGTAAAATTCACTCCTTTATAACTCAGACAATGGCCTTTTTAGAGCTGTACATTAAGGTCATTTGTTACAAGCCAATTGAATAAAATACGAAGCACCTGCTGACACCAGGGATGGGTTCTCCCTACAATCATCTGTCACGTTTACCACTCCCATTGCCAGGTCATTGAGGTAGCTGATCTTTTCAATCTGTTGACGTAAAACTAAGCGCCAATAAGATATGCACAGATCTTTACCCTGTTGAATTATACTGTAAAGTTGAGGCATTCTGCCAGGAACATAAGACTGTCTGCAGAGGCTGAGACTGCAGATACTATCTTATTCATTCGTTATATGACAGAAAAATGATTGCCAAAAATGGCCCAGTAACTTTCAGAACAAAATCTACTCAAAAAATTCTCTTGGAACCATTCTACTTCATTTGCCTGGAGAATGTTCACTAACAGCTCTACATAATCACTTGGCATAACAGTGATTATTGTCATTCCAAAGCAATTATTCATCTGCTTAGCAAGTAAAGGTTATTTTTATAATTACATGAAAGAACTGGTCAATTATAAAGTAAAGGTTAAAAAACACTAGTTCTGACAAGTAGCAGTAATAACTGGAAGGTTTATGCCTGCTGTAATGAGTTCACTCAGATCCAGCGCTTAGCAGAGTCTCAAGTCAGGATCAGAAAGAATATCATGAGCTAGCTCATCTCTCACCAGCTACAGCCAAACATGCTGTACTCCAATGAAAAGTGTGTTAACTACGGGTAATATTAAATCTATCTCACACTCTGCATTGCGATCCACCTGCTTTTTCAAAGCCCTGAAGGCTTCATAACCCAGTTCACTCAGGGAAGATACTGGAGGGTAGACATTGAGAGGTTGTTTCCCCTGGCTGGGGAATCTAGGACATGGAGGCACAGTCTCAGGATAAGGAAAGAATCATTTAGGACTGAGACAGGGAGAAATTTCTTCATTCAAAGGATTATGATCTTTGGAGTTCTCTACCTCAGAGGGTTGCGGGTGTTCCATCATTGAATATACTTAGGGTTGGGATATGCAGATTTTCAGAGAATTTTCAGAGAACCAAGGGATATGGTGAGTGGGCAGGAAAGTGGAGCTGAAACCCAAGATCAGCCATGATGGAACTGAATGATGGGGCAAGCTTAACAGGCCTAAGGTCTACTCCTGCTCAGATTTCCTATGCTCTTGTGTTCTTATATTCACCTAACAAATATCAACTGATTTCAGTTTTGAAAACTCCAATTGTCCTAGCACCATAGCCTTTTGGGAAAGAGAATTCCGCTTATTCTACTCAAGGAAGAGGTGTGACTTAATTGCAAACTTCCAGTTATCGGGCAAAGAATGCAATCAGGATCAGAACTTCTACTAAGTTCTGGAGTAAGACAGAGATGAGATTTTACCAGAGGCTTCAGCTGGACTGTGAATTGAGCAGGGGATAAGAGAGGGATAGGGGATAGTGTTATGAAGGGATAAGTTCAAGCTATAGCATTCATATCTACCTAATCCTCCACCAGTATGTATTCAGTTCAAACATAGAATCCAGGTATTTTAGCAACTGAAAATATGTAGAGATCAAGCTATTTTATTAACACCTACACTATCATAAAATAGTGTGTCAAAAAGTATTACAATGGCTTTGCAACTTTATTATTGCAGATCTGCAAGAGCATAATTATTAGCAGATCACAAGGCAATTCTGCACACAGGACATATTATATTCATTTTCTGACATCAAAGTTAAACACCTCCAACAATGATATATAATAAATCAACAATATTGCTCTGTGGTTATGTACAGCATTTATAGGAAGAACTCTGGTAGAATATAGCATTCTCCAGCCAGCTCACAAGAGGCTACCTACATGGTCAGATGAGATTCTTTAAACACTTCTGGCAGAAATGAAGATAACGCATTTCTCAGAGGCAAACTTGATGGACAGTGTGCAGTTTTATCAGGAATGAGGCAAATTCATACTTAGAAACCCAGTAATCCCCTGCACCGCAGCTAGATAAATCCAAAGTGAGCAAAAAAATGATCATTCTGTAACATTCACACCCTGGAGTCCAGTCTGATCTAATTTGCCTTTCAGCTAATTTTTAAAAATTCATTCTTGGGATCTGGGCTTCACTGGCTGGGCCAGCATTTAGTATCCATCCCTATTGCCCTTGAGAAGGTGGTGGTGAGCTGCCTTCTTGAACCGCTGCAGTCCATGTGGTGTAGGTGCACCCATAGTGCTGTTAGGGAGAGAGTTCCAGGATTTTGACCCAGTGACAGTGAAGGAACAGCGATATATTTCCAAGTCAGGATGGTGAGTGACTTGGAGGGGTATTTCCAGGTGGTGGTTTTCCCATCTATCTGCTACCATTCTCCTTCTAGATGATAGTGGTCATGGGTTTGGAAGGTGCTATCAAAGGAGCCTTGGTGAATTCCTGCAGTGCATCTTGGTGCACACTGCTGTTACTGTGCGTCGGTGGTGGAGGGAGTGAATGTTTGTGGATATCGTACCAAGCAAGCGGGCTGCTTTGTCCTGGATGGTATCAAGCTTCAAGAGTGTTGTGGGAGTTACACTCATCCAGGCAAGTGGGGAGTATTCCATCACACTCCTGATATGTACCTTGTAGATGGTGGACAGGCTTTAGGGAGTCAGGAGGTGGGTTACTTGTCACACTATTCCTAGCCTCTGACCTGCTCTTATAACCACAGAATTTATATGGCTAGTTCAGTTCAGTTTCTGGTCAATGGTAACCCGCAGGATGTTGATAGTGGGGGATTCAGTGTTAGTAATGCCATTAAACGTCAAGAGGCAATGGTTGGATCCTCTCTTGTTGGAGATGGTCATTGCCTGACCCTTGTGCAGTGCAAATGTCTCTTGCCACTTGTCAGCCCAAGCCTGGGTATTGTCCAGGTCTTGCTGCATTTGGACATGGACTGCTTCAGTATCTGAGGAGTCACGAATGGTGCTGAACATTGTGCAATCATCAGCGAACATCCCCACTTCTGCCTTATGATGGAAGGAAGGCCTTTGATGAAGCAGCTGAAGATGGTTGAGCCGAGGACACTACCTTGAGGAACTCCTGCAGTGATGTTCTGAGATGACTGACCTCCAACGACCACAACCATCTTCCTTTGTGCTAGGTATGACTCCAACCAGCAGAGAGTTTTCCCTCTGATTCCCATTGACCCCAGTTTTGCCAGGGCTCCTTGATGCCACATTCTGTCAAATGCTGATGTCAAGGGCAGTCACTCTCACCTCACTTCGGGAGTTCAACTCTTTTGCCCATGTTTGAACCAAGGTTGTAGTGAGGTCAGGAGCTGAGTGGCTCTGGCGGGACACAAGCTGGGCGTCAGTAAGCAGGTTATTGCTAAGTAAGTGCCATTTGATAGCAGTGTTGATGACCCCTTCTTTACTGATGATGGAGAGTAGACTGATGGGGTGGTAATTGGCCGAGTTGGATTTGTCCTGCTTTTTGTGTACAGGACATGCCTGGGCAATTTTCTGCATATCTGGGTAGATGCCAGTGTTGTAGCTGCACTGGAAGAGCTTGGCTAGGGGTGCGGCAAGTTCTGGAGCACAAGTCTTCAGTACTATTCCTGGAATGTTGTCAGGGCCCATAGCATTTGCAGTATCCAGTGCCTTCAGCCGTTTCTTGATAACACATGGAGTGAATCGAATTGGCTGAAGGTTGGCATCTGTGATGCTGGAGACCTCTGGAGGAGGCCGAGATGGATCATCCACTTGGCACTTCTGGACAAAGATTGCAGCAAATGCTTCAGCCTTATCTTTTGCACTGTCATGCTGGCTCCCTCATCATTGAGAATGGGGATACTTGTGGAGCCTCCTCCTCCAGTGAGTTGTTTAATTGTCCACCACCATTCATGACTGGATGTGGCAGGACTGCAGAGCTTAGATCTGATCCATTGGTTGTGGGGTTGCTTAGCTCTTTCTATCACTTGCTGCTTGTGCTGTTTGACACGCAAGTGGTCCTGTGTTATAGCTTCACCAGGTTGACACCTCACAGAATCACAGGATCACACAGTGCAGAAGAGGCCCTTCGGCCCATAGAGTCTGTACCGACACTTGAGAAACACGTCAGAGAAATACCTCATTTTTAGGTATGCCTGATGCTGCTCCTGGCATGCCCTCCTGCACTCTTCATTGAACCAGGATTGATCCCCTGGCTTGATGGTCATGGTAGAGTGGGGGATATGCTGGGCCATGAGGTTACAGATTGTGATCGAGTACAATTCTGCTGCTGCTGATGGCCCACAATGCCTCATGGATGCCCAGTCTTGAGTTACTAGATCTGTTCGAAATCTATCCCATTTAGCATGGTGGTAGTGCCACACAATACGATGGAGGGTATCCTCAATGTGAAGCCAGGACTTCGTCTCCACAATGACTGTGTGGTGGTCACTCCTACCGATACTGTCATGGACAGATGCATCTGTGGCAGGTGGGTTGATGAAGGTGAGGTCAGGTATATTTTTCCCTCTTGTTGGTTCCCTCACCACCTGCTGAAGACCAAGTTTAGCAGCTATGTCATTTAGGACTCGGCCAGCTCAGTCAGTAGTGGTGTCACCAAGCCACTTTTGGTGGTGAACATTGAAGTCCCCCACCCAGAGTACATTCTGTGCCCTTGCCACCCTGAGTGCTTCCTCCAAGTGATGTTCAACATGGAGGAGCACTGATTCATCAGCCGAGGGAGGGCCGTACTTGGCAATCAGCAGGAAGTTTCCTTGCCCCTGTTTGACCTGATGCCATGAGACCTCATGGGGTCCGGAGTCTCTGTTGAGGACTCCCAGGGCAACTACCTCCCTACTGAATGGCACTGTGTCGCCACCTCTGCTGGGTCTTTCCTGGCGATGGGACAGGACATATCCAGGGATGGTGATGATGGTGTCTGGGACATTACCTGTAAGATATGAGGATGACGATGTCAGTCTGTTGCTTGACTAGTCTGTGAGACAGCTCTCCCAATTTTGGCACTAGCTCCCAGGTGTTAGTAAGGAGGACTTTGCAGGGTTGACAGGGCTGAGATTGCCATTGTCATTTCCGGTGCCTGGGTTGATGCCGGGTGGTCCGTCCGGTTTCATTCGTTTTTTGTGACTTTGTAGCAGTTTGTTACAACTGAGTGGCTTGCTAGGCCATTTTAGAGTCAACCACATTGCTGTGGGTCTGGAGTCACGTGTAGGCCAGATCAGGTAAGGATGACAGATTGCCTTCCCTAAAGGACATTAGTGAACGAGATGGGTTTTGTTGAATGAGCAAGAGGGTAATGCTGAATGAGAAAGAGTTGTGTTTTCGCCAGAGGCTTCTGTTAAGCTGTGAGTTGAGTATGAGATGAGAGAGGGACAGAAGGTAGTGTTATGAATGGATGGTCCTCGTAAAGCACTCATAATTACCTAATCCTTAACCTATACATGTTCAGCTCATACCACGGAGTTTGATAGTTTAGCGTATTCATAAAGAGTGAGAACAACAAGCTATTTTATCAACACCTGTACTGCTCATATAATAATTCAAAGAGAATTACAATAGCTTTGTGACTTCATTGTTGCAGATTTACAAGAGCGTAATTATTAGCAGATCACAAGGTTATTCTGCACGCAGGATATTATATTAATTTTCCTGCATCAAAGTTAAACAACCCCAACAGTCATACTGTAATATGGTCGATTAATTATGCAATTGTAATATACTTATATGTAGAATTCTCATTGCCACTCTCAAGAATATTCTCGTTAATAGATTCCATTTGTTGCTTCTGGCGCCATCATTGCTAATCATTGAATACAATGTAATTAATATGGTGAATGACCTAAATTGATCACTTCACTTTTCATAGGGCAGATATTTCCTTCTCTTTTGAAGCACAAGGCATGCATTCCAGGATGCAACAGCAGAGAATTGGTGGTGGAAAGGCATACACACATCTCCCGTGTCCTTTGGAGGAGATAAATTATTGACATGGCAGTGACTGAGGGTGTTGCGCCCAGCCTCACCGAGATCATTCATTTTGACGGTATGTTTCTGTCTTATGCAGTTTCTCAAATCCCACTTCGCTCTCATCCCGCAATTTGGCATCAAGTACAAATTACAGATGGAGCGGTTATGGATCTGTTGTTTTGCACCCAACCCCATTTCCCTCTTCCCAGCCCTCCCCTTCTGCAGTTATGCTTTCAGATGCCCAAGAACAGACGCCTGGCCGGACAGTGCAGTGCGAGCAGGAAGGGCCTGTACAAAAGGAACTGAAAGATGAGAAACTCCATCATGCGATCCAAAATTGGAAGCCACTAGCACAGATACTGGCGCATACTTCAGAGAGTAGTATAGAGGTGGTATCAGCACATGACGAGTCACTGGAAACAAGTGGGTCAGCCAGACCAGGGAGAAAGAATTACGTGTGTTTGTCAACTCCCCAGAGGGCGAGGTTACAGATGTCATGATTAGATGACATGAAGGAATATATATTATATATATCTACATCAACCCTGGCTACTTTATAAAGCTATTATTTATTTATTTATTTATTTATTTATTTATCAAAAATAGATAAATGGCTGGACTGATAAAATGGCCACCGCTGATGACATGACAGTAGTTCTGGAAGTTTCTGAGGAGTTTAAACGTGGACAAAGGCTAATGCATCAAGCCCCTGGAATGTAACACTCCTTGCGTTGTATAAACATTCCAGCCAAGCCAACACAAAGGATAGTGGACGAGCCATCGGCACCAGCCAGCTATGGACAACGGCAGAGCTATTTGTAGACTCATAGACATTTAAAGCGCAGAAGGAGGCCATTCAGCCCATTGTGTCTGTGCTGGTCAACAAAGATCTGACGACACTAATTCTATTTCCCAGCATTTGGTCCGTAGCCCTGGAGGCTATGGCAATGCAAGTGAATGCCTTAATACTTCTTAAATGTTACGAGAGTTTTTGACTCAATCACCCTTTCAGGCAGTGAGTTTCAGATTCCCACCACCCTCTGGGTGAAAAAATTTCTCCTTAACTCCCCTCTTACCCTTCTATCCAATACCTTAAATCTATGCCTCCTGGTTATTGACCCCTCAACTAATGGAAAAAGTGCCTTCCTATCCACCCTATCTATGCCCCTCATAATCTTATATATCTCTATCAGGTCCCCTCTCAACCTTCGTTTCTCCAAGGAAAACAACCCCAGCCTATCCAATCTTTCCTCATTGCTCAGGCCCTCCAGCCCAGGCAACATCCTGGTAAATCTCCTCTGCACCCTTTCCAGTGCAATCACATCCTTCCTATAATGTGGTGACCAGAACTGCATGCAATACTCCAGTTGTGGCCTATCAAGCGTTTTATACAGTTCCAGCAAAACCTCCCTGCTCTTGTATTCTATGCCTCGGCTAATAAAGGCAAGTATCCCATATGCCTTCTTAACCACCTTATCTACCTACCCTGCTACCTTCAGGGATCTGTGGATATGCACACCAAGGTCCCTCTGATCTTGAGTACTTTCCAGGGTCCTACCATTCATATTGTAGTCCCTTGCCTTGTTAGCGCTCCCCAAGTGCATTACCTCACATTTTTCCAGGTTGAATTCCATTTGCCACTGCTCTGCCCACCTGACCAGTCCATTGATATCCTCCTGCAGTTTACGACTATCCTCCTCACTATTTACCACCCTACCAATTTTCGTGTCATCCGCGAACTTCTTGATCATACCCCCTACATTTAAGTCCAAATCATTTATGTACACCACAAACAGTAAGGGCCGCAGCACTGAGCCCTGTGGAGCCCCTCTGGAAACAGACTTCCAGTCGCAAAAACATCCCTCTACCATCACCCTCTGCTTCGTGCCTCTCAGCCAATTTTAGATCCAACTTGCCACTTTGTCTTGGATCCCATGCGCTCTTAGTTCTTGACCAGTCTGCCATGAGGGACCTTATCAAAAGCCCTGCTAAAGTCCTTGTAGACCACATCAAATGCATTACCCTCATCAACACTCCTGGTTACCTCCTCAAAAAATTTGATCAAATTTGTCAAACACGACCTTCCCTTAACAAATCCATGCTGACTATCCCTGATTAATCCATGTCTCTCCAAATGCAGATATATTCTGTCCCTCAGAATTCTTTCTATTTGTGTTTCCTAATCTCCAACATTGTGCTAATGGCTCTACAGTTACCTCTCAAAACACAATGGGCAGAATTCTCTGCCTGCCAGGCGGGTGGGCCCGACCCAATCTCTGGCGGGCGGGGAAACGATCCCCACCAGAGAGGCGGGGCCCGCTGCCATTTTATGTGGGCGGGACAATTAAGGCCCGCCCAGCGTGATGTCCGGTGGGAAGCGCTATGCGCTTCCTGTGCAGGTGGGGGGGGGGATTCCCCGAAAGTGAGAGTGCACTTTTTCGCGCATGTGCATGAAAGAGCGCACATCTACCTGAGACTAAGTGCTGCCTCAGGGAGATTGCTTACACTTTTAAAAAGATTAAAATTCGAAAATAAGATTCCCTAACATGTCCCCCTCATGTGACAATGTCGCATGAGATGGGACATGTTCATAAATTACAGTAAAACTTTATTAAACTTTTTAGAACCCTGCATGAAACCTCATCCCGCCGGTGGATGAGGTTTCATGTTTTCGCTATTTGCCGCCGGGGCTCCTGGCCTGCCCACCAACCTTAAGGTTGGACGGGCAGGTCCTTTAATTGTTTAAAGGATCCTGTCAATGGCCTCAATTGGCCATTGACAGGTCAGCGGGTGCACGGCTGATTTTGCTGTGCCCCCGCCTTCCTGAAAATTTAAATGGGGCGCGGTGATGTCGGTGGTTCCGCCCAACGTCATCCCGCATCATTTTACGCGTCGGCAAGCGGGCCCCGCCCCCTACTCACCGACGGCAAAATTCTGCCCAATGTGTTTTAACAAGAGGCCTTTTTAGCTGAATACCACCCTGTCACATGACTGAGGCTTGAGCTGTTTGAATTGCTTTAATTATACAGCTTTCAGATTTCCATCTTTGGTCTACTGTTTAACATCCGACGGACAGGCCATACAGATGCAAGCTTTGGCCAGATTGGACAACTGGCCCCCATCTAACCTGGCTCTGCTTGGAAGATTTTGTACGATCGCCTACAGAGCTGATTCAATCTCCCCATGCCTACTTCATCCTGGGACATGAAGACCACCAAGAAAGCGAATCTTACACCACTGGTCTTTGGCCAGCTGAACTCTATGAAAGAATTCCTCATTGGACTTTGATTCTGGACATTGGACTCAATAGAAACCATAATTCTTATTTTTATCGTGGTCTCTGCCCTGAACCCCCTTTTCCCCCTTTACCCCCCATTTATTGTATGAGTGCAAAAAGGGGCGGACATTGCGAAACCCCTCTCCTGCATTTTGTGTGTGTGTGTAAAATAAACCAACCCTCTTATTTCACCTTACCTCAAGTTTGCCATGGGGTTATTAACAGAAGATTGGATCATTCCAAACTGAAGGGTTGGGGAACCTAAGATAACACTTATAAAAGGAGGAAATCAAAAATCAAAAAACACCATTCCATTTGCGGACGGGTAGTGAGTGGATAAATCAGGGCTGTTCTAAATTAAACCCTCTCTTGTCTGTAACAGAAATTGAGAGCTCATGTACGGGATTGTTCCAATTTGAATTTGACCAGTGTCCAAGTTAAGAATCCAGCCAATTTAGAGATAAAAGTCAATTGGAAGCCAAAAGAGGGGAATTCAGTGGCTGAAACTCATTTTAAAACAAGTAACTTTACCACAGCAAATTCCTTGTCCTAACTCTAAGAAAATGGTAACATTTTATGCCAAAATTTTTGTACAGCAAGAGGATCTAAGTGGGGAAGGTTTGGAGGCCCTTAGCACAGATTACTTGAAAGCTGTAGCTCGGGAGATATAGTTCTTGCCCAGCAAGGTCAAAAGAAACGTTGGTGGAACATCTGGATCTGGCGTTACCAATAGAGCGGTTAAATGAGGAGCTCAAACATGACCCCGAATCCCCTCACTTAACCAATTTCAAGCTGCAAAAGCTTTAACGGCAGCTGGAATTTCAAGAGAGGGAAAGAGAGAAAGGAGAGAAGCGAGAGAGAAAGGGAAGCTCAGGAAAGATAGAGAGAAAGAGAGGGAGAGAGAGAGAGAAAGAGAGAGAGAAAGAGAGAGAGAGAGAGAGCAAAAGCAAAGGGACAGGAAAGGGAAAGAGAAAATTGGAAATTGAGCTAGCATCTTAAAAGGCAGAGAGAGAGCAGACAACTAGCCGCTGCAAGGGAAAATCTCTCTCTACCCGGCAGCATCCCCTATCTCCCTAACCTGGAACCGCTCTCTGAGGCTCTTAAGTATGTGAGATTCCTTCTCAAATTTGAAGAGAGTGATGTGGAGACATTTTTTAACCACCTTTGAGAAAATAGCAGGACAGCTAAAATGGCCGTCAGAGACCTGGACATTTTTATTTCAAGGGCAGCTGTCAGGGAGAGCCCAAGAGGTCTACTCCATGCAGCCTTCTGATGTGTCCCGAAATTATGAGCAGAGTAAGGCTGCCATCCTAAGTACCCATGAGTTATCCCCGGAGGCATACAACCAGCAATTCTGGAATGCTTGTAAAAAGCCAACCCAAATCTACATTGAGTTTGAACGGCTGAAACAAATGGTGTTTGACCGATGGATAAGATCCCTAAAAATCCCATGCACCTATGAGGGGTTGCGTGAGCTGATACTGTTGGTGGAATTCAAAAATTGCCTACCCTCCAACCGGCGAATACACTTAGAGGAGCAGAGAACCCTCACAGCCAGGGGTGCAGCAGTCACAGCAGACAGCTATGACCTCACCCATAGGCCTGGAAACTCAGGCAGACCCTTTCCAAACTGTACCCATGAACACTGGAAAGAGAAACAGGGCGATCTGGATAGGAAAGGGCCCCACCCAGAAAAGAAAACACAAGAGAGGGTGCGAGAAGCCCCCAGGCAGCCTGAAAGGAGAACTCCTGGAGGCCGGTGTGTTCTCATTGCAACAGAATAGGCCGTTCCAGACCTGAATGCCGGAGATTGCGAGGCTAGCCAGTTGGCCTAGTCGGGCTTCACATGAGTAGTTCCCTGAGGAATGCCCCAATGGGTGGTGCAGCAGAGCAGACAGAGCCACTCACTACAGAAACTTACCCCTTCCGAGGGCACAGAACTGAGTGTGTCTGAGCCAGACAAACTCCCAGAGTGTTTCTGGAGTTTTGTCCATTCAGAACCAGTGTCCTCCTACCCGGCCCTAACTGCCTTGGGGCATAGGGGCTACTCAGCCCTTAATGTTGGAGAGAAACTTAAACCTACCCTTTGAGTCCACCCTGAAGGTTAAAGCACTGATCAATGGAGTGGGAGCAGGATCTGTGCTTGCCCTCCTCCATAAGGTACACAAAGAGTGTGACCTTGTTTCAGGCTCTGTTACAGTTGGAATTGTCCCTAAACTATCTGTACCAGGAATTGATTCCCTCCTTGGAAATGATCTGGCTGGCAACAAGGTGCCAGCCAGCAAAAGAAATGAAGCCCATGCCAAGCAGCAGAAAACTGCAGATGGGCAGAGGGTTGGAGAAGGTTCCAAGGCCCAAAGGGTAGAATAGCATCCATAGACCTCTAGCAAGAGTTGCTCAAAGGTAGCAAGGCTGAAGCCAGGCCAGCAAAAGTAAAAGAGGTCCAGAAAAGGCTCCTAGAATCTGAAATAACTTCTCTAAGTATCCCAGAATTAAATAGGGATCAGAGAAGTCTAAGAGCAGGGAGAGAAATAGTGAGGGATAGCTGAAGAGCCTGAAAGAAGACAAGTTATTAAGCTCGAAAGGGAAAGGTTAAGGACTTGCCTGAAGTATGTCGAGCAGAAATCTTCTTTCCGACATTAAGTAGGGACAAAGGGAGTTGCCGGACCAATGAGCAGATAGAGAGTGCAATGCCTCACCCAGCCGAAAAGCCACAGGGGAGTGTAGCTGGAACTGCATGTCCACCTGAGGGCAGAATGGTTCCAAAAGACATAAAACAAGTTGTGAGAGCATCCACTCCCAAGCCAAAGGGCCCAGCCAGGAAGCCATCGATTGGTTTGGCCTGTACCTTTATGGCGAATTTAAAGATGATTTAAAGAAAAGTTTCTAAACTGGCCCAGAAAACATGAGGGTGATGCCTCAGTTAGTTGAAAAGCCACTGGGAGGTTCAGCAAGAATCTACCACCCACCAGGGGGTAGTGGTGTCCCAGAAGACAAAACGCCTATACCCCAACTGTCCAACAAAGGGACCCCAATAAGATTGGATCCCATGCTCACCCACCATAATGCAGAATTGCAAGGTGACTGGACAGAGTTAACCCCCCCCCCCACCCCCCAACCACTATTTAAAATCATGTATAAACTGCTGCAGCACTGTAGCCCTCTCCGGTATGGATGCGGGAGAAGCTCCTGCCAGAAAGCCATCGTCCTAACACCGAGGTGCAGAAAGGCTGGCCCAATTCCAATGCCATCTGCCTGCCTGTTGCTGTGCCAACTCAAAGTGCCTAGCAACAGAAACTGGAATTCTCTAGTTGTGCTAGTGCCCAAACTGGACCTTGTACTGGAATCCCCTCCAGAGGCTCAAACCCCTTTAAAACACCCCACTTTTCTGACCCTCAGCCTACCCACAGCCCCAGGGTCTGAACAGCTGAACCCCCAATTTACCAAAGTGAACAGGCAGGAGCTAAGCTGGATGACAGCAGCTCAGCCCTGTGATCCCAGGGCCCAGAACCCACAGAGTAAGATGTCCAGCATTCCCCTGCGGATCACTCAGAGCAGCCTGACCATCACTCGTCCCCTGAGTGCTAACCACCCTGTAAAAACCCCAGGCCCTTCTTGAGGATATTTAATCAGGAGGTAGGAATGTCTGACACCCAACAGAGAAAATTCAGAACTCTAGCACTGAACAGACATCCCCATTTCAAATCCTCCCAAGTCACCTAAACCTTCCCAAATCTCAGGGCTGGTCAAGGTCCTTGTGGATACCGTGTTCGGGGTTTAAATCACGGAATGAAAACCACCATTTCCTCTGCTAGCTGTGTGTCTGATATGTCAATATGAATGAGAGAAAGCACGTATACTTCTTCACTTCTTATCCATCCTTCTTGAAACCACATATATTAAAAAATTGAAATAGAGCTTATTTTTTCTCCAGTGGGGGAGATGTGTCATGATCAGAAGACATGAAGTAAAATATATGTCTACGTCACCCTGGCTACTTTATAAAATTATTAATTTTCTTTTAAAATGGATAAATGTCTGGATTGATAAAATGGCCACCATTGATGACAGGGGGTGAGTGAAGAAACTTCCAGAGGTACCATCATGTGGTCAGCAGCGGCCATTTGATCAGTGGGCAAAGGCCTACACATCAAACCTCTGGAATGTAACACTCCTTGCATTGTATAAACATTCCAGCCAAGCCAACACAAAAGATAGTAGATGAGACGTCTGCACCCAGCTATGGACAAAGGCAGAGCTATTTGTGACTCATCTCCAACATTGTGCTAATGGTTCTACAGTTACCTGCTCAAAACACAATGGGTTTTAACAAGAGGCCTCATTAGCTGAATAGCTTGTCTTAAAATCACCCTGTCACATGACCGAGGCTTGAGTTGTTTGAATTGCTTTAACTGTACAGCTTTCGGATTCCACCTTCAATCTGCTGATTAACACCTGATGGGCATGCCTTACAGGAGCAAGCTCTGGCCAGGTTGGATAACTGGCCCCCGTCTAATCTGACTTTGCCAGGAAGATTTGTACTATCACCTACAGAACTGATTCAATCTCTGCATTGCCTATTCCATCTTGGGACATCAACACCACTGGAAAAGCAAATCTTACACCACTGGTCTTCAGCCAGCTGAACTCGATGAAAGAATTCCTCATTGGATTTTGATTCTGGACTCACATGAAACCATAATTCTTCTTTTTATCGTGGTCTCTGCCCTGAAACCATTTCTTTCCCTTGTCCCCGTTTTATTGTATGAGTGCAAAAAGGGGCGGACGTTGCAAAACCCCTTTCCCGCACTTTATGGATGTGTAAAATGAACCAATCCTCTCATTTTACCTTATCACGAATTTACTGTGAGGATATTAATAGAGGATTGGATCAATTCAAACCAAAGGGCTGGGGAAATCAAAAATCAAAAACACCTTTCTGCTTACAGACAGGTAGTAAATGGAGGAATCAGGGCTGTTTAAATTAATCCCCCTCCTGTCCGTAACACAGATGAGATCTGCCACAGAGGACTCTGATTAGGATGTGCACAGGAAAAGATTGATGGTCACACACACAAAACTTCTTGGTGCGTTGGCAGGCCTACCATAGAGCCCCTTGTCACTGTCAACGAGCATGGATGAGTCCGACTCCAACATGATGCATGGCTTTTTGTAGAGCTTGTGACCTATCCTTTTCAGTGTGGACATGGTGACCAACTCCATGACAGCACTTACGCATCCATGTGCAGCACCTGATAGCCGATGTTTCAGCTCCTGCAGCACAAAGAGCAACCACCCAACATCTCAGTGCTGCAGTGGAAGCTCAGGTTGAGGTCATGAGATCTGGGCATGTTGCCATGCAAGCCCAACTCAGTATCACCCTGGTTCGGACTGCTGCCATCATATCTGTGGATACTAGTGCTCAAAGAAGCTTGCAGGGTACAACCTCATGTAGAGTTACTGAGATGTACAAAGAGCTGTGTGATGGACTAAGACATCATACTCTATATATACTCAATGCAATTTCTAAATTTTAAAACCGGGCCTTGGCTGGACAAGATCCTTAAAATGGCTAACTCTATGTCTGTCTGTGACCCCCCGGAACAAAAGAAGACACTTTGCAGTTTCGGGGAAACTCACACCTTGTTATCTCTGAGGAGCCACTTACTGCAAAGCCCAAATTCATAGAGAACTATGGGAAGTTCATTTGTATCTGATAACCCAGCTGGGCCGCGGGAGACAGAGGGTCTGCTAAGACGAAAGGCCCCTCAAACATTCCTTTCCAATCAAAATGGCTGGAACGTTTAGCAGTCTTTGAGACCCAGCCAAATTCCAGATGATGGATATACATCCTTTGTTGAAGGCCTGGTGGAGAGGTGGGGGTCATGTGACCTAGGACTCTGGCTTGTTGAACAAGTTAATATTGCCCTGCGGAGCTGAATAGCTCAGTCTGGTGCTTTAACATCTGACTAGCAGGCCACAGAGAAGAGGCTCTGGCCAGGCTTACAACTCGCCCTATCCACCAAGCCTCTGCTGAAAGTTATGTGCCATTGCCTACAAGACTGATTCATCTCTGTGCGCCAATCTCATCTTGTGAAGTCAACACCACCAGAAAAAAGAATTCTACAACAGTGGAACCAACAAGAGGGAAAAATATACATGGCCTCGCCCTCACCAACCTGCCTGTGCAGGTGCATCTGTCCATGACAGTATCGCTAGGAATGAACACGGAACAGTCGTTGTGGAGACGAAGTCCCACCTTCATATTGAGGATACCCTCCATCGAGTTGTGTGGCACTACCACCGTGCTAAATGGGATAGATTTCGAACAGATCTAGAACTCAAGACCGAGCATCCATGAGGCACTTTGGGCCAACAGCAGCAGCAGAATTGTACTCAAACACAATCTGTAAACTCATGGCCCGGCATATCCCCCACTCTACCATTACCATCAAGCCAGGGGATCAATCCTGGTTCGTTGAAGAGTGCAAGAGGGCATGCCAGGAGCAGCACCAGGCATACCTAAAACTGAGGTGTCAACCTCATGAAGCTACAACACAGGACTACACACAAGCCAAACAACATAAACAGCATGCAACAGATAAAGCTAAGTGATCCCACAACCAATGGATCAGATCTAATGATGATTTGCTGATGATTGCACAATGTTCAGCACCATTCATGACTTCTCAGGTACTGGAGCAGTCCATGTCCAAATGCAGCAAGACCTGGACAATATCCAGGCTTGGGCTGACAAGTGGCAAATAACATTTGCGCCACACAAATGCCAAGCAATTACCATCTCCAACAAGAGCGAATCTAACCATCGCCCCTTGACGTTGAATGGCATTACCATCACTGAATCTCCACTATCAACATCCTGGGGGTTAACATTGACTAGAAACTGAACTGGACTGAACTGAGCTGTACTAGCCATATAAATACTGTGCAGGTCAGAGGCTAGGAACCGTGCAACAAGTAACTCACCCCCTGACTCCACAAAGGCTGTCCACCATCTACAAGGCACAAGTCAGGATCGAATAATCTCCACTTGCCTGGATGAGTGCAGCTCCCACAACATTCAAGAAGCTTGATACCGCCCAGGACAAAGCAGCCCGCTTGATTGGCACCACATCCACAAACACTCACTCCCTCCACCACCAACACACAGTAGCAGCAGTGTGTACCATCTACAAGATGCCCTGCAGGAATTCACCAAGGCTCCTTAAACAGCACCTTTCAAGCCCACGACCACTACCATCTAGAAGGACAAGGGCAGCAGATAGATGGGAACACCACCACTTAGAAGTTCCCACCAAGCCACTCACCATTCTGACCTGGAAATATATTGCCGCTCCTTCACCATTGCCGGGTCAAACTCCTGGAACTCCCTTCCTAACAGCACTGTGGGTGTACCTACACCACATGGACTGCAGCAGTTCAAGAAGGCAGCTCACCACCACCTTCTCAAGGGCAACTAGGGATGTGCAATAAATGCTGGCCCAGCCAGCGAAGTCCACATCCCATGAATGAATATAGAAAAAATGCTTTTCAGCCCACCGACCTCCAGATTGGAATACTTCATTGGATTTTGATTCTGGACTCTGGAATCTGCGAGGACCAATATTCATTTCTTCCGTGGTCTCTGTAATATTAAACCTTCTTTTCTCTATCCCTCTCTTTATTGTCTCAGTGTGGAGGTGACATTGCGAGCCCTCCTTCTTGCGTTTTGTGTGTGTGCAAATAAACTAACCCTTTGAGTTCATCCTATCTTGAGTTCGCTGTGGTGTTATTAATGGAAAATTGGATTGCACAAAAACTGAGGGGAAATACGCCACTGCTTATTAATAGGGAAACAAATCAAAATGCATTTCTGCTTATGGACGAGTGGTGAGAGGAGAAATTAGTGCTGTTTAAATTAACCTCCCTCCTGACCATAACAGCTGTAAATAAATGATAATGGTTTTACGAAGTACAGTCTTAAGTTTAGCTTTCAAACCCCTAAAAAACCCCATCTAGGCATTAAACACAAGGTGAAACAAATGCTAGCCACCAAAATGTCCTGCAGCCTCCTTAATGAGCACCCGCAGGCATTTTAAGTGGCAATTAATCCATAAAGAGCCTCTAGGTGGACGTTCCTGGCATACAGTTCAACTTTATCAAGGTGGCATCTTGTGCTAAATGCAGGCTAATCCTTGGAGCATCTTTAGCACCTTTTGAACACACTGCTGGAAATCATCTACAGGAAGTTAAGAAATTGTGACTTGGTGATAAGAACATAAGAAACAGGAGCAAGAGTAGGCCATATGGCTCCCCCCTATCCTGCTTCAGCATTCAACAAGATCATTTCCACTTCCATAACCTTTGATTCTCTTATTGTCTAAGAATCTATCAATCTCAGTCTTGTATGTACTTATTGACTGAGCATCCACAGGTCTCTGGATAGAGAATTTCAAGGATTCACAACCCTCTGAGTGACAAAGTTTCTCCTCATCTCTGTCCTAACTGGTCAATCTATTATCCTCAGACTATGACCCCTAGTTGTAGATCTCTAGCCAGGAGAAACGGCCTCACAATATCGACCCTGTCAATCCTTCTCGCTTTCGGAGAATCCTGTTGTGAATCTGGTGAACTTCATTGCACCACCTCTATGGCAAACATAGCCTTTCTTAGGTAAGGAGACCCAAATTGTATACAGCGCTCCAGTTGTGGTCTCACAAAAGCCTTATATAATTTCAGTGAGACTTACTTACTCTTCCACTTCAATCCCCTTGCAATAAAGGCTAGCATACCATTTGCGTTCCTTTTTTGTTGTAACTCCAAGTTAATCTTTTGAGACTTGTGTACAAGGAATGCCAAGTTCCTCTGAATATCAATATTTACAAGTCTCACCGTTGAAAAAAAATTTTGCTTTTCTATTCTTCCAACCCAATGGATAATTTCACACCTGCCACCTTCTTGCTCAAATCACTTAACTAGTTTATATCCCTTTGTTTATATCCCTTTGATGCATTTTTACACCCTTCTGACAACTTACTTCCCACCTAGCTTTTTATCGTTGGCAGATTTGGATATGTTACACTTGGTCCCCTCAGCTTAGTTATTGATAAAAATTGTAATAGCGGAGGCTCTAGTACTGATTCTTGTGGCCTCCACTAGTTACACCCGATATCCTGAAAATAACCCATTTATTCTTATGCTCTGTTTACTGTCTGTTAGCCAATCTTCAATCCTTGCTAATATATCATTCCCAATCTCATGAACCCTAATCATGTGTAACAACCTCTTGTGTAGCATCTTATCAAATGCCTTCTGAAAATCCAAACATACTTCATTTACTGTCTCTCACTTACCTATTTGTCAAACATGCTTTTGCTTTCATAAGAGGATATTACGATCTTTCAAGTGCCCTGTTACCACCTCCTGAATCCCAATGTTTTAAAAGATGGCTGTAGTAAGGAAAGAATAAGGTGTGGGGGGAATGATCCGATTCAGACATGCTTAGACATTACTTCTCTCTGGTCACTGCAATGGGCAGTTCCATAGGTGAGTCATCAATCTCTACATTCAGAACTTTAATTGTAGATGTTTAGTATTTGGGGTACAAAGTGCAACATCACAAACAATACTCCCTTCATTGGAAACTAGCTGATGTAATCTTGCTCATGTCACTTCATCAGGCAGGTGATATGAGCAGGCTAGACATCTTTCAGAGCAGACTAAACCATTAAATTGGTTTATTCACAAGAATTATTTACAGAAACTAATGTTGAACGGACAAATAGAGCATTCTCCAGCCAGTTCACAAGGGCTATCTACCCAGTCACATGAAATTCCTTAAGCACTTCTGGCAGAAATTAAGATAATATATTTCTCAGGAGCAGGCTCAGTGGACACAGTGTGCAGATTTAGCAGGAATGAGGTAAGTTCACACTTAGAAACCCCATAATCCCCTGCTCCACAGCCAGATAAATCCAAACTGAGCAAAAAATTGGTAGATCTGTGATATTCACAGCCTGCATCCCAATCCCATCTAAATTTGCCTTTCAGCTAATGTTGAGTGAGAAAGAGTTGTGATTTCACCAGAGGTTTCTGCTGGGCTGTGAGTTGATTATTGAATGAAAGAGGGATAGAGGATAGCGTTATGAAAGGACAGTTCCCCCAAAGCACTCATAAAACTCCACTTGTAGGTGTTCAGCTCATACCACAGAGTCTGTATAATTTGCAGACTGAAAATGTATATGAGAACAGCAAGCTATTTTATCAACACCTGTACTGTCATAAAATAATTCACCAAAGAGTATTTCAACTTCATTACTGCAGATTTACAAGAACGTAATTATTAGCAGATCACAAGGTAATTCTGCACACAGGACTTATTACATCCATTTTCCATCAAAGCTAAACAATTTTAACAGTGATACATAATAAATCAACAATGTTTCTGTAATTATAATATATTTCTAAGTATTGCCACACCAAGAGTATTCTCATTAATAGATTTTCAATTCACCGCCTCAGGCATCATCATTGCTAATCATTAAATACAAAGTAATTAATATGGTGATTGGCATAAATTGAAAACTTCGCTGCTCACAGGAGAGATATTTCCCTCTCTTTTTCAGGACAAGGTCACACATTACAGGAGGCAGCAGCAGAGAGCAGGTGATAGAAAGTCATGCTCACATCTCCCTTTGTCGAAATTATTGGCACGGCAGTGACTGAGGCTGTTGCACCCAGCATCGCTGAGGTGATTCACTTTGAAGGTATGTTCCTGTCTTAGGCACCTTCTCAAAACCCACTTCACTCTGACCTCGCAATCTGGAATCAAATACAAGCTGCAGATGGTGTTACCATGGACCTGTTACTTTCCATCCGAAACCCTCTTACCTCATTGTAACCCTCACCTTCGGCAGTTAAGCTTTCTGGTACCCAAGAACTGCCACTTGGCCAGTCAGTGAAGCATGATCATGAAGGGCATGATCAAGAGTAGATGACTGATGAAAAAACTCCAAAGGCTATGTGCCCCCACCAAACGCCCCCCCCGCCTCACCCCCCACCCAAACCAGACATGTTATCAACAGGGGGGAGTGGGGGAAGGAAGGCACGTAAAATATGTCAGGTGGCCAGTCCACATCCTTCCCGCCCACCCCCAACCTGTTCCCCACTATGCAGGGGGTGGGTAAGGTACCCACTAACCCAAACACCCTTAGGTGTATTGAGGGTCTTAAGTGGCCAATCATTGCCCATTTAAGGCCTTCATAAATTTGATAAATGCTGGGCAGTGGCAGGTGGGAAGGAGTTAGGAGGCAATTTTTTAAAACTTTGTTGAAAAGGCAGGAAGGCAGACAATTCAGGTGCATTCAGGGCACCCCTATCCACCACCCCCTCCACCCCCCCCAACCCCCACCCTGCCCTGCCCACCCCCAAGATGTTAACCCACATTGTTGCATTGTTCCTCACTAGCTGTCCTCCAAAACCCACCCAAACCCCCTCACCCTCCCCTTTCTCCTCCTCCCTAGGGTTCCCATCCCTTCCTTCCCAAAAAGCCCCGGACTTACCCGGGTTCAGCTGCCATTGACGATCTCCAGGGGCCTCATTGCAGTCTCTGATGTTGCTGGCCAAGCAGATTGGCCGACAATGCTTGAGGGCAGGACTTCCTGTCCACTGAGAGGTTGATGTCCAACCCTATAGCTTGATTAGTCAGCCCCCAGTGTGTGATCGCTGTGGGGCAGGCTTTTTTAAATGTCGGTCCGCTAGCTGCCAAAATTTCTTCTCGGGGGGTGACGGTGGGGGGGTGGGGGGAGAGAGAGAGAGAGGGGGGGGAGTGGGGTGAGCAGCCCCACTCATATTCAGCCCCCACAAATTTAGCCCTATCACTCGATCCAACACTTGCAACCACCAGCATAGATACCAGCTCTGCACGTACGTAGGATGGTGGTAAAGAGATCTTATCAGCACGTGGTGAGTCACTGGGCACAAGTGGGTGCAGTAAAGCTAGGGGGAAGGGCTTGCGGGTGTATCAACCCAGAATCTTGCAGTTTATAGGTGAGTTTGCTACCAACTGAGCCATGGCTGAGATACATACCATTTGTCTTCCTAATTGCTTACCATACCTGCATGTTAACTATTGGTCATTTGTGTACAAGAACCCCCAAATACCTCTGAACACATATAATTAATGTCTCACTATTATAAAATATTCTGCCTTTCTATCCTTCTCACGAAACTGGATAATTTCACACTTCCCCACTTAATATTCCATCTGACACCTTCTTGCTCAATCACTATTTGCAACCTCTTTACATCCATCTGAGAGCTTATTTTCCCACCCAGTTTTCTTACTTATCTTACACTTGGTTCCCTCATCGGAGTCATTGATAAAGATTGTAATATCCGAGGCACAATTTGTGATCCCTGGGCACTCCACTAGTTACACCCTGCCAAAAGAGCTCTAAATCATTTGCCAAACATGCCTTTTCTTTTATAAGATGATATTGTGAATTTTCAAGTGCCCCTGTTACCACCTCCTTAATTCCAAGCCTGTGTGATTTAAAAGATGGTTGGAATAAGTTAAGAATAAGTCCCGGTTGAGGGGGCGCGTAGCGGTGGCTGCAGTGGGAGGGGAAAGATCCAATTCAGACATGCTCAGACATTACTTCTCTCTGGTCACTGCAATAGGCAGTTCCATAGGTGAGTTATCAAACCCCACATTCAGGACCTTAATTGTAGATGTTTAGTAATTGGGATACAAAATACAACATCACAAACAATATTCCCTTCATTGGAAACTTGCTGACATAATATTGCTTGCATCACTTCAGCAGACAGATGATCACAGCAGGCTAGACATCTTTTAGAACAGACTAAACCATTAAATCGGTTTACTCACACGAGTTATTTACAGAAACTAATGTTGAACAGACAAATACGGCATTCTCTAGCCAGTTCGCAAAGGGCTACCTACGGAGTCAGATGAGATTCCTTAAACACTTCTGGCAGAAATTAAGATAACATACTTCTCAGGAGCAGACTCAGTGGATACAGTGTGCAGTTTTATCAGGAATGAGGCAAGTTCACACTTAGAAACCCTGTAATCCCCTGCTCCACAGCTAGATAAATCTAAACTGAGCAAAAGGTTGGTGGACCTGTAACATTCACAGCCTGGATCCCAATCTGATCTAAATTTGCCTTTCAGCTAATGTTGAATGAGACAGAGTTGTGATTTTGCCAGAGGCCACAGCTGGGCTGTGAGTTGAGCACAGGATGAGAAAGGGACAGAAGGTGGTGTGATGAAGGGTCAGCCCCCTAAAGTACTCATAACTACCTATCCTCCTCCTGTGAGTGATCAGGTCATACCAAAGTGTCTGCTTATTTTAGTGCAGGAAATCATGTATGAGAAAAGGAAGCTATTTTATTAAAAATTCACCAAACAGCATTACAATGGATTATAGGAACTATAAATTAAAATACCAAATTGATCAAACAACTCCCAAATGAAGAAATTACCAACAAGATTTCACTTTGTGTAACTTTTACTTCAACACCAGTTGGAACCAATACAAATTAAACATGAATCAACAGGCAAGTGATACTTGAAAATAATTGGTAACTTTCACTTTAAATGGTCGATCCAACAAAGATAGGTCTTACATGACCACAAGCAGCTGATTACTTCCCTGCAGGCATGTGGCGCCATGTGTGGTGCCAAAGTTCTCTAATTGAGCCTCTTATCATAAGTTCTCTCAATTTCTCATGCAATCAATTCAGCACACGAGTCACGCTCACCAGCAGCCATATCCCTTCTAAGGTCCCCAGAGATGGTCTTCACCCAAATATGATAGTCTTGATTGCATGGATTGCCCAAAGACTCCATTATCCAACCCATTAATAAACCCCATTAAACGGCTTTAGTTGGCTCTGGCAAAACGGAAGCTGCAGCAGCAAAATTTCTGCTCTAAACCTGTCTTCAGCTTTCTGTCCTTTTTAACTGTATTGCACACTGTACAGCAGGGAGTTGAACCAGAAAATGCGGCGAGCCATTCAAAACTCCATTCACTTCAGCAGGAACCAAAAATCCCGCCTGTGGGTGGGGCCAAAAAATTCCACCGACAGCTCGTTGTAAATGTGCCTTCTCTGTTCTCCTCCTGATGTAGCTCTCCCTTGTGCTTTACAGCAGTAGCTGCTTTGTCTATCTTTTCTCTGTCTGGCCACCACGTGATCCTTTTACCTTAACTTCCTTGCTGTCAATGATCACCAGCTCACACAGACCAGTATTTCTTATTATTCAAGAAAATTACAAAACATTCATTTACAATTGAAGCAAACTCCTAAAAGTCATTTTCAAACAGTCTTAAAAACAATTACAGGTGCTAGACATTTTTTAAAAAGTACATATTTTCCTGCCTGTACTACTTCTGGGTCAAAGGTCATCACAAAATCAACAACGTTTCTGTAATTGTAATGTTTTCATATGTAGAATTCTTATTGCCACTCTCAGAGTGTTCTCATTAATTGATTTCCATTCATCATTTTAGGCACTCTTATTGCTCATCTTTGAATGCAATATAATTAAATTATAATAGGTACAAACTGATAACTTCATTGCTCACATGATAGGTATTTCACTCATGAAAATGAATATGCTGCACTGTTGTACATAGAGGCAACAACCTTTGCAGATATTCATTAATCTACCCCTCCTGTAATATCCAGAGCACCAGAAAAGCAGAACACGATCAGGCGATTCCTTTAGGTGAAAACCATAAGCATAGGTTTTAAAGGATAGTTGGAGGAGGAAAACAATGAGAGGGGGAATGTTCCGATTCAGACATGTTCCATTACTTTTCTTTGGACACTGCAAAAGGCAGTTCCATTGGTGAGTTATCAATTTCAGAACTTTAATTGTAGATTATTTAATAATTGGGATACAAGATGCCACATCAAATACAATACTCCCTTCATTGGAAATTTGCTGATATAATATAGCTTATGCCGCTTCAGTAGACTGTACAAACAGGCTAGAGAACTTTCAGAACAAAGTAAACATGCAAATTGGCTTATTCACAAGACTTCTTTACAGAAGTAGAAATAGAAAATGCTGGATACATTCAGCAGGTCTGGCAGTAATTGAGGAGATAGATACAGAGTTAATTTTTGATGAAAGGTCATTGACCTGAAACATTGGGCAGGATTTTCCCACGGGCTTCACGAGCTTGACCTCAGGATGGAATAGGATTGACCCAAGCCCTTGCTTGCCAACACAGGGAACAGCTGTGCAATTTTACTGCAGGCTGGCTCCTAGTTGGCTGGCTCCAAGCTCTCTGCCCAATTGAGGGAAGTGGATGGGCTTCTGATGCTGCCTGCCCAACCTGAGGACTGGTAGCTCTAGAGCTCCGGCAGCGTCAATGGAAGAAGTAGGCATGGCTGAGGCAGGCTAGGGACCGTTAGGGCACCTCAACATGGGGGCACCCTTGGAGGGCTGTGTTTAAAAGCCAATTCTGAGGGGATGAGGGATGGCGGCCCCTTGGAATGGAGGGAATAGCCCTAGAGGAAGAGTGTTGGAGCCGTAGTGGTAGCCTTTCCTACATGTGGCCCCTTCAGTGGGCCCTGGAGTCTTTAGCATCAATGAGCACCCCCCTATCTTTCGCAACGAGGCCTCCTCCATTAAGCTTATAACCTCTGCAACTGTTGACAACCTGAAGGATCGTCCCTACTTGTGATCATAAATATTTATATTGGCTGCCCACGTCCAATGGGCATTCAATCTGGGTCCAGCCCACCATTGAGAAACATCCCAAACGGCGGGAAAGTGTTGGAGAGCCGCCCCGACATGGAATACCAGCATTTTCCCGGACTCCTCCGACTCCATTTCAACCGCCACATAGCCCATAAAATTCTGTTCATTAAGAATATAGGAGCAGGAGTAGGCCATTCAGCTCATCAAGTCTGCTCTGCCATTCAATATGATCATGGCTGATCATCCACTTCAATGCCTTTTTCCCACACTATCATTGTTAATTGTGGGTCTGTCTCCACAGGTGCTGCCAGACCTGATGAGTATTTCCAGCATTTTCTGCTTTTATTTCAGATTTTCTACATCTGTAGGACTTTGCTTTTGGTTGAGTTATTTACAGAAATTAACATTAAACACACAAATACAGCATTCTCCAACCAGTTCACAAGGGGCTACCTAAGTCAGATGAGGTTCTTTAAATTGTTACAACATAAATTAAGATAATATATTTCTCAGAAGGAAAAAGCATGCAGTTTTAGCAGGATTGATGCAAGTTCACAATTGGTAGCTGTTTCCTGGTGTTCGACAAGGTGGGCAAACGGTTGAAAAAAATGTTGGTACATCTGTAACATTCTGTAGTAATTGAAGGTACAGCCTTTCCTACTGCCTATTAGAGGTCACGTGATTGTTCTTGGAAACTCCGACCAATGAGTCCTAAGCACAGGTAATCCAGTTGGAGTTGGGGGGGGATGGCCTTCTAGACGAGGACCATGTAGCTTATGAAAAGCTCTCTGTAATAAAGTTAACTGTTTCAAGTAGAAACCTGTCCGGTATGGTAAAGTCATTACACATTCGCATCCTGGACCCCAGTCTGATCTAACTTTTCCCTTCAGCTAATGCCCAGTAACCCATCCCGATCAGAACAATCTTACAAGATACACTGGGAGGGGAGCTCCACCAGGGCCCAAATAAGTAATCTAGGCATTCGGGCTTCCCATCCTCCGTGAACATGAGGCCTCCTCGCCCATCCACACAGAAAGCTCACATTGCTGCTCAGTGCTCAGGCTGGATCCTGAGGTCTCAATTTGGCAAGCTGCATCAAAAACCTGTTTCGTGTCCTGCAATGCAACAATTCAACTTGATTGAGGTCGGGGCCTCAAACCGATACAATGATGGTGGGGAGGTTGGTGATGGGGGCGGGGGTATGGTGGCGGCATCTCTTCATCACCTACAGCAGACAGTAATCAGCGCATTCCTGACACACACCGATACATACAACGAGAGTGACAGAGGCCGAAGGAGAGACAAACATCCTGAAAGCAAGGATGTCACCAACTTGGCCAATTATTGTTTCATTTCAGACTGCAAATGTAGTGAATATTTGCAGATGAACTGAAGTCAGAAACACGGGGGCATTCCCCAGTCACTCCCCCAAAAGTCAAAATCAGCCCCTCAGTTTCTTCCTTGTGCCTGTTTTGTGTTGAATCTACACCTCAATATTCTGTTACTGCAACAGGAGGAGTCAGCGGTCCATTTTGGTTCATACTTACCTGGTCTGGCCTACTTGTGACCCCAGGCCCACAGCAATGTGGTTGACTCTTAAAAGCCCTCTGAAATGGCCCAGCAAGCCATTCAGTTCAAGGGCTATTAGGGATGGGCAACAAATGCTGGCCTTGTCAATGATGCCCACATCCCATGAAAGAATAGAGAAGAAAAAAAGAAAAAAGGGAAATGATGGAAGTCTTGGAGGGGAAAAAAAGGCAGCATTTCAGAGCATTGGTTCTCTGCAGTGATTCAAGAAGGCCACTTTCTCAAGGGCAATGAGGGATGGGCAATAAATGCTGGCCTAACCAACAATGCTCACATCCTGTGTAAGAATTTAAAAAAAAATCAGGCAGCGCTTTTGCAGTACATAGAACAGCCAGCACAATAACTACAGGAGCCTTTAATAACATCGAACTATATGGAATTTACAACATGGAAACAGGCCACTTGGCCCGCCTGGTCTATACTAGGGTTTATGTTCCACACGAGCCTCCTCCCACCTTCCTTCCTCTAAACCTGTCAGGGTATCCAGTATTCCTTTCTCCCCCATGTGCTAATCTAGTTTCTCCTACAATGCCTCGATGCTATTTGCTGCACCTACTCCCTGTACCAAACCTGCTGAGAGTTTCTAACATTTTTCTGTTTTTATTTCAGGTTTCCAGCATCTGCAGAATTTTGCTTTGGGTTACTCCTCTGGTAGCGAGTTCCACGTTCTAACCAGGGTCTAGGTAAAGAAATTTCTTCTGAATTCCCTTTCTGATTTGTAAGTGGCCATCTTATATTTACAGGCCTTTGTTTTAGACTCCTTCAACAAGAGGAAGCACCTTCTCTACATCTACCCTATTAAACCTTTCCATTCTGTTAAAGACTTCTATCAGATCAGCACTCAGCCTCTCTTTCCTTGAAGCTCAAATCCCACAAGGTACTGCTGTATAAACCTCCATCTAGCTTTCCTTAACTTTGATTAAGGGTCTTTTTAACTTCAGCTAACAATGGCCATGTCCTGGACTGTATCACACATTAGTGAGTGGGAGTAGGAAGTGGTTGTGGCAATGTGGGCGAATAGGTCCTAACTTTGCCATCTGATTTGGTCAGCATTGGCCATTAAGTACCCTGCCTCTTTCCAGTGGAGAGCCTGGTTGTCTGGATAAAGGTCCATCCAAACATTGGGACAGAGGGGAACCCGATGGCAAGTCAGTGCTTTTGTTCAACCTTTGATCCCACTGCTGCCCCATTTTTAAGCACTAACACAGCTCTGGGTAAATTACAATTACTCCCTCTCTTTGTGATTCATAATATTACCCTTTCCTAAAGTATGGGAAGGTATTTTTGCCAACCAAAATGGGCAGCTTTTCCCCATGATGCTAAAAGAGGTATACCAACATTAGGGTTGCCAACTGTGATTAAATGTATTCCTGGAGGTTTCATCACATGACTTGTCCCCACGCTCCAGCCATTAGTCAGCCAACACGTTCATCCTTGTGATGTACAGCTTTCCTATGCCAATTGGAAAGCAAAGTGACTCATTACCAATTAGATGATGCTTGCCCGTCAGCCAAACAGCATTTATTTTCCCCATTTTGAATATTTTTATATCTGGAAAGAGAAATGTTCAAATAAAACAACAAAAAACCCAATCTTTTTTCATGTCCCGATAATTTTTCTTCAGGGTTGCACACAGTAGTGCCCTGGAGGTTGATCTTCCTGGAGACTCTAGGCCAATCCTGGTGTGTTGGCAACCTAACCAACATCGTCATCCAATTGTGGATCTCTTTGAATTTTTCCCTCTCATCATAATTTCCTCTTCATCACAAAATGTGGCATAATTAGAAGCTGCATTTAGAATTCTGTGTCCAGTTTTCTTCCTGTTGCATGGTAGGGCTTATGGCTTTGCTATCCAGATAGACTTGAAGAGCTCAATCTGTGTACTTTAGAGAAGCATAGATTTGAGGGCAACTTGATGAAAAACTCAATTTGTTTTACATAGGCAAAAGATTTCAACTGGATACTGGTTCTGTCATCTGCCAGATGGACCATGGGTCCTACTTTCATCTACTAAGACTGCCTTTTACTCCAGGATATTCCTGGAATGCAAAGATAACCCCTGACTTCTTTACTGTAAAACATCTTCTTAATCCCCTCACCCCTATCCTCTCCTTCCTTACCATCAACAATAAGTGTGAGAGCTCATGGACTGCTTTGTCACTATGATCAAGACCATTTGATCAGCTACCTCTGCCACGTCTCTACGTCTACTAGCCCATGGGCCAAACTTTCTTTAATGCTCCTTCATGCCCTAGCCCTAAACTCACATCTTTCTCTAGTCTCTCTCCTATCTCCTCTCTTGCCCTCTTTGTGCTCATCTTGTCCATGAGACCCAACACCTCTTCCTGCGATCCTATTCCCTTTAAACTGCTCATTATCTAACTTCTCCTCATGGTCTCCATGCTAGCCAAGATTATGAATGGTTCCTTCGCTTCAGGTGTTGTCCGTCTGTTCTTTACATCTGCTGTCATCACTTCTGTCCCCCAAAAACTAACCATTGATCCCACCACCCTAGCAAAATACCGTCCCACTTTCAACCTCTCTTTTCTCTCCAAAGTTCTTGGATGTGTTCTAAAAACAAAAAAAAGCTGCAAATATTCAGCAGGTCAGGCGGCATCTATGGAGAGAGAAACAGAGTTAACGTTTCAAGTCGATGACCTTTCATCCGAACTGGGAGAAGTTAGAGATGTGATAGGTTTTGAGCAAGAGGTGGGTGGGACAAGGACAACAAGAAGGTCTATGATTGGGTGGAAGACAGGAGAGGTTGAATTTCAGTAAAGTTAATCTTCCAGGCCAAGGGGAACAGTGATGGGGCAAGAAAAGAAACAAAAAAAATCAGAAGTTGTGCCTAGAGCAGGTGTGCTGCTGTCTGAAAGCAAAAATAAGAAGAAAGAGAGGAAAACTGAAACATACAAAGAAAATGAAATAAAATCAGGTTGTGGTTTGAAGTTGTTGAACTCAATGTTAAGCCCACAAGGCAGTAAAGTGCCTATTCAAAAGATGAGGTGCTGTTTCTCGAGCTTGCATTGAGCTTCTTTGGAGCAGTGCAGCAGGCCAAGGACAGAGATGTCAGCGTGAGAGCATGGTGGAGAATTAAATTGACAGGCAACGGAAGCTCAGGGCCACACTTGTGGATTGAACAGAGGCTTTCCACAAAGTGGTCATCCAATCTGTGTTTGGTCCAACCAATGTAAAGGAGACTGCATTATGAGTAGTGGATACAATATACTAAATTTAAAGAAGTACACCTAGATTCTGGTATAAAGAGATAAGACATGCTAATGTATGACATAGATGATAATATACCACTGACACTAGTCAGTCATGTTTTAGACTCCTGAGAGAGAGGTTGGAATCATGCCCAAGAACTACATGCCTACTCTGTAACCTGTTTAGATGTAGTACTAATAAACAAGTGTTAAGCAGATTCCAGAGTATGTCTACGGTCTGTCAAAGAATCAAGTCCCAAGCTTAGAATCCAAGACAAAAGGGCCCAAGCTCAGAACATAGACCACTGCTTCATCTGGAAGGAATACTTGGGGCCTTGGATGGTGAGGTGACAGGGTGTAAAAGAGCAGGTGTTACATCTCGTGTGCTTGCATGGAAGGGTGCCATGGAAAAGGGACAGGGCGTTGGCAGTGATTCAGGAGTGGACTAATGCATCATGGAGGAAACGATGCCTTTGGAATGCTGAAAGGGGAGAATTTGTGGTAGCATCACTCTGGAGGTGGCAGAATATGATCCATTGAATATGGAGGCTGTTGAGGTGCTAAGTTTCACATGGTCTATCTCTGACTCTTCCCTTCCCTTCCTTGACTTCTCTGTCTCCATTTCTGGCAATAGACCATCAACTAATATTCATTGCAATCCCACAGCTACCTTGACTACACTTCCTCCCACACTGTACCCTGTAAGGGCTCCATTCCATTCTCCCAGTTTCTTCATCTCTGTCACATCTGCTCCGATGATGATACACCAGTGCTTCTGAGATGTCTTTCTTTTTCCTCAACCGAGGTATACACCCCCACCCCCCAACATGTTTGACAGGGCCCTTGACCATGTCTACCACATTTCCCACTATCACCCGCTCCTCTCAGAACCACCTTGGGGTTCCCCTTGTCCTCACTTCCCACTAAAGGCACTATATAAACATAAAGATAAAAACAAAAAGCTAAAAGCTACTGCGGATGCTGGAAATCCAAAACAAAAACAGAATTACCTGGAAAAACTCAGCAAGTCTGGCAGCATCGGCGGAGAAGAAATCAGTTAACGTTTCGAGCCCTCATGGCCCTTCGGCAGAACTGGAGCATAATTAGAAGAAGGGAGAAATATAAATTGGTTTAAGGTGGGTGGAGGGGGGGGGAGAGACACATTGAGGGTGTGGTGTGGTGATTGTGGAGATGAGCAGATAATCAAAAGATGTCACAGACAAAAGGATCAAAGAGGTGTTGAAGGTGGTGGTCTTTGTCTGAGAAAAGTGCTAATTAAGAATGGAAGACAGGATATTCAAAGTACAGCTCTAGTGGGGGTGGGGTGGAAAGACTAAAGGTTTTAGTTTTAGATTTAAAAATAATGGAAATAGGTGGGGAAAGAAGAATCTATATAAATTATTGAAAAAAAAAGCCGGGGGGGGGAAAGAAACGGGGTGGGGATGGGGGGAGGGGGAGTTTAAGATTTAAAGTTGTTGAATTCAATATTCAGCCCGGAGGGCTGTAAAGTGCCTAGTCGGAAGATGAGGTGCTGTTCCTCCAGTTTGCGTTGGGCTTCACTGGAACAATGCAGCAAGCCAAGGACAGACATGTTGGCAAGAGAACAGGCTGGAGTGTTAAAATGGCAAGCAACAGGGAGGTTTGGGTCTTTCTTGCGGACAGACCGCAGGTGTTCCGCAAAACGGTCGCCCAGTTTGCGTTTGGTCTCTCCAATTGCGTTTGGTCTCCTCTACATTGGAGAGACCAAACGCAAACTGGGCGACCGTTTTGCGGAACACCTGCAGTCTGTCCGCAAGAAAGACCCAAACCTCCCTGTCGCTTGCCATTTTAACACTCCACCCTGTTCTCTTGCCAACATGTCTGTCCTTGGCTTGCTGCATTGTTCCAGTGAAGCCCAACGCAAACTGGAGGAACAGCACCTCATCTTCCGACTAGGCACTTTACAGCCCTCCGGGCTGAATATTGAATTCAACAACTTTAGATCTTAAACTCCCCCTCCCCCCATCCCCACACCGTTTCTTTCCCCCCCCCGCTTTTTTTTCAATAATTTATATAGATTCTTCTTTCCCCACCTATTTCCATTATTTTTAAATCTAAAACTAAAACCTTTAGTCTTTCCACCCCACCCCCACTAGAGCTGTACTTTGAATATCCTGTCTTCCATTCTTAATTAGCACTTTTCTCAGACAAAGACCACCACCTTCAACACCTCTTTGATCCTTTTGTCTGTGACATCTTTTGATTATCTGCTCATCTCCACAATCACCACACCACACCCTCAATGTGTCTCTCCCCCCCCCCCACCCACCTTAAACCAATTTATATTTCTCCCTTCTTCTAACTATGCTCCAGTTCTGCCGAAGGGCCATGAGGGCTCGAAACGTTAACTGATTTCTTCTCCGCCGATGCTGCCAGACTTGCTGAGTTTTTCCAGGTAATTCTGTTTTTGTACTATATAAACATATGTTGTTGTTGTTGGATAGGTCGTGCTTACAAGTTATAGAGGAGCAAAACTAAGTTTGTTGATAGGTACTTCTTCTTTACCCAGAGGCTGGTGGGAGGCTGATTTGCTGTATACCTTCAGCAACTAGTTTTTGGTTGGGGTGGAGATTGCACTGTTTGAGGTAGGTATTCTGGAATATAAATCAGGGTCAATGTGGTCTCCTGATCTACACTCTCCTCTCAATTTCCTAAGGGGATTGGAGAAGAATCTTTCAGCCTTTCATCTCCTAATTAGCCCGAATTTTCTTATCTGTTTTTTCTCCTCTCCTACCAGGAGATTACAGTCCTCCAGGTGAGTACAGGGAGTTTGGAAAAAATGGGAGAATACTGGCCTTAAATATCAGCAAACTAAAAGATGGATTAATTGAACACAGCTATAGCAAGCAAAAATAAGTTAAAATATAAATGTAATCCATTATTGATGAAGGAAGGTGGGATAGTTTACAGCATGGAGAAAATGTCAATTGTTTATTTTTACAAACCTTTTTGATTATAGAAGGCAATAGTATTATCCATCTAGTGGGGTAAAGGATATGTCCTTTACTCCTGAGTTTACAGAAATTCTAAAGTCAGAAACAAAGTGCCATATCAACTAAAGCGGGCGCTAGCAGCAGGGGGAAAACATCTAAAAGATACTTTAGGAAATGAGGGCAGAGTAGGTAGTACTGTAGCAGAGATTCTGCAACTCATTGAGTACAAGGGTGGCACCTTGAGCATGAAAATCACTAATGTGATTTTGATCTTTTTCACTAAAAGCATTCCCAGTACAATGTGGGGATTGTTAGGCAGATTAGCTTGTTTTACACACAGGCGAAGTACCGAATGGTAGGAAAAGGAAACAACTCTAACAAAATGAACAATAGTAAAGCAGGTGGCCAAAGGTTCCCAACTCTGGTCACATGACCTGCCATCATCAACTTCCACCATTGGTTGACTGATATATCCACCCTTGTGGTGAATTGCCTTCCCATACCAATTGGAAGTTGAAAAAAACTTTCATTATCCAATTGGATGATTCTTAACACTTCGCCAAATAGCCTTTTGCCCCTTTGCCAATATCCAATAAATAAAAGTCTTCAAAGAAAGTGCAAAAAAGCACAATTCCTTTTAAAGTCTCTATGGCAGCTGGTGGAATTTAAATTTGATTAATTCATAAATTTGGCATTAAAAAGCTAGGCTCAGTAATGGTGACTGTAGCAACTGTCATTGATTGTCGTAAAAACCCATCTGGATTACTAATGTCCTTTAGGAAAGGAAATCTGCCATCCTTACCCAGCCTGGCCTACATATGACTCCAGACCCACAGCAATGTGATTGACTCTTAACTGCCCTCTGAAATGGCATAGCAAGCCACTCAGTTCAAGGGCAATTAAGGATGGGCAACAAATGCTGACCTTGCCAGTGACTCCCACATCCCATGAAAGAATAAAGTAAAGGAAAAGATTTTGTTCCAGGATCACTCTTAGCAGATTGATTGGCAATTCCTGTGGAGTCTTGGACACTTCTGAAGGTTGGCAACCCTGTAATGGCCTGGGGTTTTTCACTCGTACTTACCAAGCTGAGTTTTTCCATCCATTCACTTCAATGAGAAGCTGGTGGGCACAGAAGCAGAAACCTAAACCAATAACTTTAAGGCAACATTGGGATTATGAGAGCCAAGGAAGAGAATGAGTGATGGTGGTATTGTGGTTGATATTATATTCCTGACTTTTATTTTTAAAAAAGACTTGCATTTACATAGCACCTTTCACAAGTTCAGAATGTCCCAAAAGCACTTTACACCCAGTTCTGAAGTGTAGCCACTGTTGCAGTATTAGTTGCATGGTAGCCAATTTGCGCACAGCAAGATCTAGAAATCAGATAATGACCAGATAAACTGTTTTGATCTGTCTTTCAAGGGATGAATATTGATGAATATTTGCTCAAACCCCCCCCTTTCCCCCACCCCTGCCAATCACCAGTGCTACTCAAAGGGACCATGAGCTAGTTATAGATTAGCTGTTAATTATTTCTCTGGGCTCTTGGTGCAATCTTGCATGTTTTTGGAGTTGTCCTATATGTATGGCTGGTGATTGTCTGGCTGGTGAAATACAGTAATAATGGGGTCTATGTCTATGGATTGTGTGTGTGTGTGTTGTCGGCGGGGGGGGAACTTAATTGAATTAAAGGCAGCTG
This sequence comes from Cetorhinus maximus, assembly GCF_964194155.1. Taxonomy (NCBI): domain Eukaryota; kingdom Metazoa; phylum Chordata; class Chondrichthyes; order Lamniformes; family Cetorhinidae; genus Cetorhinus; species Cetorhinus maximus. Next base: position 51,193,601 of record NC_135899.1, read on the forward strand.
GTCTGAAGGCTTTGATGTATCAGAAGATAAGCGAGGTTTGAAATGTTAGGTAGGTAAACATGCGTGAAGTTTTAGAATGTGAAGTGTAAAGGAAACATTTGCATTTTCAAATAAACCAGACTAGCTTGAATTCAAAAGAGGGGGTGAAATGTTTCACTTAGCCAGGAGAAGTTAAGAAACAGTGTGTTTATATTTCTAAAAGATTACTAATAAAATTGGTGCTATGATAGATTTTTATTATTAGAGAGGTAAACTCCAAAGACATAGTGAAACAATGGGAATTTGCATTCAAAGGGGAAAATATGTATATAGGAGAGAAGGCTGTGTGGAAGGGAAGGAATTCTAAGATCTAACAAGAGTAGAAACCTCCAGCCTCTGTGCCCAAACTGCTGTCTGCAAGAACTGAAGTTAAGAAAACTCATTTTGAATTCGACTGTTCAGGATATCGTGTTACTTTGCCTGGGTCTTTTAAAACCTATGTGTTTTTACTGTTGCCTTAACAGAGGTGTAACTGGGAGTTAGATTAACTAGGGGAGCTAGGAGTTATCATAGTAGTAATTTTTAAACCTACGTATGTGTTTAAAATCATTTCTTCTATTAATTAAGGTTTAATTTAGCTTTGTAAGGAACCTATAAAATTTGGTGGTCTTCTTTTTTCTGAATTCAAAGCCCACATCTTGAAAAAAGCACAAATTACAAATAGTTGGCAGCTGCTTCAAATTTCCCTCTGGGATTTGGGCAGCTTGGCATTTACCATCTGCCTGCCATAAGTGATGGAGTACTTTTTTGCTGGTTTAAATATGCTGAAATAAATTGCTTGTAGACACGAGCGTGTGGTAGGCTTTCTTCTCGGAATTGAGCATGACTGGGAGAATGATGAGCGGTCACACGGAGCAGGACAAGCTGCTAGGAGAGGGAGTTGGAGGGGAGAAGGGCTCTCAGCAGAAGACCATATCTACCCAGATCCTCAGGGATTATTTCTCTCACCTTAACTTCAGTGAGGACCAATACATGAAGCATCTTTGCTTCTTCAAAAAAAGGTAGCACATGAAATCTGCTAATTGCTGTAGCCAGAACTGCGACCTCAAAGATGAAGAAGGACAGTATTGCCTGTGGGTATTAAGGTGACCATGGCTCTAAATGTTTTTGCATCTGATTCCTTCCAGATGTTATGATATGGCAGGTGATGTGTGCCAGGCAGACTAAATCCACAAGGGAAACTTGACCACGCTATCACAAGAAGACTTGGGCACTGAATTCAGAAGTAATCAATCCACTAACATCTTTATAGAGATTTTAAAAGTTAAAAACATTTATTAACAAAAGAAAAGATTTCAAACAAATACAGAAGATTAAAGTTACTTAATACTATAACAATTCCCTAAATTCCGAATTAACCTGACTCCCAACTACACACCCCCTTTAAGGCAACAGTCCAAAATAGATTTTAAATTTAAATAGCAAGCCGGCAAGTTTACCACAGCACCCACTCAACAGTGGAATTCCAAAGGCTTTTCTCCAACTTTAGTTACTGGACACAGCAGACTTTTGCAAGAATGGTTGGAGGCTTCCGCAAGGCTGTTTCCCACACTCCTGTTTGAGCTTATATGGGCCCCCAACATGGCCTTTCATTCCTCTTTATATATGTTTCTCTCTCTTTAATCTGTAAATTTCATTGTTCTGTATGTCTTTGGAACTTTACTTTTCCCATAATATATATATCTTTCATGTTACCAATATGGTCAGTACCTTTTGGGAAAAATAAACATAATAACCTTGCCCTATTTATATTGTTCGTTGCAAACATCCTACCATCCCTTTGAAACCCAAACAACCCCTTCACTTATCTAAAAATGCAAATTTCTTTCACGCCCTACATGCAAGTCTTCATCCATGTTTACTCATTAGCATTTCAAATGTCTTTTACCCCTAACTTCTTTTGATAATTTCAAGCTTGCAGCCAACCTGACTCTAATTTAATTAAATCACACAGATATAACCATCTGCACTCACACCCATTAACCTACTTTACAATAAACCACAATAATATTATGAAAATTATTATAGTTCCATTGCTTTACCTGCACCTCAGGTAAATGTTACCATTTTCCGGAATTGAAAAGGATTCCAGTCCTCAAATGTGCAGCTGGGTTGTGACCATGAACAGTGCACCCTGCACATGAGTGCATGTAATCCCGACATATTCACGATTTCGTCATTCTGCGGCAGCTACATTTGACCCACCATGGCAAATCAAAGACTGGTTTTAGGGTAAGAAGAGTTATTCACTCAGGAAATGGTTCATGACTCTGCTCTTGAATCCATGCATATGTGCACAGCAGGCCTATAAGGAAAACAATGCTGCCACAGTAGGTGTACAATGACTGCATGCTGAACAATCTCACTGTTATGAGGGAACAGCCCTTGCCACGAATCAGGCGAGAAGCTGAGGAGCAGAGACAGAAGAAAGGGGAGGAGGAAAAAGCAGAGGAACAAGAAGGGGAGGCCACAATGTCGACAGCCCATTTCTGTCTGAGCTCTACATGATGAAATAATTAATGAGCGCAGCTCGTAACCTCAACCACATCTCGTCATTCACCAACAGCCCCACACACCTTGTCATTACTCGATCACTGAATACCATATTGTTCTCTTTCCTACCATATAAAAATAAAAGTCCAAAGAAAATGGACATTCCAATCTAAATTTATGAATTAAATCATGACATAATACATGCAAAACAACAAAATAATCACCCTTGTACATTCCTTTAGTACCTCTTCCTTTGCCTTCCCCTGGGGCTGCAGTGGTGCCAATTGAGGAGACTGCAAATGGTCTTGCAGAGTGACCTTCAGCAGCTCTAGGCCTAAAAGGCCTGGATGGACCAGCTGGCTGACAGTCAACAGTGGAGACATCGGTGTACAAACGTTGCCATTCTGTGTACAGGAGGTTCATACACCATAGAGTCGCTATCACTCACCTGGGGAGACACCTCGACAATCTAGTAATGTGTCTTAGAATAGATTGAAGGACTGCTATGGTACCTTGAAAGCTCCTTCGAACAGTGGTACCCAGAGCCAAGGTGGCAGCAGTCTAAACTTGCATGGCAGTAGTTTGAGCTTCCACTGCAGCACTCAGACTTATGGTTGAAGCTGTTTGTGCTGTAATGGTTGCTGTAACATCAGCCATCAAAAGCTGCATTATTCTGGCTTCCATAGGTGTGCTGATGAAAATACTCACCCGTTTATGTGGGAAAGGATGGGCTTCGAGCTATGCACAAAGCCCTTGTCAAGTTGGCGCTGGTCTCCTCCATGTTGCTGAACATTGAACAGAGATGTTCTGGCAGGCTTTCCACAGCACCAAACATTTGCGTGTGCACAGCTCTCAGCCTTCTGTAGCATTGGAGTCTTCAGCTGAGTTCTCTGCAGCAGAACTGGTGTGCAACCTCACTTTCTGGTGAGTTGGCCTCTGTGGCATCCTTTCCCTCCACCCTGACTCCTACTCACTTGGGTCCAGTGTGCCACCAGACGCAGATCTTTCCTCTATCTTAACCTCTAAAATGCAAGTAGTGTCAGTATCCAAGCTGATGGCTGTTGAGTGGGAGGTCAAGTGATGATGTCTCTTCATCTTCACTCTTCCTCCATCGGCTGGGCTCTTGGGTATCAGAAATGGAAAAGAGACAAGAGTTATATTATGCCGAGGGGAGAGGAGGAAGTAAGAAGTCTGTCCTTACACTCCTTGTAGCCTCTTACTCAAGAGACTGAAGGATGAGGGAGAGAATATAAGGTGGCTTGAGTATGGACATAATTTCATCATCAATCGGTACAGCACTGCCTGTATCCATGGCTCCAGCAATTCCTTTTGTCATCTTTTCCATGGAGGCTAAAGCAAATAGACATGCCTCTCTTTCTCCAGTATGTTTGGGTATGTGGTTATCATGGTTGAGTAGCTACCTGTGAGTGCAAACTGAGAGTTGTGGGTGTGCTGAATGTGTGAGGCGGCAATAAATTGCATGAATGTTCGTGTTGAGTCCTGACTGGTAGAGACTGTTAGTTGGTGAGTGATGTGGCTGAAATGAATTAAGCAGTGGAGGAGGCTACAGGTGGGGCTGGTAGGAAATGCCATTTAAATATGAAGTTGTTCACCTTGACAACTCGTGCAAGCTCATTAAGTTTCTTCCTGCACTGTATCCACGTTCAACAAACAATACTCCAGGTATTGACTTTCACTGCCTCCTGAGCATGTATCTGGAGAACCTCCTGCTTCCGCTGAGGATACATGTTATCTTCCCTCTGTTCCATCTCTTCCACCAAGGCCTTCAGCACATTATCAGAAAAACTCTGTGCACAGTCACTACCAGAGCAATGGTTTAGTTCACAAAGGAGTGCCCCCACTTCCTGCAGCGACAATGCATCTCCTGCTTAAGAGGTGCAGACTGCCTTAAGGTAGCGCCAGTCGCCTGTGACATTGGGTCTTCTGCTATGATAGCTGGTGGTGCTGGTTGCATGCAACAATCATATAAAACAGCAGGTAGCGCAAATTTAATGTCATGCCTGCATTGCAATGGATGAGTGTGGGTTAATTGTACGTCATGTGCACTGCATCCATTTCAGGTCTTGTCCAAGTTTCCTTTTCATCCCAAGTCTTGTTGGTGAAAACCATAAGTTGTTTAACACAGAGAGAGGGGGTTCATTGATATCCCACCAAAATACAAGCTCTAGGGGACTGTGGAGAAATGACTTTTGCGTTGTCTTCAATTGAATGAGAAAGGATGTTGCAGTATTGATGTACCCTGAAAAAGGATGGCATGAATAATAAAAACAGAATTACCTGGATAATAGGCTGTCTGATTCAAAGGCATATAACATAAAAGGAATGGCAAACAATGGAGGAGATTAAGCGAATTGTTGGAAGGTTGGAGGTTGATATGTGATTAAACAACCTGCAATAACAAGTCTGAAGAAAGACTGCTCAAACGGTGAGCTAATAAACTAGAACTCAGAACAATAGGAGGGATAAATTTAATAAAATGCATACAGTAAATTCACAATCAAAAATAAAAAGCAATCTTCAAAGAAGCTAAATTCTAGGGGAAAAATTGAATACAAGGTCGAAAAAGAGAAAGTGAGAGAGAGGAAGCACACAGGGACTAATATTTTAATTGAGGTTGTGTCTCACTGGTGATAAAAGAGAAATGCAAATTCTGGAAATCTAAAAAAAAACAGCCTAGTCCACTGGTCAGTGAGAGAAGGAGAGCTTCAGGGTTCTGTTAAAGGATCCAAACAAAATGTTCCTTCTCTTTCAGATGCTGACTCACCAACTGTGCATTTACAGTATGTACAATTTAGTGCCAAGATTACTTTTGTTCACGTTGTCCTTTATGATGTTTGTTGTCTTCTTTTAGAATTCTGACATTTGTAACAGCATTTGTTGCCCTTTGACCCATTTGTCTGGGTATAAAACACTTACATGCACAACATTCTTCAGTTTAATTCTCAACCCTGGCTCCCTGTAAATGGCATCGTGCTCTCATCGCGGTTGCATGTTGTAAAAATGTAGTCACTGGCTAATGGGCCTGAAGTTTTTCAAGGTATTCTTGTACCCTGACCTGTAGTATTCTCTTACTGCCTCCAGTGCCGTGGGCAGCTCACCTGTCAGAGTGAGAATATTACACTACACTTTTCTGTAGTTGCATTCGGGATGGTTCCTTAATTGACCACCAAGGGAGAAATCCTTCGATCCATTACGTGTCAGGAGTCAGTTTTGCCTTAAATCTCCCTAAGAATGTAGGCGACTCATTGGAGGATGAGGCTCCACAGATATCCCATCCTCAATGATGGGGGAGCCCAGCACATTAGTGCAAAAGAAAAAGCTGAAGCATTCGCAACAATCTTCAGCCAGAAGTGCTGAGTGGATGATCCATCTCGGCCTCCTCCAGAGGTCCCCAGCATCACAGATGCCAGTCTCCAGCCAATATAATTCACTCCATGTGATATCAAGAAATGACTGAAGGCACTGGACACTGCAAAGGCTATGGGCCCTGACAATATTCCAGCAGTAGCACTGAAGGCTTGTACTCCAGAACTTGCCATGCCCCAAGGCAAGCTGTTTCAGTACAGCTACAACACTGACATCTACCCGGCTATGTGGAAAATTGCCGAGGTATGCCCTGTGCACAAAAAGCAGGACAAATCCAACCCAGCCAATTACCGCCCCATCAGATAACTCCAGATCATCAGTAAAGTGATGTAAGCGATCCTCAACAGTGCTATCAAGTGGCACTAACTTCATAATAGCCTGGTCACTGACGCTCAGTTTGGGTTCTGCCAAGATCACTCAACTTCTGACCTCATTACAACCTTGGTTCAAATATTGACAAAAGAGCTGAACTCCCGAGGTGAGTTGAGAGTGACTGCCCTTGACGTCAAGGCAGCATTTAACAGGCAGTGGGATCAAGGATCCCTAGCAAAACTGGAGTCAATGGGGATCAGGGGAAAAACTCTCCGCTGGTTAGAGTCATACCTAGCACAAAGGAAGATGATTGTGGTTGTTGGAGGTCAATCATCTCAGTTCCAGGACATCACTGTAGGAGTTCCTCAGGGTAGTGTCCTAGGCCCGACCATCTTCAGCTGCCTCATCAATGACCTTTCTTCCATCATATGGTCAAAAGACTGGATGTTCGCCGATGATTGCACAATGTTCAGCACCATTCGCAACTCCTCAGATATTGAAACAGTCCATGACCAAATGCAGCAAGACCTGAACAATATCCAGACTTGGACTGACAAGTGGCAAATAACATTCGCGCCACACAAGTGCCAGGCAATGACCAAATCCAACAAGAGAGAAGCTAACTATCGTCCCTTGACATTCAATGGCATTACCATCGCTGAATCCCCTATCAACATCCTGGGGATAACCATTGGCCAGAAACTGAACTGGACTAGCCATATAAATGCTGTAGCAACAACAGCAGGTCAGAGGCTAGGAATCCTGCAGCGAGTACCTCACCTCCTGACTCCCCAAAGCCTGTCCACCATCTACAAAGCACAAATCAGGAGTGTGATCGAATACTCACCACTTGCCTGGATGAGTGCAGCTCCAACAACACGCAAGAAGCTTGAGACCATCCAGGACAAAGCAGCTCGCTTGATTGGCACCTCATCCACAAACATTCACTCCTCCACCACCGACAAACAGTGGCAGCAGTGTGTACCATCTACAAGATGCACTGCAGAAACTCACCAAGACTCCTTCGACTGCACCTTCCAAACCCACGGTCACTACCATTTAGGAGGACAAGGGCAGCAGATAGATGAGAACACCACCTACTGGAAGTTCCCTCCAAGTCACTCACCACCCTGACTTGGAAATATATCGCCGTCTCATCACTGTCGCTGGGTCAAAATCCTGGAACTCCCTTCCTAACAGCACTGTGGGTGTACCTACATTACATGGACTGCAGCGGTTCAAAAAGGCACCTTCTCAAGGGCAATTAGGGATGGGCAATAAATGCTGGCCCAGCCAGTGAAGCCCACATCCCGTAAATGAATAATAAAAAGAAACCAACTCTCATACCCTAGAGGAATGCAACTGTTTACTTTCAAACAATTTTTGGTGAGTTTGTTGACACTCGAATCAAGATTTAATTAATTCGCATGGGTGAATTCAAATTAGCCTCCAGCTGCAGAGAGCCGGTGAGAGTCCCTCATTGCCTCTTTCTGGAAAGGCCTGCCGAATGAAGTGTCAATCAAACACTTAACTGGGCAATGGCGGGCTTGCCCCGCGATCAAGAAACCTTGGGGCAGAAGTCCCACCCAGCAAGAGTTGCTGACCAATCAGAGACCAACAGTTTATCATTGCTCAGCAGCACCAATTGGAGGGAGGATGGTGGGGGGGGGGGGCGGCAGTGGCTGCTGCTGGTAATATCCACCTGAGGCCAAGGTTCGCTGAGGGTCCCAAGCCACGGGAGAGTGATGACGGAAGGTGAATTGCAGGGTGGGGGTCATGCAGGAGGTGGAGATGGGTCATCAGCAAGGGCAAAGGAGGGCTCTCAGCAGGCCATCGTGCCTTCCCGATGCTGGGTCCTTCTATCAGGCACTGAGGGCCTGACAACAAGGGACTTCCCTGGGTGCATGCAAGCAATGCCGAAAGGGTTTGCTTTTAAGGATTCCCACATGGCCAGTCCCCTGCCCATTGCTTGGTGAATTCTAGCGACAGCGAGATGAATCCTTAAGTAGGCATTAACTGCTCAATTAAGGGCCTCAATAGACGGCGGGGCGGGAAGGCTGTCCACAAGTCTTACCGCCATGGGTTTAATGGGGCAGAAGTGGGAACGTGGTGGGGCCCCCACCTGCCCAATTAAATGCCTCCTCACCACCACACTCGCCATGGGGGAGGGCATTAAACTTTGCTTCATGTATGCCATAAAATGATCAAATTAAAGGAAAATCATTCGCAAGCTGCCTCTGAAATTTCAGTACAATTGAACAGGAGCAGATGACATTAGTTAATAGTTTATGATTTTTTGAGTAAAACACAAGAAAGCGAGAGTACCAGAGATAAATAAGCAAAGAGCACTTTATCTCAGTTATGTCATCTCTCAGGAACTGAGATTTCTCTTATTATTCATTTTCTCTTAAATTTCAACCAATTCTGCTCTTCCTGTTTCATTTCATCTCCTCAGTATCTCTGACATTTCAGTTATTAACAAACAATTTCTACACAGCTTGGTTAAGGTTTTATATCCATTGCAGATTGAAGTAGCTCTAAATAACTCTATTACCCTTCCAGAAAGGAAAGAAAGAACTTACACTAATATAGTGGCTTTCGCAACTCAAAATATCCTAAAGTGTTTTCCAGCCAACTAAGTGTTTTAAAGTGTGGCCATTGGGCCAAACCTTCCGAGGAGTTGACAATCACCATTGAATTGCCACTCTGCTCCTATTTTTTTTTACACAGCACCAAAGCTCCGCATCTCTGGCACAGACTTTCGAACTGGGCCTCTTTAGAGATGTTCTCGGAGTCTTCCTTCATAGTGCAACATCATCGGGAGAAATCAAGCCATATCCCCTTTTTACAGCACTAGCTGCCATATTTTGGTGAGTCTTCATTCACTATCACAGTGAAAAGCTTTGGCACATTTAAATAGCTTTTCAGTATGTTAGAGAATGAGTATGAGTGAGGTAAGTGGGTAGGGTGGTGGAGTGCCAGCTGGGTGATGGATGGCAGGTTGGCAAGTGGCAGGGTGGTAGGGCTGTAGGTGGAAGGGTGGACAAGGTAGCAGGGTGTTAGACTTGGTAGGGTGCCAGATGTATAGGGTGGTAGGTGACAGGATGTTAGGTGGCAGGGTGGGTAGAGTGCCAGCTGGGTAGGGTGGCAGGATGTGTAGAGTGCCAACTGGGTAGGGTGGCAGGGTGTTTGGTTGATAGGGTCGTGAAGTCAGGTCAGTCAGATCGGGGGTAGGGGTTGGAGTCAGAGTGTTGGGGGATAGTGGGAAGGTTGGGGGGAAATCAAGGGATTTGGGGAGTCGGAGGGTTGGGGAGTTGGAGGGTCACGGGGAGTTGGAGGGTTGGGGAGTTGGAGTGTCATGGGGAGTTGGAGGGTTGTGGGGGAGAGTTGGAAGGTCAGGGGGATTTGAGAATTGGGGGAAAATCAGAGGGTCGGGGGAGAGTTGGAGGGTCATCAGTGGGGAGTCGGGGGGTGGGGTGGGAGGGGGAGCAGTCAGTCAGTCAGTTGTATGGCTACCTAGGAGTTAGATATGGCTTTTTCATGTCTGATATTTCCTGGGAAACTATCCAGGTCAGTGAGTTGGAACGCTCCAAAGTCTCTGACTCTAATTAAGAGTTGGAGACTTTCTCGGGATGTCTAGATGCGGGAGAATTGCCCAGCAGAAGTTGAAACTTCCCAGGCAATTCCCGTGGAGTCTTTCCATTGGGACTTCTGGGGGATCCCCCAGTGTATCTGTAAGGGTACCTCCGGGGTACATTCATTTAGAAACCGGAAGATCTGGGCCATTATTTAATGTAGGAGACATTGGCAGCCAATTTGCACACAGCAAGGTCCCACAAGTAACCATGTGATAACGAGCAAAGAAGCTGTTTTCATGTTGTTTTTTGCAGGATAAATATTGACCAGAGCACTGAGGAGAACTCACCTGCTCTTCTTTCAGGTAAGGCCAGGAAATCTTTTACATGCATCTGAGAGGGCAGACAAGGCCTTGGTTTAACATCTCATTGAAAGACTCCACTAACAGTAAGGTACTCCTTCAGTATTGCATTGAAGTGTCACCCTGGATTTTGTTCTCAAGTCTCTAGAATGGGTCTTGAATGCCCAGCTTTCTGGCCTACTGCTGCCAACTGAGTCATGGCTGTCACCTCAGGCCTGATTTTCAACTGGGATGGGAACCTGATGCTGGATCATTACCGAATCCCAACCCTGTGTTGCAATGGCGTCATCAACATGATGCTATCTTTAAATGAAAACTCCCTAATTGGGCCAGAGGTGAGCTCTGGGCACTGAATGGTGCCAGGAGACAGGAATTGACTCCGAAATACAATCCCCAAAGGCAGACGGCAGCCATGATGGTGCTTGCCGCTGCCTTGCAGAATAGAGGAGGCAGGAAATCAGTCGGCCAGCAGCCTCATGGTACAGACAAGAGGCAAAACAATCAACGAGAAGGTACTAGACTTGTGCTGTCAGAATAACCCTTATTTTCCATATAACTTTAATTGATCAAAAACTTGATGGCTCCCCACATTGCACCCTACAGCTGTGCACTAATGTACGGTTTTGCCAATCTGTAAAATTGAAAATCGCCCTTTGGCCCTCCTCAGCCAGTTAACAAGCTCCTCAAGGAGCTAACGGCAGTTAATTGGAGTTCAGCGGCTTGCCAGTTCCTCGAATTCCCCTGCCCTGCTTTCGCTTTGAAAATAGGAGAGCGTTTCGGAGGCATCAGGACGCTGACAGGCCATCTGGGAGCATGATTTTCAAAGCCAATTCCTACCTAACCTTGCTCTCACAGACAATTGAAAATCAAGCCTCTCAGCTCTCTCTATGTACATTCCCATTGGAGCATGTATAGTACACACATTTTGCTTCCAAACTGATCCTTGATGGCCACGAGGTTGTCCCCTCAAGACAAGGGCTGAAATCTTTTATTTTAGTGCAAAAATAGTCTTCTGCCTACAGGCTCTTTTCCCAACTGCTCCCAATTACAATAATTGTCAAACTGTCACATCTACAGTGATGTACACTTACATCATCCAAGGTTATCAAGGGCTACCCATCTGCCATTACTGTCAAAGGTAATTGAAAGGTGCTGCTGAGTTGAGGTAGGGTTGAGTGCACTGGCTATTTTGGGCAAGTCGGTAAGCTTTTCACGGTTAAGTTAGAACAAAATGGAAGGTGTGTGATAGGGTAGAAGACAGAAGTGATTTAAATGACAAAAGGGATCTTGGTGCAAGGTAGAAGAGGGTGGTAATGGAACATGTAAAGAAATAAGGGATGGGTTCAGAGAAGGTGCATATGGCTACAGCAATACCATTACCAACAGCTGTTGTCTGAAAAAAATGGAAGCTGTGGTTATCAACTAAAGTTGTTGAACACAATGTTGAGGCCGTAAGACTGCAAAGTGCACAGAGGAAAGATGAGGTGCTGTCCCTCAGACTGACCATTTTCTGATGTTAGAAATAAAATAAAACTGAATATGTCAATAATTTGAAATGAAAAGCACTGTAGGGTACTTGAAATGCACAGCAGGTTAATCAGCAATTGAAAGCAAGAGAGGCTTACACTTTAGGTTTAATTCTTTGTGAGAAGTCTATTACAACCTGTCATTCTCTTTCAGATGCTGATATCCCTGCTGTGCGTTCCCCAGCATTTGTCTGTTTTCATTCACGGAGGCTATCAGAAAACATTAATAAGATGAAAGGAATTTTCTTCTAAAGTAAAATACTGTGATTATCAGGGGACTAATGTCTGACCATGAGAATTTGTTTCTGGGCTTACTTTCAGGAAGGGTATAAAAGAATCAAGCTGCTGATCCAAAGGAAAGTGAAATATTGCATCCAAAATTGGCTTAGTGGGAGGAAGCAAAGGGTTACGGCTGGTGGGTGTTTTTTGACTGGAAGACTTTCCAGTGGGGTTCTGCAGGGTTCAATACTGATGCCTTGCTGTTCATTGCAAATATCAATGATTTAGATTTAAATGTAGGGTGCGTGATTACAAAGTTCGCAGATGATACAAAAATGGGCCATTAACAGGGTAAGCATGAGCACTGTCACTGAGCCAAACTACCAGTTACTACTTTTCAGTATATTTGAGCATTACTGGTGGGTTTTGGTAGCAGATGGATTTCATGCTTCACACTTTGTTCATTTTTGGGTGGAATAATCCCACTGTTAATTTAATTGCTGTAAAATAATTTTACCCCATAGTTCATAGGAGGGAATAATGAGGGTAGTGCTTTGAAGTGTTAAAATAAAATTAAGGATTATTTAAGAGGCTTTTTATTTAATTTATATCTGATTAACAGAAGATGCGAAGCGGCAGGTGTCCTATTGCTTCAGCCAAAAGATTATTGACACTCACACACCCACGGAGTTTCTGAGTCATGTGTCTTTTATTACTGCAAAAGAGAACTTTTGTGACTCAACTAAACCAGTGACTAAACGCCTTTGTTTAATCGATATATTCATTGTGTAGGGAGGTGAGAAGGCGATTGGGTGAAATAAAATACAAAAGCAGAAGCAAGAGAACGGAAGAAAATAAAACCAATGACGCGAGAGATCATAACTAAACATACAAAAAAATCAGCTTTCTGGAAATGCAGAGTGGGTCAGTCAGCACCTGAAGGAGATGCAGCACTTGACAAATTTAGCTAGCTTTCATTTGGATATTCTAATCAATCTACAATCCGATTCCTGTTTTTATTGTCATGCGATGCCCATATCAGAACCGATTAGACACAGTGTTGCCAACTCTGGTTGGACTTATTCGTTCCCTGACCTTCCTCCCTCAACAGACCTGCTCCACACACTTGCCATTGTTTGCCAGACCCGTTCCTTCCTAGAGCACACCAGCGTACCAAATGCAGAAGCGAATGGACTCTTCGCCACCTGACTGGACAGTTCTTGACCGGCACAGATGGTAACGGAAAAGACTATCTGGCTAACATTTTTAAACTAATAAACAACTGTATTCAAAAGAAAATGAAAAGAAAAACACAAAGGCTGTGAGTGACTATCTCCAGGGTCACTTGCTACAGTGACCCAGAGATTGATGTTTAATTCCTGGAGGGTTGGCAATCCTAATTGTACACCGTTGGTTGTCTCTGTTTTTTAGCCACGCTAAGTGCAAGTGGCGCAGAATAGGAAGAAACCATTATTTCAAGGGAAAAGGATTTCTGGGCTGAAGGAAGAGAGAAAGAAAATAACTTGCATTGATATAGTACCTTTCATGGCCTTAAGATGTTCCAAAACACTTTACAAACGGAGATAGTCTTCATTTTCTGTAACCGCACTTAGAATGTAGAGAAATGTGTCAGTCCAGTTTTGCACAGCCATGTCCCGCAGACCACAATGAGAGACTGATCAGATAATCTGTAGGTTGAAGGATAAACATTGATCGGAACTCCGGAAGGGACTTCCTTCCTCTCCTCTGAAATTGTGGCAGCGGATCTTTTATATCCAACTGAGCGGGCAGACATGGCCTCGGTACAGTAGCTCATCCGATAAGCGGTATTTCCAAAAGTGCAGCACTGCCTCAGTACCGCCCTGGGGTGTCAGCCTAGAACATGTGCTCATGCCTCTGAAGCGAAATTTGAATCAGGAAGAGTATTGGAGTAGCGAAGATGACACAAACGCTAAACATTTCGGAGAGAGATTGGTGCAGGCAAATTATGCTCGGAAGGTAAAGGTCTTTGTGAAGGAGGGGATAGGGGTCAGAAACGAGCACCTTGGGTCACATGAGATGGCGAGTTTTGAACAGCCTCATTCATATTCAGACAGTGGCAAGAACTGACAGCAAGGATGCAAGGAAGTGTTCCTTTCTTCCACACCGACCTTGTGCAAGGCATTGGCTTTGGGATTTCCAGAGGTAAATCGGAGGGCTTGATCAGGAAGTCATTCCTGGAAATCTGGCTACAACCAGATCAGCAAAGTAGAACCAAGAAAAGGCAGTCCTTCCAAGCAGGTCAACAGAGGAGTGGCTTTGGAGACATGTGGGGTAGTTGATTGTTTCAAAGATTGTGGAGAGGGCACCGAGGACTAATGCACCACTGGAGCAATAACAGAGAATGCCATTCGTAACTCTGGTTAAGGCTGTCTCAGTGCTTCAGGGAGGCTGGAAATCTGATTGGAGAGGATCAAACTGAACTGATGACAAGATGGACACGGAAATCAGAAATGGTGACATGTTCAAGGACTTTGGAGAGGAAAGGAGTTTGGAGATGGGGAGCTAATTTGCAAGGACAAAAGGCTTAAAAGTGTTTTATTTTGAGGCAAGGGTTGATGATGGTGCTTTTGAAAGAGAAGGAACATAGTGCCTGAGCACAGAGAACTACTAACGATTTCAACCAGTATAGGGACCAGGATGGGAAGTTGAGTGGTTAGCTGTTTAATGGGAATGGGGTCAGGAGACTAGGCCGTGAGTCTCAAAGGCTAGATCAGAGTAACCATGCAAGGAGAAGAAAATAAATCAGAAAAAGATGGGGATTAAGGGCCAGAGCACGGGGGTTCTGGGGGAAGTAAGTGATGGTTGATCTCTTTCATGGTAATAAAGAAGCCCATGAGTTTCTTGCACGTGTTGGTGTCGAGGATGGAGATGGAAGATCTGAGGGATTTAAAGACATGGTTGGTCATGGAGTAAAGAAGCTGGGGGGAGAGGGGCTTCCTTATATTCTAGGATGGTCAGGAATGGTGTCTATCCATGATTAATCTGCAGTGATTATCTCACAATCTTAAACCCTTGATATCTGCCATAAGACTTGACATTGATTTTTCTTCAATAAAGTGCAACATGAATTCAAACAAGCCCACAAACTCCTCCACAGGTTTCACGTAGGTTGATTACAAGGCAAAGCAGCAATCTTGTTTTTTGGAATTCAGTCGATGCCTTTGCCCTTTTTGAGGTTCATCTTGTGCGATCTAATCTGAATCTCTGACGAGATCGTCATCACTTAATAACTGACGAGTCTTCTTAATTCTTTCAGTAACCTTTCATTATTTGGCAATCAACTGACAACCTCATTCCATAGATTAGCAGCAGTGGGAAACTGGAAAGCGTTGCGATGATGCAGTAAGGGCTTGGTCTTCTGCGAGAGAGCAGAAGCAGATTTATTCTGTATTTAACTCTGCTGTATCTGAATTTAGGGTGGTGATGCTGAGTGCCTGAAGTGTTCCTTTCTTCCACACCGACCTTCTCCACTGCTCCTTTTCTTTAAAAAATGTTATTTTGTTTCTTAGAGAGAAGCAGTGCTGCTACCCTCTATCACTATAGCTGACTGAAAAGTAGGCAAGTTCATTTGAGTACAATGCTAGCAAAAGTAAATATTTAAAACATTTTTGTGTGTGAAGTACACTGCAGGTAGATGTGGCTTTACTCTACTAGCATTAAAAACAACAAAAACAAATTCAGAAATGAATATCCACACCCTATCCTCTTTCTATTACAGTCATAGGAAAAGACGTATTTGTTGGAAAGGACAGTGATTATCTGAACATATCCACAATACTTCAGCAGCTGCTCAGTTCCACCTGCACCTTTACCTTTGATTTGCTTGACCCCAGCAAAAATGCTAATTCTCTCTAACCCGAGTTGTCCTCCTTGGCATGCCCCCGACCACCTTTGCTCCTTTAAGTTCCCTTTTGTCCAATCATGCTTGTGTGAAACACCTTAGGATGTTTTACAATGTTAAAGGTGCTATATAAATGCAACTCGTCATTGTTGAGGAGGTAGCTGAAGTTGAATCTCATGGTACAGGCAATATTCATAAACTCTCAAAGTTTATTAAGTGAGTGGAACTCTTTTTGCTGAATTACATCCTTGTGACTTGATTCCAGGTGGAGTGTCTCCTCTAAATATAAAGCACTCATTTTGTCGCTATTATTTATAAAAGCATTACCAGACAGAATTTGACACTGTGGTATATAGAGGAGATATTGGGACAGGTAATCAAAACCTTGGTCCAAGAAGAAGGCTTTAAAGAGCATCTTAAAGGAGGAGACGTAGAGACACAGAGGTTTAGGGAAGGAATTTCTGATGTTAGGGCATAGAAGATTAAAGCCCTGGCTGTCAATGATGAGAAGAAGGAAGTGACAGATATACAGAAGGGCCAAATTGGAGTAATGCAGAGTTTTGGTGGGTTTAGGGCTAGATGTGGTTATAGAGATTGGGAAGGGTGAGGTTATAGAGGGCTTTGAACACAAAGACGATAATTTAAAAATTGAGATGTTGCTTGATCAGCAACAAATGTATATTCAGCATGATTATAATAAACATTTCAATGGATTCGACATCAAAGGGTCAAAAACCAGTGTCATGCTCTGGTATATTTTGAATTTCAAATTAATTTTTATATTTTAAAACTGGCCACAAAAGCTGCAAAATTTGGCTGCAAAAGGGTCACCTGACTTGTGGATTGAAACCACTCCCATGTCTCAGGAGGGAACAAAAAGAATATTCCAGACTGATCAAAGTTGAATCAAAGCCTATTCCTGAAACTAATCCAAAAGGGTATTATCAAATTGAATGGGTCATTCAAAGACAAATACCCTGGCCATCTCAATCTCACAAGGTGCTAAACCCACAATACGGAATGTGTACACCGCGCAACCATCTGCCTTATTTGGAAAAGGACTTTGAACTTGTAAAAGGTCACATGATGAGACAACCATGTTTTCTCTCCACTTTTAAATCAGCAAGAAGCTTCTTGCAGACAGAGAGTTCCATTAAAAGCTATCGAATTAGCTTCAACTCACCCAAGCAGCTAAGGTAATAAACAGGAAAACCTTGAAAGTGGGAGATCCTACTGGAGAGAAAGATTCCCCAACCACTTGCAGTTTAAGTTCGCCTGAGAACCAACCTTCTAGAAATATGACTACAAGAACGCTCACAGACTGCTGATAACTCCTTGCTTAACAAGACCTTCACTTCAACTTAAACATTGACTTTATCTAAGAAAATGCAGGCCTGCCATGAAAGAGACTGAGATAATTATAAGCTGTAACAGTATATTACCTTCCTGTGTAAATAATTTTTGTGCGTGTGAGAGACGGTGAGTGAAATGTTGGGTTATTTCAGGGTAAGTGAGTGAGAATGAATAACTCCTTTATTTTTAAACTCACAGAAAACTTGATGCTGGAATTATTTAATTGGGATACACAAACTGAGGGTAGGATAACATACACCACATTCTTACAAAACATGCTAATCACAGACAATAAAGGGAAAACATTAATGCTGTCCATGACACCAGATTGTAGCCCTCAGCACAGCTGACTGTTGTGATCAGCTTGATCTGTCTGCCTGAGGTTCATCTCAAGCTCCCTGAACTCAATGCAGTCTTCAGCCCAGGAATAGAAGACTATGCTAAGGAACAGTTTGAGATGATTTCTTGCACTGGGAACTAGTTGAAGGAAATGGGAAGTGTAAATCGTGGGTCTATTGTTGAAATATTGATTCTCACAATCAGTGCACAGGCCCACTCCAAGCACAAGCACTGGCTGCTGATCACTTACACTTCCAGGAACTCCAGGCTTTATCGTCCATTAAAACCCACTATCCTGGCCAATCAGACCAATATTTCAGAATTAAATATCCAACAATTGAAATTGTATTATATGTCAAGAATTCATTAACAATTTGAATTGATGTGAAGCAAGAAGAATCAGCATAGAAGTAGAAAAGGGAAATGACAGCCCTGAATAAATGAGATTGGGATCACAGCTGATTTGTAAATATACTTAAATCTAATACACTGACTTTGAGTCCTGAAACAAGTGGGATAACTCAGTGTTAATTCTAAATAACTCATTAAATGATGCCTATATTCATTATGTTGTATTCCTTACTGTGTAATTTTCCAAGAAATTATGGCGTAATTCCTAGAGTATATTTGACAACAAGCATTACTATTTATCGATAGTTGCAGAAACAACACCAGCAATAGCCTGAATGTGTATGTCAACATCTTTACATCCACATTATTATATATATCAATACCATTGTTAAACATGCACACACATTGTTAACACATCATTAGTATACTCAGACCACTAAATGTGCTCACACATCACCAAACATACTGATCACCAAACATACTCCGTCTCCAAATCTATTCATACATCACTGAACATTCTTATCATTAAACATTCTCGTCACTGAACATATTCACATAAAAAAAACAGAATTACCTGGAAAAACTCAGCAGGTCTGGCAGCATCGGCGGAGAAGAAAAGAGTTGACGTTTCGAGTCCTCATGACCCTTCAGCAGAACTGAAGTTCTCACAGTTCTGTTGAAGGGTCGTGAGGACTCGAAACGTCAACTCTTTTCTTCTCCGCCGATGCTGCCAGACCTGCTGAGTTTTTCCAGGTAATTCTGTTTTTGTTTTGGATTTCCAGCATCCGCAGTAGTTTTTTGTTTTTATACTCACATATCACTATGTTTACTCACCTCCAAGCAGGCATATAGTAACAGATTTCAGGAGGACATCAGACCAGTGAAATGGGCAGGTATATGGCAGATGGAATATACTACAGAGATGTGCAAGGTGATTCATTTTGGTAGGGGGAAATATGGAGATGCAATAAAAATTAAATGGTACAATTTTAATGGGGGTGCAGGAATAGAGAGACCTAGGGGTGCATGTACACAGTTCTTTGAAGGTGGCAGTACAGTACCGGTGAGAAGGCTATTAAAAAGGCATACGGGTTCCTGGACTTTATAAATAAAGGCTTAGAGTACAAAAGCAAGGAATTTATACAAAATCTTTAAAAACCATTGACAAATTTTGGGCACCACACGTTAGTGAAAAATTTCAAAGTTTTAGAGAGAGTGCAGGAGATGGTACCAGGAATGAAAGACTTCAATTACGTGAAGATACTTGTTATGGACAGGAGGGGAATTAATTTAAACAGCTCTGACTTCTCCTTTCACTACCTGTCCAGGAACAGAAAGGTGGTTTTGATTTCCGATTTTCCCCTTTATAAGTAGTTTCCCCAACCCTTCAGTTTGGAGTGATCCAATCCTCTATTAATAACCACACAGCAAACACGAGATAAAGTAAAATAATAAGGTTAGTTTATTTTGCACATGCGCAACATTTGGGGAAGGGTTTTGTAACATCCACCCCTTTTTGCGCTTATGAAATAAAAGTGGGATGAGGAAAAGAAAGAGATGCAGGGCAAGACCACAATAAAAATGAGTTATGGTTTCACGTGAGTCCAGGGTCCAGAATTAAAAGTCCAGCAGGGTATTCCTTCAGAAGTTAGCAGGCTGAAACTGTTACAAGGTGACCTGACTTCCTAGAAGCGATGACTCCCCCGATGGAAGAAGGCACATAGAGATGGATGAGTCTTATAGCTACAGATACAGGAGTTCCGATTTTCCAGTAGTACACAGTGTAGATGAGGGCCAGGCAATTTACCTGGACAGATCTCTTCCTGCTGCTACCTGTTCAATGATAAAATGATAGACTGCCTGTGTTCAGTTCCACATGGCAATATGACAGGTTCTAGCAGCTTGGGAGAGGTCAATGTGACATACCTCCCACTTCTTCTCCTGGGTTTTGGACAAAGGATGTATTTTTCCAGGTCTGGAATCTTGAGAGGTCCCTTTTGTTCTTGCAAACATACCATCACTGTTGGCCACAGTTCTGCCTTAGAAATGTTAAGAGTGTTGGTGCATTTCTTTGGAGTTTGATTTTCTGGAGTCACAGGGGGCATTAGCATCTCTTTAAAGGTAGCAAGGTCCATGCTGGTTTCTGAAGGTTAGAAATTCCCCTGGTATGAGTCATGGCTTTTCAGGCATGTCAGGGTAAAGCTTTTGCCCATTTTTAAATATAAAATAATATTTTTATATTAATATTAAAGTAGCTAGGTTGATGTAGATATATTTTCCTTCCTGTCTTCTGGACAGGTCAGACTAGAAAAAATGAAGTTGTGCTCCTTACGGCAGAGAAGTTTATTTGGAGATTTCATAGAGGTGTTCAAAATGTTGATGGATATTGATTAATTTAATGAGGAAAAACTGGCAGAATGTCAGTAATCGGAGGGCACGGATTTAAGGTGATTGGAAAAGAACCTGAGGTGACATGAGGATGATAAAACATGTTGTGGGTTCTTATGATCTAAAATATACTGCCAGAAAAGGTGGTGGAAATGGATTAAAACAAACTTTCAAAATGAATTGAATAAATAAAGGAAAAAATTGCTGGGCTATGTGGAAACAGCAGTGGAATGGTACTAATTGGATTGCCCTTTCAAAGAGCTGACACAGGCAAAATGGGCTGAATGGTCACTCCCTCTATGGTGTATCATTCTACAATACTACAATATCACTGAATATACTCACACATCGCTAAACACACACACAAAATTTGTTATATTCACATGGTCAAACATAATGCGTACATCACTAAATACACACAAGCATGATTAAATATACGTGCATTAAACATTCTGATATATTGTTAAAGATATCTAAAAACATCACTAAATACACACAAGCATGATTAAACATACGTGCATTAAACATTCTGATGCATTGTTAAAGATATACATCATTATTAAACACACACACATGATTAAATATATTTACCATTATCTATACATACTCTGAATCGTACTCACGGCTACAAGACATGTTCACATGCGCTTAAACATGCGCAGGCACGGTGTCAAATGCAGACTCCCTTAAACATGTCGGCACACTCTCATATATTTCATTTTAACAGTTACTGTACTTTGTGCCATTACAGGCACATGGTGCAATTATGTAAATTATGCACCTTTAATATGACATTAGCCTGAAAAACAGACACAACCTTTCAAGGTTTACCCCTTCCCCACCTCAAGCTAAAGGACTTGTTCAACACTTTACCGACAAACTCCTAACTAAATTAAATTCCATCTTTAGAAAAGTATCAAATAATTTCTAAAAAAGAGTACTGAATAGAATACAGTGTTATTCTACTGTATAGTAGAATAGCACTATTATAACAATTTTGCAAGAAAAAAACATCAAGTTACCTATGAGTAATTTGCATGGTGAAAATATGATAATGTGACACTTATTAGACTAAGTTGAATTCTGACCTACAGCCATATTTGAATGACTCTGACCCCACTCCCCAGCCCAGCCATATAACCATTGAAGAACCATTGCCTTTTACAATACAGAAGGAGATATTTGGCCACTGTAACTATGCTGGGTGGTTGCTAAAGCAATCCAAAGCTAAATCCACTACCCGGCTGATCTCACAATATTCGGTGATAATTTTAAATTGATTTTTCCTCATCAGTCCACTCCCTGATCAGGGGAAATAGTCTTTCCCTATTCACTCTGTCAAAACCCTTCATAACATTAAAAACTTCCATCAAATCTCTTCTTATCCTTCTCTGCTTCATTGGAAAAAGGCCCAGTATCTTAAGTATTTTCAAATATTTAAGTATTAAATAATGTCGTATCTGCGGTAACATCTTGGTGAATCTATTCTGTATATTTTGCCAGCACAGACACAATAGGCTGAATGGCCTCTTTCTGTGCTGTACCTTTTCTATCGTTCTAAAAGTTTTAATGTCCCCTTAATAATGGACCACTACTCTCCTGGTTCAAATTCTGCTCCTAAGACATGAGCACATAATCTAGTCTGATGCTTCAGTGAAATACTGAGGGAATGCTACCATGTTGGAGGTGCCATTTTACAGATGAGACAATAAACTGAGGCACTGCCTTTTCTCCAGGTGGATATAAAAGATCCCATGCCACAATTTTGAGGAAGAGCAGGGTATTTATCTCTGATGTCCTGGCCAATGTTCGTCGCTCAATCAACACAAAAGGCAATTATCTGGCCATTTTCACATTGCTGTTTGTGGAACCTTGCTGTGCACAAATTGATTGCTGCAGTTGTTTCAATAGTGACTTCACTTCAAAAGTACTGGATTGATTATAAAGCACTTTGAAATATCTTAAGGTTGTAAAAACTCTATAAATGCAAGGTTTTGTTTGTATTTTAAGACAGTTCTTTAAAACCTCTTTAACCAAGCTTTTGGTCATCTGTCCTCATCATCATGTGTGCTCTGCTCAGGGGTAGGTCCTTGGATCATAGCAATTTTCCCATGTCTCTCTATCCTGAGCCAGTCTTTTCATTTTCCAATAACTCCCTTTCATTTTCAACCCATCCAGCATTGATATTCTCTTCCTTCCTCATCTTCCTTGAAATCATCCCTCCAAAACATCTATTACAAGTTTAGTTCCTCTTAAGATCTGCCTTACCTAAACTCTCTGTCTGTTCCTAATCATGTTCAGTAAATTTTGGTGTTTGTTCACTCTCCACAGCACTTCATCATGTAATTTTTTTTGTCCAGCTGAACCTTTCCATTCTCCTCCAAACCCACATTTCAAAGCTTTTGAACAGCTTTTTCCATAAGGTCCAAATCTCACATTCACACTTATGTCCTAACATCTCTTTATTCAATTTGGCGTCCATTCTTTTTCTAAGTATGCTCATGCTAAAAGGTGCTATATAAATGCAGTTGGTGTTCTCTGTCAATCCACTCCCTTCAATATCTTTCTAATGAATTTTAATTCCCCCTCCTTGCTTCATGCCCCTCATGCTATCTACATTAAATTACATCTGCCAAATCTACCAACTTGTATGTTTTCTTGAAGGCTTAACTGTCATATTTTTCTGATTCATTCATGGGATGTGAGCATCACTGGCTAGGCAGCATTTGTTGCTAATCCATAATTGCCCTTGAGAAGGTGGTGGTGAGCTGCCTTCTTGAACCGCTAGAGTCCATGTAGTGTAGGTACACCCACAGTGCTGTTAGGGAAGGAGTTCCAGGATTTTGACCGAGCAACGGTGAAGGAACGGCAATATATTTCCAAGTCAGGATAGTGAGTGGCTTGGAGGGGAACTTCCAGGTGGTGGTGTTCCAATGCATCTGTTGCCCTTGTCCTTCTAGGTGATAGTGATCGTGGGTTTGGAAGGTGCTGTCTAAGGAGCCTTGGTGAGTTGATGCCGTGCATCTTGTAGATGGTACGCACTGCTGCCAATGTGCTTTGGTGGTGGAGAGAGTGAATGTTTGTGGATGGGGTGCCAATCAATTGATCACAGAGCATTGAAGGTGGCCATTCAGCCCATTGTGCCTGCACCTCCTCATTTTTTGCCGACCCTCCTACTTTGTATCTTCAGCAAATTTTGGGTTTGTGCTCCTTGTACTGATGTCCACATACCTATACACAAAGAACAATAACCAACCAGTACTGACCTCTGGAGCACAACACGACCAACCCTTCTTCAGTCTGAGCCACATCTAACTTCCCAGTGTCAACCAACTTTCTATCCGGTCATCAGTTCTGATGAAAAGTCATAGACCTAAAATGTTAACTCCGTTTTTTCTCTCCACAGATGCTACCTGACCCGTTGAGTGTTTCCAACATTTTCTGTTTCTCTTTCGGATTTCCAGCATCCATATTTTACTTCTGTGTTTCTAGACCATTCCGTTGCATTTCCTGTCAGATTGTACTCCTGGACTTTTCTAACGAGTCTTTTGTGAGGCGAGTTATCAAAATACCCGAAAACCTACACATGTTCTAGCTGCTGCATTCTCTTTTCATATGCATTTGTTCAAAAAAAAAACTCAATTAAATTTGTCAAACGCAACTTGCCTTTAAGAATTGGCCATCCTCGATTAGCCCGGTTATTTCTAACCAGCTTGATTGCAAATGACGGATTTTGAGAGTTTACCAACATGAGTGCGACACAATATTTCTCTGCTTTGCATCTGTGATCTTAATTTAACTGTACTTCAAACTCACCAATTCTCCATTTGATCCGTATGAAAGGTGTTAACATTTCCTAATGTTTATATTAAACTGTGAAGTAACAGCTTTCCCAGCTCGTTTCTTTTTTTGAAAAATACATAGTGTAAATTGGCTGGATGGGATTAAATTCAGCCACTTGAATACGGAGCGTTTAACAGCAATCATAATAATAATTATTACCAATTTATGCTCCCAGGGAGACTAAAATCCCTGCGAAAGGGCGGGTCCAGCTGTCAAACAGGTCACGCCTCTTGAGCTCATTGGTGGACTCTGTTACTGGACCCGCCTTAATTGTCCAACTTTGCTTATTGATTGGATAATAAACTGTCAATCAACACGTCTAGGTCCACCGCAAACGCCTGATCTGGATTGCCATTGGCCCTTTGAGCTGTCAATCTGTGCCCACCACCCCCCCCCCTTCTGGAACACTTTGATTCCACCTCGTTGATAATATTGGAGCAGATACAGGAATATTATAAAATGTAAGAACAAGGAGGGACAGTGCCGACCTTGAGCTAACAGAGGAAAACAACACAATATATATGAAATAGTTAAGAGTGGAGGGAGCTGGTGCTGGAAAAGAAGTGTCGGGACAGGAAATTAAAATGACTTTAGTGGGGACCGTTCGCCTGCGCTTCTGCTGCCTCGTCCTCCTGAACTTTCTCCGACACAGTCGCCGGAGCGCTGCTAACGAAGGTGAGCAACCGGCTGGAGCCCTGTTAGAGGGAGAATATAACCAGGGGGAGCAAGGGAAAATTCAGGGAGCTGGGGGAAGAAAGCCTGGTTCCAGTGATGGGTGAGTGAATGGTCCGCAGTGTTCTTGTAGTAAATTCTGACTGTGACTTGGGGAGGCGGTGACCCGTTTCCTTCTCTCTCTCCCCTTCTCTTTCGGTATACCCACCCCCTCTCTCTCTCTCTCCATCCCCCCATACTTTATGCCCCTTCTTTCCATCCCCGCTCTCTCCATCCCCTCCTCTCCATCCCCACCCTCTCTCCATCACCCCCTCCATCCCCTCTCTCTCCACCCCCAACCACCTCTCTCTACCCCCATCCCCCCTCTCTCCACCCCCATCCCCCCCTCCCCACCCCCCATCCCCCTCTCTCCACCCCCCATCCCCCTCTCTCCACCCCCCATCCCCCTCTCTCCACCCCCCTCTCCTTTCTCCACCCCCCTCTCTCCACCCCCATTCCCCCTCTCCATTCCCCTCTGTCTCCATCCCTCCCCGTCTCTGTCTATCACCTCTCTCCTCTCTCTGTATGCCCACTCTTTCCCTCTTCTCTCCATTGCCCTCTCTCCCCATCGCTCTCTTTTTGTCTATCCCCCTTCTCTCTCTGTCTTTCCCTCTCTGTCTTTCCCCCTTCTCCCTCCATCTATCCCCCTTCTCCCTCCGTCTACACCCCTTCTCCCTCCGTCTACCCCTTCTCCCTCCGTCTACCCCTTCTCCCTCCGTCTACCCCCTTCTCCCTCCATCTATCCCCCTTCCCCCTACGTCTATCCTCCTTCTCCCACCGTCTACCCCACTTCTTTCACCATCTACCCCCTTCTCCCTCCATCTACCTCCCTTCTCTCTCTTTCCAAACCCTTCCTCTCCATCTATCCCTTCTGTCTCCATCTACCCCTACCCTCCGTCTATCCCTCTCTCCGTCTACCCCCTGTCTCTGTCTACCCCCTCTCTGTCTATTCCCCTCTCTCTTCATCTATTCCTCGCTCTTCATCCGCTCTCCTTTCTCCAGTATTACCCCTCACTCCGGCATTACCCCTCACTCCGGCATCACCCCTCTCTCTGGCTAATCCCCCTCGCTCCGTCTAAACCCCCTCTCTCCGTCTAACCCTCCTCTCTTGGGTATCACCCCTCTCTCCGTTGATCCCCACCTCTCTCTCTCCCTCCCTCTCTATCCTCTCTCCCTCTCCATCCCCCCTCTCTCTATCACCCCCCTCTCTCTCATCACCCTCTTTCCCTCTCTCTATTACCCTCTCTCTCGTCACCCTCTCTATCATCCCCTTTTTTTCTATCCCCTCTCTTTCTCTCTCCTCCCTCTTTTTCTCTCTCTATACCCCCCTCCCTATCCCCTCCTCTCTCTCGCTATCCCTCTCCCTCTCTCCCTATCCCTCCCCCTCTCTCTCTTTCCATTCCCCCTTCTCTCGCTATCCCCTCCCCCTCTCTCTCTATCCCCTCCCCCTCTCTCTCTCTATCCCCCCCCTCTCTCTATCCCCTCTCTATCCCCTCCCCTCTCTCTCTATCCCCTTCTCGCTCTATGCCCCTCCCATCTCCTCTCTATCCCCTCCCCCTCTCTCTCTATCCCCTCCCCCTCTCTCTCTATCCCCTCCCCCTCTCTCTCCATCCCCTCCCCCTCTCTCTATCCCCTCCCCCCTCTCTCTATCCCCTCCCCCTCTCTCTCTATCCCCTCCCCCCCTCTCTAACCCCTCCCCTCTTTCTCTATCCCCTCCCTTCTCTCTCTATCCCCTCTCCCTTTCCATCCCCTGTATCTCTCTCTATCTCCCACTTCTCTCTCTCTATGCCCCTCTCTCTATGACCCCTCTCTCCCTATGAACCCTCTCTCTCTACCCTCCTCCCCTCACTCTCTATCCCCCTCTCTCTATCCCTCCTTCTTTCTCTCTAGCCCCCGCTTCTCTCTCTCTATACCTCCTCTTCTCCATCTCTCTCTCTATACTCCCTCTCTCTATACTCCCGCTCTCTATCCCCTTCTCTCTCTATCTCCCAACTCTCTCTATACACCCATCTCTCTCTATCCCCCAACTCTCTCTATCGCCCCTCATTCACTCTATCACCCTCTCTCTATCCCCTCTCTCTATACACCACTTCTCTCTATATATACCTTCTTCTCTCTCTCTATCCCCTCCCATCTCTCTATACCCTTCCCACCCCTCTCTATCTATGCCCCCTCTCCCTCTTAGCTTCCCTGTCTCTATGCCCCTCTCTCTCTCTATCCCCTGCTTCTCTCTATCCCCCTCTCTCTCTATATCACCTTTCTCTCTATCCCCTCCCCACTCTCTCTATCCCCCCCACTCTCTTTCTTTATCCCCCTCCTTCTGTGCCCCCTCCCTCTGTGCCCCCTCCCTCTGTGCCCCCTCCCTCTGTGCTCCCCTCTCTGAGCCTTTCTTCCCCCTTCTCTCTCTGCACCCTCTTTCTCTCTTCCCCCTTCTCTCTTCCCCCCCTTTCTCTTCCCCTTTCTCTCTTCCCCCCGCTGGTCAATTTCCTAGACCCTCACCTGAACAATTGTATTTTACGAACGGTCCAGGTTAGTGTGTGAACTCACGCTGCACTATGTTGCATTAAATAGACCAGAGGTACAATATATTAAAGTCATTTTAACCTTGTTTTAGCGCCAGTGAGTGGCACTCAGATTGAATTTTCAGTATGCGAACAGATGCAGAACTTGTGTTGCCGATTGAACATTCTCTTAGCCTCTGTAAATCGGAACACCTTGCATTTCCGTGTGCTCTCATTTATTTCACTCCCGCAAAGCAATCCGGACTTGGGGAGGAGCCCGGGGGGGCGGTATGGGGGCTTTTGCACCAGAAAGCAGCAGATTCCTCACTCCTGTACAGTGGAGCGATATTTAGAAAGAGGAAAACGCAATCCGCAAGAAACGCTGGGAGAATGGATTGCTTTCCGAATGTCATATAACACACAAAATGAGCTAGTGACAGGAGAAGGCTGGTGTCCGGGTGGGTGGTCATGGAAAGGGTTAAATCGGAAACTTAGTTCGTAGGTTTTTTCTTAATCCGGTCAGAGGTGACTTTGGTATCCTGTCAAAATGTACAGAATGCAAATCAGTTCTTTGTCTCCAAACACCTATTAAATTTGAGGGAGAGTGGAAGAGAAAGGAGATAGTAACTCCTCTCTTCATCTGCTGTTTTATATCACTATAAGATTTTTTTGTTTTGTTTTGCAAATTGCATTGTTCCACTTGCATTCATCCTCTGTCCATGAAGGCAGATAGATTTGGGTAGATTTAACATTGAGCCATATTATTCAGGATCTGATCTGGCCAGCCGTGTGCTGCGTTGTGGATGTGGCTTTCACCTTGTGTCGATTTGGAAGCGGAGTGTCATTGAAAATAGCTGTGATCAATCAGTCTATTCAAAGAAGCCAGAAAACAAGGCTCAGCTTCGGAGACAGGTGTTGGCGATGCACAACCAGCACATGATAACCAGCACAAAGAGATCCCAGAACAGAGCCAGACTGAGGGCAGTTAGTGTTTCAATTACACTTTGTGTCATTTTCAAACCCTGTGAACATTCATTATTGTGAAAGGGCAGAACAACTTTCTTTGACTGAAGACACCTTCGAGCAATGGTGTTTGGGGAATAGGGAGGAAAGTCAGCTTCCCACTAATCTTTAGTTTAATTAACACACAACAAACTTCAAACTGCCTTTCTTTAGAAGTTCTAGACCACTGTCCTTTGACCACAGAATAGCAAATAATAAGTATTCTGATTAAACACCATGTTGAACGCTTCATATCTAATGCACCTTGGGGTTTTTTTTATTTTAAAGAACTGGACGTGGGTAGGATCTTGAGTTACTTTCCTTTTCAAATCATCTTTCTGAATATGTAAACATTAACAAATTATCTTCTGCTGTTTTAAGTTGGTGCAGTGCTCTTATTTTAGGTGTGCTAATCAAGATAGGGTGTGTATGTGTTTATACAAAAAGGACAAATCCTGCAATCTCACCAGGGTTCCTAATGATCAGCACTCTAGGTGAAAATATTACACTTCTCTATACCAGCAGCCAGATGCACGTAAACCACGAGCTGTTCAGTGCAGGTTAATCTCCATTGTTGCTTGGAAGATGATGATGGTAATATTTTTTGGGGGAATATGAGCAGACAAGGAGTACACAGCCCACGCCCTTTCCAAATTGAACCGAGCAAAGCCTTGGGTTTGGTATACAGAGCCTGGCACAAGGAGCCCTTTATTTTCTATAATGAGCTGTGTACACACAGCCCTGTGCCAGTGAACTGAACCCTGCATGTAGCTCTACGTTTTGTGTACAGAACCGTGTACACACAACCCCATGCTGGCGCACTGAGCCCTGTGCATGCCATCCCCATGCTTGGCATGCCAAACTGCGTACATGCCGCCCCATGTTTGATACACCAGGTGGTGCACATGCTGCTCCGTGTTTAGCACACCGAGTGGTACGCAATCCTCCCCCTGTTTGGCACACCGAGCAGTGCGTGTGCCACCCCATGTTTGGCACACTGAATGGTGTGCATGCCAACCCGTGTTTGGCACACCGAACAGTGCGCTTGCCACCTCACTCAGGTAATTGGCAAGGGAGCAATGGAAACAAAAGGAAAACCTTTTGTACTCAAGTTAGTGGTCGGGATCTGGAATACACTGCCTGAGAGTGTGGTGGAGGCAGGTTCAATTGAGGCACTTGGGAGGGAATTGGATTATTATCTGAAAAGGAAAAATGTGCAGGGCTATGGGGAGAAGGCAGGGAATTGGCACTGGGTGAATTGTCCCTTCAGAGAGCCAGCACAGACACACAGGGCAAATGGCTCCTTCTGTGCTGTAACCTTTCTGTGATTCTATCAAGCTATCTATCTCCTTTCTCCCTTGTCTTCTTACCTAGTTTCCCTTTAAATACATTAATGCAATCCTCCTCAACTGCCTCCTTGTAGTAAAGAGCTCCACATTCTCATGAACCTCTGGACAAAGACATCCCTGTTGAATCTTTTATTGGATTTAATAGTGATTGTTGTATATTATGTCGCCTAGTTCTGGTCTCCTACACAAGTGGAAACAGCTCCACACATCTACCCTACCAAACTCTTTCATAATTTTAAAGATCTGTATTAGAGTAAATAGCCCCAGCCCTGCTCAATCTTTCCTAATAATTATAACTTCTCGTACTTGAGATGTGACTGGAGAACCCATACACGGGTCACATTACTGCTCTTTCAATGGACACTGTGACAGTGCAATAACATCTTTACATTTGACCAGATGGTCGTAATAGATCTTAAATTCTCCACTGATTCACGTCCACGTCACTCAGTTCCTGTTGGGATGGACGCTGCCTGATGCTTCCAACCCAGTGGCTGTCCTGTATTTCTCACAGCTTCCTTCTGAATATATGCAGCACTTATTCTGCGTCATTATTCTCAGCTTTGCATGTTCCAGGCTGTTTTGCATCTGTGCTATTGACTCGTTCCAGTAATGCATCCCTTTCTCCCAAGGGGCAGTGCTTCGACAAATTGTCAGCTCCACTTGCTCAGTTTATTCTCACATGCAAACGTGCATCTTTTTTCCATTGACATATTTTCAGCTGTTCGTTCTTTGCATGTCATTGCAAAATAATAAATCATAGAAATCTCAGCACAGGGCACATTTAATCAATTCTTCCTGTGCTAACTCCAATTCTGAACTGGGCATTTTGAATTCCATTTCCCCACATTTTCCACATGGGCTTTAATAGTTATTTTTTCCTCCCAAGTATTTATCCAAACTCCCTCTTAAAGTGTCATCCCTGTCTGTGAGGAAAGTGCTCTTGCCCCGGAGTCAGAGGATCATAGGTTCAAGTCCCACTTCTGAGACTTCACAGAAACCTAATCTTGTTTGATGCTTGTGGTGAAGCACCAAGGGTGATCTGCACTGCCGGAAGTACTGTTTATCAGATGTGAAACCAAGACCTGTCTGCCCTTTCAGGTAGGTGTATAAGATCCCATGATGCTATTCAAACAAGAGCAGAACATTTTTTCCCCTGATGCTCTGGTCATCATTTATCCCACATCCAAAAGCAAAAACGGATGATTAAATTTATTTCATTTTTGTTTGTGGATGTTTATTGGGTGAAAATTGTCTGCTGCGTTTCCTGCACAGTGACTACACTTCAAATGTATTTCAATAGTTGTAAAGCTCTGAGGTTGTGAAAGGAGTAATATAAAGGTAACCCTGACTTTAATTGTCATACTAACTTTGATTTTGATAGCTACTTTTATCAATAATTTACATACAAACATAATCAACATCAGGCATCCAGTCAATTATCGTTAAACAAGGCAGAAAATGTCCGGTGATCATCTAATTTGGCCTAAAGGTTAGATTTCAGTTGAGAGAGAGGATGGTGTTTCTCTTGCTATCTATTCTTGCATCTGGTTTTTACTGTACTGCAGATTTTATCAAGGTGGACAAGAGGACAAATACATCAAAAGATTGTAGCTCTTTTGGTAATTGCATTGTGTAGTGTGGACCTGAGAGTGTAGATCAGAACAATCTGGTGTCTGTTCCCTGCCAGGTCATACTCAGGTCATACAGCAGAGTCATATGTACTCGAAGCATGTTAACTCTGTTTCCCTTGCCACAGATGTTGCCAGACCTGCTGAGCTTTTCCAGCATTTTCCGTTTTTATTTCTGTTGGAAAGTGCTGAGAGAGGTGGCCGAGTTGGTACTATTGATTGAGTTGATCAGCAGACGCTTCTTAGGTGGAAACTTTTAGCTTATTTACAAAGGTACTCAGCAGCAACTACAAGTGTGCTTTCACTTTAAAGTCTATCTCCACACTACTAACTACAGAGGTAGCCCGTGCTCCTCTCCTATTGGGTACTAAAGATCATGCGATCTTCCTTAACAAGCATTATTCTTAAAAGGTATATTACAACAAATAAAACCATAATTACAGAAATACTAAAGAAAATGACTGTGTGAATATTGGGAAGGAAGTGCTTGGGATTGGTTCTATCTCCAGCTCCCCTGCTTGAGTTGTTTGCGAACACTGACAGGTTGGCTTGTACATCATTGGGAAATGTAACGCAGGAAGAGGTTGACCTGTAGAACCAAACCCTGTCACATGTCTTTGGTTTTAGAAGAAGAGGAAAAATACATTGCTGAAAATGATGGAACTTGTGCATTTTTTAAATAGTGATCTGCAAAATACGGATTTGCTTTTAAAATGTATGTGATTCAACGTGTGTCATGGCACAAAGAGCAGAACACTGCTGATGCTAGAAGTCTGAAATAAAAGCAGAGAATGCTGAAAAACGCTCAGCAAGTCAGGCAGCATCTGTATGGAAACGGAGTTAACAGCCTGCATTTTGCAGTCAGCAGAGAACTAACAACGCTCGCCAGCTGTACTTATATTTAGACCTTTCTCTCGGCTTTTACACTGAAATTTGCAATTATTAAAGAGTCCAAACAGTGCGGCACCCTTGACGGGATCCTGTGAACAGGGTCAGCAATGGGTGAGACCTTTAACCAACCAGATTTGAAGAATGCTTACCGAGACACATAGCCAAAACCAGGAAGTGTAATTTAAGATATTTAGTTTAATGTAAGATTGTGTGCAGGAAGTTTATTAGTGGGGAGCCTGGAGAAAGATGGGATTAGATGAAAGATAAAGAGACAGATGTTTTTTTAAAAGTTTCATTTTTAATTTTTTTAAATCTCCAGAAGAAATTGAAATCTGAGGGAATAGGATTCCACATTTGTTAAGTTTCAATGTCAGAGGATGTGATCATGCCAGTAAAAAAAAATCCTTATATTTGAATGGACAAGCTCTAATATTGTCTGGCGTTTTTAGTGGGTATCTAATCATGTATCCCAACTGCACACCCTTCATTTGTTTGAATGCTGAGTGTCTCTGCGAGGTACTAGTATACACCAGCTTGTGGAAAAGAAGAGCAGGACAAATTGCACAGCAACGTCCTGATTTCAGTGTTGTCTGTCCGATTTACTTCTTAATAATAGTGAGCACTGATAGGTGATTGGCCCAAGGCTTTCATCAGAATCCTCAGGGCTCAGGTCAAATACTGACCCTGTTTCTCCCTTCACTGATGCTGCCTGGCCTTTCTGTAACAGGGTGCTACTGAGTATGTGGTGGACCTGCTCCTGCCATCTGCCAGTGCCACTCTGCTGCTGACCATTATGTGGCCTATGAGTGTGAATTGGCAACTGGCTTCCTTTCAATCTTCAAGGCTAAGACCGAGCAGAATGACAGAGCCAGCAGATTTAAGTTTTGATGCTGGGCACTGGTGCTACAATACACTATGCCATCACACTGCTCTCAGGAACCTTTTAATTGGACATTAAAATCTCAAGTTCTAACACTCACTTTGCAGAGTGGTAGTAGATAACAGTTCTGACTTAAATGTGACATTTAATTGGATGTTAAAAGTTTAATTTTCAGTCAAAGGTGGCTATTTGACACCATGATCAAAAAAGATGCATTGGAAATAACTTATTTTAATTGGTTAATTTAAAGATTACTTTACTTGAAGGATTCAAATGTATCGGACTGCTCTGAAGCGATGTAATTCGCGATTACTTGAAAAGTTGAAACTTTAATTTGGGGTTGTTAATTAATAAAAATAACTGGACCTTTGCTTTTCTAGAACAGAAATGGTTCTGTGTATGAATTCATCTCACAGACCCACACCTGCTTTTCTTATCAACTATCAGGTTACATTATTTGGTTGTCAGATGTCGCTCAATCCCCACAGAAGCCAGAATTCAATTTAATACTTTGATTAAAAAGAAATATATTCATTTAGACAAAATGAG
The DNA here is from genome assembly GCF_964194155.1 of Cetorhinus maximus. NCBI lineage: Eukaryota > Metazoa > Chordata > Chondrichthyes > Lamniformes > Cetorhinidae > Cetorhinus > Cetorhinus maximus. The sequence continues at coordinate 51,227,185 of NC_135899.1, forward strand.
TTATGAAATGAAAGTGCCAGCATGTTCCAGTATCGTTATACTGTATTAATAGTGAACTCTTGTATGCTGTTACAATTGTGAGTTGACTAGATGTAGCTTCTGCCTACCTTGCACTGCAGAATGCCTTCAAGGGATGGACTTGTAATATGGACTGGATATGGGCCACATGGACTGCAGCGGTTCAAGGGGGCTGCTCACCACCACCTTCTCAAGGGCAACTAGGGATGGGCAATAAATGCTGGCCCTGCCAGCGAAGCCAATCCCGTGAATGAATAAAAAAAAAATTAACCTAGGGCTACTGTAGGATCTGTCCTTTTTGTGTTGGGGAAGGGGTCCACCACATTAGAGACACAAATAGCCATAATCCTTGAGTTACTTTAAGGGTGTCCCCACGATCAAAGCTCCCAGCATTGACCCTGCTGCAAAGTAACCTGAGGCTTTATACCATTTTGTTAAATGGACAAAGAAAGACCTGTATTTACATAATGCCTTTCACAACCTCGGGATGGTACAAAGTGCTTTACAGCCAATGAAGTGTCGTCACTGTTGTAATATAGGGAGTGCAGCAGCCGACTTGTGCACAGAAAGCTTCCAATAACAGCAGTATAATAATGAGATACAAACTGGCAAAGACACTTCCTGCAGTTCTTCAAAATAGTGCTATGGAACCTTTTTAACTTTTCATCTGAAAAACGTTATCTCCAACGGTGCAGCGCTCCCTCAGTACTGGAGTGTTAGCCAAATCTTTGTGCGCAAGTTCCTGGAATGGGACTTGAACCCACAACCTTCTTTCTCAGATGAGGTGCTACCAAATGAGATACAGTTGACACATACAGTAGGACAATCCCATTCACTATGTAGTTGGCTGTTTGGGCATTGACTACCCTCAAACTTATCACTTCATGATTTGAGTTCATGATCTCCACCGTGTTGCTTAAGAAGTGATGAGGGAAAGTGAAGGAGGAGGTACAGAGTAGATGAACTGGGAAGAAAATATCATGTGAATTACCCTCCATCCCCCTGCACTTGTCTCAAATTTGGATTGGTATTTGTAGGAGCCTACCATGGATGAAGAACAGAGGCAAGGGTGAATGAGGTTAGAGCTGGAATGAGATTATCAATTCCTCAAGGATTTTAAGGGATAGGGAACCATGGCAGACTGATTTGAGTTAAAATTCAGATCTGCCATAATCTAATTGAATAGCAGAATAGGCTCATGGGGCTGAATGACTTATTCCTGTTCCTACATTGCTGCATTGTATTGTAGCAGCAACACTGCATTCCTTGTGTTTATTTATGAATGTGCAAAACCTTTATGATTGTTTACTGGACTGACTCTGCACTTATCCACTTTAAGATCATCTGTTTATTCCACAAATTATTATTTAATGCACTGCTGCTAAGGTGGTTGTATTTGGGCACATTATTTGGTGATGCAAGTCAAAATTGGGGGAATTGGGCCAAATAGCTTTTCCATAGCACCAGTGATATTTAATCATTTGAGATAATTTTTAGAATTAGATTAGTGTGCTCAGTGAATTACTGTGTGCAATGTGCTTACATAGGCATTGCTACTTGCAATAAATGAGCCATTTAAGAACATTGAGCAAAGTGAAGTATAAACAGCATTGTGAAACATTTATGGGTTGAGAATTGGACCAAGTGCCCATTAAATGATACACCAACAAGTAAAAGATTGCCGAGAAATACTGTTTAAGAGTTTGTTGCCATAAGATGGGAGTGCTTTTGTTTCAGCATGTAGCCTTGCAGAGTTGTAAGAGGAGGATTCCCCCCTGGTAATTGACTCCAGGAATTTCTGTTCTGTGTCATGCTATTATGGGAAGGTTTTCACTCCCACCACAAGAAAATACCAATGGGTGATTCACCTAGGGGCGAGTTTCTGGTGTGACAGTGAAGTCCTGTAGGTCACATCCCTGGATGAAAAAACACATTTCTGTCTTTATTACATCCTAGTCAATCTCACGTGGTGTTGCACGTAAAGACAGTAACTTTATGTTTGTCATTCCTCTTGTGATTCTCTCTTTCAGTTCTTTCTTGCTTCTCTCTTTGTGTTTGTCTTTTTCTTGCCACTCCAGTGGGAGCTAGTGATGGGAATTGTGTGCCTGTGCATCGTGGGGAAAGAATGCAGGTGAGGTTGCATTTGAGGTGGTGGTTGTGGGGAACATGTAGCCCCCACAGCAAGTCCCTCCTTTTCCCAGTCACTTATACCTTCCCATACCTCCCTCCCCTTGCGTTCCCTCTCCCTTCGCCTTGCAACTGTCCTTTTCCCTTTTTTTAACCACTCCCTCCTTTCTATCACAACCTGAACTCAAATCTCTTTGAATAGCACACCACCACCACCCCACCTCCCCCACCACACAGCTTCCTTTTACCCTCTTATCAGTTTCCTGTAACAAGGCAAAAACAGAATTACCTGGAAAAACTCAGCAGGTCTGGCAGCATGGGTGGAGAAGAAAAGAGTTGACGTTTCGAGTCCAACATGGGTTGTTTTCAAAACTCAACTTTAATTCTGTTAACAAATAGGTATCAAACTGGAATGAGAAAAACAACACTACTTGCCTCTCTCTGTCTTTTGTTTTCTTGCTTAAAACCTCTGTCTGGCTTCCCATCATTACAGCATGTGTGTAATAAGAACACTCATTTATTTCCTTCTCTCACATTTTTTTTTAAAAAGAAGCAAAATCACCGTAAACCTTTTGAAATTTGTTCTCTTGGGTTTCAAATTTATTTGAAGAAAAACTATTAAGCAGAAAGTGCAAGGGCTAAAGAGAAATATCTGGATATTACAGATGATGCTTCTTTCGGAATTAGGAACACTGCACATATTGAGACTGCACAATCCAAATTCAGCTCACAGATTGAGTGACTGGGCAAAACTATGGCAGATGGAGTTCAGTAGAGGGAACTGTGAGGTCATCCACTTAAAATCAGCAAGCATATTTTGCATATGCACTGTGCAATAAAACACATTTTCTCCCAAAAGGCTGTGGATACCGGGGGCCAACTGAAATTTTCGACACTGAGTTTGAAAGGTTTTTACTGGGTATCGAAGGATATTGAGAAAAGGTGGGTTAAAACAGTTCAAATGAGGTACAGATGGACCATGAACTAATAGAATTGAACACACTTGGGTCTGAATGGCCTCTATTTGTTCCGCTGCAGAGTCACAATTCTGGGCAAGTCCAATACAAGCTAGTGAGAGAGGCTGAGGGCTTAGTAACTGTAATTAGGTTTTTAAATACATAAAATACAGTGGTAAAAATTAACAATGTCATTGCAAAATTTGAAATTTTTACTTTTAAATCTTTATTATGTCTTTTTGAAATTTTAGTCACAGGAAAATGACAATGGGTTAAAACATTTTCAGGAAGCATTTTCAACGTGGTGATTGGATGGCACACACTTAGAATAATATACTCTAATTATAAAATAGAAGTATTGTATATCGCACACTGTGACACCAATCTATGATGAAAATATCTATTGCAGCACCACCTAATGGACTAACAGGTATTGCAGATACCTAGTGACCTTTTATGACTGCATGGATGTTTTTGCGAATGGAAAGCAGTTTCCAGTGGCATTTCACAGGGCTCAGTGTTGGGACCCTTGCAGCTTGTTGTATATATTAATGATTTGGACTTAATTGTGGGCAGCATGATTGGGAAATTTGCAAATGACACAAAAATTCGGTCTCTCAGGGAATCAAGATGGGTGGGAAAGTGGAGTTAAAGTTCAAGATCAGCCATGATCATATTGAATGGAACAGGCTGAATGGGCCTTAGGGTCTACTCCTGCTCCTGCTTCATGTGTTCTTGCATTCTCAGCCTCAAGTCTTTTCAGTTCTTGCTCTACTTACTCTCTCAATTTATGACTGCATGTCCCACCTACAAATTTATTATGTAAAAATTAGAATGGAAGCTTCCCCCCCAAATACAGAAACACAGATTTGTTTCTGAAAAGTCAGTGTATGCTTTGCTTAGAAGCACAACAAATTCAAAAGTTGCTTGAGTGGTTTGAAAGGCTTATTTGAAATGTTAAAAAAATGTGGATTTTTTCTTAGCTTGTTCACGGGATGTGGGTGTTGCTGGCAAGGCCAGCGTTTATTGCCCATCCCTAATTGTCCTTGAGAAGAGGGTGTGAGCTGCTTTCTTGAACCACTGCAGTCCATGTGGTGTAGGTGCTGCTACAGTTAGGGAAGCTGTCCCAGAATTTTGATGCAGCAACAGTGAAAGGATGGTGATATAGCTTCAAGTCTGGATGGTGTGTGGTGCTCCCTTGAGCTTGCTTCCCATGTTCTTCTAAGTGTTAGAGGTCGGGGATTTGGAAGGTGCTGTCGAAGGAGCCTTGGTGAGTTGTTGTAGTGCATCGTGTAGATGGTACATACTGCAGCCACCAGGCACCGGTGGCGGAGGGAGTGAATATTTAAGGCGGTGGATGGAATGTCAATCAAGCGGGCTGCTTTGTCTTGGATGGTGTCGAGCTTCTTGAGTGTTGTTGGAGCTGCACTCATTGAGGCAAATGGAGAGTATTCAATCACACTCCTGACTTGTGCCTTTTAGAGGGTGGACAGGCTTTGGGGAGTCAGGAAGTGACTTACTTGCTGCAAAGTTCCCAGGCTCTGACCTGCTCTTGTAGCCACTGTATGGCTTTATATAGCTGGTTCAGTTCAGTTTCTGGTCAATGGTAACCCCCAGGATGTTGATGGTGAGGATTTTAGTGATGGTAATGCCATTAAATGTCATGGGGAGGTGATTAGATTCTGTTTAGTTGAAAATTTTCATTGCCTGGCACATATGTGGCACAAATATTACATGCCACTTATCAACCCAAGCCTGAATGTTGTCCAGGTCTTGCTGCATATGGACCTGGGCTGCTTCAGTATCCGAGGAGTTGCGAATGGTGCTGAACATTGTGCAATCATCAGCGACTAACCCCATTTCTGATGTTGTGATGGAGGAAAGGTCATTGATGAAGCAACTGAAGATGGTTGGGCCTAGGATACTACCTTGAGGAACTCTGGCAGTGAGGTCCTGGGGCTGAGATAATTGACATTCTTTAAGCAAAAGCATTTTCCTTTGTGCCAGGTTTAACGCCAGCCATTGGAGAGTGACAGACTGACTTAAGCAGAGTGGAATAATTTAAGTATTGCAGACACCATTTTTGGAATAACTTGTGCCAATGGAATAGTACATAGGATCTGGCAGTATCAAAAATTAATAACCTTCCATCACAAGATGCAAGAATTGTAACACAAAAATAACTCCTAGAGCATAGATCAAAGTTCAAGCTGCATTTCTAGTAAAAGTATCTTAACTCCATGGGTAAACTAACCATACTAAACTAAACTAAACTGCATGGGTAATCTCTCGCCCCTTGACATTCAATGGCATTACCGTTGCTGAATCCCTGACTATCAACATCCTGAGGGTTACCTTTGACCAGGAACTGAACTGGACTAGCCATATAAATATTGTGGCTACAAGAGCAGGTCAGAGGCTAGGAATCCTGCAGTGAGTAACTCACCCCCTGACTCCATAAAGCCTGTCCACCATCTACAAGGCACAAGTCAGGAGTGTGATGGAATACTCCCCACTTGCCTGGATGATTGCAGCTCCAATAATATTCAAGAAGCTTGAAACCATTGAGAACAAAGCCGCCCACTTGATAGGCACCCTATTTACAAACAATCACTCCCTCCACCACCGACACACAATGGCAGGAGCGTGTACCATCTACAAGATGCACTGCAGGAACTCACCAAGCCTCCTTCGACAGCACCTTCCAAACCTACGACCATTATCATCTAGAAGGACAAGGGCAGCAGGCACATGGGAACAGCACCACCTGGAAGATCCCCTCCAAGACACTCACTATCCTGACTTGGGCATATATCACCGTCGCTTCACTGTGGCTGGGTCAAAATTCTGGAACTCCCTCCCTAACAGCACTGTGGGTGTACCTACACTACATGGACTGCAGCGGTTCAAGAAGGCAGCTCACCACCACCTTCTCAAGAACAATTAGGGATGGGCAATAAATGCTGGCCTAGCCAGGGACACCAACATCCTATGAATGAATAAAAAACAAACTGGAGTTTTCTGGGGTATGTTATATCTTCTCTCAAGTCTTCCAAGAGGCAGACTCCAGTATTTCATTGTTCGTCCATATAAGGTGCACATCAACCCCCTGTGAACTGATTGGTTTAAATGAAATGAAACTGCAATCATTGATTACCTTGTTTATCTTTTAACATTGTGCGCGCTGTGTAACGTGTAAATTAATGAATGGTACTCATTTGTCTCGATACTTCGATAGTTCAATTCTTTCTGCCTTTTCATAAAGGATGGGGGAACATAATGAGCATCCCATGCATTGTCCACTGAGCAATATGTGGTGATGGGGTCCATTGTTAACCCTGTGCATGCTAACCTGAACAGGGCACATGTGAAAGACACAAGTAAGCAAGCACGAAGACAGTAGTTTATCACTTGAGTGCAGCTAGACACCGAATGTGAACTTGGGAATTTGGTGAGTGACGGAATTCAGTATAGTGAGAAAGGAGGGAATCAAGTAGGAGATTGGTTGGTGAATATTTTGCTCATTTATCTTTCAAAATTCATGTAATTTATTAACAATTGTAAGGTTCCATTAATGGTAGTAAGGTTTTCTAGCAGTAGTAAAGCTCATTGGGTGTAGTAGGGTTCATTAATTAAGAAAATAACAATAAATTAATTAACATATAATAAAGATGGCAGGGCAGATGACATATTGCAATTGCAGAATGTGAGAGTCCCTGGAGACCAGTGTCATCTAGGGCAATCATGTCTGCAATAAGTGTTAGTGGCTTGAGGAGCTTTGGATCAGTCATTGAACTGAAGGCCGAGCTGCAGACACTATGATGCATCAGGGAGGGGGGAAAGTTACCTGAACACTTTGTATCAGGTGGCAGTCACACCCTTTAGATTAGAGTCTTCTGATTTGGTCAGTGGTCAGGGACAGGAGGGTTTGACGGCTGTAAGGGGACCGAGAAGTTAGAACGGGAGGAGCCTCAGCCCTTGCAATTATCCAATGGGGTCGAGGTTATTGCAGCTTGTGGGGATGAAAGCGGCAGTTGCAGGGTGGATGAGTGAACTGACCATGGCACTGTCGTACAGAAAGCCATTCAAGTGGGAGGAGTTAATAGTGATAGTGTAGTGATAGTGTAGAGGACAGTGTAGTCAGGGAGATTGACACAGTTCTCTGCAATCCAGAGAGTGAGCTCAGATGGCTGTGTCGCCTGCCCAGTGCCAGTGTTCAGGACATCTACTCTGGGCAGGGGAGGAACCTGCAATGGGAGGGGAAGGATCCAGTTGTTGTGGCCCATGTTGGTACCAATGACTTAGATAGGACCTGGAAAGAGGATCTGCTTAGGGATTATAAGCAACTAGGGGCTAAATTAAAAAGCAGAACCTCAGAGGTGGTAAATCTCTGGATTATTACCTGAGCTACATGCAAATTTATGTAGGGTAAATAAGATTAGAGAGATTAATGCATGGATCAAAGACAGGTGTGCGAGAAATGGGTTTTGATTCATGGGGCACTGGCACCAATTCTGTGGAAGTTGAGAACTGTATCATTGGGGCAGCCTTCCCCTGAACCTTGCTGGGACTATTGTTCTGGTGAGTAATATAACTAGGGTTAGTAGACAGGGCTTTAAACTAAATAGTGGGGGGGAAGAGATTGTGTGAAAGGAGGTGTAGCAAACCAAAGGCTAACAATGAGCTATAGAACAGGGTAGTGATTTGGGTAAAGATTATCAGAGTGTGGCAGGGAGGTATAGAGAGTACAAACACAAGCAGGTGAGGCCAGAGATTGCAAAAATGGAAAAAAGACAGAGTTAAAGGCTCTGTACCTTAATGCATGCAGCACATGTAACAAAATGGATGACTTGTTAGCACAGATAGAAATAAATAGATATGACCTGATAGCCATTACAGAGACATGGTTGCAGGGTGATCAAGGCTGGAACCTGAATATTGAAGGGTATTTGACATTTTGAAAAGATAGGAAGCTAGGAAAAGTTGGTGGGGTAGCTTTGCTAATTAAAAATGTCATCAGTACAGTAGTGAAAGTTGACCTTAGCTCGAAAGATCTGATATAAAAATAGTTAGGGTAGAGATGGGACATAGGAAAGATAAGAGGTCATTTGCGGGAGTAGTTCATAGGCTTCCTAACAGTAGTTGCAAGGTAGGACAGAGCCTGCAAGAAGAGGCAAATGGGGCTTGTAAGAAAGAAACTGCAATAATCATGGGTGACTTTATTCTTCATGTAGATTGGATGAATCAGGTTGGCAGATTGGCAAACTGGAGAGTGTATATGGGACAATTTCTTAGAGCAGTACATTTTAGCGCCAACCAGGGAGCAGGGTATTCTATACCTGGTAATCATCAATAAGACAGGATTAATCAGTAACTTCGTGGTAAAAGAGCCTTTAGGTGATAGTGATCATAACCTGATAGAATTTCATGTTCAGTTTGAAGGGAGTAAAATATGGATCTAACGCCCTGTTTTAAACCTAAATAAAGCTATAAGGATATGAAAGCAGAATGAACAGGTATTTTGTGTCTGTCTTCACTGTAGGGGAGGATCTTTCAGTCGGCGAGCAGGGGCAGGGCCTGCTTGCTGACATGTAAAATGATGCGGGATCGTCGGGTGAAACTCCCGACGTCACCCCGCGTCATTTCCATTTTCAGGTCGGCAGGGACACAGCCAAGTCAACTGTGCCCCCGCCGACCTGTCAACGGCCTATTGAGGCCATTTAAAAATCTTTTAAGCTCATTACTGGACCTACCCGTCCAACCTTAAGGTTGGCGGGCAGGCCGGGAGCCCTGGCGGACTTAAGATAAAGCATGAAACCTCCTCCACGGGCGGGATGAGGTTTCATGAGGGTTTTTAAATATTTAATAAAGGTTTCAGGGAAAGTGATGGACATCTCCCAACTCATGCGACAGTGTCACATGAAGAGACATGTCAAGGAAATGTCGTTATCATTTGCTTACCATTTTTAAATTCGGAGCCGATTTCCCTGAGGCAGCACTTAGCCTCAGGGAGATCAGTGTGCTCTTTCGTGCACTCTTGGCTGAGCGAATCCCCCCCCCCCCCCACCCCCCCCCCTGCCCACACAGGGAGCGCATAGCACTTCCTGGCGGGCCCTAATTGGCCCACCCATGTAAAATGGCGGCGCCCCCCTGATTGGTGGCGTCGATCGGAGGTGTACCTGCCCACGCCCGCTCTTGCACTCCCCCCCCCTCCCCCCACCCCCCAACGGAGGGAAAATTTTCCCCTTAGAAAACTTCCCAAAGATTCTTGAAAATCATGAGGTGAACAGGAGGGAGAATTTTAAAACAATCACCATCACCAGGGAAAATGTACTTGGAAAACTATCAGAACTAAAGGACCAGATGGCTTGCACCCTAGGGTCTTAAAAGATATGGCTGCAGAGATAGTAGATGCATTGATTCTAATCTTCTAAAATTACTTCGAATCTGCAAGTGTCCCAGTGGATTGGAAAATAGCTAACGTAAGACCTTTATTCAAGAAAAGAGGGAGGGAGAACGCTGAAAACTACAGGCCAGTTAGACTAACTTCTGTCATAGGGAAGTTGCTCGAATCTATTATTAAGCAGGTTAAAGCAATACAGTATCATGTTAAACTAATTTATTAGAGTTTTTTGAGGATGTAACAAGCAGGGTGGATAAAGGGGAACCCATAGGTGTGGTATACTGGATTTCCAAAGGGCATCGATAAGGTGCAACATCAAAGGTTATGACACAAGATAAGAGGACATGGTGTAGGGGGTAACATAGTAGCATGGATGAACGATTGGTTGGCCAATAGGAAGCAGAGAATAGTGATAAATGTGTCTTTTTTGGGTTGCCAAACTGTAATTAGTGGATTACATATGAACATGCGAATTAGGAGCAGGAGTAGGCCACTCGGCCCAACGATCCTGCTCTGCCATTCAATAAGATCATGGCTGTTCTGAATATAACCTCAACCCCACATTCCTGCCTACCCCCAATAACCTTTCATTCCCTTGTTAATCAAGAATCTATCTAGCTCTGTCTTAAACATATTCAAAGACTCTGCTTCCACCGCCTTTTGAGGAAGAAAGTTCCAAATACTCTCAACCCTTTGAGAGAAAAAACTTCTCCTCATCTCTGTCTTAAATGAGCAACCATTATTTTTAAACAGTGACCCCTAATTCTAGATTCTCCCACAAGAGGAAACATTCTCTCTACATCCACCCTGTCAAGACCCCTTAGGATCTTAAAGGTTTCAATTAAGTCACCTCTTACTCTTCTAAATTTCAGTGGATACAAGCCTAACTTGTCCAACCTTTCCTCATAAGACAACCTTCCCATTCCTGGTATTAGTCTAGTAAACCTTCCCTGAACTGCTTCTAACACATTTACATCTTTCTTTAAATAGGGAAACCAGTACTGTACACAATACTCCTGATGTAGTCTCACCAATGCCCTGTACAACTGAAGCATAACCTCCCTACTTTTGTAATCAATTCCCCTCAAAATAAATGATAACATTCTATTAGCTTTCCTAATTACCTGCTGTACCTGCATACTAACCTTTGGTGACTCATGCACCAGGACACCCAGATCCCCCTGAACCTCAGAGCCCTGCAATCTCTCACCATTTAGATAATAAGCTTCTTTTTTATTCTTACTGCCAAAATGAATGATTTCACATTTGCCCACGTTATATTCCATTTGCCAGATTTTTGCCCACTCACTTTGTATGTTACTTTGTAGCCTCCTTATGTCCTCTTCACAATTTACTTACCTATCTTTGTGTCATCAGCAAATTTCGGCACCATTCATTCAGTCACTTCATCCAAGTCATTTATATAAATTGTAAAAAGTTGAGGCCCCAGCACTGACCCCTGTGGCACACCACTCGTCACATCCTGACAACCAGAAAAAGATCAATTTATGCCAACTCTCTGCTTCCTGTTAGCTAGCCAATCTTCTATCCTTTGCAGTATGTTACCCCCTACACCATGACCTTTTATTTTCTGCAATAACCTTTGATGTTGCACTTTATCAAATGCCTTCTGTAAATCTAAGTATAGTACATCCACCATTTCCCCTTTATCCACAGCACATGTGACTCCTTCAAAGAACTCCAATAAATTGGTTAAACATGACTTCCCTTTTACAAAACCATGTTGACTCTGCCTGATTGCCTTGAATTTTTCTAAGTGCTCTGCTATAACATCTTTAATAATAGCTTCTAACATTTTCCCTTTGACAGATGTTAGGCTAACTGGCCTATAGTTTCCTGGGATCAGTGCTAGGACCTCAACAATTTTCAATCTATATCAATGACTTGGGTGAAGGGAGTGAATGTATGCTAGCTAAATTTGCCGATGACACCAAGACAGGTAAGAAAATAATTGTTAAGAGGAGGTAGAGAGTCTGCCAAGTCATATAGACAGGTTAAGTGTGTGGGCAAAAAATTGGCCGATGGAGTACAATGTGGGAAAATGTGAACTTGTCCACTTTGGCAGGAAGAATAGAAAAGCAGTGTAATATTTAAATGGAGGGAAATTGCAGAACTCTGTGGGCAGAGGGATCTGGTGTCTTGGAATCACAAAACATTAGTATGCAGGTACAACAAGTGATTAAGAAGGCAAATTAAATGTTGGTGTTAATTGCAAGAGGAATGGAATATAAAGCTGGACTGGGCATTGATGAGACCACATCTAAGGTACTGTGTACAGTTTTGGCCTTCTTGAAAATAGATCGAATTGTGTTAGAAGCAGTACATAGTAGGCTCACTCAACTCATTTCTGGGATGAAGGGCTTAGCTTATGAAGAAAGGTTGAACAGGCTGGACCTATACCCATTGGAGTTAGGATGAATAGGACATGATCTTATTGAAACATATATGATCCTGAGGGGACTGGATAGGGTAGAAAACGAGAGGACATTTCCACTTGTGGCAGAAACTAGAACCAGGGGACACAGTTTAAGAATAAGAGGTCGCCCTTTTAAGGCTGAGATGAGGAGAATTTCTTTCTCTGAGCATCTTTGGTATGTGGAACTCTTTTCCCCAGAGAGCAGTGGAGGCTAGGTTTTTGAATCTGTTCAAGTTAGAGTTAGACAGATTTTTTATAGACAAGGGAGCTGAATGTAATGGGGGGCAGACAGGAGGTGAGACCACAACCAGATCAGCCATGAACTTATTGAATGGTGGAGCAGGCTTGAAGGGCCGAATGGCCTACTCCTGCTCCTAAGTCCTATGTTCCTAAGTTTTGCTTCACAGACTTGGTCTGCCATGAACATACGATCAAGAAAATAGATTGGGGAAAATTTGCACTCTGGCAAGTACAAATTTTAAAAATGCTGTCACGCAGTTTTGCCATGTTTCTAATTAGTCTGAGTGTTTCTGTTTTACAACGGACTTCAAGTTTTCAAACAGTATATTGAAGCAAATGACATTAGTTTTATGCTAGAAAAAAATGTGCACTAGAAATGAAGAGTGTTCTTTACATTCACCACAGGATATTTTTTAATCTTGAGTTGCTGGAATTATGCCCCGGGAGTTTTAATTTCCAAGTGGAGATTTCTAGCTGCTGTATGTTGGACTAGAAAAAGCAGTTAGGGTTTGAAATCAAAGGGAAAGCCACAAATGCTGGGAATCTGGAGTAAACATGGAAAACCCTGGAATGCAGAGCAGGTTAACGAATATCTGAAAGACACTTGGTGTTGCCACAATTGGTTGGGATATTTGTTTAATGGTGAGTGATTCATGTGGAATTAATCTTTTGGATGTTGATTGTCCCCCTCTCCTCCTCCCACTAACCCCGCCCCCCCCCCCCCCAATCCCAGGCTCCATAAATTTGCAGCATTTTGTTTCTATTTCAGTTAAGATTCAGGCTGAATCTGGCAGAGTCACAGAGCTATCTTCCTTCCAACATTTTGTTGGGCATGAGCTGGTGGTGGTGCAGTTTCACAGTTAAACATCAGAAGGAGAGGATGTATTTCTGAAACCAATCTGTTTTGTGGAATAGTAGAAGAGCTTGTTTGATATGATGCTGCACTGGTGGATTCTGGAAGATTCTTGGAGCGGGTGAAGCATACTTGGCCAATTCTGAATAGCTGATTTAATAGCTGTTTCACTGGGCTTGTCACTGGACATTATAAAATAGGTAACACAATAAGGGCAATAAGATGATGCATTACATCTGTTTCCAATTAACAATATTTCTATTATCTCCTTTATGCTTCACTGAAAATACTGATGAAGTCAACCCTGTAGCATAAAGATCCCAATGCTCCTGCTGATCAAGGCTACCATGTGAGGGCTTTGGGTGTCTTTGGTAAATAACAAGTGCCAGGCCAGGACCTGGGGAAGGCCTAGTTTTCCTCATTGCTGTCTCTACAGACCTCTCCCTTCGACCAAGGAATGTGCCAGCCAGACTTTGAAATGACTGGTGCAGAACAAAGTCTTGTCCAGTTGCGCTGAGTTTGGTGATTCTAGTCAGGGAATGTGATATCTAGCTTAGCTAACCCCGTTGTTAGGTTTGGAAGTGGGTGTGTAGATGAAATATTAGCCACCTTTCTTGTCTGTATATCTTGGAGGTTCCAGAAAAATTACTCTGGATCAAGTCTAGATCGAACTTGACTGTGATGTCTTCCATGTTGGAATACATTGTTGGCAGTTGCCAATGGTGAGAGCTTGCAGAGCTCTGAGATGCAGAGGGATCTGGGTGTCCTACTGCATGAATTGCAAAAGGTTAGTATGCAGGTCCAGCAAATAATTGTGAAAGCTAATAGGATTTTATCGTCTGTTGCGAGGGGAATTGAATACAAAAGTAGGGAGGTAATGCTTCAGTTATACAGGGCACTGGTGAGTCCACATTTGGAGTACTGTGTACAGCATTGGTCTCCTTATTTAACGAAGGATGTAAATACTTTGGAAGCAGTTCAGAAAAGGTTTACTAAACTAATGCCTGGAGTGGGTCGGTTGTCTTATGAAGAAAGGCTAGGCTTATATCTGCTGGAGTTTAGAAGAGTAACAGGTAACTTCATTGAAACATGTAAGATTCTGAGGGGTCTTGAAAGGGTGGATTTGGAAAAGAAGTTTCCCCTTGTGGGAGAATCTAGAACTAGGGGTTACTGTTAAGAAAAAAGGGGTTGCCCATTTAAGACAGAGATGAGTAGAAATTGTTTCTCTCAGAGGGTCGTGAGTCTTTGGAACTCTCTTCCTCAAAAGGCAGTGGAAGCGGGGCATTTGAATATTTTTAAGGCAGAGCTAGGTAGATTCTTAATAAGCAGGGGGGTGAAAATTATCGGAGGTAGGCTGGAATGTGGAGTTGAGGTTACAACCGGGTCAGCCATGATCTTACTGAATGGTGGAGCAGGCTTGAGGGGCCGAGTGACCTACTCCTGCTCCCAATTCGTATGTTAGTATCAAAGGTCATGCATGATTAATGGCCACTTGGGTCAGACATGGCAAAACTGGCAAGGAAATAAAAAGGCATTGATTGATTTGAATAACATTGCATAAGTGAATCTGAGCCTCATCTTAATGCTGTTGCTTAATTTGCCTGAGATTATAAATAGACCGACTGACATCAGCAGGAGCATTAAATACAATTGTAGTAATACTTCCTTCTTGAGGAGGCATCACAATCAGATTCTTCTCTTGTTATTTGTTAAATTACTCTATTATGTTGTTGTTTGCACCGTGAATATCGGTAGTTGGGAGAAGTGACTGGAGGGACACTGAACATATTGTGAGGGAGCTGGAATGAACAGCACACAATAGATTTGAGATCATCACTGCAGCTTCCTCCTGAGATAATGATCCCACGTCTATTGATGCTAATTCAGTAACTGCACTCAACCTAGTTTCTCTGTCGTCATCACTAACATTTAATTATTTTCTCATTTTGAGCATTATTAATCATACATATGTTGGGACTGGGTTTGAGTGCCATCCCTGAAGCTAAGAGCGTAGCCCATTATTATGAGTTTGCGGCGCTGGACTAATAATCTGGAGACGTGAGTTCAAATTTTACCATGGCATTTGAGGAATTTAAATTCAGATAATTAAACAATTCTGGAATAAAAAATATGAGTAATGGTTGGCCTGAAACTACTGAGTTGTTGTAAAAAATCCAGCGGGTTCACTAATGTCCTCTTGGGAAGGAGATCTGCTGTCCTTACCTGGTCTGGCCTATGTATAATGAGTCCAGACCAACAACAATGCGGTTGATTCTTAACTGCCCTCCGAAATGGCTTAGAAAGCCACCACCTTCTCAAGGGCAGTTAGATATGGGCAACAAATGCTGGTCTTGCCAGCAGTGTCCACATCCCATGAATGAACAAAAGAAAACTACTCAGTTCTCCCTCGTCTGTGGTTGCTGGCTGTTGTTTTACCTCCATCACTATCCTCGTTAAGGTGGGTGAAGTCAGCACAGATCATGATATGAATGTGAGACTTTCTAGTCTGTAATTCTCAACTAATACCCAGCTCCACATTACAGCAGGAGTTTTCTCCCTTACTCTAAAATGTTAACTCCTCACCCGAATACCATACCATGGGCTCTGGTTGGTCCTTTGGGACCACCCGCAGTGATTGATGTTATGGTGAGTGGCAGCAGGGGATTTGACTGTTCCCTCCCACAGAAACTGGAAGTACTGAGGCTAATTGAGATACCCTTACTGCTGATCCAGTTAACTTGCACAGGCCAGCGATTGAATCAGGAAGCCTCCTGGCCTCTGACCAGCACACGATATATGCGGTACTTACTCGTTGAGCCAGTAGAGGGCCCCAGTGGTTGGTTTTGGGATGGTTTTAAGGTGTGTCAGGCAGAATGGACATGTTCCTTTTGGATTTACATCAGTTTTATGTCAAGAAGTGAAGTATCTTTTAACTTGAACTGATGTTTCCAAACACTTTATTTATTGGGAAAAATAAAATGTCATACCAATTCTAAATTAGAGTTGGAAACTCGAAAGCTCTGATTGACACACAATAACCCAAGAGAAGCCCAGTGTGATATACAGGAAAGCGACATCACAAAAGACAACTCCAGTTCATAAAATTTGATATGAGTGCTGCCACCAGTGGGAGATATTGGAATGTGATAGCCATTAATTTATAATAGACACATATGCAAAAAGAAATGTACGGGAAGAGCTATTGTGACTCTTATGAAGATTTCAATTACTGGAGGGCAACGAATAAGGTACAGTCTCTTAAGGAAATTAGAGATTTCTGTGCAGCTCTTGGCTGTCTATGAAGCT
Source organism: Cetorhinus maximus (assembly GCF_964194155.1). Taxonomy (NCBI): domain Eukaryota; kingdom Metazoa; phylum Chordata; class Chondrichthyes; order Lamniformes; family Cetorhinidae; genus Cetorhinus; species Cetorhinus maximus. The sequence goes on from NC_135899.1 coordinate 51,243,525, forward strand.
GCTTTCACCTTGGGTTCGATGCCATTTTCATGGCACCACCTCCCGCTACACTGTCCATGTAGAGTTGGTGGTTAATTCTCCAGGGTGGTTGCAGGATCTGGGCACCTTACACTGGCACCAGACTTTGCAAATAGAGCAGACTGGGAATGTGTCTTTGGAGAGGGAGGGAGAAGAGAGGATCTCTTCAAGCAAATAATTATGATGGGCAACTGTATATGTCTACAACAACAACTTGCATATAAGTAATATAACCTATAAATATATATCCTATATATATAATATATATATACCTATATATATATATATATATACACAAACCTATAAATTCTAACAGGACTAGACAGGGTAGATGCAGGAAGGATGTTCCTGATGTTGGGGGAGTCCAGAACCAGGGGTCACAGTCTGAGGATACGGGGTAGACCATTTAGGACTGAGATGAGGAGAAATTTCTTCACCCAGAGAGTGGTGAGCCTGTGGAATTCGCTACCACAGAAGGTAGTTGAGGCCAAAACATTGTATGTTTTCAAGGTGTTAGATATAGCTCTTGGGGCAAAATGGATCAAAGGATGTGGGGAGAAAGCGGGAGCAGGCTATTAGTTGGATGATCAGCCATGATCATAATGAATGGCGGGCCAGGCTCGAAGGGCCGAATAGCCTACTCCTGCTCCTATTTTCTATGTTTCTATGTAGTGCCTTTAATGTTGTAAAATGTTCCAAAAGTGTTTCACAGTAGTGTAATCAGAAAAAATGCGACCTTGAGCCACACAAGGAAATATCAGGACAGATGACCAAAAACATAGCCAGAGGTAGGTTTTAAGAAATGTCTTGCAGGAGGAGAGAGAGGTGGAGTTATTTGCTTTGAGTTATTTGGAGGCGGCTCAGATACTTAATCCCTGCTGGGGAGTAAGTAGTTTAAAATCCTGCATTGTAGGAATGCAAAAGCAATGATGCAGCACCAGAGCTAGGCCCTGACCTGTCTAGTTCTGACCTGTCTGACCCTGACCCCAGAGTCCCATTTCCCAAGCCCAAGCTACATCTCCCATTTCTGACCCTGACCTGACCCCAGTGGGGTAGACAACATTTACTGCTGGAGGAGGCTGGCCTGCAACATTTTAATTGACGTCATGTGGAGTGTAATTGCATTATGGTGTCAAACTGGTGCAGTAAAAATAGAACAAACCTATATTCATATAGCACCTTGGGATATCCCAAAGTGCTTCGCAGAGATTGAATTACTTCTGAAATGCAGCCTCTGTTGTAATGTAGGAAAAAGTGTAATATTAACATGAAAGCTATTTAGGGTCTCCATGTACCTGTTGTCATGTTGAAAACTTACACTAGTGGCTCTAGCTTCATGTGGGAATAATTATGCGGAAGCTTTACGCCTCACAATTGGCTATAAATATTATTAATTAGGGATTCTCGTTAAAATTGTGCAATGTGGTGATGCAGTTGTCCCTTCTATCAATGAATATTTAAACTGATTTAAAAAAACATGTATTTAACTTCAGGGCTTTTAGTCAGAAGAGTGACAGACAAAGAAGCAATCGATTTATCCATACAGCTTTAGGCCCAGAATCCGAGACTCGGTTTATTTATCCAAAAAGCCGGGAATGCTGGTGACAGTAGCTTGGAGGCTGCCTTCCAAAGAAAAAACAAAACTGCATTGTATACAGCATTGGAGAGGTGGTGGCATTGTGGTATTGTCACTGGCCTAGCATTCCAGAGACCCAGGGTAATGCTTTATTTAAAAATATGGAATTAAAAGTCTGATGATGACAATGAAACCATTGCCGATTATTGCCGTAAAAACCCATCTGGTTCACTAATGTCCTTTAGGGAAGTAAATCTGCCATCCTTACCTGGTCTCCAGACTCCAGACCCACAGCAATGTGGTTGACTCTTAAATGCCCTCTGAACAAAGGCAGTTAGGGATGGGTAATTAATGCTGGCCTAGCCAGCGACGCCCATATCCCATGAGCGAATAAAAAAAACTGTGGGAAGCTACATTGTCAGCACCAGACTGGTGTGGTTACCCTGGTGATGGGAATAGGAATTGAAAGACTAAGGTCCATCCAGCTCCCCTTCTCACATCCTGGTAGTGGCGCGGTACAGTGCTAATGGTGTTTTTGACTAATTGCAGAAATCAGTCCCTATCAATTAGTCTAAAACCGATCCAGACATGACACGAGGAAAATCCCAGTGCTGGAGACCTTCGAGAATCACAGGTCCAAAGTCACCGCTTTATCCCAAGCATGATAGATGTGACCATGCACAGGTGACTATAACAGTGGTATCCACTCAATTCATTGCCCAGATATTCAATGTTTGGTAAAGAAAAGATTACGCGGGACACAAATACTGTCTGGGCATTCCCTGATCTCCGTTTTCTGTGAGTTTGTAATGGATTTCCCTGAACCAGTTGGATAAATGGGGCAATTGCAACCAGTCTGAGCTATTTTCCATGATTGAGTTTGAAGCTTGCAGCTCTCGGCCTGTGGTTTTGACTGGTCTGTGATGCAGGAGATTCCCGTCAGCCTGGGTAACAAGGCCTGGTGCAGGGTAAAGGATATCTATCTCACTCCTTGGGACTGATTTCCATGCATTTTGAAATATGCTTGGGATCACATTTGCTTAGCTCGGGGCATGCTGAGCAGCAAGCGCATACTGCAGAGGACTGGGATTTGTAAAGGATGAACTGAAATTGGCCCTACTGGGAGGTGGTGGTGTAGTGATATTGTCACTGGACCAGTATTCCAGAGAACCAATGTAATGCTCTGGGGACTTTGAATTCAATAAAAGTCTGATGGTAACCATGTAACCATTGCCAATTGTTGTAAATACCCATCTGGTTCACTAATATCCTTTACGGAAGGAAACCTGCTGTCCTTACCTGGTCTGGCCTACACGTGACTACAGATGCACAGCAATGTAGGGATGGGCAATAAATGCTGGCTTGGGCAGCGATGCTCGCATCCCATGAATGAATATTTTAAAAAACTAATCCATACTAACATAAAGGGTCACTTCTAATAAATGTTTCACTTCCCCATGTGTTTGGTCAAAGCTCTAATCTTAGGAGGCAAAGCTAGAACATGATTGCATGGCCAATAATAAATCACACAGAAAATTATGGTATCATTGCGGTTCTTCCCAGTCCCTGAAAGAAAGAAATGACTTGCACTTATGATGCGCTTTTCAAGACCTCGAGATGTTCCAAAGCATTTTACACCCAATGCATTATTTTTGAAGCTTAGTTACTGTTGTAATGTAGGGAATGCGATGGCCAATTTGTGCACTGCAAGCTCCCACAAACAGCGATGTGATAATGATGTTTTAGTGATGTTGGTTGATGGATAAGCATTGACCAGGACACCAAAAACACCTTCCCTGCTCTTTGAAATCATGCTGTGGGATCTTTAATAACCATCCGAGAAAGCAGACCGGACTTTAACATCTCATTCAAAAGGTGGCATTTCTGACAGTGCAGCATTCCCTCCGTACTTCACCTGATGGACTAGCTTTTTATACTGCCCACTTGTGAACCATACTCTTAAGATCAGAGAAGAGCATTGCACCTGCTTTACACATGTTCCGCTCCCAAAGAGTAAACTTAAAGTGTGTTGGGTGAGCGAGTAGTGTCCTTAATTCAAAATTAGGACAGAATTTTTCGGTCGGCCTGTGGACGCACGCCCAACCCAATCGGACGCGAAATCGTGCGAGTTGATGTCGGGCGAGTGACCCGATGTCATCCTGGGCTCGTGCGATATTTCGGTTGGCGGGCGCGCTTCTGACACTCGTGCACACCCGCCAACAATTAAGAAGACAATTAAGGTTGTTAAAGTTCCAATTGTCCCCAATTTTCCGTGGTCCGTCCAACCTTACAGCCGGGCGGATTTGCCAAGCGGACTTCGCATTTTTGATGAAACCTCATCCAAGGGGAGGATGAGGTTTCCGTTACCAAATAAAAAAACTAAAAATGTATGGACAGAATTTTCATCATATATATGTTCAGGTGACTAATTGTGATGCGTGGACATTTTTTTCCCAGATTTTAGTATCTTTATTTAATTGCTTTGAAATCTTCAGCTCCCTGAGGCAGCTCCCTGCCTTCAGGGAGCTTTTATTCGGCGCTCGCCCACGCTTACGTCAGCGTCCAACCTCCTCCCACCCCCCCACCCCGGCTGTGCTGAGCATTTTGGCGCGCGCTTCACGCTGGCTGGCTGTTAATTGTTAATCGGGGGCTGATCACGGTGGGCAGTCTGTTCCCCAGCCACTCCTGGGCCCGCCGATTGCGTCTGCAAGCCAAACTAAAAATCCTGTCCTCTTGCTTAGTTGTGGCTTCAGATTCCATTCCAGAGTCTTGAGCACAGAATCCAAGCTGATGTTCCAGTGCAGCACCAAGGAAATACCGCAGTATCGGAGGTGCCACCTTTCAGATATGATTTGTTCAGTTAAATATACAGAAAAGGGGGGGGTGTGGAGAAAAGCACTTAATGTTTATTTAATGTATTTTGGACCTCCACATTCACTTCACAGCCAATGACATATGTTTGAAACATCAATGTTGTTAGAAACACGGCAGTCACTTTGCACACAAGGCCACAGGGAAGTGAGATAATTAGTGATTTTGTGAGATTGCTTAAGGGTAGGACTCCAAAGACACTCCCTTGCTCCTCCTAAAAATATTGCAGTGGGATTGTTTGTGCCCTTGGTTTAGCGCCTCATCCAAAAGACAGTGCAGGCCTCCTTCAGTACTGCATTAGAGTGTCAACTTAGATTTTTGTGCTCAGGTCTCTGAGGTGGGACTTCCACCCACAACTTTCTGACTCTGAGGTGAGGGGGCTACCACTGGGTCAATCATGATTCTCTTTACAGCTGCTTATCCTTGAATCTAAGTGCCAGTCAAGAAAACCCAAATCAGACACCAGAGCAATCGGAGAAATAGGGGAGAATTTTCTTCCCGTCGGGCAGGCCGGTCGGGAGCGGGCACGGTGCTGATCGTGGGCGCGCGCCACCATTTTACGTGGGCAGGCCAATTAAGGCCCGCCCAGCGTGACGCACGCCCGGTAGTGGTCAGCATGCGCGCCAAAGAGCGCAGAAATCTCCCTGAGGCACGAAGCTGACTCAGGGAGATTAAGTTCAGTTTCAAAATTAAAAATTAAAAATGGTAAATATCATTTACGCATGTCCCCTCATGTGACAGCTGGGACATTGTTTATCAAACGTTTAAAAAATATTTATTAATTTAATAAACCATTCATGAAACCTCATCCCACCTGTGGATGAGATTTCATGAAAAATGCGAAGGCCGCCTGGGCTCTTCGCCTGCCCGCCAACCTTAAGGTTGGACGGGCAGCTTTCTCAATAGGGTTAATTAGTTAATTAATGGCCTTACCAGGCTATTGACAGTTCGGCAGATGCGCAGCCGACTCCGGTGCGTGCCCACCGAGCAAAAGATCGGAATGACATGCAGTGACATCGGGACGCACGCCCGACATCACCGCACATCATTTTACGCAGGTTGAACAGAAAATCCTGGCCTGAGATTAGAGTTGGGCTGAATAAGGCTTAGGAAGCCGGTTTGGTGTCCAACTGAATTAGTCTAGGTCTCCCTCAGTTCTGCGCAGGAAAGAAATGTGAGAAAAGAAACTGTGTGTGTGTAACGACACTCAATCGAAAGAATCCCTGTCTCAGGTTGCTGCTGTTTATTGCACTCAAATTGAGGATACAGAAAGATTTCTGCTGTAAATATTCATGATTTCACCATTATTTGCTTATTCTTCTTTTGTAAAGTCAATTCACTTAATAATTTAAACTTAAGTGAGATCTGGTGCTGTGATGCTCCATCATTCACTAAAGACTGGTGAGGAAGCCAATGATCCTACCAGCAGCTATAAACAATTAATGGAAAGGTTTTTTTTCGTCTACCTTGGTGCATTACGTGGACATCAAGACTAATGATGTACTCTGAGGCAGATCCTAACCCCCTACTTCTATAAGAATGATCTAAGATGTGAGAGCCAATAAGGCTAGAGTAAGGAGACTAGAAAAGACCCAACAATGTAAAGGAGGGGCCACTGGATATCAAAGACAGGCCTGATCCTGACTTTGACTGTATCCATGCACAAGTACATTCCAGCATAATGATTGGAAACAAGAAACCTGGCTGGCATTTTTTTCCTCCCTCTTTTACCCCTAATTGTAGTACCGTCACTTTTTATATTCCTTGTCTGTATGAGTAAGGTCCATGCATTACAATGATTAAGGTCCATGCAGTACAGTGATTAAGGTCCATGCAGTACAATGATTAAGGTCCATGCAGTATGATGATTAAGGTCCATGCAGTATGATGATTAAGGTCCATGCAGTACGATGATTAAGGTCCATGCAGTACAGTGATTAAGGTCCATGCAGTACAGTGATTAAGGTCCATGCAGTACAGTGATAAAGGTCCATGCAGTACAATGATTAAGGTCCATGCAGTACAGTGAATAAGATCCATGCAGTACAATGATTAAGGTCCATGCAGTACAGTGAATAAGATCCATGCAGTACAATGATTAAGGTCCATGCAGTACAATGATTAAGGTCCGTGCACTACAATGATTAAGGTCCATGCAGTGCAATAATTAAGGTCCATGCAGTATGATGATTAAGTTCCAGGCAGTACGGTGATTAGGGTTCATGCAGTATGGTGATTAAGGTCTATGCAGTACAGTGATTAAGCACCATGCAGTGCAATGATTAAGGTCCATGCAGTACAGTGATTAAGGTCCATGCAGTACCATGATTAAGCTCCATGCATATCAGTGATTAAGGTCCATGCAGTACCATGATTAAGATCAATGCTGTACAGTGATTAAGGTCCATGCAGTCTGATGATTAAGTTCCAGGCAGTACAGTGATTAAGGTCCATGCAGTGCAATGATTAAGGTCCATGCAGTATCACGATTAAGGTCAATGCAGTACAGTGATTAAGATAAATGCAGTATGATGATTAAGTTCCAGGCAGTACGGTGATTAAGGTCCATGCAATACAGCGATTAAGGTCCAGGCAGTATGATGATTAAGTTCCAGGCAGTACAGTGATTAGGGTCCATGCAGTACAGTGATTAAGGCCCATGCAGCATGATGATTAAGTTCCAGGCAGTACGGTGATGAAGGTCCATGCAATACAGTGATTAGGGTCCATGCAATACAGTGGTTAGGGTCCATACATTACAGTGATTAAGGCCCATACAGTAGTGATTAAGGCTCATGCAGTACAGTGATTAAGGCTCATGCAGTACAGTGATTAAGGTCCATGCAGTACAATGTTTAAGGCTCATGCAGTACAGTGATTAAGGTCCATGCAGTACAGTGATTAAGGTCCATGCAATACAGTGATTAAGGTCCATGCAATACAGTGATTAAGATCCATGCAATACAGTGATTAAGGTCCATGCAATACAGTGATTAAGATCCATGCAGTATGATGATTAAGGTCCATGCAGTATGATGATTAAGTTCCATGCAATACAGTGATTAGGGTCCATGCAATACAGTGATTAGGGTCCATGCAATACAGTGATTAGGGTCCATCAGTACAGTGATTAAGGCCCATGCAGTACAGTGATTAAGGTCCATGCAATACAGTGATTAAGGTCCATGCAATACAGTGATTAAGGTCCATGCAACACAGTGATTAAGGTCCATGTAGTGCAGTGATTAAGCTCCATGCAGTACAGTGATTAAGGTCTATGCAATACAGTGATTAAGATCCATGCAGGACAGTGATTAAGGTCCATGCAATACAGTGGTTAAGGTCCATGCAGTACAGTGATTAAGGTCCATGCAATACAGTGATTAAGCTCCATGCAGTACAGTGATTAAGGTCCATGCAATACAGTGATTAAGGTCCATGCAGTACTGTGATTAAGGTCCATGCAGTGCAGTGATTAAGGTCCATGCAATACAGTGATTAAGGACCGCGCAGTACATTGATTAGGGTCCATCAGTACAGTGATTAGGGTCTATACATTACAGTGATTAAGGCCCATGCAATACAGTGATTAAGTTCCAGGCAGTACAGTGATTAGGGTCCATCAGTACAGTGATTAAGGCCCATGCAATACAGTGATTAAGGACCGCGCAGTACATTGATCAGGGTCCATCAGTACAGTGATTAGGGTCTATACATTACAGTGATTAAGGCCCATGCAATACAGTGATTAAGTTCCAGGCAGTATGGTGATTAAGGCCCATGCAATACAATGATTAAGGTCCATGCAATACAGTGATTAGGGTCCATCAGTACAGTGATTAAGGTCCATGCAGTACAGTGATTAGGGTCCATCAGTACAGTGATTAAGGTCCATGCAGTACAGTGATTAGGGTCCATGCAGTACCGTGATTAAGGTCTGTGCAATACAGCGATTCAGGTCCATGCAGTACGATGATTAAGATCCATGCAGTACAGTGATTAAGGTCCATGCAGTACAACGATTAAGATCCATGCAGTACGGTGATTAAAGTCCATGTAGTACAGTGTATTCTTCATTGATACAGTGAGAAAGCACTCAGCAACAATTGGAATTGGAAGCAAAAGAATTTTACCCTGGTGGAAGTAGTTGAGAAGAAACTGGAATTTTTGGACCCTCGAGCAATTCAGATCAGTAAATAGGGTCTGATAGACAAGTTGATTGCAATACATTAAGAGTCTAGAAACTGATACTCCAAGGAGGAAAAGTGGAGAAAGGCTAATGGAGAGGCAGAAAATAAATGGGAAGAGTGGGCGAAAAAGCAGAAACAAATAATGCAAAAAGGTCAGGAAACAGAGTGTACTCATGAAATGTAGCCCAAAGAGATCAGAGCTACAAAAAAAAAAGATTGAGGCCACCACAGGAGGGACTGGAGAATTGAAACATTAACGTAAAGGCCAACTCCTATTTTTTAATAGGTTTGTAACTCACAAAGGCCATTGCTCCTCTTCTTGGTCTCTGAGATGAGAACCTTGGACTAATTGAAACTTTGGTGCTCTTGATTTGGTTGTGAATTTGAGGGGTTCAGTTTTTTCTCTCAATTGTCGACAGCATCAACAACTCAATTTGCAGAGCACTCTCATGAGAAGAAGTGTTGAGAGCTTTACAAGCTGACAAAGGGGTTGAGGCTTGGGAGATGTGACAGGGAAAGGAATTAGTCCAGTTCTTGAGAGAGGTTTTCGAGATACTTTTCAAAGAGGGGGAGTGAGGCAGCAATGCAAAGTGTTTCAGGGGAGATTTTTAGAGTCGGCTGATCATCTAAAAGAATCAGCCTCTGAAAAAGTAAAGTTGGAAAGAAGCAGTAAATCAGAAGTGACAAATGAATGATGTATAGTTCATTAAATGTTAGTGTTGTGTATTTTTGTTATAATTTGAGGAATTGAGGAAATGATGGACTTGTAGAGTTGTGACTATATGGGAACACTTATCACAAATTTTATCCCTCAAGCATTAACCTCCCTGGAGTAGGTCTGTTACTGGGGCACACATTAGAAACATACAGGACAGAAGGAGGCCATTTGGCCCATTCTGTCTGTGCTGGCTGAAAAAGAGCAATTCAGCCTAATCTCCTCCAGCTCTTAGCCTGTAGCCTTTTAGATTATGGCACTTCAAGTGACTTTCCAACTGTAATGAAGGCACTTTGCCTCTACAACCCTCTTCAGGCAGTGAGCTCCAGACTCTCATCACTACGCTCCGGGTGAAATAATTTCTCCGCAACTCCCTTCCAATCCTTCTGCCAATTACTTTCAGTCTGTTCCCGTTGGTTATTGATTCCTTGGCTTTGGGGGGTCAGTTAGCTCAGTTGGCTGGACAGCTGGTTTGTGATGCCAACAGCGTGGGTTCAATTCCTGCACTGGCTGAGGTCATCCTGAAGTGTGGTGACCCTCAGGTTAAACTCACCAACAGTCGTCTCTCTCTCTAATGAGGGAGCAGCCTATGGGAATACAGCGAGTTTCTTTCATTCAATGGAAATATGTCCTTCCCATCCACTCTGTCTAGGCCCTGCATAGTTTTATACACCTCAGTTAAATCTCTCCTCAGCCTTCTCTGTTACAAAGAAAACAACCCCAGCCAAGCTTAAAGCTAAAATTCTCTATTCCTGGCAACATCCTCACAAATCTCTGCATCCTCCATGGCACGATCACATCCTTCCAGTAACGTGGTGACCAGAGCTGTACACAGTACTCTATCTGTGGCCTAACTAGTGTTTTGTATAGTTCTAGCATAACTTCCATGCTCATATGTTCTATGCCTTGGCTAATAAAGGAAAGTATCCCATATGCCTTCTTAATCACCTTATCTACTTGTTCTGCTACCTTCAGGAATCTGTGGACATGCACTCCAAGGTCCTCTGTTCCTCCAGGCTCATCAGTATTCTACCATTAATTGTATATCTCCTTGCCTTATTCACCCTCCCCCCACCGCAAGTTACCTCACAATTCTCCAGCTTCAACTTCACTTGCCACACTTCTGCCCACCTGACCAATCCATTGATATCTTCCTACTATTTAAAGCTTTTTCTTTGCTATCAACCACATGACTAATTTTCATATCATCTGCATATTATCTGTGCCTGCTACATTTAATTGTAGATCATCGATACATGCCACAAACAGCAAGTGATCCCTACTGAGCTCAGAAGAACCCCACTGGAAATAGCTTGCCAGTCACAAAAACACCCAACAACCCCAACCATTTGCTTCCAGCCACTGAGCCAATTTAAGATCCAACTTGCCACTTTTCCTTACATCCCATGGGCTCTTACTTTACTTACCAGTTTGCCATGTGGGACCTTCTCAAAAGGTTGCTAATCATTTAGCCCACGTCAAACATGCTACTCTCATTGACCCTTCTTGTTACTTCCTCAAAAATTGCAATCAAATTAGTCAGACATGACCTTGCCTTAAATCTGTATTGACTGTCCTTGATTAATCTATGACTTTCTAAATGATCATTTATACTATTCCTCACAATTTTTTCCAATAATTTGTCCACGAATGAGGTTAGGCTGGCTGACTTGTAATTACTATCACTTCATCCTTTTTTAAACAACTATACAACATCAGCAGTGATCCAGTCCTCCAGAACCATTCGTGTAGCCAGCAATGATTGCAAAATGATTGTCAGAGTCTCCACTATTTCTTCCCTTGCTTCTCTTACTAGCCTGGGATACATTAATTAACCCTGAATATTTGTCCATGTTCGAAGATGCTAAACCCTTTAATTTTTTCTCTCTCATTATGTTTATCCCATCCAGTGTTTTGCACTCCTCCCACTTAACTACAATATCTGCACTGTCCACCACTTTGTGAAAACAGAAAGTATAACAACTATGTCCACATCTTCTCCCTCTATATGCAAGTTACCTTTTTGGTTTCCAGTTGGCCCTGCTCTTTCCTTAGTTATCCTCTTGCTCGTAATGTATTTATAAAACATCTTTGTGTTTCCCTTGATATTAGTTGTCAATATGCACTATTTTTGCTTTCCTAGTTTCTCTTTGAATTTCACCCCTGTATTTTCTATATTCAGCTAGATTTTCTACAGTATCTGGAGTACACTCCCCTTTTAATGCCTTAACTGCTGTTTTATATTCTTTGACATCCAGGGGATATAAAATTGGGAATCACACCCTTTTTCTTCATAGCAGCTTCTTTGTTCTGAACCTTCTCCTTGAATGCCTCCCGCTGCCCTGACACTGATTATCTTCAATTGCTGTTGCGCATCCAATTTTGACACATCATATCTTGGATTAGTAAAATTGGCATTTCCCCAATTTAAAACTTTTACTCTTGGCCTATCTTTGTCTTTTACTATAACATTTCTGTATCCTGAAACTCTAACTGAATTATGATTACTAACACAAAAATGCTCTCCCACTGATACCTCTTCCATCCACCCAGCTACGTTTCCTGAAACTAAGTCGAGAACTACCCATTCTCTTGTTAGGCTTGCTACATGCTGACTAACACCATTCTTGTGAATGCATTTTAAGAATCCTGCACCCTCTATACTTTTCCACTGGATTTATCCCAGCCAATGTTAGGGTAGTTGAAATCCCCTTACTGTACTTCTCAGCAATTGCCTACATATTTGCTCTTCTATCTGTATCATTATTTGAGGTCCTATAGAATATCCCTGACAGCATCATTGCCCTTTTTTGTGTTCCTCATTTCAATCCAAATAGCCTCATTTGATTGTCCTTCTACCATATTATCCCTCCTCACAGCTGTGATTATTTTTTGAATCAATATTTTTTGTAACCCCATTTCTCTATCCCATCTGAAAACCCTGTAACCAGGTATGTTGAGATGCCATTCCCGCCCTTCTTTAAGCCATGTTTCAGTAATAGCTATCATACCATACTCCTAAGCATCTATTTCTGCCTTCAGCTCATCTGCCTTATTGACTCCTCACTGGACATTTTATTTTATCTCTTTTCTAGCCTTTTTTCCCTCTGCCTTCCATACTCACTTTCTAATTTTCTACCTTCCATTTCCAGCTTTGCTTCTCTCCCTTCTGAATCTATGCCCAGGGTCCCATTCCCCTGGCTAGCTAGTTTAAACCCTCCCCAAAAGCACTGGAAAACCTTTCTACCATGATACTGGTCCCAGCTCTGAAGTGCATCCAGGCCCAATGTCCCAGGAATCTAAAGCCCTCCCTCCTCCACCATCTCTGCAGCCATGCTTTCGTCTGCCTAGCCGCCTATTTGCTGTTCCTCGAGAATGCAAGTTGACTTTCTAATGGTGAAGACATATGAATTTGAAGATGCAACAGTGGTGTTGGCTGATGGGGTTTAATTGCCTTCCAAGCTCCATAAATACAAGGCCTAGTGAAATATTTTTTTCAGATTCTAAGATGACCTTGCATTTTTGGGAAATTATAATTCTCAGGATTAAAGTGTTGTAAAGAGCACTTAGAATTTATTTGAAGTTTTAAACATTAATAGCCCTGTGGAGTGAATACATGTCCCAAACATGCATAAGCATTGCATATTTTCTTAACCCAACTTAAAATGGCAATTGAAGTGGGCGTATTCTAATGTCAAGGTATTTCAATAACCCTTTTTTAAAATAACTGTATGTATTAAGGCAAGGAGTAGATCACTGATCCAGTTCTTTTTTACGCTAGTTCTTGACATTAAATATAACAGGCCAAGTATAACAATGAATTGTATAGCTACAATGTAAAGATTCCTCTACACTGTCCCACTATGTCTTGACCTCAGTCTCCAGATAACAGTCATATTGCTGTTGATGGGACTCTGCTGCCACATTTCTTACATTACAACAGTGACTATGCTTAATAAAAACTTAGTTATTTGGCTTTAAAGCGCTTTGGGACATCCTGAGGTTGTGAAAAGCAAGATATAAATGTTCTTATGATTGGGTTGGGGACCAGTAACTTGCTGTTTAAAGTAGACAAAGTATGAAGTACAAGTTACCCAATAGACGAATAAAGCCACAAGATTGCACAGTTTTAAACAAACAAAATAAACTTTTTTATACAAAAGTAGAAAAGTAAAAGGGTTTACAGTATCTATCTTATGTAAGTATGAATTAACAGGCAAACTGTGGTAAAGCACAGCACACTACACAATAAATGGCAGCTGCGACCAAGACAGATTGCATGGATTTCTCAGCAACTCACCCAGACATCAGTGACCACAGTGAATCGCAAAATGTCATTAAAACTCTGTCTCCATCATGAGGGATTTCAACTCCTCACTTTTGATGATCTAGTCTCTCAATTCCTTCAAAAGCCATTACAACTCTGACTGCTTTAATGACTGCTCACCTCTCGATGGTTCATTCTCTTCCCCTTAGACTTCATTCCACAGGATTCACAAAGCTGTCCTTCAGCTCTAATTACTGGCACAATTCAAATTCCTTTTCAGACTGGTAGCTTTACAAAGCTGGCACTGCCCCTGGGTTTCTTTGACTTCCCACCTCCTGGCTGCACCTAGCTGCAAATGGCTGCCAGGGCTTCTTCTGAGTCCTAACCCTCTCCAGCATGGAACTAGTGACCTTCCGCTGCCTTCTCAGCATCCAGGACTTCGCTGAACCCTGACTACTTGGAGTCTACTAACAGTTCCCAGGGATTCCCTGTGAGCTGCAAACTCTATGAGGTCCAAATTGTAATTAACCCCCCTCTCCAACAAACACACAGATAAATTAAAACCAGAGAATCTTTTAAGCTCCATCCATCTCCATGATGTCATAGCCTTTCAGGGTTCCCTGAATGCTTTTAAACTAATTTAACTTTAACTCCCAAAACAAAACTTCTCTCTGGACTGCACTTCTTTGCAAGCAGTGTTTTCAGTTCTCCAGCTAAGTAAACTCACCTACTGTTTTATGGCTCCATCTCTTCTATTCTGACTCTATTAAACAACCATAGGTAACTTTTGGAACTGCCATTTTCTTTTAGATGTTCTGACAATCTCTGAAGCCCAGCATTATAGTTACCTTACCTTCAGAACAACAATCTTCCCTGAACTAATCTTAACCTCTAAAATATTAGCATGAGCCATGAATTAGATATTTGAAACAATGCTTTTTCCCCTTTCTTTATGTCTGAATTTTTTTTTTCTCTCTGTGTAAATACTAATGTTCTAATGCTGCCATGGCGTTTAATACAGTCTGTATTCCACCATTTCATTTGTTTGGGCTGAATATTCACTCCTGAGTCAGGAGTGCAGAGTTGGAAAATTCCTACCTCCACTAACCTGACTCAGGATGGGGAGAGGGGGGAAGGGGGGAGGGGGAGATAAAGTGCCCTAAGTCTTTGGCTTTTCATTCCAGGGGTGCGCGTGCTATTGGGAGTTCGGCTGCAATGCCAGAAAGAGTTCTGAGGCAGCCACAGGAGCTGTCAGGTGCCGAGGTGGGCTGATTAGAAGGCTTGCCTTAGTGTCCTGGCATTTCATCCCGGTTATAACAAAAAAAGCTGAAACAGGCCTTCAGTGCTCATACCTCACAACCCGTAATCACCCATGCCCCATCCATACCAAGTCATGCCACTTCATGTCCCTGTGCCAATCCATACAAATGCTTCATTCAAGTACTTAATCCCAATGAAAACAAACATTGGTATTCATAGCTCCACATCAAAGACTTTATAACCACATGGAGCTGTAAATCAAATTGTGAACTTAAAGCCTCCCGCTCCCTCCCCCCTCACTGTGATAATGAGATGTTGTGGAATCAGTCATGTAGCATTAATCCTATAATGATAACCCTCAGACTTATGTCAAGAGACAGCTGGTAAAATTGCAGGCAGACACAGCAAGCTGTTTATTGTTTCAAAATGTAAAGAGCTTGGGGATTTAAATGCCTTGACAGCTTGTAAGTTTGACTGAGTTTTTCCACTTTTTATGCACATTCATGTCTGTTTTAACAATCGCAAAGGGGAACTTGACCCCCTCTCAAAAGGGGCACTTAAGTTTGTTATAACCACAGTAGTTGTTAATTGCTGAGTAAACCAAATCCAAGAGGAAAACTTGGCTTATGGGTCATACCCTTTCTTTTTGAATTCTGAAAACAAGAAGAAAACATACTGATCTCAGTAGTAAGAAGTCCAGTAACACTTTTGGGATTTTAAAAATAAAAAGTAAATTTTTTATTAACAAGAAAAAAAGAAAACATAGGTGCACAAGGTTACAGTTACACAGTTACAATTAGCCTTACAAAACATTTCCCCCCAAAAAAACCTTGTTGGTCAGACTCGCAAGTTGCAAGGCAACACTCCCTTATAGATGGTTAGCTATAAAAATCCAGTAATATTACCCACGGCAAGCTGCTGTAGCTTCAATAAAGGCATACCACAAGACCTAGTAAACTCTCTTCCACTCTGCTGTGGAAATCCAAGACTTCAGAACAAGACTGCTTTTTGCAGCCCAAGGCTTTTCTGGCTTGACTGTGTGGTTGATTCATACTGCATCTTCTCCCAGCCTAGGGCTGTTTCCAGGAGATCTTCCTCACACAACCAACTGCCAACAGCCTGCCCCTAAGCTCTCCACAGTAACTCTAAAATACCTTTTTTCCCCTTTCATCTCAGGTTCCATTGTTCTTACATCCCTTTGAAACTCAAATCCTTCCAAGTATAACATCTTTCATGTTTCTATTTTGTTTGGACTTTTGGGTCAATAAAATGTGATGTACCCTCTTATGTTTACCCATAGAACTCCTGTGATATGCGAAAATGTTTCTTTTAACTCTGATTTCCCTTTGATATTCAAACAGCCTCTCAACTAATCTAAAAATGCAAATGTTAGGTCCAACCTATTTACCAGTACCTCAAGCCCCCCATAATATCTTACCACAAATGCACAAACCTAATGCCTCTATCCTTTCATGTCTTAAACCACCCAATCTGTCTCTAATAATCTTTCCCCAGTTTAATTAAACCATACACACACACACACACACAGATTTCTTCACAGAATAACACTATATTCCCCAAAAATATTTTTAAAAATGACACCCATTCTTGCAAGCCCTTTTCAAAAGGGTACCCTAACTCTCCAAATAAATCCACCAGCTTTAGAGCTTTTTATCAAACCTCTAAAGCCCACCAGTTTTGTCTTGGACATCCCACTAACAAAAATTACACCCTGTTTGAAGGCAGTTGCACTTTAACATGTGCAGCTGCCTGCATAGATGTGCAAACTACAACCTGCCCCTGTTCCTTCTCCCCCGTCCCCCTGTGAAAATGGTGGGTGCTGGATTTGGGGGTGGATCTTCTGGAAATGGGGCTCCAGTGCCATTTTGGCTAAGGGGTGGGCGGAGACCTTCTGGCTTTGTGAACACTCGGTCCTTTATTAACCAAAGTGTGCACTGAGCAATTTTTTTTACTGTGGAATAGATATGTTTGCCATGGCGCTTACCAGTCCTGGCTGAGAGTATGGGTGGAAGCCTTTTCTCCTTTCACCCACTAGAATTGTACAAAATCAGCCTACAGTTACACATGATCATGGTTTTTTTTCCTGTCTCTTTGATAGATTGAAAGCATATGGCATCTGCTTTGTGCCTCTAAGAGATTGCATTGCTCCAGTTGGAGACTGGCAGCCTAAGGAAATCCTGCTAGCCTGTAGTATCCCTGTGAGGTTCCATCCACACTTGCTTACCCTTAAGTCATTGGCAGCTACAATGTGATTATATGCTTATCTTATATTCTGAAGTACTCCTATCTTCATTTTTCAAACAAGATTAATCTTATGCCAGCATTCTATTTTAAAAAGTTCAAATTTGAAGGGAAGAGGACAGATTGTGCTGATTTTATATTTGATTGGGCCCTCATTTCTTCATGAAAAAAGTACATACTGGCCTGAATTTTTAGGATGGTGGGGGCTGAGCCCGAACACATCCCCGCTGACTCTGACTGCCCCGCTGCCATTTTACGCTCTAATGAGCGTTGATTGGCATAGGGCGGGACTTCCACCCCTCACCTGGGAAGAAGTCCCACCTTGGAGAGCTGCCAGCCAATCATTTGGACGGCAGCTCTCCAGTCCCTCCAGCAACAGTGCTGCAGTGGCTGGATGAGGCACTGCACAGAGCTACCTGAGACAAAGACCTGGGAACTGGAGAAAAAAACAATGTGTCGGGGTCCCAGGGTGAGGGCTGTAGGGAAGGCCTGTGGGGTCACAAGGGGAGCGTTCGGGGTCTCAGGGGTTAGGCCGAGGCGGGGAAGGCAGGTCTGGAGGTCACCGGCCCTTAAGGGGTGGGTGCCCCCAGCAAGGGGACTTCTGACGGAGGCACCCTACCCCTTCTCACCCGAGGTCAAACTTTCTTTATTTCCGGGATTCCCCTCCACCAGGCTTTCATCCGCGCGCTAGTCTAAAAATTGAAGCTGGGTGGGAAACGGCCCTTAACTGGAAATTAATTGGCCACCTGAGGGTTTCAACTGGGGCAAGGGCAGCTACCTACCTGAGGCCCTGCCCGCCCCAGCATAAAATTGCTGCAAGGTCGGGGCGCACAGGAACCCAGAGGGAATCCCGTCCGTGCAATTTTGCGCTCCTCCCCTTGCCTCAGAGCCTGCTGGGGGGAGCGTAAAATACTGGCCCCTGTCTCAGTGCTGCAGCTTAAATATTTATGCGTTGATGTGCCTGCATCACATTTCATGCTGTAGTGATGTATTTGATACTTGGCTTGAGCTTGGGACTGAATGTAGATTATTGGGCATTTCGGGACAACAGTTGCTTATTTTGCAAATTCCAGCAACATTAAGATTGAACACCTTAAGAAAGACGAGGGTTCTCTGATAAGTGCCATGCCCAGAATGAGGGAACTTCGATTCAGACTCTTGTTGGAGCAACAGTGCAGCCAACTGTGTCCTGGACATTGATTATTAGTGCTGTACCATCTCCCTTGGTACAAAACACATGACCTGTGGGCTTGGAGGAATTATTTTACATTTAGATGTCACATTTTCGTTAGAGTAGGACATGCCTGTCCTAGTCGACTGCAGTGAGAAAGCTAGATATTGCATTCGTCTTTGTCCACATTTCCTTTGTGGCTCTCACATGTGCATCTCAGTGATTGGTTCCTTCAGTTGTGACTATATCCCTTGTTCAGTTTTGTTTCATAATGTGTGTTACTTACGGCTGTTAAATGCTGTCTTCACTCAAGACTGTACCAGTCCATTCTGCTGATGTCATAGCAATCCAGGATTCGGCCTTGGTTACCAGCTGCTTTTGTCTGACAGATAAATATCTGTTAATGTTGCTTCACATTTGTGTTCAAGTCCTTCTTGTTGTTGGGGATGATTCAAACAGATTTTTTCCTTCAGGCTGAACCTAACCCCCAAGCTCCTTCAGCTAGTCCGGCTAGTATTTAATGTATGTTTGTTCAATGTACTTAAACAAGCACCAAATGCCAGCCCTATGTATAGGCAAGGTGAGAAGGATGAAAGCATACTACATGTTGGTGCTGATTTGGATAATTATGTTGACAACAGAGTGTAGTTACTCTTTAGGGATAGTTCTGAATTATTGGTAGTTTTACACCTTCTGCTTCTTATCCAAAATGTTCTCAATTAAAGTTTCTCTGATCTCTCGGCCACTGCCGGGCTATCAGTTCCAGGCAAAGCTTCTTGAAGCTTTGCTTCCTCCATTGCCAAGGATGTGTAAGCTTGGCTGAGATACATGCCTTGGGGAAGGGTAACTCTATCTGCTGCTTGTACCAAAGTCACAGCATTTGCTTTATGCTCATCTTGGCACTTTTCACTTTCTATACAAGTAGCAAATGGGGAAGATCCTGCGGTTCTCTCTCGCATTTTTGCTCACCTACCCTGAGTCAGGTCTGCTCTAGTACTCTCCTCATAGCATTAGACTTGCTGCACTCTTGTCAAATCTTTTGACTATTCCATCCAGATGGATCTTTCAATTCTCACCTGAGTCTTTATTTACCCCGAACCCTTCCAGTATAGCATCTAGTTGCTTTACGAATGATTCCAGAGTTTTGATTCCAGGATGTTCTCTCCTGAAATCTATTCCATGCCCTGATTGCTCTCTTTCGTAAAGGAGAACTTCCTGACATTATTTTAGTACCACCCAGTATATGAGCAGGTAGACCCTAATGGGCGGGGATGAAATTGAGCATCAGTGGGAATGCACAACCAGTGGAATCACTGTGCTCAACTGTTTATACAGCATACTTGATATTCAATTCTATTGAAGCCATTGGAACTGAATATCAGATGGCAAATATAACAGGCAACCGATGCTTCATTGCTTGTTTTGGGTCCCCACATATGTTTAACTTCACCCCTGATGTGTTGCAGTTTTTCCAAAAACCTCTCTTATGAGTTGTCAAACGGCAACACATATGCTTTTGAGAATAAAGGCAAAATACTGCGGAAGCTGAAAATCTGAAACAAAAACAAAAAATGCTGGGAAAACTCAGCAGGTCTGACAGCATCTGCGGAGAGAAAGACAGAGTTACTGTTTCGAGTCCGTATGACTCTTCAGAGCTTTTGAGAATGTCTTGTTCTCTGCAGCCATCCTGGGACTTTTCCAGTACGTTCTTTGAGCGCAAAACAAACACAATTCCAAATCCATTCATTGGTTTGTGGCTTGCTCGACCCTTTGGATAATGCACTCTCTCTTTAGACTTTCAATCTCGGTGTACATCATAGCTCTCTCTTTCCATTGAGCATCTTGTTTTGCTGACTTTAGATCATTTTCCATGCTTTGTGTTACTGGTTCAGTAATTTTGTAGTTGAGCCGCCTAAACATAGCCTTTAATTTCTGAGTTAAGTGAAGCATTTGTTCTTTTGTCACTATCCTCAACAGTAGCTGTAACCCTTATTATAGCTGATACATTCTCTTGATTCTAATTCTGACAGCTGCCTGCTGATTGAAGCAGTTTTAAAGATGAGTATTTTAATGAACAGGTTCTTCCAATTTGAAGGCCAAATTTATTTAGAACCAGAAAAAAAAAGAGAAATCACTCCCCTTTGAATTTTCAGGTGGCAATTCATGTACATTATCAAGGTTCTCCCTTGGCTCAGTTGTAGCACTCTTGCTTTCTTGGGTCAGGAGGTCATGAGTTCAAGACCCACTCCAGTCACTTGAGCACATAATCTGGCCTGGTATTTCAGGTTACTGCGAAAAGAATCTTGCGGATGAGACCCTAAACTAAGGCTCCTGAAAAGATGGTATCATCTGATGTAGAGGTCCTGGCTGTCCCTCAGCAGTATCACTGAGACAGATTACCTGGTCACTTACCTTATTGCTGCTAGAGAGACCATGATGTGTGCAAATTAGCTGCTGTGTTTTGACTGCTAAATGACTTCATTGGTTGTGAAGCACTTTGGGATATTGAGATCAGGAAGGATGCGACGTAGGTAAGTCTGTTCCTGAAAATGCTGCCCACTGCTGGTTATGGTTTCACAAGTGCTGTGCCCTTTATGCACAAGTGGCCATTTTTTATGAGTAGGTACTTTGTCAAAGGGGCTTTGCTGACCAAGCCTCACCCTGTCTATCCAGTAACTCTCATTGAAAGCACATTGTTGTAACCAGAAATTGGAATACTGACTCAGTTCCCTGGCCTGCACCACTGTCACCCCTCACCCCCCCAAACCTCCCCCCAGCCCCAGCCCCCTCCATGACAACCAAAGACACATACATACGAACATATGAATTAGGAGCAGGAGTAGACCACTCAGCTTCTCAAGCCATTCAATAAGATCATGGCTGATTTGATTGTAACCTCCACTCCATACCCCTGATAACCTTTCACCCCCTTGTTAATCAAGAATCTATCTAACTCTGCCTTAAAAATATTCAAAGACTCTGTTTCCACTGCCTTTTGAGGAAGAGAGTTCCAAAGACTCATGACCCTCTGAGAGAAAACATTTCTCCTCATCTCTGTCCTAAATGAGCAACCCCTTATCTTTAAACCATGGCCCCTAGTTCTAGATTCTCCCATAAGAGGAAACATCTTCTCCACATCCACGTTAAGGCGCCTCGGGATCTTAAAGGTTTCACTCAAGTCGCCTCTGACTCTTGTAAACTCCAGTGGATACAAGCCTAACCTACCATCCCCCATTCCTGGTATTAGCCTAGTAAACATTCTCTGAACTGCTTCTAATGCATTTACATCCTTCCTTAAATAAGGAGACCAATACTGTACACAGTACTCCAGATGTGCTCCCATCAGCAGTCTCACACAGTGGAACCACTGAGACAAACTATTAAATCTTTTGTGGAGCAGAAAGCTTCATGTAGGGCATAATCGCCAGTGTGGACCAGTTAGACTGCATGGTCCATTTCTATGCTGAATGTAATTCTCAGCTGCCCCGATTGAGAATGCTCAAATCCTAGTAGGATCTAGCCTGAGGTCATCCTGTTGTATATGACACTGTACCACATTAGATAGTGTAGATCAACTGGATCCATCATGCTCAGCCTTACCAGTTGGATCATTTTTATTCCTTGATATGGAGAGGACATGGAATTGTTTGGCATCATCAGCTACTGCCTCCTGAACTCCTTTACACAGATTTACCAACTGGAAAAAATTATGATTTCAAGTAACATTTTCTTCTAAAATGATTTGTAGAATTGCTGCTGTTCTCAGCTTTGTATGGCTATCGCGAGCTCTCTTTCAAACAATTAAGCTGACTGCACACACACTAATTTTGTATGTGCTTCAACTGACTTAGGTCATGATTTCAACCCTTTTTAATATAGGAGGTAGTCAGACGGCTAATGAATAGGACAATAATAGAGGTGTGAGTCTGACATCTGCTTAATTTTCTTTGTTGCCAGCATTGGTGAATGGTTCACAGTTTTTTTTTTTGATTTTCTGTTTTTTTAAGCAGAAGCTCCATGCTATTGAGTATGTGTGGTGGATGTTAACCAGACATTCTAGAGATCTATGTAGCTTCAGACATGGGCTCAGGACTATATAGGCTCACCAATCTTTTCGACCATCTGATTAATCAAACAAATGTGACATTACTTTTCATTATAACACTGGCCTGAATTTTTCAGGTGGCGGGCGGGCTCGGCGGGAGTGGGTAGGGGCGGTTGTGGAGCTGATCATCGCCCGTGATCGGCTCGGCGCTGCCATTTTACGCGGGCGGGCTAATTAAGGTCCACCCAGCATAAGGCGTGAGCTGTAGCACTCGGCGCGACCTGTGCGGGCACAGAGCTGCCTCAGGGAGATTGATTTGCTATTCAAAATATTAAATATATGGATTCAAAATTTATTTAAACATGTCCCCTCATGTGACTGTGTCATATGAGATGGGGCGTGTTTTTATAGTTGGAAAAATTTTACCTTTTATTAATAAAAGCTTTAGGAAACCTCATCCCGCTCGTGGATGAGGTTTCTGAAAAAACGTGAAGGCCACTCGGCCTTTCCGCCTGCCCGCCAACCGTTAGATCCTTAATATCCCATTTACATATCGGCAGGCGTGCAGCCAACTGCAGCACGCGCCTGCTGAACATAGCATCGCAACTCAGCTTGATGATGTTGGGACGCACGCCCGATATTATCGGGCGTCATTTTACGCGTCGTCATGTCGGGCCAGCCCCCGCATGTTGACTGAAAAATCCTGCCCACTGTTTTAAAACGCAATCAGGAAATAACCTCCCTGAGTTGCACCAATGCAAAAGATTTTTCATGTGTTTAAAGCTTTGTATTTGTGAATACAATAGAAGGAACAACATTACATCTGTAATAAAAATTTGATTCCAAACATTCATGGGTGTTTCAGCACCTCCCAAACTCACAAGCTCCACCACCTAGAAGGACAAGGGCAGCAGGCAGGTGTGTGGGAACAACATCGACTCCAAGCTCCCCTCCAAGTCACACGCTAACCTGATTTGGCTGGTGTATTTCTCTTCTTACATCATTTCTGGGTCAAAACCCTGGAACTAACAGCAGCATGGGAGCATCTTTGCCACACAGACTGCTTGGCTTTCAGAAGATGTCAGCTCAGCACCATCTTCTCAAGTAACTGGGGTGAATGCTATTTGCTGGCCTTGCCAGTGATGCCACATTGCAAGAGTGAATGTAAAAAAAAAATTCCTCTTGCTCTCCCCCAACCAACCATTGACTGAATTGGACAAAAGCAACAAATAACTTACACCAACCATTAGGGCCCAGAGTTTCATATTCTGTCTATGCTGAATTGTGTGATCTTGTACAGCTATTGGCAGTAGGGATGTTACAACTGACTTCAAAGCTTTTGGTCTAGGGATGGGTTAATGGACCTAGCCCCTGATTGCTATCCATTGAGCCCATGCTAGAAAGTACAAGTATGTGGGTGTGAGGTGATGACAGATGTGGGCTCAGCTTTCTGACCTAATAAGTGGCCACCACTCTTCCCCCTGGGCATTAGTGTGAGATCCTAGGTGGGCATTTTGTACCTATGGAAGTATGTTTCAGCAAGAATCAACGCCTTAAGGAAGGGAAACTTGTGTTTATTTAAAAAAATGCTAGACATCTCAAGACAGTAAACTATAGATTAATGTTTTTGGCATGATCACCGAAAGGAGAATGATACCTGGAGCAGTGTTCAGTTTTTCTCTTTCGGATACACTGTGTATTTCCAGTGGTTTTATCTCAAAGTTTCTGTAGCAGTTCTGTTCATCTCCACTCCAAGTTGTCTTGATCCTAGCCACAGTAATCAAAATTCGTTCAATGTTCTGGATTCTTAAAGGAATTGATATTTGAATTTGGCTAAATTTAAAGGGATGTGTGTGTGTGTGTGTGTGTGTGTGTGTGTGAAGCAGTTTAAACTGAGGGTGAACCTTGAGCAGTACGTCATGATTGTCCAAACCTTTTTGATTCAATAACCATGAAACTTCTTGCTGCCTTTTATAATTTTTAATAATACTTGCTGCTGTTTTTCTATAAACATTTATAGAATTAGAAATCTTTGTTATAGTCAACTTTCAGTGTAGTTTGTCCCGGTGTATGATAGGTTAAGTTTTCTTGCATGGTAGTTAATCAGGGTTAAACATAAATGTCCTCTATTCAAAGCCCAAGTGATCTCTAATGACAAATATTTGTTAATTTAGGTTTAGGAGTAGATCATATGGTCCCTTGAGCATGCTCAAATTTGAAAGATGTATGTACCATTTCCTCACTCAGCTTTCTGTTGAAGTCCTAGCATTTCAGCCTTGAATCTTAGCACTCCATTTTGAGCTCCCACAGGGTCATGGGATTGGTTGCCAATAACAACATAAGAAATAGGAGCAGAAGTTGGTCATTTGGCCCCTTGAACCTGTTCCAACATTCAATAGGATCATGTCTGATCTGATTGTGGCCTTAACTCCACTCCCCCCCCCCCCACCCCCATAATCCTTGACTCCCTTGTTGATCAGAAATCTATCTAACTCAGTCTTCAATATACTCAATGACCCAGCCTCCACTGCTTTCTGTGGAAGAGAATTCCAAAGACTAATGACCCTCTGAAAGACAAAATTCTTCTTCATCTTTGTCTTAGATGGGAGACCCCTCATCCTGAAATCATGCCAAGGACATGAATTGAACCAGCAGAAATATAAAAAAGGAGTTGGTTCATGCATAATTCCAAACTAGGAAAAAGAGCTCTCGTGCTTGTTTCCTTTTTAATTCTTGGAACTGTTTAAAATCTGTGGCTTTACCTAGGTTTTCCTGCAGAATAAGGAAGTGCCATGATCCAACTTCGGGGCTGCTAGACCACATTGGAAGGCAGTTAAGAGTCTAACACTTTGCTAATAAAGCAGCCCGTGCCCATGTGTAGCAAAACCTGGACAACATCTGGGCTTGGGAGGATAAGTGGCAAATGCCATTCATTCCACCCGAGTGCCAGGTACTGACAATCTTTTTTAAAAATTTGTTCATGGAATGCTAGGCTAGCGTTTATTGCCCATCCCTAATTGCCCTTGTTTAGGGGGCATTTAAGAGTCAAGCACATTACTGTGGGTCTGGAGTCACATGTAGGCCAGACCATGTAATTTCCTTCTCTAAGGGACATTAATGAACCGGATGGGTTTTTATGACAGCAATGGTTTCATGGTCATCATTAGACTTTTAATTCCAGATTTTTATTGAATTCAAATTCCACCATCTGCAATGGTGGGATTCAAACGCAGGTCCCCAGAGAATTACCCTGTCTCTGGATTACTAGTCCAGTGACAATACCACTATGTCACCACCTCCCCTTGATTACACTACCAGGTACATGCATTAACATGACACAAGTCCTTTGTATCAATAGAAGTCATTTCAGTCCATTGTCCATGTTTCAAATGTCCCATTTCCTTTGAACTTTTAAACTCTTGACAACACATCTGCAATTAAATTTTCTCGTCCAGTCACATGTATAATCTGTAAATTAAACGGTTGCAGCAATAAACTCCACCTGAACAGTCTGGTATTCCAGTTTCGAAATTTTTCCAGAAATTTTAAAGAATTGTGGTCTGTATTAACAATTGCTTCTGAAAAGTTGCTTGCAACACAAACCTCAAAATGCTGCAATACTAACACCAGAGCTAGAGTCTCTTTCTTGATAGTTGAGTATCTTTTCTGATGTACATTCAACTTCCATGAAAAATATCCTACCGGCTCTTCAATTCCTGTTTCATCTTCTTGCATCAACATAACACGGATACCCATATCACTTGCGTCAATTGCTAACTTAAGCTGCTTGGCATAATTAGGTGCTGCCAAAAATGGTGTAGTAGTCAACACAGTTTTTAAGCTGTCAAAGGCATTCTGACTCTCTTGGATCCATTGAAATTTCTTGTTCTTTTTTAGTAGTTCAGTCAATGGAGCAACTACACTGCTAAAATTTGGCACAAACTTCCAATAAAATCCACTCATGCCTAGTAAATCTCAAAACCTCCCATTTCGTTGTAGGCACTGGGAAATTCACAATGGTTTTTACTTCCACAGCTTGTGGGGCCACCTGACCATGTCCAACGGTATGGCCTAAATATGTAACTTGCGCTTATAATCTAGCATGCCATTTCCATGCAATATCAGGGTAGTGTGTTGCAACGGTGGAGTCCCCACCTTTCAGAATGAAACCCAAATCAAGGTTCTATCTGCCTCTTCAGTTAGATGTAAACAAACCCATAGCTCAATTCAAAGAGCAGTAGTGAGTTCCCCTGGTGTCCTGACCAACAGTGCTCCCTCAACTTAAGAACATGAGTACTGCCCTTTCCTCTCACTTGTTTGTGGGACTGTGCTGTGTATAAATTAGCTGCTGTGTTTCCCTACAATACAACAACCTTTCAAAACTAACTCATTTGGTTGTGAAGCGTTCTGGAAAGTTCTGAGGATGTGCCAAGGTGGCAAAAGTTGCAACTCCTTTCTTGCCTTCCTCTTCCTGATAGCTCCAATGGTAGTGATCATAGTCAGGAAATGTTTTATAATAACTGGAACATTGAAGTGTGTAACACACAATGCATTATTCTTTTGTGAGATGTGGGTGTCACTGGCAATTCCATCATTTGTTGCCCATCCCTAATTGCCCTTGAAGCTTAAGAGTCAACTGCTGTGGGTTTGGAGTCACATATAGGCCAGACCTGGTCAGGATGGCAGATTTCCTTCCCTAAAGAACATTAGTGATATAGATTGGTTTTTACAACAATTGATGATAATCTCAGTAATGGTAACCATATAATTTTCTTGGAATTCAGATTTTATTAATTGAATTTAAATTCTACCAGCTGCCTTGCTGGGATTTGAGCCCTTGCCCCAAAGCATTAGCCTGGCCTTCTGGGCCACTGACTTTACCATTACACCATCATCTCCGTTGCTGAAATGTAATTCACATCTCTCTTGCAGGCCACAAGGTCTAATTTCACATTCTGAGGTCAGTTCAAAGGTAATGTTTCACTGTAGACCAGCAGCAGTGAGAATCAGATGGCTGTCTTTCTCTCACAATGTCTCTTTTTTTAAAGGTAGTTGGGCATCCCCAAAAAAAAGTGCACGCCAGTGACAGGATCTTTACTTGTCGATCGATTTAACTAATTTTTTTGTTTGACAGTCAGCAAAGTAGCACAGTTCACTGTGACAACTCACTCAGTAGTTTCTGTGTGTGGATCTTGATTACACTTCCTGCTGTTAAGAGGAGTGGTGGGGTCATGCTGCTCAAGTTTACTTTGTCCGATTTAGTCGTCTTGGATATTTTTATAGGTGTGAACCCAGTGATGTGATTGGCTGAAATGTGATTTTAAGCATTTAGCTAAAGCTTGTTTGCTTTGAGGGTAATCAGTGAGGACTCATTCCCTGTTGCTGGTGGTCTCTAATTGATGTCATTTGGGTCAAGCATAAGGAAGTTGTCACATCAGCACTGCTGTTAATCATTCTATCTGCAATATGTAATTAAACCACAGGCAGAATGATCTTATTTAACAGTTGGATGCTGAAATTCACGTTATAGCATAATAAAAGGTTACACAGTTAAATATGAGCCAGCCTTTTGTGGCTGCTTTTACATGCATGCAGTTTTAACTAAGATTTCAGCACTTCAGTATCTGTAAGCTGCCTCCCTGCATTTACAATATTCTTTCTAGCTCCCTCATTCTAGTGGCAGGCCCCTGACCCTTTTGGGGGTAATTTTAACCTAACCCACGCAGGGTGTAAGAACTAGCGTTGCACCCAATTCCATCAGTGCTGACAGGTGGGTTAGGTTAAAATTACTTCCATTATGTTTTTGATTTGGGTCTGTTCACATCAGCCCGGTGGCAGAGCGGCGTTCTCGCCTCAGAGTGGCAAGGCTGTGGAGTTGACTACAGAAATTGAGCTCACAATCTAACAATGCGATACTGAGGGAGTGCCACGTTGTCAGGAATGCTGTCTTTCAGATGACTTTAACCAGGGCCCAAAGCTCCAGCTTGGCTAATGATTTCACCTCAAAATGGCACCACCAAAACAGATTATCCCGTGATTTATCTCATTGTTGCTGAGATAACGATTTGCCACATGCAAATTGGCTGCCACATTGCCTAACATTACAGCAGTGATTACACTTCAAAGGTCGTCCATGGGCTGTGCAGGACTATGGGATATCTTGAGGATATGGAAAGCGCTATATAAATGCAAGTTACTTAGTTCCTTCCAAGACTACTGCCAGGATAGCATAGTCAGATTTAGCAGTGTAAATGTGAGGAACCCAAGTTATAAGAGGAGTTTTATCTGTGTGGATCCTTGGGTGACGTTAAAATTAAACCTATCACTCTCTGAAGCCAGGCTGGGTCAGTGGTGGTGGAAAGGAGCAGTGACCTGATATTTAAAGCACATTAACCTGTTGACCGATGTGAAGTTGGCTACTATTTGTGTTTCCCCCACATTCCGGGTGCTATTAACCAGATGCCAGTAATATCGTCAAGGGTTAGGTGTTGAGTAAAGGTCAAGAACCATCAAGAACCACTTCTTCTATGAGCCCTTTGCCCATATTACCCCCAAACTGAGAATTTGGGATTCGTCTCTTCTAGCCATCCTCATTCACTTTCTAGAGACAGATCTTGGGGAACATTTTCTTTGTTCCCTTAAGAAATTGAATTGTGTTCTCGAAGGAGGAGTGACAAGGGGCATAAATTGAAGGTGAGGAAAGATAATCAGACTGCTACTTTTCAATTAATTGAAACATTTTAACAATTTTTTCTCCTCCTTCATATCCAACCTCCCCTGCATACGCACAAATAAAGACTGAGTTATTACTCTAATTCTGGTACCACAATAGGCTGCAGATCTTCATGTTTGGCACTTAAGAAAATAGGCCGCAAAGTCACAACAGATGCAGCATATTGTTTGGTAGCTATTTTCTGTGCCTGTCAGTATCTGCTGCCCTTATCCTAACTTGCAGCAAGTCCCAATCACCCAATACCCTTGTGGCCACTTGATTCCAGGTCTGGCAATGCCTTAATGTTTTTGTTTCCCAATTCTTCCTTGGCCTAGCTCCTTCCTGTTTCTAACCTCTGCCAGCCCTACACAATCCTTGGAAATCTCTGCACTCCTCCAATACCGAGCTCTTATGTATCCCTGATTTTCATTGCTCCACCATTGGTGGCCGTGCCTTCAGCTGTCTGGGCCTTAAGCACAGGAATTCCCACCTAAAACCCTTCCACCCCTCTCTTTTCTTTGAAAATGCTCCTTAAAATATATCCAGTTTTGTCAGCACCCATCCTATCTCCATATGTGACTTGTTGTCCAATTTTGTGAAGTCCCTCGAGATGTTTTACTACATTAAAGGCACCAATATATAAGGCAGGTATGTGCGTGTGCATGCATGTTCATTTGCTTGTTTTGTATTCTGCATTTTTCTCTCCATTTTGAGTATCTAATTTTAACTTGCCTTTCCAGAAAGCATGGATTTTGCTCTAATAATGATGGCAAAACTGTCAGCATTTGCTTCTCTGAATCTGACAGCAACTTCTGGAGTTGACAAATGCGCAGTGAAATACGGAGATCCAGAAGTTGCTGTTGGTA
Source organism: Cetorhinus maximus (assembly GCF_964194155.1). Lineage (NCBI taxonomy): Eukaryota > Metazoa > Chordata > Chondrichthyes > Lamniformes > Cetorhinidae > Cetorhinus > Cetorhinus maximus. Next base: position 51,273,478 of record NC_135899.1, read on the forward strand.
ATTCTGTGCTTCTCCAGAGGATGCGCTGTTGAGGCAGCCCCCAGATTGCGATCAATAGGAAATCATTGAACTAATAAGAACTTCCACCCTTACGCTGTAGGTCTCACTGTAAAAGCCCTTAAAAAAGTTGCACCTTGCTGAATGAGGGATACATTTTGTTAACAGTGTACTAAATTCATAATTATTGCTGGACAGTCTCACTGGCCCTGGAAAACTAATTTTAAGTCCGTGGCATGGCAAGTTTCTCCAATATGATAAGAAATTACATATTTTCAATTTTTTAAAAAAGTTTTGATGTTTTAGACTTACCTCAATCCCATGTGTTTGTCCTAATTATTTATTCCACTATCTGTAGAGTTTAAAAATTAAGAGGAAAGCAATTTGGTGTTTTTACTTTCTGGTTTGCTGTCTGTGAGAATACTTCAGGGTAATTGTCTGCTTAACCCACTTGTTGACATTGCTGTTGCTGGATTCCTGGAGACCTTGTTGACTTAGTGTCAGGAATGAACTGAACTGATGTTGGGAAAGGGGAAGTCTGTGCTGTAGAGATTGCTAGATCTTTGTGGTCAGCTTTCTTTGAGATCAGCAGTGAGCACTATTGCTTCTCCACTGACTGCAATATCCAGCCCTATGAGAACTGAGCCTACCAAGGACAGATTCAGCTGGCTTTTAAAGGAGTTGAGATTGGATTAACTATTTCTTGTTAGGACTCTTCTATTTTTCATGTTACCACTTAAGTGTGAATTAATGGCATAAAACAACACACAATCTACAGTGTGCTAAAATGGAGTAACCTTTGGTTGGCTGATAGATCTGTTTTGAGATTTTCACGGTTGCAATTTATGGTGTTGTCCCCAATGACTTCTTTTTAACCTGTGATGCTTTGCAGCTTTTTATGGACATAAAACATGTTTTTACTGTGGGAGTGCTAGCGTATCCACTCCACGTTAGAAAGAATTGTAGACCCTCCACATTGGAAAGAAAAGAATCATAGACCCTCCATTGTAGACCCTCGAAATGCACCACTGCATTCAGGCTAGAGGTCTCAATTAATGTGGAGACAATCTCATGCATGTGTCCTATGGCTCTCTGTGTTGTACAGTGGAGCTAGCAATGTTCTAAAGACCTGCTCCCTGTGTGGCATGTAAAAGGGGAGTTTGATGCTTTGAGGTCAGTCCTATGACAGGGTCATATAAAACTGTTGTTAAACACACTGCTGGAGAATGCTGTTAATGTATGGATTGTCTGTCTGTTTATAATCAGGATTTAAGAGCTGACAAGAGGGCATGGGGGGTGGAATTTATAAGGAAAATCACTTTTAGATAATGTGAAAATGTGCTGCGGAAATATTTGAGAGTGGTACGTGCTGATGAAGTGCTGCAGGGTGGGAATATAGTGTTATGCAGCTGGCAAAGCCCTGAGCATATGCAAGTGGAGAGCAATGTGCATGCATACTTAACCCTGTTCGCTGGCTTCTGAATGTAAGATATCGTTAAGGACTTAACTCTCAGTCCCTTGGCTGATACATTTTTAATAATGAGGTGATTCAATTCATTATCTGCCCCTGGGAACTTGTTAAAAGTTTAATTTTGAATAGAAGTTTGCTTTGCAGTTGTGTGAAGGTGATGAGGTTTGTCAGGTGACAGGTGTCTGTATAAGCACTAGCCGTTGATCAGATAGCTCTCATACCTGGAGCTAAAGCACACTGGTTCAGCCACTCTGAGAAAACTACTCCACAGTGATTTAGGACTAGCTATCAATAGTGTATTGTTCCACAGATTTAGATGGAGGCAAATATTACTGGCAGTGACATTCCTTTTGTTTTTCCCCTCTCTCTCTTGTCATTTTTGACTTCTGTGTTATTTAAGTTATGTAATGCTGCTGACCTCATCGAGCAGGGCCATGCGCGTGTGCTGAATTAACACAACATTATTGACTCACTTCTGCAGTTAATGGCTATATACTGTTATCACTTCAGCTTCCTTGCACTATCAAGCTGAGTAACCGCTTCCAGCCTTGTTCCCCAATGTCATTAACATTCACTGTTTAAATGCCCTTTCAAAGCTTAAAAATAAAATCAGAACTAGAAATTAATGTGGCAAAGTAAATAATGAGCATCCACTGGGGAAGAGAAGTGAAATTTTTGCCATGGTTGGGAGAACATTTCACTTTGTTTTTTGGTTGAAAATATTTGCTCACCATTCAAAGATGGTTACATTTGGGCCCAGGGCCTCAACTGTTTGAAAAACAAAGTTTTTGGAAATAGGTGAGAGGGCTGTTGACACGGTGCAGTGGCACACCATCTCATGACACCCTGACAATAGAAGCCACTTTCAAATTGATGTTCTGCCCCTTTATTTCCGTCGCTGAAGACATGGAAGATACTGCAGGCACCAGAAGCTAAATCGACCGTGGCCAAGTTTTAAGAGGGTGAGTAAAATGGTTTAATGGGGGAGGAAGCACAGTGAACGCAGAAAATGCTGCAGTTTGTTGGATGCGGGAGTGCTTTATAGTTCACTCATTTGGAAAGGAGAATAAACTTTTTAAAACACATTTTTAAAAATTTTAATTCTTTCATGGGATGTGGATGCATTTGTCACCCATCCCTAACTGCCCTTGAACTGAGTGACTTGTAAGGCCATTTCAGAGGGCAATTAAGAGTCAACCACATTGCTGTGCATCTGGGGTCATATGTAGGCCAGACCTGATAAAGATGGCAGATTGCCTTCCCTAAAGGACATTAGTGAACTAGGTGGGTTTTTACAACAATCGATAATTGTTATGGTCACCATTATTAATGGTAGCTTTCAATTCCAGGTTTATTAAATTTAAATTCCACCAGCTGCTATGGTGGGATTTGAACCAATGTTCCCAGAGCAATAGCCTAGATTTCTTGATTGCTAGGTCTAGTAATATTACCACTACACCACCATCTCCCCCTTGAGAGTAGATTGAAACCACACTGTATGACATTTACTCTAAATGGGTGCATGCCTTCTTTGAATGTACAAAGAGATTGATATGAATACAGCACACTTGTTATTGATAAGCGCACAGTGCAGCTTCAAAGTCTTTCTTGTCCTGCATCAGCACTGTGATACCAACATGTACCATTTATGATGCTGGGAAATTCTTAAACTGACGTTTTTGCTTTGCTAATGCTGTTCCATCCACTTGAAATATGGAATTTCTGATTACATGGCACAGAAACAATCTTGGGACGTGAGCGTCGCTGGCAAGGCCAGCATTTATTGCCCATCCCAATTTCCCTTGAGATTGCGAGCTGCCTTCTTGAACTGCTGCAGTCCCTGTGGTGTAGCTACACCCATAGTGCTGTCAGGAAGGGAATTCCAGGATTTTGATCTAGTGACAGTGAAGGAATGGCGATATAGTTCCAAGTCTGGACTGTGTGGCTTGAAGGGGAACTTGCAGGTAGTATGTTCCTGTGTGCCTGCTGTCCTTGTCCCTCGTGGTGGTAGAGGTTGCGGGTTTGAAAGATGCTGTTGAAAGAGTTTTGGTGAGTTGCTGCAGTGCATCTTGTAGATGGCACATACTGCTGCCACTGTGCAACGGTGGTGGAGGGAGTAATTGTTTGAGGTGGTGGATTGGGGTGCCAATCAAGTTGGCTGCTTTGTCCTGGATGGTGTTGAGTTCCTTGAGTGTTGTTGGGGCTGCACTCATCCAGGCAAGTGGAAAGTATTTTTCTTCCTGTTGGAATTGTCCTCTGCCATTGAGCAGCTGCTGAGCCAAAGGCAGGTTTCTACTTCTGCTGCATTGTCAATTGCCACTAGGAGGAGTGTTAGCTAGAGTGACCTGCCCGGTGGTTTTTATCTGTGCTATGTGTGTTGTGCTGGTGCTGGCCCTTCCCTCGTGCCCGGTGGGCACCGCGGGGACTGGGGTGTTTTGTTGACCCCTTTAATCACATCTTGGTTTAATGTTTGTAAGGTTCCTTTAAAGTTTTCCCTTGATTTTACAGCTGACCTGAATTAGGGGCTGTGCTTGATTTATCCCTTGTTATTGTTAATTTAGTTAATTGTTTTGACTTGAAAAGAGTTACTGGCCCTTCCCTTCCTTTTTGATTTGGATTGCTGAGTCACCAGGAATTAAAGATTAATCTCCTGGGTAACGCTGCAAGCAACCATGGGGTGAAAAATCACTGGGATGTACATAAAGTTATTGTATTCATTTTATTTATAATTAAAGTATTGGAGGTGGGGAAAAATAAGTACTGTTTGACTGAGTGGAGTAGTTGGAGGAGGGAGCTTGCCACACTTGCAGTTGTAGTTATTCAGAGACCAATATTAACAGTAACCATAGGAATATTAAGTAATGGTCCCAATCCTGCCATCTACCATATACAATAGTTTTATGTAGATTAGTTAAATTGAAACCAAACAGGATGCAAGGATTTTGCTACATCCACAATGTTTATGTAAGATAGGTTGCATTTACAATAGATTTTTTATGTTTGCGTTGTTACTATAATTTGTTTTAGTATGGTGATTGTGTTAAAAGCTGGTATGGGTAAAAGTGACCGGGAAGCTATCAGATTGTTATAAAAACCCAACTAATACACCAGTGTCCTGTAGCAAAGGAAACCTGATGCCCTTATTCCAAATGACCTCTTACATGGCTCTAGACCCACAGCAATGTGGTTGACCTCTGAGGTAAGACTATCGCCACCCTTTCGAGCCAGCTGGAGTTGGGTGAGAAATGCCAGCCTTTCTAGTGATGTCGACATCCTGTGAATGATTTTTTTTTAAAAAAAGACCTGAGCTGACAATCGGGGAAGGTTGCTGATAGTTTAATATCCATAATGGAGGCAGTGGGCTGGCACTTGTGAAGAAATTGTAAGTTATTGTTTGTTGGGCCATTAAAGTGCAAATTATAACCCTTTGTTTTTCTCTTTCAAATACCATTCATACAGAAATAATATTTAAGTGTGAAAACCTATGGGTGGGATTTTGGCCCCTCCTGCTGGCGGGATCTTCTGGTCCTGCCAAAGTCAACAGAGATTTGAATGGCTCGCCAATGGGGCCAGAAAATCCCAGCCTATATCTTTATGTTAAATGATTACCTGCTAAGCAGCAGGTAAACCTTGATATTGCTAATAAAATTGTTCAATCTGAGACATCAAGATGCCATTGGCCAGGCTTCACTAATGCTGAAGAAGTTGAAAAACCAAAATGATATTTTTTTCTGCCTTGGCAGGTTTGATCTTTGTTCAGATAAATGGGAAGCAGTTGGACTATCAAGAGAATAGCGGTTCCAGCAAATCATAGAGGCTAATGGGGGAGGGTACAATGTTCTGAGGGGGATAATATTGTGATGCAATTCAAAATTAGGTTATCAAAGGCTTGTTTGTCAAATAATTGAAAAATAGCTTCCTTCTTTTAAAGGCAGTGCCTTTAAAACATAACAAAAATATGTGACTGCTGTTCCCCAGGAACAAGTTCCAATTCCCACACTATTTTCCCCAGATTCACGACAACTTTCTAGTGGTTATGGCAAACCAAGACACAATGAGTTCAAATCTCACTGTGGCAGGTTACGAAACTAAATTTGAATAAATGTGCATCTGGAAAACCACCCAGAATGTCTGCTAAATGATGTAGTTTTGTTATTTAAAAACCCAAATGATTCACTCCTGTCGTTCAGAGAAAGAACCCTTCCATCCCATCGTAGTTCCACACTATGTGGCTGACCCTACGGCAACTCGAGATGGGCAATAAATACTGCTTTGCCAATATCTCATGCCTCAAGAATGCTAAAACTCTTGATTCTCCAGGCATAGATGAAAAACTCAAAATGCATGAAATCTCAAAGGTTTTAACGTTGAGATAAATTACAGATGTTGGGGTTTTTTGCCGAACGTTGTTACTTCATTTTCTGTTGGGCATATACTTTTTTAAATTTTGTATATCATTTAGGATTCTGTTGTTTAATTAGCCACTAGACACATGGATAATTAGGAATCCAGATGTCGCTAATAATGACTATTCCTCATTTTCATTTATCATTGAGCCTATGATCTCAATACTCAGTCACATGGCTTCTGCATGTGTACTTTAACCTTTGTGTTTGATGGTAAGGGAAAAATCAGCCAGTTTTCTTTTGATCATTTGAGTGCTCCACTTGCTTTTTGATCATTTGAGTGGCGGTACATGTTTATACTTGCATATTACCTCTGGACATACTTGTATCTGCTTTTCAAGATTTTTCCTTAATGGGTTTCTGACAACTTATTCTGTTTGTCTCTTAAAGGGATAAATGTTTCAGTCTCATAATTTGAGTCACTTTGGTTGTAATTTGAAATAAGAGTTGATGCTTAAGGCTATTTTGATGGACTAACAAGGGTGACACTGAGTTGTCCAAGGGTCACCAAACAAGAATCACAGCAATAAGATGAGCAATAATCTCCCGACAAAAGCAAATGCACCATCCCAACTAAATCATCGTGTTTTTGTGACCAATGCCCAGAAGGTATTGTATACTCTGTGGTGCCTTCTGATCTGGTCAAATTAATCAAAACTGTCCCTTTGTTTTTCTACTTTATAAATTTTCCCTGCAGTCCTCATTGCTCCCCACCCTGTGCCATTTCTAAGCTGTGACCAGCCATGAGTAACTGGTCGTCTTGTATGCCGCTGCATGCTGCATAAATGCCAGTCCTTCACTTGGTGCTCAATCCCTTTATCCTCTGAGTAAGATAGGGGACTCTGTATGTAAATCTTTGGCACAGCATCAAAAAACAGTGTAACAATATCCAGGGGCTACCATTTACCAGAAAGTAAACTGGACCGACTATATAAATACTGTGGCTGCAAGAGCAGGTCAGAGGCTGGGAATTGTGTCGTGAGTAACTCACCTCCTGGCTCCCCAGAGCCTGTCCACCTTCTGCAAGGCACAAGTCAGGCTTTGATGGAATACTTTCCACCTGCCTGGATGAGTGCAGTTCCAACAACACTCAAGAAACTCAACACCACCCAGGACCAAGCAGTCCACTTGATTGGCACCCCAACCACTGCCTTCAACATTCGTCACACAGTGGCAGCAATATGTACTATCTACAAGATACACTGCAGCAACTCAACAAGGCTCCTTTGATAGCATCTTTCAAACCCACAACCTCTACTACCTAGAAGGACAAGGGCAGCAGATGCATGGGAACACCACTCCCTTCAATTTCCCCTCCAAGCCACACACCATCCTTATTTGGAAATATATCGCCGTTCCTTCACTGTTGCTGGGTCAAAATCATGGAACTCCCTCCCTAACAGCACTGTGGGTGTACCTACACCACATTCTCAACGGAAATTAGGGATGGGCAATAAATGCTGGTCTAGCCAGTGACACCTGAATCACATGAACAAATAAATACATTTTTAAAAATGCTGTCATGATTTAAAAATATTAATTTTACTGTAATTTTAAAATTATTTTGTCATTATCTTTCTTATAAGGAGCATATTTTTGTAAGGTGTGTTCATGGGATGTGGTGTTGCTGGCAAAGCCAGCATTTATTGACAAACTAGATAGTGATAGAAGGTGATAGTGAGCCATCTTCTTGGAGCGATGCAGTCTATGTGGTGAAGATGCTCCCACAATCCTACTGGGGAGGGAGTTCCAGGATTTTGATATGCAACAGCAAGGGAGGGGCCTTGAATGGCTACAAAGCAGCTGTTTACAGTTGAAAAACATGAGCTTATAATGTAATCTCATTTGTGCCGAAAAAACCTCGGAGCCTTGGGCTCCAAAAATGTTTTATTTTTCCACTACAGTGTAATTTTCTCACCCCATCCATGAAAACAAAACTTGTAAGAAAATGTCTTAATATGACCAGCATTGCAAAGAGCTGCAGCAGCTGTTATTGTGTGGGAAAATGTTATTCTCATTTCCAACACCCAGCATCCTTCTCTGGGGAAAATTGATCTTTTAGTATCAATTGGGGTCAAACTATAGGTGGCTTTGTCCTATGGCTCATCACCCACGTGAGCTCACTTATTGTAACTGTGGAGGTATTTGCTGACCTAGTTTGGTATGCAATGTGGAGAAGAATTGAGGTTGCAGAGTTGTGATTTTTGAGGTGAGTAATGAAGATATCTTGGACAAGTCACACTACCAGTGATGAGGTGCTAGTGAAATCTGAGACCAAAAGAACTCTGCTAACCAAGATCAGGAAGAGACAGTTGGAATTTCTTGGGCATGTAATAAGAAACCATGATTTAGAAAGTCTGATGCTGATGGAAAGGATCAATGGTAAAAGAGATCAAGATGGACAAAGAACAATCTTTCTAAAGAGCCTCATGAAATGGATGAATGCACCATTAACAGAGATGATCCATGCTTCCAGAGCAAGATTAACATGGAAGTCCTTGGTCGCCAGTGCCCTCTTATGGCATGGTACCAGAAGAGAGAGAGTCTGGTGTGTTAGTCAGCTTTGATCATAGCAGCTAAGTATACTGCAAGAAGTGAAGTGCGAGTATTGTTGTGTCTCTGGGCTTTCAGCTGCTGAAATCAATATTGCGATTTCCGTTGGGAAGAAGGAACATGATGGGAAGACTCATGGCAAGCTGCTTCATTACACCATCTGGCAAGCAAGGTGACCATACCATCAGAGGAATACTGGATGATGAGTAGTGTGGGAAGAACATCTTTTTGAAAAGGCAAAGACAGACTTTTAGGACTGTCACTGACCTCATCTCCTCTGGAGATCTTCCTCCCACAGCTTCCAACCTGATAGTCGCTCAACCTCGGACGACCCGCTTCTACCTCCTACCCAAAATCCACAAACAGAACTGTCCTGGCAGACCGATCGTGTCAGCATGTTCCTGCCCCACGGAACTCATTTCTCGTTATCTTGACTCCCTTCTCTCTACCCTTGTCCAGTCCCTTCCCACCTACATCCGTGATTCCTCTGACACCTTACGTCACATCAACAATTTCCAGTTCCCTGGCCCCAACCACTTCCTCTTCACCATGGACGTCCAATCCCTCTACACCTCCATCCCCCACCAGGATGGTCTGAGGGCCCTTAGATTGTTCCTTGAACAGAGGCCCGAACAATCCCCATCCACCACTACTCTCCTCTGTCTGGCTGAACTTGTTCTCACACTGAACAATTTCTCCTTTAACTCCTCTCACTTCCTCCAAATAAAAGGTGTGGCTATGGGTACCCGCATGGGCCCCAGCTATGCCTGTCTCTTTATGGGGTATGTGGAACATTCCTTGAACCAGTCCCACTCCGGCCCCCTCCCACAACTCTTTCTCCGGTACATCGATGATTACTTCGGTGCTGCTTCATGCTCTCGTCGGGACCTGGAAAAATTTATTAATTTTGCTTCCAATTTCCACCCCTCCATCATTTTCACATGGTCCATCTCTGACACTTCCCTTCCTTTCCTTGACCTCTCTGTCTCAATTTCTGGTGATACTGTCCACCAATATCCATTACAAGCCTACCGACTCCCACAGCTACCTCGACTACAGCTCCTCACACCCCGCTTCCTGTAAGGACTCCATTCCATTCTCTCAGTTCCTTCGGCTCCGTCGCATCTGTTCTGATGATGCTACCTTCAAAAACAGCTCCTTTGACATGTCCTCCTTCTTCCTTAACCGAGGTTTTCCACCCACGGTCGTTGACAGGGCCCTCAACCGTGTCCGGCCCATATCCCGCGCATCCACCCTCACGCCTTCTCCTCCCTCCCAGAAACATGATAGGGTCCCCCTTGTCCTCATTTATCACCCCACCAGCCTCCGCATTCAGAGGATCAACCTCCGCCATTTCCGCCAACTCCAGCATGATGCCACCACCAAACACATCTTCCCTTCACCCCCCCCGGCGGCATTCCGTAGGGATCGTTCCCTCCGGGACACCCTGGTCCACTCCTCCATCACCCCCTACTCCTCAACCCCCACCTATGGCACCTCCCCATGCTCACACAAAAGATGCAACACCTGCCCCTTCACTTCCTCTCTCCTCACCGTCCAAGGGCCCAAACACTCCTTTCAAGTGAAGCAGCATTTCACTTGCATTTCCCCTAACTTAGTCTACTGCATTTGTTGCTCCCAATGTGGTCTCCTCTACATTGGAGAGACCAAACGCAAACTGGGCGACCGCTTTGCAGAACACCTGCGGTCTGTCCGCAAGAAAGACCCAAACCTCCCTGTTGCTTGCCATTTTAACACTCCACCCTGCTCTCTTGCCCACATGTCTGTCCTTGGCTTGCTGCATTGTTCCAGTGAAGCCCAGTGCAAACTGGAGGAACAGCACCTCATCTTCCGACTAGGCACTTTACAGCCTTCTGGACTGAATATTGAATTCAACAACTTTAGATCTTGAACTCCCTCCTCCATCCCCACCCCCTTTCCATTTCTTCCCCCTCCCTTTAGTTTTTTCCAATAATTTATATAGATTTTTCTTTTCCCACCTATTTCCATTATTTTTAAATCTATACCTTTAATGCCCTGTCAGTCTTTCCACCCCACCCCCACTAGCGCTGTACCTTGAATGTCCTGCCATCCATTCTTAATTAGCACATTCGTTTAGATAATATCACCACCTTCAACACCTCTTTGTTCCTTTGTCTGTGACATCTTTTAATTATCTGCTCCTATCACTGCTTGCTTGTTCCTACAACCACTCCCCAACCTCCCCAACTTCTCTCCCCCCACCTACCCCCCCCACCCCCCCACCTTAAACCAGCTTATATTTCACCCCTCTCCTAATATTACTCAGTTCTGATGAAGGGTCATGAGGACTCGAAACGTCAACTCTTTTCTTCTCCGCCGATGCTGCCAGACCTGCTGAGTTTTTCCAGGTAATTCTGTTTTTGTTTTGGATTTCCAGCATCCGCAGTAGTTTTTTTGTTTTTAAGACAGACTTGTGTTGGGACTCCACTACACCTGCTCCTCTCTGTGTTTCTTTTCCCCTTGTGTGCGATTCCTCGTATTTGCCCAGGATCAGGTTCCTCTTGGCAATCTCTCAGTGGAGTACTGACCCCAGATATGGTTGCCAGCTTAAAGCCTACAGAAAAATGCTTTGACTAATCTTGTAACAGCTTGCCATTAACGTCAAGGCAGCAAGCTCCACGCTTCAGAACCAGTTTTATTTTACTGTGGGACATTGCCTGGACAGCATCCTTTGTTCTCTGTTTTTCACTTCAGTATTGCTTGGAGATTGCATTGCACCTTTTCACTTGGGTCAAAAAGTTACGAAATTGCACCTATTAAATTCTTTGACAGCAAAGAGAAAGAAAGATTCAGTCTTAGGTCTCGATGACAGAAAATTAATTCACTCATTATTAGAAAACTAGTGGGAGTTGGTGTGAAACCCATGAGACAGCTCTTGGTTAATAACTTGACCTTTTTCAAGGACAATGCTCTGCAATCTTGCACTTTTAATCTTTCTGTGACGTGGAGGGGGAGGAAGGGTTGGGAAGAAAAATAGGGAGAATAGCATCAGTCTGTAAATCTGCTGATCGTGGTTAGGCTACAGTTAATTTTAATTTAGATTTTATTTTAATGGTTCATGTCTCCACACAAGAGTACAATAAGCTTCTGGCTGCAGTTCATTAGTACTTTTTGTGTCTCGATCCCTGGGGCAACATCTATTATATCTTTGCATCCACTGATTCTTTAACTGCACCCTAATCTTTCCCAATAGCCCTTTTGTAAACAGTGATTTACGCAAATGATAATGTGGTACTTTTGTCTTGCTGTCAGACAAATGGTCATTATGATGGTGAGCTAATTGGTCATCCTGAACTTGAGTTTCTTGAGAAAACGGATGTAGGTTCCTAATTTTCCGCAGTTAGAAACCTCCAAATGGATCTTCTAGCTAATAAGTTTGTAAATTGCATACATAAATCTGGTATACAGACTAGTAAGTCTGCCAATTTAATTCCTGATTTAAAGAAGTTGGCTGCCTCAGTTGTATTGAGAGTACATGTGCCACAACTGGTTCCAGCAGTCTAGACTGAAAGAAGGAGAATTGTGCCTGGATCTCTATCCATTGGGAAGTGCAAGTTTGTTAACATGATCGGGAGCGATTGGATTGGGTTCAGTTCGGAGTTGAAACAATCCTGTTTAACCCCTGCACTCTAACTCGTGCACTCCGCTTCAACACCCTGTCCGGGTGTGGTCAGCATCAGGGACAGTTTGTGCAATGACTATTAATAATTTCAACAAGAAATGGATAATTGAATGTGAGGCTAAAATTCCACCTTTACTCTCAAAGAAGGATTGAAATGATTCTGAGAAAGTTTGAAGCCACTTGCGTAGATTATTGTGGAGCTCTTCTGATCTTTTTGTAAGGAAGCTAATTCATTCAGAAAAATTAGATTTTGGATATTGCTTCTGGTGCTCTCTTCTCATTTCAGTTGTAACTAATTTGCACTGTAGCAATTCCAAGACATAATTCCAATAGGAAATGTTCATGACCTGCCTGATTTCACACAACGGTACCACATAGCGTGTGAAAATTGTGGGGTCAAGCACTGATTTATGAACTTCCTGAGGGCTGTGTTTTCTAATTAATTTATTTTTAGAAGTCTTTTCATAAAGTGCAGAACTATTTTTTGATAGCTTGTCTCCTTTGGTAAGAGAGTGTGAAAATAGAAGTTATCGAAATACACAGTGATCTAAAGTTGTGAGTAATTGAATGAAAAGCAGCCATTTGTTTGGTGCTGTGTTCTTACAGAGTGGGAATTCTAATTCAATTTCATTTAGAATTTTGATTAATTGAATGTAGGTAAAATAGTTGAAACATTTAGTCCAATCACTGGTGAAACTGATATTAGCAGAGATCAAAATATTTTCTGTCCGGTAATTTGATTCAAAAAATGGCACTGATGACATAGCAGGGAGTACTATCCTGCAGTTACTGATCCTGCAGTGCGATGAGCCTAATTGGTATTGTCAATAAGTAATTAATCCATGTTGCTTCATTACTTGTGTCACTTTGGCAGTACTAAGTGAATTTGCCTTGCTCACCCTACTGGGGACTGTCGTTCCTTCATGCAGGTTCCTGCAATGTTGCTGTCAACGTTTAAAAGAATGCTCAGAGAGGAAGCCCTGCCGTTGCCATATCATCAATTATCTGTTAAGGAAACTTCTTTAGTTTTTTTTAGAAAGTATGTTGAAATCACCGTTAGGTAACAGATGGGTTTCCTGATCAATTCTGATCCCACCTTGTTCACATCTCTCAGGCTGAATGTAGAAGCACAATATATTTTCATAGAGACTGCTCTTTACTTTCATTATAAACCTTCATAACTTTTCCAAATAAAAGAATAATTAAAGGACCAGCTTGTGTTTTTCAGGTGACTACGCGTGAGTAAATTATTGATGTTAAATGGAAGCTCTGTCTATGCTCTTGGGTGGATGTAAGAGATTCCTTGCTAATATTAGTAGAACTAGGGAGTTCTTTCCAGTGCCATGACCAATAGTGAACTAACATCACTAAAAATGCTATCTAGTTATTATCTCATTGCTGTTTTTGGGAGGTTGCTGTGTGCAAATTGGTTGCCACGTTTCCCTGCATTAAAACTTCAAAAAGTGCTTCACTAGCCGTGAAGAATTTGGATGTCGCAGGTTGTGAAAGGCACTATATAAGTGCAAGTCCTTTCTTTCTTTAATAAGTGAAGGGAAGTAAACTGATGCTTGACATGGAGATGGTTAACTTGTGCTAATATCCTACACAAGCCTTTATAGACCTTGTTATGACCACAGCCGGTGTTAATTGTTGCGCAAACCAAATCTCAGAGGGAAACTTGGTTTATGGGCCACAACCTATTTTTTGTATTCTGATAGTAAGAAGATGACATACCAATCTCAGCCGTAAAAGGTCCAGTGACACTTCTTGGTTTTTTGCAAATTAAAAGCAAAAGTTTTATCAACAAAACAAAAAAGAAAACTTAAACACACAAGATTACAGTTACAAAAGTTTTACAAAACATTCCCCCAAAACTCTCTACTTGGTCGAACCAACAAGTAAACACTTTCCAGGCAACACTCCCTTATTGATATTTAAATATAGAATCCAGTAATATCACACCAGGCAAACTGCTGTAGCTTCAATAAAAGTGTACCACATGACCTGTACCCTCTTGCACTCTGCAGTGGAATCCACTTCAGAATAAAACTGCTTGCTGCAGCCCAAGACTCCTCAATAGCTCAAGCGGCTCCAGCTCTCCCCAGCCATCTCCAGCTTAATAGCTCAATAGCTCTCTCTAGCTCAATAACCTCAACAGGTATCCACAGTAACTCTAATATACCTTTCTCCCTTTCAGCTCAGCCCCTATGTTCTCTCCCCCTTTGAAACTCAAACCCTTCCAAATATAAGATCTTTCACGTTTCCATCTTGTCTTTGCTTTTGGGTCAATAAAAATATAATATCCCCAACACTATTTACCTACGGACTCGTGCAAGATGCAAAAATTTTCCTTGTTACCTCTGAGTCTCCTTTAAATTCAACAAGCTCCCAACTTATCTAAAAATACAAATGTTAGATCTAACCTATTTACTTGTACCTCAAACTTAACACCTCTAACCTCTTCATGTTTCCAAACACCCAGACAGCCTGACTCCTATCTACCTCTTGCCCAGCTTAATTAAATCTCTCTCTCTCTCTCTCACACACACACACACACAGACACCCAGCCTTCCTTACAGAATAACACAAAATATATTTTTTAAAATCCATTCTCACACCTGGTGATTGCCTTTTTAAAATACTTTTAAACCCAATGTTCCTATTGGATAGGCTTTTGTTTATAAATGATGGAATGTTTGTTTTTCTGTTATAAAGCAATGGTCATCTATCAGGATGTGAAATCAGTGTTGCTCAAATCCCCAATGTATAGGTGCTTGGCAGCCAAGATCTTGTGTGTACATTAGCTAATGCACTGTCCCCTTCTGCAACTTGGGCTTAATGTTCCTTGGACTTGGATGCTGCCCACAACCTTGTAGACATCAGTGTATGTGCTTGTTCCAACCCTTTGGACCAACATATTAAACAAAAAAAGACACTACTCACATGAGAATGCATGTTGCTCCAAGTTACAGCTTTCTGGTATTCTCTCCCTTAACCTCTCTACACTTCTTACTTTCCTCTCTTATAAATCTCCTCAATACCCACCTTCCCCACCCACACCCACCCCCACCCCCCCGCCAAATCCAAGCCTTCAGTCAACTCTTGTTAAACTTTTTCCTCTAACATAGCAATCCATTACTTTTACCACTACTGTGATGTTTAATATATTAAAGGAACCATATAAATGCAAGTTGTTAATTGGTTGATTTTCTCTTCCAGTGTTAAGTTGACACTTGAGATAAATCTGTATGCAATTGGGGGCACCATGTACAGCACCCTACACACAGACATGCAGCCTGTGATTCGCTAGAGCAGCTTAATGTCAATCTCCAATCCTTTGCCTAACACGTCATCCTGGTTCAGCTACAGGTTTTATTTTCTGATTGAATCATCCACCACAATCACATTTTTGTTCAGTAGCTGTTTGCCCAATTTTACTCAGCTTATTCATGATTCCTGCACTCTCTGTGTGAAAGTGTATGCATTTCCTCTTGAATAAAGTTTGAATTCCTGATTAGGCTTTTGGCTTTAGAATTGATGCAGGTCAATGGCGGGGCGAGTTTTAACCTGCCCATTAATTCCATAAATCTAAGTAGATTATTCCACTATCTCCAAAAAGGGTTGATTGATTCCTACGGGTTTGGTTTTATTTGTAGAAAACAATTCTAGCTTGCAATTTATTTAAGGAAGTAATTTTAGTTTTTAATTACTTCTTTAATTATTGATTATTATTGTCCATTTATTTTTATAGTAACCAAAATCCTATTGGTTTCCTGGATTTCCAGTTTGTGTATGGTATTCTGTGGGATAAAAGAATGGTTTGCAATCTTCACGGTTTGCTATTTAAGTTGATAAGTCTTTTAATGCCATTAGTTCTGGAATGAAGAACTGCCCTGAAATGACAGTCAAGATGATTATTTTATAATTTTCCAATAGCTTGCCATAACTGTATCAAATGCTATTTATTTGGAGTTAATCCTTTTACCGTAATTTTCCAAATATAATACTGCCGCAAATATAATACAAAACTAGATGAGAAAGAAAAGTCAAAATTGTCTTATCACCATGCATAACATGCATCTAGACTTCTGCAAACCGCAGTCAATATGTTGTTCTTCCCGGGGGATGGTGGGGAGGGGGTGTGGGGTGGAGACAGGCCAGTTGCAAGTGATAGACAAAGCTGTGGCAGGCTAGGGGACCTGTTTGACAGTTCCACGATCCCAGAGGATTCCTGTATTGTCTGTCTCTTACACATTGGGCCATCACTTCCAAGCTCCCCAGTGTCAGATTGGGAGGGAGGTACCCCAAAAATGCATTGGGCAACCCTCTTGGAACTTCACAAGTAAGGGTTTGCACGGTAATTGCCCAGAGTACAAACTTCCTCTGGGCAATTACCTTGTGCTGGGAACTATCTGAAAATGCAACTTAACTCTCAAATTTAGGATGGTTACAGCTGTGTTACACAAATAGTTAACCGAAAAAATTTGAAGAATTAAACCCTCTTCTAACTTATGGGTAACTGTTGTAAAGACCCAGACCAAGTCCTCCCGAAGGGACTCTGCTCACATCCCCAACCCCCCTGGGGGACTCCCTCCATCTCTCTGACTAACCACCTCTCCCACGGTATTCCCCCTGCCCGCTCCTCCATCACAAGTCTAACCTGACTCAAGCCCCCAGACCTGCAGGCCCGATACCCACCCCCGCCACCAAGCCGGACCCGGCCCAACCGCCCACACTCCAGCAGGCCCGATTCCCCCCACAAACCGACCACACCCCGACCTCCCACCCATCCCCATCCCCACCTGAGGTCTGACCGCCCAGCCCCCCCATACCCCCAAGGTATGACCCCCCCAAACCCTCCCGAGATCCGATCCCCCTCTGTCCCCATGCTCCCCAGAGGTCCGACCCCCCAAATAAAATTCTGCCCAGCGCCTACGTTAAATGTCTGTTTCATGACTTGCAAGCGTAATTTCTGCTGCTGAATACTGATTTCAAATTGACATTTCACACTTACTTCCCCATTTCCCTTTTGAAAATTAGGATGGAATAGTGGGGGAACTGCAAAACTTTCAGGGGACTCCACAACGAATTTGAAAACCTCTGCTCGAGTGATAAAAGGCGGGCACCATTTCCTTTGCGAATTTATAAATTCTATTTTTTGTTCCGCTTGTTAGGCAATGCCATTAATGAATTTACTTGTGTTTGAATTAAATGACATGTCATCGATGCTCTTCACTTGGCAGTCGTTTTCCATGAGGTGTAATGTTATGGGTTCAAGCTGTACTACAGGATGTAAGCAGTTAATAATGGGCTGATTTGCCTGTGGTATTGTTAGAGATGCTGACTTTTAGGTTTTTTTAATTCACTCATGGGATGTGGGCTTTGCTGGCAAGGCCAGCATTTATTGCCCATCCCTAATTGCCCTTGAGAAGGTGGTGGGGAGCTGCCTTCTTGAACCGTTGCAGTCCATGTGGTGTAGGTACACCCACAGTGCTGTTAGGAAGGGAGTTCCAGCATTTTAACCCAGCGACAGTGAAGGAATGGTGATATATTTCCAAGACAGGATGGTGAGTGACTTGGAGGAGAACTTCTAGGTGTTCCCATGCACCTACCGCCCTTGTCCTTCTCGATGGTCGTGGTCATGGGTTTGGAAGGTTCTGTCTAAGGAATCTTGGTGAGTTCCTGCAGTACATCTTGTAGATGGTACACACTGCTGCCGCTGTGCATTGGTGGTGGAGGGAGTGAATGTTTGTGGATGGGGTGCCAATCAAGCGAGCTGCTTTGTCCTGGATGATTTCGAGCTTCTTCTTGCACTCATCCAGGCAAGTGGAGAGTATTCCATCACACTCCTGACTTGTGCCTTGTAGATGGTGGACAGGCTTTGAGGAGTCAGGAGGCGAGTTACTCGCCACAGGATTCCTAACCTCTGACCTCCTCTTGTAGCCACAGTATTTATATGGCTGGTCTAGTTCAGTTTCTGGTCAATGGTAACCCCCAGGGCCTTTTGAGTTGACACTATTATAGATTTTCAATGTACAGAAGGAGACCATTGGGCCCATTGCGTGTCTGCTGGGTCTTTTCTAATTTTTCCCACTTCCCTGCTCTTTCACCATAGCCCCGCAAATTTTTCGTTTTTTAAAATTATATCCAATCCCCTTGCATATCCCTGGAGTCTACCTGTTTTTCCTTCTGCCCCATTGCTGGGTCATGGGAGCTGTTGGATCCTAGTCACCAGTTTGTTGGCTCCTGTTCGCATGCTTGTTGTAAGCCAGTTTGGTACTAATGATAGAGTTGAGTAGCAGACATTTCATAGATAGAAACTCTATGTTTATTTACAAAGGTATTCAGCAGCAACTAAACATGTGCCAATACTTCAAACTCCATCTCTACACTACTGCTGCTACTAACTAATGACTACAGACTACTAACTACAGAGGTAGCCTGCACTAATCTGCTATTGGATACTAAGATCATGTGATCTTTTATTATAGCATTCTTCTTAAAGGTATATTACACATCAGATTACCACAGGAGCCTTCTTTTTACCACATTTTTGATGCTTCCCTCCCCCTCTGCTATTCTGCTGTTTTTGCCATTTACCCCTTTTCTGATCCCTTTTTATTGTTTCTTCTCCTGTTATCCTTCCCCTTTTGCCTTCAGCCATCATTCCATTTATCATTTCATCACTCCTGCCCTCCACTCTGTCATAGAGCTTCTAATTGTTCTTTCCTGCTACCCTGCAGGACCAACACCCTCCCACCCCCATCCAATGCAATCCTTTTCCCTGGCTCCGTGTTTGCTTTAATCTGTAACATCCTTCAGTGCTGGTGATGAAAGGTCATCTATTGATCAGAAATGTAAACTCTTCTTTCTCTCCATGTCTGACCTGCTGAGTGTTTGAAGCATTTTCTGTTTTTATTCCAGACTTGCAGCATTCACAGTACTTTGCTACTATTTCAATGCTCATGAGTAATCTTCATTGTAATAAATTAATAAAAGAACAATTGTGTTTGGGTCCTGTTTTGTTCAGGTACCATCTGAAGTCAATGCAATGGGTGTCCATTTAGGAAATGACAATTTTACATTCGATCTGAATGAAATTATCCATACTAATGCATTCATAATGGAGAAAAATATTGCATAGTTGTTGAGGACAATTGGATGATGTTTTTTGATGAGACTTCAGATATGAAAGTATTGCATTTTCCTTGTGTTGTAAGATTGCTTACCTAGCCCACTTGACGTTAATGTCAGCCGTGGCTGTGTTGGTATCATTCTCACCTCTGAGTCCAAGGTTCTGGCTTCAAGTCCCAGTCCAGGACTTGAGCACAAAAATCAAGGCTTACATTCCAGTACAGTACTGAGGGAGTGCTGCATTGCTGGATATGCTGTCTTTTAGATGAGACATTAAACCAAGTCTGCCCTCTCAGGGGAGTTATCCCTGGCATCCTGGCCAATATTTATCCCCGAATCAACATCATAGAAGCAGGTTATCTGGCCATTATCACATTGCTGTTTGTGGGAGCTTGCTGTGTGCAAATTTGCTGCCATGTTTCTACATTACAACAACGACTACACTTTAAAAGTATTTAATTGGCTGTAAAGCTCTTTGAGACTTTCTGTGGTCATGAACAGTGCTATATTAATGCAAATCTTTTATTGAAGTTAAATTCAGGTTAGGTGGCTTGGAGAGATGTTTGTGTGGGTGGTTTTTCACATTTTTAATTATCAATGCACAGTATTTCATGTATTTAGACTGCAGTTTCAAAAACCTTTTCCTCAATTTCATTCTCGTTTCTGTCACCCTTTGCATCTCCCTTTCCTCTTGCATAGAAATCTATAGCACAGAAACAGGTCATTCAGCCCAACTTGTCAATGTCAGTGTTTATGATCCACCTCTCGTCTTTCTCTTGCTGCCTTGGTTTTGGCGTCTGTTCTGTTTCCCATTCAGTGCTGGTACTACCTGTTTATCATTTGCCCATTGGAATTCTAGGCAGGTTATTGTCTTTTGTGTCGGAGCAGTACCTTCTGTACCACTTTGCTCGCAATTCATGCCTAAAGACTCTTTGATATGAACCATATTGTTTTGAGGTGGCAACATGTGTGCTTATCCTGCAGGGGTATTGACAAATGTAGCACACAAGTCATTGCAGGCAGCCCTGATACCCTGTTCACTGGGTTACCATGCCTGCTATTAACGTGCAGAAGTAGGGCCAAGAGGAAGTTCATTTATGGTACACCGTTCCTGCCCACCTCCCTTATTTGCTGTTGCCACAATTGGTGTGTACACTTCTTTGTCGATATTTATCAATTAAAAGTTGCAATGTCAACACTTTCTCCATTTAATTTTGCTGTATCGACAGTCATTCTACACTCTGTAGATCCCCCATCACCCCTGTGCTTGCTGATTTACATTGGCTCCTGATCATATAATGTCTTGATTTTAAAATTCTCATCCTTGTTTTCAAATTCCTCCATGGACTTACCCTCCCCTATCGCTGTAATCTCCTCCAATCCCACAACCCTTGGATACCTTTGCTTCCCTAATTCTGGCCTCTTGCGCATCGCCAGCCATAATTGCTCCACCATTGGTGGCTGTGTCTTCAGTTCCCTAGATCCCAAACCATTGAATTCCCTCCCTACACCTCTCAGCCTCTCGACATTGCTTCCCTCCTTTAAGACACTTCTTAAAACCTACCTCTTTGACCAAGCTTTTGGTCATCTTACCTTGTATCTCCTTATGTGGCTGGGCATCATACTTTGTTTTATAATGCTCCTGTGAAGCACTGTGGATGTTTCATTGCACTAAAGGCACTAAATAAATTTAAGTTGTTAGCATGATGAGGTTGCAGCTTTTGGCTCCATGGAGTGAATTACTGAATTACACCTTAAATGTACCATGTTCTTCAACTGGCCACGGACTATTTCCTAATCCTTCAAAATGTATTTTCCAGTGAGTTTGAATTGCAACATAATTATTGCCTTTCTTGAATATCTCTGTATTGGGTGAAACTATAATATCATAGTGTTCTCTGGCAGTAACTGTGTTTTATTCTGTTGCTGATTTTTGTGCTCTCTTGAACACTCGGTGGTGCAGAGCTTGGGGAGAAGATTCATGTTCTTAGAACTATCAACCCATCTTGAACTGGAAGTGAAACAAAAGGGCACTGGCCATATCTTCATGTCCACAGCACAGTGTTGATTTGAGAGGTGAGACCACATCTGGAGTTGTGCAGTTTTAGTCTCCATATTTAAGGCAGGATATACTTATACTGGCAGTATACTTAAGGGTCAGTTGCTTTCTGAGCTGCGAGGGTTGTCCAATGATGAGCTTCTGAGTAAATTGGGACCGCACTCGCTGGAGTTCCGAGGCATGAGAGGTGATATCACTTATCATAAAAAGATTCTGAGGGATAGGCACTGAGAGGTTCTTTCCCCTGGCTCGGGACAGTCTCAGAATAAGGGGTCGATCATTTATGACTGAGATGAGCAGAAATTTCTTTGGAATTGTCTACCCCAGAGTGTTGTAGATGTCCTACTGTTCAGTATAGCTAAGACTGAGACAGATAGATAGGATTTTGCTCTCTCTCATAATCAATGGATAGGGGGAGTGGGAAGGAAAGTGGAGTTGAGGCAGAAGGTCATCTGTGATCATGGACGAAGATTTGCACTAAGTACGGTAGTAGGTGGGTAAAACGATGTTTTACCCGTTGGCCGCAATGGCAGCTTTTCATGCCGTATCGTCCCGAACCAGCGGTATTAATTATGCATTCCCGGGGAAACACACCATTCCCAAGGCAGGTGGGCTCTCATTTGCCCACCGTGCCATTACCTCACCGCTTTATCACACCGGGCGCCATATTTAAAGTACAGCCTCAGTTCTTCTAGCCCAGGACTGCTGCAGGGAAGATGTCCACGAAAGGCAAAAAGACTGCAGCCCCAGGTTTAGTGATGCGCCACTGTATCACATTTTGGACGCCGTGGAGACCCACCAGGATGTCCTCCATCACCGCTCTGGCCATAGGATGGGCAGCAGCCTGACCAGCCAGTCTTGGGAGGCGGTGGCAGCAGTGGTCAGCTCCAATGTCTTGCAAAAGAGGACAGCCACCCAGTGCCGCTACAGGATGAATGGTCCACCAGGGTAAGTCACTCTTCTCATCACTCTCAACTCACACACTCACAAAACCCATCACACACCCACACGGATCTCACACCTCAAGGGACAACACCACTAACTCTCACATACCCTCACATCTCCATGGGCCCATACCCTCTTGAGTTTGCATCCTCATCCTGTCCATGGCTCTGCTCACTGCACAAACATTCCTTGCAGTGCCATGTGTCCAGCTCACACTCTCTCCACCTGTTTCCATGCAGGAGAAGCCTGCTCACATCAGCAGGAAGAGGTACTAGACCGGGGGTGGAGTGGCCTACATTAGGCCCCTCACTCACTTTGAGGAGTGTGCCATTGTGCTGACTGGTGAGGATGTGGACCGTGCCTGCGGCAACGGTGAGGTTGGCAGTGAACACCCTCGTGAGGATCCTGCACCATATCATCCCTCTCTCAACGCAAATGTGAGTGCTCCCTTTCCTGTTCTTGACTCTGCTGCCATGCACTAATTATCTCTATTTTGGTTCACAGGGAGCTCTGCCAGGTGACCGACACCCTCAGCCATCCATTCCCTCAGCTCCATCCATGTCCTCACCTCCAGCCAGGAGGACACCTCCTCCATTGAAGAGCTGGAAATAAGCAGCCTGGAAGGTCCATCACAGCACTTACCCACACCCTCCACCAGCGCAGAGACACACCTCAGTGGGACCTAGATCTAGAGCACGCTCGGCTTCACAATCTGGAGGTCACCCCACGGGCACATCTCCTCCGCAGCAGGAGGAGGCAGGTTCGTGCGAGCTCCCCGGAACTTGGAGAACTGCTGGGGAAGAGGCACCTGTGAGGTCCGAGTCAGAAGATGAGTCTCTGAATTTGGCCTTCCGACTCATCCTGGAGAGTCAGCAGAAGGCGTGCAAATACCACACAGAGCTGTTGGAAGCCCTAAACAGAGCGACACACCAATTGGAAGAATGCGTCCGCCTGCTCTCTGATGAAGTGGTGCCCACATGTGCACGTATGGAGGTCTCCATTGGGAGGATGGCGGACGTCATGGAGACCCTGGTCCAGCTGAATGTGGAGACCTGCACTCCATCGCGGGAGCCATGGGTGAGTTCCTGCAATGGCAACGCGAGAGGGAAATGGGGCACCTCAATGTCCCTCCAGCAACTCCTTCCCCTCAAGGAGTCAGGATGGGGCCCCCCGGGCACCCGAAGGGAGGGGCAGCAGCAGCTGGACACCCCTGGGTCAACCACTTAGGAACCTTAGAGGCTGTCCTCTCCCTCTGAGTCCCTTTTGCCTGTGAGCCCCTCAACCTTGTCCTCTGTCACCGCAGAGGGAGCAGCTGGCCCACGAGTGATCCTGGAGGGAGACGTGTGGCAGGGCCTTTCGGAGCCTTGTGCATGCACTCTCCCACACACGTGGATCCTTCATGCGTCACACTCACCTCAATGTCTTCAGTATTTTCAATGCTACCTGCTGGGGTTCACTTTCAGTTGTTCATCTGAGCTGACCTGTATCTCCGCCCACCCACTGATCACACTCCCATGCAGCATCCGATCTCACCCACCACGACTCTCATTTCACTTTCGGTTTGGACAGCATGGTCTGGATTCAGTTTCTCGTCGGCTCCCCCGTCTTTTCCCTTCCCCCAGTCACCCATTTCCTTCCCCCCATCACTGTTAAACCCCGCCCCCCCCCGGCATCACCTTCCACCTCCCCTCCGTGACATGCCAGCCACAACCCTTTTCCTTTGGGGATGTCCAGGTGAACGTTCATGTTCCCTTCCTTCCCAAAAATCCCACACCCATCCACATTTACCTCCCCAACTTCCTCCTTTCCACCCCAGTGTCCATGTCTGTCTCTGAGTCCCCACCAACCACCCTCGCTGTCCCTTCTACTGCTACTGTAGAACCCCCATCCTCCCACCCTACCCTCGGTCATTCTCACCATTCTCAATATCACGCCCACCCTCGGTTTGCTCCCCAGGAGGCAGCCATGGACCCATCAGGCCTCTCCCTTGCACGTTCACCTGGATATCCCACCCTCTGGAACTCTTCCCCTCCCGGAACTCTTTCCCCCTTCCAGATCTCTTCCCCCAGGGACCCATTCTCCCTGGAACCCTATCCTCCCTCTGCACCCCTTCCCCCCCAGAACCCTTCTCACCTCTGGACCACTTCCCTCCTCTGGACCCCTTCCTCCCTTGGGACCCCTTCTCCCCAGAACCACTCCCCCCACCACCGCCCCCTTAGCCCTTCCCCCTTCCTGACTCTCTCAGACACCCTTACTTCCTCCACCACCCTTAGTCCTTCCTTCGGCCTTACCTCTTCCTTCAGCCTCACTCCTTCCTCCAGCCTTACTCCTTCCCTCTTCCTGACTCCCTGAGACACTCTCACTTCTTCCTCAAGCCTTACTCCTCCTCCCCTTCCTTACTTCTTCCTCCACCCCTACTCCCTTCCCTCTCCGCACTCCTTCCTCCCCCTGGACTCCCTCCCCTCTCTGCACTCCTTCCCACCTCCAAATTCCTTCCCTTACACCTTCCGCCCCCCGACACCTACATCCCCAGTTGCCATCTTCTACCCCATTTCCCCCTCCTGCCCCCATACTCTCCCCTGACACCTTCATTCACCCCCTCCCAACCTTAACCCCTCCCCCCCAACACCTCTTCATCTCCCAGTCGATCCTAGACGTTCCTCTCCCACTCTTTTGACCATCGTCCATTGAACTTGCAACTTCCGTGAGCTGCTTTACAGAAGAACCATGTCCATGAGAATCCACCCAGCATGCCATGGACGTTCCTCCAGGATCCTGTTGCTGTCA
Organism: Cetorhinus maximus; assembly: GCF_964194155.1. NCBI lineage: Eukaryota > Metazoa > Chordata > Chondrichthyes > Lamniformes > Cetorhinidae > Cetorhinus > Cetorhinus maximus. Next base: position 51,298,494 of record NC_135899.1, read on the forward strand.
GGCTCCAGCATCTTCTGCTCCTCAGATGTCCGCGATATGAGCAAGGCCCCAGTGGTAAGTCCCGACTTATGCACGTCACAGTTGTCAAGGCATGTTCTGCATCGGCGAGTTTTCCCGCGGACGATCCAATGGCGGGTGGGTAGAGGAGGGGATGAGTCTGGCAGGTTGGCCTTATAATGATATGCTGATGTATTATAATGAGGTTCCCGCCATCCGATGAAGGGGAATGCAGCCCGCCATTGACAGGCTGAGTGGACGATCGCAAATTGGTTTCACGACGTTGTGAAACCGGTTTTTGGCCTTCTCGCCATGTTGTCTGCTAACACCACCGAACAAGCCGATTCCCGCAGGCATGGAAAATCCTGGCCCACATCTGTGGAGCTGAATGGCCTCCTCTTGCTCTTCTTTCTTGTTTTCTTATGTCGTAAGCCACGATTCCAGGCTGCATTCCCTTTGTCAACAGGACATGCATTCACACACATGTCTAAACTCCGGAAAATTTTTTTAAAAAACTTTTAAATTTAGTTTTTGGATCATGGGATGGGTAGCAATAGAATGTGAGAATTCTTTTAGCTAAAAGAATCTAAAATGCATTGACATTCTGAGTTCTGTATCATGATCTAAAGTGACATTTTCCCAGTTTTGTGAAAGTAAAATTTGCCAGCCGCCAAAAAGGAGTTGTACGGGGAAGAGGTGGACTTATCAAGATGATGTTGAAGGGGGTGGAGAGCTAGAGAGAAGAAGAGAAAAGGACTTGCATTCGTGTAGCACTTTTCATGATCACCAGACATCTCAAAGCGCTTTACAGCCAATGAAATATTTTTAAAGTGTAGCAGATGTTCTGGTGTAGGAAACATGGTACTCAATTTTCACATAGGAGGCTCCCGCAGCCAGCAATGTATTAATGACCAGATAATCTGTTTTTGTAATGATGACTGAGGGATAAATATTGGCCGGGACACCAGGGATAACTCCCCAGCTCCTCTTCAAAATAGTGCCATGGGATCTTTTTCATCCGCCCACTCAGGTAGATGGTTTAAATGGCCTTGATTTAAATTCTCATCTGAAAGACAGCACCTCCGACGGTGTACCGTTCCCTCAGTGCAACGCTAGAGTGTCAGCCTTAATTTTTGTGCACAAGCCCTGGAGAAGGGATTAAGCTGTAGTGGAGTGCGTGGTGCGGCAGATGGGGGGCTGGGGGACAGGAGGAATCTGACTGAGGAAGAGGGGGATCAGGCTGTAATGGGAGACAGGTTGGCACTGAACCCTGCCATAAGATGAAGGAATTTGAGATGTTGAAACGTTAAGCAGAATGAGGGAATTTGCTGTGGCAGCAAAATGGCTTCTAGGCGCAGGTTGGAAGGTTGACGAGGAGGAAGGATCTGGTGGTTGTGGCAGCAGACAATGGAGGAGATTACTGTCAGCAATGCTGCAGATAAAACTCAAATTTACATAATAAAGCTGAGCTGCTATAAATTATTCCCTGGTAAAATGGACATGTCTTGAGTTGTGAGAGCAAGTCAGACGTCATTGTCCTGGCTAATAGCAAATTATTACTTCATGGATAAATTGTTAAAACACAGTGAACAACTAATACTAATTTTAATGGGGAGCTAACAATCTGTGTACGTTTGTAACTGAACAGTTTGGTCCCCAGGCACCAACTCTACTACAGTTATACAAGACATTTATAGTTTGCATATCTTGCCTTGTGAAATTGCCCTTTATGAACACACACAATTAAACTCAGCAAGATATGAATCAGACAATTTATGTACAATGTAATTATTGAAGCTCTTCTGTACATATCTTTCAGATTAAACTCTGTGTAGACTGTGTCACTAAAGTTTACATAAATGTATGAAACACTCATTCACCAATCAAAGGAATAATGTTGTTAGGGAATTACGATTACATAGCTGTGGAGAGGTTTATATCATAATTCTGCATGTTGGTTCATATATCAAAGTATTTAAATTTGGATTATTTCCTCCCTTTACTGCTTGCTTTCTCTCGCTCCAACTGCAGTGTTTTAAGCATTCTTTTCCTGTGGCTGAATCAAATGTTTACCGTTTGGGATTTCAACTGATATTTTTGGGATCATGTTCCACACTTGTTTTCTGATCAGTTTTGTATATGAATAAGCCCCATTTTGCTAATACTGGTTGCAATTCTGGCATCGTATGTTTCATTTTAACCCTGAGGCTTTGTTCATTTATTTCATGACGGCAAAAGCCAGCACTTTGACATTAATCGATGTAGCCACCCAGAATTCTCTATTAGCTCAGTGACATGTCAAACAAGTAGCTCAAACATGTTTCCCCACCTACACCCCACCCCGCCGCACCCCACCCCAGCCTCCCAAAATTGCTGTAATGGAAGACCTGGCAGGGAAGTCCCTAGAGAATTGGTGTGTTTTTGGTTTTCACTGATGTAAGGAAAAGGTCTTCATCAATGTAAGCCGCTACTGGGCACTTGGCGTAAGGCCACTGATCTGCACAAACCAATCCATTAGCTGTTTAAGACGGCAGAGGCTAGGATTTTGTGGTCAGCAGTGAAGATTGCCACTGACCTTGGGAAAAAAACTATCCCCAAAGATCAAACGATCTGTACTAAGATCTATGGCATTGATTTCTCCTTTTCCTGATGTTACTCATGCTGGCAGCTTCCTTCTTCTTTCTCTCTCCACCGCACCTCCCCCTCCAACCGCCCCCCCCCAACCACCCCCCGCCTCCCCCCCATGTAAATAAAGCACTGCTCTCAGTTTGTCTTTCCACCTCCAGTTTTTCCTCACCACCCCTCCCCTCCCTGTGTCACATCAGTTTCTCCTGTCTTCCTTTGCCTTTAATTTTCCCTTCCTCTTTTAACTCAATACCAGCCGTTGCTTAGTGTAGATGGCATTTCCTGCAATTTGCAAGGATGATACAGAACTGAGTGGTCATATCTATCAGGAAAAACTGAACAAGCTCTTTTTTCACTAAAAGAGAAGGCTGAGGAGGAGTGACCTGATTAGAGGTCTTCAAGATTATGAAGGAATTTGATAAAGTAAATGTAGAGAAGATGTCTCCGTTCGTGGGCGAGTGCAAGACAGGAGCCGTAAATATATGATTGTCACTAATAAATCTATAAGGAATTCAGGGCAATGTGTTTACCCAGAGAGTGCTTAGAATGTGAAATTGCCACATGGGGTAAATGTAGAAGCATTGAAGGAGAATCTAGTTAATTACACGGGGAGAAGGGAATAGACGGATGTGCTGGTCTGCTTAAATGAAGTAAGGTTGGGAGGAGGTTCATGTGGAGCATAAACATCGACATTGACCATTTGGGCCTATTTCTGTGCTATGAATTCTAAGTAAAAAGAAACACTTCAGTAGGACTTGGGTAGATTGACTTTCAGGGGAGAGGAGGGACAGTCTTTGTTGACTTTCATTCGTGAATTTAGATACATAGCTTTGGTAGCCTTGTGGTCATGGTACTGGGAGAGCAACTGAGAGGTCACATTCTACCAAGTTGTAAAACTAAATTCAATAAAACTGGTTAATTTATGGAGTAGAACCAATAAAAGACCATGCTAAAAAAAATGTTGTTTTGTCATTGTCAAAGGTAATAATCTGTGGATTACTACATGAACCACGAGCAAATTGGCAGAGGGCAAATAAGATTAGAGAGTTGAATGTGTGGCTCCAAGACTGGTGTGGGAGAGATGGGTTTCAATTCAAGGTGCACTGACACCAGCACTGGGGAAAGAGGGAGCTGTACTGTTGAGATGGTCTTCGCCTGAACCGCGCTAGGACCAGTGTCCTGGCGCATCATATAACTAGGGCTGTAAAGAAGGCTTTAAAATATATAGCGAGGAGGGAGAGGGTTCATGTGAAGGGAGATTCAGAAAGTGAAAGGGAAAGGACAAGGAAGTAGGGCAGGGTAATGATATGGGTAATGGTAACCAAAGTGTAACACAAAGGGACAGAGTGTACCAACATAACAGTGCATCAGCAAATATGGTCAGTGTAAGAAAAAATGGCTTTAAACTAACAGAGAGGGAAGAGGTTTCAGGTGAAGGAAAATTTAGGAATCCAGAGATATAAGTTGAGGCAAGAGAGAAGTGTATTGGTGGGGGTAAAGACAAGCTGAGCAGAAAAGGAAAGGTCAGAGAGTTTCATGGTAATAAAGCATCAGAAAAGATCCAAGCTGGGAACAAAACTGGTTAAAAAAATTGATGATCTGAATACATGGAACATCGGCAATAAGATAGATGAGCTAGTGGCAAAAATTAAGATAAATGTTTAGATCTAATCACCATTACAGAAGCATGGTTACGAGGTGACCAAGGTTGGAAAATAAATATTCGAGGGTAAACAATATTTTGAAAAGACAGGCAAAATAGAAAAGGAGAGGTGTAGCCCTGAAAGTAACAGATGACATAAGAATATTAGTTAGAAAAGATCTTGCTTCTGGTGGGAGTACTGTATAGGCCCCCTAACAATAGTTATACCATTAGGCAGAGCATTAAACAAGAAATTATTGGAGCTTGTAACAAAGGCAATATAATAGTTGTGTGAGATTGTAATCTTCATAAAGATTGGGCCAATCAAATTGGCAAAGAAAGTCTGGAAGATGAGTTTGTAGACTATTTTCGTGACATTTCCTGGAGCAATATGTTTGTGGAGCCAACTAGGGATAAAACTATTTTGGATCTAGCATTGTGCAATGAGGCAGGGTTAATTAGCAATCTCATAGGAAAAGATCCACTAGGAAATAGTGATCATAATACAACTGAATTCCACATTAAGTTTGAAAGTGACATACTCACAAATCACAAACACAAACCTTAAAATTAAACAAAGCCATTTACATAGGTACAAGGGGTGATCTGGCTAAGTTTGATTAGTTAAATAGACTAAAAAGTATGGTGGTAAATAAACATTATCTAAAGAAATAATTCAAAATGTTCAACAACAATGCATTCCATTGAAAAGCAAAAACTCGGAAAGATCCATCCATGGCTTACTAAGGAGGCCAAGGATAGTATTAGATTAAAAGAAGTGGTGTAGAATGTTGCAAGGAATAAAAACAAGTGTGAGGATTGGGGGTGTTATAGAAACCAGCAAAGGGCTACCAAAAAGTTGATGAAAAAGAAAAAAAATAGAAAATGAGAGTAAACCAGCCAGGAATATAAAAACAGAACTTTTAAGAGCTTTTACAAGCATATAAAAAGGAGGAGAGTAGCTAAAGTAAACATTGGTCCCCTAGAAGCTGAGATATGAGAAATTAGCATGGGGAATTAGGAAATGGCAGAGATCCTTTTGTGTCTGTCTTCACAGTAGAAAACATAAATTACACATCAGAAATAGAGGATAACCTAAGAGTGAGGAAATTAAGGTAATTAATATCAGCAGAGAAAAAGTAGTGGAGAAAACTCCAGGGACTAAAATGTGACAGTGCCCAGGATCTGATGGCTTACATCCTAGGGTTCTAAAAGAGATAGTTGCAGAGATGGTGGGTGCTGGTTATGATTTTCCAAAATTCCCTAGATTCTGGAATGGTCCCAGCAGAAGGGAAGTTAGCAAATGAAACGTAACTATTCAAGAAAATGGGGAGAGAGAAGGCAAGGAGCTGCAGGCTAGTTAGCCTGACATTAGACATTGGGAAAGTGCTGGGATCTATTATCAAGGAAGTCTTAACAATGCACTTAAAAAGCATGGCATGATTAGAACAAGCCAACATGGTTTTATGAAAGGGAAATCCTGTTTGACAAATTTATTAAGAGTTTTTTTGAGGATGTAACTAGTAGGGTCGATAAAGGGGAACCAGTAGATGTAATATATTTGGATTTCTAAAAGGCATTCAGTAAGGTGGCAGACAAAAGGTAAGGGCTCATGGAGGTAGGGGTGATATATTAGCATGGATAGAGGATTGGTTAACAGATAGGAAATAAAGAATAGAGATTAATGAGGCATTTTAAAGTTGGCAGGCTGTGACTAATGAAGTGCCCAAAGATCGGTGCTGGGCCCTCAGCTATTTACAATCTATATTAATGATTTAGAGAGTAAAGTATTGAAGTTTGCTGATGATACAAAGCTAGGTAGGAGTAAGCTGTGAGAACACAGAGGCTGCAAAGACTCATGGGCAGATTGAGTGGACAACATGGTGGGCAGATGGAATATAATATGGGGAAGTGCAAAATTATTCACTTTTGTCATAAGAATAGAAAAGCAGAATATTTTTCAAAGGTGTGAAACTTGTGCATGTTGATGTTGTGTGTGCTCATACAAGGGACACAAAAGGTTAGCTTGCAGGTAAAGCAAGCAACTAGGAAACAAATAGCATGTTGGCCTTTATTGCAAGGAGATTGGAGTACAAGATTGAGGAAGTCTTGCCACAGTTGTACAGGGCTTTGGTGAGACTGAACCTGGAGTATTGTGTGCAATTTTGGTCTTCATGTTTAAGAAAAGATATGCTTACATTAGAGGCAGTACAGCGAAGGTTCACTGGATTCATGCCTGGGATGAGAGGCTTGTCCCATGATGGGAAACTGAATAAACTGGGCCTATATTCTCTGGAGTTTAGAAGAATGAGAGGTGATCTCATTAGAATTTTCAAGATTGTGAAGAGGCTTAACAGATAGATACAGAGAGGTTGTTTCCCCTGGCTGGGGAACCTGGAACACGAGGGCACAGTGTCAGGATATGGGGCTCATCATTGAGGACAAAGGTGAGAAATGTTTTCACTCAATCTTTGGAATTCTCTACCCCAGAGGGTTCTGCATGCACCATCGTTGAGCATGTTAAAGGATGAGATAGACAAATTTTTGGTGTCTCAGAGAATCGAGAGACATGGGGAGTGGGTAGGAATATGGAGTTGAAGCCCAAGAGCAGCCATGATCACGTTGAATGGTAGAGCAGGTTCAGCAGGCTGTCTGGTTGTCTTCTGCTCCTATTTCTTGCGTTCATATGTTAACCAACTGGTTCTGTCTTCCCTATGTGGCCCAGCTTACATGTGAATCCAGTCCCACACTTTCGAGAGTAAACCCAGGCAGGGTGTAAAAGTACCATGTAACCTGGTCTTATCTGTTTCCCACGAGGTAATTTAAGTTGAAATGACCCACCTACTCCCACAATGTGTTCACGCTTAAGGATGGGGAATATATGCTGCCTTGCCAGTGTCCCCTACATCCCAAAAACAAATTAAAAACCACACTAGCATTAGAGCATGCTGACCACCATTGAGTGATGTGTTAGGAATTTCCATTTCAAATTTGAGAAAATCAATCTTTACTGATACTGTGAAGTTTTGCTTCCAAACAAGCAACAGGTGAATTAGGTTTTCTGGTACTAAGGTGTAGGCCTGAAGCCTGCATTCATTTGGAATTTGTGACAGGATTGTGGAGATGCTTTGCATGAATGAATTAAAATGGACTGATTGTTGACTTGGTGGTTTGTATCTTTGTAGGACTACAAAGGGCGGAATTGTCCCAGATTTGCACTAAGTGCGATAGCGGGTGGGAAAAACGATGCTTTACCCGTCGGCCGCACTGTATCGCCCCAAACCCACCGCATTAATTATGCATTCTCGAGATACACACCGTTTTGATGGTGGGTGATCTCCGATTCACTTGTCATGCCGTCACCTTGCTGCTGCATCACGCTGGGCACCACATTTAAAGTACAGCTGTGCTCAGTGCTTCCAGCCCAGGACTGCAGCAAAGAAGACATGGCCCCAAAAGGCAAGAAGACTCCAGCCCTCGAACGGCTTTTGGATGCCGTGGAGGCCACTATGATGTTCTCTACCACCGCTCTAGCCGCAAGAGGGGCAGCAACATTACCACTCCGGCTTGATAGGCGAAGGCGGTGGTGATCAGTGCCAATGTTGCACAGAAGAGGTTGGCCATTCAATGCAGATAGAGGATGAATGATCTCATCTGTGCTGCCAGGGTATGGCAGCCATCTCATCACTCTAAACTCACACACTCAAGCCCATCACACATTCACTGGCATCTCACTCACTGCCAGCCCAAGAGACATCATCACCCATTCTCACACACATACCCTCACATGTCCATCTGGCCTCATCTCCTCTGGAGACTGCCTCCTCAGCCCTCACCATCTTGAGGCCACTTGCACAGATCAACATATGCCCCCACACACACCCTGGAATACTCTCCTTCCACAGTACAGCCCTCGCCCTGCAGCCTCTTCCCTTGCCTGAGGCCGCTTCACCCCTTCCCCAAGCAAGACCTTGCCCTGCAGCCATTGAAAAGCCACCTACATATGACTGATTTGGTAAGTAGAGACCTACCCGTGAGCTCCCCTAAAAGTGATGTGGTGCTGTCTGTGAAGCCTGATGCTGATGACTGCGAGTGCTGCCTGAAGCAAGGAAGGCAAACAAACCTTGAAGTCCCGAGTGAAGTGCAGCCCGCCAAGTGCACGCCTTAGAAATGCTGTTGTGAAACACATTGGCATGTTTTCCTGCCGATGTGAGCGGATGATCCAGTGGGGGGGACGATTCCGATGGGCTGGACTTATAACGATATGCAGCTGTATTACAATAAGGTTCCCGATGTCCGATGGCAGGAAACACAGTCCGCCATCTACGTGCTGAGCGGACGTTCGCAAACTGGTTTCATGCCATCGTGAAACCGATTGCGCCATATTGACCACTCACGCCACCGAACACGCCCGATGCCAGCAGGCACAGGAAAATCCTGGCAAAAGTCTCTTTCTTAATAAAGAATCAGCAATGATTAATTTACTTCCGGGTAAGTTACGGTGAGTTTGTTTGGAATGTTGAACTTGCTACTACATGGGGTAGCTCAGGGAAATTGAATCGATGCATTTAAGGGGAAGCTAGGCAAGTACATGAGGAAGAATTAGAAGGTTATGCTGATAGGGTTAGATGAAGTAACTGGGGAGGATGCTTTTGAGGAGTATACACACTGACATCGACCAGTTGGGCTGAATGACTCACTTCTGTTTATGCAATTTCTATGTAATCCTCTGGAATGAAATTCCTTTGTTAGATTGTAACCATTCTCCTCTTTGACAAGAATCCCACTGTTGGTATTCACTACTGAGGCACAGTAGAACTCAGTGAAGCAGATTTATGTGCAACCCCTCCCTAGTAAATCCTCCCAAAGTAGGTTTTATTCCTTTGGTAAGGATTAATGCTCTCTGCAGTGTTGGAAATCACCATTTTGCCGTGGAGTCGCACCCTTTTGTAGCAAATCACAGTTGTGACTCGAGGGAAATGTTAAATCACCCCTGATTCAGTGGATCTGTCTTGTTAACATGCGTTACACAGCCATTCTCTGTTGTTGGACCAAGACAATACATTCATTGCTCTATATGTGGCCTATTATTTGTCTATTATTGGATGCTGCGTGAAAGATTTGTTGTGGTACTTTATTTTTTTCGTCAATCCACAGTCTTTCATGTGGTTAAGTTCTGACCTGTCATTGTAAAAGTGTACTGTTATTATTTACTGAAGAGATAAACAGTGGAGATGAGATAAAGGGTAGAGATGGTGCTCTGAGGGGCAATGTAAAAGTGACAGGCTTGCAGAAGAACCAATTCATTGGTTCAGAAGAGAGATGAAGGTAGGAACAAAAGTCATCACTTCTCACATGAACTGGAAAGTTTCACTTGTCGAGAACCACATGGCTTTCACAAGCTGGCTGTTAGCGAAATACTGTTGATGTTTTTTCTCTGTAGGGATGGCTAATTATTTAGTACATCTGAACAATGAAATGAAAGCTTCGAAGGGCTTCACTGTGACACACAGGAACCAACGAGTCCTTTTAGCCCCTCAAGCCTGTTGCAGCATTCAGTGAGATCATGGCTAATCTACAACTCAACTTCATTTATGCCTTTGCCCCCTCTCCCTTTATATGATTGGCTAGCATCCATCAATCGCAGTTTCAAAATTAACAATTGATCTAGCATCAATTGCCATTTGTGGGGGAGAGCTTCAAACTTCTATTTGTGTTTTGAAGTGTTTCATAATTTAATTCCTGAAAGGTCTGGTTCTAATTTTTAGTCAGTGCCCCCTAATCTTGGCTCCCCAACCAGTGGAAATGGTTTCTCTTGCCTAAATGACATTGAAAACTTGGATCAAATCACCCTTAACCTTCTGAATTCCAAGAACTACAACCCTAGGTTGTGTATCCCTCTTTGTGTTTTTAATCTTTGGAGTCCAGGTATCATTCTAGTAAACCTACATTGTACTCACCACAAGGCCATTATATCATTCTTCAGGTGCAGTGCCCAGAGCTGCTTAGCATTTCAGATGTGGTCTAACCAGGGCTTTGTGTAGCTTAACAGTTTTGCTGATACAGATCAGGAGCGTCTCCAGTTAGAAATTTGTCTGAGTTGAGTTAGGTGGTCTTAATTAGATGGACAGTTAAGATACTGTAAGTGGCCTTAATGCCTCTCAGAGATAGAACCATAGAAAAGTTACGTTGCAGAATGGGGCCATTCAGCCCATCGTATCTGCCCTGGCCAAAATGAGAAAAAAGAAACTAACCCGCTCATTTTAATCCCACTTTACAGCACCTGGTCCATAGCCTTGCAGGTTACAGTGCTTCAGATGCAGATGCAGGCACCTTTTAAATGAGTTGAGCATTTCTGCCTCAACCACCAAACCAAGCAGCGAATTCCAGATGCCTACCACCCTCTGGGTGAAAAAGTTTTTCCTCATGTCCCCTCTAATGCTTCTACCAATCACCTTAAATCTATGCCCCCTGGTAATTGACCCCTCTGCTAGGGAAAACACGTCTTTCCTGTCTACCCTATCTAGGCCCCTCATAATTTTGTATACCTCAATTAGGTCACCCCTTAGCCTCCTCTGTTCTAAGGAAAACAACCCTAGCCTATCCAATCTCACCTCATAGCTGCAATTTTCAAGACCTGGCAAAATTCTTGTAAATCACCTCTGTACTCTCTCCAGAACAATTATGTCCTTCCTGTAATGTGGTGACCAGATTAAGAGGCAAAATTCCAGCTGTGGCCTAACCAGTGTTTTATACAGTTCCATCATAACATCCCTGCTTTTGTATTCAGTACCACCCCCAATAGTGGTATTATCTCTGGACTAATAATCCAGAGACCCAGGGTAATGCTCTTGGCACCTGTGTTCGAATCCCACCATGGCAGATGGTGGAATTTGAATTCAATAAAAATCTGGAATTAAAAGTCTAATGGTGACCATGAAACCATTGTTAATTGTTGTAAAAATCCATCTGTTTCACTAATGTCCTTTAGGGAAGGAAATCTGTCGTCCTTACCTGGTCTGGCCTGCACGTGACTCCAGACCCACAGCAATGTGGTTGACTCTTAAATGCCCTCTGAACTGGCCTAGCAAGCTACTCAGTTGTAACAAACTGCTACAAAGCCACAAAAAAACAAATGAAACGGGATGGACCATCGGGCATCGACCCAGGCACCGGAAATGACAATGGCAATCTCAGCCCTGTCAACCCTGCAAAGTCCTCCTTACTAACATCTGGGGCCAGCGCCAAAATTGGGAGAGCTGTCTCACAGACTAGTCAAGCAACAGCCTGACATAGTCAGCTTCGCAGCATCATACCTTACAGATAATGTTCCAGACTCCACCATCACCATCCCTGGGTATGTCCTGTCCCACCGGCAGGACAGGCCCAGCAGAGGTGGCAGCACAGTGCCATTCAGTTGGGAGGGAGTTGCCCTGGGCATTCTCAACATCGATTCCGGAACCCTATGAAATCTCATGGCATCAGGTCAAACATGGGCAAGGAAACCTCCTGCTGATTACCTCGTACCACCCTCCCTCAGCTGATGAGTCAGTGCTCCATGTTGAACACCACTTGGAGGAAGCACTGAGGATGGTAAGGGCGCAGAATGTACTCTGGTTGGGGGAATGTCCAGCACCAAGAGTGGCTCGGTAGCACCACTACTGACTAGGCTGGCCGAGTCTTAAAGGACATAGCTACTAGACTGGGTCTGCGGCAGGTGGTGAGGGAACCAACAGGAGGGAAAAATATACTTGACCTCACCCTCACCAACCTGCCTACCACAGATGCATCTGTCTATGACAGTATCGGTCAGAGTGACCACCGCACAGTGGTTATGGAGATGTAGTCCCTGCTTCACACTGAGGATACCCTCCATCGTGTTGTGTGGCACTAACACCGTGCTAAATGGAATAGATTTCGAACAGAACTAGCAATTCAAGACTGGGCATCCATGAAGCACTGTGGACCACCAGGAGCAGCAGAATTGTACTTGAACACAATCTGTAATCTCATGACCCAGCATATCCCCCACTCTACCATTACCATCAGGCCAGGGGATCAACCATGGTTCAATGAAGAGTGCAGGAGGGCAGGCCAGGAGCAACACCAGGCATACCTAAAAATGAGGTGTCAACTTGGTGAACTATAACACAGGATTACTTGCATGCCAAGCAGCATAAGCAGCAAGTGATACTCAGGGCTAAACGATCCCACAACCAACGGATCAGATCTACGCTATGCAGAGTGGACAATCCAGTCGTGAATGCTGGTGGACAATTAAACAACTGACTGGAGAAGGAGGCTCCATAAATATCCCCATCCTCAATGATGGAGGAACCCAGCACATCAGTGCAAAAGATAAGGTTGAAGCATTTGCTACAATCTTCAGCCAGAAGTGCCAGGTGGATAATCCATCTCAGCTTCCTCCAGAGGTCCGCAGCATCACAGATGCCAGTCTTCAGCCAATTTGATTCACTCCATTTGATATCAAGAAACAGCTTAAGGCACTGGATACTGCAAAGGCTACGGGCCCAGACAATATTCCGGCAATAGTACTGAAGACTTGTGTTCCAGAACTTGCTGCGCCGCTAGCCAAGCTGTTCCAGTACAGCTACAACACTGGCATCTACCCAGGTATGTCCTGTACACACAAAGCAGGACAAATCCAACCTGGCCAATTACCGCCCCATCAGTCTGCTTGCGATCATCAGTAAAGTAATGGAAGGGGTCATCAACAGTGCTATCAAGCAGCACTTACTTAGCAATAACCTGCTTATTGACGCCTAGTTTGGGTTCCGCCAGGGCCACTCAGCTCCTGACCTCATTACAGCCTTGGTTCAAACATGGACAAAAGAGCTGAACTCCCAAGGTGAGGTGAGAGTGACTGCTCTTGACATCAAGGAAGCATTTGACAGAGTGTGGCATCAAGGAGCCCTAGCAAAACTGGAGTCAATGGGAATCAGGGGAAAACTCTCCACTGGTTGGAGTCATACCTAGCACAAAGGAAGATGGTTGTGGTTGTTGGAGGTCAGTCATCTCAGCTCCAGGACATCACTGCAGGAGTTCCTCAAGATACTGTCCTTGATAGCTGCTTCATCAATGACCTTCCTTCCATCATAAGGTCAGAAGTTGGGATGTTCGCTGATGATTGCACAACATTCAGCATCATTCGTGACTCCTCAGATACTGAAGCAGTCCATGTCCAAATGCAGCAAGACCTGGACAATATCCAGGCTTGGGCTGACAAGTGGCAAGTAACATTCGCACCATACAAGTGTCAGACAATGACCATCTCCAACAAGAGAGAATCTAACCATCGTCTCTTGATTATCAGTGGCATTACCATCACTGAATCCCCCACGATCAACATCCTCGGGGGTTACCATTGACAGTAAACTGAACTGGACTAGCTATATAAATACTATGGCTACAAGAGCAGGTCAGAGGCTAGGAATCGTGCAACGACTAATCCACCTCCTGACTCCCCAAAGCCTGTCTACCATCTACAGGGCACAAGTCAGGAGTGTGATAGAATACTCCCCACTTGTCTGGATGAGTGCATCTCCCACAACACTCATGAAGCTTGATACCATCCAGGACAAAGCAGCCCATTTGATTGGCACCACATCCACAAACATTCACTCCCTCCACCACCGACGTACAGTAGCAGTAGTGTGTGCCATCTACAAGGTGCCCTGCAGGAATTCACCAAGGCTCCTTTGACAGTACCTTCCAAACCCACGACCACTACTATCTAGAAGGACAAGGGCAGCAGATAGACTGGAACACCACCACCTGGAAGTTCCCCTCCAAATCACTCACCATCCTGACTTGGAAATATATCGTCGTCCCTTTACTGTCGCTGGGTTAAAACCCTGGAACTCCCTTCCTGACAGCACTTTGGTGTACCCACACTACAGGGACTGCAGCGGTTCAAGAAGGCAGCTCACCACCATCATCTCAAGGGCAACTAGGGATGGGCAATAAATGCTGGCCCAGCCAGCAAAGCTCACATCCCATGATTGAATTTAACTAAAAGGAAAGCATTCCATATGCTTTCTTGACCACCTTGCCAAGGGCCTGTGGACATGCACTCCAAGGTCTCTCACTTCTTCAACCCCTCTCAATAACTTCATGTTTAGTGAGTATCCCTTTGCTTTGTTTGACCTCCCCAAATGCATTGCCTCACAGTTTTCTGGACTGAATTACATTTGCCACTTCTCTGCCCACTCAACCAAACTATTGATGTCATCCTGGAGACAACAGCTATCCTCTTCACTATCAACCTCTGTATCATCTGCAAATTTCCCAAGCATGCCACCCACATTTAAGTCTAAATCATTAATATGTACAACAAACAGCAAGGGCTCCAACACTGAGCCCCATGGGACACCACTGGAAACTGTTTTCCATTCGCAAAATCATCCATCGATCATTACCCTTTGTTTCCATTCACTGAACCAATTTTGGATTCAACTTGCCACCTTCCCCTGTATCACATGGGTTCTCACTTTCCTGACCAGTCTACCATGTGGGACCTTGTCAAATGCCTTACTGAAATCCATGCAGACAACATCCACTGCACTACCCTCATCAATCCTCCTTGTTACTTCCTCAAAAATTTGCATTAAGTTAGTAAGGCACAATCTTCCCATAACAAAAACACACTGACTATCACTGACCAACCCATGCCTTTCTAAGTGACAGTTTACCCTGTCTTTCAGAATTGTTTCCAATAATTTGCCTACCACCAAAGTCAGGGAAATAGCCTAGGATTTGTTACCATATCTTTCTCCAGTAAAGTATTGTCCAATAAAAACTGCTACTTTCCACAGGTCAGCGATACTAACACAGTTTTAGCAACATGCAGTAATTCTAGTGCAAAAAGCCTCACGCTATATAGGTAAACGTACTTCACATGTTTATACCTGACAAATATTGATCACCGTTCCATAACTAAGGAATATAAAACACTCAGCTATCCAAAAGAAACATGCTCATACTTTGCTTTTAATCTTGCAATTTTATCAATAAACACACAAATAAGATTACAGTCACAAACCATGCAAATCTGTATTGAGATTACCTGCACACCTATTACTCATTATTTACTAATCAAGCCACATCTGGATTTGCAATTAATTACATGAGGGCCAGTGGTTCCTGTGTTGGACCCTGCTGGAAGTGTGCACCTGTAGAGCTGGTCATGGCTACAATTAGGCTCAGCTGTGGTTACCTGTGGCCAGATAGCTTTCTGACACTCATGGCCAGGCACACAAGAGTAATGAATGGTTGGAGGAGGTCCTGCAGGGTGACTGGGTCCTTGGAAATATAGCCCAGCAAGGAATCAACACCTTCAGAAGATTAGGGAAAAAAACACATCTAGGAGGAAGAATTGTCAGCAAGAGTGAGACGATAGTTATAAAGTGAAAATCATTAGGCAAACAATAAAAAAAATGTGGAGCTAAATAGAGCAGATGATGAAAAGCAAAGTGGTTTGAGAAATAAAAACCTGGACATAAGATGAATTTTGATGCAGCGAGATGATTCAACAAACAATGCAAAGAAGAAAATTGAGTTCATTGTGGCCGGACTTTTACAGCATTGTAAATCTTCTGGGCTGCTCATTGAGAATATGCGTTTTGATTTATGCTTGAAAACTAGCTGGGTGGCGGGGAAATCAAGTTTTATCAAGATTGAAGAGCTTAGTGAGTATTTCTGAAATCCATTTAAAATTTGATCAGTGTTTTGAAAGTGCAGTGTTCTGCTTGGCTGCACATGGTACTTTTCAGACTTGATTAAGGAGACCCAATCTTGTTTTGAGAAGTTGGAGCAGGAGGCTGATTGCGGACCGGACCATAGCAAGAAATCAAGCCAGAAAAATGTGGAAACATACTACGTATATGGATTGTTTAAAGGCCAGATAAAGCCCTTTTTATGGGGTACATGCATCCAGAGGAATTCAAAAACATATAGTTACGTGAATAGCAGCCACCTGGGGGGTTAGCAAAGCACTTTGCACCAATGCAAGTTTGTGATCAGATTTCAGGCCCACTCATGTCACATACAAAGGGATCAGGACTGGTGTTGTGAAGATATGAATCACCGAGAATTTCGTGTCCAGAGATTGTCCAGGCATGGTGAGTGACCTAGAGTCCTGCTGAAATGGAAAGTGGGAATAGGCAAAGCGTTAGGAGCTTTATAATCGCTGGAGCTGTGCCCAAAGACTGGAGGATGCCAAGCCAAACCTTCGTAAGAAATAACTGATTTGAGTCAGCCTTACAGATTAGTTTGTCTAGCATCTTTAGCAAAGGAAATAACTTGACTTCTAGATGCAATCAGCATCCAACTAAAGACTCATGTGGCCATATGCAGTAGTTACCCTAATTTTTGAAATAAAGCACCGTGCCTCAAAGAAATGCCATTTGGAATGTATTGTATAGAAATGTAAGGCACATTGATGCAACAGACATGAGATGTACATGTTGTGAAGAAGTGTGGAAAATGTGGAAAAGGAAAATAAATTGGGTTGGATTACTGACACCTCTCCAATGTGAAATCATCATCAATAAGCCTATTGTATTTGGATGTATCTTTGGATGCACTTGATTTACATGTTGATGCACGCTCATTTTAACATGTATAAATTGTTGGTAAAGTTACACTGAGAGGAATCTTGCCTGCAGTTTTGTGTACTTTATCCATGTCAGAAATGTATGGAATATGCTCTCATCAAAAAATAGTTAATCAACTTCTCAAAGAAAAACATTAAGTGAACATGAGGGTTAAGAATGGATTTGAATATTACAAGGATAGCTCATGCTACCTGTAAAATACAACACATTAGCATTAAAATATTGGTAGGAGATTTGATTTTCTTGCACTCTTTGTCTCCCTCAGAAATACATTGAATAGTGACCATGATGGTTGTAATACCTGCTGAAGGAGTCAAGTAGATGAGCTGAATTGCTCTATCTTGTTTCATGTTTGTCGGGGGTGGTATCTTTTGGGTGAGAAGTTAAATCAAGATCTCATTTGCCCTCACAGGTGGATGTAAATGATTCCCCCATTACGCTATTTCAAAAGAAAATTAGGGAAATTATCCCAGTGTCATGGCAATATTTATCCCTCAGCTAATGTCATTTAATTTAAAAATGAGTGTTTTGGTCATTATCTCATTGCTGTTTGTGGGAGCTTGCTGTGTGCAAATTGGTTGCTGCCTTTTCTACGTTACAATAGTGGTTACACTTCAAACATAATTCACTAGCTGTAAAGTAGTTTGGCACCTCCTGAGGCTGTGAAAAATGCTATTTAAATGCCAGTCTTTCGTTGTTTGACTGCTAATTCCCCAGTTTTCTTCCGTTACATGGAATTGAACACTCCATTATAAAAGTGGACATAAGGATTTATAACAGAAATAAATAAAAGTAAAAATGTGTGAATTTAAAGTGAAGGTTGAGTTACGTCTGTGTCCAGACTCATGGGGCAGCATTTTCTGTTCTGCGTATGGGGACAGAGGCAGCTGCCAAAGGCCTGTTAATGCCATTAATTAACCACTTAACCAATTTGACAGGGCTGCCTGTCCAACCTTAAGGTTGGCGGGCAGGCGAAGAGCCCAGGCAGCCTTCGCATTTTTCATGAAACTTCATCCACGGGCAGGATGAGGTTTCATGAAGTGTTTATTAAAATAATAAATATTTTTTAAACATTTCATAAACATGTCTCAGCTCATGTGACGCTGTCAGATGAGGGGACATGTGTAAATGATTTTTAACTTTGTTTATTTTAAACTTTGAAACTGAACTTAATCTCCCTGAGGCAACCCTGTACCTCAGGGAGTTTTCTGCGCTCTTTCGTGCGTAAGCGCGAGAGAGTGCAAACCCCGACTCTCCCTCCTCCCCCCACCTACACAGATAGTGCTGAGCCAGCCCACGTAAAATGGCGGCGCGCAGCAGATCGTGGGTGGCGATCGGCTCCGCGCCAGCTCCCAACTGGCCCACCCGACGGGGAGAAAATTCCCCCCGTGCATCCCGATTCACCTGCAGGTTGCAATTAATCTTGACTCTGTGTGCAGTGCCACAAGAGACCTACCAGCGATGTAGTAAAATTATAAGCATGCTGTTGTAATATGGGTTCTCTAGATGTCTCAATGATGAGGTCTTGAGACTTATATATTTAAATATGAACTGTTTATTGTTGACCTGTAACTATTTACAAATCCCAGGTTACAGTCATGCATGGTGCTGTTACCTCCTTGTAGGCTGGCTCCAGAGCATTCTCTCTACACTAATAGACTCTCAGTTTATTACCAAGTGACTCTATGCATCATACCGTGGCAGTGTTATTCTCCAGTCCCACATTAACCCTTGTTCTGTTGAGCATCTTTACATTTCAATGGCGTGAATGCACATCATACAAAACATTCCACTGTTTATTCTGTAACCATAGTCATGTTTGTAATGCACACTCCTATCACTGAATGGAGCTTCACCAACTGCAGATTCCAAACCTATACCTACAGGTTCACCAACAGATATTTACTTTGGCCAGATATTCTGTGGAAACAGATTTGAAGATCCATTCATTTCCATAGGGCAGCTTGGACTTATTAGGGAATTGTTCCTCGGGAATCAACAGAAATGGGAAGAAAGAGAATCTGTGATGGAATGATCATGCATGAACTATAGATAGAACAGATTTGATGGGCTGAAGGACTTTGAATCATTCCAGGCCTTGTGATATTCACTGCAGGGGTTTATAATTTAAAAAAAAATAATTGCCTGGGTTTGTTTTCCCAGAATGCCAGGTACTGCTGTTACTGGTGAGCTCAGACAAGACTTGTGCAAGATTAAATGGGAATAGCAAAATCAGCATTGAGTGAGGTTAAATAAAGATAGCCCTTTCGTGTTAGATGGAGATTTCAGAGGGGCTCATTTTAACACTGGGGGACCCCAATAAATGGGTGATATTGAATGAGTTGTCCATTTTACATCCTGCTTGATTTTTCCCATTCATTGAAATCAACTCGAGGGAAAATCAGTTAGATATCAATTAGGCTATCAATATGGCATCGTCCATGTCAGTACATTGTAAAGTAGAATTCCACAATATGCACACAGCTGCAGTGTACTGCTGAGGTTCTGTTATGTTGGTGCTTGATAATATGGGCCTACGATCTGCAATGAAATAAAGGATCCAGTTTTGGCAGTGCATGCATGGGTTTTGCCCAGTAAATTTTAAATAAGTGTTGCTTCAGCGTGTGAAGTGCTCACAAGGCTGCCCTACAGTGGTGCACAGACCATCGTAGCCCAAGAGACTGGCTTGCATGAGGGTGTTGGGCCTTGAATTGTCTTGAGGCGGGACTTCCATCCCCGTCCAACAGGAAGTCCCGCTTCAGAGAGCGGCTGGCCAATCAAATGGCTGACAGCTCTTTTGGCCGAGCAGCACCACTGAGAGCATTGGCTGCTGCTGGCACTACGTCCAGTCCCCTGAAGAGGAGCAAGGGGTGAGGACAAAGGTATGTTTGGGGTTTTGCTGGGGCCAGGATGGAAAGCCCTGATGAAGGGGTGGAGGTCCAGGGTGGACAGTGCAGGGAGGAGGGGAAACCCAGGAGAGGGGGTGTAGATACTTGACAGGGGAGGGTGGGGGGGCCTCCTATGGTCTGGGGTGTCCAAACAGGAGGCACCCACATCAGGAAGGCCAGCAGTTAATACTGGGCAGCCTGGACACTTGGTGTGGGTCTCCTCCTGTGGCCGCTGGGATTTTTCTTTAGCCAATGGCCATTAATTGACCCAAGAATTAGCCTCCCAATGCTCCTCCTGGTGAGGGTAACAAAGTCATGGGAGGGCAAGTAGGCAACAGGCAGGCACCACTGCCACGGCACCCAATTTTACATGCACACCCACTCCCCCACCAGCCTGCCATCCCATCCCTCGAGGAATGGAATATTTAACCCTATGAATTTGAACCCTTTATACTTGTGTAGCTTGCTTTGTTTAGAATTAAGATTCTAGGGTCCTCTGAGAGAAAAAAAATTGCATAGTCTGTTTTAAATGGACGACCCCTTATTTGTAAACAGTGACCCCTAGTTCTAGGTTCTCCCACAAGAGGAAACGTCCTAGAGTCATAGAGGTCTACAGCACAGAAAAAGGCCCTTTGGTCCATTGAGTCTGTGCCAGTCAAACAAGTACCTAACTATTCTAATCCCATTTTCCAGCACTAGGCCCATAGCCTTGTGTGCCATGGCATCACAAGTGCACATCCAAATACTTCTGAAATGTTATGAGTGTTTCTGCCTCTTCCACCCTTTCAGGCAGTGAGTTCCAGATTCCCACCACCCTTTGGGTGAAAAAATTCTTCCTCACATCCCCTCTAAACCTCCTGCCCCTTACCTTAAATCTACACCCCCTAGTTATTGATCCCTCCACCAAGAGGAAAAGTTCCTTCCTGTCTACCCTATCTGCCCTTCATAATTTTATACACCTCAATCATGCCCCCCCCTCAATCTCCTCTGCTCCAGGGAAAATAACCCCAGTCTATCCAATCTCTCCTCATAACTAAAACGCTCCAGCCCAGGCAACATCCTGGTAAATCTCCTCTGCACTCTCTCTAGTGCAATCACATCCTTCCTATAATGCGGATTCTAGAACTGCACGCAATACTCTAGCTGTGTCCTAACCAGTATTTATATAGTTCCAGCATAACCTCCCTGCTGTTATATTCTATGCCTCGGCTAATAAAGGCAAGTATCCCATATGCCTTCTTAACTACCTTATCTACCTGTCCCGCTACCTTACGGGACCGGTGGACGTGCACACCAAGGTCCCTTTGATCCTCGGTACTTCCCAGGGTCCTACCATTCATCATGTAGTCCCGTGCTTTGTTTGTCCTGTCCAAGTGCATCACCTCACACTTATCTGGATTAAATTCCATTTGCCACTGATCAGCCCATCTGACCAGCCCGTCTATATCCTCCTGTAATCTAAGGCTATCCTCCTCACTATTTACCACCCTACCAATTTTCATGTCATCCACGAACTTATTGATCAACCCTCCTACATTCAAGTCTAAATCGTTTATAGATACCACAAACAGCAAGGAACCCAACACCGATCCCTGTGGAACCCCACTGGACACAGGCATCCAGTCACAAAAACACCCCTCGACCATCACCCTCTGCTTCCTGCCACTCAACCAATTCTGGAACCAATTTGCCTTGGATTCCATGGGCTCTTACCTTCGTTATCAGTCTCCCATGCGGGACCTTATCAAAAGCTTTGCTGAAGCCCAAGTAGACTACGTCAAATGCATTGCCCTCATCTATACACCTGGTCACCCCTTCAAAAAATTCAATCAAATTGGTCAGACATGATTTCCCCTTAACAAAACCATGCTGACTGCCTTTGATTAATCCCTGCCTCTCCAAGTGTAGATTAATTCTGTCCCTCAGAGTTACTTCCAATAGTTTCCCTACCACCGAGGTTAGACTGACTGGCCTGTAGCTCCCTGGTTTATCCCTTCCTCCCTTCTTGAATAACGGTACCAAATTGGCTGTCCTCCAGTCCTCTGGCACCTCTCCTGTGGCCAGAGAGGTTTTGAAAATTATTGCCAGCGTCCCTGCTTTCTCCTCCCCTGCCTCACTCAACAACCTGGGATACATTTCATCCAAGCCTGGAAATTTATCTACTTTTAAGTCTACCAAACCACTTAGAATCTCCTCCCTTTCTATGCTAATTTCTTTAATTATATCATAGTGCTTCTGCCTGATTTCCATACCCACGTCGTCCCTCTCACTTGTGAACGCTGATACAAAGTATTCATTTAGAATCCTCCCTACATCTTCCGGCTCCACACACAAATTACCACTATGGGCCCTACTCTTTCCCTAATTGTCCTCTTACTCTTAATGTACTTGAAAAATAACTTTGGATTTTCCTTTATTTTACCTGCCAGTGTATTTTCATGTCCCCTTTTTGTTCTTCTAATTTCCTTATTAAGTTCCTCCATACACATTCTATACTCCTCTAGGGCTTCTGCTGTTTTGAGCCCTCGGTATCTGCCATAAGCCTCCCTTTTTTTCTTTATCCAATCCTGTATGTCCCTCGACATCCAGGGTTCCCTGGATTTGTTGGTCCCACCCTTTGTCTTTACTGGAATATGTTGGCCCTGTATTCTCCCCATTTCCCTCTTGAATAAGTCCCTCTGCTCTAACGCAGATTCACCTAAAAGTAGCTGCCCCCAGTCCACTCTGGCCAAATCATATCTGATCTTATTAAAATCAGCCTTCCCCCAATTTGGAATTCTGATTTCTGGCCCATCCTTGTCCTTTTCCATAACAACCTTGAATCTAAAGAAGTTATGACCACTATCTGCAAAATGCTCCCCCACTGATACCCCTACCACTTGCCTGGCTTTATTCCCTAAAATTAAGTCCAGGACTGCCCCCTCTCTTGTAGGGCCTTCTACGTACTGGCTTAAAAAGCTCTCCTGGATGCATTTCAAGAATTCCACTCCCTCTAAGCCTATCACACTACGACTAACCCAGTTAATGTTGGAGAAGTTGAAATCTCCCACTGTTGCTACCCTATTATTTTTACACTTCTCTGAAATTTGCCTACATATCTGCTCTTCCATTTCTCTCTGACTGGGGGCCTATAGTGCACTCCCAGCAATGTGATTGCTCCTTTTTTGTTTTTAAATTTTACCCATATGGCTTCATTTGAGGAGCCTTCTAAGATGTCATCCCTCCTTCCTGCTGTAATTGATTCCTTGATTAATATTGCGATACCCCCTCCTCTTTTACCTCCTTCCCTGTCTCGCCTGAAGACCCTATATCCTGGAATATTGAGCTGCCAATCCTGCCCCTCTCTCAACCATGTCTCTGTGACAGCAATGACATCATACTTCCATGTGTTAATTTGTGCCCTCAATTCATCTGCCTTATTTGTCAGACTCCTTACATTAAAATAAATACCATCCAACCTTGTGCCTTAACTGGCGTATAATTTCTATACTTTCTAGACTCACTTGCTCTCTCTTCTAATTTTGGCTGTGCATCTCCCCCTGCTGAATCTCCTCTCAGGATCCCATCCCCCTGCCAAGTTAGTTTAAACCCTCCCCAACAGCACCAGCAAACCTCCCCGCAAGGATGTTGGTCTCATTCTGGTTCAGGTGCAATCAGTTCGCCTTGTACAGGTCCCACTGTCCCCTGCAACGGTCCCAATGTTCCAGAAATCTAAAGCCCTCCCTCCTGCACCATCTCACCAGCCACGCATTCATCTGGACTAACCTCCTATTTCTATACTCACTAGTGCGAGGGACCAGAAGTCATCCACAGATTACTACTTTTGATGTCCTGTTTTTGAATCTGCTTCCTAGCTCTCTAAATTCTGCTTGCAGGACCTTATCCCTCTTTCTGCCTATGTCGTTGGTACCAATATGTACCATGATCTCTGTCTGTTTGCCCTCCCCCTTTAGAATGCTCTGCAGCAGTTCAGTGACATCCTTGACCCTGGCACCAGGGAGGCAACATACCATCCCGGAGTCACGCAAACGGCCGCAGAAACGCCTGTCTGTACCCCTTACTAACGAGTCTCCTACCAATATTGCTCTTCCCCTCTTTTTCCTCCCCACCCTGTGCAGCTGAGCCATTCACAGTGCCATGAACGTGGCTGCACTTCCCAGAGGAACCATCACTCTCACTATTTTCCAACATAGAAAAATGGTTCTTGAGCAAGATGCACCCTGGGGATTTCCTGACTACCTGCCTGACACCTTTCTTCTGACTGGTCACCCATTTCCTCTCTGTCTGCTCTTCCGTAAGCTGTAGGATGACCATGTCTAAAAACATGCTATCCACAAAACTCTCAGCCTCGCGGATGCACCTCAGTGCCTCCAGCTGCCACCCAAGCTCCGAAACTCGGAGCTCAAGTAACTGCAGCTGGTGGCACTTCCTGCACACGTGGTCGGTCAGAACGCAAGGAGCTTCTAGGACTTCCCACATGTTGCAGGTGATACATAACACGGGGCCCAGCTGCCCTGCCATGCCTCTAGTTGAAAAAAAAACCCTTATTTTAAGTTAAATACAGTAAAAAAACGTTAAATTATTTATGTACTTTAAATAAAAACCAGACCTCTTACCTTTCCTTAGCTTAATCTATTTTAAACTGGAGAAAAACACTTACCCACTACTCACCAATCAGCTCTCATCTTTGTGCTGACGTCACTTTTTGAAGCTTACCCGCACTCGCGCTGGTTCTGATCTCTCTGCCACTCTCTCACACTGTCTTGTGATGTCACTCTTGTTATTTTCAACAAGAACTGACTGCAGGCCACTCTTCCCAGACTGCTTCACCGTGATTCTGACTGCAGGACGCTCTTCCCAGACTGCATCACCGTGATTCTGACTGCAGGACGCTCTTCCCAGACTGCTTCATCGTGATGCTGACTGCAGGACACTCTTCCCAGACTGCTTCACCGCGATGCTGACTGCAGGACACTCTTCCCAGACTGCTTCACCGTGATGCTGACTGCAGGACACTCTTCCCACATCCTTTCCACACCCACCCTGTCAAGACCCCTCAGGATCTTACATGTTTCGATCAAATCGCCTCTTACTCTTCTAAAATCCAGTGGATACAAGCCTAGCCTGTCCAACCTTTCCTCATAAGACAATTTTAGTTTGTCCAATCTATATAAAGATCAAAGTCCCCCATAATTACTTTATGAACCTTGTTACATGTGCTCTAATTTCCAGATTTATGCCCCACTGTACTTTATAACTACTGTTAGGGGACCTATAAACAACTCCCACCAATAAAGAACCATAAAGAACTCCCACCCATATTTTGTGCCCCTTCTTGTTTCTTACCTCCATCAAAACTGACTCAACTTGAATTTTTGAGCCATGTTCCTCATTCTCTGCTTTTTAAAATCCCATCCTTTATTATCAGGGCTAACCCCTGTCATTTTCCATTGTGCCTATCTCTTCTTAAAGTTAAGCACCCTGGAATAATTAGTTTCCAACCTTGGCCACTCTGCAACCACATCTCCATAATCGTTATTGGATCAAACCTATTAATTTATATCTCTGTTATTACTTTATCTAATTTATTTTGGATGCTTTGCATATTCAGATTTAATACGTTTCGCTTTGACATTTTTCTCATTATGTCATCTTAGTCACTAATGCCCTTTAACCTTTGTTATTTTCACTGTCCCTTCATGGACCCACTCTGCTTATTTTTACCCACAATGCTGCTCTGCTCTAGTGTCTTGACTTTTCCTTTCCTGAATTATCCCACTTCATTCTGAACTTCTGCTGTAGCATGGAGACATTCAGTGGCTTCTGCCCATACTGCACCAAAGTTGGGACGTTGGCCACCGGACACTGCATCACAGGTAGGTCCATGAGTGCTGCCAGGTTGTGGGCCACTGCTTCCACTCTGTGAAGGCTGGGCACCAAGCTCTGCATGAAGCCCTGTGCCAAATTGAAGTTGGATTGCTCCAGATTCCTTAACAGTAACGAGGCTCTGTGGCAGGCCTGACAATACATCTTGATGTGCATACATATGAACATTCTCCTTTACACCGCCCCATTGAAGTTCTCACCTGCGTTCTCTGGGACCTGGGTCTCTGGTGAGCTGATGCATATGCTATCTGTTCCCTCTGCCCTGGCTGAAGCCTACTTCCGCCTGTTGACTCGCCACGTGCTGATCCTGCCTCCAGGCTATCTACTAAGGTACCAGTATCAGTGCTTCTTCATCAAAGGGCTGGTGTAGCTCTCACCCTTCATGCTAAAGCTGCAGTGGCTGACGAGGTGGCAAATCTTAGGTACCTGAAAGCAGAAATGAAGAAGAGGAGAGCTGAGGGTGACTGTAGTATTCAATAGTTTAATTGATCTATGTTTGACTATGTTGGTCTGTTTACTGATTTATGTTCATTGTACTTGATAGCTTAAGCCTGCTGGTGGAGCTAGAGAGCTGAAATCATTCAGAAGGTTCTGGAATCTTGGCTGAGAGCATATGTGGATAAATCTTGTAATTGCTCAGATATTTTGAAGTACTGTAAATAAACCTGTTGTAGATTTAGAACTAGTGACATCTCTGCATTGATCTGAGATAAATCTGATATATAAGTTATACGGCAAACTGGTGAATACTAACACTGACAGCGTGGGAGGGGTTGGAAAAAGAAGCCCATGGTCACACCATTGATGAGGATGGGGTGGGATTCGAGAAGGTACGTTCCTGCCTTATGTATCATCATCTTGAATGCTCTCAGCAATGCTGAATTTAATGGCCTCAACCACAGCTGGTCCTATAATGCTGAATAACACCTCCTCCAATGGACTTGGTCAATACAGGCCAATTTGCGTCCCACTGGTTCCCTGCTGCTGTCTGTCATTAAGAGCCAGCTTATTCTGCAAGTGTGTGTCTTGAGAACTCCCTGCTCCCCTTTGGGAACATGGCATCTCTCCTCCTTTTCACCCCTATCACTAATGCCTCCAGCGCTGCATCAGAAAGCCTGTGATCCATCTCCCTGGCCTCTTGCTCTATTTCCTATGTTTTTCCTTCTAGCCAAATGTCCCAGAGCCAGTTAAAACAGTTCCTGTTGCATGTGTGCAACTTCCCTTTCGGAGGGCAGGCTGCCTTTAAGGGGTCTAGATATCTGCACATGGTGCTGGCTGGGCCCTCTGTTGAGTGTGTTCCGCACTGGGCTTCACAGTGAAATCATTCAGGGGATGATCCCTGTGCCCATAAATGGCTGTTTCCAATTCTCCCCCCCCCCACCCCCCCATAACGTTTGCTCTTTCAGTCTAATGCATCAGTTTTCTAATCCTTTTACGTGACCAGTATGGAAAAAAACTGAAATTCAGCCTCGGCTTGCAAACAAATCCAGCAACCCCAGCTCCAAGGAGTGGTCCCACTTTGTTTCATTCTGCATTGCTTCAACTCCGTCTGCACCTGCTGTTTTCTCAAATGATCTTTAAACTTGAGCAGAGATGTTGGGGGTACTGGTATAGTTCACCACTGCCTGTGGAGCCACCAGCACGCTGCCCTGCTCTATTGCCTCTGGCGCTTCGGGTTTTTTTTTACAAAATTGAAACACTGTGCCATCTCAGCAGTAATCTGACCTTGCTGGAATGAATAGCTGCTGTTAAAAAAATCCTTTTCAAGGAATTGTTCCCCAGCATCTCATTGTGAAGTGTTGTGCTACGGTTTGGAGCATATTTATTGCTCAGTTGGCAGCACTTAAATAGGCTCTTCTCACAATAGTATTGGTCCACATCATCATTTATCTTTTGCACAGATGGATCAGCATGTTCACTCCATCCAAACATAAATACAAATTCTGACTTGTATCCCCAGTGTCTTCATTTGGGTGTGTCTTTATCCTTTTTCCCCAACCGCCCCCCCCACAACATCCCTGCCACAGGGCCATCTGTAAATTGTTCATATGATTTGCTTTCACAGAGTGCTGACCCTTGTTCCCCTATTAACACATTCTGCTATCTTACCATTATGCCACTATCAGCATCTTCTTTAGTCCTTAACACCACCATTAACACTCCCTTTGCCTTGTGTCCATGACATTTTTGACAACCTCTCCTGAGCTCCCACCTATCCCTGATCTTCTATTTTGCTCCACCTGCTCCACTCCCTCTTAACAGCCTAAAGTCCATCACATTTCTACTTCTCTTTAGCACTGAAGAAGAGTCATATGGACTCAAAACATTAATTCTGTTTCTCTCTCCACAGATGCTGCTAGACCTGCTGAATTTTTCCAGCTTTTTCTGTTTTTATTTCAGATTTTCAGTTTTCTGCTTTTGTCTTTATTTGGGAGTTGCGATCCCTGACTTAGGAAATAGTGCACAGATGGTGTTGCCAGAAACTAACCCCCCAAACCTAAGCCATTATAAAGAAGTCCAAAGGAAAATGCAGTCACATTGGGTGGAATTGTCCCAGATTTGCACTAATTGCAGTTGTGGTCGGGAAAAACAACGTTTTATTCGCCGGCCGCAATGACGGTTTTTCACATCTATCGTCCCAATCCCGCCTCATTAGTCACGCAGCCACACGTCATCTTGCTGGCAGGCAGCTTCTGAATCGGCCGCCATGCCATTATCACACCATTTCCTCACTCCGGGTGCCATATCTAAACTGCAGCTGCATGCACAGTTCTCAATGCTTGCAGTCCGGGACTGCTCCAGTGAGGACATGGCCCTGGAAGCTAGGAAGAGTTTAGTGACCCATCACTGGGATGCCTTGTGGAGTCCCGCCATGATGTCCTCAACCTCTGCTCTGGCTGCAGGAGGTCCAGCAATCTCACCACTCCAGCTTGGGAGGAGGTGGCAGTGGTGGTCAGTGCCAAAGTTGCACAGAAGAGGTTGGCCATTCAGTGCAGAAAGAGGATGAATGACCTCATCTGTGCCACCAGAATGAGGCAACCATCTCATCACCCTAAACTCACACACTCAAGCCCATCACATATTCGCTGGCATCTCACTCACTGCCAGCTCAAGGGACATCACCATTCACTCTATCTCACACACATCACATCTCCATCTGGCCTCATCTCCTCTGG
Organism: Cetorhinus maximus; assembly: GCF_964194155.1. Lineage (NCBI taxonomy): Eukaryota > Metazoa > Chordata > Chondrichthyes > Lamniformes > Cetorhinidae > Cetorhinus > Cetorhinus maximus. Next base: position 51,327,343 of record NC_135899.1, read on the forward strand.
AGGCTGCCTCCTCAGCCCTCATTATCTTGAAGCAACTTGCACAGATCAACATGTGTCCCTACACACGCCCTCAGATACTCCCCTTCCCCAGTACAGCCCTCGCCCTGCAGCCTCTTCCCTTGCCTGAGACCTCTTTGCCCTGCTTCCCCAAACAAGCCCTAGCCCTGCAGCCATTAAAAAGCCATCCCCTGCCTTACGGCTGGTCTGGTAGGTAGAGACCTACCCGTGAGCCCCTCTAAAAGTGATGTGGTGCTGCCTGTAAAACCTGGCGATGATGACTGCGAGTGCTGCCCAAAGCAAGATAGGCACACAAACCTCAAAGCCCCGAGCGAAGTGCAGCTCGCCAGGCGCACGTCGCTTATGTACAGTTGTGAAACATGTCGGTGTGCCCAGATGATCGAGCGTGGGGGGATGATTCTGGCAGGCAGGGATTGTAATTATATGCAGATGCATTAAAATGATGTTCCCAACATGCAGCTACAGGAAACGCGGCCCTTCATTGATGGGTGGAGCGGGCGATTGCAAACTGGTTTCACAACGTTATGAAACCAATTTTTGGCCTTCCCGCCGTATTGTTTGCTCACGCCCGCCATGACGCCCAATGCGAATGGGGATGGAAAATTCCGGCCATTAATTGAGTCATTTCAAGCAGTGAGTTGGGCATTAGATTTACCCCATCTTGTTTTGCCTGCGACGCCACAGTGTGTTGAACTACCTGTTAACTACCAGAGAATATCTTGGTTCAGAAAAAAATGAAATTGCTTTTAAATGGAGACAAAGGGGTAATTTCCCTCTCCCCTCAGTTATTCCTGCCTCCCAACCTGAGCAGGATCTCTGTGAATAGAATGGGTTTGGTGGCTTGAATTGACACACAAAAAAAGATGAAGTTTGATATGCTTTTTAACTAATGCTTTTTTTTCCTTTTTCTTTTTAAACCTCAGTTGTTTTATTGGATTCTAAAGAGTCACAAGCTGAATTGGGATGGACTGCTCACCCCTCAGATGGAGTAAGTATGAAACACTTCCCTGATGTTTGCCTATCAGCTCTTCACAGTGCATTTGGGCAGCTCATTTAAAGCCAAAATTTTCATGACCCACTCTCAGCACCATCAATCTTGGAGAAATAAGTGGATTTGAATTAATTATTGAAGATTGTTGATCAGGAGGGCCAGTGGCTCCTTTCTTCCTGACCTCCTGTGTCCGTCTGGTTAAGGTTAAGGATATTATGCCGTTCAACTGTTTTAAATCCTGCTAGCCTAACAGTGAGACACAAATGCTGGAACTTCATCAAAGATATTTCATAGATCACACCATGTGCTGGGGACTGACTCATTGTTGCTTGGTACCCTGAGTAGTGAGTGATGTGGCTTTGTGGATACTTAGGTACACATACACATGAATGTAATTCCTAAATCATATTGGAATAATATAACAATTTAACAGTCAGTGTGTTTAGTTTAATAAAATCGAATTTACAGCCTTTTCTAGTTATGCTTGAATGTTTGCCAAGCAATGATTTATTGTACCTATTTATTGATGTCCTAGGTCAGTTTGTGTTGCTAAATCTATAGTGATCAAATTGGTAATTTTGTTTGCTGAACATTATATCATGATTCTACTTTAAGAACTGATATCAGTATACAGATTTTGAGGAGTCACATTCAGGCAGTCCCAGAAATCTAAGAAATCCTACATTAAAATGATAGTCTTCGAGCTTTTTACTTTTTAAGATATATGAATTCTTGTGCTGATCAAGAAATGGAATTTAAGTGCTGCAGAGAATTTTGGACATCCACAGCAACCTCCCCTCTAATTTTTTTTTTTGTTATGTGTGACCTATTCATTTAAATGCATGGGCCCTTTTATATGGCTGCACACATGAGGTAACTTAGAGGCCATTTTGTGCTCGGCCTGTGCTGTCACCCAAGGTCAGCATCAAGCACACCCAAATCAGGATTAACGTGGGTTGTTTACCAAGTAAAGCTTCCCCTACTTTGCCCCAAGAAACGCTATAGTTCAGTTTCATGACTGCTATCTCACCAGTGTGACAGTTTTTAATTTCCCACAACAGCCACTTTTGTGTCGTCTCTGAATGAGCTTGATAAATCAGGGCCTATTTTGTATTTTATTCATGGCCTGCTTCTTAAAACACCCTGGAGGAACATAATTACCTCTTAAGCAATGCCTTCCTGATATGTTCCTGTAGAATCTTTAAGACAATCATTACCTGTCACTATTATTCATTTACTTTAAGGGTTTACTCCTTTATTGATTTTGAGATCATTAACGATGTCCTAAAATGAGACTATTGTTTACTCAGATATCCTATTTGATTATATGGTCCTCTGCTGGATAATAAAGACATGAGTACTGCTGGTGCCAGAATAGAACAGTGGTGACTTTAAACATTTTTACAAAGTGGTTTACAAAGAACATCAGAATTTTGTGTTGCAGACCATTGTCCTAAAGCCCATTGTTGCCTAGATTGGCAAATAGATTTACCAGATGACGGTAGAAGAGGGACAGTGAAGTGACATTTGAGAAAGAATGGAAGTCATTGTTTCTTAGTGAATTTAATGGAATTTTAAACTTCCTTGATTTTGGTAGGGCTCAGGTAACCTTAGTCATCTAGCTGTCTTTTGATTGTGAGTTTTAACCTTGGTGCACCTGAGACAATCTCACTTCCCCATTCAGGGATATCCTCTTGCTTCACCTGCCTAGAGATGTTGCTCCAGTGTTCTCCTTCCCCACCCCACACCACGCAGCCTGTCCATGGAACCACTGGATTTTTGGCCCCTCAATTCAGCAAGGTGCCCGTTAGCACTCATTTAAGCACCGAGTCCCTCACTATCAGTATTCCAAAGAGATACAAACTATTTTTATGTTATTTCATGGGATATTGGTGTCACTGGTAAGCATTTGTTGCCCATCCCTAATTACACTTGAGAAGGTGGTGGGTGAGCTGCTTTCTTTGAACTGTTTGTAGCCCATGTGGTGTAGATACACCCACACTGAAAATGGTCTAGCCCCCAGTCAGAGAGTTTGGGTGGGAACAGCAGGTGTACTGTAACTTAGTGACTTGGCCATATGTTTAAAATCAGGCCCCTAATATGCAAGACAAGGCTTTAACTAGACTAAGAGAGATAAATGTATATTTCATATTAAGATGATTACATTTATCCATTGAATTGTCTTTTGTCACTTTTGGTACCTTTATTTTTTTCACATGAAATCACTACCTTTCCTAAAAGCTTAAGCTTGATTTTGCCCCAAGATGTGATTATTTTAGTTGAATGCAGAACTGGACTCCGAGTCTTGCAGAGTGCATAATCTTCCAAAATGTATTATGAGCATTTAATCAACTCAACTAATACAATTCTTCATCTTGACCTTTTAATCATACTTGGGCCTTTCTTTCAAAATCATTTGCAGAAAAACTTTGTTCAGATAAAATGTAGTATGATTGTGTTTTTCAAGTGTATGAAAGGGGGATAAAGTTTAAATGTGACAGACTGTGTTAATTACTCACTTGTTACATTTTTTGTTTATGCTCAAATTATGAATTCCACTCCATTATTTTTCTCTGAAAAATTAAATTGTATGGTTGTATGATTTGAATATGAAATGGGTGATGAATTTGAGTAGGTTTTAAATTTCAGGTTTTAAATAAAAGATTTCTATTGTTTACTTCAAAAGCTTATTGAGCTATGATAACAAGCCTCTTTCCTCATCTTAATCTGAGTCATTTTTATTATGTGAAAAGTGACTTGAATTTTGAAAGAGGGAGACATGGACGCATGCCCGGGAACCAATTACAAAGCACTGAATTAATTGTTTGCAGAGATCTCTCGGAAACATTCCCACACCATTGCTACAACATGGGAAAGCATTCTGCTGTGCTTTCAGATCCCTGCTTTCCCTCTCTCCTTAAAGCTCACAACAGACTCTGGGAATTCATCATTGAGCCAAGTCTTGTTCCACCACCAGCTCTGCTGAATCCTCGGTCCCCCTGCTACAGTGATGCCAGAACAAAGGAACCTCCCTCTAGATGGTGCCATGCTTCAGTATCATCCCTCCAGTGTGCCTGGAGCAGAGAGTCACTCCACGTTGCAACTAAACCCCACCCCTCCCCGGTATTGCAAAATAGCTGCCTCCAACATTGTGAAATCAACTTATTGCCCTCAGCTTTACAAATGCTAATGCATAGATAGAAGAAAATATAAATATAAAGCACCATTGATTTACTGTTGTCGCAGAATTCAATCTCTGACACCTCACTTTAAACAAAGAAAATCTGAACTCCACAGGTCTGCTCATCCTCTGAGGATAGGCGAAGTTCTTTGCATTTCTCAAAATGATTTGAAAAAAAAATGTAGTCTAAAATTATGAAAGCCTTGCTTCAGGTACACTTAACAATTTGCTCAATTTGTAATAGGAATTGCTCGACTTTACCTCACAATAGCCCCTGCGATTAATGGTAGAGTATCCATTTATTGACATTTGGCACAGGAAATTAATGTTTATTTTTCTCAGTGGAATTGCTGAACCCTTGGAGATCCATCACGGTGCGCTATCCTGCTGTGTGGCAATGTTTCCAGACCCTATGATCCTGCTTGCAGTGCTCCTAACCTAATATAAAACTTGAAAAGATGCCACGGACTGTCAGCTAGTCAGTATATTAAAAATCCAAAGCCTGCAGACAGCACAGTCCAGATATTGGTTTGTTACAGATGCAAAACAATCTTTCCACTGAATGCTTCCAAGCAGCAGCCTGAAATTGGCGAGTGCATTAAAATCCCCAAAGTTCCCTCACCAAACAATAATGAAAGTATTGGACTATTGCTTCTGACGTGTAACTTATAAAGCACCTTCTACTCTGCCAAATTTACTAACCAAACAAAAGCTCCACTCTCAATCAGCCTGTGGCTCACTTGCGCATGCTAGAAGCCACATATATTCAAACACAGGGCCCTGTCCTTTGCAGACTAAAGGAACGTGTCGACACGTTGCACCTTTTTCAGTTAAACAAAAGCTTAGGGAACAGTTTATCTCTGGTTCATTCCCCAGGATAATGCCCTTGACCAATCAGAGTTGACCTGTCCGATTTAAATTTGAACAAAGCTGGACAGTTAACTGTTCCATGCTGCATTCTCCATGACAACGCCTGCACCAATCAAAGTCCACTTGCCAACAAATTAGCACTCTCTTTTCATGCAGTATAAATTGTTGTTTCCCTGTAACTGTTGGAAATTTCTTGTGAGCCATTGTAATGAGTGCAAGACAAATAGCTTTGATAGCGTGTCTCTTTTTCAGCAATATTCAAGTTCTGTACGACCAATGACTATAGTTGCATAATACTTCACTGTGTTAGGGAAACTCTCACATAAAACATGTTGGACTGAGAATGAATAGCTTCAACGGGATTGCAAACGGCTACTCTGCAATAATGATTTTTCAGAGCTTCATTTGTAATTTACAGCAAAGACTTGTACTTGCATTGTGTCATCTACACAGTGAACCAGCAAGGGGCTTCACAAGATGGGAATGGACACCAAGTAGGAGGTGGGAGAAGGGTTAGGGGAGTTGACCAAAACCGTGCATTGAAGGTAAGTTTTTAAGGAAGCTTTTGAAAGTGTACAGTTTTTTGTGAAGGGAATTGTAGACTACAGGGTCAGGATGGCAGAGCCAGTTTTGTGTTGAAGTTGCATAAATGGACTTTGCATAGGATACTTACAGGTAACCAGAGAAAGGAGAATTTTGACTGAAACGTCTGGCCTGAATTTGAACGTGCCATTGCCACACCAAGGCACAGCATGGGCTGATGCAGTATTACATGCCTGTACTCAGCCTCTTCAGGGAGGTGAAAGGTCAGAGCCTGGTCTACAAATGTGGCCAGTTCCCTGTTGCATAAAAATTGATTATCCTTTTGAAGAGTGACATCTGACAAGAAAATTATAGAATTGTGGCTCTGTTTGTGTAAAGAAGCCTGAAAAGAAAATAATGGCCACAAAAGTTTACAACCATGTACATAGGAATAAAAGATTTGGATAAAGGATAGTTGGATACACAGCTGCAATGTTTATTATGTAACCCGCCTGTATTTGGAAATACAAGACAAGTTTATCAGGTGTTGTCCCACCCATCCACTTCAAGTTATAGAAACATAAGACGGAATATAGGAATATGAGGAGGCCATTCAGCTCCCTCGAACCTCTTCCTCCATTCAGTTAGATCATGGCTGATCTGTACCTTTAATTATAAATACCCATTTTAGTTACCTACCCATTTTGGTTGCAAACCCTGAATACCTTTGCCTAACAAAACTCTATTATTCTCCATTTTGAATTGACCTAGCCACACACAGCTTCTTTGGGAAGGATCCTTCCACTCCCCTTTGTGTGAAGACCGGCTTTCTAACATCACTAGGCCTAGCTCTATTTTTTAGGTTCTGTCCCCTTGTTCTGGGCTCCCGACGAGAAGAAACCATTTCTCTCTAACTATACTCACAACTTCTTTGACTGTCAATTAAATCACCTCTTAAATCCTGGCTGTGAATCTCATTTAGGGACTTGGATAAAAAGCTATGTTAGACTGTGAAGACTGAGAGAGGAGGAATGGTACGAGTATCTTGAGATTTAAAAATTTTGTTTTTATCTCTCTTCAGTGGGAAGAGATCAGCGGAGTGGATGAAAACTATAAACCAATTCGCACTTATCAGGTCTGTAATGTCATGTCTCCCAATCAAAACAACTGGCTTCAGACCGGTTGGATTCCACGACGGAATGGGCAGAGGATCTTCATTGAGCTGAAGTTCACGTTAAGAGACTGCAACAGCATCCCAGGAGTGGTTGGAACATGCAAAGAGACATTTAATCTTTACTATATTGAGTCAAACAATGACCTGGGCAGAAACATTGAGGAGAGCCAGTATGTGAAAATTGACACGATAGCGGCGGATGAAAGCTTCACGCAAGGAGATCTTGGCGAGCGCAAAATGAAACTTAATACAGAAGTTCGAGAAATTGAGCACCTTGGCAGGAAAGGATTTCACCTCGGCTTCCAGGACGTAGGGGCTTGTGTAGCCCTTGTTTCAGTAAGAGTTTATTACAAAACTTGCCTTTCCACGGTGCAAAGTTTGGCTGTTTTCCCAGACACTGTGGCAGAAGCTGCCTTCTCGACCCTGGTGGAAGTACGAGGATCATGTGTTAATGACTCTGAAGCAGAAATGGGCAATCCCCCCAGGATGCACTGCAGTGCAGAAGGTGACTGGTTGGTACCTATTGGGAAATGTACTTGCAGTGCTGGGTACGAGGAGAAAGATGGCAAGTGTGAAGGTAAGCACTTTGTTGCAGGATGTTTCTTTTCAGTTCATGTGAGATTTGGGTTAGTAATGACACCATTGGAATCTGTATCGATTAGGTCAATGGTATTGCTAGGAGCCACAGTGTGTTTTTGTAAACAAATCTCGAGATTTACCAAATGCAGGTAAAGGTGCATTTATTATCTTTTCCCAGTTGCCATGGGAGAGTATTGGTGGGCCTCTACCACTGCTCCCGTAAAGTGATGGTGTTCTCACAATGCTGTTTGTTAGATAGTTGCAGGCATTTGACTCGGTGATGACCACAGAATGAGCTATTTTGCCCAAGTCAAGGAGGTAATGAACTTGGAGATGATCTTGTAAGGTCGCTGCTCTTTCTTTCTCCTCTTTCTTGCGGTTGGCCTGGAAGTGCTGTCTAAGTGAGTTTGTTGCTGTACCGCATCTTGTAGTTTATACATGCTGTGGCCACAGTGAGTGGTAGATAATGAGTTTAGTGGTAGGGATGCCAATCAAGTAAAACTGCTTTCTGCTTGAATGTGTCATGCTTCTTGAGTAGTGTTGCAACTGTAGCCATCCATATAAGTGGTAAGTTATGCATCACACTCCTGACTTGAGTCTTTGTAGATGGTGGAAAGAGTTTGAGGTGAACCTTTTATTGCATATGCAGCCTCTGGTTAGTGGTGAATGTTGAAGGTTGGGTACTTTGTCATGGGGGTGCCTTTTCTTGTTGGCGATGTTCATTACTTGGTACTTAGGTATGAATATCACCTATCAGCCTATGTCTCGTTGATGTTCCAGGACCTGCTGTAGGCTGGCACGGGATTCTCCTTCATTGTAGAAATCGAACTAAATGCTGTCAAATTTTCAGCAAACAGACTCTAATCTTGACCTTGTGTCAGGTCACTAATGAAGCAACTCAGGCTAAGGATATTTATGTAGTAATGACCTTTGGCTTTGCTAATTGACCTCTCAGCCATCTTCCCTGTACGTCCATGACACCAGCTGAAAAGTCTTTTTTTCCCTTTTGACCTCGATTAACCTCTGGCTTGGGCTCCTGGTGTCTTGATCTCTGGATCCAGACCAAGACAGAATCAGTAGACAAAAGTTTTCAACAGAACTGGAACTAAACATCGAGAAGCAGATGGCTAGTGAGTGAGTATTATTTAATGGCAGTCTTGTTTATTTTTCATTCATTTTGATGATGATTAAGAGGAAGGCGATACATCAGTTGACCTCATTAATGTTCCTAGTAGAAAGAGCACCCATTGCTGAACTACATAGAAATGATACTCTACAATTTTAATCCAGGTTCTTCTGGAAGGCAAAGCCAATCCTTTTACATTGCACGTAGTTGTGTAGCTAATTGGAGTCTATAATAGCATTGCTGCAACTCATTTCCTTTCTGAATCCTAAGCTACAGATGGAGTTCACATTGTATTAATGATGGATGGTAGGCACATAAATTGCCAGGATATAAGGAATCAAAATAATGAGTATGGTGAAATTTTGTTGAATTATAATTTCCAATAATGTTGCTTGGAGACTAATGCTTTAAAGTGCTTGATGTATTTTCTGTGCGCTTGTAAATAAATTGATAGCTTTTAAAAGTTGATTTAAATTTTAGATTTTTCTCCCATTTTAGGGAGAAATTATTATTGCATCCTCCAACCATTAGAAAGACTTCCAGAACCTAGAAATAGCTCCAAAATTACCATACAAACATTTAATATGTATGAAGTTGTTCAGCCATTTTAACAGATGCTAACCTCATTAAAACAAAGGAAAATTCTAACTCTGATTTTCTTAGAGTTCTTCTTCCGTGCAATTTGACCGGAAGATAACGTACAACAGCATAGGTTCATACTATTATCAAAGCAAAATACTGCGGATGCTGGAAATCTGAAACAAAAACAGAAAATGCTGGAAAAACTCAGCAGGTCTAACAGCATCTGCAGAGAGAAAGACAGAGTTAACGTTTCGAGTCTGTATGACTCTGAAGAAGACTCTGAACGTTATCTCTGTCTCTCTCTCTCTCCACAGATGCTGTTAGACCTGTTGAGTTTTTCCAGCATTTTCTGTTTTTGCTTTAGGTTCATACCATTTCTCTGCTCACTTGTTTCCTCTGAGAGGAATCTGTGCCCTGCTCCTTCTATTAACCTGGCCAAGAAAGTACCTGAGTCTTGCGCTACTGAGTGTCAGGCACTCATAGACTGTTTTCCTGTGTTAGGCTGAAGGGTGATCTAAATTGAGATCTTTAAAATGATTAAGTGATCTTAGGGCAGGTTAAAGAGAATGTGTTTCCCCCTGTAGGGAAATCCAGAAAAGGAGAGCACAATCTTAAAATTAGAGCTTAGGCTGGTTAGGAGTTAAATCAGGGAAGCACTTTTCCTACACAAACGATCGTAGAAACCAGGAAGCACTCTCTCCCTAAAAGGCTTTGAAGGCTGAGTCAATTAGACCTTTCAAGACAGAGATCAACAGATTTTTGCAGCGAACAGTATCAAGGGATAAAAACAGAGAGTGCTGGAAATACTCAGCAGGTCTGGCAGCATCTTGGCAGGACTGGAAATTCCTGCCAAAAGTCAGTGGATCTTTTGTTGGTCCGCTGAATTATCCCACCTGCTCATGACGGATGCCGCTGTGGGCGTGACCAAAAAATCCTGGCCAATGCTTCGAATGGAACACTTCTCCGGAGTGATGTCGGACTCGCAACGTTAACTTTGTTTCTCTCTCCACAGATGCTGCCAGACCTGCTGAGTGTTCCCAGCAATTTGTGTTTTTATTTCAGATCTCCAGCACCCGCAGTATTTTGCTTCTATACAGTATCAAGGGACTGAGATCAATGGTAGGTAATTGGAGTTGAAATAAAGATTGGCCATGATCTGATTGAACAGCAGTCAGACTTGAGGGGCTGAATGGTCAACTCCTACTCATATCTTTATACATACTGTTATTTGCCTCACGGTATTCTTCAATGGGTGAGGGAGCCTATTAAAAGCATAAGCAGAAACGTAATTTGTGCCAGGTACTTAGTACAATTTATTCCAATTTTCTGCAATATTCTTCAAAAAGTGAGATAGGCTCCATGCCCTTGTTTCTACCTATATGAATAATTAGGGGTAAAATAATAAGCTTCATTTTTTGGACCGCTAACAGCAAGTAGCATTTCACAAAAGCAAGATTACAGGCAACCAGTCCCCATCCCTCTTGCCAATGACAGGCTGGAAGCAAGAAAGGAATTGCATTCATTTAACTTTCTTGTGACATTCCAAAGTGCGCCAAAGCCAGTGAAGTGCTTTTGAAATGTAGTCACTGTGGAAATCTAGGGAAACATGGGAACTAACAGGTGCATAACAAGATCCTTCAAAGAGCTAATAAATAATATAATAAATGATCAGATTTATCTATTTTGGAGATGTTAATGGATAAATGTTGGGCAGGGTACTGAGATAACGTTATCTGGGGGAAAAACTGACGAAGGCAGGAACAATTGCTGTTAATACAATAAACACTCGTATTCACTAAATCCTGTGCGATCAGCTTAATTTACTGTTGGGTGCACTGCTTTGTTTTAATATCCATTCAAGGGATATGGGCGTTGCTGGCTGGTCCTGCATTTATTGCCCTTGTCCAGGAGGCATGTAAGGGTCAACCACATTGTGGGTCTGAAGTCACATGTCGGCCAGACCAGGTAAGGACAGCAGATTTCCTTCCCTAAAGGACATTAGTGAACCAGATGGGTTTTTACAACAATCGACAATGGTTTCACGGTCATCATTAGACTTTTAATTCCAGATTCTTATTGAATTCAAATTCCACCACCTTCTGTGGCAGGATTTTAACCCTGGTCCCCGGAGCATTCCCCTGGGTCTCTGGATTACTAGTCTAGTGACAACACCGCTACGCTACCGCCTCCCCTTTAAAATAGTAATTTCTCACTTGAAGGTATATTTTGCAAGATTTAGTGAGAATTAAATGAACTTAGTTTTCACGGGTGTCGTTCTGATGCGCCAAGGCTGACTTTTTTTTAATGTCTGTTAATTCACATTTATAGTCTGATATTGGAAGCAGAGTATGAAGTTTTCACAATGTCTTGATCGACATTTTTCCCTCAACCACAGCACCAAACACAGATAAACAGCTCATTCATTTGCTCCAAAAATGTATATCTTGGCCAACAGATTTCCTCTCATAACTGTGACTACACTTCAAAAGTGAAAAGTTTGGGATGTCCTGAGGCTGTGATAAGAATTTACGCGACACAAGTTCATTCTACCAAGGATTTACTAAAATGTCAGTGAGGATTCACAAAGTGTTTTAATAAACAACTGCCACATAATTTCATCCCTCCTGCACCCAACCTCCCCCCCACCCAAGTCCCCACCTTCACAGCTGCCTATTTAATGTGGATACTTTATATTGTCCAGCTTATACAGTCTTTGGGTGGCGTCAGCAAGAACCTTGTAGGATGTGATTGAAACTCAGCAGGTGTCTAAGATGAATGTACAGTTCCCAGACTTACAGACACTGTCTCAGGCTTTAACAAAAAATCCACTGTCCCTGATGCTGGTGAATGCATTGTGTACAAATCCACACTCTCACAGCTGACCATTTTCTGCCATGAGAACGTGTAAATTTGTGATTTGGACAAATTGGAATTTTTAACTCTTCATTATATTAGGTACCATTTTGTGTCAACTGTAAACCTGCAAGAATGATCCGGCTTTTTATAAAATGCAAGCTCCTCACCTTGTTTTGCAACTTTTTGGAAATCTCCATCTTTCTCATTCTCATCCTCATTCTTTCACCCCTACCTTTTGAAGCGATGAAGGACAATCTTGCATTTATATAAAGCCTTTCACAACCTTAATGTCCCAAAATGCTATAAAGCCAATTAAATACTTTAAGGGTAGTTACTGTTGTGATGTAAGAAAAGCAGCAGCCAAGTTGCCACAGCCAAGATACTACAATCAGCGAAGGAATAAGCATCAGATCACCTCCTTGTAAGTGTTGGTTGATGGATATAGAGAACTCTCCTGCTTTATATTTTTTAGAAATGGTGCCATTGGATCTTTTAGACCCACCACTGCTCAGCACTGCCCTGAGGTGTTAGCCTGGATTATGCTCACAATATGGAGCAGGGGTTGAGGCCACAATATTCTGACTCGGGTGAGGGTGCTGCCACTGTACCATAGCTGACTTTAAACCTGTTTCTGTAAACAACACTGAGCTTTCCTGCCCTGAATGTCCATTTTACGTAGCTGAGTACATGACATGTGTACGGGGACACATGTTGTGAAACTGCATGCATTATGCAATTACTCCATTTTGCCCCTACCTTGCACCGAGTGGACGTCACATTGCTCAGCACCCTTGCTGCCCTTCAAAATTGCCCTGAGGACTTTGGACAATGTGGAAATCTTAAGCCATTTTGCACCAGTTAATTAGGTGTAACCTAATTGAAAATCCACCTTCCTGGATTGACAAGTGGCCTCGTCAATGAATAGGAAATCTTTTCTGAGAACCAGGTAGATGTGTATCAGGAGCGCATTTTCATTCACAGGAGATCAACATCACTGTTTGACTGTTCTGGCATCCTTTCAAGTGTTGACTTAACTGTTCCCATCCAATATGCCCCGACATTTGCACGTTATGTGCAGAGCAAAATCCCTTGTTCTATAAACTCGTACTTTAGTTCTAAAGTACTTTGTAACAATTGCTCTTTCAAATAGAGCTGTCACAGGGGTATAATTAAGTTGTTTTTCTGCCATCTTCATAGGCCTCAGTAATTGACTCTTTCACCATTCAATAATATGACCACAGGAAAGGGAAACGTGATGCCCTGGAACGTGTACCACCCTTTTCCTTCCTTGGCTGATGATAGTGATTGCAAACCAGGTTGTCAGCCTTCCACTGGTTAGGCATAAGTCTGTGTCTTTGTGAGGTTACTTAATATGTATACATAATAGACACACACACACACGCACACACACACACACACACATTTACACACATACACACACACACACACATATACACACACACGCACACACATGCACACACATATACACACACACATACACACACATATACACACACATACACACACATACATATATACTAAACACACATACACATACACACGCGTATGCATGCATGCATGCACGCAGTGGACAGGGGAATTTTTGTCCATTGTCATCTGTTGTCCTTTACTAATTGAGCTATTCTAGAGCTTGGTGCCAGCTGTGTGCAGAACCGCGTATAATGTGTTGTATCCCCCAGCAGATAAAATACTGCTTTGGAGATTCACCTAAACATGATACCTCAATAGGCTGATCCAAATACATGTCTCTATTTCATAACTGGCTACTTTGAGAATCATTGGATTGTAAAGTCTGTCTACATTTATAACATAAATCAGCTTTAGAAATATCTTTTGTCACACTGTGTGCTCCAAAAAGTACAGATGTTGAAATTCTAAACAGGCTGCATTGAACATTTGTTGAAACTCATTATTGCCATCTGCTGCCTTTCTGCAAGTTTCCTAATATCAAACTTAACCCTTGAATGTGCTGGATAAATGAACTTGGACGTGTTCAGCTCCACGAATGTTCTTTGGGTTGCAATTTCCATTTGTCAGCACAGCTTAAGAATTAAAACTGATGTTAGCAATTGCAAACAGTAAGTGTTTTGTTGAGGATTGCCATTGTCCTTTTGGATTTGCAGTGCTGTCTTCCAATAACTCTTTCAAGTTTGCCAGTTCCACACCCAACCGGTGCTACCCAAGTTAATAGAAGTTCAGAGGCTGTTGGGTAATTTCGGTCAATAACAACCTTTTGTTTACAGTTGTTAAGCTTGTTACATTGCTGTCTTCACTCTGTATCCATAGTCCACTGCCATGTCCTTTTCCTTTCTGTCCTGCATGCTAGCTCTGTGCTCAGTAGTCTCCCTGATTGAGCATGTTTAAACACAGATTCACTGTAGGGACAAGAATGGGGGACATCCTAATGATGATGATCATTTCTGCATGATTAGCAAATATATTTTTCCTTCCGATATATCAGGTACGTTGCGTTGAGTCCCTGCAGCAAACTGAAATGCAAATTTCAAGAGAGGTTTCCCAACTCTTGTGTTGATAGTGTCAGCAGCCTTACAGCACTTATCAGCATAGTAAGCAAGGCAGTTTTTTCTCAAATCTGTGGAAGAGGTCTTGATCAGCGCATTGGCTTTATTTCAAGTAGTGATAGATGACTGCCTCTATTATCCTTGGGAATTGGGAATAGCTAGGTCAAGTTATTTTATTTACAAATAGCTATAAAAATAAAAGCAGGCAGAACAACTGGCACCAGATTCGGATACACCAAAGGCACACCCAGCCCCACAACCTGACAAAGTCTCCCTCAGTAACATCTGGGAACTTGTGCCAAAATATAGACCAGCAGTCGCACAAACAAGTCAATCCGTAACCTGACATAATCATGCTCACAGAATAGTCATTTCAGACATTGTCTAACAAAAGCAAAACTATCCACCTCTCCTTGACATTCAATGGGATTACCATCACTGAAAGAATTGGCCAATGAGATAGTTGATGCATTGGTTTTAATTTTCCAAATTCCCTAGATTTGGGGAAGGTTCCATTAGACTGGAAAATAGCAAATGTAACTCCTTTATTCAAAAAGGTAGGGAGTCAGAAAGCAGGAATCCACAGGCCAGTTAGCCTAACATCTGTCACAGGGAAAATGTTAGAATCTATTGTAAAGAGTATAGCAGGGCACTTAGAAAAATTCAAGGCAATCAGGCAGAGTCAACATGGTTTTCTGAAAGATAAATCATCTTTAACCAATTTATTGGAGTTCTTTGAGGGAGTCACATGTGTTGTGGACAAAGGGGAACCGGTGGATGTACTGTACTTAGATTTCCATAAGACATTTGAAAAAGTGCCAAAACGAAGGTTATTGCAGAAAATAAAAGCTCATGGTATGGGGGGTAACATACTGCCATGGAGAGAAGATTGGCTAGCTTACAGGAAGCAGAGAGTTGGCACAAATGGGTCTTTTTCTGGTTAGCAGGATGTGATGAATGGTGTGCCACAGGAATCAGTACTGGGGCCTCAACTTTTTACAATCTGTATAAATGGCTTGGATGAAAGGACCGAAGGAATGGTTGCTAAATTTGCTGACAACACAAAGGTAGGAAAGTAAATTGTGAGGAGGACATAAGGACATAGATAGGTTGAGTGAGTGGGCAAAGATCTGGCAAATGGAGTATAATGTGGGCAAATGTGAAATTGTCCATTTTGACAAGAAGAATAAAAAAGAAGCTTATTACCTAAGTGGTGAGAGATTGCAGAGCTCTGAAATTCAGAGGGACCTGCGTGTCCTAGTGCATGAATCACGAAAAGGTTAGTATGCAGGTACAGCAAATAATTAGGAAAGCTAATAGAATGTTATTTATTGTGCGGGGAATTGATTACAAAAGTAGAGAGGTTATGCTTCAGTTGTACAGGGCACTGGTGAGACCACATCTGGAGTACTGTGTACAGCACTGGTCTCCTTATTTAAGAAAAGATGTAAGTGTGTTGGAAGCAGTTCAGAGAAGGTTTACTCGACTAATACCAGGAATGGTTGGGTTGCCCTATGAGGAAAGGCTGGACAGGTTAGGCTTGTATCGACTGGAGTTTAGAAGAGTAAGAGGTGACTTAACCGAAACCTTTAAGATCCTGAAGGATCTTGACAGGGTGGATGTGAAGAGGATGTTTCCTCTTGTGGGAGAATCTAGAACTAGGGGTCACTGTTTAAAAATAATGGTTCCTCATTTAAGACAGAGATGAGAAGTTTTGTCTTTCAGAGGGCCGCGGGCTTTTGGAACTCTCTTCCTCAAAAGGCAGTGAAAGCAGAGTCTTTGAATATTTTTAAGGCAGAGCTAGATAGATTCTTGATTAACCAGGGGGTGAAAGGTTATTGGGGGTAGGCAAGAATGTGGGGTTGAGGTTACAGTCAGATCAGCCATGATCGGACATGACCTTATTGAATGACAGAGCAGGGTCGAGTGGCCTACTCCTGCTCCTAATTCATATACTCATATGTTTGTATGAATACCCCAACGTCAACATCCTGAGGGCTACTATTGACCAGAAACTGAACTGGGCAGCCATATAAATTCTGTGGCTACAAGAGCAGGCCGGAGGCTGGGAATTCTGCAACAAGTAACTCATCTCTTGACTCCTCAAATCCAGTCCGTCATCTACATGGCACAAGTCAGGAGTGTGATGGAATACTCTTCACTTGCCTGGATGAGTAAAACACCCATAACATTCGTAGCTTGACATGATGCAGGACAAAGCAGGCCATTTGATTGGCATCCCATCTTCCTCCACTGTTGCACAGTGGTAGCAGTACGCACCATCTACTTGATGCACTACAGCTCCTTCACAAAGGCACATCCCAAACCTGAAACCTCTCATAACAAGAAGACCAAGGGCAGCAGATACATTGGAAAACCACCACCTGCAAGTTCCACACCATCTTGTTCTGGAACATCTTTGTTGTTCCATTATCATCATTGTGCCCCAATCTGGAACCCACTACCAATTAGCACAACAGGTGTACCTACACCACATGGACTGCAGCAGTTTAAGAAGACTGATCACTACCACCGTCACAAGGATAATTGGAGATGGGCAATAGATAGCCCCTTGCCACAATGTTCACATCCTGTGAATGAATGAAGAAAAGAATCACTGTTATCCCTGGTTTCCTTGGTGGAGTAGCCGCCTTCGATGATTATTACAATTCAATCACATATTTTTGCAACTAGTTTTAAATTGGTCTTTGTTTTTCTTTATTTTGATGCTGTTAGAAGTACACAGTATGGAGCCTGAACAGTCCAACAGTTCTCTGTTGATGCTGACAGATGAGTGACATAGTACGACATCTTGTGAGGGATTTAAGAGTCAAGTTTGGAGAATCCTGTTGAGCTGATTTCAGCTTTCAGGAAATTGGAAGGCTTTATTTTTCAAACATTGGAGGAAATATGTCGGCATGTTTTATTATCGAACAAGTAGAAGGCCAGATTGGAGGATGTGTTGATGGAGACCATTTATGCTCATTTGCAATATACTGTCTTTACAGATTAAAGGAAGATAGTTATTGAACTGCAGTATTTTTACAGTGCTTTCCAAATACACAACTACAGCACTAAATCGTATTAGTGCAATTCATAGAATAATGTTAGAGGAATGCGTTGCCTAAAATGGAGAATACTAGGGAGGTGACTCAACAAGTCATAGATTGAATCACAGACCGTTACAGTGTTATCCCACCTCTGGGGCTTGGAATTAAATCTAATTCAAAGCTCACTCTGCTTGTCGGGAATGTATAGCATAATGGAGTATGTTAGACTCAGTCCCATAAAGGGTTAACTGTAATATTCCATGATATCATAAAAGGAAGTGACATATCCTCCTGATCTGAGAGTCTAGGAGAAAGAAGCTAGTGTAAGGGAGTGTTCTCATAACTGTAAATATGTTACAATAAAGTTAGGGTTTGCAGCTAACAGTCTTTGTGAGTTATTGAAACTACACCAACCCAACCACACAATAATATATGGTGACAAGCGGTAAAAAGATGGAAAAATCCCCATCTCTACTGCAGAGTTTTGAGAAAGTTGCAGGTCTTAATTAGGCTGAAGTGTGGCCAAAGTGTTATAAGAGATTTGTTCGATTTTGTACTGCATTGGGTACCACAGCAAAGCCAGACTGTAAACAGGTCAGCATTACATAATGGGCAGTTATGTGTGCAGCATTTAGTTACCCTGGATCAATGAAGGTAAAACCACATATGCCAAAGTTATTGATGCATTGGAGACATGTTTCACTCTCTGCAAGAACACCATCATGGGACATGCAAAGTTCAACACACGCACCTAGAGACACATGGAGTTTTGATGCATTTATTGATGATCTGTACCGACTAGCAGAAGACTGCGAGCGTGGTAATCTGAAAGAGGAGCTAATTCACAGCAGAATAGTTGTTGGAGTAATTGATGCATTTATCGGATAATTTGCAGTCCCAAGAGATTTGACACTGGTAAAGGCGATTTAATTAATAGGCAACCCGGGATCAGGAGGCAGAACCAATGGGTAGCCAGGAGATAGAGAGAGGGAGACACTGAATCCCAAAGTATTTGTTAGACATAAAAACAGGAAAATAGAGAGAAGGAGAGATGTGCAGCACAAAAAGCAATTAATGGTGGCAGCCCTAACAGCTGTTGGCGCAGAGAAAAAGGCACGGGCATGGGAATTGCCCTGCCAAAGACGTGCAATTGGTGCAAAAACATGGGGCATTATCAGGCAGTATGTCACAGTAGAAAAAACAGGCAGAACACTCAAACAGAAATAACTTTAAAAGCATCAGAGTCCATGAAGCTGAAGACTCAAAAGAAATAGAGATACCCTTAGAAGAGATAAAAGAGCTAAGTGGAAACTATTGGAGTGCAGAGATCCTGGTAGAAGGTCACAGGACACACTTTAAGCTAGATATTCCAGCAGTGATTTCTGTTCTTTCAGAAGCCGAGCCATGGTTAAACAGGAGAGTTCTTCCATCCTGCAAAAAACTACATGGACCAGGAGGAACAGAGCTGAAGGTTCTGGGAGAATTAACACATACTTTAAAACACAGGGAAAGTAATTACCGAAGTACTGTACATAATTCAAGATCAGAGTTGTTCACTTTTAAACAGAAAGGCTTGTATGGAATTGAATCTAATCTGCAGAATAGAAGAAATAAAGAATTGTGAAGGTCAGGGATCAGGAGAGCTAAACGTAGTATATCATACAACATCAAGCCCAGGAGCGAAACCAATATGCTTATACACACCCAGAAAGGTTCCACATCCTTTACTTCCAAAGGTAATGAAAGAGATGAACTCAATGGGAAGATAAGGAATCACTTCACCTGTAAAAGAGCCAATGGTTTGGTGCTTGGGGATGGTACCAGTTCTGAAGTGAAGCCCAATGGTTCCAAGAGAATATGTGTTGATCTCACACAACTCAATAAAACTGTGAGAAGAGAAGTCCATGCAATGGTACTAGTAGATGAGTGTTTAGCAAAATTAGGGAAGAGCTCAATATTCTCTAATTTAGACCCTAACAGTGGATACTGGCAAATACCACCAGAAGAGGAGCCCAAGTTTCTCACAGCTTTCAGAGATTCTGCTTTAATAGGTTACCCTTTGGAATAACATCAGCACCAGAGATCTTTCAAAAAAACAATGTCAAATCTTTTAGAGGGCTTATACAAAGTTGTTTGCCACGTGGATGACGGGTTCACTCAAGCTGAGCAGGACATGAGAGTGAGAGCAGTGCAGAGAAGAGGCAGGATTGACACTCAACAGTAAGTGTGAGTTTTCACAGACAACAATCAAGTTTCTTGGTCGCAAGTGCAGCAGGAATAAAGGTTAATCCACTGAAGTCCAGAGTCATAAAAGAATTTGCAGCTCCATGGAACATCACGGAGCTACAAAGGTTCATGGGAAGAAGGTTGCAGACACAGATTCCTATCCTTCCACATACGTTGATGCCACAGGTCAAAGACACCAACTTAGAGAAAATATGAGAAAGAGAGGAAACTTACCAAAGTAAACAGGTGAAACACTATGATAGTCATCATGGAGCAGGATGATTATCATATCTTCCACAGGGAGAACAGGTTCACATCGGAGATCAATTGAGATTTGGAGAAATAGCAGAGAAATCACCACACCTGAGATCTTACGTTGTCCAGATGAAACAGGGCACAGTAAGAAGACACACAAGAGCTTTAATCGCAATTGAGCACCAGAGTCGAAATCAGGGACCAGAGGAGTTGCAATCACCAGAAATGAAAGAAGACACTGAAGCAGGTGATTCCGAACATTCTACTAGTTTGAATGCTGTTCAACAGCGTGCAGAGGACCAAGAGCAAAATGCAAAGGCCTTATTCCCTACAAATGCGAGGAGAGTGAGGTACAGTAGAGTAGCGAAGACACTACAACGCTTAGTGTAAGAGAAGGTGAGAATCTCAAAAAACTGGAGGAAGGAGAGAGAAGGGAGGACAAGAAGACAGCATGGAGAGAGAAAGGAAAACAACATTTACTTAAGAGAGCAACCGACACTACATTTGCTACAAAACTTCAAAACACTGAAATGTTCAGAATACCTGGGAGCTGAAACATTAGGTTTTCAGGAATGTCAGAGAATGTTGAAATCTGAAAAGAGACTTAGGGGGAGATGTAGTATAATGGAGTATGTTTAACTAAGTCCCATAAAGGGTTAACTAATAGCCTGTGATTTTGTAGGAGGAGGTGACATACTGTCATATGATCTGAGAGTCTAGGAGAAAGCAGCATAGAAAGAAACTAGTGTAAAGGACTGTTCTCATAACTGTAAATATGTTACAATAAAGTTTGCAAGGAGTTATTGAAACCACTCCAACCCAACAACACAATAATATAGAATGAGCTGCATTTGCAGTTGAATTTACTGTGCAAAGACACATTGCTCTGTTCATGCCCATCGCTATCCTAACTGTGTCCCAGGAGGGTGCTCATTACTACATACTATTTGGCATTATGATGTCACTTAGACATCAGCGACATTTTAAGAACCTATTGAGAAGGACACACTGGCAGGGGAAAAAATGGAGGCCCCCTTAAACGAAAGCTTTCCTTTGTGGGGCCGGGAGGATGGAGTGGAGTCTGGACCTGGCAACTTTAGACTTGCCTGAAGCCAACGAGCTGTCTTTTTCCATCTATTTTGGGCAGGCTGCCGACTGGCAGGATGTAAACAAGGCCCAGGACTTAAAATAGCCCAGGCCTCAAATTGATAATGTCCAGCAGGTTTGATACTCACTCTGCTCCTGGTTAAAATCCATCCCCCTCTGAAATGGGATAAGCATGGGGACTCTCCAAAACTCAGTCGATTCTGATTCACATAGTTTGCAAAGAGAGAAAGCTTTGATTCTTTCAGTCCACCTGAGAGAAACCTCACACTCCCTCCTCCTCTGTTGTCTTTCACAGAGAAATGTGGTGGTAGATGAAGGGTTTCACTGCAACTGCAAAAGCCCTGAGACAACTGCCGATGTATAGGATGACTGGAACCGCCGCCTTTTCCATTTTGTTAGTATTTTGCACTGCTGCTACTCATTGAGACTGCTAAGACAGTCTCAAACATTGGCGGCTTTTATAGCTTTTCAATAAGACCCCTTTTGCCTGCCTAAACAGAATACGCAAGAGCTGGCTCCAAATCATTGTCCATCTTTGTTAGTTGGAACGCAAGAAATCATGAAGTCTTTCTTCATTGCAGTAGTGTTTCAGACAGATTGTGAATCCTGCAGTAGTGTGAATTGCTGCAGTCCTTGCACCTGCCAATCATTTGATTTTAACAATACAAGTCAAGAAAGGCAAATTCTAGGAATGAAAGATGCCAAAAGCAATCTGGTAGCGTTCATTGAAACCCACACTCAATTTTTTAAGGTTACGTTGTCAATTTAAACAGTTCAACCTCATGCAATAGCATAAGGCCAGTTATTTATTCAGTAGCCTTGTTGAGGAAATAAATATCCGCTGCCCCCCAAAAATTAAAAAGCCACTAGACTGATTTGTAAGGTGAATATTGTCCCTCTAGCAGACACTAATTCAGTTACCAAACAACTTGTTGTAAAATGATGCATTGTTTTAAAAATAAATATGTGAAGCAGGTGCCAATTGTGGCTCAGTTGAAAGTGCACTCACTTCTGAGTAGCAAGGTTCTGGGTTTGAGACCCTCTCTGTGGCTGGAGTACAACTATCAAGGCTGATACTCCAGTGTAGTACTGATGGAGTGCTGCACTGTTGGAGGTGCTGTCTTTCCAATGAGACGTTAAACTTGAGGCCTCATCTGCCCTCTCAGGTGGACGCAAAAGTTCCTATGGCCCTATTTTGAGGTAGAGGAGTGGAGTTCTCCCCGGTGTCCCGGCCAAAATTTGTCCCTCAATCAACATTACAAAAACAGATTATCTGCTCATTAACACATTGCCAATTGTGGGAGCTTCCAGTTGCATTGTGGGAGCTTCCAGTTGCAATTTGGCTGCTGCATTTCCTATCTTTTAACAGTTACTGTACACTTCAAAGTACTTCACTTGCTGGAAATGGCCAGTGATCATGAAAGATGCGATATAAATGAAAGTCTTTTTTTTCTTTTCAGTTCCATAGAGTTGCTCACGTTAATTGGTAATTCCAGGTATTCCCATGCTCAGGTTGGTAGTTGTACAGTAAAAGGAATATAAGCAGGAAATGCTGGCAACCCACATCAAGTCAATTAGCATCTGAAAGAATTGAATAGAATCATAGGATAGTTGCAGCACTGAAGGAAGCCATTTGGCTGGACATGTCCATGCCGTGTTACTGCAAGAGCAAACGGACTAGTCCCACTCCCCAACCCTTTCCCTGTAGCCCTGTATATGTTTTCTCTTCGGGTGCTTATCCGTCTCTATTTTGAAAGCCACGATTGAATCTGCCTGCACCACACTCTCAGGCAGTACATTCCAGATCCTAACCACTTGCTGCATGAAAATGTTTTCCCTCATGTCGCCTTTGGCTCTTTTTCCACTCGCCTTACAAAGGTGTCCTCGAGTTCTTGACCATTCTTCCCATGGGAACCGCTTCTGCCTAACTATTCTTTATAGGCTGTAAAACGTTTGAGGCATTTTGAGTGTGACTGTGTTTTTGTACCAGATGTTGACTGACCAATAGGTGCATTTTCAGCTTGTTTTCCTTTCAGTTTGGGTGTTCAGCAGTTTCAATTTTTCTTTTCCTTTCTCCCGAGCAATGATTTTCTAGTTGCTGTCATGTGTTGGTAACTTTTTTGAATCTCTATGTGGAATGCATGCATTCTGATTTAGTGAGAAGTAGAATTGCGAAGTTAGTAAAATACATCACATTCTCTCAATGTGGACCTACTCCTTTCTGTTGTCATGGCCATTATGTTCGACTTGAAAACTTCTACATGGTTAGGTTGAAATATCAAATGCTGGGTGGGAAGGTGATGAGAGAGCACAAGAGGCAACAGTGAGTGGGGTCGGCGGGGGGTTGGGGGGGTGGGATTGGTGGGGTGGGGGGATTGGTGGGGTGGGGGGATTGGTGGGGTAGGGTTGTGTGTGGTGCTGGTCATTGTCATTTGAGGTATTGCGTTTGTTATGATCTCTGTGGGGACCAACAAACCAAAAGAACCAAACTGACTGAACAACCCTAATGAAAAAACATTTGACAAGATTTCACTCTATAACTTTTAATAATCAAACCAAAATCAACATAAACTAAACATGATTAACAGAATAATCACAGTCAGTATAAATTATACATTTCACATTGAATAGCAAATACAACAAAGATAGATCTCTCAGGTTTATCAGGCAGTCCACTCAGCATTAATAACACACACTCCAGCCACAAAGTTCTTCAAAACTCTAATCTTCCTCAGATGGAATTCCAGCTCTTCCTCTTCAAAGGTTCAGCCAATTGTTTCTCATATGACAGCAGCTCCCAGTCAACTCCAGTTCTACAGGTACAATCTTCAACAAAATGTTGCACTTCTCCAGAACCTTCTCAGCTCTCCTCATGTCACTCTTGGTGGAATGGACCCACCAGTATTACCTTTATCCAAACCCTCAGTGACAACCTTGTGCACTGCGTGGCTGAGTATGGTCAGTCAATTACTTTAAGTAACTTAAACAGCCACAGCAACCTTATATTTTCCTGTTGCCTGGATCCAGCCTTCATTTTGTTCAACCTACTTACACTGCACTGCTGGACGATTGAGCTCAGAAGGCTCTTTGTCTTTGTCTGGTTTCAACTAGTTTCAGTTTCCTGAGAAACATGAAGTTTCAGTTTCTTTTTCAGCTCACACACACCCAGCCCCCATCCCACCCCCATCCATGGTCCCGTAAACCATGGATTCCACCACAAGTTGGTGTTCCACGCATTGAATGAGCCCCTGGAGCCACTGTAATGAATGTAATAATGAAGTAACTGTCAGCCTAATTTCAAGGTGCAGATATGTTGGATCCCTTGGTACTTGGTTAGAGATGGGATGTAGAAGCCTTGCAGTTTTTCCAGAGACATAGAATAGATGTTTCTACTTCCAGATGAATCCAAAACCAGGTCAAACAAATATAAGATAGTCACTAATAAGTAAAATAAGAAATTCAGGAGAAACTTCTTTACACAGAGAGTGGTGAAAATATAGACCTTACTACTGTTATGATGTGGCAGGTGACATGTGCCAGCTGGACCAAATCCACAAGGGAAACTTGGTTGTGCTATCAAAATGGTTTTGCAATTTGTGTATATTACAAGATGTGTGTGCTGAATTCAGAACTCATAAGTCCACCAAGACCTTTAGAGATTTTAAAAATTAACTTAAAATATTAACAAAATATAAAAGATTTCAAGCACAATACATAAGGCTACAAAGACTACTATAATAACTCCTAAAATTCCTAATTAACCTGACTCCCAGTTACACTCCCTTTAAGGCAATGGTCCAAAAATAGATTTTAAAATAAACTCAGCAAGTTAACTCAATACCTGAACAGTGGAATTCCAAATGGCTTTTCTCCAGATCCAGTTTTGTTAGATAGCAGACTTATACACAAATACTGGAGGCTTCATTAAGGCTTTTTCACACACTCCCATTAGATCTTACATGGCCTTCTCACACAACCTTTAATTATCCTTTATATATGTTTCTTTCTTTTTAATATGTAAATTCTATTGTTCCATGTGTTCATGAAACTATACCTTCCTCATAATGTAAAAACTTTAATGTTGCCGATATATTACCAGCAACCTTCGGGGAAAATAAACACATTCCTTAGCCTTGTTTATTTGTCTAGTTGTAAACAGACTAAGACCCATTTCAAATCCAAATATTCCTTCATTTATTTAAAAATGTAAATTCCCTTCACACCTTACATGCTAAACCAACATCTAGCCATGGTTATTCATTAGCATGTCAAGCACCTAGCTTCTTTTGATGATTTAAAGCTTGCAGTCTACTTGACTACAAAATATAATTAAATCACACACAGACCCAACTATACTTACCCCCGTAAACCTACTTCACAATAAACCAGAAAAATGTTATGAAAAATATATGTTAGTTTCATGACACTACCACATGGAGTATTGAAGCAAGCAACATGGATGCATATAAGATAAAGTTAGATAAGTACATTGGGGAGAAAGGAAATGAAGGATATATTGGTAGGGTGAGATGAAGTACAGTGAGAGGCACATTTTTTGTGGAGCGAAAACACTAGCCAAATGGCCTGTTTCTATATAAATCCATGTCATTTATTCCAGGGTGTCCAGTGAAGAAGGGTCATGCAACATTTTGGTTTGTATCTGTGGATCAAATGCCAGTGCACTTGGGTTGGGGGTTGTAAGGAATGCTGGACCATGCAGCACTGATATATTTGCCTTTTCATAGTGGCTGTTACTCATGCACCCTCATTGCCAGAGAAACTGCTGAATTTCCTCTCGTTACTGGAAAGCATGAAGTAGACATGGTGTCTTTTCGCTGTTGTAGCTTTTAACACCTTTGGATTTTCAGTTGGATTTTATTGTGTGAAAGTTCCAGTTTGACTTTTAACCTCAATTCCTCTCATTTCTCAGCACCAAATTCAGAACTCGAAGCAATAGAGTTTTCACAGTGCTGACCTGTAGACACCTCCTTGCTTTCCTGAAAATTGTTGATGGTGTTCCTGCATTTGGAAACTTTATTCAATGCCTTTCTGTTGCCATAATAATTTGTGTTCAATTTTTACAGAAAAAACAAGACTGAGTGGGTGGGTAATTTGGCTTCGCACACAGCCTTGCTATCGTGCAGCTAAGAGTTTCTGATTTGTCCGCAGTTGATGATCAAGGCACGAATTGCATCCAAAATTACGTTTGTTTTGAGAGTTGATTTCTCCACCAGCTCCTTCCCCACCAAGATCAAGATTCTGTTCAACTTATTTGCATCTTGCCAAAAGTAGAATCTGGTATGAACAAGCTCAACCCAGCAGCATTTTAGACTGTATTTTTCTTAAAGGTGCTTTTGCATTAAATAATATTCCTTGATATATCTGAGTTGTAATTTGGTGCAGTTTGATCATTTTGTTCAGTTTTGGGTCCACTATCTACGAGTAATTTAATTTGAAAACAACTTTGAAAAACTATACCAGCTTAAGTCTGCAAAACTCATGGGGTCAAATTAGTATCTTTATTGCGTTAGCACTTTAAATTCCACGCCATTCCGTCCTTTCCTTGCCATCCATTCATACCCACCCCATTCCTTTCATCCCTCTCATAACCTGCCCATTTCATTCCCCATCCCCTCTTCTCCCTTCCCATGCAATCCCCATCACCCAATCCCTCCCATGGCGTTTATCCATCAACCCAATCCGTCCAGCCAGGGTCACTTTGTTGGGTTTCTCTTACATTCTGCTGTTTATTTTCTCCAGTAACACCCATGACA
This sequence comes from Cetorhinus maximus, assembly GCF_964194155.1. Taxonomy (NCBI): domain Eukaryota; kingdom Metazoa; phylum Chordata; class Chondrichthyes; order Lamniformes; family Cetorhinidae; genus Cetorhinus; species Cetorhinus maximus. The sequence continues at coordinate 51,354,197 of NC_135899.1, forward strand.
ATGCCACTGCTGACAGACGTTGACAGCCACAGATGCACCATGTGCTCCAGTGCTCCGAGCATCCCACGTGCCTCATGTGCGCCATGTTCTGGTTACCAGGACAATGCACCAACCAATCAGAAAACTGTGCATTATCATTATAGGTGTATATAGCCAAAAGTTTTTAAAACATGTCTATTAATGTCCTCACACTGAAAAGAAGCAGCTTAATTATAAGAGACTCTCCTCAGGCCCACAAACTGGTGCAATTAGTGGAAACTCGAACTCCCGGGGGCCTGGTTAGTTTTGTGGGCAGGCCCAGCTTCCAACCTGGTGCATTTAAGACTACCACAAACAAATTGCAGAAACTCTATTTGCTCTTGAAACTCTGTTTTTTTTAAATTGGTTTGGCCGATTTCAGATGAATTGCACTGAGAGAACCCTTGCGGAAAACCCAAGCCAATGCCATTAGTTACTCCAATTTGTTCCGCCAAGCATGGAATATCTGGAACAAGGTCAAGGGAGACTAGGATAATGTCCATGTCCAAGGAGACAATGCAGGCAGGTTCCTTCCATTGAAAAATGTTCTTGAACTGAAGTACTCGAGTCTAATGGAACACATCAAACTTGCAAAACCTTTGGCTGGAGTGAACACTTGACCTCTTACAATCCCTGCTGGTGGTTGACGTTTGATTTAGTTTTTGTTGTTTCTACGCAAAACATTTTGATTTTCTATCCAATTAATTAGATGTTATATAATGATTGGAGGAACAGTGTGTACAATTCCTACTGGGTTAAAACTTATGATACAGAAATATGTACTTTTCTTAATTTTCAGTACTTATGGGCAAGATCTTCCGGTCGGCAAGCGGGGGCGGGGCCTGCTCGCTGACACGTAAAATGACGCGGGATGACACAGGAACTCCCGACGTCACCCCGCGTCATTTCCATTTTCAGGTCGGCGAGGGCACAGCTGAGTCAGCTGCACACCCGCCGACCTGTCAACGGCCTATTGAGGCCATTGAAAAATTAATTTACCTCATTAATGGAGCTGCCCATCCAACCTTAAGATAGGTGGGCTTTGGAAAAAGCATGAAACCTCATCCACGGGCGGGGTGAGGTTTCATGAGGGTATTTAAATTTTTAAGAAAGGTTTCAATATAACTTTTGGACATGTCCCAACTCATGTGACACATCAGGGGACAAGGCAGGGAAAAATTTTAAATATGTTTAATTAAAGTTTTAAATCGGGGCTGATCTCCCTGAAGCAGCACTTAGCCTCAGGGAGATCAGTGTGCTTTTTCACGCACATGCATGCAAGAGCACACTTCCAGCTGAGGGAATCCCCCCCCTGCCCGCACAGGGAGTGCATCGCGCTTCTTGGTGGACGTCACGAGGCCCGCCCATGTAAAACGGCAGCACGTCCCCGCTTGGGGGCACCGATTGGAGGCGCGCCCGCCTACGCCCGCTCCTGCACTTCCTCCCCTAATGGGGGGAAATTTTTTCCCCATGTATAACAGCGTGCTGGCCTGTAGCCAAAGTGCCCTCAGTTTGCTCACTAAAGCACTGTATGTTTATAATATCCTTCAACCCCCAGCCTCTGTGTGTCCTCTGCTAATCATTGTAGCTTCTGCATTTTGTAATGGTATTTACCTCTGCTTTGACCATCCAACCTTGTATATTGACTTATGAGTAAGAAACCCATGATCATTTTTAAGCATTTTAGTCTCTGAATATTAACTTTCTTCTTAGGTTTCTTTCCAAAGTACATACAATTCAAGTTTATTTTTATACAAGCCTGGATGATGACATTATATTTTAAGAATTAATTTAAGGTCATGCAAATAATAACTGAGCAGTTCAATCGACAATGAAACCTTTAACTTGGAGACAGCATATTTCAGTACCATTGTTATGATTAAAATTTTTCTTACACCTTTCTATCTTTCAACAGTTACACAACTTTAATCTTGTTCTCCACATATCAAGACTGAGGATGTTCAGTTATTGAGTATATTTAAGACTGGGATAGATCAGATTATGGAAGGTTGGCACGTCAGTCCATCTTGATGGCCCAAAGTGCTTTTGAACCAATGAAGTGCTTTTGAAGTATGGTCACTGTTGTAATGCAACCAGTTTGTGCATAGCAAGCTACCTCAAACAGTGGTGCAAATCATCTGCCTCAGTGCTGTTAGTTGGGAGATAAATATTGGCCAGGACGCCAGGGATAATGACTGTGTTCTTCGAATTAGTGCCATGCGCCCCTTTATGTCCACCCGAGAGGCAGATGGGACCTCGAGTTAATGTTTCATCCAAAAGACTTCAGCTCCAAATGTGCAGCACTCCCTCAGTACTGCATTGCAGTGTCAGTTTATACTGTTGTGCTCAATTCCTGGAGTGAGTCTTGAATGCACAAATTTCTAACTCGGTCAAGAGTGTTACCAACTGAGCAACTGATAAGGCCCTTTGCCTTATCTGAAAGGAGTCAGTTACACTTTGATAATGAAGTAATGAGAAATGGCCAGTTTTATTACACAGAGGGTGGAATCGTCTCAGATTTGAACAAAGTGCGGTAGTGGGCGGGAAAAAGAACATTTTACCCACTAGCCTCAATGGCTGAATCGTCCCAATCCCGCCTCATTAATCATGCATTCCTGGGAAATGTGCCTCCGATTCGCCAGCCACGCTGTCACCTTGCCGCTTCCTCACGCTGGACGTCATATTTAAAGTGCAGCCACTTCTCATTGCTTCCAGCCCAGGACTGCTGCACAGAAATCATGAACTCGAAAAGCAGGAAGACTGCAGCCCCCAGGTTCAAAGACTCATCCCTCGAGTGCCTTCTGGATGCAGCGGAGGCCTGCCGTGATGTCCTCTACCCCTGCTCTGGCCGCAGGAGGGGCAGCAACATCATCAATCTGGCTTGGGAGGCTGTGTCAGTGGTGGTCAGTGCCAACGCCCTACAAAAGCGGACAGCCACACAGTGTCGAAAGAGAATGAATGATTCCTTCCGTTCTGCCAGGGTAAGTCACTCTTGTCATCGCTCTCAACTCACACACTCACAAACATCACACATCCACAGGGATCTCACTCGCTGCCAGTTCAAGGGACAGCACCATTCACTCTCTCACATACTCCTTCATTGTCCTCATCCCGTCCATGGGCCCACTCATCACCCACACATGCCAGGCATAAGTATCATCTGGCCTGGCAGGCATCCTGTTTACACTCTCTCCATCTGTCTTCATGCAGGACAAGCTGGCACACAACAAAAGGGAAAGGTCGCAGACAGTTGGAGGAATGCCTGAAATCAAGGTCCTCACAGGCTTTGAAAACAGAGTCATCCAGCTGGCCGGCGAGGATCTGGGCCGTTCCTGTGCTGATGATGAGGTTGGCGCTGCTCTACCAAGTGAGGATCCAGCAGTGCAACATCCATCAGACCAACCATGCTGTGAGTGATGAGTCCTCTTTCACAGGCCGCTGCCATGCACTAATTATCTCTCCTTGCTTTCGCAGGCACATCTGCTAAACAGCCGATGGAGCCCACAACCCAGGTCCTAGACTCAAACCCCAGAGACACCTCAGAAGAGGAATTGGCTGCAACTCTCATTGAAGTCCCATCACAGCGCTCACCCACACCCTCCACCAGCGCAGAGACAAACACCTCAGTGGGACCTAGCTTTAGAGTAGCCTCGGGGTCACCATCTGCTGACCACATTGCACTGTCTGATCCACAGCAGGCAGCGGCAGGGACTTCCCAGGTGTCCGGCACTCGGAGGACTGCTGGAGGCCATAAATCTTCTGAGTCTGAATCAGATGAGGAGCCTCTGGACTCGATCATACCTCAGTTGCTGGAGCTGCAAATAGCAAACTCGGGAAGGAATGTCTGCTGCACTCCTCAGACTACAAGACACGATGGAAGTGTCCATCTGAGGAGATAGCGCCAGGATGCCAATGCACTGAGGTCAACACTGGCAGGATGGTGGCTGCCATGGAGATCTTGGTCCAGGACATTGGTCCTGCACTGCTGTGCGGGCTGAACTCCATTGCTGATGCCATCGTTGGCCTCCAACAGTGTCAAAGTGAGAGGGATGCAGAGCAGCTCAATCTCACTCCAGCTTCCCTTTCTCCTCAAGGAGTCAGCCAGGGGGCCTCGGGCACCCATAGAGAGGAGGATCAGCAGGTGCACACCCCGGGGTCATCCATCTAGGTGACTCCGAGAGTGTCCGGCCCATCTGCATTCCTCTGACCCCAGCAAATCCAGCTCCACAGGCCGAGGAGGGTGCCACTGCCACATAGCAGGACCTTGAAAGCAGGCCGGGGCCCTCCAGGTCTTGGCCCTCCATAGGACGCCCATCAAGTTCATCATAGACAAGGTAGCAGTTAGCAGGCTGCCTCCGCCTCCCCTGTGAATGCTGGGGGTGCATCAAGATGCAGCAGCAGAGTTAGGAAGGTTAAGAAGATGTAACTCTTGTAGAGTTAAAACAATTAACTAAATTAACAATAACAAGGGAGAAATCAAGCACAGCCCCTAAGTCAGGTCAGCTGTAAAATCAAGGAAAAACTTTAAAGGAACCTTACAAACATTAAACCAAAATGTGATTAAAGGGGTCAACAAACCACCCAGTTCCCGCGGCGCCCACCGGGCATGGAAGGCCTCGAGAGTGCTGGCAGACACCGCGTGCTCCCTTTCCAGGGACACCCGGCCGCGAACGTAGCCGCGGAAGAGGGACAAACAATTGGGCGGGACTCCCCCCTCGATCGCCCGCTGCCTGGACCTGTTAATGGCCAACCTGGCCAGGCCCAGGAGCAGGTTCACGAGGAGGTCCTCCTCCTTCCCGACCCCCTTCCGCACCGGGTGGTTAAGAAGATGTAACTCTTTCGAGTTATCAACAGTCACAGATTGTAACTCTTTTCGAGTACAATCACAGTTCTTGGTTTCCGGGAGTGGGACATGAACCCACAACCCTCTGATTCAAAGGCGAGGGTGCTATGAACTGAGCCACAGCTGGGCAAGGCTATTAATCACTTGTATATAATGTTCACTTTGTTAATAAACTTCCAAGAATGTCTCCCTGCTTATGGTTCCTTGTTCTGATGAGCAGTGTTTTTGCCGCTCAGGTGTGAAACCTTGATCCCTGCACAAGATAAAGGCAGGTGTCTCAGTCCAGGGCCTCCTCCCTTGTGCTTTCAGCAACCTCCCCAGCACACTGATGGTGTGGCCTTCACAGTCACTGGACACATCAGTCATGCCTGTACCTCGATGGGGCTTATCATTGCTGCCAGAATGTCCTGGGCCGGAGCACAGGGTTCAGTCATTCTCTCTGTGTGCTCTCAGCACCTTTGAGGTGCTGCTGCCCCCATCTCATCAGCATCTGTGTCCGGTGACAGTGTGGTCCTGAAGGGTTCAGCTCATGAAGGATGCCATAGGACCAGTAGAAGTTAAAGTTTCCCCACTGCATGTCGTCATCATCCTCCTGAATGTAGGGGTTATGGGCATCCGCTGCGTCTCCATGACAGAAGCCTTATCACAGAGGGTATACGCGCTGTCGTCAGCCAGACAGGAGTCAAACGTTCACAGGTGTAATGTTAGGATCTATGGTGTCTCCTTTCTGCATGTCATCATCATCCTCCACGAATCTAGCAGCTACCCTCGCCTTCGACAACCTCCTCATCCTTATCCCCATCGATGTCCTCCTCATCGGAGGCATCGTGCAGCTCCTCCATCTCCTCTCAGCCGGCTCCTCTCCCCGTTGCTGCACCTGGTTGTGAGGGGCGCAGCAGACGACAGTGATGTGTGGGACTCTCTGCGGACTGTATTGCAGGGATCCATCAGACTGGTCCAGGCACCGGAACCTGATTTTCAACATTCTGATGGTCTACTCCATCAAGGTGCAGGTTGCAGCATGAGCTTCATTGCACCTTCTCTCTGCTGCAGTCTGAGGCCACTGCACAGACATCATCAGCCTTGTCCTCCATGGGTAGACCTTGTTCCCAAGGAGCCAACCCTGCAACCTCTCTGGACCCTGGAAGATGTCAGGGACCTGAGACGTACTCAGGCAGTAGGAGTGATGGGTACTCCCTGGGAACTGTGCAGATCTGCAGGATGCGTTTGTGGTGGTCGCATATCAGCTGCACATTCAGTGAGTGGAAGCCCTTGAGGTTGACATAGTTGACCGCTTATCATGATAGAGATTTGTGCGCCACGTGAGAGCAGTCAATGGCACCCTGCATCTGTGGGAAACCTGAGATCTGGGCAAATCCCAGTGCTCCTACTTCCTGGCTTTCCTGACCCTGTATGAAATGCACAAAGCTGTGTGCCTTTGTGAAGATGGCGTCCGTGACCTCATAGATGTATTTGTGCATGGAGGCTTGTGATACCCCATGGAGGTCATCTGTGGAGCCCTGAATGTAGCCGCTGGTGATAAAATTCAGAGCCGCGGTCACTTTTATGCCCACTGGCAGTGGATGCCCTCCATGTTCCTGTGGCATCAAATCCTGCAGCAGGTGCCAGATGTGACCAACTAGTTCCCTAGACATGCGCAATCTTCGGTGCCACTAGTTCTCAGCCATCTGCAGGACTGACGAGCGCCGCCTATGGACCCTTGGTGTAGCGCAATGCTGACCAGTGACGGCTCAATGTGAGTTTACAGTGCGCATGGGGGCCCCAGCCGCCTCTTCTTCCTAAGAGTGTTGCTCCTCCCTCTGCCCAGCCAGGCACCTCAGTCACTCTTGTTTCCTTCGTCTTCGTTCTCTGTAAACCATGAGGTATACACCGAGGTCACTAGGCTCCATTTGCCTGATGTACTCCTCCTGCAGGATGAAAGAGAGAGATGCGTGGGTTAACTTGGGTGTATTAAGAACCTCTCTTGGTTAAATCTGAAGGTCCCTTAACGAATAGTGCCGGCCACTACTTGGATGGCCGGAGATTAGTGCAGTGTATGGCTGCCCGAAACCCCACCCACATTCATCCCACTCCACCTAACCGGTTGGCAGCAGCTTCGCCCACTAGACTACATACTGTGCTCTTAGCTCAGGCACAGGCATTCTCCTAACCTACACTGCGAGGCTGCACTGTTAGCTTGAACCATGGGGGAGACTGGTCCAAACCTGAATGATGACATTGTAAGGGGCTGCTCCATGGTCAGCTTTCGCAAGGAGGAGAACTTGCCCAGACATCCAATTGTTCTACAGTCCACTAAAATGCTCATTAGTTTACAGTCTGTGCACGAGGGGGAAAAGCTCTGGAGCATTTGTTGGTACTTTCAGGCCTCTGTATTGTTTGAATGGGCAGATATGTTGGAGACCTGACTCCAATCACGACAATGTGGCTGTGCCCAAACCGTCTCAATTGTGGAGGAGTGGTCACTTTATACAAGGTTTCCCTAATGCACGGCCGCTTCTATACGCATGCCCCTAACCTGCACGTGCTTGTGCACTACCATTAACAACAGTGCAGCACTTGCCTCCCCCCCTCACCCTTCAAGTCGCCTCAACCGCAGTGTAGCCCTTGCCCCGCCCCCACCCCCACCCCCAACTTGCATCAACTGCAGCCAACCCCATGCCTCCCCCCTCCCCCCCACCCCCCGCCAAGTCATCTCAACCGCAGTGCAGCCCCACCCCCAACACCACACTGTCGGCCAGCTGGGAAACTGCGACTTGCCTGTGCCCTCGCCTGAATGCACGGCGCCTCAACTTTGAGGTCCAACAGGTGACCCTCATGAGCGCTGTGCAATGTTACTGTGCACCCACCTCCGAGTTCCCCTCGAAGTGCAGTTGGCCAGGTTCACACCTTATAAATGCTGTTGCGAAACACGTCAGCTTGCAATCACGCCGATGTGCTCAGATGATCCAGAGTGGGGGAATAATCCCGGGGAGCTGGACTTATAATAATATGCAGGTGTATTACAGTGAAGTTATTGATGTGTGCCGGCATGAAATGCAGCCCACCATTGATGGGTGGAGCAGACAATTGCCTTCCCTCCATATTGTCAAGCGGGCAGGGAAAATTCTGCCCAAAGTTTTGTGTTCAAATACTGCAGGTAAAATCTCCTTTCTTCTCCATCTGTCTTGTGCAATGCTTTTATAGAGTTCAGAGCTGAATTCTCTTGTTAATGAATCAATTTTTTCCTATGATTAATATCAACACTTACGATTGATGGGGGATGGGTGATTGTCACACTTTGACCAATGTTAATTCTAAGAAAGCATTAATAACAAATGCTGGCATTGCCTTGGCCCAAGGCAAAGTGACTTTAAGGGTATTGGAGTACATGTTATGACTAATTACCCAAGATATATCAAGATCCCCTGCCCCTAACCACCTGAAAGCTCCCCTTGTAAAACCTATCCATTTTCAACATAAACTATCAAACACCTAATCCCTCAGGTCTACAGAATAAAAATAACACCATAATGACATCCACCAGTCCGCAGATCTGCTGACTTCTAGATATAGCGCTCAGAGTTTCAAACCAATACCCTGATTTCCACAGAGAAGGTCTAGCTTCGCTGGAGCTGGCTGGCATCTTGGAGTTAAGGAAGTATGAGATGGTATGGTTACATTGGGCTGTACGAATCCAGAAGAATGCAGATTTTCAGCATTTGCCACCATTAAAACTTTGGTGCACTTGGCAATGATGTTGGAATATCCTCACAGAAGGTTGGCAACTCCCAGTTTTCCTAAATCTGAATATTAATTTCTGTGAGAGAGTGATGATTGCAGGTGCACTTATCTATGTGTATGTATATTTTATCATCCTTATTTGAATTAAGAATAGGATGTTCTGGCAAATATTGTGCATTTTTCCTTCATTCCCCTCTCTATTCCAGAGCTGCTATGGTCAGTTGTAGTGCCCCTATCACCTGCTAACTCAGTACTGGGTAGAAACTGAGCCAAAGAGCTTCCTGGTGTATATTGGTCAATATCCTATAAACCAGTGCATTTACCCACCAAGCTATCCAGTGGGCTGAATCAGATCTCACACTCGATTAATAAAAGAAAACCCAATATTCCTGATGAATTTACGCATTTATAATATAGCTTTTATTACTTTACTATATTCTCTTGTGTACAATGTACCACAACAGCATTTATTTAATAAATAAAAACAGTTTTATATCTTGTTATCGCTTGCAACAGCCATCACTTGCTTGGCAGCCAGCCTTAGGTAGCCATCTGTTTGGGAAGAATTTTTTTCTATATATCGAGTCCCTGTGGACCTTTCGTAATGTTTCCACATTTCTTTGTATGAGGCTTAAATAATTCATATTCTCCAAGGGAAAATATTAAAAGTAATTTATTTGATATAATTAAGTTTTTTTTGCATTAAAAGAAATGAGTTATTGTCTCTGGGGACTGAATTTCTAATGCAAAAAGGTTAGCAGTTTCGAGCCAAAAAGTTTGTGCACATTTTGTTTTTTCTTTAAATGGCATTCAGGATCGGACAGTTTTTTAATTATAATAATGCTCTTTCCTTGGGCATGTGTTCAAACCCTCCAAAAATCAAAATAAGGAAGAAGGTTTCTTTTTTACCGTTAGGTTCTAAACTGAATTTAATTCAGGTATTCAGTCTAATTCCCCAAATATATCGGTCTACAGCACAAAACTACTGTCACCATTTATTAAGAATTCAATGGAAAATGTGCCAATCTGCCAGTAAGAATTAATGGAGTTTTACAAAACTGTCCCTTGAAAGGAGCTTTTAAATGAAGCAGTTGATGTCTGTGGTCTTGAGTTCTCATACTATCCATCGGAATGTTTTTACATAAATAAAGGTTTTCATTTGGGTTTTCTTCTGGTTTTGCTGTCACTAAATGTGTCCCCCTTCCCCCTTGGAAAATGTTGACTTCTGGCACCGGGTGCTCAGGTAGGTGCATTGCCCAATGGCAATTGCTCATGTGTGATCATTGACAATGACTGTCAATTGTATTTTGGGTTGGGGCATTGCTGCCAAATCCTACCCTGTCCTTATTCTGTGCTTGAGCGTTTCTACTTCCAAGGTAGTGTTTCTGCTTCGCAGTCGGGCTGGGAAACTTGCCAATTTCCGCCCCTGACCCCAGGAGGACAGGAGCCTTTTGCAGTGTTCTGATGCTGCCCTGGCTGGGATCAGCTAACTCTGAGCAGATGGAAAATCTTACCTGGCACCATTGCTCTGCCTGCTTCACTGGATTAATCTGCTGAGCCATTGGGAGAGTTTTGCATTTCTTAATTGTTCTCTGTTTGGTTTGTCTGCTTGCTTCCCTTGGCTAATCTTTCTCCATTTGGACCAAAACCCTAAGCTTGTGCAATGGAGTTACTTGGTATCCATCTTTTCTAAGATGTAGATGCAGTTTCCTGTAATGTGGAGCGAAAAGCCACTGAGGTAACTCTGAAATCTGTGTAATTTAGGCGACGTTTACACACTAGGTTTATGGTTACATTAAAGTGAAGATTTAGTCAAAGATACCTCATGTGTCATCAATAAACTTTAAGATGTAGCTATCCAAAAGAATTAGGACCCTATTCGGTTTTATTGAAATTAAAACAATTAGGACCACTTTGTTTGGATTGATACAATAATTCCTGGAATAATTTTTACTAATAGACAAATTAGTGGATGAGGACTATCTAGTGGGGATGGTTTACATGAATTTTTCAGAAGGCGTTTGATTAAAAGCTTCATGCACATAATTTTAAAAATGTTTAGATTTGTAGAATTATTCATAAATTAACTAGGTGGATTTAAAATCTGAGCAAAAACAGAAAAGTGTTAAATTCACAATGTTAGTCAACACTTGAGGAGAGAAAAGACTAGTTATTATCCCAGATGTATGCCCTTCATCTGAACTTCAATTTTAATTTGATTAATTGCATTGATTGATTGTAGGAAGCAGATGATAATTGATGAGAAATGTGTCAGATGGGGAGGGGCAGCAACCTGTGTATTTCTGTAGGGGGCAGTTTACATAACACTGGAATAACTTGGAGGAGAAAGTTCTTTGTCTAATATGACAATTTTATAATAGTAAGCTACGTGGCCAGATAATGAGTATAAGAGAAAATTAATACCATTCAAAATTATCCTGACCAATTAAGCAGATGTGGCAAAAAACAGCAGATGGATTTTAAAGTGGATACACGAATTATATTGCACAGGCTGTTAATTTGTGGGAAATGTGGATAAATGTTAGCTAACATACATTGACATGGGAATCATGAAATACGTCCACAGGCAAAGGGTCCATTTTATAGTGATGTGAAAAGAAAAGGATTTGGTTGCTGTCATCAGCCAGTCAGTGAAAAGGCCTATTTAAGGCAAAGCTGGTATCTTCGGTAAGACTAACTAGGCACTCCATGCTTTTTAAGGACATTTGATTAGAAATTGAATCATTTTTCCCTTGTACAGGTCATAATATTATAAGATCAGAAGAGATAAGATCACAAGAGATAGCTGGAGGAGGACATTAGGCCCATCGAGCCTGCTCCATCATTCAGTAAGACAATGGCTGATCTGATTGTGACCTTAACTCCACTTTTCTGCCTGTCTCCCATAACCCTTGGGCACTTCGGCAATCAAAAATCTGTAATTCAGCCTTGAATATATTCAATGACCCAGCCTCCAATGCTGTCTGTGGAAGAGAATTCCAAAACCTTATGACCCTCTGAAAAAGGAAATTCCTCCTCCTCCTCTCGGTGAGACTCCCTATTTTTAAACTGTGTCCCCTAGTTTTAGATTCCCCCACAAGGGGAAATATCCTCTTAGCATCTATTGTGTCAAGGCCCCTCATTCTTTTATGTTTCAATAAGATCACCTCTCGTTCTTCTAAACCCCAATGAATTATAGGCCCCGCCTGCTCAATTTTTTGTCATAAGACAACCCCTTTGTCTCAGGAATTAACCTGATGAACCTTCGCCAAACTGTTATCAATGCGGGTAAATGCCTCATTAAATAAGGAGAGCAAAATTGTACAGTACTCTGGATGTGGTCGCGAGGGAAATCACATTGGAAATACTTATGTCAGTTTGGCACCCCGCTTTCAAGAGGATGTTTTGATGTCTTGCAAAGAGTTCAGAGAAGGGTGACAAGGATGATTGCAGAATGTGGGGTCTAAGTGTAAAGAGTGGTTAGATTTTCAACCCTCCTCTCCTCACATTGTAGGCTGTGGGTGGAATTTTGTTGAGGTGTCAAGGGTCTCACCTTCTGGCTCTGCTGGAGAGCCAGTGGGAGGTCCACGCTACCTCTTTTCGTGAAGGCCGGCCGAACCATGTGTCAATCAGGCAGTGGCAGGCCTTCCCTAGGAATCGAGACCTTGGGGGGTGGAAGCCTCACCTACCAAGATCTGCCAGCCAATCAGAGGCTGGAAGCCCTTGTGCTCAGCAGTGCCACAGGGGAGGTGGTGGCTGCTGCAGGAATAACACCTACCAGAGCCCCAGGATCACAGAGTGACCCAGGCCACAGGAAAGTAATATGGCGGGGATGAGGTGAGGGGAGGGGGACTGAGGGGGTTGGGGGGGAGGGGTGGAGGGAGATCGGCAGCAAGGGCAGGGGGTGACTCCCAGCAACTCTCCCCCACCTCCCCGCACCTCTCTGCCACCCCCACTTCCTGGTCTGTTCCCTTGATCAGGAACTGATCAACCTCAACCCCTCCCCACCCTGCCTTACCTGTTGTGCGCGTGGCATAGCGACTGCCCCGCCCACCACTGGGTTAATACCAGCGGCGCCAGGATGAGGCCCTTAAGCGGCCAATAATTGGCTATAAGGGCCTCAATTGGCAGTGGGTGGGGAGGTTGACCATTCCCACTCAGAACTTAATCTGGTTGGAGACAACGGGGTTCAAGTATGCCACCATCCTGCCTAAGCAGATGCACTTCCCACTTCCAAGCTTGCCACCAGCAAGAGCACAAGATTCCACCCTGGATGCTCATCAAATAAATAGAAATGGATCAGCTTCCAGTTCCAGCTATGAGAATTCCCTTATGCTAAGTATGATGCAGCATCTTTTTAACTTGCAATTGTTCTACTTACATTACCTATGATGTTACCACCGTGTACAGATACGACGAGTGGTTTTTTTAAGACACACCTTCTGTTGGTGCCCTGAATCCTTTTTCCTTATCATCACCTGACTTGAAACTAAATATCAGAATTATAGAGATAGTAGGTTCTATCAAGCACGAAAAAGCTAGAAGGGCTGCCATGGCCTTGGAAAAAATGCAGAACAGATTTATTGTAGGGATAAGGGACTTTGGTTATGTGGAGAGACTGGAGAAGCTGAGGAGAAAGCAAAATACTGCAGAAGTGGAAATCTGAAACAAAAACAAAGTCCTGGAAATGCTCAGCAAGGGTCACACAGTGTCCATAGAGAGAGAAAACAGAGTTAATGTTTCAGGTTGTGATGATCCTTCATCAAAACTGAGGAAAGTTAGCAATATAATGGGCTTTGAGCAAGTATAAAGGGGGAGGGTGTGAAAGATCAAAAGGGAAGGTCTGTGATAGGGTGGAGGAAAGATTAAATGACAGATGGTTTCAAGGTATAAAAGCCAAAGGGAGGGTAAAGGGTATAGTAAAGAAACTAAAGATATGTCTAGATGAGATGTGAATGGCTGCACAGTAGCAGCCAAATGAGGGAATAAAGAAGGAAACAAGACAAAACCAAACCAACAAAAAAAGGAACAAAACAGAGGCAGAGGTTATGATCTAAAAGTAGAGGGGTGTCGAGTGCCGAGTTGACCAATGAGATACTGTTTCTCGAGCTTGTGGAGAAACTGAGGTTGTTCTCCTCAGAGAGGAAATGGTTGAGGAGATTTAATAGGTTTGAAATTCATAAATGGTTTTGATTGAGCAAATGAGAGGAAAAATCTGAAGGGCTACGAGGAAACAGCAGGGGAGTGGCACTGGGTGAGTTACTCTTGCAGAGAGCTGACACGGACATGACTGTGCTAAAACCATTCTGCAATTTTAAAAAATTCATTCACGGGCTGTGGACTTCGCTGGCTGGGCCAGCATTTGTTGTCCATCCCTAATTGCCCTTGAGGAGGTGGTGGTGAGCTGCCTTCTTGAACCGCTGCAGTCCATGTGGTGTAGGCACATCCACCATGCTGTTAGGAAGGGAGTTCCAGGATTTTGACCCAGCTAGAGTGAAGGAAAGGCGATATATTTCCAAGTTAGGATGGTGAATGACTTGGAGGGGAACTTCCAGGTGGTGGCGTTTCCATCTATCTGCTGCCCTTGTCCTTCTAGATGGTAGTGGTCGTGGGTTTGGAAGATGCTGTCTAAGGAGTCTTGGTGAATTCCTACAGTGCATCTTGTAGATGGTAAACACTGCTGCTACTGTGTGTCTGTGGTGGAGGGAGTGAATGTTTGTGGATGTGGTGCCAATCAAGCAGGCTGCTTTGTCCAGGATGGTGCCAAGCTTCTTGAGTGTTGTGGGAGCTGCACTCATCCAGGCAAGTGGGGAGTATGGAGTATTCCATCACACTCATGACTTGTGCCTTGTAGATGGTGGACAGGCTTTGGGGAGTCAGGAGGTGAGTTACTCGTCACAGGATTCCGAGCCTCTGACCTGGTCTTACAGCCACAGTATTCATTTGGCTAGTCCATTTCAGTTTATGGTCAATGGTAACACCCAGGATGTTGATAGTGGGGGATTCAGTGATGGTAATGCCATTGACCAGCAAGTGGCGATGTTTAGACTCTCGCTTGTTGGAGATGGTCATTGCCTGGCAATTGTGTGGCACGAATGTTACTTGCCACTTGTCAGCCCAAGCCTGCATAGTGTCCAGGTCTTGCTGTATTTGGACATGGACTGCTTCAGTATCTGAAGAGTTGCGAATGGTGCTTAACATTGTGCAGTCATCAGCGAACATCCCCACTTCTGACCTTATGATGGAAGGAAAGTCATTGATGAAGCAGCTGAAGATGGTTGGGCCTAGGACACTACCCTGAGGAACTCCTACAGTGATGTCCTGGAGCTGAGATGACTGACCTTCAACAGCCACAACCATCTTCCTTTGTGCTAGGTATGACTCCAACCAATGGAGAGTTTTCCCCCTTATTCCCATTGACTCCAGTTTTGCTAAGGATCCTTGATGCCACATTTGGTCAAATGCTGCCTTGATGTCAAGGGTAGCCACTCTCACCTCACCTCGGGAATTCAGCTCTTTTGTCCATGTTTGAACCAAGGCTGTAATGAGGTCAGGAGCTGAGTGGCCCTGGCGGAACCCAAACTGAATGTCAGTGAGCAGGTTTTGCTAAGCAAGTGCTGCTTAATAGCAGTGTTGATGACTCCTTCCATTACATTACTGATGATGGAGAGTAGACTGATGGGGTGGTAATTGGCTGGGTTGGATTTGTCCTGCTTTTTGTGTACAGGACATACCTGGACAATTTTCCACATAGCCAGGTAGATGCCAGTGTTGTAGCTATACTGGAACAGCATGGCTAGGAACACGGCAAGTTCTGGAGCACAAGTCTCCAGTACTATTGCTGGAATATTGTCAGGGCCCATAGCCTTTGCAGTATCCAGCACCTTCAGACATTTCTTGATATCACATGGAGTGAATTGAATTGGCTGAAGACTGGCATCTGTGATGCTGGGAACTCCAGAGGAGTCCAAGATGGATCACGCACTCGGCACTTCTGGCTGAAGATTGTAACAAATTGTGCTTCAGCCTTATCTTTAGCACCGATGTGCTGGGCTCCCCCATCATTGAGGATGGCGATATTTGTGGAGCCTCCTCCTGCAGTGAGTTGTTTAACTGTCCACCACCATTCATGACTGGATGTGACAGGACTGCAGAACTTAGATCTGATCTGTTGGTTGTGGGATTGCTTAGCTGTGTCTATCACTTGCTGCTTATGCTGTTTGGCATGCAAGTAGTCCTCCTGTGTTATAGCTGTACCAGGTTGACACCTCATTTTTAGGTATGCCTGGTGCTGCTCCTGACATGCCTTCCTGCACTCTTCATTGAAGCAGACTGATCCCCTAGCTTGATGGTAATGGTAGAGTGGGGGAGATGCTGGGCCTTGAGGTTACAGGTTGTGTACAATTCTGCTGCTGCTGATGGTCCACTGTGCCTCATGGATGCCCAGTCCTGAGTTGCTAGATCTGTTTGAAAACTATCCCATTTAGCACGGTGGTAGTCCCACACAACACAATGGAGTGTATCCTCATTGTGAAGGTGGGACTTCACCTCCACAAGGACTGTGCAGTGATCACCCCTACCGATCCTGTCATGGACACATGCATCTGCGGTAGGCAGGTTGGTGGGGATGAGGTCAAGTATGTTTTTCCCTCTTGTTGGTTCCCTCACTACCTGCCACAGACCCAGTCTAGCAGCTATGTCCTTCAGGACTTGGCCAGCTCGGTCAGTAGTGGTGCTACCGAGCCACTCTTGGTGATGGACAGAGTACATTCTGTGCCCTTGTCACCCTCAGTGCTTCCTCCAATTGGTGCTCAACATAGAGGAGCACAGATTGATCAGCTGAGGGAGGGCGGTAATCAGTAGGTCCATGTTTGACCTGATGCCATGAGACTTCATGGGGTCCGGAGTTGATGTTGAATACTGTATACCGCTGTATACTGGTTGGACAGGATGGTCATGGTGGTGTCTGGGACATGATCCGTAAGATATGATTCTGTGAGGATGACAATGTTGCTTGACAACATTTTGAGACAACTGTCCCAATTTTGGCACTAGCCCCCAGATATTAGTTAGGAGGACTTTGCAGGGTCGTTGTCATTTGTGCCTAGGTCCGTCCAGTTTCATTCCTTTTTTGAGACTTTGTAGTGGTTTGATACAACTGAGTGGCTTGCTAGGCCATTTAAGAGTCAACCACATTACACATGTCGGCCAGATTTCCTTCCCTGAAGGGCATTAGTGACCCAGAAGGGTTTTTACAACAACTGGTAATGGTTATCATTAGACTTTTAATTGCAGATTTTTATTCCACCAGGTGCTGTGGCAGGACTCAAACCCGGGTCCCCAGAGCATTACCCTGGGTCTCTGGATTATTAGTCCAGCGACAATACCACTACACCATTGCCTCCCCTCGAGGTTCTATCATGAGGAAAAACTGTTCTCAGTGGCCCTAGAGTCTGTAACCAGATGATAATATTTAAGGTGATTGACAAAGGAAACATGGAGGGGGAAAAAAATTGCACAGCAAATTGTGATCTGGAATGCATTGCCTGAAAAGGCGGTGGAAGCAGATTCACAAGTAACGTTCAAAAGTGAATTGCATAAATACTTTGAAGGGAAAAAAAACATTGCAAGTAAATGCAGGGGAGGGAAACTAATTGAATAGATGTACCAAATAGTCAGCAATGGGCCAAGAAGCCTCTGTGGTGTGTCGTTCTGTGATTGTAACAATTATTTATTCCACTGGATCAAGAAAAGCAGTCTGCTAACAATTAAAAATGCTCTATTGTATTTTAGCTTCATTTGTGCAAAACTCAGTTCAGATTCCTACAATGGAACTCTTGTGGATAATTAAGTGTGGGTTTTAGGCATGTAGATAATTGAGTTACACTCCAGATTAGAGGAGTATAGCACCTCATTTACAGTAATGTATTCCTGTGCATTACGACTAAGTTGGTTAATGGTTTGGTTTCTTAAACTGCAGAATAAGAGACATGTCTGTCAAAATACATGAAATAGTTAAACAATATAGTATGGAAAACAGTTTAGGGCACTGCCATACTCCAGTTACTGGTTTGAGAGCTTTGACACCTTGGAGAGATGAGCATTGGCAAACTTCAGTTACACCTCATTGCCCTATCTGCTTTTGCACTGGTAATAGATATAGTGAAGCTGGAGTTTGAGAGAAACTGCCTGGAGCTACTCTCCTATCAATTGTCTAGCCTGATTTAGTGGCTTCATGCCTCTTACTAGACACACACTATATATTTAGCCATACTACATGTTTAGTTATGCTATAATTTTAAACCACTTTGCATTTATATAAAATGTGATAGCGTTGGACTGTTGGAGTAATGAACTGGATTTTTCCAATCTGGGTGCAGTTTACACCTGAATGGTTAACAGATTCAAATGGAAGTATACTGTCAACACACCATTGCTAGGTCGATTCACGGTCATTATATATAGCTCCAGGTGTAGATTTGGATGAGTGCAGGAAGCACAGTACTGGGGGGAGTGGAAAATTGTACGCAAGTGAAATACAAGGGGAGTGGCACATTTGGGTGGAAACATTATTGAGCTTCGGAAGGACTCAAAATGTTTTGCAACCTATTGAGAGCTGGAAGTTGAGAAAGGTAAGCAGTAATGTTGGAAAGGAAGCTGAAAGTGCTGGCAAGTCTGTGGGCAAATGATGGAGCACCTAACTTACCTTTTCATCATTACTAAAGTGGGCATGGTGCTACTTGAACTGGGTTGAGGAAAGTTGCTTTCTCAGTAGAAGCTTATAGGTCAATATTGATTGCAGGGATGTGGAATGATGTGGCTTTCATTTGTCTTTAAAGTGACAGTTTCCATGCCTGACAGCAACATATGCCTTCCCTAACACAAATAAAATTCTTCAATATAGAAACACAATGTTCTCAGCAAGATTTTCTCACGGCATACCATAATCACATTGAAAAGTCATTAGACCAATTTTATAAATGGATACTGAAAATATAATAAATTATTATTCTCTGAAATGCGAGAAAGCTCCTATTTCTTTAGTGGAAATAATCTTTCAGCATTAACCTTCTTGAATTTTGAATGCTTTAACACTCCATGACTCTTCATCATAACTACAATCCTCTAATCTGTTGGCAAGGTAGTAAAGATATTAACTTATTTAAAGTGGAGTTGAAGTTAATTCCAAAAGGGAACATACCTTCTCTATCATAGAGGTATAAATATTGCAACTGATCCCAGTAGCCAGAAGGTTTTATTTCTTGGTTTTGTCTGCTTGATGTCAGACGTGGAAACTCATTACATTTGGAGTTTCCACATCAAAGTACTGGGAAATCAACACACAGGATTTATGTTTCCTTGATATTGGCCATTGGAAAGCAATATCCAAGCTCTGCAAAGAACCCAAAGCCTTCAACAAAAAGATGTAGCTAAAATCTATAATGATCCAATGATTGGGGGTGGTGGGGCAGTGGGGCAGGGAAGTAAGTGTTGCTAAAAGATATTAAAAGACCAATATGTGCATCATTCTGACTAGTTGCAGCATTCAATCAAAATGCTTTTCTAAATTCTTTCATGGGATGTAAGCATCACTGCCAAGGCCAGCATTTGTTGCTCATTCCATTTGTTGCTGCATTTACAAAGACAACAGGTAACTGGAGAAAGTCGCTTTTGCTTGGTACCACTGAACTTTAATATTGCTTAAAAGAGATGCATGTTGCTGAAGGTTTTTTCCTTGCACGGATTAGGAGAAATGCAGGAGTGTCAAATTTCAAACAATCACAACAATTTGTACAACAAAAGAAAACATATTCTGCTAAGTAGTTATATTAACCAATTTCAGATAATCAGTGAAGCTTCTAATGTGGCTCATTTATGCTTGCTAGAAGTGATATATATTCATAAGCAAGGACCCGTTCTCTGCAACCAAAAAGAATATGTTCTAGCCTTGAACCTTTGTTGTATTATTATAGGCTCGTTGAGCCTATAGGCCTCTGTTGCTTTCTCTAAGGCAACACCTCGGCCAATCAGAGTCGACTTGCCAACCAGTCAACAGCCTTTACTCCTTTAGTGTAAATTGTTGTGATCATTTGAAATTTGGTATTCTTGGGTTTGGGCATTTCTGATGAGTGCAAGATGAAAAGCTTCAGCAACACATCTCTCTTTTCAGCAATATTAAAGTTGCTTCAAAAGATTGGCAATTTTATATTTTCCTGAATAAAGAGGAAATGAGCTATTTAATCTCGCTAATAAAATCCTTTATTTTTGTGCTTGAAATGATATTACAGACAGTGAAATGAAATCATTTTGCTTTTAGCTGTGTGTATAATTGACATGCGATAAACTAGAGCCCAGAAAATATTGTTGATGACAGTTGCACTGAACATGTGCCTAATGTGACATTCTTGTTCACCATTTTGCTGGCAGCATTAGCACATTTATTTTAAACATTGTACTCCAGCACATAAATGGAATTAGTGCAACAAATCTGCTGGGAGGTGAACTCAAATTCAGGATCTCCACAGTACCTGGAAAATTTTCTCTTTTTAGACCAAGTTGCACACACTGAACAATTTTTCTCACTGAGATAATCAACTAATCATCTATTGAGAAGAATTCTGAGTTGGAGGTCATCACATTTCAACTCCACTAAAGCAAATGTGCAGAAAACGGGCCAGAAGCAGAAATGCCAACCATATTTTTACTTATTTTTAAGATGAAGCTGGTTGCTTTAATTTAGATGCAAATGATTTAGTGGCAACTATCAGAGAGAATGTGCATTACTGTCCAATGCAAAAGCCCATGTTGAAGGCATTTTTCTCACTGGTTGTAGAAAAAGAAGAAATCATTTGACACAGACTGCTGGCTTTCTCCTGGTCCCAACCAAATTAAAACAACGCACCTGCAAATGGGCTGGGGTCACACAAGTAGGTTGAATTTGTGTTCATTTGGTAAATTCTCTTTAGATGCCATCCATGGCTCCATGGTAGCACATTCACCACTGAATCAGAATGTTGTGGGTTCAATTCCTGTTTGGGAAACTTGAGCACAGCCTCTCAAGTGCATTGGTGAGTTGGTGTGGCACTGTGGGAGCTACTGCCTCTTGGATAAGTTGTTAAACCAAGCTCCTGTTAGCTTCCAAGATAACCATAAGAAATCCAACAGCACTATTTTGAAAACAGTATTTATCCTTCAAACTATATAATTTGATTAAAAAGAAAATCTGGCCATTATCATATTGCCTTTTCCAGGAGCTTGCTGTGCACAAATTGGCTGTTATTCTTACAACAAAACAGTGACTACACTCCTATAGTAGCTCACTGGCTGTAGTGTTTGAGATGCCCTGAGGTCATGAAAGGTCCTATATTAATGCAAGTTTCTCCTTCTTTTGAGCTATCAAGCTCTTGCCTATGGTCCAATTTTGAAATTCACAGGGTATGAGAACTATAGTCACAAGATGTACATTCCTTATTCATTCGTTTTTTGTTGTACTGTTGCACTGCAACCTGTCTGAAGATGGCTTTGAATCCATGGTGGCCGCAGTAAACCTCATAAGTTTTAGGCTTGGCATTCTCAGAATGGTCAATAAATTGCCAAATTTCTTTGTTACTTTTGTACTTGTGGGGAGATAATCTACAAATTTTGTAACCGGATGAAATTTGCTATGTTGATTTTATCTGACTGTGTAACTTTTTTAAATAAATCTGATTAGTAGCTTCTAGCCTATGTTGCACAGTTTGATAACGTATCCTTCTGCCATCAAAAGACTGGGAGAAATCAATCGGGCTGGAGTCCATGCAGTAAGCTATTCCAGAGACGTGGCCTCTTGGTTTGGTCCGTAAGCAACATTACCACATGGCATGGGCATTAACTATTGGTGGCAGGAAATAGGAAAAAGGGATTGGCTATCCAACGCTAGTGACTTCAACAGAAAGGAAAATCAGCAGGGGTGTATGCAGATACAAGATTCCCCAATGCACACTTTCTGCTACTGCAATTATAATCAGCCTTTGTGAGTCTTTGTGAATCACCCTGAACATGAGACAAAAATCGAGTGAAACCTAAAATCAGAGTAACATTAAACAGAAATGACTCTTTCCATACTTTCTGTCACCATTAAGTGGTATCAACCTGATTTAAAATTGCTTTTGAAATATTTATCAGGGTTACCACGTGAACTTAATTATGGAGCATTTTAAGCTGCCATTCCATTGAGTTTTGGCGGGGGGAGGGGGGGAGTTTAAAAATGATCTGTTTTTGGCATCAAAAACATTGTAGCCAGCGTTTTAAACTTTATATTTTAAAAAACTGCGGTCAGAATGAGTCACAGGATTTAAAATAATATGTGAAAAGGAATGCTTGAGCTTATAAACGTGAATGGATTTGTGATGATTGGGATAAATTATATCAATCACAAATCAGAAAACAACTGAACCAGGGAATTGTTCAATGCAAAACAGATTATACAGTTAGTCAGATAATTTGATATTTGAAATGATGTGTGTTTCTAAGGGTTTCCAGGAATTTTTATGATGGCAGCATTCCTTAATACACTCTGAGAGGAATTTTGACTTTGATCGATGTTGATTCAGCAGTCTGTTGTATATGTCACTTCTGATTTTTCTTTTTCTTGTCGAGTAAAAATAAGTGATGAGTTTATACAAAAAAATCAATTAAGCAGTTGGTGGAGTACTGTATGTAGTTTTAGACACTTCTATATGGGGAAGTTTCGCCAGCTGATAGCAGGGATGGGAAACTATCCCTTATAGGAGAGTTTGGAGATACTGGGCTTGTTTCTAATAAAGCAGGGATTCTAAGAGATTTAGCAGAGCTTTTTTTAGATGATGTAGGGTTTTGCCCGGAATGAATAAAAAAAGATTATTTTGTATGGTTGATGAGGGGTCATCAACTCAAAATTATCACTCGGAGTGAGCAGAGAGTTTGAGAGAAATTTCTTTACAGTAATGTTTTGCTCCAGGGAGTAGTTGAGACATTGCACTTTTTAAGGAAAATTGAATACAGAATATGTTTGAAGCAGAGAAAGATGTATTGTAACTTTGAGTCAATATTTGGGACCTTTAGTTCCAACTAGTTACTGATCACTCTGGGTACGAAGCATTTGGAATAGGCAGAAGTAAGTCTATAAAGTAGACGCACAAGTAGTATGACAAAATGGTACTTAGCAAGGTTGTACTCACGATTTGTTCATAAGGACACCAGCTCCGGACACTCTGATTGATTGGGGTGCCATCTCCTACTCTGTTCTTGTTGCTACTGTGTTCTCGTTGACCATAATCTATACCCTCTTCTCTTGGTTGTGTGGTGAGGGTTACAAGATTCTTCTTCTTATACCCCTTCAGTCTAGCCTTGTACCATACTAGGTGATTGATTAGTTTATCCTTGAGTAGGACGAAACCTCATCCTAGCCAACCTGATTAACTTACTATTATTTTATTATTGACTTGATTAGTTTATCATGATTGTCCATTACTGTATTATAAGCTTACATGTCCCTCATGCATGATGTTTTTATTTATTAAACAGGAGACCCTTTAGCTAACATAGGTAACTTAACACAGTTCTTTACCTTTGCTATTGTCTTATTATAGAGTTCAGCAGATGAAAATGCTTATCCAAGCTTCCAATCAGCCAAAGGGCAGAATACTTCCTGATCTCAGATTTGATAACAGCTTGACGTTTTTTTCCACTGCCCTCCATACATTGGAATCTTACATTGACTAAATTATTCAAAATTATACCTTACTTCTTGGCATTTTCTGACTTCATACTTCCACACTAACCTACAGGCTGGTTACTGGGAGAAATCAGGAGTTTGGATTAGTTTTGGATTGTTCAAGGCAACTATGTAGAAGGGTTCGATAGGTTGATTCTGTGTGATCATCTTAACTGATCTTGAATTTGGTTATTATTTTTATGCTGTTATTTAGCTAATGTAACAATCAAAAGGGGTGCTACTTGTCACCATTAAGTAACATATTTCATCACTCCCTATGGAATATCATGTTTCTTTTAAAATTGCTTCCCATTTCTTCCTGGAACCAAAGATACTTGGGCCAGTTATGTAACTGTACAAAGTGCTCCATTCATTAGCGTTAACTAACTATCTACATTTAATTCAGTTGAATTTGATATGAATAACTCAAGACTTTCAGCTACTGTATAGAAGACTATCTAATTAGCTTCTTGCTCTCGTTAGTACTAACCTGCCACCATTGGCATTAAACATGCCAACCTGGCTTTGAAGGTGCAAAAGCGAGAATGACTGTAGTATTCACAATATTACATTTCTTGAACTCATGATTTATTAAATTACTGAAAAGAGATGTTGCATTGAAAAAGCCATGGGTAAGGCTTCTAGCTATTCCTTCATTTGGAAAGGCCTCAGACAGTATTTAGGATATACAACTCCTTTGCAATTGGACTTCTGTCAGAATGAAGGTGCTGATTATTTATTTCAATCCTGGTGTGAGAGATCAGTGAAGGTAAGTCATATCTCCATTGCTATATCTTTGCACAACAATTTACCCTTAACTCCCAATCTCATCTGTTATTGGGCTACTTTGACAATTCCAATTCCCACACCTGCCATCAGTGTGTGACCCACATGAATGAGACTGCCAATTTAAGCCCAGCTAGTGTTGATTGAAGTCAGTTTCCTACTGGGACTCACGCCAACTAGAATCTCAATTGGAGTTGCTCAAACTCATTTCACTTAGGACTTTTACAGCCAGAGAGAACACCATTTCATTCTTTTAGTCAGGTTTGGATTCAAGATCCCAGAGGTGTTCAAATTTAATTTACCACTCAGTTCAAAATTTAACATCTGTGTCTTTGTTTACTCCAGAGTCTACCCTTTGCTCCTGCCATTGCTAGCTGTTTTAAAACATCTGCTAGCTCTTCTTCTCCAGCAAGTATTTTCTCCCAAGACTACTCAAGAACATTAGAAATAGGAGCAACAGTAGACCACTTGAGCTCTCAAGCTTGCTTTGTCATTCAATACAATCATAGATGATTATCCGCCCCAACTGTACCTTCCTACCCACTTCCCTTATCCCTTGATCCCCTGAAAGACCAAAGACCTGTCTATCTCAACCTTCAATATATTCAATAATGGAGTATCCGGAACCCTATGGACAGACAACTCCAAAGATTCACAATCCTCGAGAGAAGAAATTTCTCTTCATCTCAGTCCTAAATGATTGACCCCCTTACCCTGAGACTGTGCCCCGTGTTCTAGATTCCTCAGCCAGGGGAAAGAACATCTGTGTCTATCCTGTCAAGCTCCTTCATGTTTAATGGGTGGATATCTATTTACTGAATCAGGCAGCAGAAGACATTCTGAGAATCACAACTGTTTTATTGTTAAATTACAGTTCAGCACCAATACCAGCTTCCACTCTTCCCTTCTGGATCGTTTTCCTGTCCAGAAGCAAAATCTCCCTTACTAGGGGTGGACCCAGCTCTTAAGTACAGGCTTCAATGAGCATCACCTGCCCTCGATTCACTCTGAAACTTGTCCTGGTTTATTCTTAAAGGGACCTGCATTTCTAACATTGTCACTTCGGAATCTTGTAAGTTTCAATACCTCTCATTTTTCTAAACTCCAGAAAAGATAGGCTCAATTTACTCAGCCTTTCACTCCAGGAACCAGTCTAATGAAGCTTTGCTGTACCATCTCCAAGGTAAATATATCCTTCCTGAGCTATGGAGACCATAAGTGTGTACAGTACTCCAGGTGCGGTCTCACCAAAGTGCTACACTGCTGTAGCAAACAAAACCCTTGCATTTATATAGTATTTTTCATGGCCAGCAGACATCTCAAAGCACTTTATGCCAATGAAGTATTTTAAAAGTATAGGCTCTGTTGTAATGTGGGAAACATGGCAGCCAATTTGCACATAGCAAACTCCCATAAATGGCAATGAAATAATGATCAGATTAGCTGTTACTTTGTGATACTGATTGATGAATAAATATTGGCTGGGTCACCAGGGATAACTCTCCTGCTCTTGTTTGAAATGAGGCCAGGAGATCTTTTACATCCATCCAAGAAAGCAGATGGGACTTTGGTATAACATCTCATCCAAAAGATGGCACCTTTACTAGGATGTTAGTTTTGATTTTTGCATTCAAGCCCTGGAGTTGGAATTAAACCCAGGACCTTGTGACTGAGAGAAGAGAGTGCTACCTAGTGAGCCACAGCTAACATTCTAGGCTTCCTCCAATGTTGTGACAATAAAAGCCAACATGCCTTTTGCCGCCCTGATTACTAGCAGTACCTGCATGCTGACTTTCTGTATTTCTTTTGTGTGCACAACCAAGTCTCTCTGAATATCAACATTTATAAGTTTTATGCCTTTAAAAAAAAAAGTTTTTCTATTCTTACAACCAAAGTGAATAACCTCAAACTTCCTGACGTTATGCTCCATCTGTCACCTTGTTGCCCACTCACTTAACCTGTCTATATATCTTTACAGCCTCTTTGTGTTCTCCTCACAGCTTATTTTCCCATCCAACTTTGTATCATCAGCAAACATAGGTACATTACTCTGTCTCTTTGCTTAAGTCATTAATATAGATTGTAAATAGCTGAGGCCCCAGCACTAATCTTGCAACACCCCTTTAGCTTGCCAATTGGAAAGTGCCCCAAAAATCTCTACTCTCTGCTTCTTGTCTGGTAATCAACCCTCCACCCATGCTAATATGTTCCTCCCAACTCCATGAACCCTTACCTTGCATCTCAAACATTTGTGTGGTACATTATCCCTTGCCTCTGCTGGTAAGGGAACAGCATTCACTTTAGCTACTCTTCTTCTTAGGCAGTCCCTCGGGATCAGCTTCAATCTGGTTTTATGGGTTCTGAGTTAGCTGATAAGTCCAATGTGCAAGTTGCTGACTCTGCCACATGTGGAACCACATGGTTCTTGAAGGGCTGAGCAGATGAGGTTTTTGGAGGTTTGTATGCTCCCCCGATGCTTCAATTTGCCCACTGCATAATACCTACCAAGTCTCTCGATGTGTTCAGTGCTTTCCCGAATGAGCCTTCTCCATTTTGGCCAGTTACAGACTCGGGACTCCCATGAGTCGGCAGGGATGTTTGACCTCTTCGGGGATGCTTGCAGAACATCCCTAAATGTTTCCGCTGTCCTCCTGGGAGTCTCCTGCAGCAAACGAGTTCTAAGTGCAACAGGGAGTCTGGTGTTGGGCATATAAATGAGGCCTCAGCCAGTGAAGCTGGGTTTGAGTGGTTAGCGCCTCGGTGCTAGGTAAGTTGACTTGGGAGAACTTGGCTGTTGGACTACTTTTCTTGCCACAGAATTTGGATGGCACTGCTGGTGGTACTTCTCTAGTGCTTTGAGGTGCCTGCTGTAGGTTGTCCAAGTCTCTGAGGCAAATAGGAGTACAGGGATCACTGATGCCCAGTAAACCATGAACTTAATATTGTTTTGAGATCCTGGTCATCAAATACTCTTTTCCTCAGTGCTGGCACATTGGAGGTGATGATGAATTTCGTTGTCTGTTTGCTTTTGCTGAGAGGAGGTTCCCAAGATCTGGCTATTCTATACAACCTTCAGCGATTCCAGTTGCAACTGCAGAGAACAGTCTAACCCCGCGACTATACTACACCCTATCATTACAGCATGCCTTTCCGCTCCCCGCACTTGAATGATCTCCTGCTCCACGGTTCTATGGTCAGTTTGCCCATCCACCCTGCAGAATAAAAAGCAGCACCTCCTTCCTGATTGTTTATGAAGCATGTTCCCTGATCACACCCTGTGCTCCATACACTCTGCTACCTTGTTACCAGGTTATGTTCTGAGATTCCAACTCCTCACATACATTTAGATAGTGCTTTTCACGACTTCAGGATTTCCCAAAGTGCTTTAAAGCCAATGAAATGTAATCAGTAAAAACGGGGGAGATGTAAAACTGGGTGCAAACTCACTACGGCCCCCTTTTGCAAAAAGATTAAGATCTACCCTTCCTGTGTGTGAAGCAAAATTTGTGTGATGAATTGTCATTATTTTATACTTCGCATATTTTCTTCATTTTTCCTCCCTTGCCTTTCATGCCCTCCTCTTCTGAAGTTGTTTTGACATATGTCCTAGGAGCAATGATTACAGGTACCATACCGTAGTGGCCAGCTTATGGATGAATTGAGTCCTGACAGTATGGCCCTGAAATTCAGTGGGGATTCTTACAGCTTCTGCTGTTTTTTTGGGGGGAATCTCCTACCAGAGTTACAACAGTGCCTGAATGTTGGACAGTCATGGGGGTCAGTGGGGGCCATCACAACTGCCTTGAACATGTCCTCAGAAATACACACAAGTGTTTTTTCAGTGGAGTCTTACTGGATGACCTCTGGGATTGGTAACTGGCTACGTTTTCAAACAATAACAGGGGAGTTTGCCTCAGTGTCTTAGCCAATATTTATTCCTCAATCCACATCACAAAGCAAAGGATACCTAAACATTATCACATTGCTGTTTGTGGGACCTGTAAAAATCAAAGCCTTTCTTTGACTGCTCAATTGTTTCAACAAAACCAATATTTAACATATTAGATAAAAGCAAATTACTGCGGATGCCGGAAATCGGAAACAAAAACAGAAAATGTTGGAAAAACTCAGCAGGCCTGGCAGCATTTGTGGAGAGAGAAACAGAGTTAACGTTTTGAGTCCGTCTGAAGAAGGATCATACAGACTCGAAACGTTAACTCTGTTTCTCATCCACAGATGCAGCTCGACCTGCTGAGCTTTTTCAGAATTTTCTGTTTTTATTTAGCATATTAACATCTTTATTAACAAAATATGGAATTAGGACAAGAGTGGGATATGATGCTATTCACAAATCACTAGCTGGCGAAAGAGGGAAAAGGTGACACCTCCTGTGGGCTGGCGTGCATTACCATGACGTCCAGTGGCTACAGCAGCTTGGCAACGGGCGCCGACACTGAAAACACCATCCCCCAACTTCCCTTGGCAGCTTCATGTGCAATGTGCAACCTGCCTCTTAAGGATTGGCCTTCACAGCCATCAGCAAAGGTGCATCAAGCGAAGACCCCACACCTAAATGGATTGTTTGCAACGTGTCAATCATCTCTTGTAGATGGAAAGATGCCAATACATAAACATTCGCAATTATGGCCTTCAGAATTCACTCAATTATTTGTGAATTGCAAGAACTTCCTGGTTTGCCATGACTCCTGCATTCTGCAATGTTGTCTTCATTCTGTCTCTCTCTCCCCTCAATTAAACTTGTGTTCTTCAGTCAAGGTTGAAGGGAACTTACTATTATTTCAGTGAAACATGACCATGTAATGATAAAATAATGTTCTTGACCATGTGTATTGACTTATCATATTTTTAGGGCAACTTACAGTCATCCATATAAAGCATTGTTGTAAAGGTTGTTTGGTGTCTCTCAAAGAGGTTTGGAGGCATGAATGGTTGAACACAAACCGTTTATTGTTAACCCATAACTTTGTATATATCTAAGGTATTGCCATGTATGGGTGCTGTCTCCATGCTGGCTCCTTCCAGACTCCACTCCACAAACAGTCCACTATCATGTGACTCTTTACATCATACTTTTTAAAATTTATTCATGGGATGTGAACATAGCTGGCTAGGTCAGCATTTATTGCCCATCCCTAATTGCCCTTGAGAAGGTGGTGATGATCTGCCTTCTTGTACCGCTGCAGTCCAAGTGGTGTAGATACACCCACAGTGCTGTTAGGAGGGAGTTCAGGATTTTGACCCAGTGACAATGACGGAACTGTGATATATTTCCAAGTCAGGATGGTGAGTGACTTGGAGGAGAGCTTCCAGGTGGTTGTGTTCACATGTGCCTGCTGCCCTTGCCTTCTAGATGGTAGTGGTCATGGGTTTGGAAGGTTCTGTCTAAGGAGCCTTAGTGAGTTTCTGCAGTGCATCTTGTAGATGGTACACACTGCTGCCACTGCGTGTCAGTGGTGGAGGGAGTGAATGTTTGTGGGTGGGGTACCAGTCAAGCGGACTGCTTTGTCCAGGATGGTGTCAAGTTTCTTCAATGTTGTAGCTGTACTGGAGCAGCTTGGCTCGGGGCAAGTTCTGGAGCACAAGTCTTCAGTACTATTGCCAGAGCTTACATCTGGTACATCTCCATTGGTTGTGGAATCACTTAGCTCTGTCTATGACTTGCTGCTTATGCTGTTTGGTGCCAAGTAGTCCTGTCAAGTAGCTTCACAAGGTTGACTCCTCATTTTTAGGTATGCCTGGTATTGCTCCAGGCATGCCCTCCTGCACTCTTCATTGAACCAGAATTATTGATTCCCCTGGCTTGGTGGTAATGGTAGAGTGGTGGGGGATATGCTGGGCCATGAGGTTACAGATTGTGGTTGAGTACAATTGTGCTGCTGCTGATGGCCCACAGTGCCTCATGGATACTCAGTCTTGAGTTACTAGATCTGTCTGAAATCTATCCCATTTAGCACGCTGGAAGTACCATACAACACGACAGAGAGTATCCTCAACTTGAAGGTGTAAGGAGAAATATAATTTTTTCCAGTATTACTGTGGGATACTGTGAAGCAGGCTTATGGGGGGATATGTGTATGTTTGTGTGCATGCGTGATTAATTCAATTAAACTGAAGACAGTCAGACTGCAAGGTTTAAATCATCAAAGGGTTGGGGTAGAAGCAGGCATTTTGAAGTGGAGATGAACAAGCTAAGCTAAGATGGGATACAAGTAGATACAGCATGAATAGGAATTTGCATTAGGAGATAAATGAGGGGTTGGATTTTTGGCTGTTGAATTTCAAAGCGTAATAACAGGAAGTTTTACAACTAGCATAGTTCATGAATGAATACAGCAAAGTTATTAAGTTTATTTTTCCTGAAAGTAGTGGCCATAAAGACAACATGAAAGATTTTTACATTCTGGGAAAGGTAACTTCCAAAGAAAGTTCAGAACAATGGGTTTAAAGATGAAAGAGACAAAACATATTTAAAGAAAGATTGAAAGCTGTATGGGTGGTATGGCCATGTGACATCTTGAAGAGTGTGCTGTGTGAGGACTAACCTGTGAAATAAGCAGCCTCTAGCCGCCCCAGAGATGTGTTTGTTCCAGAAAGCAAGGTTTTGTTACAAGCTTTGCTGCTCCACTGTTGAGTGAAAGGGTGAAAGAAGCCCCTGTGAAGTACCTCCCCGATAGCACCAGTGGGTGCCTTGTGGTAATATTACTGAATTTCTTTTATAGATTAAGAACTTATAGGGACTGTTGCCTGAAAAAGGTGTTTATTTGTAAGCCTAGCTAAGTAGAAATCTTTTGGAAAGTGTAATGAGAATAAATTTAACTGTGTAACTGTATTCTTGTGTGTTTAGGTTTTTCTTTTCTTTTGTTAATAAATGTTTAATTTAATATTTAAAATCACCAAAAGTGGTAGTGGAATCTTTACTTCTGACTTCAGTGCACATACTTCTCACAATAAATATACAAATTGCAAATCGTTATGATAGCTTACCAAAATTTCCCTTTGGGATTTGGTCAACCTAGCAATTACTACCTGCCATATCATAACAATGGTGGCACTTTGTCTCCATAAAGACTGCGCGGTGGTCATTCCTACCGGTACTGTCATGGGCAGATGCATCTGCGATAAGTAGGTTGGTGAGGATGAGGTAAAGTATGTTTTTTCCTCTTGCTGGTTTCCTCACCACTTGCCCCAGCTGTCTCTTTAGGACTTGGCCAGTTCAGACTGTACTGGTGTTACCTAGCCACTCTTGGTGATGGTTATTGAAAACCCTACCCAGAGTATGCTCTGTGCCCTTGCCACCCTCAGTGCTTCTTCCAAGTGATGTTCAACATGGAGGTGTACTGATTCACCAGCTGAGAGGGAATGGTACTTGATAATCAGCAGGAGGTTTCCTTGCCCATGTTTGACCTGATGCCAAGAGACTTCATGTGGCCCGAGGTTGATGTACCACTGTGCCACCACCTCTGATGGGTCTGTCCTGCTAGGGATTGTGTCGGTGGTGTCTGGTATCTATAAGGTATGGTTCCGCGAGTATGACTATGTCAGGCTATATCAGACAGCTCTCCCAATTGTTAGTAAGGAGTACTTTGCAGTGTCGACAGGGCTGAGTTTGCTTTGTCGTTTCCAGTGCCTAGGTCAATGGTCCGTCCAGTTTCATTCCTTTTTGACTTGAATTTAGTGGTTTGATACAACTGGGTGGCTTGCTAAGCCATTTCAGAGTCAACATGTAGGTCAGACCTGGCCAGGATAGCAGATTTCCTTCCTTAAAGGGGATTAGCGAACCAGATGGTTCTGCTGTTGTGGGATTCGAACCCCAGGTTCTCTTGATTACCAGCCCAGTGATGATATCACTACGCCACCGCCTTCCCTGTTCTCCAGTCCCACATTATCCATTCTCTGCCAAATACCCTTATTCTACAAGCATCACCCTGCAAGACACATAGGTTTGGCCTACTGACAATTTATAATTAGATTGAAATGTACTCTTTACTGAGAATGAATGAAAGAATATATTCATTTAATATTTAATAATATATCAGTATATATTTATAATATATTACATTTATATAGCATGACCTCAGGGTGTTCCAAACCATTTTACAGCCAATGAAATGTTCTTGAAGGGTAGTCACTGTTGTAATCCTGTTTGTCTCATGTTTTGTGCCTGCTTACTGGTTATTTTAGCAATGGCGGCAGAGTTTCCAATTCTTCCCAACTGTCCTGGAGTCTCCAGGATTTAAAGATACACCTCGGCTGTGACAACTCAGGAGATATTGGGAAAAAAACATGTTTCCCTCATATTTGTTTGGTTTTGTTTCTATGGAACATATTTTAAAAATTGGAGATGCTGGGGAGAGAAAAAGGGTTTTTTGATGGGCGAGGCAGTAGGAGGCTCTGCAATAAAACATCCATGAAGATGCAAATCTGAGCAATAAAACCTGACTGCCTTGGGAATGGAAGAGCTGCATTTGGATGACAAATTTTACATCTGTAGTGGAAAGCACTAATCTGAGCAGCAGCTGGCTAGCACTGTGTGCTCCAAGGCTCCAGTGACTTAATGAACAGCCTGAGCAATACTGCCTTGACTTATGCTGTTAGTTGAAACCTGCATTCATGTTACAGCTTTGCAATCATCTCCTCCTTTTGTGTTACCATGTGAGAAACAGGCTGCCCTTTTTTATTGCTGCTCCCCAGCAAAAAGGCTTTCCTAGTTCGTTCTGAGGGTGCAGTGGCATTTAGCACTTGAATAGACAGGGAAGCTTAGAGTTCAGCCAAGTAAAGCGTTTTTGCAGGGCAGATCTTGCATAGGCTAGGAAAGACAAAAATAGCATTAATCAGCTCTTTGACATGTAGGTACCTCAGAAAATTATCAATAACACCAAGTTTAGCCGACTATCATATTTATCTGTTAGCTGATTTTGTATGCAAAAGTAATGGTTGCCTTGGGTGGAAAGTAGCAGTGTTTGAATAGGTGTGATTTGCATTAAGAAATGCGATTGACTTCTCTCATTAGATTCAGCTGTTTTATTTGGGGTTTTGGTTGGGGCTGTTCTGTGTGGTTTTTTCTCATTTATTTTCACTTGTGAGCTAATCAAGATAATACATACCCTGCCTGGCTTTTGGAAAAAAGAGCCTTTGTGTGTGGTACAAGAATGTGCAGAGGAATCAGAATTTTAATAATGAACTGGTATATATCTACTATATAATTAACAAAAACGTAATGGGTGCCTAAGAATGATGGTGAGACAAGAATTCTACCAGAGTTCGGATGATGTCCAGAAGTGCAGGAATGAATCCTGAACAATTTCTAATTGTCCCCTAATCTCATGGATGAATACACCAGCTGGAATTGTTCAGGCTGTCCAATGGATCTATTGTGAAGGTGAACAACACCATTTTCTTCCATTTAAATGTGTGCCTTTCAATTTTTCCAGCATCAATCCTTAACTCCTTGTTAATGCTGAATGATGTGTTCCCTGTGCTAATAAGGATTATTGCAGAAGTAGATTGATTTTTAATCAACAACTGTTCACTCAGCAATAATCTGGTAAGTGTATTTTTATATTGTGTATTATCATATAAGAAATGGGAGCAGGAGTAGACCATTATAAAGCTGCTGATTTGTACAGTCATTTTAATGTAAATCCTTTCTTTAGAGCCTTTTGTCCTTGTAACTCCAGGGGGACACAGTTTTTGATTATTCTTCATTTTTTGTTTGAAGATGTCTGTGTGGTGGAACTGTTTTGGAGTTTGGTGTCTCTAAGCAGCGATTGCAGGGCAGATCCCTGCTTGTTGGCCAGATGCAGA
Organism: Cetorhinus maximus; assembly: GCF_964194155.1. NCBI lineage: Eukaryota > Metazoa > Chordata > Chondrichthyes > Lamniformes > Cetorhinidae > Cetorhinus > Cetorhinus maximus. The sequence continues at coordinate 51,388,144 of NC_135899.1, forward strand.
GTTTAATCTGCCTGTGTTGCGACCAAACCCTAGAGAAGTGCCTCTGCTGCACCAGTGCAAATGTTCATGGAACAAACCATGTGGTGAGCTTTTGTAGCTTGTGAATCTGTGTCAGCTGGTGAGCACTTTTGTGTTTCTGTGCCTCATCTCGGTAAGAAGACAAATAACTAGCCCTGGAGGAGCCATTATCCAATATGAGTAGAGAGCAAGTTGCATAGATCAAAAGCAACCTAGGCCTTGGGAAAATGGTGAGAAACGGAGCAAGCTTAGCCCTTGTCTCTAGTGCATTTCAATGCTGAAACACACTGCAGTCTGTGTGCTATCCAACTATGCAAACCTAATGCTTTAGATTTATGACAAACACTGATGCAGGATTGACAATATGCAAAATAAGACAAATTGCACTCTCCTAGGCAGGAATAGTTAAGTGTTTGTTCCAGTGTATTGAGACAGGATGAGGGATTAGAAAACATTTAACTTCCAAGCACATGAATATGGTGCCACAGGTTATACCATTCGCAGGTAGAGTTGCCAATTCTCCAGCTTTGTCCTGGAGTTTCCAGGCATCGAAGGTGGATCTCCTGGATGCTGCTGCAGGCAGCCCAGGAGAAAGGTCCTGGGGGACAGTAAAAGGAATTGTGCTTTTCTTTAAACACTTATTTATTGGTCGTATTGGACTTGAGAGAAAAATAGCTGTTTGACTGTTTGGAGTTGGGAGATCATGTGATGGGAACTTTGGGAATAATGCAGCGTGAGTTGGCAACCCTAGTTGGGATGAAAATGGATATTCACAATTTTCAACAGCACAGAAGTTTACTAAACGCTGTTTCAGAAGGACATGCCTCTTTTATTGGAAAACAAATTCTACTTGTGCTACTTCCAACAGTTCTTATATTGCTGATATGCTGCATGACTACAGAGCCCTGATCTGTGAGGTTTCTGCACTGGCGGCAGAGCCTTGCTGGGTCAAATGCAGGTCTCGCTGTCTGTTTTTCTGATTCATAGCAGTATAACTTTTATGGCCAGGACAAATCTTAGGGAGGCGGCTGTGCCAGTGGCCATTGCCAACCTCAATGCAACATGATAATTCAATTCATCAGGCACCAGACTACATTTCACAATTTATGGGTGAGCCATCTTGTCCATGCAGTATCAACTGATGGTCATTCAGTTGCTTCTAACTTGCTCTTCCTTGATGCAAGGTGTGCTTCTCCGACTTCCTAACCTGGTGCGAGACCCAGTACTCTTTAAAGTTTATCTTCTAAACGCCATGTGGTGCTAGGATTTGTGGCGTTGCTTACATGGGGCAGGGGTCCACGATGTAGGCTAGTTTTTAAACATGTGTTTGGTGACTACCACCTCAGACTGCAGAGGGCAAAGAAGAAAGAAAGAACAGGCACTTGTACCGCACCATTCATGACTTCAGGAAGTATCAACAAGCTTTACAGACAATTAAATTCTTTTGAAGTGTAGCCATTGGTGTAAGGGAAGCATGGCAACCAGCTTTTGTGCAGCAAGTTCTTGCAAATAGTAATCTGATAAAGACTGGATAATCTGCTTTAGATGTTTGGCTGAGGGGTAAACATTGGCCAGGATTGCTCTGTCCTCCTTTGAAATCATGCCAAGGGATCTTTTATGCCATTTAAGAAGGAAGATGGGAATTGGGTTTAACATCTTACCTAAAAGACAGCTCCCCTGACACACAGGGTGGTGGCATAGTGGTAATTCAGAGGCCCAAGCTAATGCTCTGAGACAAAGGTTCACAGCAAATGGTGGAATTTAAATTTAAGTAATAAAATTGGAACTTCAATTCTGGAATCAGTAGTGAGCATGGAACTATCATTGATTGTCATTAAATACCCATCTTGTTCACTGATGTCCTTTATGGAAGGAAATCTGCCACCTTTACCTGGTCTGGCCTACATGTGACTCCAGATCCACAGGAACGCGTTACCTCTTAACTGCCCTCTGAAATGGTCAAGCAATACATTCAATTCAAGGGCAAATCCCGTGGAAAGAATACATTTTTTAAAAAACGCTACAGCTCTCCCTCGGTACTACACGAAAGTGTCAGCCTCAATTATGTGCTCATGTCTCTGAATTGAGGTTTGAGCCATCCACCTTCAGAGCCAACAATGCTGCCACTGAGCCAAGGCTGTAAAGGATAAGTTGTGCCGATTTCAGGATATTTTCAATATGCTACCTCAGTGGGAGTGCTACAGATCACAAACTTAGGCCAGGATTTTCCAGTCCCGCCTTTGGCTGGTCTTGCCATGGGCGGGACAGAAAATTCTGCGAGGCAGCCAAACATCCATTGACTTTGGGCGGGAATTTCTGGTCCCCCTGTGGATGGGACTGGAGCCTTAGTTTGACCAAGTGAATTTGCTCTAAAAGTAAAATGCCTGCAAATGTGGGTACGCTTACTTGACACACTTCCTGATGCCACAAATTGTCTTTCTTCTTTGTTCCCAGGAAACACCAGTTATTCTGTTGGTTACCTCTAACCTGGCGGCTGTATTTCTATAAGAGCGAAGCCTTCTGCTCCAGAGACCTAGGGCCCTTTTCTGCAGCTTTTGTAGCAGGATGCCCATGTTCTCCTCAGTTTTTCTCACTCTCTTGTTTGTAGCCATATTTGTTGGCTCATAACCATTGCCCACTATCCTCTAGAGTTCTGCTCCAGTCAGCATAGCTTTTGCTGCAAGAAAAACCACTCCTCCCTTCAATGGTGAGCAGCAGCCCTTTTAAGACCTGCTACCTCACTGGGCTTCCCTAGTCCCTCCTCATCCAATGCACAGATCCTAGTTACCTGTGGAGGGGAAGGGGGAGGGGCTAGCTTTGCAAACTTAACTGCATCAATTACTGCGTCCGGCCTTCCTTGTTACCACACAGGCTCACCCATGCCTTGGGTAAAATCAGGGTTTCTGGATTTTTACTTGTAACAAGTTAGACTTTATTTTTTTTTAAATGAGGACAACGTCCCCCCTGTCAATAATTTCAGCAAGGAACCTGGCAGGAGTAGTAATGCCAATTTGTTAAGCCCGTTGGGCACCTGATAGCATGATTACTGCTGTGTGTGTATATAGCAGAGGGTATAATCTTAGGCCTTGCCAGTCAAATAGCAGGATAGGCTGCAAGCCTATACAGGCCCCGCAAAAAACTAATCAAAGTTACTTTGAACCTGCTGATCTCATAAGACACCCCTGTCACTATTTTACAGAGTCCTATGGCCACTCTGTTGCTACACTAATAGTATAATGATTCTTTAGTTAGCTTACTGGGCCTGGGCCTATTCATGTTCAGCAATATAACAATGAACCAGACCAGATTTGGAACCCATTCCTCTGTGGGCTCACATGCAACCGATACTACTGTAAAGCAAAGGGTTTCTCCATGCACAGAGGGTAAGATCAAGGCCTTAGTCTGTGGCCTTCACGCTTTTCCCTTTACTGGAGCCATTGGTAAAATGACAGGATTGTAAGGCTAGGTTGGGTTGGGAGTATGCTCAGAATCTGTGCTGGCAATTGTTCAGGTGCCAAGCTATCTCTACTCCTGGTGGCATGTCTCGCTCCGTTTGAAGGATGCTAAATATGAACCATTTCAAAGTGACAAGGTCTGGGGGTCCCGTGGCATCTGCTCTTTTTGGTTATTCTTATGAAAATGAAACTTAGTATTTGAACATAAAACTCTTCACAGGACCAAATTATGTAGCCGTTTTTATCTGTGTTTTCCTCCCAGCATCCGTTGAATATATCTAGTAATTTGTGTGCATCTGACTAATGTTGAGATGTAGTGCGATGTCTCAGCTTTCTCATCGCTTCAAGTTTCATTGATAAGCCTATCGGAAAAGTGGAAGATGGCCCAGCCAATGGGGATGGAAAGTGTATTCGATGTCATTTTCTAGAGCATGCTGGAATTATGTCTATAAAGAAACCCCCAAGACAGACTCTCAAGTGTTAGCTGCTGAGGTGAACTCTGTTCCTTTTCATGTTGTCTTGTGAGCAATTGCTACAGGAGATGTACACATGGCGGGCCCAATCAAATTTATGGGAGGGTGGTGCAGTGAAAATGTACTATGGGACCTGACCGTTTCTGTGACTACTCCAAGGTCATTTGTACAAATCGACCTTGGAGCTGGCGCAGCCTCAATTTGCATATTTAATTTCAGTGCCACTTTTGCACTGACCCCCTGTGGATCAAACGACAAAATAGCTATTTTCGTAGCTGCAAAAGCAGGTCTGGAGGAGCCCAGTGAGTTTGCACCTTGGCAGATGCTGCATCCACATTTGCTGCAATGCAACTCTTATCTTGCACATACACATGGAGAGAGAGCAGCATGCTTAAAAAACTGAATAATATTCTACTGTTTCACCCAAAGGATTGCTGAAATTTGTAAGAGGCATCTATTTTATGTTATTGTCCAGGCAAAATAGTTACACATAACAATGAGCAGAATATATAAATATGAAATGGTTAACCTTTTCAGAGTAAATGTGCGGGATGTTACCATTGCTGTTTCCCTTGGCTCCCCTCCCCGTTGACACCACTTGCATTGTTGTGAAATTTGAGTCCTTTTTTCAACATGCAAGGAGAATTTCAATGAAGCACAAGGTTAATATTTGCAGATCTGCCATGTTGTAAATGAGAGCACTGGAAGCAAACCTTGAATTAATATGATGGAGGCTTTACAGCAGCCTGACAACCGGTACTTTTGACAGCAACATATGGGTTTCCTTTTGCCTCTGCATTCGCAAGTATGCCATTCCAACGCATTACCTTTTTCTTTTATTGTGTTGAGATAATCCATGTGCTTTTTTTATTCAAGTGCTTGTATTTTACTTTTAATGGTTTTATAAATGGCAATTTCTCAGTCAACCCTTTGTGATGTGTTTGGCCTCAAGATGAGTTTACGACCACATCCACACCGTCGCCAAGGCTGCCTACTTCCACCCCCATGACCTTGCTCAAATTGGACTCGGTTCACCGGCCACTGAAAAGCCCATCCCTGCCTTTGTTCCTCCAGACTTCACTTTCCCAGAGCTCCCCTGGTGCCTCCCATCTTCCAACCTGCAAAAATTTGTGGTCATCCAAAGCTCGGATTGCCATTGATTAACTTGCTCTAAATCTCGTCCTCCCTTCACCGCTGAACTTACTGATCTTTGCCGGCTCCCCTTCTGACAATGTCTCAATTTTAAAATCTTCATCCTTGTTCTCAAGTCGCTCCATGGCTTCATCCAGGGGCGCAGTGCTACCGGAATGCAGCTCCGGCAGCTCCATCTAGGGCCCAGGGGGTGGACTGTCAGGGAATGGAGTGCTGCGGCCCTGGGGAGGAGAGGCCGACTGCGAGGCCCAGGAGTGAGATGCTGTGGAGCTGCAGGTTGTGGTGGGAGAGTGTGGGGGTGGTGTTGATGGGGGAGGTGGTGGTGGTGGGGGGAGGCTAACTGCTGTATGTGGGAGATTGAGTATATATGTGTGTGTGTGTGTGTGTGTGTGTGTGTGTGGAAGTGAGAGAGTGGCCTGAACTTTATGTTCTGAGGTCGGGCACCTGCCTGACCCAGACGCATGTGAAGCTGCATGAAATGATGACAGGTGGGTGTCCTGGGGTCATCGTGCATGCAAGCAATACTGACGTCAGTGGGTGCGCGCGAGAGTCGGAGCCACACCCACTGACAATTAAAAGGCTAATTAAGTCCATTAAAAAGCTTATTGTCCACAATTTTACGTTGCACTTTCGATTTCGCGCTCATCGCACGGGGAGGCGGGCAACCCGTTTTTAACGAATTGTCACCTGAGGGTGGGATAAAAAGGGTCCGGAGCATTGCCATTGTGAGTAGTGAGGAGTTTAGGAGATAGCTTGCTGGTGGTTGCTTAGTGAAACTTGATAACTTTTTTTCTGTTTTGAGCTTCAGTCATTGAATTGCTAGCCTTCATTTCAGGACTCATTGGTGTCTCCAAGTCCCCTGGAGGATTTATACCATGTGGACCCTTCTAGTCACCAGACAGTCTTCTGTTTCTCTGATGATGGGGATTGTCTACTCCATTGGTGGCACCTCCTCTGAGAAGGAAGAGAGGGATAGAAGGGAGAGGAGGCTAAGTGTCTGTAGGCAGCATCCAAGAGAACGACCTGTGGGGCGAGAGGCACAGGGCCAGCAGGTAGTCCAAGACAGAAGGGGCCCCAGAAGACGTCACAATTGTGCTGCCAGGGCTTACAGGCAGCGATGCAGCTACCTCAACATGTCAGAGATGCAGTGCTGAAGGATGCTCCGCCTCTCTGGGGAGACTGTGACCTCCAAATATCAGATGATTAGGTCGAAATCATCTCCAACTGTGTGGATGGCCACCCCATGCTAGTGGCTGTTAAGGTCACAGCGGCCCTCAGCTTCTATGCCTCCGGCTCTTTCCAGCGGTCAGTGGAGAATGTGTGTGGAGTGTCCCAATCAGCTGTCCACAGTTGCGTGAAGCTGGTGACTGAAGCTCTGTTCAGTCAGGTCATGACATTTATTCATTTCCGTACGGATGAGGCCAGCCAGGCTGACAGAGCCAGAGGGGTTGCAGCGATTGCTGGGTTCCCCTGCACCCAGGGTGCCATCAACTGCACACATGTGGCCATCAAGGCGCCAGTGGGTCAGCCTGGTGCCTTCGTCAACAGGAAGGGATTCCATTCCATGAACGTGCAGATAGTGTGTGACCATAAGACACAGATTCTGCAAGTCTGTGCAAGGTACCCTGGCAGTTCACATGATGCATAAATCCTCTGACACTCACAGGTACCCAGGCTGTTTATGGCTCCATCTCGACTGGATGGATGGCTGCTGGGCGACAAGGACTATCTATTGAAAAGGTGGCTTATGATGCCTCTCCGGCACCCAAGGGCAGAAGCAGAGCAGAGGTATAATAGGAGTCAAGCCTCCACAAGGGTGGTGATAGAGAGGACCATTGGTCTGCTGAAGATGAGATTCAGGGGGAGCACTACAATACACTCCAGAGCGGAGTCACTGATCGTGGTTGCAGGCTGCGCTTTCCGTAATCTGGCTCTGACAAGGGGGGACCCACTGGAAGAAGAGGATCGTGAGGCAGCTCCACAGGCCACAGAGGATGACCCCAGTGGTGATTCAGAAGAGGAGCCCGGGGAAGAACATGGTAAAGACGTGGAGGCAGACCGCTGGAACCTTCAGGGAGGCAGGGACACCTGGGAGGCCTTGATTCAATGCACCTTCAGCTTGGCTGCCAAGGCACTGTTTCCACCTCATGCCAGGGGTACCGCCTCCTTACCGAATGTTTGAAATGACCCATTCCATTCGGCCCAAAGTCCACTCAGTACCTGTGCAATCAATTTTAGGGCCTCTCACGTCCAGCATGAGATATCTATAAAACAGGTGAAGCATACTCAGGCCATTAACACAAAAGCAAAGTTTATATGCTCTTGGCACTTGCAGGCAATGAACATAATATTATTAGGTGTTACAGTCACACCAGTGAACAACATAACAAATAATGGCAACACCAGGATGTTCCTTGTGGGGGATTCAGTGATGGTAATGCCGTTGAACATCAAGGTGCCATGGTTAGATTCTCTCTTATTGGAGATAGTTATGGCCTGGCACTTGTGTGAGAATGTTACTTGCTACTTGTCAGCCCAAGCCTGGATATTGTCCAGGTCTTGCTCATTTTGACATGGACTGCTTTGGACGAGTACAAATCGTAAAATCTCAGTCAATAGGCTTTTTAATGGCCTTAATTGGCCCTTTAATTGGCTGCAGGTGCGGCTCGACTTCCATTACCGTCTGCCTACCTCAATATTGCACGTGTGTGCGATGATGGCGGGACACACGCCCGATGTCATTTTACATAATTTTATGTGCGGTCGGGTCAAGCGTATGCTCTATCTCAGAATGTAAAATTCAGGGCATGGAATTGTTAAGGGTAAATGGTGTTTCATTAACTTGATTAAGTTTTTTGATGAGGTAATAGAGGGGGTTGATGAGGTATCACAGAATTACAGAATCACTGAATCTTTACCATGCACAAGGAGGCCATTCGGCCCATCGACCCTGCACTGGCTCCCTGAAAGAGCATTCTTATTGGCCCCACTCCCCTGCCTTAGCCCCGTAACCTTGCACATTCTTTCTTTTCAGATAGCAATCCAATTCCTTTTTGAATACCTCGATCGAACTTGCCTTCACCACACTCAGGAAGTTTGTTCCAGGTTCCAGCCACCCTCTGGGTGAAAAAACTTTTCCTCACATCACATTTACTCCTTTTGCCAATTATTTTGAATCTGTGCCCTCTAGTTCTTGATGCTCCCTTGATTGAGAACAGTTTCTCACTATTTACCCTATCCATGCCCCTTAGGATCCTGAATACCTCTATCAAGTCTCCTGTCAGCCTTCTTTTCTCCAAGGAAAACGGTCCCAACCTCTCCAATCTATCCTCATAGCTACAGTTCTTCATCCCTGGAATCATTCTTGTGAACCTCCTCTGTACTACATCCTTCCTTGCCATTGTCACATTCCAACAGATAGTTCGCAGTTAGTGTATTTGTTGGGGGAGAAAACAAAATGAAAGGGGCTGATCATTCTCTGGATGACTGCAGTGGCTTATCTGGTTACCTTAGTAAAGTTGGCACAGGTTTTGTTAGAAATGGGGAACTTCAGACAGGTGGAGAGACTGGAAAAACTGGGGTTGATCTCAGAGCAAAGAAAGTTAAAAGGGGATTTGATAGAGGCATTCATAACTATGAAGGGTTTAGGTAGAGTAAATAAAGGGAAACTCTTTTTAGTGGCTGAATGGTCGATAACGGGAGGATGTCGGTTTAAGGTGATTTGGGGAGAAACATGGAACATTGTTTTGCATGGTGTATTGTAGGGATTTGGAAGGCACAGACTGTAGAGATGGTAGAAGCAGATTCAATAGTAAGATTCAAAAGAAAATTAGATAAATACTTGAAAGGAAAAAAAGCTGCAAAGCTAAGGGGGAAGGCCAATCACTGGTAATCCAAAAGCACATCAGGTTCTACATGTCCTCTGACAACACTCAGCTCTGTAACTCCCCCCACTTCCCCAGCCCCAGCTCTCTTGACCTCTCCACTGCCTACAAATTGTCAGACTTCTTGTTTGACATCCAGTACAAGGTGAGCAGAAATTTCTTCCAACTAAATAATGGGAAGACCAAAGCCATTGTCTTGAGTTCCCACCACAAGCTCAGTGCCTGAGCACCATCTTTACCCCCTGACCACTACCTGAGGTTTAACCAGGCTGTAAGCAACCTTGGTGTCATAACTGACCCCCAGGTTGAGCTTCTGACCACATATCTGTGCTAACACAAAGACTTCCCATTTCCACATCCTGAACATGAATGCATTATGGGCTGGCTTCCCATCTTCCACCCTCCATAAACTTAAGCTCATCCAAAACTCTGCTACCCATATCCTAACTCACATCACCCCAGTGCTCGCTGACCTACTTTGGCTTTCAGTTAAGCAATGCCAACATTTTAAAAATTGTTACCCTTGCTTTCAGATCCCTCCATGGTCTTTTCCCTCTCTTCTCCAGCCCTACAACTCTGAGATAACAAAAAAGCAAAATACTGCAGATGCTGGAAATCTGAAATAAAAACAGAAAATGCTGCAAATACTCATCAGGTCAAGCAGCATCTGAGGAGATTTTCTCCTGAGTAGATCTGAGGAATTTTCCCAAATTTGCACTAAGTGCAATAGCAGGCAGGAAAAGTGACATTTTACCTGCCAGTCGCAATGCCAGCTTTTCACGCCGTATCATCCCAAACCTGCTGCATTCATTATGCATTCTCGGGATACACGCTGTTTTGATGGCGGGCGGGCTCCAATTTGCCTGCCACGCCGTCACCTCATCGCTTCATCACGTCAGGCACCACATTCAAAATACAGCCTTGCTCAGTGTTTCCAGCCCAGGACTGCAGCAAAGAAGTCATGGCCCCGAAAGGCAAGAAGACTGCAGCCCTCAAGCACCTTTGGAAGCCGTGGAGACCACTGTGATGTCCTCTACTCCCACTCTGGCTGCAGGAGGGGCATCAACATTTACCACTCCGGCTTGGTAGACGATAGCAGTGGTGATCAGTGCCAATGCTGCACAGAAGAGGTTGGCCATCTAATGCAGAAAGAGGATGAATGATCTCATGCATGTAGACAGGTTAAGGCACCATTCATCACTCTAAACTCACATACTCAAGCCCATTACACATTCATTGGCATCTCACTCACTGCCAGCTCACTGCCATCAACCTTTCTCACACACACCCTCACATGTCCATCTGGCCTCACCTGCTCTGGAGACTGCCTCCTCAGCCCTCACCATCTTGAGGCTACTTGCATAGAGCAACATGTGATCCCACATATATCCTGGCATACCCACCATTCCCAGTACAGCTCTCGCCCTGCAGCCTCTTCCCTTGCCTGAGGCCACTTCTACCCCTTTGACAAGCAAGCCTTAGCCCTGCAGCCGTTGAATAGCCACCCACATAGGCTGATCTGGTAGGTAGAGACCTGCCTGTGAGTCCCCCTAAAAGTGACGTGGTGCTATCTGTGAAGCCTGGCGCTGATGACTGCGAGTGCTGCCCGAAGCAAGGTAGGCAAACAAACTTTGAAATCCCGAGTGAAGTGGAGCCCGCCAAGTACACGCCTTATATATGCTATTGTGAAACACGTCAGTGTGTTTTCCTGCTGACGTGGGCGGATGATCCAGCGGGGTGGGGTGGATGATTCTGGCAGGCTGGCTTTATAATGATACGCTGATGCATTACAATGAGGTTCCCAATGTCTGATGGCAGGGAACGTGGCCCGTCATCAAGGGGCTGAGTGGACAATTGCAAACTGGTTTCACAACTTCGTGAAACCAATTTTTGGCCTTCTTGCCATATTGTCTGCTCACGCCACCAAACACACCCGACACCAGCGGGCACAGAAACTCCCGGCCAGAGTTAATGTTTTCGGGTCAATTACCTTTCACCAGAACTGGGAAAAGTTAGAAATATAGCAGGCTTTAAGTAGGTGAAATGGAGACGTGTGGGTAAAAGACCAAAAAGGTATGTGATGGGGCGGAAGGTAGGAGTGATTAAATGACAAAAGAACTGATGGTGCAGGGCCAAAGGGAATGGCCTAAAATTAAGAAATAATTGTAGGGGAAACATTTTATCAACATCTACTAACAGATATATTAAAAGCCTAAAAGTACCACCCACAAGTAAAGAAATGAAAGATACGTCTGGGGGAGGTGTGAAGGACAGAATGATTAATGCCATCTGAAAGCAAAAACAAGAGTAAAATCAAAACATGCTCAAAAAAACCAGTACCTAATTTTTTGATTAAGTACTTGACAACCTTCAACAATTTTGGTCCGTAATCTCTGCCCCCATTTTGTTTCCTATTCTTTGCATGTACCTTCCATGACATTTTAATGATCTATATACATGGACCCCCAAATTTCTTTGGACCTGCACTAGCTTTTCGCCATTTAGAAAGTACCCTTTCTGTCCTTTTCAGGTCCAAAGTGGATGACTGCACACTTCCCTATATTGAAATCCATTCATCACAGTTTTGCCCGTTCACTTAATCTATTAATGTCTCTTTGTAATTTTATGCATCCATCTACGCGCTTACAATGCTGCCTGTCATTGTGTCATTGGCAAACTTCTGTAATGTTGCTCTCTGTCCTGTCATCTGAGTCGTTAGTAAATAAAGTGGATAGATGGGGCCCCAAAACCTGATTTTTGTGGGATACAGTTAGTCACGTGCCGCCAATTAGATTAGCTGCCCATGATCCCTATTCTCTTTGTCTCCTGCTGCTAATCCGATTTCTAAACCAGGTCAATAATTTGCTCTCAATCCTGTGAGCTTCAACATTAGCCTCTTATGAGGCACTTCATCAAATAACTTCCAGTAGCCCATATCAGTTATATACAGACACATTTCCCTGTTAACCACTTTAGCCTCCTCTTCGTTAGTGGCCATATCTTCACCTGTGCTCATCTGATTCTGCCCTCTTGAGCATCTCTGATTTTAATTGCTCCAACATTTGTGGTCATATAGGAACATAAGAAATAGAGGCAAGAGTAGGCCATTTGGTCCCTTGAGCCTGCTCCGCTATTTAAGAAGATCATGGTTAGCCTGATGGTGTCCTTAACTCTACTTTCCTGCCTGTCACCCATAACTCTTGACTCCCATGTAGATCAAAAATCTATCTAACTCAGCCTTGAATATATTCAGTGACCCAGCTTCCACTGCTTTCTGAGATAGAGAATTCCAAAGGTCTGTGACCCTCTGAGAGTAGAAATTCCTCCTCATCTCCGTCTGAAATGGGAGACCCCTTATTCTGAAATTGTGCCTCCTAGATTCCCCCATGAGGAAAAATACCCTCTCAGCATCTACCCTGTCAAGTCCCCTCAAAATCTTCTATGTTTCAATAAGATATCATCAGCGGCCTTGGCTCTGAGTTCTGGAATTCCCTCCATAAGCCTCTCTGCCCTCCTGCCTCGCTTTTCTCATTTAAGATGGTCCTTAACACCTACCTGTGTTATAATATGGCAGGTGGTAATTGCCGGGCTGACCAAATCCTAAAGGGAGACTTGGCCAAGCTATCATAACGATTGCAATTTATATTTTTATTACGAGAAGGTATGTGCATTGGAATCAGAAGTAAAGATTCCACTACCACTTTTGGAGATTTTAAATATTAACTTAAAACATTTATTAACAAAAGAAAAGAAAATGTAAACACACATGATTACAGTTAAATTTAGTCTTACAATATTTCCCAAATGATTTCTACCTAGCTAGACTCCCAAATAAACACCCTTTTCCAGGCAACAGACCAAATAGAGTATAATAAAAACAGAAAAAGCTGGAAAAAACTCAACAGGTCTGACAGCATTTGTTCTGAGTTGGTATGATGCTTCTTCAGAGCTAAAGATAAGCAGAAATGTGATGAAATTTATACTGTTTGAGGGGGGTGGAACAGGTCAAGCTGTATAGAAGGCCAGCGATAGGTGGGGGCTAAGGAGAGATTGACAAAGATGCCATGGACAAAAAGACAAAGAGGGTGTTAATGGTAGTGGTGAGGACTAAAGAAGGTGCTGATAGTGGCATAAAGTTGGGAAAGCAAAATGTGTTAATGGCAGAACAAGGGTCAGCACTCTGTGCACCAGCATTCAAAGGATCATCCTCTGCCATTTCTGCCAACTCCAGCATGATGCCACCACCAAACACATCTTCCCCTCAATACCCCCTGTCAGCATTCCATAGGGACTGTTACCTCTGGGACACCCTGGTGCACTTCTCCATCACCCCCAACACCTCATCCCCTTCCCCCGGCACCTTCCCATGCAATTGCGGAAGGTGCAACACCTGCCCCTTTATCTCCTCCCTCCACACCATCCAAGGGCCCAAACACTCCTTTCAGGTGAAGCAGCGCTTCACTTGCACCTCCTTCAATTTGGTTTACTGCACTCCCTCCCTCAATGCAGTCTGCTCTACGTTTGGGGGGCTAAACACAAACTGGATGGCTGCTTTGCGGAACACCTTCAGTCTGTCCGCAAGCATGACCCAGACCTTCCTGTCGCTCGCCATTTCAAGACACCATCCAGCTCTCATGCCCACATGTCCATCATTGGCCTGCTGCTGTGTTCCAGTGAAGTCCAATGCTGGAGGAACAGCACCTCATCTTCCAATTAAGCACTTTACAGCCTTCTGGACTTAATATTGAGTTCAATGACTTTAGACCATGAACTGTCTCCTCTATCTTCACCCCTTTTAATCCCTTTTAACAAATTTATTTTTATTTTTTATCTACTTATTTTTATTTTCATTTTTTTTCATTTATTCGTTTTTTTATCCCCTTTTAGCCCTCTTTTTTTTTTTAAATCCCTTTTTTCAATCCTTTTTTCCCTCAACCACCACCCCTTCCCCTCACCCCACCCCCAAAACGGCCATTTGTTACTTGTTCCATGTTGTTCTTTCACAGAATGCTGACCCTTGTTCTGCTATTACCACATTCTGTTTTCTTACCTTTATACCACTAACAGCATCTTCTTTAGCCCTCACCATTACCATTAACACTCCCTTTGTCTTTTTGTCCATGACATCTTTGTTAATCTCTCCTTAGACCCCACCTATCGCTGGCCTTCTATCGTGCTTCACCTGCTCCACCGCCCCCTCCCTTAAACAGTATAAATCTCATCACATTTCTACTTCTCTTTAGCTTTGAAGAAGGATCATATGGACTCGAAACGTTAACTCTGTTTCCCTCTCCACAGATGCTTTCAGACCTGCTGAGTTTTTCGAGCATTTTCTGTTTTTATTTCAGATTCCCAACATCCGCAGTATTTTTTCTTTTATCTTAGTCCAAATAGATTCTTAATCCATAAAACATTCAGTAATATTACCACAAAGCACCCACTGCTGCTATAAAGGAGATGTTTCATAGCTTGTCTCTTCTTCTCACTCGACAATGTAATTTCAAGGCTTTTTACAAAACCTTGCTTCCTGGACCAAGCAAGCACTTTGCTGGTGTGGCTTGAAATAGATACTTCACAGCATACTCTTCAAGATCTCACATGGGCACCCCCATATAGCTTCAATCTTCAAATATATTTTCTCTCTTTTGATCTTTTAAAACCCATTGTTTTAAACTTTCTTTGAAACTCAAACTTTTCGAAATATAAGATCTTTCATGTTTTTATCTTGTCTTTGCTTTTGGGTCAGTAACATTTGATACCCTACTAATTGTTTACCTATGAACTCCTGCAAGATACAAACATTTTCCTTGATACCTTCTAACTCCCTTTGAAATTCAAGCAATCTCTCAACTTACCTACAAATGCAAACGTTAGCTCGTACATTTCCATTTCAAAATGCCTACTTTTACACCTAACCCTTTGATGATTTAAACCTTGCAGTCTGACTGTCTTCAGTTTAATTAAATTAGTCACATACACACAACACACACATACACAGCCCCCATAATTCTGCTTCAGTATCCCACAGTAATATTAGAGAAAATAAGATATTTCCTTTACACCTGTTTGACCAGGCTTTTGGTCATCTGCCCTAATCTCTTATGTATGCTTGCTGTCCCACTTTGTCAATGTTTCCATGAAGCACTTTGGAATGTTTCACCATGTTAAAGTTGCTATATAAATATGAGTTTTTGAAAGAGCTGTCACAGGCAGGCCAAGTGGCTTCCTTCTTCGGTGTATCAATGAGTTTGTTTCCTTCCCCTTCCCTGCTCTCTGCTGAACTGCAAGTGAGGATTGGTTCCTTAATCAACTGCAGCATCTTTACACTCAATCAATACTGAGCAGTAATACGGTACCACAATGGAAACGATGAGCTTCTCAATGCTTACAACTTTTCCCCTCTTTCAGTTGCATTTGGCAAAAAAAATGTTTTTTTTTTGTCAGATCTTCAATCATTTTGAGTTGTGGCCATGGATAACCATCTCTTCGAGTGTGCGCCAGGTTCGGAGTGGGTGCTGAAGCTGCCAACATTATCAACATTTTGGATGAGGTAGTTTTTCAGACGGGAGATGATCCAACTTGAGATTGTAGCTTTTTCTTTTGGAGGGGAAAGCCAATGATCAAAACATCTGCAAAAGAGATTTCAGAGTTTTCTTACAACCCTGGAGAGTAGATTTTAAGTCCTAGCTTGAGTAACTTTGCTGTACCTAGAATGTCAGAGAAGGGTATATTTAAGAAATTGGGCACAATGTTGTGGTTTCCATCGGAATTTTGAAAAGACTGCAATTCTAAATTCAGTTGTGGAGTTCCCTTTACTTCCACTCATTGGCTTCTTTCACAGTTTAAAATTAGCAATTATATTAAACTACACCACCATGAGCAGATTCTTTAGGCTAAGTTTTAAAAGTATTCTTCTAGTTGTTATTGATATGAAAAATGACAAAAAGAAGAAGACCCTGTAGCCCATCCAGCCTCTCAGCAATGTCTTCTGGGCTATAATAGAGATGCTTCCCACCCCACCTCTGAGCCAAGTTATCTCCTGGGTAAGACGAGAAACCAGATTAAAAATCTGGGACAGTTTGAGAAAATGGGATTTGGGAAATTCATCCCTGACTCCCCTCATCGATTGAAAGTAGCCATGATGATCACTCCGATTTTTTGCGAGAGGTGGTCTCCACCCCAGCTGGAAGCAGGTCCAATTCGTGTTTGAAGGAATTTGGTGAATGGTGTCCTCCACACAAGCTGGTGTCCTGTTCCAGAGGTTCACTGTTCTCTGGGAAAAGAACCACCTCCTGATATCTAATGACTTGAGCTTGGTGCCTATTAACAATCATATTGAAAACAAAGATCCAAATGCACCACACTTCTCAAAATGTTTACGTCCCATTGTATATGGATTTTGTTATGTTTGTTTTGAAGTCATATTACTGCTTTAGACCTCTTTCAAACACACTTGTGAAATAGAAAGTGTGCATTTTAATGTGATAGTTACAATGTTGACACACTAAATCCCCAATCAAGATATTTCCACTCATCTGTTTTGAACCCACCCTTAACTAACATGCACATGTAAGTTTGTCTGTATTGGAATAAACTATCTGACGCAGAGAACAAAAAAAAAGTTAGGTTTTCAAGCCTTTTCCACTCTAGCGGGTTGACCCTGATTGTCCATGAGCCAGGCTGTCATGTGGCAGGAGGAGAGTGGGAAAGAGAGGCCCAACATAAAGAGCAGGGGAGTTTCCTCGATGTCCTGGTCAATATTTATCCCTCAACCAACGTCGCTACAGCAGATTACCTTGGTCATTATCACATTACTGTTTTTGGGAGCCTGCTCTGTGCAAATTAGCTGCAGGATTTCCAAGATGACAACAGTGAGTACATTTCAAAGGTAGCTCATTGGCTGTGAAGCATTTTGGGATGTCCTGAGGTTGTGACAGGTGCTATAGAAATCCAAGTGTTTTTTCCTCTTAACATGAAGGGTTGAAAGTTGGGACAAATTATCTGAAGAAGGAGAAAAGATCAAGTACATTACTAATGCGGTTCTAACGTGTTAACCTTGAATACTTTATTCGTTTATGGGATGTGGGCTTCGCTGGCTAGGCCAGCATTTAATGCCAATGCCTAATTGCCCTTGAGAAGGTAGTGGTGAGCTGCCTCCTTGAACCACTGCAGTCCACATGGTGTAGGAACACTGCTGTGCAAAAACCATAGTGAGTCATCAAAGTTGAAAATGAAGGCACTTTATTCAGCGATGCAGTAAAAGTACCCAACTTAGTAGACAAATTAATTTAAAGCCATGCAGCGTAAATCACAAGCAAGTTGAACAGTGGTTGTCACTTAACACTTTGCACTCAGCATCCCTAGTGTTCCTGTTCAGTGAAGCAGTGGCATTTTTTTTATGCTGAGAGCAATAATTTCCTGGTTCATAAGTTCACCAATCAAATATTCCACTTGTCAAGGAACAAATCTACAAATAACAACAATGAGGCTGTCAATAAAAATAGAATGAGGCCAAACCCTAGTGGTGCATATTACATTTCGATGGATTTAATGTCATCTAAATGGTACTAAGGAGTTTTTGGTTCCAATAACCTGGCAGTCAGACATTGTCAAGGCCAAAAGGGCGAATGCAGAATATTAGCTGTGCTTTTTTTAAACTTCATCTTGGAAGTGTAGCATTTTGCTCTATTTGCATCTGCAGCTGTGGAATTGCTGCAATTTCAACCATGAAAGTGACTTCAGTATTTGAGTTAATTTGCAAAGACAAATGAGCCCTTTCTGTTACTTTCACTCGGCAAGGTGGCAGTGAGACATGAACAACACATCGTTCTGGGGAGTGAAGAAACTTGATAAGAAAGCAGTGGGTTAAGGGAAATGTGTTCTCTGCAAGTAGTGCCTATATGGGAAAGATTGTGAGTGATCACTGAGAAAACAACTGATTTAGTTAACAACAAAACAAAAAGTGCAAGGGTAACTTGGGTTTGGGAGTGTATTTTCAGTGCAAAGCACTTCCTAGCATGGATTTTTATTTTAGTTTATCTTTCACCACAATCTTTGATTTACTCTTCACTTCTTTGTTCATCTGCCACTTTGTGTCTTGGTTAGCTGTCAAAACTATTATAGGGATGAGGGCTCTGCATTGGTTTGAACGTCAGCTAATGCTAAGAGTGGACTAGATATTCATCTGAGGATATCCAGGCTAAGCCATACTACTTTCGAGCTTTCTGTTCTGAAACAGTGGCTAACATCGAATTGAATAGAGATGCTCCAGAATGCATGGCAACTATTAATCATGTCTTCAAGTGTAGGCTGACTGTCCTTAAATGGTGGAGCTGAGATGAGAAGGAAGATGATTCATGAAGATATCAATAACATGTGTGGGAGTATGTGTCCTGAAAGTGTTTGCTTTCAGTGAGCTTTGCTGTGGCTGAATAATTATGAGATGAATAGTTAATTGCACAAAGACTTGTGTCAGGCACTTTGACAATGACACACATCCTGTACGGAGTGGAACTGAATCTAATTCTGTTTTCACCAAGTGCTAATACAACTTGAGTCAAAATGGGGAAAAAATACGATTCGCACTGCATGATGCAGTTGTGAATGTTGCTGGATGAATATGTCATTTGTAATTTTACATGTTCTTCTTTTTGGCATTGCTACTGTCCTGAATGGTGGACCAACATCCCACCTCTATCATGTCCAAAATTGTATTCGAAGTTTCAATTACATTAATGTTGTGTTGTTTTTCTTTTCCCTGTTATCCTTAACAGTCACATATTGTATAATTAAATGTATTTTTGTTACATTTCAAATTGTTAACCATTGTACACACAGTTGGTTTCTAGTCTACTGTGTTAAATACTGACTTAGCTTCCTCGAATGTAGATTTATAATGAAATCCCATTTAACAGAAACCAGTTTCTATGGTAATTTGTATAAAAATGCTTATACTCCCATTGATGTCTGGGGGTACTTGCTGTTTATGTGCAGATTTTAAAAACAGGGAAGGAAACAGATTAGAAATTGTTTCCTGTTAATGGAATATTTGTATTCAATTGACCAGTAATGTAGCTTCTCTTCGCGCACATGTGTCCTATGCTAAGATTGGGTCAGTGTAACGACTGCCAATGCGCTATTCTGTTATCCTAGCTGGCAACTAGTTAGAAATATTAACCAAGTCGCACACCTAGAAAACCCCTATAGTAGTGAGGATCAGGCAAGTATTTCACTAGCACACTCACAAGCCAGTGTTTATGTGTGTGTGTGTGTGTGTGTGCATGCGCATGTGTGCTTTTTTTTCTGTGGTATTGATATTATTTTCCCCCACCTGCTGTTGACATTCCAAGAGCCTTTATGCTTCAGGTTGTCATTAGCTGCCTCCGTGGACAGGTATAAATGTGGACTACTTCACCAAAGACACCCAGGATCCAAGCCTGTGAAGCGATTTTGTACTTAAAGGCTGAAATTTTATTTTAAAATCTAGCTCCATTGTAAGTAAGAAAATGATATAGAGGAAAACTAAAGCAGGGAAACGACTTTTTAAATAAATATGAAGTAGAATGTTAAAGCTTTGATAAAGAGAAAAGATTTTTTGAATTCTTTTTGTGCAGGAGCTAAATTGCCATCACAGTCTTGGTCAGTGTCTAGTTTGTTTACTTGGTTCAGGATAGGTGTATTATCCAAATATTCTCAATTTTGAAAAAAAGGCTGGAAAAAAATGATAGTTTGCTTCATTCCAGCCTGCTTAAGGTGCAGGTTTAAGGTATGAGGCAATGTCTGATATAAAATCTAGCAGATAAATGGGACAACAGAGAAACAGGATAAATAATAGGGATTTTTTTTTTATGTCGGTCCAGTAGGAGCCAAGTCCATATGATGGCGTAGTGGTATTGTCGCTAGACTAATAATCCAGAGACCCAGAGTAATGCTCTGGGGACCTGGGTTCGAACCCCACCACAGCAGATGGTGGAATTTGAATTCAACAAAAACCTGGAAATAAACGTTGTTGATTGTTGTAAAAACCCACCTGGTTCACTAATGTCCTTTAGGGAAGGAAATCTACTGTCTTTACCTGGACTGGCCTACATGTGACTCCAGACCCACAGCAATGCAGTTGACTCTGAACAAGGGCAATTACGCCTAGCCAGCGATGCCCACATCCAATGAATAATAATAAAAAATTATATCCTATTTTCCTTTGGTTATATACATGCTTTTCAAGAATTGTAAATGGATAATTAGCTGTTTTTCACAAACGTGTTGCCCCCCCTCCCCTCTCCTCCTGCATCTATTTCAAAGGTAATCATATGAACTCTTCACTTGTTCCACAGTTTTTTTTTGCTGAGGGATATTTACAGTCAAGTTGTGTGAACAGGTTACATTGTTCTGGAGTAATTGCAGTTCAGAAGCAACTTACTGTCAAAAATTATTACATGACTGTAAATTTTACCGTAAACTGCTTGGAAAATTACATCTGGACTTTTAAAACCACTAGAACCTTGTAATTTGGATATTATAATTCATATTTAAATGAACCCTGAGCTAGATGGTTCTTTTGATACCAAATTTTCACTCTAGAGGTTGAAAAGGGAGCTGGACATGTTTTTGGGTCTGAATCCTGTCCCCATGACGGGGAAGTTCCTTGGGATTTTGACCAGGAACCCTCTTACCTGTCATTAATTAGCATGGAGCCAGGTTCCCTATCCAGTTTAGAACATTGGAAGGAGGGGGCTGGGTGGAGGCCCTTGAAGCTGGAGGTCTAATCGGAGGTCTCCCAGCTTGAGAGGAGCAGCAACTGCATTAAAGGGTGAGTCACTGAGAGGGTGCTTCAACGGGAAGATACCTTCTCACCAACCCTTTTTTAAAAAAAAATTAAATAAAAGAATTGAAAAAGTAGGCAGGTCACCACTGTGAGGGGTGGGGTTACAGGTTGAGCTTAATTGGCAGGCACCCACACCCAGGTAGACGAAGAGGGCCTTTAGGCCTGTTTGGAGCATTGACCCCTCAGCCTACCACTGGGTGGTGGCCTCCAGCCGGTTGAACTGAACTCCCACCCCCCACTTTGTTGGGAAACTGGAAAATTCCAAGTGGCCTCCTTTATGATAGTTAATGAACCTATCTGGCTGCTGACCTCATGTTCCTGACTTCAGCTGGGCATGAAAATCCTGCCCTATGTGCTCAGTGACGGAGTATATTTCTGGAAGGTCTCAGAATGGTAATAACAGTAATGTTCATAAATCTGAAGCTACAGGGAACTGATCTTCAGCTTTTGCTTTTGGCTGAATGTGTGTTTGTAAAATTGAGTGGAGTTTAAATCACAATATTGGAATAAATTGCACCTTGATAATAAGTTGTGTACATATGGAGGAGGGACTATTTTACTCCACACAGCCCCAATCCTTATAGTTTAAAGAACTTAATTTGGATGCTTGAAATCCCTGTAAAAGCTTGGGAGCTTGATTTGACCGTTTTTAATGCTATCAAGATATTTTTGAATCTCCCAATAGGCCATCCAAAGGGTTCTCCAGTTAAATTGCTGACTAAATAGATTGGTGGATGAAATACAGAAGGTAACAATTTTGGCTTTATGGAAGGAGGAAAGAATTTACATTTATATAGTGCTTTTCACATTTCAAAGTGCTTCACAGCCAGTGAAGTACTTTTGAAGTATAGTCACTGTTTTTTACAGGGAAACAAGAGATTTATGCAATCAGTATCCCACAGAAACCCCCACAAGGTCCCACAAGTCTAACAGTTTAAACAGAATAATAGTGGCATTGGAGCCAATGTTCTCGCTCAGCCTCGTGGCTGTGCAGCAACCCAGACGTTCCTGGGCAGGACAAGCACAAATCGATCACTTTGTTACCAGGCAGCCGGGGAAATTTTTCAAAGGTTCGTGTCCGTCAAATATGCCAAACACAACAAAAATATTAGAGGGAATGTTAATTGGAGCCCATATTTTTCTTACTGTTTGATGGCTGCGTCCTTTGTTGTAGCTTTTTCATGTTTATTTTTGTTTCTGGGCACCAGGTGTTGGTAGGGTCATGTGTTCTTTTATCTTGTCACTCACGATGCTCCTTTCCCTGTTTTAACTTCCAAAGGAAGGAAGATGATGAGTTTGAGAGATTCAGAGGGAAGTCCATCAATGCATATATATCCTGCTCTCATGCCCACATTTCTGTCCTCAACCTGCTGCATTGTTCCAGTGAAACCCAAGGCAAGCTTGAGAAACAGCACCTCATCTTCACTTTAAAGTCTCCTGGATTCAACATTGAATTCAACAACATCAGACCATGAACTCTGCCCTCCATTTTGTGTTTTTTTTCCCCTAGTGCCAGTCTGTATCTTGTTCTCATGTTTTGCTTTCAGATAGCACTGACCTTTATCTTCTATTACCATATTCTGCTATTTTGCTTTCAGACAGTACTGACCTTTGTTCTGCTATTAACACCTACTCTGGAGCAATGCTTTGTTCCTTTACTATTACTGTTCCCACTCTCTTTGCCTTTTGCCCCGTGACATCTTTGTGATTTAATCTCCCATGCCCTCTAACCTATACTTGACCTTCCCTTTTTGGTCCCCCTGACCGTCCCCCTTTTCCAACAGCATAAAACCCATCATATTTCTGCCTCTCTTCAGTTCGGAATAAGAGTCATATTGGACTCGAAACATTAACTCTGTTTTTCTCTCTCTTCAGATACTGCCAGACCCGCTGAGTTTGCCCAGCACTTTCTGTTTTTATATTAGACCAATTGCATATTCCCAATTTGGAATCCACTCCACAGCCGTCTTATGTTTACCAAGTGGACCAGCGTTTTATGGAGGGATGGAAATTGGTTTAATGATTCTGTTATTCCCATGTTAAATAGGCTTCTGTTATAATGCCGTCATTGACCTTTCCTGTGTGGGACTTATCACTTTGTATTTGGAGAAAGCTTATCGATGTAATGGATTCTTACTCTCAGGCAAGTGGCCGTTAATTTCAGTTCCAAGTTTCACAAGTGACAGAGGATGCAAATCCACTCACTATTTGGAACACATAAAGCAAAGATGGAGGAAAAAAAAGCAAAAATGTGCAATCCGCAATATAGAAAATGCTGAAAATGTATAGCCAGCTGATCAACATCTAATCTGATGAAGGGGTACAGTGCAAAACATAGACTCAGCTTGTAGCTGTTCTGATTTATCCAGCCTCAGAGTGGGTGCTGTTCGCTGTATTCGTCATCTCCAGCATTCCCCTTTTATTTTTTTTACACAGACGGTATATGAACATTCTAGAATCTGTGGCTTTAAGGTAATTAAACATTAAGCAAGGCAGTCTTGCTCGCACAAAACCGTCTGTGCCCTGTCATCTGTTCCAGCACAGATGCTTCATGAGTATACACTCCAACCAGACTCGGTGGATAAAACAGATTATGCAGATGCAAGTCAGTGAGGACAGAACCTAAGAATGAGGACACAGCAAGTCTGACTCATGCCATACAGTGTGATCATCCATCACTGTCCATAAATTCAGCATTAATTTTATTGATCCCAGTTGGTAACGAGCCACGAGGTTGGTTGGTTTGGCAATGGATGAGTCACCTGACTGCAGAGTTTGCTTCTGTGGTTGGTGTGGAGGCACAATGGAGTCCAAGCTTTAATATGCACCTAACCCCTGCTCCCTCAGGATTGTTTGTACACTCGGGTGTTAATAAAAAAAAACATTTTTCATTCTTAACTCTGATTAATACAGATCGCACCCAGCCAAACAGAATGTCCATACTCATCATGCAATCTTCCTTTATCCAAACAACCTATTCACTCAATTTTAAGTCACTCTAAAACAATACGCATTTATTTTACTCTTGCACATGTGGGAATAAGTTAATTTGAATCTGGACATTATTGAACTATTGTAGATTAACCGTCGGCTGGATTTTCAATTGCCTGTGAGGGTGGATGCTTTGAAAATAACACACTCAGATGGCGTGTCATCTGATTCACTGTAATTTTCAAACGGGGATGAGATGGCGGGGAAGGCATGAATCGACAAATCACACACCTCCCAATTAACTGGCTGTTGAGCTCTTTTAAGCTAATGGCCTTGGGGTTTGGGGAAGAGGATGAAATTTTCAAAGGTAAGAATGGGAAGAGCAAATGGTGTATGGCCCGTTCGTACCGGGAGCAAAGTGGGGAGCCATTATTTATTGTGGCTGCTGATGTCAGGTCTTGAAACAAAAAGGGAAAGTCAAAGCAAAGTCTTCATGTGGTGCCACAAAGTTGCCATCGCTCAAGCAATGCGGATTAAGTACCCGATGAGCGAGTGTTTGGACACTCGTTCAGACTATCTGCTTCCCTGCCTACTCCATTCTGCAAGGCAATAAGAAGCCCAGTAATGGCTGCTATCTGCCTTTGAGAATCTTCCTTCTGAGCCAGTTCTTGTCTCCAGGCGGTACCTGGTGCCATAATTGGATGCCACACTTACCTCTGGCCCAATTAGGACCTTTGTGAATCAAATGGCAATGCGCCAGTAACACTAATCCACAAGTGGTCCAGGTGTTGGGTTTCCAACCCTGGATTAAAAATCCAGGACATGGCTTTTCATTTATAATCCTATTTGTAAGTTACACACAGCATTATGTCTACTTTGGGCTTGCATAACCTTGTAGGTTTAAAGAATGAAATTTAATTAGTTTGGATCTGTGAACTTGGGTTGAATTTTGGCCACCGAGATGGGTAACTCAGTCCAGACCTGCCTCGATAAAAAGTACTCCAAAACGCACAATTTTCATTCTGGGCAGGGGGCGCGTGAGGGATAGAGTTGAGTCTGCTGACCCTAGAAGCAGAGAGTAAGCATTTGAGGGGGATGGGCAAGTGCTGAGATGGGCTGGTTAAGAGGCCTGCCAGGGTTCTCTAGAACATCATTCTGATTGCTTTACAAGTTGTTAGGCGCTCTTAGCCTCACCCCTCACGCTCTCACTCCCTCACCCCCTCACGCTCTCACTTCTCACAGCCTCACACACTCACCCCCGCACACTCGCCCTCAGCCTCACCCCTCACACCCTCGCCCCTCACACTCTCATCCTGAGCCTCACCTCTCACCGTCTCACCCCAAAAACCCTCACCTGCTCACAGTCACCCTCAGCCTCACCCCTCACGCCTTCACCCCTCACATCCTCACCCCTCACACACTGCCCCCTCACACTCTCACTCTCACTCCCTCACACTCCCTCAAACTCTCTCACACCCCCTCATCCCTCCACTCACCCCTTCACTCACCCTTCCACTCACCCTCTATGTTCCATGCCAACCCATCACCCTTAAAGGGCGTTTACAGATACTCCATAAATTTCTGACATCCACACTGTGGTTTAACGTGATTGTCAACTCTAGCTGGACATATTCCAGGAGACATCGGCAGAAGTGATGTCACGAAAAGGTCCCAGATGTGACGTCATGGAAAGCCAGCGGTGTGACATGAAAGCTATTTAAAAAACAAGCCCAATCATGTTTCAAAGCAGCTTCTTTGAAATTTTTCCAATATTTCAGTGGAACAAAATGTCAACCCTATGGAGTGTAAAAGTGTCCAGAAAGTCACATATGGACAGGTGTAATTAAATCAATATAGGGGGAAAAAATATTCCTCTCAAATCTGAGCGTTCCTCTTACCTTCCGCTCGAGAGCAGAGTTCTGCCACCGTCTTTCGAGCTCATGTCCTACTCGCATTTAGAAGATTTTTCCCCCCGGCATCAAGCAAAGCAGTGAGGGTGCAGGTCCTGCACGTGTGCACTTGCATTGTCAGCTGTCTGCATTAAAGATGGTACTGATCAAACAAACACAAGACAGCTTCCCCACCTGCTTCCCCTGCCCCCTTTGCTGTGCGTCTCCTCACTTCCCCCGCTCCCTTTGCTGTGTGTCTCCTCTCTCCTGCCCTCTTCGCCGCTGATATTGAGGCATGTGATGCCATCATTGTGCACATGCACTGGCCGGATACTGCAAACAAGCAGACGCGTTCCAATCTCCTGGAATGCTTTCCTTGGGACACCGAGAGATTGATGCCGGTCCTGGTAGTCTCCTGGCCATTCCGAGAGGTTTGGCAGAGTGCCTTGCAGCAGCCAAAGTGCGTTCTGTTTGAACTCAACACTGAGCTCAAATGGCCCTGCTGCGTTTGCCTTTCCCTCCTGTGAATCATGCCCCACCTTCTTTTCCCTCCTGGCAAAAATCGAATCTGTCAGAAATGGTGGCGTGACATCCACCATTTTTAAAGGTGTGTGGACTCTTCCCGACTCTACGAAAATCTGGCCTCATGTATTGAGCTACTGTGCAATATTAAGTTCCATTGGGTTTACAGACACAGGCCATTTGGCTGGTGTTAATGCTCCACATAAGCCTCCTCACTGTAGGTATTTCATCTCAGGCTACCTATCCTTCAATTCTTTTCTCTCTCATGTAATTTACTAACTCCCCCTAAAGGCATCGATGCTATTTTGCCTCAGTCAGTCTATATGGCAGCAAATTTCACATTCTCACCAGATTTTCTATGCTTAATATAGTTTTTTTTGTTGGAATAACATGACTAAAGTCAAGAATTTTTAATGTTTTTCACTTTTATGAGGTGATTTGGATGAAATAAGAAGTGGTTTGGAGTGCTGACCATTGACGGGCTAGATGTTGGAACCCGTGCTTATTTTACAGGCTTAGATAGGTATGTAAAGGCTCAATTTCTGGAACCAATGTCCTGGCCCAAAGGTGAGCTGAAATATGTTTGACCCAGAATGAGGCCAGTCAGTTTTTCAGGCAACCAGATTGATCACATGAGAAAGGAATTTGGAACCTTGAAAATGTTAATGAGGGGCCTAACACCCATTTTCGAACTCCTCAGGGAAATCGTTCTGCCCTGAGAGGAGCAGGCATCGGGATTGCACTGCTCCAGGTTTCCTGGTGTGAATGCGGCCTATCATGTGGCCACTACCAAACTGGTAAGTAATTTTGTGGAGCCAGAAGTGGCTCCACAGTGCTTCCGACAGCATGGCCCACTTCCAGATCTCCTTGTTTCCCCCTTCTACCCTGTTGATGGCAAGGTTAGGGGCTTAAAATTTGCTTTTGGGAGGGTTTTCCCAGAAGGAAAAAACATTTTGGACCAGTACTCTTATTTACCAGTTTTTACTGCTTTTCCATGCTGGGTTTAGATGTGTGCCAAGGCAGCAGGCACCTGCGATATTATTGACATGAAGACCTAGGCCCAATTTTGGGCCTCCTTGTTGAGGCATGTGAGCCTGCTGTGCAGCACTAATTCTGGGTCTGGATATTTGCTACCAACCAAAGTTGAAATATCAGGGCCAAAAATGCTCCGACCACTTTTCAGGAGTGTCACCCTTAAAGCACAGATCCCTAATGGCAAGTAAGAAAAACTTGAATTTATGTAGCACCTTTCATTACCACAGAGTGTCCCAAATGTGCTTTATAGCCAATGAAGTACTTTTTGTAATACAGGATATTTGGTAGTCAAGTTGCGTACAGCAAGATCCCATAATCAGCAATAACATAAAAGACCACCTAATCTGTTTTAGCGATGTTGCTTGTGAGGTAAATACTAGACAGGGCACTGGGACAACTTCCCCACTCTTCTTCATGTAGTGCCTTGGAATCTTTTGCTGCCACCTGGGCAACCTCGGTTTAACATCTCACCCGAGAGTTGGCATCTCTGACCGTGCAGCACTTCCTCAGTTCTGCACTGAGGTATCAGCCTGGGTCTTGTGCTGAAGTCTCTGGCGTGGGGCTGGAACCTCTGATTCGGAGGGGAGTGTGCTACTCATGGAGCCACTGCCGACATCACAAAGAGCACCTTAACCATTGTACTATTTACCACTAATTCCAGCCGGAATTAAAATGGAGCACGGACGACCATTTCTATGTTGAAAGCACAATAGTGATTATCATGCAGGTCAGCACACAAGATAAAATGCCAACTTCTACATCATTGGTTTATGTACAGTGGTAGGGAATGCACTCCCCATTGATTAGAATTGCGCACGTGCAAAATTAGGATTTTCCACAGAACCATATGTTTGCTCTATTCATTCTGAGGCTGTTGAGGAATTGCTTATCAAAAAGGAACGGTATACTGTTCTGTTGGTATACTGTGCCAGCTTTGTGTTGCTTCAGCCCACTTACTAGAATGAAGAGACATGGAGCTTGGAAATAAAACAATTATTTCCTTGGCACTGCGTGTGCTGATCAGAGAAAGTTATTTGGAAACGGCTTGGAGAAATTCAGCCGACTATAACTGTTAAATTAGTGACATTAAATCTCTGTGAAATAACTTATATCTCTTCACAAACTCCTCAAAATTGCTTTGGTGCTCAGTGGATTGCTGAGGAGAGATTGCCATGTGAAGGGAGCCAGGCATCTCAGCAAGTGGCGGGGAACAGATTGAGGATTAGGGAGGAATTATCAGCACCGGCATTTAAGATCTGACTAATATAAAATGGGCATATATTTCTTCAGTGCCTGAGAATTCATGGTCTAAACATGATCTGACTAGGTCTAATTTTACTTATGTATAATTTAGAACTTCTTGGTAACATCAGAGTCTGCTGTAAACCTGGAATATGCTATGGCAGATGGATCAGCACTATAGTAACTTTAGTTAACCCTTCTGTTACTGGTAGAAATCCTATTGCAGAATCTGCAGTATTTACAGTTAATCTGTCTGTCAGCTACAGCTGCCAGTGCACCAGGATTGCCCTCAAGTCTCTAGGGCTCTGCTGTGAGCAACCCAGGAGAAAAATCATTGGAAAAATAATAAATTAAAAAAAAAATGTTTTTTTTTTTGAACACTTCATTAGAAAAATATCAGACTGATGCTCAAGAGTCATCCAGTTGGGCAATGTAGAGTCGGTTGGCTTTCTAATTGATTGAGAAGGTGATGCTTCATGGCGATGGAAATATCAGGCAGCTGATGGCAGGTTGGAAGCAGGAGGTCATGTGCTTTCAGTTCCAGGAATATGACCAAGTTGGCAGGGTAACTAGGGTTGCCAACTGTGATCCAAGTGTATTCCTGGAGGTTTCATCACATGACTTGCCCCCATGCAACAGCCATTAGTTGGCCAACACATCCATCCTTGTGACACACTGCCTTCCAAGCCAATTGGAAAGCAAAAAGATTCACTATCCAACTGGATGATGCTTGACTGCCAGCCAAGCAGCCTTTTTTTTTTTAACCCATTTTCAGTATTTTTATATCTGGTAAAGAGGAATGTTCAAAGAAAATTAAAAAGAAACTATCTTTTTTTAGTGCCTCCATTGTTATTCTCTAGGGTTGCATGCAGCAGCATCCCGGAGATTGACCTTTAATTCCTGGAGACTCCAGGCCAATCCTGAAGGGTTGGCAACCCTAAGGGTAACTCTAGTGAAGTCCCAGCAGAAACAGATAATCTCAATCTGGCCTTGTGACCTGAGTTCAGTGAGCTGTAAGTGGCAGGGGAGAACATCACCAAATGTCATAGCAACATTTACTCAAATACATTGATTTTATTTACTGTTCCAAGGTTGTAGCTTGTTGTTCAGATGCCTGTGGCTTGTCCCTGGGGATAGTAAGTGGAGATCATTTTCAATAAGAAATGTGGCCAACATCTTGTCTACTCAGTGAAGTCATAGATGTACGCTGTAATGCAGGCTGACCAGAAATCATTCTACTTTAAGCACACTCTCTTTTTTATAGAAATGAACTGGTGGAAACATGCAGGTCTTTGGAGTCTTATCCACAGAACGTAGTATTTTTAAGCATTCTCAAAATCTTTGCTGAGGAAGTTTCAAGCACTAATGCAGTTTTTGGACTTGTGCTGGATCTTTATAAATGGAAATAAAGTCATGTTAATTAAGTTTAAAGAACCATGCCTTAACAGGTCTGTTAGTGAGCCAGAAAGCATTTAAATATAAAAAGCAAATAAACTATAGAGTAATTCAATATCTTAGTGCACATGCAGTTGAATAATGTTGAGTTTTTGTCAGATTTCGCTAACAGTAATGTGTATAAATGTAATTTTGTAACATTTCATTACAATGACGTAGAGTGCATTGTCGTTTTGGCATATGTACTCTTCACAGGTGCACCATGGAAAATGCTATTGCTCTTTTGCCTAGATAGCTTGGCTCTGCTACTCACTTATGGAATTCATTCAAATTAGCTGCAAAATGGCATTGTGTATTTAAATTACCCAGAATATGGTTATGATGTGGAACTTGCTATCACCCAGATGAGGCGAATAGCTTAGATGCATTTAAGGGGAAGCTAGGTAAGCAGACGAGGCAGAAAGGAATAGAAGGTCCTGCTGATACACTTAGATGATGAGGGGTGGGAGGAGGCTTGTGTAGAGCTTACATGCCAGAACAAACCAGTTGAATGGTCTGTTTGTGTTGTAAATCCTACCTAAAATTAGATGTCATTGGTTAGACCTCAGACTGGAGCAGAGAACACAATGTTGCATCCATGAATTAGCTGAAAAGTATCAGCAGGAGTGAGCCCTCAGGGCGTGCTTTTATTTAACAAGTATGTGGCTGAGTGCATGATTCTGTAATGCTCAGCTATATTTGAAACTCTAGAGTCTCTGACTTAACTCATTTTGGTAACAACAGAAACCCATATTTTGTGGATATAGAGAATTACTGCCAGATTCGTTGGGCAGAATTTTATGGCTGACATGCGGGTGGCGGAGCCCGCACGTCAGCGCTTAAAATGTCGCGTGAGCGTCCTGACGTCAGCACGCGGCATTGCGATATTTAGGTGGGCGGGCGCACTATGCAGCGCGACGTGCGCCCGCCATTAATTAAAGGCCTTGTTAAGGCCCTTAACTCAGCAAATGAAGCCGATTTTGTGGCGCCCGTGTGATCTTCGCCTTGGCGCACGGGCCCAACAGGCAGGCGGGTAAGTGACTTTTTAACAAACCTCATCCACAGGCGGGATATATGGGCTCAGAGGGGTTGTTAATGTTTTTTCTGAAGTATTTAATGCAGAAAATGTTTTAAACTTGCCTGTGTGATTGTTAGCAGCTCAGATCGATTTCCGATAGCTTTCTGTATACTTTGAAGCTTCAGCTCAGCATTCTGCAGACAGTATTCTTCATTGGGCCTGCAGCTTTCCGGAGGCCTCCATTTAGCCTGGGTTTGGGTTCTAACATCTCCACTGGAGGTAGATCCCCTGAAGAGGAAGGGAGGGATAGAATAAGGAGGCCAGGAGTGGACAATCAGCCTCCAGGGGAACCACCTTTGGGAGGCCAGGCGCAGGCACAAGGGGCGCAGGGCCAAGAGGTTGCCAAGGTGGAAGGGGCAGCAGAAAGACGCCACTATCCTGCTGCCAGGTTATACAGGCGGTGAAGCAGCTACCTCAATATGACTGAAGTGCAGTGCAGAAGGAGGCTCCGACTGTCAAGGGGGGCAGTCAACTATATCTGTCAGGTGATTGGCCCAGAGACCTCCCTTAACTGTGTGGGTGGACACCCCATGCCAGTGGCTCTGAAGGTCACAGTTGCCCTCAATTTCTTTGCATCTGGCTCCTTCCAGGGCTCAGTGGGTGATCTTTGCAGTCTCTCCCAAACAGCTGTCCACACTTGTGTCAAGCAGGTTACAGACACTCTGTTCAGATGTGCATTGACCTTCATCCACTTCCGCTGCGACCAGGCAAGTCAGACACAGCGGGCCAGAGGCTTTGCGGCCATTGCTGGCTTCCCCCGCGTCCAGGGTGCTATAGACTGTACACATGTGGCCATCAAGGCGCCAGCAGGTGAGCCCAGTGCCTTCGTCAACAGGAAGGGCTTCCACTCCATGAATGTGCAGATAGTGTGTGATCACAGGATGCAGATTCTGCAAGTCTGTGCAAGGTTCCCAGGCAGCTCCCATGACGCCTACATCCTCAGACACTCCCAGGTGCCGGGACTCTTCAGTGCTCCAGCCCGGCTGGATGAATGGCTGCTGGGTGACAAGGGCTACCCCCTCAGAAGGTGGCTCACGACGCCTCTCAGCCATCCAAGAACAGAAGCTGAGCAGCGCTACAATAGAAGCCACAGTACCACAAGGGCTGTGGCAGAGAGAGCCATCGGTCTTCTCAAGATGCGCTTCCGTTGCCTGGACCGCTCAGGGGGTGCACTCCAGTACCCCCAGATCGCGTCTCTGTGTTAGTGGTAGCATGCTGCGCTCTGCACAATCTTGCGCTGGAAAGGGGGGATGCAGTTGACGATGAAGACCTTGATGCAGTGGATGAGGCTGCACATGATGAATACAGCAGTGGCTCAGAGGATGAGGAAGCACAGGGTGATGATGAGGAGCAGCACGCCGACCCGCTACTACACCAAGGAGGCAGGGACACCCAGGACACTTTAATCCAACAAACCTTCAGCTAGCTCCACACACATGGATCAGCAGGACCAGCATTGCCTGGCGCTTCCACACGTGGCACTTAGGTGCTACATCTTCCAACTCATCAGCTGCAACTAAGGGCTTAGTACAGAAACATCAATGTCCACTCAAATACTCATGATATGTCTGTGAAACATACAAATGCAGCAAAAAGGGAACACCCTCAGCCATGGTCAGAAAAGTGGACTTTATTGCCACCAAAATAAAGCACAAACGTCGCTCTGACGCACATAATGATATATTCCCTAATCTAGAGCCAACATAAAATCACTAGTGACATACCCGTGGAGTGCCTAACATGCCTTATGCTTACGTTTTCGGGTGCTACATCTAGCTGCTGCTCCATCGCTCGGAGTGGCTTGTGAGACAGCCTGCTGACTCTGCAGTCCTGTTGGCCTCGATGACCTTGGCAGGCGTCCTCTGGCCCGTGGAGCCTGTGCTGGCCCCGCCTGGGAGGGAGTGGTCAGTTCCAGAACTGGCACCTCCCAAGTTGTCGCAGCCTCAACGGATACAACGGTCACTGACAGAGGAGCGGAGGAGCTGCTGCCCTCATCCGGAGTGTCCTGAGAGGAGCTCGCAGCGACGACAGGCAGCTGCTGCGCCGACGTGAGGTCACATTGGACCTCCCTGCTCACCGTAGATGGATGGGCACCGAGCGGCGACACTTGGTGCCCAGAACATCTCCACATTGCGAATGACCACCTGTGGCCATTAGCGCTGTGAGGGCTTGCAGGTCAGCGCGTAACCCAATCAGAAGATTCTCATTCCGCTGGAAGCCCCTCTCCATGAGAGTCGCCAATCTCTCAATGGAGGAAGCCTGAAGCTCTGTCCTGAGGTTCATGCCATCATTGACACTCTGCCTGGATTCCTCCACCACTGAGACCAGGTGAAGCACACGCTCATGCAACCCTGCCAGATGCTCCTGCACACCCTGCCGCTTGTCCTGCAGCTGCTGCATGGCTGACATCTCCAGAGGCACATCATCACTGTCGGACTTAGCATGTGCCTGGTCCCCTACAGTCCTCCGGCTGCTGGCACCATCGGCACTCTCTGTCCATGCCATCTCCTCCAGCGATTGTGAAGTGCCCTCTCCACTGTACCCCGGGACACTAGCCAACGTCATAATCCCCACCGAAGTGTTTGTCGCTGTGCTGGTGCCTGGTTCGCTGAAAGGATGTGACGCAAGTTGCAAGTCTTGGCCCTCAGGTGTGGAGGGGGGGCTCTGGACGTGTTGGGGGCGGCCATGTGGTGGTGATGCTGAAATTAACAACAAGGACAGTGCATCAGTTGGCGTTCAGTCAGTAGCACCTTTCATCCCTTTCCCCCCCAGCCTCATAAGTTGCTCACCCTTCAAGAACCTAAGGAGATGAACATTGGTGGGGTGGTAAATAGTCAAGAGGAGGCCCAAACATTACACGCGCATATAGACAGGCTGGTCAGATGGCCTAAGGAATGCCACATGGAATGTTTTGTGGATTAAAGTGCGGTTAAGCACTTGGGCAAGACAAGCAAGGTATGGGAATACATGAGTAATGGTAGGACCGTGGGAAGTCACGACGATTACAGGGACCTTGTTGGGCAGACCCGTTAAGGTAGCAGAACAGGAACATAAGGCATTTAACAAGGTCAAAGCCAGACTTGCCTTTATTAGCCGAGGAATAGAATGTAGGAAAAGGGAGGTCATGTTGCAAGTGCAGAAAACGCCGTCGAGGCCACAGCTACACTTCTGCGTTCAGTTGTGACCTGCGCTTAATGGGAGGGATGGCATTGGAATGGGGAGAATGCAGAGATTCCTGACCTGGATGCATGCTGGCCTGGAGAATTGGAGTGATGAGGGAACATTGCAAACACTTGCAACATTTGCCGTGGAGCACAGGGTATTGACAGGTCACATTATTGACCTTCATACAGTTATGAGGGGCATAGAATGGGTGGACAGAGGGCAACATTACCCCTTGGTGCCGGGATGACTAATATGGTGGCATTTATTTAAGTTGAGTGCCATGAGGTTGACAGGTGAGGTGCTGAGGACCTTTTAGACAGAGTAATGTGGGACACACTGGCTGAAAGGTTGGTGGAGGTACAAACCGTAAGATGCAATAAGTCTTTGGCTGTGCAGCAGTGATGCCATGGCATGTTAGGCCATGGGGATAGTGGTCACAAATGGGATAAGGCGACTTTGGAAGGTGCTAGAGACGTGCATCCTCAAGGAGCCGAGGGTCCTTTGTGTATGACCCACACGTCTGACTGTATCAGTCTGTGAATGAGCAGTGTTGCTGCATTAATGATTGCAGCAACCATCAGTGCTTTGGATGGTGGGGAGACAGAGTAGATGGGACTGAGGCCCTCAAATACCTGGCCGCTGCACCCCAGCCTCACCGACACCTGCCGACCTGGCCACCTGCCTCCTCCCCAGCTCCATGGCCTGCTCCTCGTAGGTGGTGAGGTGCTGCAGCACGGTGTGCCCACCACCAGTCCGCAAACGCTCCCGCATATTGCTCTCAGTTTTTGCCTGCAGAACAGAGAAGAGCATTTATTGGGGCTGATCGCTCATGTACTCTGCACGCGCACACTGCACCCCAACCACAGTGGCCCATCTGAGGCCTCCAGACTACTGTCCACACTACTGGTGCTCAGTCCCCAGAAGATAGTACGGCTGCTCCCAACCCTCTCCCCCAACAGCCACCTTGGACACATTCGGCGTCCGTCACTTTGAATAACACACGAGTCTTAGCGCCCATGGCAAGGAGGCGCAACTAGGTGCGGCGCCGAGGCCAGCAGATGGCTCTTGGCCACGACACCTTGAGGCTCCCCTTCCACTATCTCATCACCATCAATAAGACATGTGTTGGAGTTCTGAGTAGGTGTCTCGCTGCCTCCCCTGCAGGTTGCCTCCAGACTACTCAAATGTGACAAACATCAACATATGCTGCGGGGAGAACCCACCTTCTCTTCAACCACTAAGGCTGATGTAAGCATGGTCACTCTCTGTTTGTCCACCCAGCGTGCGCCCAATGCCCAATGCAGTAACGACACTAAGATGTGGTGGGGGGAGCCTCAAAGGCTAAGGCTACCTGCTGGGTAAAATGGCCAAGGCTGACATGGTACTCACCCTTTCAGAGCGCAGCAAATCATTGAAGCGCTTGTGGCACTGTGTTCCTCTGTGCCGCACAGCATCTTGACAGCTGACAGCCTCCGCCACCTCCTGCCACACCTGCCTGGTGACGTGGGGGGCCCTCCTCCTCCCATCCTCTGGAAACAACACCTCCTGATGGTTGGACACCTCTTCCAGCAGGACAGCAAGGCAGGCATCGGAGAACTGAGGGGCACAGTGGCCCCCCGCTAGCCTACCCTGTAGCCTGCACCCCTCCTCCTCCTCTGCCCTCACCTCTTGTGCTGCCTGGTGACTGGCCATGGTCAACTGCCTATAGGAGGCTGCCTGGCCTTTCTTTATACAGACTGTCGATTCCTCATTGGAACCGGCGGCCTGAACATGCCCTCCGCCGATTTAATTTTCCCGCTGAACATGGGAGTCTGAAACGCGCTGGGCCCGCCTGCGAAAAACGCACCCCCACCTAAAACACAAAATTCAGCCCATTAGCTCTGTTTCTGCCCCGCTAAATGGGTGTCGCTAGTTTAGTACATTTGGAAGTCAGAAAGGTAGGAGTATAAAAGCATTAGTAGGGTCAAAGTTGGTTGAGGAAATTGGGGTGAAATGGAGACACAAGTGCAATTATCATACACCAATCATTAAAAGTAGCAGCACTGGTCAATAAGGCCATTTTGTAAAAAAAGACAAAGTGCTAGGGTTCATTTCTATAGGGGGTAGAATTGAAAACCAGAGAAGTTACATTAAACTTGGATCAAATCTTGGTTAGACCACAATTCCGGTCTCCATATTATAAAACGGATGTAGATGTACTGGAGAACATGTAAAAAAGAATCTACAAGGATGATATCAGAATTGAGAAGTTGTATTTATCAAGAAACGTTGGATAGGCTGGGGCTTTTTTCTCTAGAAAAGAGAAGACTGAAGAGTGATCTGATAGTGGTTTTTAGTATTATGAAGGGTTTGATGGAATAGATGTAGAAAACATGTTTCCGTTTGCGGCTGAGACCAAAACTAGGACCCATACATATAGGGGAGTCACCAATAAATCCAACAGTTAATTCAGGAGCAACTACTTTACCCAGAGAGTGATGGGAATGTAGAATTCGCTACCACTGAGTGTAGTTGAGGTGAGTAACACTGATGCACTTGAGAAGCTAGATTAACACATGAGGAGAAAGGATATGTTGATTGGGTTGAAAGTAAAGGGATTGGAGAAGGTTCACGTGGAGCACAAACGCTGGAAAGGACCTGTTGGGCCAAGTGGTCTGTTTCTATACTATAAATATATTTTAATTGTAAAACGGAGTAAAATGTTCTCAACCACCATCTTATCGCAAACAGTGTTGAGGTAAGTGTTGGCATGAATGTGAGAGATATGGTACTGCTGTCAGCTACAGGAACTACAACATGTTACTGTACCTTGAGAAAGTAAAATTATTTCACGGAACAGTTTGGTGGCCGAGTTGTAAGGATAATTGTTTGAGAGTGAAAACTGAATTCTCGGAGCCAATAGGTTTGTAAAATGGTGAATAGTAATCTGGAAGCAGTAGTGTAAAGCAATATCAGGATATGTTAGAAGTTAGGGTTCCCATCTCTTGCCAAAATGCAAAGTTGGAAAGCGGCAGGATGATTTGAGTTCTGATGTTTGTTTTGTTGCTATTACAAATTAATTCAAATCCTTGGTGATTTTAGCAAGTAACGCATGAACAGAAGTAAGTAGAAAAGCAAAAATGAGAAAAAGAATGGCTTTTGCCACCTGGTTTACATTTTAGAAATTTGCAGACACATTACTCAAAATACCAACTTTGTCAGGATAAAAACAGGACACGTAGCAGATAGGTGAAGGTGTGGCATTGGCTAGAACTGACAGTTTTTCACATTACTCAGCTCTGTTGTCGCAGTTAACATGACGACTGACCTGTGGGCTTTGATACACCTAATAAGATCTCATAGGCCACAGAATGGGGAACCAGCTAGAGCTCCAGACAGAGAATTAACTGAGACCCAGTACAAAACTAGGCAAGTACCACCATTGGGAAATAATGGAATCTCAGCCTAAATTTTTTAGGATGGTGGGGGCTCGCATCCCCACTGATTCCAACAGCCCCTCTGCCATTTTACGCTCTAACAAGCGTTAATTGGCATTAGGTGGGACTTCTACCACTCACTTGGGAGGAAGACCTGCCTTAGAGAGCTGCCGGTCAATCTGATTGGCCGGTGACTCTCCAGCCTCTCCAGCAACAGCGCTGCAATGGCTGGATGAAGAACTGCACCAGGAGGCCTGAGACCAAGTCCGGGGAGCCGAGGAAAAGGTAAGTGTCAGGGGTCCCAGGGTGGGGAAGGCCTGGGGGGTTGTGAGGGGGATGATTGGAGTTCCGGGGGGGGGAAGCCAGGGAGGGAGGTCTGGAATCAATCGGCCTTCAGGGAAGGCATTCCCAATCAGAAGGGGGCTTCTGATGGAGGCGCTACCCCCTCCCCCCACCTCCCCCCACCTCCCCCAAACTTCTCACCCCAGATCTAACTTGGATTAATTTTGGGCTTCCCCCACGGAGCTTCAATGCTCCCTCCTTCCAGCCTAAAAATTGAGGTTGGGGGGAAATGGTCCTTAAGAGGCCATTAGTTGGCTACTGAAGGGCCTCGATTGGGGCAAGAGTGGGCTTCCCATCCGAGGTCCTGCTTGTCCCAGTGTAAAATCACTGCGAGGTCAGAGTGGGCAGGAACCCAGAGAGAATTCTGTCCTTGCAATTTCATGCTCCCCCTGCCCCCACCTAAAAACCCACTGTGTGTGGGAGGGCTGAGGGGCTGGGGGGCGGGAGAGGATGGAGTGTAAAATTCAGGCCTTCATCACCCGACCTCCCTCTCTCACAGAAAACTACATAGTCACTTTTGAACTCTTTCCAAACATCCACAGCTGATGCTGTATTGGTAACAGTGGTATGACTTAACCTGAGCAGTAGTTTATAAGGTGTGATTGAGGATTATAATTACTCCAGTTAGGGAGAAGTGGTGGCTACTTTTCTTCGTCAGTTCTCCCTCAATATAGGTGTTCACTGTTGAATCTTCTACAGTAAGAATGGTTCAAATCCTTGGTTATAGGCCTAAAAACAAGTATTTGCAGCAATAATTTGTCCAATCAAGTTTTCTTCCCCTGCCTACCAAATCATGATACGTATATAACTTCAGTCTCATCACAAGCTTCTATTGTCTCTGGGTTAATGGCTCATCCTGCAGACTTTAAAACTAATGGCCTTACTAACTGTGATCATGTTTCAAAACATTACCCTCTTTATGAATTTAATTAGAGGAATGAATGTAACCAGGGCCTAACAGAGTTAAGGCATTAAATGTCGTCTACCAAGGCCCAATATTATAAGCTAATCAAAGAGTTTGTAGATTGAACAAAGGAATAAACGGAATACTTATTAGACTGGAAAAGCCCATTATCAAATATAGCAGTTAAGGTAAACCAACTGTTCCAGGGAAAAACTGCAATTTTAAATTCTTTCATACCGGTTTCCCCAAATACAGAATGACAGAATCTTAACGGCATGGAAGGAGGCCATTTGGCCCATCATGTCTGCACCTGCTCTCCAAATGAGCATTATGACCTAGTGCCTTGCCCTGCCTTTTCCCTGTACCCTTGCACGTTGTTTCTAATCAAATAATCATCTGATGTCCTTTTGAACACCTCCTATATTATAATCAGGAATTGGTGAAGGATACAATTTTTACTCTGTCTAACATTTATTTGCAGAGTGAAACATTACAAGTATACACCTCCTAATTCAACCATACCCCAGTTTCAGTGAGTATCTCTTTATATCTGCTCAAGGGAAACCCCAATTAATGCTGACTACCAGCATATATTTAAACACGATTGATGTAAAATTAATATTATTCACCCACATTTCCTTTACAACTACCAGTAAGTTAATTCAAGGTACCAATGGAATAGCTACTGTTTCTGGCCGATGATTTAATTGCCTATGTATGGCTGATGAACTGAAGTTGACCACTATTCAAAAATGATTATATTGTCATGGAGGTTAAATCATAAAGTAGAATATCACCCTGAAAAAAAGTAACCATTACTCCTAAAGAACCACACGTGGCAAGAAGTTCAGATTTTGGGATGCAACCTGAGGCATCAGCTCCCAAGATTAATTTTTAACATTTCTAATGCCGAAGTAACCAAGATATCAAATCCCTAAACAGGTGCCTTTAACATAATGTTACAACATAAGTCGGAGAAGAGTAGCTCGGAGATTTCTTTTTTGCAACTAGGGTCGGTTATGTGCTGGAGTGATGAACGAAACCAAATGTTCTTGGACTTTTCAATTTTATTTAATTGTGGCAGTAACTTTTTATTACTCAATAGAATGTTGTGAGGCATGAGTTATATGAGAAAATTATTGCCAAGTTTTTTTTTTATTGCTCATACCTTACTTGTATTTCATTTTTTGTATAAATTGAGCCATTGGTCTGCGCCTACCAAATTGACTGGTAGCTGATTTATTTGCTTCCTTTAGCTGTGTTGCATACATTTCAAATATGAATCATAAGTAAAATCAGTAATGGGAATTTCCAACGTATTAAGACTGTTTACAGCGTTGGTGCCATATTTGATCCCAAGATCAGCTCCTGACCACACATCGTGCCACCACTGAGAAGGAGCACACGAGTTTGGGAACAGCTTCAGGGTTAAAGGTGCTGAAATTGACAGCACTTTGGGAAGCCAGCTCCAACATGCTGCCTTCTGCATTTTGCTGCAGTGTCTTCAGCTGTGTATGAGACACAGGAGAATTTCAATATCTTAATCATTCACTCACGCCAATATTAGTATGGATTTTGGAACTTAACTGTGGGTGCATGGGTTTCCTGAGCTCCCTGGAACTCACCAGTGAACACATGGAAAGGTGCCAGTAATTATTAAAAGCTTCCCGGTGGTGTTTTGTTTGGGAATTGAGGCAGGGAGCGATGAGTGAGAAGTGGAAGCACCTCGAGTCAAGAATCCACATCTGTGCCCCTTTTGTCATCATCTCTATCGTAGCCCACCTGGAATTCCCTACCAGCAGTGATCTAGAGAGTTCTTTGCTGCAGATCAGTGGGGCAATGAATATCCAAGCCTAGGGTTTCATCAACCCTATTTAAGGTGGTGTTTGTAATGTGTAAACCATTGATGAATGTCTCTAAGCATTTGTTTGCATGGCTCATCAAATGCAGCAATCAATGCTTGAGATGGACTTCTCCTATACTCTACAACAGTGTAGCTGGAAAGCCTGCCTGTACATTGCACATTCTTTACTGCTGCACCAGAAGTATCTTCTCAATTGATGGCCCCCGAGATTTTGCATCTTTTTCCAACCAAACAGTGCTTGGAGTGTCCTGCACCCTCTGATGTGGACTCTCCACTGCTGCCCCTTTCTCCATCATCTGCTCTTACTTGTTTGTGATGTGTGAAAGACCAACTATCTCCTTACTAGTCCCACCAATGTGAGAGTATCTGAGCTGGTGCATAGTCTGCATGGCCTGTGAGAGTGAACCCTCTGAGGAGTTACCGTTATTCTTCTGCATTGCCTGCTGTGGAGTGCTTGATGGCTCTGTGGGAGATTAAATACATGAATGAGAACTGTCATGGGAACATAAATTGAGTGTTTTACACCATATTGCTCCCCACTAGGCAACCACCACCTCTGATGGCCAAGCACACCGGGGCTCCACTGATGACCAACACAACTTTTGGCTATGAGATGGCCGGATGGCCACCTCTGGTTCTCTGCCTCTCCCTCGTACTCAGTCCTCTCCTCCTAGAAGGAGGGAAAGAAGAGAATTTATGAGTTGAGAGTAATGTCATGTATTCAACAGATGGATGGAGAGAACATTTCTTGATTCTTGAGGGTGACTACGAGAGGCATAAAGATGATGGTGTCAGTGTGAGTGGACAGGTGGGAATGTGAGGAAGTGTACAGACAGAAGGACAGTTGCGCTTGTGAAACAAATCAGCGTGAGGGGTGATGTGCTGGAGTAGGTTGGAGAAAGCAGAGTGAGGAGGTTGAGGTGATGAAAACATCAGGATATAGTTGAATGGACATCCATGCTCCCCTTTCCTGCTGTGTTTAGATTATTAAACCCCTTTCAGTATTGAATCCAGAAGCATGGCACCATAGTGCTGCTACTGACCACCTCTACCTCCACCTACATCTTTGTTTCACTGACAGGCTTCTTCCTTTCGACAGTAGGGAAAAGTGTCTCCCTGCTGGGCTTTACAGTCCTCACCATCACACCCAGAGGAGCAGCCTTTATTCTGTCAGTAACTTTTGTTCAAATCCCAAATCTAGGATCCATCAATTGTCTCTTTGTAGTGTCCCTTTAAATACTGGAGTTGAAATTGGCATATGCTGGTCATCATCAGGCCCATCCAATCTAATTGGTCAGAAAACTCAGAAACAATATGGTAATGCA
Organism: Cetorhinus maximus; assembly: GCF_964194155.1. Lineage (NCBI taxonomy): Eukaryota > Metazoa > Chordata > Chondrichthyes > Lamniformes > Cetorhinidae > Cetorhinus > Cetorhinus maximus. Next base: position 51,430,097 of record NC_135899.1, read on the forward strand.
GTGGATACATTAAAAAGCCACTGACGGATGCGCTCCACTTACTTCCAGGTTTCCATGTAATCCTGGATCCCACACTGCCCCTCTTCCAGCAAGCTGTCAATGAAATGGCCAGCCTGCAGATTGGGAAGCCAGCTCACAGGGTACCGGGGCTATCAGGGATTGCTGTGAATTTATAATCTAATTTTGAAGTAATGCCTGTTGTGAATACGTGCATCTATCTAAGAGTGTGAGAAACTATGATAGGAACGCATCATTTCAGTTCATCATTCTCAGACTTGCTCTTTCATTTCCTCCTGCTTTCTGTACCAAACACAGAATTGCTCTGTTACTGCTGAATTAGGAATGTGGCCAGTTTGCTCTCCAAATGCCCTGGCTGATTTTTCCAGAAGGCAAGCTTATTCCTAGGTTAACTCTCCAATTGAACAAGCTGTTCCTGAACCTATATTTAGCCGGATACATCATGAGTTTATCATCTTGTCCAAAGTACAATAATTTTTTAATATCCAATTTTAATGCAAAATACCCCTCTTGAACCATTATATTTTTAAATAGAACCAGTTTAGTTGTTTTGCCTTCATCTGGTAAGCTCAGTTCTAAAGCCTGGATCTGTTTATTACCTGTTCTCAAACTGTTTTTACTGTCTGTGTGTAAGACGCATCCTGTTTGTGCACATGAAATCTCTTTTGTGTCTCAGTGGACAGTCAAAAACACGATATTCTCTGTATTGTTAAATGGTAATGCAGCCTATATTGTTACATCCAGGATGGGAGAGTGCGCGAATTATCAAGCCCCACTACTCTGCAGACCGTAGCATTAATTTAAATGTTTAATTTTCTCACTGAAATGGTCAATTGTTTACCTATACTTTGACTACCCAGAGAAAAGAGACTCTGACCAGGCTTGTTTCAAGAAACTCAGAATGATTAATTTATTATAAAACAAAACTCCTTTTAAACAAGTTTCAAGAGCTGGTTGACATGCAATTGTAATCTGGAAGTGCAACTAATCAAGCCTTTTAAACTTCTCCAGCGTACGCACAGACACACGTACACAGACAAACAAAAGACGTACAGGTAGTCTATGCAGAATTGGGTGGATGGAAATAGAAACTTCCTAAGAAAAAAAATTGAAGTTCACAGAGGTTTGGGGCTGTCGTTCTGAAGTTCCCCCAGGTGAAGACGTGCTGCTGGGCCCAGTAGATGTTGGGAAGTTCACCAACGATGCTTCAGTGTGGAGGAGAGTATAGCTGGACCAATTCTTCCTGCCTTAGCTAGCAAGTCCAAAATTATGCAGACAAACTGCTCTCAGATGAGGATTATTTAGCTACAGGTCAAGAACCACGCACAGTTTCACAAAGCAGAGAGTGAGGGAGAGCCAGTCAGGGTACCCTTCTGTTCTCAGCCTTTCCCCAAGAAGACTGAAAGCAAAACCACAGGTTCAAACTTAAGGTTTGCCTCTGCCATGTGATTGCCTTTTGGTCTTTCAGCTTTTCATTAATTAAAGTCCTTTGCAGTTCAAAACAAATAAACAATTCCTTCTCAAGTATCATATAGCTCAGGTGATTGCTTGGAAGAGGCCTGCTTGTTGACAATTCCATGGTGAACTTATGACCCTTTGAAAAAAAACCTCTCAGGCAGCCTCCAATGTCCAAATAATGCAATGTCCTTCCATATTTTAAGAAGCACAATCCAGTTTAAAGAGACATGATTCTAACAGTGTTCTCTATGTTATATGGCAATACAGCCTATGGTAAAGCAAAATTTTCCAAGTGAAAAGTTAAATACATATATGCAACATAACTGCTTAACAGTTGGGATATGTATCAGAAATGCTAGTTGTACTATGGCAGTGAAACTATGAATAAGGACGGCAAAGGAAAGTCACTGAAAAGCAGATTTAAAGGGAAAGGAATCATAGAACCTTGCAGCACAGAAGGAGGGCATATGACCCATTGTTCCTTGCCTGATGCTACATACGTCATATAGTTACAAGATTGAGAGAGAATCACAGAATCTTTACAGTACAGAAGGAAGTCAGTCAGCCCATCGAGTCTACACTGGCTCTCTGAAAGGGCATTCTACCTAATCTCGCTCCCCTGCCTTATCCCTGTAACCTTGCACATTCTTTCTTTTCAGATAACAATCCAATTCCTTTGTAAGGCAAGGGACCAGAGGTTTAAACTATTAAAAGCTAAGTTTAGGATACCAGCAGGTGATTTTTCACACTGAGTGATCAACATGTAGAATGGAATTTGGATAGATTAGTGGCAATGAAAACCCTGGATTCTGGTTGCTGAGGTAGGGGTAATTTCAGGAGCTTGTGGATAGATGAACTAAAATGGGTTGAATGACCTCCCTTCCTCATCAGTATCTTCTGAAGAGGGTAGTCTTGAATTCACTAGCAAAATGGCAAATTATGGACACTGAAATGTGTGGGCAAAGATAGCCCAAAGATTAACAGGTGTCCCGTTTTCCCTAAGTTTTGTAGAAATGCTTCAAAGAGAATATCCCTTCCTCTAAATAACATGTAGAAGTATTTCATTAAAGATGACCCATAACAAAGGGATAACAAAGGAACCCATAACAAAGGGATAACAAAGGAATCACAACAAAGATGACCCATAACAAATAGTAACAGGGGAGGTGATGGCGTAGTGGTATTGTCACTGGACTAATCATCCAGAGACCCAGGGTAATGCTCTGGGGACCCAGGTTCAAATCCCACCATCTAATGATGACCATGAAACCATTGTCAATTGTTGTAAAAACCCATCTGGTTCATTAATGTCCTGTCCTTTCCTTTAGGGAAGGAAATTTGCTGCCCTTACCCGGTCTGGCCTATATGTGATTCCTCCAGACCCACAGCAATGTGGTTGACTCTTAAAATTAGGGATGGGCAATAAAAGCTGGCCTAGCCAGTGATGCCCAGATCCCATCAATGAATTAAAAAAAAGGTTAGAGCAAGGAAGTTTGGGAATGGAATTGCAAAGCTGAGCCCTGGCTGCATCAGCTGTGGACTCTCACATTCACTATTCATGGTAAATTATTTTTAAAGATTTGGTATACATTGAATGCTGTGATTTATTTAAGAATCAACTACATTTGATGCAGACCACACATGGTGAGAGAATGGTCTCTAAAATAATAATTTTACAATGTGTTTAGAAACCTGCAGAATTTTGGGTTGTGCACATTGAATTTAAGATAACCCCACATTATAAGAAGAGAGTTCACATTGATCATAACACAAGTTCTTTGATTAATCTTTAGAATGTCTAGGAGCACTGTTTGGGATAATTTGTTGGCCTTTGAATTTTCACTTGCATTCAAATAAGTCAGGTGCTTGCCCATTTTTCCCACTTGAAGTATTGAACCTTTACACTCATCCATTGTTGGCTTATTTCCACATACGAAAAAAAAGCGATGTAAAAGTAAGGAAATACTTCAGTGCCTTATCCACTAAATTTGAACAAATCCACCAGAATGCTGTCATATTTTCATCATTCTTACACATCTAGATGGATAAGCCACCATGTCAAAAACAATTATTTAAATTATTATATCTGAGAAAGTGGAGAAGGTTCTGACAAAGGAGGAAGACTAGAACATTCCAAGTTCATTAATCTGAAATTCAAGGACATAATACAGCTGGCAAATAAACTAGGAAGAACATCCCCACGGTCCCAGAATCTTCCATAGGATTACCTCGCAAAAGGCTGTGGTGGCTATGGAAGATTTGGAAGGACAGTTTAGTCACAGAGGTCAAAGGTTCTCCTGTTCAATTCGGCCTGTCAAAAGTAAGGAGGAGATGCAAGGGGCGGGGTTGTGCTTTGAAAATTCACAGCAAAAACCCTGTAATGGATTCTTGGCAGACTGATTACATTAGTTTCTCAGTTATTGCATTCTTGGGCATAATTATCCAGCAATTCGCTGTACAATGAATCTACAGACTGCACTAGGCTGTAAGCAGCTAAACTCCTCCATGTAGCACAGGGACTTTCACTTAAAGCTGCTTAGTGCCTGCTTATTTTCAACCTGCGGGATTATAGTAGCAGCAATTGCGCCATTTCAGCTAGTGGCTACGACCCTTTGGAGGTTGCTACTGGTTTAACCTTATTCACAAAATAGTAGGTCGAGTGGTCATAATAAAGCAAATTATTAATGATTTAACTATGCACAAAGGTATCTTTATTTGGCTTTGAAGTCTGGTTGGATATAGCCTTAGTGTACATCACTCATTTTAATTCTTCTTTGAAAATAAATTATTATTTCTAAATAAAACTTGACAAAAGCTCCGCTTGAGATTCCTCCAACCCTACTTCATCAAACCCTATCAGCCTATCCTTCTATTCCCTTTTCAGTCATGTGTCTACCTAGCTTCCTCTTTACTGTGCCTATTGTAGTATAAGGGTGTTCAGGTTAGTAAGGGTTAATGGGGGACTGGAGAACAGTTACGCCTGCAGTGTGATGTAGCAATTCACATGATAGTAAACTGTGTGTAAAAGTGTCTGGAAGAAGCCAGCATGGAGACAGCACCCATGCAGGGCTGTACCTTGGATATGTATATAATTATGGGCTAACAAAAAACGGTTTATGTTCAACCAAAAAAGCCGCCAGACCTCTTAGTGAGGCATCAAACAACCTTACAACACCTATATTATTCACCTCAATCACTCCTGAGCTGTTGGCTGGTATCCCACATTCTCCCCACTCTCTGGGAAAAGAAATTCTTCCTGAATTTCCTGTTGAATTTACTAGTGACAATATTATCTTTATGGCTCCTAGTTTTGGAATCCCCACATCTGCTTATCTCTCAGCCTTTTCTTTTTAAATAAAGAACCCCATCCTGTTCAATCTTCCCCAGGTAAATGCATCCTCTCAGTTCTCATGTGTGAGCCAACAAAAAGCCTCATAAAGCTAACCTGCAGAAGGAGGCAAATTCTCTCCTTACCTGACATTTTGGTAGGTGAAGCTCTGGCGGCATTTGTTGGTTGGCAATCAAAACCAAGACTCCTGGCCAACATTCCCTTCTGACCTCATGAGCAATGAGGCCAAATATGGTACCCCATAACCTGACAGCATTAAAGTCAGTGCAACATGATCACCAAATCTGGTAACTTCCTGGCCTGCTGTCTCGGCTAATAAATGGATAAATTTGCTGAACAGCTAAGATTAGCCGGCTAGTACCTCTCCAAATGAATTGAGATACCGTTCCATAGTAGGGGCATGGTTAGATTTATCATATGTTTTACAGTCTTCAGAGATTTCTGTTGACACTGGTATATAGATATTTTATACTTCAGCTAAGGGGATAAACAAATAACCTATCTGAGACATGGAACAGATTTACTTTATATGTGTCATGGCCACGGATCCTATCTCTCTAAATTACTTATGGACACACTGAACTTTTAAGTAAGACGTGTTTTTATTTAAAAAAAACATACAAGCAAAAGCTGGCTGAGACTGTAAGGTAATCACTTGCTAGAAAATTCTTATGTGGATTACTTGATCAACTAGTTTAGAGAGAGAATGGAATGTCACATCTAAGAACTGTGACACGGCTTACTTCAGACAGGTACTTCAAAGGAAAAGATATAACACACAGTGAATGGTAATCTTCTGTGGATGTGAAGATAATGAAAAATTATTACCATTTTAGCTGAAACCACCACCTGTTGAGTTATATTCCAGACTGTGAACGTGAACTGACTTGAAAAGGAAACAGACCTAGGCGAAACACATGCTTGGTTTTCCCTTCCAGGAATACACAAGAAAGTGGGTTTTAAAAAGCCAATTGCAACCCCAGTTTTATGTGCTAGCCTGGTGTTCTGTTCTGACATGTGTGTGCTGTGAAGGTCACAGCTGAAAAACACCAACTGGGCATCCCTGCACTTGCAGGTTATCAAAAACTCTTTCTTTCTCTCTGATTGCTGGAAGCAAGTCACAAGTCAACAAAGCCACAGTTGAAAAGGAAACAGGACAACTCCTTTCAGCTCACCTGCAGAAGCAAGAATCTCCAACCCAACTACTCAACTGCCAAAGTCATCACTCCAACTTAATGGCCGCAGCGTTTCACCATCTACTCCTCACGGACAAACCAAAGGACTGATTCAAATATCTTTTTAACTTATAGTTTTGAGCTCAATTTCTCATTTCTAATCTGTGTGTATGTGCGTTGCGTTTTTATTATTTTTTTCTCACCTTTTAATAATAAACTTACCCTTTCTTTAACTGAAGACAGCCTGGTTAAATTGGCTCCTTTTAAAACATAAATATATTTGGACTGGGAAAAGGTATCCACGAGGGGAGGGAGCCTTTTAAAATTAACCTTGTTGCGACCAACCGAGGGAGCCGAATAAAGAAGGGGAGCCAGTTCATCCCTCCTCACCCGGGAGCATAACAAACTGGGGGACCAGTCATAAAGTATGCCTTTTCTTAATAAAAGAATAAGGAGACACGGGATTGCCCCAGTGCCATAAAACCAAAAACAAATCAAAGTGCCCTCTTTTTAGAGGGGCATAATTAATGAAAGAGCTAAAGCATTTTTAAAAAACTTGCAAACTTCAGTAGTACAAAAGCAAAATATTGCAGATGCTGGAATTCTTTAAAAAACCAGAAAATGCCAGAAATGCTCAGTAGGCCAGGCAGCATCTGTGGAGAGAGAAACAGAGTTAACATTTCATCAGAACTGGAAATAGATATCAGGAAAAAAACTGCGGATGCAGGAGATCTGAAATAAAAACAAAGTACTGGAAAAACTCACCAGATCTGGCAGCATCTGTGGAGAGAGAAACTGAGTAAATGTTTCGAGTCCAATATGACTTTTCATCAGAACTGAAGAGAGGCAGCAATGTGATGGGTTTTATGTTGTTGAAAAGGGGGGAGGGTCAGGTGGAGCAATAAGGGAAGGTCAGGGATAGGTTAGAGGGCAGGGGAGATGATTGGAAATAGAGATGTGTAACAAGTTTTAAGCAAGTACAAAGGCAGGGAAAGGGGAGGGTAAGAGGTGGAAAAAAAGGGGAGGTCTGTGATAGGGTAGAAGGCAGGAGAGATTAAATGCCAAAAGGGATGATGATGATGGCAGAAGGGAGATGGAAATGGAACAAGTCAAGAAACTGAAGATGGATCTAAAGATGTAATAGGGGAATAGCAGAGTCCTCAACAAAAGTTTCCAGCCAGAAAAACAGGAGCAAATGTTATGATTTGAAATTATTGAAATCAGTGTTGAATTTGGAAGACTATAAAGTTTCTAATCGAAAGTCGGGGTGCTTGTTGGACTGATTTCTCATCTTGTTACTTTAAACGCACATTAGTTGCAGCAATGAAGCATCTGGTTTTTGAGGTATATTTCGCAATTCCAGTGGGAATACATAGTTCTTTATTGAGTTTATAGTCCAGTATGAGGACCCAGGTATACTGTACTTCATAATCCATGATATGCACAGCATATACAGTGGTGGTACAGACAACAACAATACTAATTCTTTCTCTGATTTCTACATTCCATGCATATTATCACGAAATCACAATACATCAAAGCTACATAAAGGTGACATCGTGTAGTACGGATGGAGTGCTCCACTGTCTTTCGAATGAGCTGTTAAACTGAGGCCCCATCTGCCTGCTCAAGTGGATGTAAGAGATCCCAAAGCAGGATTTTGAAGAAAAGGGAGTTAACCCTGGTATCCTGGCCAATATGTAATACACCAATATAAATCAACATCACAAAAAACAGTTTATCTAGTCATTATCACGTTGTTGTTTGTGAGCATTTGCTGTGTGCAATTGGCTGCTGCTCCTACATTACAACAGTGACTACATTTCAAAAATGTACTCCATTGACTGTAAAGCTCTTTGAGATATCCGGCAGTAATGAAAAGCACTATATAGATACAAGTTGTCTTTCTGCCTGTCTGTACCTTTCCTTCTTTCTTCCATCCATCGAGGCCCACTTGAAAGTTGGAATGGATCGGACCTCAGGATTGAGTTGACACCAACTGTTTTGGTCTTACTACCAATTACCTTCCACTTAAAGGACATGATAATTCTGATTATCTTCAAATTTTATTTGTCCTCTTATTAGCCCTCTCTCTCCAAACACAATCTCAGCTTTTTGATATTTCAGCTGAAAATTCATCAGCTTGTCCAATTTCTTGTATTATTTTTTGTGCAAGCCGGGGAATTTGGAGGGCAAATTTTCTATCTAAATGTAATTGGCTCCATTTTACAAGGAGGTCATCTGTTTTAATGTCTATCTTCTGTACCTTCTGAAGCAAAATGATTCTTGGGGAAGAAAGAATTATGTTTGCAAACTTTTCCGATTATATTCACTTCACTCAGCTAATCAAGTACCTTCTCTTTTGAGTTCTTAAGTCCTCACTGAAGCATTTGAAAAACATATTCACTGTAACCTTAACAAAAATAAAAATACCTGGAAAAACTCAGCAGGTCCGACAGCATCTGCGGAGAGGAACACAGTTAACGTTTCGAGTCCGTATGACTCTTTTCCTTTTATTTCACTGTAACCTTGTTCGGCCTTTTGAGTTCCATATAGTTTAACCATTTTCTTCAAAGAACCATTTTGTCTGACCATTTCATGCTGCTGGTTTGTACTTCATGTTGTAATTTTTAAGGATTTTTTTTCGGGGTGGGGGCCGGGTTGTGTTTCAGTGCAGAAAAATTCCATGAAAAGTAAACATGTAGAAAATCGGATTTTTCTAGCAGTTGAACCGTCACAGTGCAAATCTGGGATGATCCTGCCCTGAGTGCGGTAGCGGGCGTGAAAAGAGATGTTTTACCTGCCGGCCGCAATGACGGGTTTTCACACCATATCGTCCCCATCCCATTTCATAAATCATGCAATCGTGGGAAACATGTCGGATCACTGGCGGGCGGCCTCAGATTGGCCCGTCACGTCGTTACCTCACCGCTTCCTCACGCTGGGTGCCATATTTAAAATGCAGGCATGTGCACACTAATCAATGCTTGCAGCCCAGGATGATTGCAGCCCTCCAATTCAGTAATGTGTCCCTGGGGCACTTTCTGGATGCCTTGGAGGCCAGCTGCGAATTCCCCTAACCCTGCTCTGGCCGTACGACCCCCATCTCACCACTCAGGCTTGGGAGCGCTGGCAGAGGTGGTCAGTGTGCAATGCTGTACACAAGAGGTTGACCATCCAGTGCAGAAAATGGATGAATGATCTCACCCAGGCTGCCAGGATAAGGCAACATTCTCATCGCTCTAAACTCACACACTGTAAAGGCCATCACTCATTCACTGCCACCTCACTCACTACCAGCTCAAGGGACATCACCATTCACTCTCTCACACACACCCTCATATCTCCTTCTGGCCTCATCTCCTCTGGAGACTGCCTCCTCATCCTGTCCATGGCTCCACTCAACACACACACACACACATGCCTGGCGCCCTTCTCATTTGGCCTGACATGTGCCTTGCTCACACTCTTTCCAACTGTCTGTATGCAGGACAAGGTCGCACACAATCACGGGGAGAGGTCCCAGACCAGGGGTGGAGTGCCGGACATCAAGGTCCTCACCCTGTTCAAGAGTCACACATTGGGAGCTGGCCAGACAGGACGTTGACTGTTCCTGTGGTGATGGTGAACAGCCACGTGAGGACCCCGCACTATGTGATCCCTCTCTCAACGCTACTCTGAGTCCACTGTTCTGTGTTCAACGCGGCTGCCAAGCACTAATAATCTCCAATTTCTCTCCTAGGCACATCTGACACATCGCCCTGAGGCAACTGTGACCCCAATCCCAGTGCTGAGAGCACCTCGGATGAGGACCCTGAGGGCAGCACCATTGAAGGCCTGTCATGGCGCTTACCCACACCCTCTACCAGCGCAGCAACACACACCTCAGTGGGACCAAGATGTAGGGTAACCTCAGGATCACAATCTGGTGAGCACAGCACACAATCAGTTCCACAGCAGGCGGAGGCAGGGACACACTTGGTTGCCAGCACTCGGAGGTTTACTGGAGGCAAGGAATCTGCTAAGTCTGAGTCAGATGATGAGCTTCTGGACTCGATCCTCAAACAGTTGGTGGAGCTGCAAAGGCAATCACGGAAACATCAGGAAGGGATGTCTGGTGCACTCCTCAGATTGCAAGGGATGGAGGAATCTGTCCGTCTTCAGCCCAAGGTAATAGCACCGGCATGCCGACACATTGAGGTCAACACTGGAAGGATGGCGGCAGCCATGGAAACCTTGGTCCTGCACTGCTGCACTGGCTGCACTCCATCGTTGATTCCATAGTTGGCCTCCAACAGTGTCAACGCGTGAGGTTTGCGGGGCGGCTCGATCTCACTCCAGCTTCTCCTTCTTCTCAAGGAATCAGCCAGGGGCCGTCAAGCACCCATAGAGAGGAGAACCAGCAGCTCAACATCCTGGGGCCATCCACCCAGGTGACTCCAAGAATGTCTGGCCGATCTAAATCCCCTCTTCCTTTGACCCCCACTGCAGCTCCACAGTCGGAGGAAGGTGCAGCTGGTCCAGAGCAGGACACCCAAAGCAGGCTGGGGCCCTTCAGGTCTCAGCCCTCCAGAGGACGCCTGCTAAGTTCATCACAGACAGGGTGAAGCAGCCAGCAGGCTGTCCAGGGAGCACCAAGATGTAGCGACAGGGTTAGGAAGGTTACGAAGATGTAATTGCACAGACTGGGCATGGGTGTTAATTACTTGTGCATAATGTTCACATTTGTAAATAAACTCCCAAGAATGCCTCCTTGCGTATGGCTCTTTGTTCTGATCAGCAGTGTTCGTGTCGCTCAGATGTGAAATATTGGTTTCTGCACAAGATAAAGGCAGGTGTCTCAATCCAGGGCCTCTTCCCTGTGCTTTGTGAAGCCTTCAGACCAAAGTTGTCTGGCTTCACACTCACTGAACACATTACTGATGCCTGCACCTCGATGGTGCTTGTCATTGCTGCCAGAATGTAGTGGGCAGGCGTCACAGAGTTCCGTCATTCTCTCTGTGTGGTCTCAGCACCTTTAAGGTGGGGCTGGACCCCATCTCTTCAGCATCTGTGACCAGTGATGCTGTACCCCTGAAAGGCTCAGGTGCTGAAGGCAGACAAAAGATCAGGTGCATTTAAAGTTTCACGACTGTGTCTCTATGATATGACCCTGATCAAAGAGCGAAAGTGAGGTGCCCTCAGTCAGACAGGAGCTAAACATTCACAGAGGCAATGTGAAGATCTATGGAGTGTCCTCACTGCATGTCGTCATCATTCGCCTGGAATTTAGCAACTATTATGGCCTCTGCTGTGTCTCCATGACATGAGCCTGAGCACTGCCATCAGGCACAGAGGAGTCAAACGTTCGCAGATGCAAGGTGAGGATGTCAGGACTGACCTGCTTGCATCTCATCATCATCCTCCATGAATCTTGTGGCTATGAGGGCCTCCCGAGCATGCCTGCCTCGTCTGGCCAGTGGGATGGCCTCATCGCCAGGATCCTCACCTTCGAGGACCTCACCACTGTTATCCCCACCTCCTTCTCATTGAAGGAGACATGCAACTCCTCCATCTCCTCCTCAACCAGGTGGCCAGGAAAGCTTCAGAGGCCCGACTCCAAGCCTGTCAATGGAGCTGCTGCTGAACGGTCTCAGCTGTGGAAGAATGCTCACTTTTGACAAGCTTTTCCAAGTGCATGGCCGCTTCCCTGAGCCCCCACTCCCCACTCTCTCCCACCACCCTGGCATGTGCTTGTGTATTTCCTCAGTCTGTGCTACCTTAAACTCCAACCCCCACCCCCCACCTCTGGCATGTGCTTTTGTACTTCCTTCAGTCTGTGCTGCCTTGCCCCCCTTTCTGAAGGCACACCGATGTGGGCAGAAAATTTGACGTGGGGAGATGATTCCGGCGAGAAGGGTTCATAATGTGATGCTAAATTATTGAAATGAGGTTCCTGACGTACAGTGGTGGGAAATGTGGCCCACTATTGACAGGTGGAGCGGATGATAGCAAACTGGTTTCACATTAGTATGAAATTAATTTTTGGCCTTCTCACCATATTGTCAGTTGACGCCTGCCTGGACACCCGCCAATGATACCAGACGATTTTCAGGATGTTGGGTGGAGGAGAAATGCCCTAAGGTAGAAACATAAACCTTAAAAAAATAGGAGCAGGAGTAGGTCATTCGGCCCTTCGAGCCTGCTCCACCATTCAGTATGAATGGTGATCCTCTACCTCAACACCATATTCCTGCTTTCTCCCCATACCCCTTGATGCCTTTCAAGTCTAGAAATCTATCTATTTCTTTCTTAAACATATTCAGTAACTTGGCCTCCACAGCCTTTTGTGGTAGAGAATTCCACAGGTTCACCACCCTCTTAGTAAAGTAGTTTCTCCTCACCTCATTCCTAAATGGCCCACCCCATATCCTGAGTCTGTGGCCCCTTATCCTAGAATCCCCCGAGCCAGACGAAACAACATCCCTACATCCAGTCTGTCCAGCCCTGATATAATTTAATGTTTCAATGAGATCCCCTCTCATCCTTCTAAACTCCAGTGAAATACAGGCCTAGTCGACCCAATCTCTTCTCATACGACAACCCTGCCATCCCAGGAATGAGTCTGGTGAACCTTTGCTGCACTCCTTCTATGGCAAGTGTACCCATTCTTAGGTAAGGAGACCAAAACTGCACACACTACTCCAGGTGTGGTCTCACCAAGGCCCTGTACAGCTGCAGCAAGACATCCTTGCTCCTGTACTCAAGTCCTCTTGCAATGAAGGCCAACATACCATTTGCCTTCCCAACTGCTTGCTGCACCTGCATGTTTGCTTTCAGTGACTGGTGTACAAGGATAGCCAGGTCCCTTTGTACATCACCATTTCCCAATCTATCACCGCTTAAATAATACTCTGCCATTCTGTTTTCCCTACCGAAGTCTTATCCACATTATACGGCATCTGCCATGTATTTGCCCACTCACTCAACCTGTCCAAATTGCCTTGAAAGCTCCTTAACATCCTCCTCACCACTCACATTCCCACAATGTTTCGTGTCATCACCAAACTTGGAAATATTACATTTGGTTCCCTCATGTAACCAGAGCAGCTCTCTGACAGTACTGTAGCATCCTTTACATCCAGCTAAACTAATGAAGCTGGCGGTTGGGAGTCTCAGTTTAACTCTTTTGGACCAATGGTGCTCCCCCTATACTTAATCCAGGCTGACATCTCAATGAAATGTGTGCCCAAAAGTGGAGTTTTACCCAACCAGCTTTTGTCACAGTTGCAGGAATGGTACCATCCGAGTCGGGTTGACACTTGAAGACAAAGGAAGCAAGTTACCACCTCTTCCCTGTTGTTGTCTTCGGCTAATCTATCCAGCTCTACTTGTCCCACCCCCCCCTTAAACCAGTTTATATTTCACCTCTCTTCTATTTTTACTTAGTTCTGTTGAAGGGTCATTCGGACTCGAAACGTTAACTGTGTTCCTCTCCGCAGATGCTGCCAGACCTGCTGAGTTTTTCCAGGTATTTTTGTTTTTGTTCAATGATAGCTGTTAGTTTTATAGAAGCTGTTAAAAGCATTGGTTTAGAGAGCCACGGCAGAAAGGTGCAGGTTCCCCAACTTAGCAGAAATGTTTAGTGCAGTCAACTAAAGTACAATTTTGTGACAGACAGAAATCTATCTCCTGGAGTACCATAAATTTGCAGGAACTGAATTTATCTATTCCAAATAGTCATGGCAGGGATTATCCTGGTTGTGGTAAGTTTAAACTAGTCTTTCAATTTCTTCAATCAGTATCTTCCACAAGATTTTGTTGCACAAATTAAAACAATAACTCCCCCTTTTTTGCAAAAAACATATTTTCTTTATTCCTTCGCAGGATGTAAGGGGTTACTGGCTAGACCATTCATTGTCCATCCCTAATTGCCCTTGAGAAGGTGCAGGATTTGGAGTTTCACTCCTTTTCCCAGTTGGGAGTTTGTTCAGAGAGCAAGTGATGCTTCATTGTGAAACAATAATACCATGAAGACATTTGCCCAAAAGGTAGCTTATTGACCTTATATGCTATTTGAATAATTTTTGATTTCAATTTTGTAGTCTTTGCCAAATAGCTTATGAAAGGTAATTAAGTTTACTCAGAGTGATCAGCTTCCATGCTGAAAGTGCTAATCTACTGTATCAGGACACAGTGGGTAATTTTGCAATGACCTAAAGTCACTATTTGCATTTGCAATGTACGTGTCTACAGACTGCTGCATATATAACTATGTTGGGATATCTTCAACAAAGAACAGGGTCTTTTTTTTATTAACATGGAATTGAAATGTCACAGGATGTAGAAAGTAGCAACAGCCATTTTAATAATTTTCAGTCGATGGGTTGCTGACTGTATCTCAGATGTATGAAGTTAGAACAACTCTTGGCAAAAAATGTTCCATAAAGCAGCTTGTAGCTTTTTACAGTCCCCTTCTCTGGCTGTTGATCGACACAAATCATGAACAGCATTCCAATATTTTACCATTTTATTTTTTAAGTTTGTATTTATTATATTTTTGCTGTAATTTAAAGGAGAAAGAAAACAATCATACAAGAAGCATCTTATCCAGTAAGTATAATAATCACCCATCACCAACTGAAGGGCCTTCCAGTGATGGTTGAGGATCTAGAAAGACAGGACACAATGGGATAGGATTCAGGTGTAGGCATGCCCTTGAAGGCCCACCCACAGTCTGAAATTCTTTGCTGCAATTAAGGGCCTCCTCAATTCATTGAGAAGAAGAAAACAAAGAGCTTGGATTTGTATAGGACCTAATCATGTCCTGAGGATGCTCCAAAGTATTTTGCATCCAGTTAATTATTTTTGGAAGTGCCTACTCCATTAAAGGGATTCCTTTATATCATGGCTGAATTTCTGATTTTGTGGAACTTTCCAATCACCAAATATTGCAGGTTTCTGTGTATCCTGGAGGTATACCAATCAGAACAATTTGTAACTGCTGAAAGAAATACTCGGATGTATATTGTAAATTATCAATGAAACATGATCACACAATGAGTTGCCACTCGTATGTTCCTGTGTGCTTGGTTCCTAAAGATTCATAATGACACGAGCTTAATCAGTGCAGTTTATGTTCTAGTTGCTGTCATTTGTCTTTTAGTCTTTGCTGAGTGAAGGTTGTAGCCCAGTGAGGATTGGAATTCTGCTCTTTGATGAGACAGCAGCTAAAGCACAGTAAATAATTTAGATGCAAATTTATTGATTACTTGGAAGGTGTGTTTTAATTACAAGGAGATATCATTGCAGAAAGTAGCTTTTTGATGTAATCATTCACGGAAACCTTAATTAACAGAGGACAATCGTTAATAGACCAAAGAATTCGCCTAATCCATTAGCTATGAGCTGTGGCTCATTATTGTCTGTTTAACAAGAAACGGTTGTCAGGAAGTCACTGGAAAGTGTGGCTGTTTGATCTGTTGCTGAGTTTTTGTGGATACAGTTAATCTATTGGTTACAAGTTTACGCTGTGGGTACCAATTTGATACTAATAACAGACTTAGAATCATTTGAGGTGGCAGCACCGAATCATAATGCCTACTCTATACCACTTCAAATTCTGTGCTGTAAATTATTTGTAAATTGAGAAAGTGGAGCAATTTTCATGAGTACATGCAGTGCTTTGCTGACAAGACACCCAGATCATTAATGCTAGTGGATTTGGTCAGTTCTTTACTAACATGAATAATTTAAATGAAGTTTAGGCCATCACCCAAGGCTACAAAATTCAAGGTGAATAAATTTGCCTTGTACCTATCATGACTCCACTGTAGCTAATGTGAAACCAAAGCAGAGTGAGACTAACTCCTCAATGCAAGAGTTTTCAATGGTAATTTTTCTGATTTGAATTATATTTATTCTTATATTATAACTAGTTATATTATACATGAATTTGCCATTAATGTAGTAAAATTCCCTAAGGGTCCACCCAGGAATGTTAGTGTTGAGTGCTAATGTAGAGTTGCATAATGACATATTAAAATAGATGACCAAAAGCTTGGCCAAAAACGTAGGCTTTAAGAAGCACCTTAAAGGTGGAGAGTAAGGTGGATAATCATAAGTTTTTGGAGGGAATCCCAGGCCACCACTGGTGGGACAAAAATGCCCAAGAGACCAGAATTGGAGTAGTGCAGAGACCTTGGATGGTTGTTGAACTGGAGAAGGTTACAGAGGTGGGGAGAGCTGAAGCGAGGGAGTGATTTGAAAACTAGGATGTGATTTTTAAAGTTGAGGCATTAATGGACTGGGAGCCAATATGAACCTGTAAGCACCTATTCTTAACTCCATGAATTACTTTAAAATGGGGTCACTTATTATGCAGGCTGAAGTAGTGGGTGTTTTGCACACCATGAAGAGGAATAAAATGAGTGACCAATTGAATCTGCTTTAGTTTGAGCAGGAATGACGCCTCACACACACCAGCCAAAACCAAATCGCTATTTGACTTCAGTTTTATTGCTGTGAAGCAGAAGTTGCTCCACAGTGACCCAGGAAATTAAGTACGACTGGTTTATAAAGGTAGATCTTCATTGCTTCTAATTTCTGTGGAGAAAGATTAAAGACTGTCTTACAGTGGGGGAAAAAACTCAGTGCAGAAATTCCATTAAAAATAAAATATAATTTTGTGCTCAAGTTGAGTTTTGTTTGAGTGATACATTCATTGTTCTTTGTACACAGATGAGTTGTAGTTTAAGGTTCCAATAATTGGAAGAACAGCAGTGTTATTTGCATTTCTCACATAACTAACCTTAAGGGGGCTGCCTCCTTCTTGCCAACTTGTGCAGTCTTGTGTGCTTGACTCATCTGCACTGGGAACTGAGCCAAGGCTGCCCAAACCTATTTAATTTAGTACCTGTAAAAATCGACAGCGGGAGAAGCCTCTTATTCTGTCCAACTTAGCTGGATCCCAGCCCAGTAACCTGGAAAGTGAAATGGTCACTGTGTTTTCACTATTCTGTTGTTCAGTAGCTCATGTATTTCAATTTGTTCAATTAAATTAACCAGTGGCCCAGTGTGTTGGATTGTAATATCAGAGTTCGAAGGTGCAGCTTTTGTAACTGTTCATCACGCAGTACTCATGATACTTCTGTCCCTGACTACCTAGGATCTGATTTAAAATAGTAAATGACCTCAGTAGACTGAGTGCTTGGTTTGCACCTTGTTCCTCCTGTGAGGTTACAGATAAAAATGTGACTTTACAACAGTCAATTTGATCTATTGTCAAATTCTGTTTTCTTCACATTTCAACTTTTGGCTGATTTTCATCAGCAGTTTTGCTGAGATTTACAACTTATACCAAAGGATACTCAACACACCTAGTTCCTTACTTTTTATCAAAACATTTTAACCCTTTTTAATCAAGAGCTGATTTTCAGAAAATATTAAATTGAAATATGATATTGCTCTCAGAAGCTGATTATCCATAACTGTGAGAAATACAACATATCAATAAGGATGATTGGGAATTCTTCCCAATGGCGCTGGGACAAACCTATGGCAGGCCAACTGTTAATGCCTACATAGCTCAGATGGGGATATTCTAGGTTTAGTGCTCCTGGAACAGAGCTTCATATGATGGGAGCACATTTAATTAAAGTGCAGTGGTTAGCAAGTGCAATTTGTAGGACATTAATTTAAATGAATACCGAATTATTTGGGTCATATAGTGAGCACATTGATCTCCATGTCCCTATTCCTTATGTATTCCCATATCTCACATAACTAACCTTAAGGGACCTGCCTACTAAATCATAAAGTTTACTCCAATATGTGTTAGTTGGGTACGTAGTCAGACAATTATTACAGCACAGAAGGGAGGCCGTTTGGCCCTCGCAACTCTATGCCAGGTTTACAGTAGTAAAGCGGATATAAATGTTGCTCTTTCCTCCCTGGCATCTCAGCTTCATATTAGTCATGGACCGATTAGATGAAAGTCTCCTGTCTCTAAAACTTGGCCTCACTACCTTTGAACTTGAGGTGAGAGTGTTATCCGGGTCAAGCTGATACCTGCCTTTCTTTATTAAACCCAAAACAGTATTGGCCTTTATATACCTTCGGTTGTTCTTTCTTGAAATCATATATTTGAACTCCAAGGACTCATACTCCCATTTTCTTTTGGAGGATCATACATTTTGGGAAGAGAAACACTCCCTACTTACTACCTGTTCGTCTATTCTGCTAACCTGACTCTTCCTGTAGTCTATTATATTTCTTATTTCCAAACCCTTACTTTTCTATCATAAGTAAATTTGGAGATTGTGCTTCCTATACCAAAGACCAAATCACGTATTTATACCGAGAATGGTATCAGCACTGAACTCCTGAGATATCTCGCTTCTAACTCTTCTTCAGTCAGAGCAACACCTTTATTACTTTGACTCTTTTGTTTCCTGCAATGAACCAACTTTCTATGTATGCTGCTACATTTTTGTCACACCACATACATGAATTTTCTAAGTATTCTCTTGTAAGACAATTTGCTGAATGCCTTCTGAAAATCCACATACACTAAATCTGCTGCATTCCCTTTATCCGATCAGTCGCTTAATCAAAATAAAACTCCAATTTCTTAAATATGACTTGCAGATGGCACATCTGTACAGCTCTGCTTTATCAGCTATTACATTACTTTTAAACACAAACTGCAGCTATCCAGACCAATGCAACAAATATGTGCATAGCAAAATTTCACATGCAGCACATGAATGAATGGCCTTGTGATCTGTTTCTGGTTGTGTTAGACTGGGGAGGAATGTTGACTGGTGTGCCAAGGGAACTACTGAAAGGATGCCAAGGCTGAAGTGTGAGACTGGACTATGGTGACCAGGCTCTTGTCCTGCCACCGTTATGACTTTTCTTCTTCTTCTTGGTGAAAGTGTTGTGGGAGGTGTTCACACTAATGGAGGGCTTGATACAGAATACTCAGTGTACTAGTCCAGATGGAGCTCTGGGCACACATGGATGTGTAGCTGGAATACTGACCTCTTCAAAGGAGTGCATGTATATACGTGTGTAACTATGTCTACATATAGAAAAAACTATCACAAAAGGACTGGGCTTGTTGGTAGAAAATGAGCTTTCATTTATATAGCATCCTTCATATTTTCAGGACATCACAAAACACTTTACAGGAAATGTATTAATGAAAGAAAACATTTGCATTTATATAATGCCTTTCACCATTTCAGCATGTTTCAAAACACAACCAATTAAATAAATTTTCATGTGTCTTTACTGCTGCTATGTACGCAAATGTGGCTTCCAATTTGCATACGGTAAGGCCCCAGAAACTGCAATGAGCTAAATAACTAGATGATTTGTTTCTAATCATTTTGATTTGATGTAGAAATAATCAGTAGGACACTTTTTTTTTGAAACAAATGCCATGGGGGTTGTTTTACATTCACATGAGCAGACACACAGGGTTTCAGTTTAACATCCCATCTAACACTACCCAGTTGGTAATCTCTCAGCCCCCTCCTCCTTCGGGTACCATGCCCAAGAGGGCAGTTGGATCCATGGACTTCCATTGCATTGGTCCATGGTTATGCTTGACTAAATACTGCAGTGGTTTGCTGTTGCCTTCTGCAGTAAGGCTGACCAGGAAACTCTCCCATCTGCCATCTTGCATGTTGGAAAGAATTACAGGCTGATAATCAACCTGTTTGGCCACATTATGCACGCACCTTCCATGGCCATCTTGGACACGGAGCTTCTGGCCCAGAGGTAGGGACACTACCATTGTGCCACAAGACCACCTATACTCTCTCAGCCTAAATTACTTAAAACTTAGGTCAGGCTTAATACACAACTTTCTGCCTTAAGTGAGAACCAAGACTTGACACCGTGGGCACTATTGTGTTAAGCTTCCTATTTGTGGAATGTAGGGCGGGGTTTTCCAGCTCCCCCTGCCGCCAGGATCATCCAGTCTTACTGAAAGGCAATGGACTTTAAGCCGGGCGGCTGCATCGTCCACGGCAGATCCCACCACGACAGGGCCGGAAAATCCTAGCCAAAGTTAATGTTCGACACCCCAATGCAAACCCCAGAGGGGCGTTGATGACTGAGAGCACCTGTTCACAGGCCTCAAAATCTATAGGTAACTTAAATCATTAATGGATTGAGCAATTTGATACCAAATGCTTTTAGTGCTAAATACAGGTGTCATAAATTAGACCCTTTCAGCTACAGCATAAAGATCTTGTGAAATCCTCAATAATTAACGACACCTCATTATGCTGCTACATTGTGGGCCACCAGAGGAAGTGTTGTAATGTAAGACCTGCATGTGTTAAAACCAGCTGCCATCAACCACCCAGGGGGCCTGTTAGGAGACCTTTGGCTTTATCCTATATTAGTAGAATTGTTTCAATTATACTGACAGTAATAGCTCTACAGTGTTTAGCACCGGAGGCACTTTAGTACCAATGTAGTGGTTCCTTTCTGTCTTGTCATATAAGGGGAAAAGGCTTCTTGTCGATGGCAGCTAATTTGAAGCTGTCAGAAGTGAGGCCTTAGCGGTGCCTGAAATAGAGAGATCAGGTTCTCAGTGGAAGACCAGCTTTGCTTTCTTGCAATTTAACTTTGCGTCACTCATGCAGAAAGCTTAAGACAACTAACTCTCACTTTTCTCCCAGAGTGAAAATACTTAAGATTTCTCCTAATCTGCGTGTTTTCATGGCAAAGACTTTGGCATATTACAAGGACACAGAGCCATTTCCTTGAATTGTGGAACATTGGCGTTTGCAAGTTCAGGTTATATATTCGGGTTGAACGCAAATTGTGCCTGACAAATAAAGACTGTGTTCACACTTCAACTATAGTGTGAGCCTAAAGCAACTTCACTTCTGGGTCAGAATTTTCTCGATCTGATTTACATAAAAATACATTAAAAAAAGTTACATCGGTTTCTATGTCCGTCTAGCCAAAGGCAACTTACAGTGAAAATTTCCTGAGAATGTCATCAGCATATGTCCAGATATAAAAGCCAGCGTAAAACCAGCAGAAATCAACATAAACAATGAGGGCCCTAGGACAGCGTGGAACATATGCTGCCTCTTATATTTATGCTATGCCAATTGAAGCTTGAAGCCATTATTTGTTTAGATTAAGTGTGGTGTGTTTAACAAAATGCCATTATGGAAAGCTTCTCTTTCGATACAATGGACTCTGCTGCCACAAAAAAGCATTCAAGATACAGTGGAGGTCACAGCAAGGTGAAACTACAAAAACACTTAAAAGCATGCATTATAATTCACCAGAAACAGTGACTTCAGGTCCTGCTGTTCTGAAACTATTGGGTGTAAATTTATGCCCATTCAGTACTGGTGTAAAGGCATGGGAGTGGGGTGGGGGTTGAACAATGCTGGTGATCCAAGTGGTGTTGAGGTTGACATAAAAGAGGGAAATCGCCCGTACATATGTATCAGAGCAGATCAGTCAATAGGAATACCCTCAGGAGAAAAACCCCTGCTCTTATGTCATTGTTACCCCAAAACATTTCAGCAGGTTCCAGGGCGTGAAGTCCAAATGCACAGTAGGAGTGTCTTTCCCATGCCTGTAATTTGTTCTCCCTGACTTATATAAGAGTATGTTATAATTTCCGTGGGGATCCATAAAGCAAAATAACAAAATTTTCTGACTGACCCCCAAATAAAGAAATTACCAGACAAGATTTCACTTTTTGTAAATTTTATACAAATTGAAATCAGTGTAAATTAACATGAATCAACAGGTAAATCACAGTCAGTACAAACTATAAATTACGCATAGACTAGCAGATGCAACAAAGACTGTCTCACAGAGTTAGTAGGGAGTTCACTGTGTCCTAGTCCCCACTCTGTTTGGCATGTTCTTTTGCACGCTTCTCACTTTACCCTCCCCCCCGAAGGAGTTTACCTGTGCATTAGGTCAGATGTCAAGCCTTACAATCTATCCAGACTGAAATCAAAGACAAATTTACAGCAAATTTCGATCAGAGAACTCCTCTACGCTGGTGGTGCTATGCTAGTGGCTCACATGGAAACTCAGCTACAAAAACTTGTAGATTGTCTTTCTCATGCCTGTAACTTGTTCTCCCTGACTATAAGCAGCAAGAAAACCATGGGATGGGACATGGTGTCACATCTCCACCCCCGATCACGCTAAATGACACCCCACTGAATATCCCATTCAGCTACCTTGGGTTAATGGTGACAAACAGTCTCTTAGAACATAAGAACTAGGAGCAGGAGTAGGCAATTCAGCCCCTCGAGCCTGCCCCGCCATTCATTATGATCGTGGCTGATCTCATCCCGGCCTCAACTCCAATTCCCCACCCTATCCCCATAACCTTTCAACCCGTTACTAATTAAAAAACTATCTCATCCTTAAATTTATTCAGCGTCCCGGCATCCACTGCACTCTGAGGTAGTGAATTCCACAGATTCACGACCCTTTGAGAAAATTCCTCCTCATCTCTGATTTAAATCTACCACCCCTTAGCCTAAAACTATGGCCTCTCATTCTAGAATGCCCCAGAAGGGGAAACATCCGCTCCACATCTACTTTGTCTATCCCCTTTAGCATCTTATATACCTCAATTAAATCTCCTCTCATCCTTCTAAACTCTAGCGAGTATAGGCCTAAACTGCTCAATCTCTCCTCATAAGACGAGCCCCGCATCTTTGGAATCATTCTAGTGAACCTCCTTGAACTGTCTCCAATGCAACTACATCCTTCTTCAAGTAAGGGGACCAAAACTGTGCACAGTACTCCAGGTGCAGTCTCACCAATGCCTTGTACAGTTGCAACAACACTTCCCTATTTTTATACTCTATTCCTTTAGCAATAAATGCCAAATTTCCTGTAACCATGTCTCAGTAATCGCCACCAAATCATACCTATTTATCTCTATTTGTGCTGTGAACTCATTAGTTTTATTCTGAACGCTACGCGCATTCTTGATGCGGAACTCAATGCATGCATTAGGAAAAAAAGCTACCATCTTGGACTGACTTGCGAATTATGTGTGGAATAACATCAGGTTGATTCTTAGGGCCCAGATGTGGGTTTATGGGGCCTTTGTTCTCAGCACCTTGTTTTATGGATATGAACCATGGACAACTTACAGCCACCAACAGAGGAAGCTCAACAACCTTCAGTTTTGCTGTTTGTGGTGGTGCATTCTGGGCATCTCATAGAAGAACAAAATCACAAATTCAGCAGTCCTCTCAAAGGCAAATCTCCAAAGTATATTGGCACTCAAGCAGAGGCGATTTCGCTGGCTTGGGCACGTTCACATTAGGACGGTCACGTGCCTAAGGATTTTCTGTCTGGCAAGGTAGCCAGATTACCAGTAGGTGCCCAAAGCTGTACTTCAAGGATACTTCTACGCATGACATGGAGACCCTAAACATTGATTGTCATAGCTGAGGGCCACTAGCTGACGACAGAGGAAAATGACGACATCACCAGTGGGCCATTATGTGCCACCATGATGACCAGTGGCCACAGTGGTTTGGCAACAGGCGCCAACACTGAAAACAACAACCCACAATGACACCTGATAACCACTTCATATGCGTCACTTGTGACATATATACGAACATACGAATTTGGAGCAGGAGTAGGTCATTCAGCCCCTCGAGCCTGCACCGCCTTTTGATGAGATGATGGCTGATCTGATTGGGGCCTCTACTTTCCTGTCTACCCCCTATTCCCTTTGACTCCATTTTTAGTCATGAATCTACTTAACTCAGTCTTGAAAATATTCATTGACCTTGCCTCCACCGCTCACTGAGGAAGAGAATTCCATAGACTAACGACCCCTGAGAGAAAAAAAATTCTCATCTCCATCTTTAATAGGAGATGCCTTATTTTTAAAAACTGTCCCCAGTTCTAGTCTCTCCCAAAGGCAAAGCATCCTTTCAGCAACCATCTTGTTAAGCCTCCAGAAGACTTTACGGGTGGAATTTTATGGCCCCTCCCACTGGCGGGATATTCCGTTCCTGCCAATGTCAGTGGAGTTTTGAATGGCTTGCTGCATTTTACAGCCCTGTCCCTGCTCCCGCCACGACAGGGCCATAGAATTCCCCCCTATGGGCTGAATCTTTGGGTCGGCGAGTGGGGGCGGGCCCTGCTCACCCACGCGTAAAATGACGCCCGGTGACGCCGGGATGCACGCCCGATGTCACTGCGCATCATTCAGTTATTCAGTTCGGCGGGTGCGCACCCAAGTCGGCTGTGTGCCCGCCAAACTGTCAAAGGCCTATCAAGGCCATTTAAATTCAAATTGAAATAGTTAACTGAGCTGCCCATCTAACCTTAAGGTCGGCGGGCAGGCGAAGAGCCCAGGCGGCCTTCACATTTATCATGAAACCTCATCCACGGGTGGGATGAGGTTTCATGAATATTTTAAAACATTAACAGAAATTTTTAATAAAATTCATAGACATGTCCCAGCTCATTAAAATCAGGGAGATTACCGCGTTCTTTCGCGCACATGCGCGACAGAGTGCAGGCCCTGACTCAGTCTACTTCTCCCCCCTTCTGCACAGGTAGCGCTGAGTGCTTCTGGGTGTGCATCACACTGGGTGGGCCTTAATTGGCCTGTCCATATAAAATGGCGGCATGCACCCACCCGTGCCCACTCCCACCCAGCACCCGACAGGGAGAAAATTCTCCCCTATGTATTTCAGCACAATCGTCTCTCATTCTTCTCTACTTGAATGGGTACAGGGCCAACCTGTCCAACTTCTCATCATAAGATCATCCCTTCATGCCAGTCAAGTGAACCTTCTCTGAACTGTTTCTAATGCAACTATGTCCTTTTCTTAAATAAGGAAACTAAAACTGTACACAGTACTCTAGATGTGGTCTCACCAACGCCCTGTACAACTGTGGCAAAACTTCACTACTTTTATATTCCATTCCTTTTGCAATAAATGATAACATTCAATATGCCTGTAATCATTTGCTCTACCTGCACACTAACTTTGTGATTCATGTGCTAGGGCAGCCAGGTCCCTCTGTACCTCAGAGTGTTGCGATTTCTCTCCATTTAAATAATATGCTGTTTTTCTGTTCTTCCTGCCAAAGTGGACAAGTTCACATTTTCCCACTTTTTACTCCATCTGCCAATTTTTTGCCCACTCACTTAACCTATCTATATCCCTTTGCAGACTTTGTATGTCTTCTTGACAGCTTACTTACCTATGTGTCATCAGCTAATTTAGCCACCGTACATTTGGCCTCTTCATCCCAGTCATTGATATAGATTATAAATAGTTGAGGCCCCAGCACTGATCCCTGTGGCATTCTACTCGCTACATCTTGCTAACATGAAAATGACCCATTTTTGCCTATCTGTTTTCTGTTAGCTCACCAGTCCTCTATTCATGCTAATATATAGCCCCCTATACCATGATCTCTTATTTTGTGTAGTTGCAGAACCTGCCTCTCACTGATTGGTCTTTTCAACTGTCAGCAAAAGTGCATGACAGTGAAGATATCCCGTTCCCAATGGGTTCGATTTGCTACATGTCCATTATCTTAGACAGATGGAAGGATCCAACGCTGACAATACCTCCTTGCTGGTTGTGGGACCTTGATCCGTGCAAATCAGCTTCTATATTTCTCTTGTTATGATCCTAGGCCAGACCCCAAGCTTTTGGTAAGACCTGGTTAGGGACCAATAACATTTTGTTTAAAGTAGACAAAGTTTGAGATTTAAGACACTTGCTCATTGAATAAAACCTCAAGATTCCAAGGGTTTTCAACAAACAGAAATAAACTTTACTATACAAGATCCAAAAGATAAAACAATTTATAATATCTGTCTTATACTCTAACATTCAGGCTAAGTATGAGGTACTTGTGAATGAACAGATGAACTGTGGTTGAACACACCAAACTACACAATAAATGCAGATGCGACCAAGACAGAGTCCACGGATTTCTCAACAACCCACCCAGACGTCAGTATCACTGTGAGTCAACCAATCTCACTGAAACTCTATCTCTCACACGAGGGATTCCAGTCTTCAATTTCAAAGGCCTAAGCTTGGAATTCTTCTCAAAAAGTTGCTTCAACGTGGACGACATGAATAACGGCCTTGCAGGCTTTTAATCTCATCTCCTGAGACTCCGTTACCCTGGATTCCCGAGTATGCACTCAAGAACAAACTCATAAGCGCAATTCAGATCTTCGTCCGCGCCAAGCAGAACACTACTGCTCCAAAGGTGCCCCTTTGCCCCAATGGTCCACCGCACAGAGTCACCAACCTTCGAATGTTTTCTTCACTTTAAGTCTTCTCCCCGCAGTCCTTTTCCTGTTTGGAGCCGGCTTCTCTGCCCATCTTTTTTAGCTGAACTGGGATCTTTTCCTGACTTTTGGGACTTCTCCCTGTCCCCTGCCCGGGACACTAGTCTTCCATTGCACTCTGCTCCTGGTCACCTGACCTGCGTTTTTGTGGCATTTTTCTTCCTGCACTGGGCCCACAGAATGTAAAAATTACAGAACTGTACATGTGCAGCCTGCTCCCATTCTGTGCACGCGCAAAAGCTCTGGAGTTGAAGTTCCCGACCTCCGCTGTCAATGAGGTAAGTATAGTTTTCATAACAATCTACATTACACAGTGCCTATGCTTTTTAAGAAAAAGAGGAATACATTGGCTTTGGGATATCCTGCGACCATGAAAGGTGCCATATCCCTGGGACAAAATCCTGGAACTCCCTCCCTAACAGCACTGTAGGTGTACCTACACATCATGAACTACAGTGGTTCAAGATGCCGGCTCACCACCACTTTCTCAAGAGAAATTAGGGATAGGCAATAAATGCTGGACTAGCTAATGACACCCATATCACATAAATTAAATAAAAATGTAATTGCAGAAACTTTATTTGCCTCTTGCTTCTTTTCCACTTCACCTACTCACCCCTGCATGACCTTATCTTCCTGTTACCCATTTGCTTCAGTTCAGCAAATTTCCAATAAGAAAATTTGCATTATTGATTGAAGTGAATCAAATCCCATTTTATCTGGTTTGTAAAAGGAGATGATGAAGAATGACAAGGTCACTGACCTGCTTCTGTTTTTAAAACACACCCATAAATAAGCAAGCAGCATTTTGCAGCAGAACAGTTGGGAAGCCCTAATGTTCCCTCTTTGCCTCCCTCAAAGCTCGCAGGGATCAATAGGGGCAGAATGCAGCAATAAAAGCAGAAAATGCTGGAAACAGTCAGCAAGCAGTCCGAGCAACATCTGTGGAGAGAACGGTGGGGTAAACATTTCATTGTTCTTACCTCCCTCTATAAACAGATGCTGCCTGACCTGCTGAATGTTTTCCACATTTCTGTTTTATTTCAAATCTCCAGCATCTGCGGTATTTCACTAGTTTGGCTTCAGGCTGATGCACAAGCCAAAGGAGGGTCTTCAGTTGTTTCGGTGCCTATGTTGAGCTGTTATTTCAAAAGCAGTTAGCGCACAGACTGGCTTGAGAATGATGCTGGCCATTCGACACTGGGAGGCAGCGTTCAGTTTTACTGAAAACTCCAGGTGGAGAGCACAGGCCACAGGTGAAGGGAGCTGTCAAGATTGAAAAGGGTGGCAAAAAAAAAAGAACAACTCGAAGTCGTGATCAGCCGATGCCAAACTTGGATTTCAAAAGCTTGTAAATGGTACGCGGAAGGGAAAACTCAAAATGGCAAGGGATTGCTTAAATTTGAGCTCGGAGAAAGAATGAGGGACAGTGACAATACATTGAGTGTTGATTCTAGCAAAGCGAAGGCGGGGGGGCAACAGTGTGTAGACAGCATGTTAATTTTAGAAACCAAGGGCGGAATCATCTCAGATTTGCACAAAGTGCAGTAGTGGGCTGGAAAATGTTGTTTTACCCGCTGGCCACAATGGTGGGTTTTCGCACCGTATTATCCCATTTCTGCCTCATTAATTATGCAACCACAGGAAACACACCATCTCGCTGGCAGGCCGCCTCCAGTTTGCCTGCCATGCCGTTCCCTCACCGCTTCCTCACGCAGGGAGCCATATTTAAACTGCAGCCGCATGCATGCTTCGCAATACTTGCAGCCCAGGACTGCTCCAGTGGAGACATGGCCCCAAAAGCCAAGAAGAGTGCAGCCCCCGATTCAGTGACACATCCCTGGGACGCCTTCTGGACACTGTGGAGGCCCGGCGCAATGTCCTCTACTCTCGCTCTGGCCGCAGGAGGCCCATCAGTCTCACCACTCCAGCTTGGGAGGCAATGGCAGAGGTGGTCAGTGCCAATGCCGCAAACAAGAGGTCGGCCATATAGTGCAGAAAACAAATGAATGATCTCATCTTTGCCACCAGGGTAAGGCAACCATCTTATCACTCTGAACTCACACACTCACAAGGCCATCACACATTCACAGGCATCTCACTCACTGTCAGTTCAAGGGACATCACTACCCACTCTCTCACACACGCCCTCACATCTCCATCTGGCCTCATCTCCTCCATAGCACTCACCATCTTGTGGTCACTTGCATAGATAAATATGTGCCCCCACACTCACCCTGGGTACCCCCCTTCCCCAGTACAGCCCTCACCCTGCAGCCTCTCCCCTTGCCTGAGGCCACCTCTCCCCCTTCCCTAAGCAAGCCCTAGCCCTGCAGCCATTAAAAAGCCATCCCCTGCCTTACGGCTGGTCTGGTAGGTAGAGACCTGCCCGTGAGCCCCCAAAAAGTGATGCGGTGCTGCCTGCAAAGCCAGGTGCTGATGACCGCGAGTGCTGCCTGAAGCAAAGTAGGCAAACAAACCTCGAAGTCCTGAGCGAAGTGCAGCTCACCAGGTGTATGTTGCTTATGTATAGTTTTAAAACATGTTGGCGTGATTGCACGGATGATCCAGCGTGGTGTATGGTTCCGGCAAGCAGGGCTTTGAATGAGATGCTAAATTAGGTTCCTGATGTGCGACGGTGGAAATCGTGGCCTGCCATTCATGGGTGGAGTGGACGATTGCAAACTGATTTCGCAATGGCGTGAAACCGATTTTTGGCCTTCTCATTATATTGTTCCACCCCCACCCCGCTCGCCACGATGCCTGACACCAACAGAGCCGTAAAATTCTAACCCAAGATTTTGGAAAATCTCCTAGGCTGCAGTAAGTTTACATGGTAACTCGGTTTAAATATTGAGAAGTTTGTGCTAAACTCTTCTCATCTATCTGCCTGTGCTCCAACCCTATTCTATATAGTCTTCCTGCCTCTCCACATCCAGTTCTTAGTCATTGGCCTCAATGCAACCACTGTCTCCCGTGCATTGGATGTCACCCACTTGCCTTTGCTTCTACTGGGGTGTGATCCTTGCTAGAACTGATGGCTCGCAATGTTTTGCAACCAGATAAATCAAGTGATTCAGATGTCCCTGCAGTGACTAGGGTCCATGCTAAGGAAAGTTTTGAGTCTCGCTCTTGGGATGTGACAGCCTTGAGGAAAGGCTATTGACTCCCACAAGTCCAGGGCATGGTTTGCTTCAACATTGCTTTAGAGGAGTAAGAGGGTAAAATTCAGAGAAATAACAACTACTGTAAAACTGGCAGCAAATCCAAGAAGGCATAGCACAGACACAATGGGCCAAATGGCCTCCTCTTGTGCCGTAGATGTTTCTATGTTTGTAAGGTTGTATCAAACTGAGAGTTTGGCAGTTGGGGATGAGAGGAGAATTGTCTATTGCGAAATTGGCTTTTATTTCACAATCTTGTTCAGGGGTTTGACGGAGTTTCCTCAGATTTTCTTTCAGCGCTGGAAGGTGATGACATGAAGTGTAGACTTGCAGAATAAATGTTCCTTTTTTTTTGCTTTCTTTGCGTATTAACACCACAGCCCTGCGTGTGATGCGGTCCTTTTGTGCAATTAATATTTTGGCATGGTTTAACAGCCAAATTAATGCTTCTTGTTAAATGAATTGAAACCAACTGTGAAGATCAAAGTTAGCAAAATGCACATTCTAGTACGGAATAATCTGAACAGGATGAGCAGCTGTTTGTTGGCCTCGTATCTTAGTGTGGATGCTTATTAAGCGATCTTTATGCATGCTTCAGAATGAATAAAAACTCATCAAGATCACTCAAATGAAATAAATTAGGGCTTCCAGCAGGAAGTAAAGAGCTCCAGTTAAGCGTGATGCATGTGAGGAATTGAGAGTGTGTTACATACCAAGGAGCCCTCCTGATGAAAGGTGATGCACATCACAATTACCACCACTTTTAGGCAGCAAAACATAGATCAATGTTACAATCTACTGTTAGGCCATAACTTTCAAATACAAAATGCTTTGAAAGTTCTCATGATTCTCCAGTGTGCAAAGCTTTATTCAACCTTTCTGATGATTCCGTTCCCTTTCACCATTAAGTTGCAACCTCTTTGTGTTTGTTTATGTTAGATCGAAATATTTGATAAATCACAATTATTGGAGGGGAGAAATACTCCTTCAGATTATCATTTGTTAACAAAAAAAAAATCTTAAGTAGAGCTGATGCCCAGTAGAGAACATTGATAGTTGTAGAGATGACTGTTTCATGCTGCATTGATACCTTAGCTCAGTTTTGATCAGGTAATCTGTTTTTTTTACATTCTGTTACTGCCTGACTGCATTGGTATTATGTGCAGTATTGAATTGCCAGGCCGATTGTGGGACATTTTGCTAGGCATCTTGGGGAGGGTTCAAGCTAGTTTGGCAGGGGGCTGGGGACCTGAGGGTACATTCAGTTGGGGCAAAATCAAAAATGAAAATGGAGGGTAGAAAATTAGTGGATGAGTCTGGATGGCAGAGGAAACAAATGTTAGAAAATAAAACAAAAAGAGTTGGGGGTATGTACAGGGGTATGTACTTCAATGCATTGAATGAAGCAGATAAAGCAGAAGAGCTGAGGACACAGATAGAAACGTGGCAGTATGATATTATCGCTACTACAGAAATATAGCTTAATCAGGGCCAGGAATGGCAGCTCAGCATTTCTGGTTGCAGGGTTTTCAGACAAGATAGAGAGGGGAATAAAAAAGGAGGGGGTGACAATTTTGGTGAAAGAAACAATTACAGCTGTGAGGAGGGATGATATGTTAGAAGGATCAACAAATGAGGCCACATTGATTGAGCTAAGGAACAAAAAATGGGACAGCCACACTACTGGGAGGGTACGAGAGACCCCCTTCTAGTCAGAGGGAGATAGAAGAGCAAATATATAGGCAACCCAGAAGGGAAAAACAGCAAAAACTGGGAAATAAGAATACTGTTCCAAACTGTTTTTGCCTTCTGGGAAATCTCTGAGAAGTACAAAAACAATAGGGCAGTAATAGTAGAGGAGGCTGGGGGGAGATTTGATTGAGATGGACAAAATTGTGAAGGGCCTGGATAGAAGGGACGGGAAGGACCTATGTACCTTAGCAAAGAGGTCAGAGGCAGCATAGGTATAAAGCGATTGGTGGAAAGATTAGAGGGGAGATGAGGAAAAACTTTTTCACACAGAGGGTGGTGGGGGTCTGGAACTCACTGCCTGAAAGGATGGTAGAGCTGAAAACCCCAATTCATTTATAAGGTGTCTGGATACGCATCCCAAGTACCGTATCCTGCAGGGCTACGGATCAAATGCTGGAAAGTGGGATTCGGCTGGGTGGCTCATATTTTAACCAGCACAGACACGATGGGGCAAGTGGCCTTTCTCTGTGCCGTAAACTTTCTATAATTGATGCCCCGGCTGTCTGGTCGCTTTTTTCTTTGCTACAATATTTTCTAGGTGCTTATTGTCAATAATTAATTAAATAAAATAACCAAATCCAAAACTAGGGCCGTGAATATAAGAAGTGAAAGGCTAGACTTATCAGGAAAGACTGAATAGACCTTCGCTCTGTCCTCTAGAACAGGAAAGGGTGATGGATGTCTTTAAGATTATGAAGGAATTTGATAGAATTGACGTAGAGCAGATGCTTCTTTCCTCTTGTGGGGGGATCTCTAAAACTAGGGGCCATTAATATAAGATATTCAGCCATAAATCCAATAAGGACTTCAGGAATTTCTCTACCCAGTGAATGGCTTGGAATGTGGAACTCACTACTACAAGGAATAATTGAGAGAAGATACCATAGAGGGGAAGCTAGATATGTATATGAGGGAGAAAGGGATAGAGGGATTTGCTGAATGGGTGGGATGCAGTAGAGTGGGAGGAGACTAGTGTGTAGCATAAACACCAGCACAGACCAGGTGGGCCAAAAGGCCTATTTCTGTGCTGTACATCTTGTGGGGAAAAAAGAATCATTTCAGCTCAGCTCCATTCAGTGGGCTTGTAGTCTGGGTGTTGCTGTTTTTCAATGGGCTGACCTTGGTGATAGCTGTGGTGTGTCCTCCAATTCGGCAGAAACACCAGGCTTTCCTCGGCTCTTTAAACTAGCCAAAAGCTACAGGTAGCACCTGGCTGACACCAGCCTTCACAATTGGTGTGATTACAGCTGTTGGTTTTCATTCAGACAGCTAAAGGTTTTAAACTGTAATTATTAACAGTTTAAATATTGAAGCCTTCACAATATGCTTGCCATCAATTTTGGTGGAAGTGCGGGGAATGAGATTGATCGCTGCAGTCTGTTCAGAAACCTGTGGCCCATGGCACTTAGTATTGTACATAATTACATGACAAAGTCCTTGTGTTTAATATGTGCACTTTTATATTTAAAAGGAAATAAATGTGTGTTTTTTCTTTGTCCGGAGTAGTGTATTACTGAGCTGGGAAATCACAAAGGTTTCAGTGAAAGAATCATTTCATGATAGAATTGATAGCTCTGTAGGGATAGATTTTACTCTAATATCCACAGCACTTCCACTGCAGTCTAAATTTTTAATGCTCCATCTATCCATTTTTACATATTTGCATCCATTCCAAACGCTAACAAGCCTGGTAACCAGACATACCAATTAAGTGAGTGAGAGTTTTATTTCTAATTAAATTTCTCTCCTTCCTCTCTGAAGACAGCTCTTCACTCCACATGTATCTCTTGTGTGGAGCATTCTTTTTCATGTGGGTGGTGTACCTCGACAGAGAGAATGGTAGGTTATTCCCTCAGAAAGCACCATAGATGAGCATGGACCTTTCTACATTTGTAGCTGAAGTCATGGGAGATCCGTCAGCAATGCAAACCTGCATTTGATTTTTGTCCTCTGTGGTACATGGGCTCTCAACAACTGAAGCTTCCCTATTGAGTCCCATTCACTGGGAACAGTCAAGTCAGTGCAGACTAGGAATTAAAGCCAGGAGATTGCTGACCCCGGTGGCTCAGTACCACATAGGAAGAGTCCATGGAGCAATCGGGTGTTTTATTTTAAATCACAATGAGTTTGGAGTGAATGAGCCACTCAAAATGACAACTCTTGTGTAAGGAGGTCACAAGGCTGAGGGCAAGTAATGGTTTAATGCAGCGATTACAAATTCCTGTAATGAAGACAGTGATATATGGAGAAAGTGAAAGCCCTTGCAATTGCTTAATGGAATGTTCGTAAGGTTCATGAAAGGGAGTCTTATTTTCTCATCAATGACCACGATTAATATAATTATCAGCTCCTAATTTTCTCTGGCCTGTCACTTCACTGCACCTCAGTGCTAGTTAATATTTGGTACTTTTGACCCAAGACCCTTATTACCAAATCTATCCCTTCAATACAAAAGAACTGGACTTAAAGAAATTACTGAGTGGGTCAGAGTACAATGTCAATAATTGTGCAAATGCTGCAATGACTAATGTGCATATAATTTTGTACAAAATTCTTTTGTGTGAACATTTTGTATGTTGACATGCCAACTAATGCTTGACAACTGAAGTGCTTTTGCCGCAGGAAATGATTGGTTTATTGAAATTGAATGCCTGCAATTTGTGCTTCAGTCATAAATGTTGTAGTGCAATTTCATTATGTACCAATCTGCCATGCTGTTGCACAGCAACCCACATTTAATATTGCGAGGGGCAGTGTAATAGGCCATCTCATTGCTTTCATCTAATTTGGCAAAAGACCACAATTTTAAAATTGCAGCAAGTCAAATGAAGGCGAAGGGTTATAATATAACAGGTGTGGTCATGGCTTAGTTGGCAGCACTCTTGCCTCTGGGTCAGGAGGCCATGGGTCTCCTATTCTGGTGACTTGAACATAAAATCTAGACTGAAACTCCAGTGTAGTACTGAGGGAGCATTGTACTATCTGAGGTGTCATCTTTTGGATGCGACATTAAACCGTGGCCTCATCTGCCTCTCAGGTGGATGTAAAAGGTCATATGGCACTATTGGAAGAACATCAGGGCAATTCTCCTCTGTACCCTGGCCAACATTTATCCTTCAATCAACATCATTTACCTGGAGTCTACTATACTAATAACAGCGAGGGTGCCAGTGTTGCCATTATATGCAAAACTGACAGCAAACTTCTGACATCTACGTATACACAGCTAAATAGAGAAATCGGGATGCTGCTATCAGGGGTTCCCATGATTGCACAGTTACAGTACTCATTGATGGAATCTGCCCAGAAATCAGTGAACAGTACTGACCTGAACTTAGGGTAATTAGTCTCGTACTAAAGACAGTTGAATAAATTATCAGGAGCCTCAGATACTGCAGCAGTCCATGCCTGCATGTAGAAAGACTTGGACAACATTGAGGTTTGGACTGATATGTGGCAAGTAACATTGATACCATGCAAGTGCCAGGCAATGACCATCTCCAACAAGAGAGAATCTAACCATCTCCCCTTGACATTCAGTGGCATTACCATCACTGGATCCCCAGCATCAATGTGGGTTTACTGTTGAGCAGAAGTATAACTGGATCAGATAGCTCCATACTGTAGCTACAACAGCAAGTCAGAGGCTTGGAATTATGCAGTGAGTAGCTCAACTCTTGACATCCCAAACCTGTCCACCATCTACAAGGCACAGGTTGGGAGTGTGATAGAATACTCTGCAGTTCCAAAAACATTCGAGGAGCTCAGGACAAAGCAATCCATTTGATCAGAACCCCTTCCACCACCTGAAACATTAAATCCCTCCATCAGTGGTGCACAGTAGCAGCAGTGTGTACTATCTACAAGATGTACTGCAATAACTCACCAAGGCTCTTTTAACAGCACCTTCCAAACCCCACAACCTTTACCACCTAGAAGAACAAGGACAGCAGACATATAGGAGCACTGCCATCTGTAAATTCCCCTCCAAGCCATCTTTACTTGGAAATATATTGCTGTCCCTTCACTGTCACTGGATCCAAATCCTGGAACTCCCTCCCTAACAGCACAGTGGGTGTTGCAATACTGCATAGACTGCAGCGGTTTAAGGTGGCAACTCACCACCACATTCTCAGAGGCAATTAGAGCTGGGAGATAAATGCTGGCCTTGCCAATGATGTAGTCATTCCATGAATGAATAAAATAACAGTGCAGATTATTATCACAGTGTTGTTTGAGGGACCTTTTGTACAAATTGGCTGCTGTGTCTCCTTCAACACAGCAGTGACCACACTTCAAGAATGAACTTGTATGTTGGTATCGGACTTTGGAACATTCTGAGCTTGTGAAAGGCACTGCATAAACCCTAGCCTTTTCTTTGTTTTTTGATTTATATTTCTCTTTAAAGCAAAGTGTATGTAAATGGAACTGAAATTACTCAACTGTACTTTCTTTCATCGTAACTTCATTAAGACCAAAGTCAAGTATGCATGTTTAGAATCATATGGCGTAAGGGAATTTCTGAGGATGTACCATGGCTTCACAGCTGTCTGAACTTGGAAACATGGGCCATTAATCAGGCTCATGATCAGTCACATATACCTGAACAAAGGAAAGCTGTGGAGAGAGAAGTCAGCACTTCCATCAGGGTGATTAGTTTGTGCTGAGACACAGGAATATATCTCATTAGTGGGAAATCGCACCAGGAGGATCTTCTTACTTGACTTCAAGTTGCACTGCAGCTGGTGCAGCTCTGGGACATGTGTGAAGAAATCCAGTTACCCAGCAACATTGAAAATGGCTGAAGTTACCAGATACATTGTACAAATACTTGGGAGCTGTTTCACCGAGCCTAAACCCAGTTGCGACACCCGCCTACGTGTACGTTTGCACCGCTCCCAAACCTTGTTGATAATGACAGCAACTTGGTCCCAAATTCCAGTTAAACAAAATGGCCCCCAACGTCATCACAGGATGGAAAGATTCCCTCACAACAAGAGCTCATGTTGAGGGCTGGAGGGATTTTAACTCCCAGGCCTCATTTTAATATTCTCGATCAAATCTGATTGAAATTATTGCCTGCCTGGCTGGTTGGGTTTGATGGTTTGGTGGGGCGGGGGTGGGCACTAGAAATTCGAGTGGCATGAGCTTGCAGCCAAGAACTTGTATCCCTCATTTTAAAACTTAACTTGCTCTCTTGTTTTCCTTGATTCACCCCTGAGCAGGTCTTGCATGGTGTGGAAGCCACAAAGGTTTTTATCAGAAGGGACATCACCAGCCCTAGATGGCTATGCATTTGTTTGGATTTGAGTAGATGAGATTGGCAGCTGAATCTACTTGAGAGTTTATCCTGGCAAGCCTCCAGCTGGCTGAGACTGAATCTCTTTGGAGTTGGGAGAAGGGTCAAAGTTAATGTTTGATTGTCCAAATGTTTTCTGCCATAAATGAGGTATCTCTACAAACTGCCTCAAAATCACAGGTTTGAAACTGCGCTGTGTGCTGTTAGTAATTAGTCCTGTGCATCTATGTGGAATTCTCTTGATCTATTATTAGTATGGTTATTTAAAATGCTTAGTGACCTTAACAACAAGGATAAGATCTTTCATGTGAATGCATTCATGTGTTCATCACTAATGTAGCACAAAATGCTTAAATTCAGGGTGATATATTGTGAAGGAAGACAGGAGCCCAGACTTCGCAATTGCCAAAGTCAGTTCTATTTTGTCAAACAATTACTTTCTCATGTTATTAACCACTATGGGCGGAATCGTCCGGTCCCGTTGGCAGGAGGCATCATGACGGGTGACAGTTCAGCCGGAAGGGCAGAAATCGGTTACACACTGGAGTGAGTGAAAGCACAGCGGGATCTTCCGATGGTGTCCGCCATGGCGGAACGCGAATCTTGCATGAACCCAGTTTGCATCCTGGTAATGGGCTACAATGTAAGGCACGACCCGGAATCATCCTCCCTCTCCATCTCCCCCTCCACTCCCCAATGCCCGATTTACTGTTACGCCGGTGGGAAAACATGTCGCCTAGAACAGGTCTGGATAAGTGAGATGTGCGGAGGCTCAGATTGCGGAAATCTGAGGAGAAGAAGATGCTGGAGCCCTACAGCTACCGGACCCTGGAGGAACATGTGCATCGCAGGCTGGGTAGATTCTCATAGACATGGCACTGCCATGAAGAGGCTCACGGAAGGTGGGAGGTCTCCGTTGATGCTTCGGATCTGCAATGGAACATCATGGTCTTGGCCATGGGCTGCGCATGATCGGCAAGGGGGTGGGGGGGGTGGGGTGGTGCTGCAGGGGAAGGTCTAGTTGTGAGTAGGGCAGGAAGGTATACCGGGGAGGTGGGAGGGACTGGGTGGTGGGAGAGGAAGGTCTAGATGTGACTGGGAGAGGAAAGTGTACTGGGTGGGGTGAGGTTGGGATGGGAGGGGCCAAGGTATCAGGGGTGGGTGAGCTTGGGAGGGGGGATGAAGGTGTCAGGGTGGGTGAGCTTGGGAGGGGGGATGAAGGTATCAGGGTGGGTGAGCTTGGGAGGGGGTGATGAAGGTGTCAGGGTGGGTGAACTTGGGAGGGGGGATGAAGGTGTTGAGGGGGTGAGGTTGGGGGGATGGCGGAACGAAGGTGTCAGTGGGGGTGAGGACTGCCTTTATATCGAATCATAGCCAAAGCATCTCTAACAATGGTCTCTCTTCCCACTCCTGCACTGTTAGCTCTGGAGCCTTCTAAGCATCTATCCTTGGCTGGCTCCTTTTTCTCATCTACAGGTTGCCCCTGGCAACCTCATCTAAAGATGCGAGGTTAGCTTCCAAATGTGCACTTAGGCAATATAGCTCTACCTGTCCAACATACCTCTGCTGTCTCTATGTTTTATCAGATTGTTGGTCCTAAACCAACATTGGATAACCTGCAATTTCCGACCAGCTAAGCTTTGGGAAGACTGAAGTCATTGTCTTTGGCCCTTGTCACAAATCCTTGCTATTGATTCCAACCCACTTATTGCCACTGCCTTGGGATCACAACCAATTTGACCCTGAGGTGAGTGTCTGACCTCTATATTCTCTCTATCACAAAGACCATCTGTGATCACCTCCACTGCATCACCCATATCTGCCCCACCTTAGACAATCTGCGACTAGAGCCCTCATCACACTTTCCTCACCTCCAGGCTCAACCATTCCAATGATCTCTCAGTCTGTTTCTCACCTTCCATGTTCTGTAAGCTTTACCTCATCAAAACTATCTCTGATTGCATCCTACTCTACAACAAATCCTGTTCGCCCACCACCAGTGTCCATGCTAACCTACATTGGCTCGCCCAGTTTTCCAATTTAAAATTTTTTATTTGTTTAAACTTTTTCATGCCTCCTCCCTCACCCACTCAATGTAACCCCTCCAGCACTACAAGCCTTTGGAATTTCATCACGACATGTGACACTGGTCTCCTGAGTGTCCCATCCCATTCCAATCACATCATAAGGGAGGCTTTGCATTAAGCCATTGAGGTCGCTATCTGTGGCATTCCTTCCCTAAATCCCTCCACCTCCTCATTTAATACTGTCCCTAAAACCTGCCTCTTTGACCAAGCTTTTGTTCACCCCTCCCAACATCTCCTCCGTTTATGGCTGGAGTAACCCTTCATGAAGTGCCTTAGAACTATATAATAGTACAGCAAAGGAGGAGGCCATGCAGTTCTTTAAGTTTGCATTACCTCTTTTAAAGAGCAATCCAGGTAGTCTCACACGTTCTTTCCCCATATCCCTGCAACTTTTCTCCTTCAAGTATTTATCCAATTCCTTTGAAAGCTGCTATTGAACATGTATTCACCACCCTATCAGGCAGTGCATTCCAAATCCTAACCACTCATTGTATTAAAAAGTTTCTCCTCATGTCACTTCTGGCTCTTTTGCCACTCTTCTTAAATCTATGCCATTTCATTGTCAACCTTTCAACCATTGGACATGGTTTCTCATTATTTATTCTATCTAGACCCTTCATAATTTTAAATACCCCTATTAAATCTCTTCTTAGCCTTCTCCAGTAAATCTGGGTAACTGTAATACCTCATCCCTGGAGCCACTCTAGTAAATCCCTCTTTTGCCCTCTCAAAGCCGTCACATCCTTCCAAAAGTATGGTGCCCAAAATTGGACACACTACTCGAGCTGGGGCCAAATTTGTGTTTTTTTATGGGTTTAACATCACTGTAATTCATATAGCCCAGAATTCCATTTGCTTTAATACTGCTTTGTAAACTTATCCTGCCACCTTCAAAGGATTGTGCACAGTCACCCCAGGGTCTCTCTGTTCCTGCGCCCCCTTGTGACATTTAGCTTGTATTGATTCTCCTAATTTTCCCCACCAAAATGCATCACCTCACACATTTGTGCATGGGACTTCATCTGCCATGTATCCGCTCCTTCTACCAGTCTGTCTATATCCACTTGAAGTCCATTACTAATTCCTCACTACTTATTACAATTCTAGTTCTGTGCCATCTGCAAATTTTGAAACTATGACTTTAACCCCAAACTCCATCATTAAACAGATTCTTGTACTGAACCATGGGGGAAAACACCATTGTATGCCTCTCTCCAGTTCGGGGGAGAAAAAGCCATTCACCATTAATACAGGAACCAGAATCCTTTAGTCAATTTTGTATCCATGTTGTTACTGCCTCTTTTACCCCGTGGATTTCAATTTTCTAACAAGATTAATAAGTATTAAATTATATTAAATACCTTTTGAAAGTCCATATACATGTCAATTACACTGTCCTTATCTACTCTTCTATTTCCTCACCAAAAACGTCACTCAATTTACTCAAACATAATTTGCCCTTAATAATCTATGTTGACTCTCTTTTATCAGTCCATCCTTCTCCTAATGGCTGTTTGTTTTCTCCTGGATTATTGTTTCTAAAAGCATAAATACCAAGTTATCCTTCTCTCATTTTTTTGAACAAGGGTGTAAGGTTTGCAATCCTACAGTCCTCTGTCAAGCCTCATTAGCTAAAGAGGATTGGAAGATTGTAGCCAGCTCCTCTGAAATTTCTACCCTTACTTTTCTCAGAAACCTAGTGTGCATCCCATCCAGACCAGGTTGCCATGATAATAGTTGATTGTGGTTGTAGCAGAAGGAATAATTTTCAAGGGAGAAACAATCATAATCCCTACAACACTGAAGAATGAAATGCTGCTGCGCATACATGAAAGTCACCTCGGCATAGAAACATATAGGAGAAGAGTTCAAGATGTAGGGCAGAATTTTGCTGTCGATGAGCAGGGGGCAGGGCCCACTCGCCGACGCGTAAAATGACGCGGGATGACGTCGGGCAGAACCCCCGAAGTCATGCCGCCTCATTTAAATTTTCAGGAAGGCGGGGGTGCAGCAAAATCAGCTGCGGGCCCACCAACCTGTCAATGGCCAATTGAGGCCATTGACAGGATCATTTAAACAATTAAAGGACCTGCCTGTCCAACCTTAAGGTTGGCGGGTCGGCCAGGAGCCTCAGCGGCAAATAGATAAAACATGAAACCTCATCCACGGGCGGGATGAGGTTTCATGCAGGGTTTTAAAAAGTTTAATAAAGTTATAGTGTAAATTATGAACATGTCCCATCTCATGTGACAAGGGGACATGTTAGGGAATTTTTTTTCTATTTTTAATCTTTTTCAAAGTGGAACCAATCTACCTGAGGCTGCACTTTGCCTCAGGGAGATGTGCACTCTTCCGTGCACATGCGTGAAAGAGCGCACTCTCGCTTTTGGGGAATTCCCCCGCCCACACACAGGAAGCGCATACCGCTTCCCACCGGACGTCACGCTGGATGGGCCTTAATTGGCCCGTCCACGTAAAATGGTGGTGCGGCCCGCTTTGCTGGTGGGGATCGGCTCCCCGCCCGCCAGAGATTGGGTCGGGCCCGCCCGCCCGACAGGCAGAAAATTCTGCCCAGTAATGTATTGGCCTGGAATGGAAGCACAAATCAGGGAAATGGTGAATGCGTATGCAGTGTGCCAAAAGTACAGTAAGAACCACTTCAGCCATACAGTGTTTCAGTGAGACTCTGGCAGAAAATTGGAGTGGACGTGTTCATATTTGACAACAGTGAGCACCTACTCGCAGTGGATTATTACTCAAACTTTTTGAGCCTGTGCTGCTGAGAAATGATAGTAAGAGCACCATTGTAATAAATCATTTAAAATCAATTTTTGCTCATCACAGCATACCTGAAACCTGA
The DNA here is from genome assembly GCF_964194155.1 of Cetorhinus maximus. Classification (NCBI taxonomy): domain Eukaryota; kingdom Metazoa; phylum Chordata; class Chondrichthyes; order Lamniformes; family Cetorhinidae; genus Cetorhinus; species Cetorhinus maximus. Next base: position 51,471,603 of record NC_135899.1, read on the forward strand.
AGTGCTCATCTCAGATAACGATCCACAATTTTCGGGCACTGAATTTTGCAAATTTGCACAGGACTGGGAGTTTTGCCACACTATGTCAAGTCCCAAATATCCATGATCCAATGGAACGGTGGACCGTACTGTGCAGACCTTAAAATACCTGTTTAAAAAGGCAAAGGTGGACGGAAGAGACCCCTACCGGCTCTGCTGGATTTCAGGAATACTCCATTAGAGGGCATTGGATCATCTCCAACACAGCTCCAGATGGGGAGAAGACTAAGAACTAAGCTTCCAATTGTGCCCCAACTGTTATTTCCACACAGTGAGCTACAGTGTGTAGGACCTGCTCAAACTGAGACAGCAGAAGCAGAAACAGTACTTTGATCGAGGTGCCCGACCTCTGCCTGAGCTGAACGTGGGAGAGACAGTGAGGATTCAGCATGAAGGGACCTGGAATCCTGCTGTTGTCACAGGAGAACCAAGGTCCTACATAGTGCAGGCTCCAAACGAACAACAGCACAGGAGAAACTGGAAATTCTTACAGAAAACAAAAGAAACGCAGCCCTGCTCTGAACCAGAAAGTGCAGCTGAAGATCAAAAAACAGAATTCACCAGTGAAGCAACAGATAACCAGACAAAGCCTGAGATTCTTGAAAACTATCCAAGGGGTGATAGTGACAAGAGTTGGAGAAGGCCCCTTGTTCTTCAAAATCACCTCAGTCACCATTCAGAACATCCAATGGAAGAATTGTGAAAAAGCCACACAGATATAGAGATGAGTAAAAGGCAAAACAGACTGATCAAAACAGAGTGAGAAAGAACAGATAAGAGACCTTGTGTTACTTGAGTTGTATAAAAGTTTTTTTAAAAAAAGGGGAACGTCACGATATAGTTGATTATGGATATAGACTCCAGTATTAGATACTATACGGTACTCTGTATGGGATATGGGGTCATCTAACCTGGGGGTTGAAGGTCAGCTGACACAAGTTAGAGCCTGTCTTGATAGAGTTCAGTTACTGCAGATGTGTGTTCAATTCTTGCACAGTCTCTTTTTCCCTCTTATTCCCTTTTTCACTTCTCTTCTGTACATTTTTTGTACTTGTGTTATCAAACTGAAGTCCGTCATGCGTCCGATTTTTTTGCCTCATCTTCCTTTCTACCTCTTCCATCATCCAGGAAGGTCCAACTTTGGCTGCTCACACTTTCCCCTTTGCGGCGATGTACCTGGACTACAACCAAGCCATCTCCTCTTTAAAGACAGCCCATTGCTCCATTTTATTTCTGCCAGCCAGTCTTTGACTGCAATTTACCTGGATCAGATTCCTCTGCAATTTGCTTAAATAATCCTTCCTCCAGTTATATATTTTTAATTGTAAATTGCTCCTTGAACTGAACAGCTAATTTAAACTTGGTACCATGATCACTATTGCTGAGATACGCCCCCACTGCAACATTCACCACTTGATCCACTTTCCCCCCAAGGACTAGATTCAGCAATGCTTTCTTCTTTGTTGGCCAGGAAACATAGTGATCGAGAAGGATCTCCTGAACACACTTCAATACATGCACTTCCCTGCCCTTAAGACGATCACTGTCTCATTCAATATTGGGGTAGTTAAAGTTTACCGTTATCACTGTTCTTTAGTTCATGCTTCTATCAGGAAATTCCTTGCAAATCTGTTGCTCTCTCAGTGCGTTTTTTTATGCTAAAGGAACTGTAGAACTGAAAGTTCTTGTTGAGACAAAGATATCAGTAAATAATACCTTTACTGACTTCTGCAGTTTCTGCTGTACAAAATTTCACTATGTCACTCCACCCATTGATTTCAAATTGGGATGAAAGTGATCCAAAGACCTTGTTGTTTCTTTAAAAATGAAGGCAGTTGATTTCAAAATGACAATTATCTATTTCTGATTGTTTCATACATTTCACATTTGTTTTAATTGGACATTCCTATCACTTAAGTTGGATGGAATGAAGGGACATAATATTGAGCCAGAAATGGCTGACATTGAACATTTTATTGTTTAATTCTTTTCTGGCCAGAAATGACAAAGGACCTTTTCTATGATTGGCTCATAATGTGGAAAAACTAAAACATGGCAGATTTAGGATGTAAAATAACACTGAAATAAACAGCCTTGGGGCTAAATTAATTTAATACGTTCCATGGTATTTACACTATACATGACAAGGCAAAAGAAACCTGCACATGCTGGAAACCTGAAATGAAACTTGCTAATGCTGGAAATATAAGCAGCTCAGTCACCAACCGTGGAGAGGAAAGAGAGGTTGAAGTTTCAGGGGTGAGCTCTTGGATCTGAAAGTTGAAAGGAAAGGAAATTCCTTCAGGATGTTTGGAATGAAAGGTAGCAGGGTAGGGGTAATGAGAGAGCAGGTAATATTACTGTGGAGAGGAACGTAATGAGTTGAATGCCCAGCAAACTGCTTAATAGAAACTACTAGAGATGAAAGAACAGCAGTGATAAAGTGGAAGACATTAAAACCGGGTAGAAATAGCTGAGATAGTGAAATTGCATTGAAATCATTACTTAAGATAAAGGTGAGAGAAATTGGTGCCAAAAAAGAATGAACAATCCTGCTAGAGGAAGTCTGAAATGAAAATAGAAATTGTTGGAAATGCGCAGTAGGCCTCCTCTTCCTGAAATGAGCAATAGCAATGGGGCCAACTTGAGGTGCAGACCATTGATTTTCACCAATCTCACGATGATCCGATGAGGGCTCTATCCCGAAATCAGCGGTTCCCCTCCCCTACCCTCAGATCCACCCTGCATTATGAGTAGCCTGTGTTGTAAAGGAAATGGTCAGGGCAGTGGTGGCAGAAGGTGCACTTATTATTCGTAGTTGTCATTCTAGATTTTCTGAGCTGCATCCAATGGCTGCTGTTGATGGGTCCTCACAACTTCAGTTCCTGAAACACTGGGCTAGTAATCCAGAGACCCAGATTAATACTCTGGGGGCATGGGTTCAAATCCCACCATGGCAGCTGGTGGAATTTAAATTCAGTTAATAAAGCCTGGAATAATTTTGTGGTCAGTGATGGTGACCATGAAGTTATCATTGATTGTCGTAAAAACCCATCTGGTTCACTGATGCCCTTTAGGGAATGAAATCTGCCATCCTTACCTGGCCAGGCTTGCATAAAAGTGGTTGACTCTTATGTAGGCCTCTGAAATGGCCTGGCAAGCCTCTCAATTCAAGAGCAATTAGGAATAGGCAGCAAATGCTGGCCTTGCCAGTGACAGCCACATCCAATGAATTAAAAAAAATACTTTGTGGAGTATTAAAATATTCAGAAGTATACTGCTATGTGCAACAGAGTTTCCTCAAAAGGAAAACTATGAAAAATGAACCTTTGAGAGTATGATAAGCCATACTACATTCTTGGAGTTCACATGATTGTATATCACTTGAGCTTTTTTATGGTTTATGGTGCTATTTGAAACCCTGTAATCCATTGCTACTTTATAAACACTTCTAGATGTTGTTTGCTGTCTATTGTGGCTATAGGATTGGAAATAATTTCTAAGCAAATGTTGAGAAGTTATGTCACAATAGCTGATCCTTCTATGAATGATGTCACACATGAATGCAGTGACATGCTAGTGTTCCTTGATGGTTGCCTTCTGCACAATTATGGGCATTAACTCAAACAATCCTCCACATTTTTGGCAGCCTACTTGTTTTTCATTTATAAAAGTAGTTCCAAAGCAGCATTTTAAACTTGGGTTCAAAAGTGGAAAGTGTATATGGTGTGAAGCAGACAGTGTCATAATTGTGTGGGACACGCTGGATGGACAGGGGGTATTTCCTGTCAGTCATTGCCCGTTTGTTCGCACGCACCCTTGGGGGATCATACGTGCACAACCAGACTCACGTCTTTCTGCTGATAACCGAGAATCATTTGTAGGCTTTGGGAAGAGCCACCATGTTGCCCCTCTCTTTCTGGCACCTGGTGTAGAACAGTGCAGGGTGAAGAGCGAAATAACGGGGAGTGGCAGCAGGGGTGACGAGAGAGGGAGCTGTACATTGTCCTTGTGCAAAAGAAGAGCAGTGCAGCAAAGGAAAAGTACCCTTAAACAACATGTAGTTTGATATCAACTGACAAGTCTTTGATTACAACTTTCTAATCACTCCTTGTTGTTCTAGATAGAGTATATGCTCCAGCACGTAGCACACTAGTAAACAGAAATTGTCCTTTTCTCTGTATCATAAGATTCCATTTCACCCTGCTCTTTCTGCCTTGCTAGGTAAGACTTTTCATTAGTTTGATTGGTTCTCAACCAGATTATTAGCATTTTGGCATGACCTACACTATTGTGTCAGCCCTGAGTATGAAGTAACTTTTAAATGTTGTTAGAAAAGAGATCGGTACAAACCTCTCCATTAAGTTCATGCACAATTGAAACAGTGGTACACTGAAAACAGGCTTTATTCGAGACAAATAGATCCTAATTTTATACCTGACTGGTTAGCTTGATGTTGTCATGTTTTCAAGTTGCCATGTTAGACTAATGATAAAGTACAAATCCCCAACTGAACGCAAAGTACAAGGTAGTATTTTTTGACTTACCTGGTGATATGGGTGTACTGCTATAGATATAAAAGACATGTTGTTATTAACTTGAATAGAATGACTTTAAAATGCTTCACTAAAGACAGTAGGAGCAATGGGCTTGTCCTCATTCTTCACATATAGAGAGTGGAAACCCTAGCACCTCTGGATGATGGCAACTATGATATGGATATTTATGGATTCATCATATTCAAGAAAGGGAACAAATCAATTCTGGGCAACTTTATAACCATCAGAACAATAGCAATACTTGGTCTAAGAACTGTCCATTGGGATAGGATATCTACTTGAGAATTTAATAAATAACAGGTTTTCAAGTTATTTAGTTGAAGAAAGTGCATCGTGGGATAAAATGGGTCATTTTAGTTCCCTGATAACAGCTTTTATTCGTGAATTAAAATGTTGTGGGCCCTAGCGTTGCTGCAGCAGTTCGACACATAATGTAAACTGACACGAGGGGAAGTGGTCCATTGTCATTGGTGCTATATTTTGAATGAGACCTTAAACAGGTGTCCTGTCTGCCAGTTCACATGGATATAAATGATCCTGTGGCATTACTTGAACAAAAGCAATGAGGTTCGCCAGTGCCTCAGCCAGCACTCCCCATAAGCTGCCATTCATCTCTCAGCCAACAGCATCATAACAGCTAAACTAGTCATTTAACTGGTTTACTGTTTGCAAAACCTTGCTGTATGCTATTTGGCAACTGTGTTTGCCTGAAAGAACATCAGTGTTTACACTTCAAAAGCAAAGCATTGGCATGTGCAGAAGACATGAAGTGTATTAATGCTAGTCCCTCTTTTCTTAGATTTCCAAAAAAAACCTTTGATAACATTTCTCATTGAAAGCAACTGCGAAAACTTTAAGTAATGGGAATGTAAAACATCACCATGATTTTTAAAATTATTCTTTCATGGGATGTGAGCGTCGCTGGCTAGGCCAGCATTTATTGCCCCTCCTGAATTACCCTTGAGAAAGTGGCGGTGAGCTGCCTTCTTCAACCGCTGCAGTCCCTGTGGTGTAGGTACACCCACAGTGCTGTTAGGTAAGGAGCTCCAGAATTTCGACCCAGTGACAGTGAAGGAACGGTGATATATTTCGAAGACAGGATGGTGAGTGACTTGGAGGGGAACTTCCAGGTGGTGATGTTCCCATCTTTCTGCTGTTCTTGTCCTTCTAGATGGTAGTAGTCGTGGATTTGGAAGGTGCTGCCTAAGAAATCTTGGTGAATTCCTGTCGTGCATCTTGTAGATGGTACACACTGCTGTCACTGTGCGTCGGTGGTGGAGGGAATGAATGTTTGTGCCTGGGGTGCCAACCAAGCGGGCTGCTTTGCCCTGGATGGTATCAAGCCTTTTGAGTGTTGTTGGAGCTGCACTCATCCAGGCAAGTGCAGAGTATTCCATCACACTCCTGACCTATGCCTTGTAGATGGTGGACAGGCTTTGGGAAGTCAGGAAGTGAGTTACTCGTCTCACAATTCCTAGCCTCTGAGCGGCTCTTGTAGCCATAGTATTTACATGGCTAGTCCAGTTTCTGGTCAATGGTAACCCCAGGATGTTGATAGTGGGGGATTCAGTGATGGTAATGTCATTGAGCGTTAAGGAGCGATGGTTAGATTCTCTCTTGTTAGAGATGGTCATTGCCTGGCACTTGTGTGGTGTGAACATTATTTGCCACTTGTCAGCCTAAGTCTGGATATTGTCCAGGTTTTACTGCATTTGGACATGGACTGCTTCAGTATCTGAGGGGTCGCAAATGGTGCTGAACATTGTGCAATCATCAGCGAACATCCCTAATTCTGCCCTTATGATGGAAGGAAAGTCATTGATGTAGCAGCTGCAGATGGTTGGGCCTATGACACTGCCCTGAGGAACTCCTGGAGTGATATCCTGGAACTGAGATGGCTGACCTCCAACAACCACAAACATCTTCTTTTGTGCTAGGTATGACTCTAACCAGTGGATAGTTTTCCCCCTGATTCCCATTGACTCCAGTTTTGCTAGGGCTCCTTGATGCCACACTCAGTTAAATGCTGCCTTGATGTCAAGGGCAGTCACTCTCATCTCACCTCGAAAGTTCAGCTCTTTTGCCAATATTTGAACCAAGGCTGTAATGAGGTCAGGAGCTGAGTGACCCTAGCAGGTTATTGCTAAGCAAGTGCTGCTTGAGAGCACTGTTGATGACCCCTTCCATCACTTTATTGATGATGGAGAGTAGACTGATGGGACGGTCATTGGCCAGGTTGAATTTGTCCTGCTTTTTGTGTACAGGACATATGAGGGCAATTTTCCACATAGGAGGGTAGACGCCAGTGTTGTAGTTCACAGAATCACAGTGCAGAAGAGGCCCTTCGGCCCATCGAGTCTGCAGCGACACGTGAGAAACACCTGACCTACCTACCTAATCCCATTTACCAGCACTTGGCCCAAAGCCTTGAATGTTATGACTTGCCAAGTGCTCATCCAGGTACTTTTTAAAGGATGTGAGGCAACCTGCCTCCACCACCCTCCCAGGCAGTGCATTCCAGACACCCTCTGGGTAAAAAAGTTTTTCCTTACATCCCCCCTAAACCTCCTGCCCCTCACCTTGAACTTATGCCCCCTTGTGACTGACCCTTCAACTGAGGGGAACAACTGCTCCCTATCCACCCTGTCGATGCCCCTCATAATCTTGTACACCTTGATCAGGTCGCCCCTCAGTCTTCTCTGCTCCAATGAAAACAACCCAAGTCTATCCAACCTCTCTTCATAACTTAAATGTTTCATCCCAGGCAACATCCTGGTGAATCTCCTCTGCACCCCCTCTAGTGCAATCACATCCTTCCTATAATGTGGCGACCAGAACTACACACAGTACTCCAGCTGTAGCCTCACCAAGGTTCTATACAACTCCAACATGACCTCCTTACTTTTGTAATCTATGCCTCGATTGATAAAGGCAAGTGTCCCATATGTCTTTTTCACCACCCCACTAACATGCCCCTCTGCCTTCAGAGATCTATGGACACACACGCCAAGGTCCCTTTGTTCCTCAGAACTTCCGTGCGTCATGCCGTTCATTGAATACTTCCTTGTCAAATTACTCCTTACAAAGTGTATCATCTCACACTTTTCAGGGTTAAATTCCATCTGCCACTTATCTGCCCATTTGACCATCCCATCTATATCTTCCTGTAGCCCAAGACACTCAACCTCACTGTTAACCACTTGGCCAATCTTTGTGTAATCCGCAAACTTACTAATCCTACCCCCCACATAGTCATCTATGTTGTTTATATAAATAATAGGGGACTGAGCACAGATCCCTGTGGTACGCCATTGGACACTGGTTTCCAGTCACTAAAGCATCCTTCTGTCATCACCCTCTGTCTCCTACAACTAAGCCAATTTTGAATCCACCTTATCAAATTACCCTGTATCCCATGTGCATTTGCCTTCTTTATAAGTCTCCCATGTGGGATCGTGTCAAAGGCTTTGCTGAAATCCATATAAACTACATCAACTGCATTACCCTCATCTACACACCTGGCCATCTCCTCAAAAAATTCAATCAAATTTGTTCGGCATGACCTCCCTCTGACAAAGCCATGCTGACTATCCCTGATCAAACCTTGCCTTTCCAAGTGGTGATAGATTCTCTCTTTCAGAATTTTCTCCAATAGTTTCCCTACCGTAAATCATGATTTACGAAGTGCAACAAGTTCAGAGGCCTTTTTCAGATATGCAACATAGCCAAAGATAAAAGTCATTAATTCATAGAGTCATAGAGGTCTACAGCACAGAAAAAGGCCCTTCAGCCCATCGAGTCTGCGCCGGTCAAACAAGTACCTAACTATTTGAATCCCATTTTCCAGCACTAGGCCCATAGCCTTATATGCCATGGCCTCGCAAGTGCACATCCAAATATTTCTTCAATGTTATGAGGGTTTCTGCCTCTACCACATTTTCAGCCAGTGAGTTCCAGATTCCCACCACCCTCTGGGTGAAAACATTCTTCCTCACATCCCCTTCTAAACCTGCCCCTTACCTTAAATCTATGCCCCCTGGTTATTGACCCCTCCACCAAGGGGAAAAGTTCCTTTCTGTCTACCCTATCTATGCCCCTTATAATTTTATCCACCTCAATCTTGTCCCCCCTCAATCTCCTCTGCTCCAGGGTCTATCCAATCTCTAAACTAAAATTGCTAATGTATACCCCCTGCAACTCTTGACTGACATAACTTTGTATCAACTTTTATCTTTGGCTATGTTGTATATCTGAAAAAGGCCTCTGAATTTGTTGCACTTTGTAAATCATGAACCTGTTAAAAAGAAACTTAAATTAGACCAGATGTAACTATTTCATAGAATCCTACCACGGAGAAGGAGGCCATTTGACCCATCATATCTATGCTAACTCTATGAATGAGTTATCCAATTAGTTTTAGTCCCGTCTTTTCCATACCCTTGCAATATTTTCCCCCTTCAAATATTTATCCAATACCATTTTGAAGGTTACCATTTAATCTGCTTCCACCAGCATTAGTATTTATTTATAAAGTTGTGCAGCTTTGCACAATCCCATAAGGAACGTATACTCTGAACATCTGCCCTACACCTGCCATCTTCCCATTCCTAGTGTGAGCTTCCTGACTTTGTCAAGTCTGCTGTATTCTTTGCTCTCTCCTATGCATGGGGTAGGGTGTGGGGGTGGGGTGGTAGGGGGTGGAAATCCATATACCTTCTTACAGGATTTTAGAATAAAACTTATTAGACCCTGTACAAATGTTGCCAGTGAGAATGATGAAATGGAGCTATGTGTAGACTAATGGAGCAAGCTACTTGTTATGTTCAAGGCGATAGAGTATTCCTGCTCTGAAATTGTTGAGACAAGCAATTACTGGTTGGCTGTATGCCTGTGTGCATTTGTTAAATGACCCTCCAGTTCTGCCCTTGAGATGTCTGACATTCAGTTAAAAGGTATTTGGTAAAGAATTACAGAGAAAATAATTTTGCCTGGTGTTCTAATGCAATGTCTAATACAATTAGGGATCTCGGAAGCTTGTTGCATGCTGAGATTTATTGCATTTATAGCGTCTGTTCCATAACCGTTACCATTGCAGTTGAGATAAACTGATATTAACTAATTAGTTGACACGATGCCATGTGCAGAGCTAATGAAGAAATGTCTTTGTTAGAATAAGCTACAAGGTGCCTCAGTTTAGCAAATTTTCTCTTGCAAGTTTTCTCATTGCTGTTTGAGGGAGGTTGCTGTACAAAAAGACAACTTGCGTTTATCTAGTGCCTTTCGCAAACACAGGATGTCCCAAAGTGCTGTACAGCCAATAAAGTACTTTTAAAGTGCAGTCGCTGTTGTAATGTTGGAAACACAGCAGGTAATTTCTGCACAGCAAGCTCCCGCAAACAACAATGCAATAATAACAAGATGATCTGTTTTTTGTAATGTTGATTGAGGAATAAATATTGGCCAGGCGACTGGGGATAACTACCCTGCTCTTAGTGCCTTGGGATTTCTACATTAATCTGAGAATTCAGCAATGTCTCATTCAATAGGCGGCACCTCCAACAGTGCTGCACGTACAGTACCATGCTGGAGTGTCAGCATATATGTTTGTACTCAAGCCCTGGTGTGTAACTTAAATCTACGACCCCCTGACTCAGAGGGGAGAGCTCTACCTTTTGTAAGGTTGTTTGATGTCTCACTAAGAGGTCTTGTGTGGTTGAGCATAAATGTATGTGTATTTCCAGCTTATAGCCCTATCTAGGTGCTATCTTCATGACAACTTTTCTCAGACTCTTTCTACACACAGTTTTTTTCCACGTGTGAACTCCCTACTTCACAATGTGGGTGGTTCTGAGCTCCATCCCATATTAAGGGTGCTGAACACCCTTTTATTACGCTACCCAGTCACAAACTATGTGCAAATTGTCTGCCATATTTTCTACATCGAAACAGTGACCACACTTCCAAAGCTTTCCATTTGATGTAATGCGCTTGATATGTTCTGATGAGTGAAAGTTCTATCTTTATCTCACCAAGGCAATAGATTTACCCACTTTGTTAAATAATTTGCCCAACAGAAGTAATATTGTGCAAAATATAAATACTGGCACTCGACATTACTGTACATGACATTGTTACTCTGATGAACACATTACTATATGCGAATTAACAAGCCCATAATAGTGGACATGAGTGCTGTTCCTTGGCTGGTAACCAAATTAAATAATGGATTAAACTAAAAAAGGAACAGGGCGCGATAAGAAATTGTTTTCCATGTATTGAACAGTCAGATGAGAAAACAATATCACAAGTTCTGAGACGTGAACTACAATTTGTTTTTTCATGATAATGTTGTAAAAAATGTGTACATATTAAATTTCATGTTGCTGGGATTTTTTTTTTGATACTGAAATATTTCCTGAAGCACATTCCATTGGTCACCTCAAACCAGCTAAGACAGAACTGAATTAGAAATAGCTTGACCTTTGTTCTTGTGATTTTTGTACCATTTTTTCATAAAAGTAAGTAATAGCTAGCGATGGAGATTATTATAATTATAGAGATGCTGTAGGTTAGAGGTGGAATATCGCTGAGACTAACATGGTATTCAGTAGTTGTATAATTATAAGCTTCTGTTATCAAACTTGTGCACTATATTTTCTGTTACTATAGTGCAAACCTATCTTAAGTTAAGACATGATAAATGCCAATATGTCTAACATTTACAGGAACGTCGCATATCTATAGCCCTCAAGCCTAGAAGAGTAAAGAGACTATTTTGATTTAACTACTGTACCAGTACCAGAGTGAAGAGACTATTTCAGCTTAACTACTGTACCATAGTGTGCCAAGTGTATGGAATGTACTAGCGTTGGTTGCGTCAACAAATTTGAGAGATAATAAGAAAACCAACTGGATAATCATGTGAAACCTGGTGAGATATGATATTTCCCAGACACGGAGACCAGCCAGATGGACTCTTGTGGTCTTTTCTGGTCCCCTACATTCAAACGTTGTCATGACCAAAGACCCCAGATAAATTACAATTTTAAGTACCTACTGGCATAGGTAATGTAATATTAAACACCATTACCAAAACGGGAGCGACTGTATTGGAAACATTGAGTTAGTGATGGTTTTCTTTAAAAAAAACACCCAGGGATTGGACTCAACCCCAGTGGTTTAGTGCACTGCTTTTACATCAGTGATGGGTAGCTAGTTGGGACATCTTTGAGTACTTGTAAGTAAGTAGTGAGGCAACTGCAATGAAAAGCTTTGCATGATTTATCGAACATTTGCATCTTAACAAATTTTCAGACCTGTGGCCGAAACTTTTTTGGGCTCAGTGTCACTGGGCACTCACCTGAGTGAAGTTATGTCCGCTGTGATCAGGGCGTTGGCTTTTGTTGTGATTTTAATCTTTCCAATTTGTTGATATTTTAATTTAAGCACAATTTGTTGCTGTTATCAATTGACTAATCAATCAAGATTGATTGCACCTAATATGGTGGGTATGTATGAGTTTAGTCAGAGTTTAAAATGGGATATAACACACTAGTTATACAGCAAAAGCATATGAAAGAAAGAAACACTTGCATTTGTATAGCACTTTGTACAACCATCGGACCTCTCAAAGTGTTTTCCAGCTAATGAAGTACTTTTGAAGTGTGGTCTGTGTTGTAATGAAGGAAACCCATGGCAACCAACTTACACACAACCAACTCCCACAAACAACAATGTGATATTGACCAGATAATCTGTTTTTTGTGATGTTGATCGAGGGATACATTTTGGCCAGGACACTGGGGATAATGCCCCTGTTCTTCCTTGAAAAAGTGCCATGCGACCTTTTACATCCAGCCAAGCAGGCAGCTGGGAGCTTGGTTTAACATCTCTTCCAAAAGATGATACCTTCAACAGTGCAGTGCCGCATTGAGTGTCAGCCTTAATTTCTGTGCTCAAGCCCTGGAGTGGGATGGATAGCGAGTACCAGTCGAGGTCAGGCAGGACACCTGGCATGTGTGAACAATTTGTTCCTCCTTGCTTCTCTTTTCTTCTCGTTGCATTGCGTCTTCATGACTTCTGAAATCATGCAAGAGCGTTAGCATGGATCTACCTTTAGGAATTTCTCTTCATGGCCTACTGCACTGATGTCTCCAAGGTAGATACGGATGAATTATTGACAGGGCCATAGTGCACAATAGGGATTTACTTCATTAGAAAAATAATCAATAAAATGTTGAGGTCTTTATCTAAACCATGGGTAAAAGCCCACCCTTAATGGTATCCACCCGCTATTAGCTTCTTGAGCCTTTGCGCATACCTTCTCCTCTTGATCAACCAGGCCTTTTCCTTACCTCACCTCATGTTGTTTCCTGGAGCTTCAATTTCTCAAGAAAAATTCCATCTCTAGCTGTCAAGCTAATTTTCAAAGTTTTCATTATTTGTCTTTTTTAAATTCTTCCATGCAAAGCCAGCGATTAGCTCTTGAACTGAGTGGCTTTCTAGACCATTTCAGAGAGCAGTTAAGAGTCAACCACATGCCGGTGGATCTGGAATCACATGGGGTAAGGAGGGCAGATTTCCTTCCCTTATGGACATAGTGAACCAGATAGGTTTTTATGATGATCGATGATAGGTTCATGGTCATGATTACCAAGACTAGTTTTCAAGTTCAAATTTTACTAATTAAATTTAAATTCTAGCAGCTGCCATGGTGGGATTTGAACCTGTGCCTGGAGGGTATTAGCTTGGGCCTCTGTATTACTAGTCCACTATGCCACCATCTCTTTTGCTGTCAGTTGTCTAAGGCTGTTTCTAAAGCCTGTTAATGAGCTGTCCATCGTTGCCTTTCAGTTCAGCTGTTATTACTCCTCAGACTGTTGAACCATAGTTTGTTCACTAAAATAACACCTACTCACTTATGTACAAGAATTAACTTTTGCATTTCAGCATGCATCATAATTAAGCAGGGTTAAGTGATAAGCCTAGCACAGCTTTGTGGCCTAGTTGCTCGTTTAAGTATCTATCCAGTTGCTGCCTCACTATTGCAAAGGTCAGATTGAGGTATTCTGTTCTTTTAAGAGAATGCAAGTGTACTGATCATGTGACAGCACTGACAAATCACTGTACAGCACAGGCAACTGGGAACTGTAAGTCTAGTTCTGGAGGTTTCTGAGTGAGCATGTATGACCTGGTGCTCTGCCCTATGTCTCAGTAAACCATCACTGTTTATTCCTACATCAGCCTTTCCCCATTATTGATTGCAAGCAGCAACTGAAGAGAACATAGGAAGGCGTGCAGTTAGAGTTCAGTTGGCCAACGAACTCATTTACCCAAAACATAAAACAGATCATGGCCCCTTTTCAGGTGATATACAGCTGTCATCATTCCAGTTTCCAATCAAACAAAATTTACAGTACTAACCTATATGTTCCTTTACCTATTTCAGGCTGACTACTAAATCTGTGTTTATCCTAAGCATATTTCTAATGTTAGCAATATTTTGCCCAATATTTAGTTATTCAATAATGGGACCTGGAAGCTATAGCAATGAATCTCCACATTGTGTGCACTGGATGGTATAATCTCACATGCATTTCTTCTATCTTCTGCAAGACAGACTGTGAAATACTCTAGTGAGATTGTTTACAGTGTGTTTAAGGCTTTTGTGTGCTTAGAATTGTTTCTGTGTATTTTAAGCTGTTTGTATTGAGTTTAAGCTGTTTATTGCCATCTCTGTGCCTGGGCTTGTAACGATTGTTCTATTAATCAACAGATATTACGAGACTTATAAATACTCCTTGGTGCAGGATTTACAATGTGCTTCGTGTGTTGGATTTAGCATTCAGAACAACATTGTGAGTAAGGCTTTGTAGCCGAGACATTTGAGGTCCAGAAGTCAAGCTCTTGCAGCTGTGACTTGGTGCCTTTTTGGGTAGATGCCTGTTACTGCAACTAATCCATTACAAGTTTTAGCTCCCGATGAATTCTAGCAACTAAATTTATTGACAGAAGCCTACTATGGAACTTGTAGAGATTATGCAGCTGAAAAGTTCATATTTCTGTTCTGTTGGTTAATGGGCCATTGAGACCAGGCTATAATGCTTCGAAAATCTACGATGCATTGCAATGCTGATCTCTTCAAACTTTACAGATTAGCATCTTCAACATAAAAGCTTACGGTAACATTGCAGTAAATGCATTGAAACAGTTGGCACTAAAGGGGTCAAGTCAGGTAATACCCGCCACAACTTGAGCTGAAATGATAACCAGCACTTTGCTGTTATATTGAGGGTTTTGGAATTCAGCACCAGAGCTTAACTAGAAAGCTTCCAGGTAAAGCAACATAGACTCCGTCTAAAGTAAATATCCTGCTTAAATTGCGCTTTGTAACACAAAAAATCAATTTCCTGCAAAACTTCCCTTTTATGTCCCTTTTGCTGAAAGGTCTTTCACTTTTTTATAACAAGACAATTTCTGAAGCTCTGTGTTCTCTCAAATGGCAGTCACATCCTCTGCACTTGTTAGAGGCATAGTTGTGATACAGTATTATTGGCCGCCGTATGATCTACTGTGAGGTTAATAGGGGTCAGTCAGCCTTTAGACAGGCAGGAGCAGGCAATTTTGACTTCATGAACTAGCACAGCACAAAGGAAATGGGGGTGAATGTAGCATTTCATATGTCATTTATTTCTAAAATCCTTCTCCCCTTTTTCTCCCCTTCCTGGAATGTGATCTCCCTCACATCACACATCACCTCGATTGGATAAGTAGACAAGTGGCCTGCTCTGAGGCCTGTGTCAATGGTCCTCTTTAATCAACCTCAGAAGCTGCTTAACTTGTAGGGTGAGTCTATCAACTTTATTCCTCAATGTTGGACTGGTTGAGGTACACTTGTCACCTCAAGGTCCCACGACTGAAGTCAGTCAAACAATGTATGGCATCTATTAATAGACAGCTACATTATAACACTCCACAGCACAATATCCTAGCTAACAATTCCCTGAGGTGCTCTTCCATTCCATTCTACTGAAGTAGTCCATGTCCAAATGCAGCAAGACCTGGACAATATCCAGGCTTGGGCTGACAAGTGGCAAGTAACATTTGTGCCACACAAGCGCCAGGCAATGACCATCTCCAACAAGAGAAAATCTAAATATCGCCCCTTGACATTCAGTGGCACTACCATTGCTGAGTCCCCCATTATCAAGGCCCTGGGGGTTACCATTGACCAGAAACTGAACTGGACAAGCCATATAAATATTGTAGCTACAAGAGCAGGTTAGGGGCTAGGAATTGTGTGGTGAGTAACTTACCTCCTGACTTCCTAAAGCCTGTCCACCATCTACAAGGCACAAGTCAGGAGTGTGATGGAATATTCTCCACTTGTCTGGATGAGTGCAGCTCCCACAACACTCAAGAAGCTTGACATCATCCAAGACAAAGCAGCCCACTTGATTGGTACCCCTTCCACAAACATTCACTCTTTTCACCATTGATGGACAGTGGCAGCAGTCTGTACCATCTACAAGATGCACTGCAGAAACTCACCAAGGCTCCTTAGGCAGCACCTTCCAAATCCACGACCACTACCATTAGAAGGACAAGGGTGGCAGATGGATGGGAACACCACCACCTGGAAATTCCCCTCCAAGCCACTCACCATCCTTACTTGGAAATATATTGTCATTCCTTCACTGTCCCTGGGTCAAAATCCTGGAACTCTCTCCCCAACAGCACTGTGGGTATACCTACACCACAGGGACTGCAGCGGTTCAAGAAGGCAACTCACCACCACCTTCTCAAGGGCAATTAGGGATGGGCAATAAAGGCTGGCCTAGCCAGCGATGTCCACATTCCAGAAATGAATTTTTAAAAATGGTTACAGCATATTCGGCCCATCATATCTGTTCTGACCCTCTGCAAAAGCAAATCGCCTGGTGTCACTCCCTCACCTTTTCCCCATAGCCCTGTGTTTGTTATGGCTCCACTCTCCTCGATCCCTGCACAGCTTTCAAAATGATTGACCACGCTGTCTTCCTCCAATGCCTTTCCTCTGTTGTCCAGATCGATAGGTCTACTCTTAATAGGTTCCACTCTTAATTTATCTGATCTCAGCCAGAGTATTTCTAGCACGGGCTTCTCTTTGCACATTCCCTAAACTGCTTTGGCTCTCCTCTTCACTTTCCATTTTTAAAAACCTCCTTTTAAAACCCACCTCTTGGACTAAGCCCCTTTGCCTCCGTGAAGCACTTTTTTCTGTTTTCCTGTTGGTAAAGGTTCTGAATAAATGTAGCTTGTTGTTACTTTGTCTTTTAAATGTCAATGGTTTCAGTAATGATTAGCCTGCCATCAGAAGCAACCACCTCGACCCATGTAAATGACCTTTCATTTCACCTCTTCAAATTTTACCTCTAATTTCCCCTGTTTCTTCTTATCCTGAAGGTGGGTGGTGGCTCATAACTGTTAATTCTAAGCCAGCTTGCCCAAGGTGAGGTTGTTGTGACCTGTGGGACCGAGTGCAAGGAGCATTCAGTTGTCATGTACTTGTAATAAAAACAGAAGTTGCAGGTCAGGCAGCATCTGTGGAGAGAGAAACAAGTTCAACGTTTCAGGTCAGTGACCTGTCAACAGAACTGATGGAAATACTTGTTGCTGGTACTGGATGTCTGAAATGAAGGAGTATTTTCCCCATTCACAAGCAATTTAACAAGAACCCGGATTAGCAGTCCTGTCATTTTCCTTACCATGGCAACCCCCACCACTAAGGCTGAATCTGCCCTTATTATGTGTCTATATATATAGTTATTAAAGTTGCAGGATTGCAAGAAAGAGCAGAAACCTAGGCTCACCTTTCTTCCCTCATCTCAATTGGGCACTGAGGCCAGTTATACGGTTCCAGTCTCACCATGGGGTAAGCTGACCAAGGGGGAAAACTTTCATTCTCCTTGGCTGGCACCACACTGTTTATTTGCTGTCTCTGCTGCTCAGGAAGTCCAGGGTAGCTCCAAGTAAAGTAAAGTAATTCTCTCGTGACTGCAAATTCAGATTTGACTCACTTGGGAGAACATATCATCATGAGTTAAAATCTCTGTATTTGTAAAAGTATAGCTGCGTTTAGTTGTTTCCAAAAAGAGGGGAAAAAACATCTTTTGTGACCCCAGGATGTTTTGAGGTACATTTGAAGTGCAGTCAATGCCTAAAATATGAGAACCAATTTGAGCATAACAAATTCCCACGAGCAGCAATGCAATAAACGATCCGATCGTCTGTTTTAGCTGTTGGCTGAGGAATAAAATATTGGCAAACCACCAGGAGGACTCCCATGCTCTTCTTTGAATGGTGTTGCGGGATCTTTTGCATCCACCTGAGAGGTCAGACAAGGCTTTGGTACAATGTTGTATCTATTTAATGGTGCTCCCAGTTCGTTTGGTGCTGCGACCAAACCCCTGCAGCCGCAATGTTGAGATTCTATAGCCTAGTATTTGGTAAGGTTCCTCCTAAAGGTGAGATGTTATGTATGAAGCCTGACCCTGTGTAATAGCACCCTCTTGTGGCCATTTGTATATGTATGTATATAAATCAAAACCAAATAAACCAGTTCAGTTGGGTACTAGAATTCCATGTGTAGGCACCAGTGTTTTTATCCTGCCATGAGATCACAGTCTGGCAACAAGAGTGGGATTGTGGATTCCCTCGCTGAACAAACTTGGGTTGGAGAAGCTTCCTGGAAACCAGCAGAGGAACTGAGGTATTTTTTTGCTGAGAAGTGGGCTTAAAAATACGGTCTTAGTAAAAGAGGCTATGCTTATGGGTGGACTGACCTTTGAAGATGGCGGCATCAACAGATATTGTAGGGTGACTTGAAGAGTATAGCCATGACCAAGAGTTTTTTGGAGTTTATGTAGAGTGGCTAGAGATGTTTTTCACTGCAAATAATATCCTCAAAGATCCTGATAACCCAGCTGCTAATCAGACAATGGGGGAAAGGATAAGGGTGGTATTTTTGATGGAAGCAGACCATTGTAGGCTGAGCTGTACTATTAGTAATGGAATTGAACTGCAGACACTTCTTAAGTGGAAGCATTAAGTGTATTTACAATATACTCAGCAGCAACTACACATGTGCTTTCAACTCCAACTCTATCTCTACACTGACTGCTGAGGTAGCACGCACTACTCTCATATTGGTTACTACAGATCATGTGATCTTGCCTAACAAGTATTATTCTTAAAGGTACACTACGCACTAAATAAACCATAATTACTATAAAAACAGAGAAGAAATAATTTTATTTATGGGCGGCTCTTACCCAATTTGTCTACAGTGCTGCCGTTCCCTCCCCCCACCCCCTCTGTGTTCTCTTCTCAAAAAGAACCAATGTTGGTTTTGGGAGGCGCCCCAGAAAGGAGCCTCCATAAAGGTGAAACAATAAGTTGGAATGAACTTTTTCATGTCAAAGCAAAATTCGCATCACAAGATGATGTGATCGATAAGTACCCTCAGTTGTTTATTGAAGCCAGCAAATTGATTCAAGGCTGATGTATGGGCCCAGAGGAAGGCAAGTTAAGTTTATTGTAGGCCTCATCCAGTGTCCTGTGACCTCAGGGAGAAAGTAGAACCAGAGCTGAAAAGTCTTGAGACTGAGAACATGTCTCAAAGGTAGAACAGAGTATTGGGTTACTCCCATATTGGTAGTACCAAAGTCAGATGGTAGCATAAGAATATGTGGGCCTGGATCTTCTGTGTAGTTGCAATCATTGTCAGATGCCACTCTGCTCGATGTTTTCAATGCCTAGATGGCTGCTCCGCATTTCTTCCAGGTCTCTCGAATGCGGCTTCTCCCAGAAATGCGGAGCGCAACATCCGTTGGAGAGCTCCATTGCAGTGCTGCACCATTGCAGGAGAGACATGACAATGCTCTTTTTTTACGGCACCAGCTGTGGTATGATAAGTTTAAGTGCCCAATGTAAATGTTCGTGAATGGGTGAGTGGATGGATGATTGAATTAGTAGGGTGGTTAGGGGTGAGCTGAGCGGGCGAAGGGTAGGGTGGCGGGTGAATAGGGTCAGGAGGTTTAGTCAGGCCGGGGGCTAGTCAGGTCAGGTTGGGAGGTAGTTGAGTGGTCAGAGGTAATTGTCAGGTTGGGTTGGGAGTGTCATGGGGGTAGTCGGTGGGGGAGCTTGAGGCGGGAATCGGAGGGTGCGTGGATCAATGTGAGTGATTGGGTGTTAGTTCTGTAGTTACCCAGAAGTTAAACAAGGATATTTTTTATCTAACATTTCCTGAGTAACTATTCAGGTAAGTCCCACGGAATTGTCCGAAGTCTCTGACTTTAGTTCAGTCGGTCTGGGGGTGCAGGGAAATTGCCATTCGGGAATTCAAGCTTCCCAAGCAATTCCCTTGTAGGTCTGCACGTTGGGACTTCTGTGGGGTCCTGATGTGCACCTTGAGTCATATATCTGGTCTCTGACAATCCAGAGATTGGAACATCTGGGCTGTGGTGATTATAAGATCATTGTAAATCAGGTACTGGAATCCACCGACACTTTGCTAAATGTGGAGGAGTTGTTCACAATGTTGTCAGGAGGCCAGATTTTTTCAAAACTAGATCTGACAAATGTTTATCTGCAACTTGAGGTGGATGATGAGTTTAAGTCATATTTGACTATTAATACACACATGGGTCTACTTCAATTTTGGAGGCTGCCATTTGGTGTTTCCTCGGTGCCCGGAATTTCCAAGGGATTCAGGGGTTAGTGTGCTATTCGGATGACATACTTATTTCAGCTCCAAACAGGCAGGCCTATGATGACAGACTGAACAAGGTGCTCCAACATTTGGAAAAGCATGGAATTCGGACAAAGACACAAATACGTGACATGTTTCAAAACTCTGTGGAGTATTTGGGTCACAGGATAGACAAAGATGGGTTACATCCTACCAAGAATAAGGTTCAAGCAATAAATAATGTGCCACACCCTCACACCCTCCGAGCTCAAATCTTATTGGGCCTCGTGAATTATTACAGTAAATTCGTACCAAATTTCACAACCTTATTGAAGCCCATTGAATGAACTGAGGAAGGATATTCACTGGAATTTGACAAGGGAGTGTGACAAGACATCCCAGTTGTGTAAAAGTAAATTGGTAGATGAGACAATGCTTGTACATTATGATGTGTCCAGAACAATTAAGCTAGCATGTGATGCCTCTCTATACAGAGTAGGTGCTGTGATCTTTCATGTGTTGGGGGAGGTGATGGTGTAGTGGTATTGTCACTGGACTGGTAATCCAGAGATTCAGGGTAATACTCTGGGGACCCGGGTTCGAATCCCACCATGGCAAATGGTGGAATCAATAAAAAATCTGGATTAAAAAGTCAAATGGAAACCATTGTTGATTGTTGTAAAAGCCCTTCTGGTTCATTAATGCCCTTTAGGGAAGGAAATCTGTCGCCCTTACCTGGTCCAGCCTACATGTGGCTCCGGACCCACAGCAATGTGGTTGACTCTGAAATGGCCGAGCAAGCCATTCAGTTGTAAAAAAAAATGCTACAAAGCCTCGAGAAAGGAATGAAAACAGAACAGACTACCTGGCATCGACGTAGTTACCAGTAACGACAAAGGCAATCACAGCCCTGTCGACCCTACAAAGTCCTCCTTATTACTAATATCTAGGGTAGGGGGAGAGGGGGCTGGTGCCAAGATTAGGAGAGCTGTCTCACAGACTAATCAAGCAACAGCCTGACATAGTCATCTTCACGGAATCATACCTGACAGATAATGTCCCAGATTCCACTATCACCATCCCTGAGTATGTCCTGTCCCACCGGAAGGAGAGACCCAGCAGAGGTGGTGGCACAATGGTATACAGTCGGGAGAGAGTTCCCCTGGGCGTCCTCAACATTATGGACCCCATGAAGTCTCATGGCATCAGGCCAAGCATGGGCAAGGAAACCTCCTGCTGATTACCACGTACTGCCTTCCCTCAGCTGATGAATCAGTGCTCCTTCATGTTGAGCATTACTGAGGGTGACAAGGGTGCAGAATGTACTCTGGGTGGGGGACTTCAATGTCCATCACCAAGAACGGCTTGGTACCATCACTACTGACTGAACTGGCTGAGTCCTAAAGGACATCGCTGCTAGACTGGGTCTTCTGCAGGTGTTGAGGGAACCAACAAGATGGAAAAACAGACAACCTCATCCTCACCAACATGCCTGCAGCAGATGCATCTGTCCATGACAGTATCGGTAGGAGTGACCGCCACACATTGTGGAGATGAAGTGCTGCCTTCACATTGAGGATATTCTCCATCATGTTGTGTGGCACCACCACCGTGCTAAATGGGATTTCGAACAGATCTAGCAACTCAAGACTGGGCATTCATGAGGCACTGTGGGCCATCAGCAGCAGCAGAATTGTACACGAACACAAACTGTAACCTCATGGCCCGGCATATCCCACGCTTTACCATGACCATCAAACCAGGGGATCAACCCTGGTTCAATGAAGGGTGCAGGAGGGCATGCCAGGAGCAGCACCAGGCATACCTAAAAATGAGGTGTCAAGCTGGTGAAGCTATAACACAGGACTACTTGCATGCCAAACAGCATAAGCAGCAAGTAGTAGAGAAAGCTAAGCAATCCCACAATCAATGGATCAGATCTAAGCTCTGCAGCCCTGCCACATCCAGTCATGAATGGTGGTGGACAGTTAAACAACTCACTGGAGGAGGAGGCTCCACTAATGTCCCCATCCTCAATGATGGAGGAGCCCAGTGCAGCAGTGCAAAAGATAAAGCTGAAGCATTCGCAACAATCTTCAGCCAGAAGTCCCAAGTGGATGATCCATCTCAGCCTCCTCCAGAGGTCCCCAGCATCACAAATGCCAGTCTTCAGCCAATTCGATTCACTCCACGTGATATCAAGAAACGGCTGAAGGCACTGGATATTGCAAAGGCTATGGGCCCTGACAATATTCCAGCAATAGTACTGAAGACTTGTGCTCCAGAACTTGCCGTGCCTCTAGCCAAGCTGTTCCATTACAGCTAAAGCACTGGCATCTACCCGGCTATGTAGAAAATTGCCCAGACATGTCCTGTACACAAAAAGCAGGACAAATTCAACCCGGCCAATTACCACATTATTATTCTACTCATCATTAAAGTAATGGAAGGAGTCATCAACACTGCTATTAAGCAGCACTTGCTTAGCAATAACCTGCTCACTGACCCCCAGTTTGGGTTCTGCCAGGGCCACTCAGCTCCTGACCTCATTACAGCCTTGGTTCAAACATGGAAAAAAGAGCTGAACTCCTGAGGCGAGGTGAGAGTGACTGCCCTTGACATCAAGGCAGCAGTTGACCGAGTGTGGCATCAAGGAGCCCTAGCAAAACTGGAGTCACTGGGAATCAGGGCGAAAACTCTCCACTGGTTGGAGTCATGCCTAGCACAAAGGAAGATGGTTGTGGTTGTTGGAAGTCAGTCATCTCAGCTCCAGGACATCACTGCAGGAGTTCCTCAGGGTAATGTCCAAGGCTCAACCATCTTCAGCTGCTTCATCAATGACCTTCCTTCCATCATAAGGTCAGAAGTGGGGATGTTTGCTGATTGACTGCACAGTGTTCAATACCAATCACGACTCCTCAGATACTGAAGCAGTCCATGTCCAAATGCAGCAAGACCTGGACAATATCCAGGCTTAGGCTGACAAGTGGCAAGTAACATTCACGCCACACAAGTGTCAGGCAATGACCATCTCCAACAAGATTGAATCCAACCATTGCCCCTTGATGTTCAATGGCATTACCATTAATAAATCCCCCACTATCAACATCCTGGAGGTTACTATTCACCAGAAACTGAACTGGACTAGCCATATAAATACTGTGGCTACAAGAGCAGGTCAGGGGCTCGGAATCATGCAATGAGTTACTCACCTCCTGACTTCCCAAAGCCTGTCCACCATCTACAAAGTACAAGTCAGGAGTACACCCTGTATGGAATACTCCCCACTTGCCTGGATGAGTGCAGCTCCGACAACACTAAAGAAGCTGGACACCATCCAGGACAAAGCAGTCCTCTTGATTGGCACCACGTCCACAAACATTCACTCCCTCCACCACCGACACACAGTGTCAGTAGTGTGTACCATCTTCAAGATGCACTGCAGGAATTCACAAAGGCTCCTTATACAGCACCTTCCAAACCCATAACCACTACCATCTAGAAGGACAAGGGTAGCAGCTAGATGGGAACAGCACCACCTAGAAGTTACCCTCCAAGTCACTCACAATCCTGACTTCGAAATATATCGCCGTTCCTTCACTGTTGCTAGGTCAAAATCCTGGAACTCCCTTTCTAAAAGCACTGTGGGTGTACCTACACCACATGGACTGCAGCGGTTCAAGAAGGCAGCTCACCACCACCTTCTCAAGGACAATTAGGGATGTGCAATAAATGCTGGCCCAGCCAGCAAATCCCGTGAATGAATGAATAGACAATGGTGAGGAGAGACCAACTGCATTTGCCCCACACACCCTCAGCACTAGTGGATGAAATTATGCTAAGATAGAACGTGCAGCATTGTCTTTGATTTTTGGAGTAAGAAGATTCATAAAAACGTGTATGGTCATAGTTTCACAATCGGAACTGATTTTAAGCCACTGATGGCTATTTTAAATCCAGAGTCTCCAGTACCCACTTTGCTGCAGCCTGAATAGAGATGGGCTTTGATTTTGTCTGCTTATCAGTACGACATTAAGTACAGACAACTAGAAGATCATTGTAACGCAGATGTGATGTCTAGATTACCATCCCCATCAGCGGTAGAGCCCAACAGGGAACATTTATTTTTCTTTTCACACATAGATGAGTTGCCAGTTACAGAAGATGACATTGATGGAACAACTCGCAGGGACCCTGTATTGGCAAGGATTTACGACTATACTGACAGCCAACACAGAGACTGGATTTAGAAATCAGGCCGTATTTTTAAGCGTAAGAATGAGTTATCAGTTGATAAATGTTGTGTAATGTGGGGAGCTGGAGCTGTAATTCCAGAAAGGTACAGATCACAGTTGCTATGTGATCTTCATGATCAACACTTTGGGATGAGCTTGACAATGAGTCTAGCGAGAAGCTATCTTTGGTGGCCAGTGTTAGATAAGAACACAGGTGACACAGTGAAACTTAGTAGAGTATGTCAAGCTGTTGAAAAGAAGTTGCCATTGATATCTTTGCAATCATGGAAATGGCCAGCTAGAGTGTGGCAGAGGCTGCACATAGAATTTGAAGGACAACAGCTATTTATTGTGTTGGATAGCCATTGAAGTGGGTTGAGGGGTTTCTGATGAACCAAACAATAACTAGCAAAACTCTAGATATTTTGCATAGTTTGTTTGCTGCTTATGGGTTCCCAGAGGAAATTGTGTCCAACAACAGAGCTCAGTTTTTGTTTAGAGGAGTTTGTAAAATTCCTGAGAATGAAAAACAAACTAGGGTTTCAGTATGGCATGACATCAGTCGTCTCATTTCTCTGCTCCTCTCACCCACTCTAACCTGTCTCTCTCTGAACTTGCCGCACTCCGTTCTCTCAGGTCCAACCCTGACTTTGTCATCAAACCTGCCCACAAGGGTGGTGCTGTTGTTGTCTGGCGCACTGACCACTACCTCGCAGAGGCTGAGCGTCAACTCGCAGACACTTCCTCCTACCTCTCCCTGGACCATGACCCCACCATGGAACATCAAGCCATTGTTTCCAGGACTGTCACTGACCTCATCTCCTCTGGTGATCTTCCCTCCACAGTTTCCAACCTCATAGTCTCCCAACCTCGGTCCGGTTCTACTTCCTACCCAAAATCCACAAACAGGACTGACCCGGCAAACCGATCGTGTCAGCCTGTTCCTGCCCACGGAACTCATTTCTTGCTATCTTGACTTCATTCTCTCTCCCCTTGTCCAGTCTCTTCCCACCTACATCCGCGATTCCTCTCACGCCCTACATCATATCAACAATTTCCAGTTCAATGGCCCTAACCGCCTCCTCTTCACCATGGACATCCAATCCCTCTACACCTCCATCCCCCACCAGGATGGTCTGAGGGCTCTCCGCTTCTTCCTCGAACAGAGGCCCGAACAATCCCCATCCACCACTACTCTCCTCCGTCTGGCTAAACCTGTTCTCTCACTGAACAATTTCTCCTTAAACTCATCTCACTTCCTCCAAATAAAAGGTGTGGCAAAAGGTACCCGCATGGGCCCCTGTTATGCCTGTCTCTTTATGGGGTATGTGGAACATTCCTTGTTCCAGTCCTACTCAGGCCCCCTCCCACAACTCTTTCTCCGGTACATCGATGACTGCTTCGGTGCTGCTTCATGCTCTCGTCTGGATCTGGAAAAATTTAATAACTTTGCTTCCAATTTCCATCCCTCCATCATTTTCACGTGGCCCATCACTGACACTTCCCTTCCTCAGTCTCAATTTCGTGATAGACTGTCGACCAATATTCATTACAAGCCTACCGACTCCCAAAGGTACCTTGACTATAGCTCCTCACACCCCGTTCCTGTAAGGACTCCATCCCATTCTCTCAGTTCCTTCGCCTCTGTTGCATCTTTTCTGATGATGCCACTTTCAAAAACAGTTCCTCTGACATGTCTTCCTTCTTAACCGAGGTTTTCCACCCGTGGTGGTTGATAGGACCCTCAACCGTGTCCGACCCATCTCCCGCGCATCCGCCCTCACACCTTCCGCTCCCTCCCAGAAACATGATAGGGTCTCCCCTTGTCCTCACTTATCATCCCACCAGCCTCCGCATTCAAAGGATCATTCTCCGCCATTTCCGCCAACTCCAGCATGATACCACCACCAAACACATCTTCCCTTCACTCCCCCGGCGGCATTTCGCAGGGAACATTCCCTCCGGGACACCCTGGTCCACTCCTCCATCACCCCCTACACCTCAACCCCCTCCCACGGCACCTTCCCATGCAACCGCAGAAGGTGCAACACCTGCCCCTTTACTTCTCCCCTCCTCACCGTCCAAGGGCCCAAACATTCCTTTCAAGTGAAGCAGCATTTCACTTGCACTTCCCTCAATTTAGACTACTGCATTCGCTGCTCCCAACGCGGTTTCCTCTACATTGGAGAGACCAAATGCAGACTGGGTGACCGCTTTGCAGAACACCTTCGGTCTGTCCGCAAGCATGACCCAGACCTCCCTGTCGCTTGCCATTTCAACACTCCACCCTGCTCTCATGCCCACATGTCTGTCCTTCGCCTGCTGCAATGTTCCAGTGAAGCTCAACACAAACTGGAGGAACAGCACCTCATCTTCCGACTAGGTACTTTACAGCCTTCTGGACTGAATGTCGAGTTTAACAACTTTAGATTATGAACTCTCTCCTCCATCCCCACCCCCTTTCCGATCCCCCTTTTTCCAATAATTTATATATATTTTTCTTTTCCCACCTATTTCCATTATTTTTAAATGTACTTCCATCCATTGTTTTATCTTTACCTTTTAGCCTATTTCGATCCCCCCCACCCCACGCCCAACTAGGGCTATCTGTACCTTGCTCGTCCTGCTTTCTTCCCTTAATGTCCCCATTAGCACATTTCTTAGCTAATATCACCACCGTCAACATCTCTTTGTCCTTTTGTCTATGACATCTTCTGGCAATCTCCACCTATCACTGGCCCTCTATCCAGCTCTACTGCTCCCACCCCCCTTTAAACCAGCTTATATTTCACCTCTTTTCTATTTTTCCTTAGTTCTGATGAAGAGTCATTCAGACTCGAAACCTTAACTGTATTCCTCTCCACAGATGCTGTCAGACCTGCTGAGTTCTTCCAGGTATTTTTGTTTTTGTTCTAGATTTCCAGCATCTGCAGTATTTTGCTTTTATCTTTGTTTCAATATATCATCCTGCTTTAAATGGAGCAGCGGAACACACAGTACAAATTGTTAAGCATGTTCTTGATATACTGGATATAAATTGGAAGAAATGCCAGATGTCATTGAATCACAAACTGACGATTTTTTTTTTGGTTATTTATCGTAATGTACCTCACACTACTACTTGCAGAATGTCAGCTGGATTGCTTCTGGGGAGACAGCCTTGTGAAAGGTTTTCATTGCTGTAGCCACATTTAGTAGAGTCTCTAGAAAAACAGTCCAGGTTCAAACAGACATGTCTGTTGAAGTGGAAAATTCAATTGAAGGTCTTGGGCAAAATCTGTCTTTGTTGGAAAATCAGACTCAGGCCAAGATGGGTCAAGTTCCTTTTCCAAGTTTTAAAAATTTAGGTCAAGAAAGGCAGTATCCTCTTAGGAATAGGAAACCAGTGGTCAAGCTGGATTTGTAAATAAATGAAAAACAAGAAATGTAAATAAGTTGTCTGGAATTTGATTATTGCGTAACTTTTTCATCAAGGACTGAAGAGTGTAACAGCACACACTTATGGCCATTTGTGTGTGTGTGTATATTCAAACTGAAACCAGAATAAACCAGTTTAGTTGGATACTAGAACCCTATATGTAGGCACCAGTGTTTTTGTCCTTTCACAATATCATACCCAGTATGGTAGGTTGTGGTTGGAGCTGGTTGAAATCCTGAAGATGAGGAATCCTACTCCCCATTTTTCTCTCTTGACGGTTACATTAGTGAGATGGGTGTAAACAGCATTAAGCTCCATGATATTCATCTAGGGGAAATATTTTAACCACAGTGACAAAGACCAGAACAGGTAATTGTCAGGTATTTTTAGAGTAAATCCACAAAGCTTTACATAATAGCTTTGTCTTACAGTATTGCTTATTCAAAGTTGGCACTCGCTAACTGTTGAATCTGTGGGTTGCCAATATAGTGATAGCATTAGGTACTGTGTGCAGTAGCTGCAAAATGTCAATAGCACGGGAGCGGATGAGCCTTCTCAGCCAATTGGAACATAGGGACAGGAATCAGCAATTTAACCCTTTGACTGTACTCTGCCATTCAGTTAGATCAAGGCTCCACTGTATCTTAACACCATTTATCCAGCTTTGATCTAAATCCCTTGAAACATTTACTTAACAAAAATCTATCGGTCCCGGTTTTGAAAATTTCAGTTGATCTCAGCTTCCATAGCCTCCTGGAGGACAGATTTCCAGATTTCCACTATCTTTTGTATGAAGAGGTGCTTCTTAATGTCACTGCAGATGGCCTAACTTTAATTATAAGACTGTGTCTCCTTATTCTGGTATCCCCCATCAGCAGAATTTTCTTTTCTGTATCTGCTCTGTCAATTCCCTTTTATGTTTTTAAAGAGCTGGTGTTCAGCAGGCTCAGCGTGGGTCTTTGTGGCTGTTCTCAAGCGCCTTCTGACTCCACTTAGCTGGGATTAAAGGTGAAGGAATGGTAAGGAGAAAAGATGAGGAGAGCTCAATAGTTACAGATGTCTGATGGGAGATCGATTTAAGGAAATGGAGAACTCATGTAAGAGAGAAAAATAGGCAGAGCCATGGAAGAAACAAGGGTTGCAATATATTGAAATCTTGAGTGGAAAAATGAAATTGCAGGTGAAAGCTTAATGAGATTGTGTTTTCTTTTGACAGCTTGCTTTGGGGATTGGTCATCATGATGGCTGTTTGGGAGGGAGGCTGCCAAACCCTTTGCACTTGTTTTACTGTTCTCTGCAAGCTCCCCGAGATTAAAGTGTGATTGCAGCAGGAGCCTTGCTGAGCATTCCAATCAAATCTTGAAAACCTGGGTGCACTCACTGAGAACTAAAAGATTCATCCTGTAATGGAATTCTCTCTTTCTTGCAAGCCATCATTCAATTACACTTCCAGCAGAGTCTCAAAAACTTCTAAAATTGCACTTGTCTCCTGTTACTTAAAAAAAAAATCCTTAAAGTGCATTTTCCATCCTGAGAAATTCTTAACATCTACTTTCACAAATTGTTGAACACAGCTGCTTGAACTTAAAAAAAGGCCATTGGGCCTTCAATGGTTTTTACCTCCCAATTACTTTACTTCTCACCACATTTTTACACATAGGCAATAATTTGATTACTAATGGAGATCTCAAGGTATTGAGCATTAAAGAAAGACTTGCATTTCTGTAGCACCCTTTACAGCCACAGGATATCCCAAGGCTCACAACTGGTGTGATACTTTTTGTTAAGGGTAGTCACTAATGTAGGAAACGCAACAGCCAATACTGTGCACCACGAGCTTCCACCAACTATAATGTGATAATGGCCGGATAATCTTTTTTTGTGATGTTGATGGAGGGATAAATATTGGCCAGGTCTCCAGGGATAACTTCCTTTATTTTCTTTGAAAGTTGGCATGGGATTGTTTACCTGCGAGGGCAGATGGTACCTTGGTTTAACGTCTCACTTGAAAGACTGCACTTCACACTGAGCAATGCTCTCTCGTCCCCACTGACCAACATACCTCCCTGCACAAGCCACAGAACAAAGTCACAAGTAGATTTTCACCTGCATGCCCTCGCTCTTTTGTCCTCCAATCCTGCCATTCGTCCCTCCTTCCTCAAGCTGCTAGTCATGTGTTGCTCGGAGATCCTACCTGGCCACGACTTTTGCTGAGAAACCACCAACATTTTCCTGGCGTGCTTCCAGCACTATTATAAACTTTAATTAGCCAGTTGAGGAAAGGAGAGTGGGACTGTAGACAGAAGCTGCTGGGAGAGTGAGGGCACCCAAATGGTAATAAGCCCGAATAGGCAATGGACAAAGGCATGAGGGAGCCCAGTGAAAACATGCAGTCCCCAGTTGGACAAAATAACCAGCAAGAGGAGAACCTGAGAACTGAGAAGGTATCTGCGGGTGGGCAAATCTCAAATTGAATTAAATTGACATAAAACGTAGCTGGGGTGGTGGGAAATAAATATTGCAAAACAAAAAAGCTTATAAAAAAACTTACTTGAAGTGGAAATTGATTCAAATTTTAAAAAATTAAATCAGTTGTGGCAACACCTTACACAAAAAATTTGCAGACGACACAAAATTGCTTGGTATTATAAATGTTGGAGAATGCGATAAGCTGTAGGAAGGCATTAATTGAGCTGGCAGGATGGGCATATAATTGGCAAATGAATTTCAATCGACATAAGTGTGAGGTGTTACATTTTGGGATTAATGTCCTCATAGGACAGTTTCCTAGTGCTGTGGAAGCCGGTTTCAACTAATTTGGCAAGGGGATGGGAATCGGGATGTAGCATTAGAAAAGAGAAATAAGGCACACAAAGGATTGGAGAGGCAAATGACACTAGAAAAAGAAATAGTAAGGCATTAGACGGGGTTAGACAAAAGTGAGTGCAGTAACACCTAATTCTGGTTTACAGCGTATGAAAACACGCAGGCCAGAATTTTCCAGTCCCTCCATGGCGGGGCCAGTGAACCATTGAAATCTCCATTCACATCAGCGGGACCGGAATATCCCGCTGGCGTGAAGGGCTGGGAAATTCCGGCTGCAGAGTGTGAGAAATAAGGTTGGTGAGCCGCAGGTACAAATAGTTATACGAGGATATGAAGTTCTGGGGATAACAGAGACCTAGCTCAAAAAAGGGCTGGACTGAGTACTAAATATTCCTGGATACAGGGTGTTCAGGAAAGGTAGAGAAGGCAAGAAATGAAAGGTGCCAAGATTGATTAAGGAGAATATTGCAGTGCTGGAGAGAGAGAATAGAATCATTTGATTAAGAAATAGCAGCGGCGCTGTTATACTATTGGATGTATTCTATAGGCCACCAATGACCAGAGAAGAAATAGAGGAGCAAGTTTGCAAGGCAATTACAGAGAAGTGCATGAACCATAGAGTATGATAATGGGAGACTTGCTCTAATGTACACTGGGGTAGTAATAGTGTAAAGGGCAGAGAAGGAGAAGAGGTTTTGAAGTATTTTAGGAGAATTTTCTCGAGCAGTTTGTCTCCAGCCCAACGGGGAAGGAGGCATTGCTGGATGTGGTTCTGGCGAATGAGCTGGATATAGTGGAGAAGTGCCTGTAGGGGAATATTTAGTGAAGAGTGATCATTGTATCATAAGGTTTAGATTAGCTATGGAAAAGGACAAAAAGGACTCTAGAATAAAACTACTGAATTGGTGGAGGGCCAGTTTCATGGGTTGAGAATAGACCTGTCCCTGATAAATTGGAATGAAAGATTTACAGGCAAAACTAGAACAGAATAAAGGACTGCCTTGGAGGAGATCTGGTTCAGTTACAGTTGAGGTAGATTCCCACAATGTGGAAACATAGGGAAAACGAAGCCTGATGATCGGAGAGATAGGAAGTAAGATGTAGCAGAAAAAGTGGGTGTAATACAGATGCCAGGTTGATAATACAAGCACTTAAGAATGAGGCTGAAAATAGAAAGTTCAGCATGCTGTATGTACTTAAAGTTGGTAAGGCAGCAGAACTAAAATGGATGCATTCGACAATGCTAAGGGAAGTAAGGGTGTGAATTACGAAGGTACTGATCATAATCTCCCATTACTCCTTATATATGGAGATGGTGCCAGAGGGCTGGAGAATTCCAAATGTTATACGTTCATCTAAAAACGGGTGAAAGGGTAAACCCAGCAACTTCAGGTCAGTTTTATTGCATGGGAAAGGATTTAGAAATGATAAACCAGGACAAAATTTGCAGTCACTTGGATAAGTGTAGATTAATTAAGAAACACCAGCATGGAAATGCTAAAGGCAAACTATGTTTAACCAACTTGGTTGAGTTTTTTGATGAGGTAACAGAGATGGTGATCTGCCTTACAAAAAGCAGTTGATAAAGTGGCACTTAATAGACATGTCAGCAAAGTTGGCGCCCATGGAATAAGAGGGACAGTGGCAGCATGGATGCGAAGTTGGTTGGGTGACAGGAAACAGAGGGCGGCGGTGAACAGTTCTGTTCTTCGAAATAGGTGGGGTTCCTCAGGTGTCGGTACTAGGACCAATGGTGCTTTTATTATATAGAAACTGACTTAGACTTGGATGCACATGGCACAATTTCAAAATTTGCAGATGGCACAAAGCTTAGAAGTATTGTGAACTGTGAGGAGGATAGTGTTAGACTGCAAGAGGACATTGACAGGTTGGTGGAGTGGGTGGGCATGTGGCAGATGAAATTTAATGCACAGAAGTGTGAAGTGATTCATTCTGGTATGGAGAATGAGGGGAGGCAATATAAACAAAGAAGTACAATTCCTAAAGGGAGATGGGGAGATGCAGGAACAGAGAGATCTAGGGGTATATACGAACGTATGAATTAGGAGCAGGAGTAGGCCACTAGGACCCTCGAGCCTGCTCTGCCATTCAGTAAGATCGTGGCTGATCTGATTGTAACCTCAACCCCATATTCCAGCCTACCCCCAATAACCTTTCACCCCCTTGTTAATTAAGAATCTATCTAGCTCTGTCTTAAAAATATTCAAGGACTCTGCTTCCCCTGCCTTTTGAGGAAGAGAGACTCTCCGAGAGAAAAAAATTCTCCTCATCTCTATCTTAAATGGGCGACCCTTTATTTTTAAACAGTGGTCCGTAGTTCTAGATTCTCCCACAAGAGGAAACATCCTCTCCAAATCCACCCTGTCAAGTCCCCTCAGGATCTTAAAGGTTTCAATTAAGTCGCCTCTTACTCTTCTAAATTCCAGTGTATACAAGCCTAACCTGTCCAACCTTTCCTCATAAGACAACCCACCCATTCCTGGTATTAGTCTAGTAAACCTTCTGTGAACTGCTTCTAACTCATTTACATCTTTCTTTAAATAAGATCAGTACTGTACACAATACTCCAGATGTGGTCTCACCAGTGCCCTGTACAACTGAATCATAACCTCTCTATTTTTGTAATCAATTGCCCTCACAATTAATGAATACATTCTATTAGCTTTCCAAATTACTTGTTGTACCTGCATACTAGCCTTTTGTGATTCATGCACTTGGACACCCAGTTCCCTCTGAATTTCAGAGCTCTACAATCTCTAACCATTTAGATAATAAGCTTCTTTTTTATTCTTCCTGCCAAAATGAACAATTTCACTTTTGCCCACATTATACTCCATTTGCCAGATCTTTGCCCACTCACTTAACCTACCTATGTTCCATTACGTCCTCTTCACAATTTAATTCCCTACCTATCTTTGTGTTGTCAGCAAATTTAGCAACCATACCATCTGTGCCTCTATCCAAGTCATTTATATAAATCGTAAAAAGTTGAGGCCCCAGCACTGATCCCTGTGGCACACCACTCGTCACACCCTGCCAACCAGCAAAAGACCCATTTATGCCAACTTTCTGCACTCTGCTAGCTAGCCAATCTTCTATCCATGCCAATATGTTCCCCCCTACACCATGAGCTTTTATTTTTCGCAATAGCCTTTATCAAATGCCTTCTGGAAACCTAAGTACAGTACATCCACCAGTTCCCCTTTTTCCACAGCACATGTGACTCCTTCAAAGAAATATGTGTGCACAAATCATTGGAGATGGCAGGACAAGTTGAGAAATTGGTTAAAAAGGCAATAGGGGATCCTGGGTTTTATAAATTGAGCATAAAATCCAGCCTCAGCTGCAGTATTGTGTCTAATTCTGGACACCACACTTTAGGAAGGATATGAAGGCATTAGAAGGGTGCAGATATTTTCACTTTAGTTCTGTTGTTATGATATGATTAGATGAAAAGTGTAGGAGAGTCTTGTGTGGAGCATAAACACTGGCATATACCAGTAGGGTCAAATGGCCACCTACTGTGCCATCGGCAAATGACCTGGAAAATGGATTTTGGAAAAATAATAGTGAATCTGCTATTGGGAGGAGTGAAAGGTAAGTATGTATGAATTTATGTATATGTATGTATGTAAGTATACATGTATAATGACTAATAATTAAAAGTTTTGCTGAGCTGTTAACCCAAGCTGAGCAACTAGTGACAGAGGAACTTTGTCTAACGATCAAAGTGTGTGACAGATTAGAGTCTTTTAATGTCATAAAGCAACAAAGACTTGCGTTTATGTAGTGCCTTTCATGCCTTCAGAGTGCCTTAGAGTACTTTACAACCAAGTAAAATCAATTTTTGAAGTGTAGCCATTGTTCTTATGTAGGAATTGTGGAAATTTACATACAGCAAGCTCCCACAAATTGTAAGGAACAGATCTATCTTCAGGATGTTGGTTGATGGATAAACACTGACCAGGACAACAGGAAGAACTCATCTACTCTTCTTTGGAATAGTACCTGGAAGGGCAGATGGGGCCTTGGTTTAACTCTTCACCCAAAAGACAGTGCAGCACTCCCTCGTGACTACACAAAACCTAGATTTTGTGATTGGGTATCTGGAGTGGGACATGACCCGCTCAGAGGTGGGAGGGCCACCACTGAACAACAGCTGACACTATAAAGATCTCTTAAAAGTTTGTGCAGCATGATCTAGAATATGGGTGCTACAATGTTTAAAATTTCTTTCAAGGGATGCAGGCATCGATGGCCTTGCCAGCATTTATTGCCCATCCCTCATTGCCCTTGAGAAAGTGGTGGGGAGCTGCCTTCTTCAACCGCTGCAGTTGATGTGGTGTAGGTACACCCAACAGTGCTGTTCGGCGGGGAGTTCCAGGATTTTGATCCAGCGACAGTGAAGGAATGGCACTATAATTCCAAGTCAGGATGCTGTGTGGCTTGGAGGTGAACTTGCTGGTGGTGGTGTCCCCATGTGTCCTCTGCCCTTGTCCTTCTAGGTGGTAGAGGTCACAGGTTTGGAAGGTGCTTTCAAAGGAGGCTTGGTGAATCCCTGCAGTACATTTTGTAGATGGTACACACTGCTGCCACTGTGCGTTGGTGGTGGAGGGAGTGAACGTTTGTGGTGGGGTGCTTTGTCCTGGATGGTGTCGAGTGTTTTTGGATCTGCACTTATCCAGGCAAGGGGAGAGTGTTCCATCACACTCCTGACTCAAGCCTTGTAGACGGCGGACAGGCTTTGGGGAGTCAGGAGGTGAGTTACTTCCTAGCCTCTGACCTGCCCTTGCAGCCACAGTATTTATACGGCTGGTCCTGTTCACTTTCTGGTAATGGTAACCCCCAGGATGTTGATAGTGGGGGATTCAGTGATGGTAATGCCACTGAATGCCAAGGAGAGATGGTTGGATTCTCTCTTGTTGGAGATGGTCATTGCCTGGCACTTGTGTGGTGCGAATGTTACTTGCCACTTATCACCAAAGCCTGAATGTTGTCCAGGTCTTGCTGCATTTGGACATCGACTGCTTCAGTATCTGAGGAGTTGCGAATGATGCTGAACATTGTGCAATCATCAGCGAACATCCCCACGTCAGACCTTATGATGGAAGGAAGGTCATTGGTGAAGCAGCTGAAGGTGGCTGGGCCTGGGACACTACCCTGAGGAACTCCCGCAGTGATGTCTCGGGACTGAGATGACTGACCTCCAACAACCACAACCATCTTCCTTTGTGCTAGGGATGACTCCAACCAGTGGAGAGTCCCCCTGATTCCCAATTGCCATTTTAGTTTCCAAGTAAAAGAATTTGCAGAAGCAATTTGGCTTAGCTGCAGCTACAGACATTGTGGGAAGGCAAGTTGATGTTACACAAAATAGACCTGACAGCAGTGTCCTCATATTTTTGCAGCCTAATGTTATGTTTACTTAGTTTACAGGAAGTGGCTCCATGCATATCTGTTGCCCAGCTTTATTGTCAAGCCATGGGCAATCAGCTGATTCAGATCAATTAGAGCTGCAGAAATATTTGCCTTGGCTACAGTACAGGACAGGAAAAATATATGTACTCGCTTTGTCTTCTGTGCTACACTGAAAGGTGAATCAATTATCCATCGTGTCCCTGTGGAGGGAACTACTTGTCACTGACACATGAACAGAATTCTTTAAATTTTACACCCTACTGTGCCTCAGAGTATTCACTGAGATTCCAAAGTGCATCAATTAGGATTTCTATCTGGTGTTTAATGATTTTTTTTCAATTGGAGCTATATTCCTGTGAAGCCTATTTTGAAGACCAACAGCTCTCAGAATATAAAACACACTGTTACTATGGGCATTGAACAAACCCATTCAGCTACTGAGATTTTGAAGGAGTGAGGAATTGTGTGCTATTGCTGTTGAAAGGCAAACAAGCAAGTTAGAATTCAGGTCACTTTTGATTCCTCTTTGTACGGGGACTGCATTAAAGGAAAAACATTTAATTTTGGGTCCAGTCTACAAATCCAGGCTAAATTCCCAAGCTTTGCCTGTGAATGTCAAGAAGGAGGCAGGTACATGTTGTCTCATTGTGTGTACTGGACTTCGAAGATCTGTCAACTTACTGAGAGGCTCCAGCAATGGGAGCCCTCAATATAGGAAGCCCCAGTCAATGGCCTTACCTCCTCTGCTTTATACAGGTTGAACTGAAAACGAACGATGCCTTGGGGGAGCTCCCGATATTAGTTGGAATCTGACATATCTGGCCCTATCTTCCAGCCTTTTGCTGCACTGCAACCGGAGTTACAGTGAGAGTGTGTTAGATGCACCCATATGTTCGACCTCTTGGTGTTTAAACAAAATCTATTTATTTTAAAATGTGAACAGGGAAGTGGGGAAAAATGCCAAATGTAGGTGGCTCAATCTACTTCCCACCAACCCATTTCCTGGTACCAACCCCAGTCACTCCATCCC
This sequence comes from Cetorhinus maximus, assembly GCF_964194155.1. Lineage (NCBI taxonomy): Eukaryota > Metazoa > Chordata > Chondrichthyes > Lamniformes > Cetorhinidae > Cetorhinus > Cetorhinus maximus. The sequence goes on from NC_135899.1 coordinate 51,508,879, forward strand.
ACCTCCCCCAGCTTGGACATTAGGTCATGTTCTAAGGATCAGGCAGCTTCTTGAGTTGTTCCCATTGCAGTGGAGATGCCTGTTGCATAATTTTATTTGACATGATCTCCCACTGACCCCACAATTTTCCACTTGGATAGTCTGTGCAGGTTAAATGGCAGGTGTGATCCCTGTAGAATTGTTGGAACCACTGCCCCAACAAACATCTGGGCCCAAGTACTCAGCCCCCACCTCGGGGAAAATAAGAAACTTTCATTTATATAACATCTTTCAAGACCTCATACAGCCAATGAAGTACTTGTAGAAGTAATCAATGTTGTAATGTAGGAAACGGGTAGCAGCCCGTTTGTGCACAGCAAGATTACATAGCAGAAATATGATGAATGGCCAGATTGTCTCTTGTTTTTAGATGTTGGTTTATGGGATAAAGGTTGACCAGGCCATTGGGAGACCTCATCTGCACTTCTTTGAAATAGTGCCATGGGATCAACCAAAAAGCAGCTCCTCTGGCTATGCAGCACTCGCTCAATACCAGATTTGTGCTCCTGTCTCTGGAATGGATCTTGAACTTTCAACCTTCTGATTCAGAAGTGAGAATGCTACCCACCGAGCCATGGCTGACACAGTAAAGTTTGTAAAATATCATGAGCTCTACACATGGAGATGGCTGAACCAAACCTGTGAACCTTCAGGAAGATCGATGACCTACAGACCAGCTGATTAGCCAATAATCAGATATTGGCTATCTGATGGCCAATAGCATCGGCTAAGCAGCAGTGTTGAAAACTAGACAGAGACTAAAATAACACAAAAATAAGAGAAGTCAGTAATGAGTATAAAGGCAGTTGGCCCATGAAGCTCATCGCTTGAATGGGAGTGCAAGTTAATTAGAATTATTCATTGCACATTTAAGAGGGCCCTAACATTGAGGCTGCTGCATTGACCCATCAATACATATATGTGAATCTGATTTCAATTGAAGTTCCTTCTTCAGACTGGATCAACTCTGCTATTTTTGTGGTGATTGTTGGGATGTGCTGCCTCATCTTTGGTTCCCATTTTCTCTCTGATACATCAGAAACTCCCTGTGTGGTGAGCTTCCGATGATAGTCACACGTCAGCGTACGGACAACAGAAATAACTTGCATTTATACAGTGCCTTAAGGCACTTTATAGAAATGCAATTATATCAGTATTGCCACTGATCCAAAGAGGGAGATAATAGGACACAGGACCAAAAACAGGATCAAAAAGGTAGCTTTTAAGGAGTATCTTAAAGGAGTAAAGAGAGATGTGGAGCTCAGTGTATAAGCTGCACATCCATACCTGGTTTTATACATGAGTGATCAGTACACTGATGTGATTCATATTTATTTTATTATATTTAGATACCAGCATGTAGTAACAAATCATGCATAGCAACTGTCAGCATTTAACGTTAACAGTCAGCATATTGAGGACCTATTCAACACGTCAGCTGTATAATTTAGATCAGAACTCTTGTTAGGATGATTTCCTGTCTACAGCATAAAGGCTGGGTCACTGTCATTAGCAGTAGTAGCAGCTCTGAGAAGGGAGGTGGACTGTTGCTCCAGTCCATCTATTAGTAGTTGGGGTCAGGCAGCAGTGGAACTGTAATGTGTGGCATTAGAAAGAATGCAATAGAAAAAAAAGAATGTGTTTCTTTAATACCAAAACCCCCAACCCCACTACCTGCACCCAAGTCCACACACTCCTCCATGTTAAAATAACCCCCCTATCTCTGCTGGATGTGAAGGTTGTAAACAAGATCTGGTTGGGCAGTCTTAAAACAATTCTTAATAGCTACTGGTCCAAGCATATAGGACCTTACAATAACACACATATTAGCATTATAATGGGAATGTTAATCAGAAAGGCTGCCAAGAAGGCTAGTGTGAGGAATGGACAAATACACACTGAGGGAGTATATGATGCCATTTCAAATTTAGGCTTAAGGCAAAATATTGACTCCTCAACATTATCATCCTAAACTTTGAGCATAAAAAGCTAAGCCCAACTGTAGAGTTTCAAATCAACTGAGTGAGAATTTATTTTCCCTTGTTCAGATTTTATTTGGTGCTTAAACTGAGCTAACCCCAGCCCACCAAACAACAAGCCAGCTTGGAATGGTGAAATGTCATTGTTTCTGGTCAGCAACGAGCAGAATCTTAGCCCAGCTTCTAGTCTTGGTTTCTTGAATGATTGTCAATCTTAAACACGAGGGATGCCATTGCTGGGGAGAATATTTTTCCATTCTTTTCCCCAAGCAGGGACCTGCTCCGACATTATGTAAAGTATGAAAACAAACTCCCACGGCCGTATCCCAATGACCTCCCTCGACTCCAGCAAAAGGGCACCGCTCCAGCTAATTCGGAGCCAGCTGGTTGGTACGCAGACATGAGGAGCTAGCTTCAGACCACTCAGCTCATGTCATTTACCATTCTTGAAGCAGCAATCATCAGTCCTAATGCCCTGGGTTGGATTTGAACCAGGGCCAACAGATCCCAGGCAATATGGCATCATTTGGATTTCCTAGTGAATGTGCACAATAGTTTGCTCACCAGGAAAAAAATTGTATTTAATTGTAAAGCTTTTTGCTGACCTGATCTGATGGAGTTGGAATATTTTAAATGGGCTAGCAGTCTGGCTGAGTTTTATTGTTATCCTTTTGTAACTTGTAGTGCTAGTGTTTTGAATTTATGCATGACAGAAAAATAGCATTAAACCTACAGCAGATCATGGCGCAGTTTGTGATCAGCAGAAGACCTTGTCACTCTTTGGCAATGCTATCTTCAAATCCTTAAAATGAAATTACTTTGCCGTTTGAAGTAACAGGAATCTCCAAAGGAGTTCCTCACTGTGGTCCAATGTCCTCCTAATTAGGTGGCTGGCTAGGGTTTTATATGTGCAGCAACTTGGCATATGTGGGCTAGCAGCCACGGGTAGTACATATGGTTTACAGAAATAGTCCATTTAGCCCAGCTGATCTATGTTCCAAATGAGCCTCCTCTCACCTTACTTTTAACCCTATCAACATGTCCCTTCTCTCTCATTTAGCTTTCTGGCTCTTCCTTAAATGTTATTTGCCTTAATTACTCCATGTGGTAGCAAGTTAACACTCCCTGAATTCTCCTGTATTTATTAGTGACTGTTATCTATAGCTCCTGGTTTTGTGTAAGAGATTTGTGTGGTGTAAAGAAACAAAATGAGACATATTGAGTTCCGATGAAGAGTCATATTGGACTTGAAATGTTAACTCCGTATCTCTCTCCACAGATGCTATCGTATTTTGATCGAACATCAAAGCATTTTCATGTTATACCTGAAATTTTAAAGACTGAAGTTGACATTTGTTTGGGATGCAATGTTAGCTGTACCAAGCACTTCAAATTTTTTCCTATTTGCAAAGAAAAACAGTTTTTGTTTTAGTTTAAAATGTTTTATTTAATCTATACTACCAAGTTTCCTATGACAATGCTAGTTGTTAATTGGAGAGAGCTGAGGGAATTCGAGAAGCGCTAGTGTTTGAGTTTCAGAAGCCTGAATACTATACGAGAAGGGGAAATAGTATAAAAGGTGACTGCTATTAACACCACTAGGGGGCTGTTGTAGAGAGGGTTTCTGAGACCCAGAGTGCAAAGGAATTGAATGATTAAGCCACGGCAGGCTATGTAAAGTCTGTGTCATACTATGGTTAGACTGTAGCCTGCTATCTGCCTCTGAGACTCCACAATGTCAGCACCTCGAATGTCTCTTTTTTCACTAAATACACAGCAAATCTGTTGAAGACTTATCTGAACTTTTGAAAAAAGAAGTCTTGGTGACACTTGCTCTTTGAAGCTAAGCACTGACAGGTGCATGAAGTGGTTCCGAGCTCGGAATCCAATCTTCATATTACTGTTTAATAAAAGGAAAAGCAGGCCACTTTCTAGAGAGGCGAGAGACTGTGGATAAATTGAGTTAGGAGACTGCCCTTTTACTTCTGGGAACTGGGTCTGAATCTAGCCCTGAACGATGGAAAGACAGGCTCTCCTCGTCTGTCAGCATAATGACATGAAATAAGTTGTAGGCAAAAGGCAGCCAGTAACTCTGTACTGGTAGGTGCTCAATGGTCAGACCCCATGGTCAGTATTTAGAAATGTCACACTGTATAATATATAGCTGCTCTCCTGTTAAAGCATCTTGTTTAGAATAAATAGAAGATTAATATAGCCTCAGGATGGAACAAAGCACTTCATAACCAGTGAATTACTTTTGAATTATAGTTGCTGTTATATAGAATAAGTTCCCTTCCTCATCTACATGAAACCTGCCCTTGATATCATTTGCAGGCTCTACCTCTGCCCTCAAATTCCTTATACCTCTGTGCTATTACTATTGCAATGTAGGAAACATGGCATGGCAACCAATTTGCGCACAGCAATGTGATAATGACCATGTAACCTGTTTCTAATGATGTTGGCTCGGGTTTAATATTGACCAGGACACCAGGGAGAACTCCCTGGCCTCTCTTTGAAATAGTACCATGACATCATTACTATCTACCTGAGAGGGGTAGAGTAACTTAGTGGTCATGTTACTGGACTAGAAATCTAGAGCCTTGGATGAATGATTCGAAGACATGGGTTCAACTCCCATGACACAGCAGCTTAGGAATTTAAATTTGGTTCATTAAATAAACCTAGAATTAAAAAAAAACTAGTATCAGTAATGGTGACCATGGAACTACTGGATTATCATAGAAACACATCTGGTTCACCAATGTCCTTTAGGGAAGAAAGTCTGCGATCCTTACCTGGTCTGGCCTACAGACTCCAGACCCTCAGCAACATGGTTGACTCTTAACTGCCCTCTGAAATGGCTGAGCAAGCCCCTCAGCTGTCCACGGATGGGCAACAAATGCTGGCCTTGTCAGTGACACCTACTAAGCACCTAAAGTGTCCCATACTTTTTTTAGGGCTGAGAATCTGAGGGGAAAAGTATGTTCAGGCTGGTGGGAAGCAGCCGAGCAAGATTTTGGACTGGCACTTTGACATGCTATGGGCCCCATCTTAAACCCTGGGGATGTGGCAATGAGACTGTTGAGATTTCAGAGTGATGCAATGCTGTTCTGGGATGGAGCACCAAGGTCTGAACCGAGAGGAAGAAAATTACCCTGAATATTTTTTTCCCCATTTCCTGAGGAGGACCGGCGGCGGGGGGGGTAAATTTGCTAAAGGTCAAAGATCCCCCCCAGGTCAATTTATCTTTGGCCCACAATGACATCAACACTTGCTCTCAGCAGGTCTTGCTTCCTCTAGGCCTAACTGGGCGAGCTGAGTCAAATTCCCAGAGTAGCTCAGGAGCGTCTCAGCTATTCACCACAGTTTCTACTGAGAAACCCCCATTCCCAAACTGAGCTCAATCCATAACCCTCACTTGGGCAGAAACTCAGCCAGAATTGTGCCCCATTCTTTTGTGTTCCATCCAGATTGGGAAATTTTTAATCCCCCTACTTAGGCTATGCCGAAATGAATGCTTGAAGGGGCAACAAATTAAAGAACAATGGGGAAAGCACAAGGGGGTGGAACTAATTAGATGGCTCTTTCAAAAGAGCCGGTGCATGCACAATAGGCCGAAAGGCCTCTTGATGTACTGTATGATTCTAAGATAACCACATTGATTGGAATATGGCACTTGACGCGCAATGTAAAAGTGCTCCACTGTCCAAAAATCAATACAAAGATTGATAATACAAAGGAAAATTAAGAGAATCTTGGTGATTAGTGCAAGGTAATAGCATTCAACATATTGATATTGTGCATTTCTGTTTGTCCTCTGGGTTAGTATGGTAGAGTGATAATTAATAATTCTGCAATACAATAATTAGAGGAAAATGCAGCTTGAAATAATCACCAGTCCAAAGTAGAAAAATTACACTGAGATAAATATGTATATATCAATACCTACCCTGTTTATTGTCTGCTGTCATCTGCCTTGTTCACTGTTTTATATAAAATAAACATGTAGTACATTGTCAGGAATATTGTAGATAGAAAATGAATTAAGAAGACTGGAGCTTAGCTGTTGTCATCTTATTCTAGATCTGTCAAATACATACCATATTGTTTATTCCTTGAACAGGCTATGTTATAAATTAAAGCATACATCCAATCCCTTCTTTGGATATCTTGTCATCAGCTATGTTGCTGGCTGCTTTTAGCCAACAGACCTTTCTAACCATGTCACGTCCAACGTGAGCTGGGCAGGCACAGAGGTTGATGCATTGACTGAAAATAATTTGTAAGGCAATGGATTGAAGAAGTTTTAAATGTTGACAGCGCTATGCATTGTTTCCCTTGGTGCCATAATACCGCACTAGTGTTCTGGGTTACTTTCATAGAACCTACATAAGCGTGTAACTGCAGCATTTGAATGCACTCCTTCTGCCAATATTTGCTCCTTATTCTGACCTTGGACCTGTAGAATTTTCAATCTTGCACATTGTATGAGACACTATTTAGACCTCAGATGGAATATTGCATATAGTTCTGGGCTCTGCAACTTAGGAAGGATGTGAAGGCATTGGAGGGAGTGCAGAAGAGGTTCCAGGAATAAGAAAGTTCAGTTATGGAAGAGATTGGAGAAGTTGGAACGCTTTTCCCTAGAGAAAAGAAGGCAGAGAGGAGATTTGTCGGAAGTGTTCAAAATTATGAGGTGTCTGGACAGAGTAAACAGGGGGAAACCGTTCCCACTCATGAAAGAATCAAGATTGAGAGGGCATAGATTTAAAGTAATTGGCAAAAGAAGCAAAAACAATATGAGAAAAACTTTTTCACACGGCGAGTGGTTAGGGTTTGGAATGCACTGCCTGAGGGTGGGTGGAGGCAGGTTCAATCGAGGTTTTCAAGAGGGAATTAGATGATTATTTGAAAAGAAACAATCTGCAGGGTTATGGGGAGAAGGCAGGAAAATGGCAGAAGGTGAAATGCACGCTGAGTACACCATCAAGGTGGTTCAATATAAGTTTGCTTTCTCCCATCGAAGTGGTGCCAGAAGCGGCTGTCTAAGGTTAGTCTGGTATTTTGAAATGCTCAACACTGACTCATCTTTATATAGAACCTTTGTTGCTAAAGGGAGGGTGACTGAAAGCTTGGCCAATAAAGTGGATTATAACAAAGCTTCTAAAGGTGCAGCAGAAAGAAGAAAAGCAAAGTGTACATTGACACATTTCAAAAGACATCAAAATGCAAAATGATTAAAAATATAAATGAACTCGGCTTTGAAGTTAATTCTCCAAGGACCAAAGCAAATCAGTAGTTAATAAACAGCTTGCACCCAACGTATTGGGAAACCCTGGCATCAGTAGAGGCTGCCCCTCTGGTGCTGAACACAAGGAGATAAAAGATGCAGAGAAACACACTCATTGTTAAGTTTTTAAATGGAAAGCTGTCAGGGCAGGCTCTCACCCAAACTCTCAATGCTGGGATGGATAGTTGGGAGGTACTTTTCTTTACTTCAACCAGCATCACATACACTGATATGGAGAAGCACAATGAATTATTTAATGTTGTTAGAATGTGAAGTTCTTATACCGATTAAATTAAGTGAGTCCAATTCTGACTGCACTCTGTCCACTTCCTATCTGACCTCATTACAGCCTTGGTTCAAACATGAACAAAAGAGCTGAACTCCCGAGGTGAGTTGTGAGTGGCTGCCTTTGACATCAAGGCAGCATTTGACCAAATGTGGCATCAAGGAGCCTTAGCAAAACTGGAGTCAGTGGGAATCCGCTGGCTGGAGTCATACCTGGCACAAAGGAAGATGGTTGTGGTTGTTGGAAGTCCATGATCTAAGTTCCAGGACATCACTGCAGGAGTTCCTCAGGGTAGTGTCCTTGGTCCAATCATCTTCAGCTGCTTCATCAATGACCTTCCTTCCATCATAAGGTCAAAAGTGGGGATGTTCGCTGATGATTGCACAATGTTCAGCACTATTTGCGACTCCTCAGATTCTGAAGCAGTCCATGTCCAAATGCAGCAAGACCTGGGCAATATCCAGGCTTGGGCTGACAAGTGGCAAGTAACATTCGCGCCACACAAGTGTCAGGCAATGACCATCTCCAACAAGAGAGAATCCAACCATCGCCCCTTGATGTTCAATGGCATTACCATTACTGAATCCCCCACTATCAACATCCTGGCGTTACCATTGGCCAGAAACTGAACTGGACTAGCCATATAAATACTGTGGCTACAAGAGCAGCTCAGAGGCTAGGAATCGTGCGATGAGTAGCTCACCTCTTGACTCCCCAAAGCCTGTCCACCATCTACAAGGCACAAGTCAGGAGTGTGATGGAATACTGCCCACTGGATGAGTGCAACTCCAAAAACACTCAAGAAACTGAACACCGTCCAAGACAAAGCAGTCCACTTGATTGGCACCACATCCACAAACATGCACGCCCACCATCACCGACACACAGTAGCAGCAGTGTGCACCAGCTACAAGATGCGCTACAGGAATTCACCAAAGCTCCTTGGACAGCTACCACTACCACCTAGAAGGACAAGGGCAGCAGATACATGGGAACACCACCACCTAGAAGTTCCCCTCCAAGTTACTCACCACCCTGATTTGGAAATATATTGTGTTCCTTCACTGTCGCTGGGTCAAAATCCTGCAACTCCCTTCCTAACAGCACTGTGGGTGTACCTACACCACATGGACTGCAGCGGTTCAAGAAGGCAGCTCACCACCACCTTCTCAAGGGCAACTAGGGATGGGCAATAAATGCTGGCCCATCCAACGAAGCCCACATCCCATGAATGTATAAAAAATAAATAAACCAGCCTCATTGGAGTGAGATTAGTCTGCAGTGGTAACACAAAGCAGATCAACAGCCTATCTCACACTCCACCCAAGTCAGGAGGGAGACGGAATGCTCTCCATTATTTGCCTGGATTAGCGCGGCTCCAACAACACTCAAGAAGCTCAACACCATGCAGGACAAAACAGCCCACTTGATTGGCACCCAAAAGAGCAGTAGAGAGGAGGACATGGAGACAGGCAGCATTACCTAAAAGAGTGGGAGAGAGGAGGACCTGGCGACAGGCCGCAGTACCTAAAAGAGCAGGAGAGAGGAGGACCCGGAGACAGACAGGCAGCATTATCTAAAAGAGATATCTAATCCGTGGCTCTAGAGTGGACTGACCGTTCTGAGAAAAATCAAAGTGTGATGTCACAGAAAAACAGGTAGTTGGTTGTTGAGTATTTTTCTCATTTATCTTTCAAAACTCAGTAATTTTAGTAATTGTAAAGTTTTATTAATAATAGCAAGGTTTACTAATTGTAGTAAAGCTTATTAGATTGGCTGGTGAGTATTTCCTATTTGTCTTAACTAGGGAATTTCAAAAGAGATAATTAGAACATTTCTTGAAATAATAAGTATGTAAGCACAGGCAGGGTTAAAGACATTAATTAAAATTTAATCAGTAAAATGATTAATTAAGTGCTATTAAGTTGGCATTGCAGGTGATGTGTGGCAACTACGAAATGTGGGAGCTCGTGGACATCAGTTTGATCCAAGGCAAATATATCTGCAGCAAGTGTCTGGACAAACCGGCTCGGAGTCATTGAGCTGGAGGCTGAGCTCCAGACACTGCGACACATCAGAGAGGGGGGAAGTTATCTCTGTGTTTTTTTCCAGGAGGCAGTTACACCCTTTAGGATAGGGTCGTCTGATTTGATCAATGGTCAGGATGGTGTGACCAAGTGAGGCAGGTATAGGGATCAAGAAGGTAGAAGTGAAGGAACCTTAGACCTTGCAATTGTCCAACAGGTTTGAAGTTCCTGGAGCTTGTATGGATGGAAGAGGGGGGCTGCAAGGCGGATAAGTGAACTGACCGTGGAACAGGAAACATTCAAGCAGTGGGAGTTTCTAGGAATGTAGTGGTAGTTGGAGACAGTATAGTCAGAGGGATAGACACAGTTCTCTGCAGCCGAGAGTGAGAGTTCAGATGGCTGTGTTGCCTGCCTTGTGCCAGATTTTGGGATATCTGCTCTGGGCTGGAGAGGAACTTGCAGTAGGAGGGGGAGAATCCAGTTGTCATGATCCACATATATACCAACAACATAAGTAAGACTATGAAAGAGGTTCATAGAGTTCATTAGAGAGTATGAACAGCTAGGGGCTAAATTAAAAAGCAGATCCGCAAAAGTAATAATCTCTGAATTATTACCTGAGCCACGAGTAAATTAGCGTAGGGTAAATAAGATTAGAGAGCTAAATACATGGTTCAAAGGTTGGTGTGGGAGAAATGGGTTTCGATTCCTGGGGCACTGGCATCAGTACTGGGGAAAGTGGGAGCTGTATCATTGGCACAGTCTTCACCTGAACTATGGTAGGACCAATGCCCTGGCGAGTCATATAACTAGAGCGGTAGAGAGGGCTTTAAACTAAATAGTGGGGGCAATGGATCAAATGAGAGAAGATGTGATAAATTAAAGAGAGAGGACAAGGCAAGAGAGCAAGGTAGCAATAGGGGAATTGATAATCTGATTGTGGCAGGAAGGGACAGAGCATACAGTGCACCAGCAGACAGAATTAAAGGCACTCTATCTGAATGCGCACATCATTCACAACAAGATTGATGAATTGATGGCACAAATGAAAGTGAACAGGTATAATCTAATTGCCACTACGGAGACATTGCTGCAGAGGACCAAGGCTAGGAACTGAATGTTCAAGGATATTTGACATTTAGGAAGGATAGACAAAAAGGAAAAAGAGGTACTGTAACGCTGTTAATTAAGGATTAAATCAATATATTGGTGAGCGAGGATCTTAGATTGGAAGATCAAGATGTAGAATCAGTTTGGGTGGACCTAAGAAACAGCAAGGGGCAGCAAACATTGGTAGGAGTTGTTTATAGGCCACCAAACTGTAGTAGTAATATAGGACACTGTATAAATCAGGAAATTAGAGGTGCATGTCATACAGTAATCAAGGGGGACTTCAGTCTACATATAGACTGGGTAAACCTAATTAGCACTAGTGGACTAATTCCTGGAATATATGAGAGATGGTTTTCTAAAACAGTATGTTGAGGAACCAACAGGAGAACGGGCTATTTTAGATCTAGTATTGTGCAATGAGAAAGGGCTCTTTGATAATATTGTTCCAAAGGACCCTCTAGGAAAAAGTGACCATAATATGATGGAATTTTACATTAAGTCTGAAAGTGATGTAGTTTAATCTGAAACTAGGGCCTTAAATCTGAACAAAGAGTATGAGGGGAAAATTGGCTGTGGTATATTGGGAAACTATATTAAAAAGTATGATGGTAGATAGGTAAAGGCTAGCATTTAAAGTCTTTAAAGCCATGTGGTTTACAACAAATTTACATCTCTTTAAGGCACAAAAACCCAGCAGGAAAGGTGATCCAACCATGGCTAACAAGAGAGGTTAATGATTCTATTAGATTAGAGGAAGAGGCTTATACAGTTTCCAAAAAAAGTAGTCAGCCTGAGGATTGGGAGCATTTTGGAATTCAGCAGAAGGGGACCAAGAAACTGATAAAGAAACAGAAAATAGAATATGAAAGTAAAATAACAAGAAACATAAAAATGAACTGTAAAGCTTCTATAGGTATGTAAAATGGGGGAAAAAAATAGCAAAGACAAATGTGGGACCATTTCAGGCAGAAATAGGATAATTTATAATGGGGAGAAAGGAAATGGCAGAGAAACTAAACAAATACTTTGTGGTCTGTCTTCACAGAGAAAGATACAAAAAACCTGGCAGGACTACTAGAGAACCAAAAAACGAGCGAGAATGAGGAACTGAAAGAAATTAGTATTAGTTAAAAAGTAGCATTGGAGAAATTAATGAGAATAAATTCTCTGAACCTGATGATCTACACCCCAGAGTGTTAGAAGAGATGGCTGTAGAGATAGTGGGTGGAATTGTCTCAGATTTGCACTAAGTGCGGTAGCGGGCGGGGAAATTTACGTTTTACCCGCCGGCCACAATGGCGACTTTTCATGCCGTATTGTCCCAAACCCGCCGCATTAATTATGCATTCCTGGGAAACACGCTGTTTCGATGATGGGCGGGCTCTCATTCGCCCACCACGCCATCACCTTACCGTTTCATCACGCCGGGCGCCATATTTAAAGTGTAGCCGTGCGCACACCTCTCAGTGCTTCCACCCCAGGATCGCTGCACAGAGACAGGATGGCCCAGGAAGGCAAAAAGACCGCAGCCCCCTGGTTTAATGATGCATCCCTTGAGCGCCTTTTGGACGCCGTGGAGGCTCATCATGATGTCCTCTACCCCCACTCTGGCTGCAGGAGGGGCAGCGGCATCATCAATCCAGCATGGGAGGCGGTGGCAGCAGTGGTCAGCGCCAATACCCTGCAAAAGAGGACAGCCATCCAGTGCTGCTACAGGATGAATGGTCTCGTCCGTTCTGCCAGGGTAAGTCACTCTTCTCATCACTCTCAACTCTCAAACCCATCACACATCCACAGTTTTCTCACACCTCAAGGGACAACACCACTAACTCTCACATACACCCTCACATCTCCATCAGGTTCATACTCTCTCGAGCTTGTGTCTTCCTCCTGTCCATGGCTCTGCTCACCACACAAACATTCCACGCAGAGCCATGTGTCCTGCTCACACACTCTCCATCTGCTTCCACGCAGGAGAAATCTGCTCACATCAGCAGGGAGAGGTCCCATGCCGGGGGTGGAGTGGCCCACATTAGGCCCCTCACTCACTTTGAGGGGTGTGCCATCGCGCTGACTGGTGAGGATGTGGACCGTGCCTGTGGTGACGATGAGGGCAGTGGCAAACAAACTCGTGAGGATCTGGCACCACATCATCCCTCTCTCAATGCAAATGTGCGTGGTCTCTCTCCTGCTTTTGACCCTGCTGCCATGCATTCATTATCTCTATTTTGGTTCACAGGGAGCTCTGCCAAGCGACTGACGCCCTCAGCCAGCCAGTCCTGCAACTCCATCCAGGTCCTCATCTCCAACCAAGAGGGTACCTCCTCCATTCAAAAGCTGGAAATAAGCAGCCTGGAAGACCCATCACAGCGCTTACTCATACCTTGCACGAGTGCAGAGAGACACACCTCGGTGGGACCTAGATCTAGAGCAGGCTGGGGTTCACAATCTGGTGGTCATCGCACGGACGTGTGTCCACAGCAGGAGGAGGCAGGTTCAGCTGAGCTCCCCGACATTCGGGGGACTACTGGGGAAGAGGCATCTGTGAGGTCCGAGTCAGATGATGAACCTCTGGCTTTGGCCTTCCAACTCATTCTGGAGAGTCAGCAGAATGAATGGGAACATCACGCAGATCTGTTGGAAACCCTCAACAGAATGGCACCCGAGCCGGAGGAGTGCATCTGCCTGCCCTCCGATGAAGTAGAGGCTACATGTGCACGTATGAAGGTCTCCATGGGGAGGATGATGGACGCCATGGAGCCCTAGTCCAGCAGAATGCAGAGATGTGTGCAGAACTGCACTGCATCACGGGAGCCATGGGTGAGTTCCTGCAGTGGCAATGCGAGAGGGAAGTGGGGCACCTCGCCATCTCTCCAGGCGCTCCTTCCCCTCAAGGAGTCAGGCCGGGGCTCCCGGGCACCCGAAGGGAGGAGGAGCATCAGCTGGACACCCATGGGTCATCCACTCGGGAACCTCAGAGGCTGTCCTCTCCCTCTGAGTCCCTTTTGCCTCTGAGCCCTTCAACCTTGTCCTCTTGCAGAGGGAGCAGCTGGCCAACAAGTGATTCTGGAGGGAGAAGTGTGTGTGTGTGGCAGACCCTTTCGGAGCCCCATGCAAGCCTCTCCCACACACGCGGATCCATCCCATATCACACTTATCACAATGTCCTGAGCATTTTCAATGCTACCTGCTGGGGTTCGCTTTCACTTGTCCATCTGAGCTGACCTGCATCCCTGCCCACCATTCTAATGCAGCACTCTGATTTCGCCCACCACGACTCTCGTTTTACTTTTGATTTAGACAACATGGTGGTGATTCAGTTTTTCATTCGCTCCCCTGTCCTTTTCCCTCCCTCAGTCTCTCATTTCCTTTCTCCCATCACTGTTGACCTCCCTGGCATCACCTTCCACCTCCCCTCTGTGACCTACCAGCCACAACCCTTTTTCTTCAGGGATGTCCAGGTGAACGTGCACGTTCCCTTCCTTACCAAAAATCCCACCCCCATCCACGTTCACCTCCCGACCACCTCCTTCCCACCCTCAAGGCCCATGTCTGCTTCTGAGTCTCTACCAACCACCCTTGCTGTCCTTTTTATTGCTACCATCAACCCCTCACCCTCCCACCCTACCGTCTCACTCTGTCCTCAGTCATTCTTACCATTCCCTCGCACCACGCCCACACTCAGGTCACTTCCCAGGAGGCAGTCATGGACTCAACAGAGCCCTCCCTTGCATGTTCACCTGGATGTCCCCTGCTGTGGACCCCTGTCCCCTTGGAACCCCTTCCCGGACTGTTCCCCCCCGCCATTAATTCTACCTCCTCCCCACCAGACTCCCCCCTGCTTAGTTTTTCCCCCTCCCTGATTCCTTCAGACACCCCTACTTCTTCCGCCACCTTTAGTCCTCCCCCTCTCCGCACCCTTTCCTCCACTCGGACTCCCTGCCCTCTCCGCACTCCCTCCTCCCCCCGGACTCCCTCCCCTCTCCGCATTCCCTCCTCCCCCCGGATTCCCTCCCCTCTCTGCACTTCTTCCTCCACCTGGGCGCCATGCTCTCTCTGAAATCCTTCCCCCCTCTGAACTCACTCCCTTACACCTTCCGCCCTCTTACATTTACCTCCTCAGTTGCCGTCATCTCCCTCATTTCCCCCTCCTCCATATACACCCTCCCCCCTCCCAACCTCCCTCCCCAACACATTTGTGAACTCCCTCTCAACCCCACTCTCCCGACACCTTCATTCGCCCCTCCCAACCTCAACCCTCGACTCCTCTTCCTCTCCCAGTCAACCCTAGACGTTCCTGTCCCACCCACCCCCAGTATACCTTCCTCTCCCAAACACAGCTGGACCTTGCTCTCCACCTCCTCGACCATCATCCATTGTGAGCAGACCCTCAACGATGACTTTTCAACTTCCGTGAGCTGCTTCGCAGCAGAGCCATGTCCATGAGAATCCACCCAGCATGCCACGGACGTTCCTGCAGGCTCCCGTTGCTGTCGGCCTCCAGCGTCTTCTGCTCCTTGGGTGTCCGCGATGTGAGCAAGGCCTTGGGGGCAAGCCCCGACTTCTGCACGTCATACTTGTCAAGACGTGTTCTGCACCAGCTACCTTGGGCAGACAATCCAGCACGGGGGTGGGTGGATGATTCCAGTGGATTGGCCTTATAATGATATGCAGATTTATTACAATAAAGTTCCCAATGTCCGATGGCAGGAAATGTGGCCCGCCATCGCCGGGCTGAGCGGACAATCACAAGCTGGTTTCACAACGTCATGAAACTGATTTCTTGCCTTCTCGCCATATTTTCCGCTCGTGCTGCCGAACACACCCGACGCCAGCAGGCACGGAAAGTGCTGCCCAGTGGATGCATTCGTGATCATCTCCCTAAATTGTACAGATTCTGGAATGGTTCCTGCAGATTGGAAGGTAGCAGCTGTAACCCCACCATTTCAGAAAAGAGGGAAATAGAAAATGGGGAACTACAGACCTGTTAGCCTGACATCGGTCATAGGGAAAATACCAGAATCCATTAGAAAGGTTGTGATAACTGAACGCTTAGAAAATAATGCTAGGATTGGGCAGAGTTAACATGGATTTTTGAAAGGGAAATCATGTTTGACAAACCTGTTGAAATTTTTTGAGGATGTCACTTGTATCATAGATAAAGGAGGACACGTGGATGTGGTGTATTTGGATTTTCAGAAGGCTTTCGAAATGATCCCACACAGGAGGTTACCAAGCAAAATTGGTGCACGTGGGATTGGGCATAATATTCTGGCATGAATTAACAGACAGAAAACAGAGAGTAGGAATAAACGGGTTATTATTGAGATGGCAGGCTGTGATTATTGGGGCACCACAAGGATTATTACTTGGGCCCCAAGCAATATCAATGATTTGGATGTGGGGACCAAAAGTAATACCAAGTTTGCTGATGACACAAAAATTTGTGGGAATGTGAGCTGTGAGGAGGATACAAAGAGGCTTCAAGGGGATTTAGATAGGCTAAGTGAGAGGGGCAAGAACATGGCTGGTGGATTATAATGGAGAAAAAGGTGAAGCTATCCACTTGGTAAGAAAAACAGAAATGCTGAGTATTTCTTAAATAGTGAGAGATTGGGAAGTGCTGATGTCTAAAGGATGTCTTTGATCAGTGAAAGCTAGTTTTCAGGTGCAGCAAACAACTAGGAAGGCAAAAGTTGGCTTTTATTGCAAGAGGATTTGAGTACATGAGTAAAGAAGTCTTGCTGCAATTGTATAGAGCGTTGGTGAGACCCCCACCTGTAGTATTGCATACAGTTTTCATTACTGTTACCTAAGGAAGGATATACTGGCCAGAGAGGGACTACAGCAAAGGTTCACCAGGCTAATCCCTGGGATGGTGGGACTGTCCTATGAGGAGAGATTGAGAAGACTGGGCCCATATTCTGTAGAGTCTAGAGGAATGAGAGGTGATGTTATTGAAGCATACAAAATTTTTACAGGACTCGACAGGGTAGATGCAGGAAGGATGTTTTCCCTGGCTGAAGTAACAGAAGCAGTGGAGACAATCTCATTTAGAACTGAGATGAGGAGGAATTTCTTCACTCAGAGGGTAGTGAATTTTTGGAATTCTCTACCCCACAAGCCTGTAGAAGCTCAATCATTGAGTATATTCAAGACAGAGATCGATAGATTTCTAGATATCAAAGATATCAAAGGATACAGGGATAGCAGGAAGATGTCATTGAGGTAGAAGGTCAGCCATGATCTTGTTGAAAGGTGGAGCAGGCTCAAGGGGCCCAACAGCCTACTCCTGCTCCTATTTCCTATGTTCAACCCACCACCTTTAAACATTCACTCCCTATACCACTGACGCACACTGTGTACTATTTACAAGATGCACTGCAGCAACTCATCGAGGCTCCTTCGACAGCAATTTCCAAACCCAAGATCTCTCCCACCTAGAAAGACAAGGGCAGCAGATACATAGGAACACCGCCACCTGCAATTTCCCCTTGAAACCACATACCATCCTGGCTTGGAACCATATCTCTGTTCCTTTACGGTCGCTGGGTCAAGATTCTGGAACCCCCTTCCTAACAGCACTGTGGGTGCATCTACACCACAGGGACTGCAGTGGTTCAAGAAGGTGGCCCACCACCACCTCATAGGTGATTAGGGATGGGTAATCAATTAGGGCTGAGTTAGTGATGCCTGCATCTCATGAACGGATAACTTAAAAGAAAAGCATCTATTTGATTGACTTCAATGGAAATAGAAATCCACTAGGGCGTACAACCAGCTGTTGATTCTCTGTTTCCTGTTTTACACTACTACCAAAGATGAATTTCATCCTCAATGTTTAATTATGGCATCCTTTTGTTAAAATCACTCTACCGACTGAAGAGTTGGAGAAGAACATTTAAGGACACATGACAAATATTGTATCTAATTTGTATGTCAAGGAGCTTGTATTATTACATCCCCTGGGTTATTGTAAGTGGATATTAGGTGAGTAAACATCAGAAGGTAAGGGTCATGGGATCTGCTTATAGGAAAGATTGATGCCATTGAATGTGAGAAAGTATCTATGCCAGACCCACATTTGTGATAAGTCATTAAGCATTTTGACAGCACAGAGGTGTCATGAGGTTGAGGGAAGTGGAAAGGTCGTAGAGATGGTTGCCATATTGAGAAGTTGACCTCAAGCCTGCAAACTATATCAACAGGGGATCATGTAGTTTGGGAAGGGAAAGGATTTTGTTTGCTCTACATTACAACAGTGGCTGAACTTCAAAAGTAATTCATTGGATCTGGAACGCTTTGAGCTGTCCTGACCCCATGAAAGGCGCTACGTAAATGCAAGCTCTTTCTCTACTTTGCCTCATATTTGAGGAAGAAGACTCTTGACGTACCAGTCACTCTCTCCTGCTTCCAAAATATTTGACAATTATTTGTAGCTATCACCTGGTGTAAAGATTGGTTAACCAGCAGGAGTACAGAAACAAGTTGGACTAACCAAAATTACATCGCACTTTCTGCCCTTGCCAGCTAATGTTTGATTTCCTTGAAATTACACAGTAAGGGTCTACATTGCAGGGAAACTGCAGAAAAACAGATGCTGATATTTCCCCTCCCCCTTCCTATAGGCACAGAGGGCACAGTATCACAGACTGTGAAGGAAACAAATGGAGGGTGATCATCTTTACACTTTCTGATTCACCCTTGGCAACTCCATTGATAAGAGGATGCTGGAAAGTACAGCATTTACAGAATGGTTTTGGACTTCTCCCACTTCAAACACTAATTTTCTTTCACCCTGGGAACCAATTAATGGCTTTAAAGGATTAAAGGCCCCATAACCTGGGCAGATCATTGTCTTTTTTTAAAATCCTTTTGCTGTTTCAGGGGTGAGAGACAGTGAAGCAGCTGAAAATTGATTAACTTATTGGAGTCTTCCATTGAGCTGGA
The DNA here is from genome assembly GCF_964194155.1 of Cetorhinus maximus. Lineage (NCBI taxonomy): Eukaryota > Metazoa > Chordata > Chondrichthyes > Lamniformes > Cetorhinidae > Cetorhinus > Cetorhinus maximus. Next base: position 51,527,566 of record NC_135899.1, read on the forward strand.
TCCTTTTCCCCTCTCGATAGAGCCCTTGTTGAACTGTTGTTGCACTTCAGTGGGCATTTAGTAACCTTTAAGATGGGATAATTACTCTGCCCTTCCAGCCCTTGTGAGTAGAGTGAAACATAGTTTGTTCAATGCTTTAATGATGAGTGTGGGATGAAAACCTGCTTCTGTCTTTCTGACACCTGGATTTGGTTCATTTTCAATTGGTTTTATCCTCTCTGAATCAATATTTCTTTTTAGTTTCCTTGCTGCAGACTGTTAGTTTAAAGTTCCATCAGTCTTTTTGCTCTCAAAATCAGATTTCTTTGCAAGGGCATTTTGGTCTAGTGTTGCTTTCTGTATGACCATTCCAAAGAATGCCTTCTATGATTAATGGTCGTCATTGTCTGCATCATGCCAGGCTGCAAGTTATAGTCAATAGTTGTGTGGATTAACCTGGAGGCAGGTTATCAATGTTGTTCACAGGAATCAGTGTTAGACCAACAATGGTCCATTGCTTTCGTTAATGAACTGAAGGGCCGTGTTGAACATCTGATCAGCAAATTTGCAGATGGTACCAATGTCTCATTCATGGAATCTGGAAGGTAGGCTTATCTTTGTGGGTTGGGGTTGTATTGTTTTTGGCTTGAGATAATCCAGCAAGACAACGCGTATCGATTGGATAGGAATAGTTGGATAAGCATGGAAGCTTATCAGTGCTATGCGCTGTTAAGCTGTGAGGTTTTAGCTGATTAGAGTCCAGTGGTGTCCCTTCACACAGTCGTTTGTCCCAACGCCTTGGCTCATCCAACTTGTTGTCTGGATTTAAGTCAGTAGAATATGCCCCTAAGGAGAATGGAGTGCACGTCCCATATTGATCAGATAGATGTAGCTTGAATTGCAGGCTCTTAAACTGAATGATGAGATTCCATGCGTGTTAGACACCCAAGTGACCAAAATAAAACTAATGTTGAGTGTCAGTTGGAATTATCAAAGGATTTTTTGTGTGTCAGGACTTCTCATGTAAGAAAGTGAATATGAAAATTACATTTGGAATTTTATCACAGACATCTTCATTCTCATTACAGAAGTATGCCATTCAGCCTATCATGCCTGTTCTGCTGTTCAGTTAGATTATGGCTGGTCTATACCTCAGCTCCATTTACAATACCCTTGACTAACTATTTATGTCAGTTTTGAGGTTTTCAGTTGACCAAGCATTCACAGCCTTCTAGGGGACTGAGTTTCAGATTTCCACTATCCTTAATGTGAAGAAACATTTCCTGACATCAGCTATGAATTACCTAACTCTAATTATAAGGTTACGTCCCCTTTCTGGAATCAGCTAGCTGTCAATAGTAGTCCCGTCTCATTGGCTGCCTAGAATATGAGGCTGATGAATCAATTTACATTATCTTTGAGTTTGCCAGCTCCTGTTCTAATCTAGACCCCCTTATCCATTGAAAACACTTTGTGATGGGCTAGTGTTGTAAAAGAGCTGCGATTAAGAAGATCCGAGAATGGTGGAAATCTGAAATAAATGATGAAAATACCCAGGAAATTAAAGATGTTTCAGATGAGATCCTGCTTCAAAATTCGACTCTAACTCAATTGCAAAAGATTTAAATATTTGTGTTTTTAATGTACCTTTCTTCTCTTTAACTGATTCCCTTGGTTTTTAATCTGCCTGGACCCGATATATTGGGCCAGGATTTTATGGCCCCACTGCGGCGTGTCTCCCCCCGGTGGATGTGTGGTGAGCCATTTAAATCTCCATTCAGCTTGGCGGGGCCGTAAAATCCTGGCCTTAGTTACTGAAAGGACAGACAGTTTTCTGCTGCCCCATTGCTCTTGCTACGCATGAAGTCACGAATAGGTGCCAGTGACCACCTGAGTGTGACTCTCCTCTCCAATAAGCCCTGCTCCCTGCAGGGATTCAGTGCAACCTCTGCACCATCCTTCTATGTTTGGCACAGCACAGATTAGTAATTGAGCTGAATGAACACTTGGCACCTACATAGCACCAGTCAAAACTAATCCCACTGCCTTATACCTTCTTCTGCTTCAAATGAGTATCCAATTTTCCCTTAAAAGGTTCAATAATTTCTGCTTCAGCCACTGCCAGAGACAAAGAGTTCCATGCTCCAACAACCTTCTGCATAAAATGTTTCTCTGAATGAATCTCTCGATACATTATTGGTGATCATTTTAAATCAGTGGCCTTCAGTTGAAGAAATGGTTTTTCCCGATTCACTCTGCCAAAACGCGCATTAACTTCAAATCTTCTCATTCATTTTCCTTCGAGCCTTCACTATTTTAAGTCTCAGTATCTAAATTATTTCCTATGACTATATTTTCCCATCTCTGGCTTCACCCTGGTGAATTTACGCTTTACACTTCCTATTGTTTTAACATCCTTTCTATAATGGGACACCCAGAACTGTACAAAGTCCTCCAGCCGTGGCCTGACCAATGTTTTGTATAAATTTACCATTGCTCCTCTAGTCTTGTACTCTATGGCCACAGTTTTCTGGCCCCATTGGCATCAGGTGTCATGGTGGGTGGGGGCACGGGGAACAATATGGCAAGAAGGCCAAAAATCGGTTTTACACCATCGTGAAACAAGGTTGCAATCGTCCACTGAGCCCGTCAGTGGTTGGCTGAGTTTCCCGCTGCCGCATGTCGGGAACGTAATTTTAAAACATTTACATCTCATTATAAGCACTGCTGACCAGAATCGTCCCCCCATGTCAAATTTAGCTCCTACGTCAGCGTGACTTCAGAACGACATGCTTCACGACTGCCTTTAAAAGGCGTGCACCTGGCGACCTGAACTTCGAGGGGGACTCGGAGGTGAGCGCACACAACCTTGCGCAATGCTCATGAGCATCGCCCGGAGGATATCAAGGAAGAGGTGCCACACATTCACGGGAGGCACAGGCAAGCCGCTTTCTCCCTGCTGGCTTTCAGTGCAGTGCTGGGGCAAGGGCTCCAGTGCAGGTCAGATCCGAGGGAGAGTTGGGGGGGCAAGGCAGCACAGACTGAAGGAAATACTCAAGCACATGCCGGGGGGCTGGGGGGACGGGGGTGACTGAAGTGGCAATGCACTTGGAAAAGCCTGTCAAAAGTGAGCACTCTTCAGCAGCTGGGACAGTTCAGCAGCAGCTCCATTGACGTGCTTGGAGTCGGGCCTCTGAGGCTTTTTGCCCACTCAAGCAACGCAAAAGCATGAAAGTGCCACCAACTCCTCCAAAACTTTTCACTCCTCAGGTGCAGACTGCAAATTAATTTGTGTTTTAGGGGCCAGCGGAGCAATTGTGCAAGTTGTAGAATCCCCTTGTGAAAGGCGGCCATGGTGCCGTCAGTGGTGGAGGTGCTCACAGCACCTTGCAATGTCTTTATTGAGGTTTGGACCAATGTCCATCATGGTTCAAGCTAACAGCGCAGGCTTGCAGCATGGGTTAGGAGAATGCCTGTGCCTGAGCTGGGAGCACAGCACGCAGTCCAGCGGCCGAAGCTGCCACCAATCGATCAAGAGGAGTCGGGTGGAGGTGGGTGGAGTTTCAGACAGCCAACAAACACACCACACACACTGGCCATCCAAGTAATGGCCACCACTCTCCTGCATATGTGAAGAGGCTTTCAGACTTAACCAAGAGAGGCGCTTAGGACACACATGCTAACCCACATGTCTCTCTCTTTGATCCTGCAGGAGAACATCAGGACCATGGAGCTTGGTGATTTACCGGTGTGCCTCATGGCTTACAGAGACCAGAGAAGAAGAGAGCGGTGGAGGCGCCTGGCTCAGCAAAGGGAGGAGCACCTCCCACAAGATGAAGGGGCGGCAGGGCCTGCTGAACATGTAGCTGAAGATCCACAGCAAGCCACACTTGTAGGTGCCTTTTTAGACCCAGGTTCTACAGATGGTGCCTGTCATTCCTGCAGGAAATGAAGAACCAGCGTCACTGAAGACTGCGCGTGCCTAGGGGACTGGTCGGTCACATATGCCACCTGCTCCACGGGGACATGGAGGCCACCCGCTGCCAGTGGCCGTGAAAGTGACCACTCAATTTTTACACCAGTGGCTCCTTCCGGGGCTCTACAGGTAAACTGGCAGGACCTTGCAAGCCTCGATACATAAGTGTATCCAGGAGACCATGGACACTATCTTCACAAAGGCACACAACTTTGTGCATTTTGCCTGTGACCAGGAAAGCCAGAAAGCAAGAGCGCTGGGATTTGCTCAGATCTCTGGTTTTCCACAGATGCAGGGTGTCATCACCTGCACTCATGTGGCGCTTAGGTCTCCATGTCAACAAGCAGTCGACTATGTGAACTGCAAGGGCTTCCACTTGCTGAATGTTCAGCTGGCGTGCGACCACCACAAACGTATCCTATAGGCCTGCGCACGATTCCCAGGGAGTGTCCACAACTCCTGGATCCTTAGCAGGTCTCAGATCCCTGACATCTTCCTGGGTCTACAGAGGCTGCAGGGTTGGCTCCTCAGGGACAAGGGCTATCCCAGAGGACGTGGCTGATGACACCCGTACAGCGGCCTCAGGCTGTAACAGAGCGACGGTATAACAAGGCTCATGCTGCGACCTGGACTTTGATGGAGCAAACGATGGGCATTTTGAAAATAAGGTTCTGCTACCTCGCCAGGTCTGGCGAGCACTGCAGCACAATCCACGGAGGGTGTCATGCATCATCGTCGCTTCTGTGTGCTCCACAACCTGACACTGCAATGGGGAGGACCTGGCTGAGGAGGAGATGGAGGAGCTGCACATCTCCTCTGATGATGAGGACTTTAAAGGTGATGAGGATGATGAGGTCCTCGAAGGCCAGGATCCCGGCGATGAGGCCATCACACTGACCAGATGAGGTAGGCGTGCTCGGGAGGCCCTCATAGCCACAAGATTCATGGAGGATGATGATGAGATGTAGTGAGGACAGTCCTGACATCCTCACCTTGTACCTGTGAACGTTTGACTCTTGTGTGGCTGATGGCAGCACACATACCCTCAGTGCTCAGGCTCATGTCATGGAGACGTGGCGGAGGCCGCAATAGTTGCTAAATTCCAGGAGGATGATGACAACATGCAGTGAGAACACTCCATAGATCTTCACCACAGCCTTTGTGAATGTCTGACACCTGTCTGGCTGAAGGAAGCTCACTTGCGCTCTGTGATCAGGGTCATATCATAGAGACGCAGCCATGAAACTTTAAATGCACCTGATCCCTTCTCAGCCTTCAGCACCTGATCCATTCAGGAGCATAGCATTACCAGTTACAGATGCTGAAGAGATGGGGTCCAGCCCCACCTCAAAGGTGCTCAGAGCACACAGAGAGAATGACGGAACTCTGTGACACCTGCCCATGCCAGCAATAACAAACACCATCGAGGTGCAGGCATCACTAATGTGTCCAGTGAGTGTGAAGCTGGAACATCACTTTGGTCTAAAGGTTACATATTGCACAGGGAAGAGGCCCTGGACTGAGACACCTGTCTTCATCTTGTGAAGGAACCAAGGTTTCACATCTGGGTGACACACACACTACTCATCAGAACAAGGAGCCATAGGCAAAGAGACATTCTTGGGACCTTATTTACAATAGTAAACATATGTACAAATGATTAACACCCATGCCCAGGCTGTGCAACTACATCTTCTTAATCTTCCTAACTCTGTCACTACATCTTGGTGCTCCCCTGATATCCACAGCGGAATTGGACACAGCTTGCGGACTGTTATGCCCTGCCTGGGCAGGCATCCTCTGGAAGCCCAAGACCTTGAAGACCCTGGCCTGCTTTTGGGGTTCTGCTGTGTGGCAGTGGCACCCTCCTTGGCCTGTGGAGCTGGAGCTGCTGGGGTCACAGGAAGAGGGAATTCAGATGGGCCGGACACTCCCAGAGCATCCTGAGTGGATGGCCCTGGAGTGTGCACCTGCTGATCCTCCTCCCTATGGGTATTCAAGGTCCCCAGGCTGACTCCTTGAGGAGAAGGGGAAGCTGGAGTGAGATTGAGCTGCTCCACACCCCACTTGCATTGACACTGTTGCAGGCCAACTATGGCGACAGCAATGGAGTTCAGCCCACTTAGCAGTGCAGGACCAATGTCCTCGACCAAGGTCCCCATGGTGGCCGCCACCCTACCAGTGTTGACCTCACTCCATTGGTATGCCGGCGCTATTACTTCAGGCTGAAGGTGGATGGACTACTCCATCGTGCCTTGCAATCTGAGGAATGAAGCAGACATCCCTTCCTGATGTTCCCAAGCTTGCTTTTCGTAGCTCCAGTAATTGAGGTATGACAGAGTCCAGAGGCTCCTCACCTGACTCGGATTCAGCAGATTTCGGGCTTCCAGCAGTCCCCCAGTGCCAGAAACCTGGGAAGTCCCTGCCGCCTCCTGCTGTGGATCAGACAGTGTGATGTGCTCATCAGAATGTGACCCCGAGGCTACTCTAGAACCAGGCTCCACCGAGGTGTGTGTCTCTGCGCTGGTGGAGGGTGTGGGTGAGTGCTGTGACAGGTCTTCAATTGGGGTGTCATCAGATTCTCCTTCTGAGCTGTCTTCAGGGCTTGACTCAAGGACCTGGCTCGTGGATTCCTTTGGCTGCTTCCCAGATATGCCTGCGAAAGCAAGGAGAGATCATTAGAGCATGGCAGGAGACTGCGGAACAGGGGAACTCACTCGCAGCATGGTTATCTGATGGATGATACACTGCTGGATCCTCACTTGGTTGAGAGCTATTGATCTCAACGTCAGCACAGGAATGGTCCAGGTCATCGTTGGCCAGGTGGATGACACTAATTTCAAAGTCTGTGAAGACCTTGATGTCAGGCGTCCCTCCATCAGTCTGCGACCTCTCCCTTTTGTTGTGTGTCAGCTTGTCCTGCATGAATACAGATGGAGAATGTGTAAGCAGGATGCCTGCCAGGTCAGATGAGAAGGATGCCTGGCCTGTGTGGGTGGTGAGTGGTTCCCATAGACGATGAGTACAATGAAGGCGTGTGTGAGAGAGTGAATGGTGATGTCCCTTGAACTGGCAGTGAGCGAGATCCCTTTGGATGTGTGATGGGTTTGTGGGTGTGTGTGTTGAGAGTGATGAGAAGAGTGACTTACTCTGGTGGAATGGAGGACATCATTCATCCTCTTTTGGCACTGGGTGGCTGTCCCCTTTTGCAGGGTGTTAACGCTGACCACTGCTGGATTGGTGATCTTGCTTGCTGGTCTTTGCCCAGAGCAGGGGTAGGGGTCTTCACGGCAGGCCTCCAATGCTTCCAGTAGGCACCTGAAGGTGGCGATGGTAAATTTGGGGGCAGCATGTTTCCTCCCTTTGGCAGCAGTTTCTGATCCCCCAGAGAGTGCTAGCTCTGTGCATGAGCCCACTTTAAGTATCGTGCCTGGATTACTGACAGCCTGAGGTGATGGTGGGCTGAGCGAATCAGAGGCCACCCCGCCAGTGATCCGGCATGTTTCCCGGCAATGTATTATTAATGAGGCGTCCCACCAGGAATGGGATGATACGACGCGAAAAGCCGCCATTGCAGCCAACGAGTAAAATGTCTTTCTTCCCGCCTGCTACCACACTTTGTGCAAATCTGGGATGATTCTATCCGATGTCTTTGACTTATTAAACCCGAAATGCCATCGACCTTTTCTGTGGCTCTGTCTACTGTACGTGTACTTTCAGGGACTTATACATTTCAACCTCTAGGCGCATCTGTTTATCCATATCCTTCAACATTTTTCCATTGAGTGGATAATGTATTCGCAAAATGTATTACTTCATACTGTTCCACGTTAAATTGCATCTGCCGCTTCTCTGCCCATTCAACTACCAGTAATTCACTAATGACTTCTTGAAGGCTTTCAGCAGCTCACCATTTACCAAACTTTGTTTTGTCAGCAAAATTTGGCATTAAGTTACCTGTGCCCAAGACTTAATTATCTACATAGGCTGAGAAATAAATGGACCCATCACTGACCACTTCCAATCTTTTTAAAAAAACCCTCATAACTTAGAAATGCACGGGTTAATCACAGATTTGTTAAAGGGAACAGTTCTAAGTTGTATTCATTTCAATGCATTTATTTTGTGGAAAGCTTTGAGGTATTTCAGCAACATGGTATATGACTACAAGGTTTATTTGTACAACACTCATTGCTGCCATTTTGTCCTAACTCTATTTGTTTAAACAAGCCTGGCATTTATATATACATTAAAAATATGTCCAGCATTTAAAATAAATCTCTTTCATACAGTTTTTGGTATTTATTTCATGTATAAATTCATATTCTGGTAAGTTCACAGTTAGCTTACAAAGAACCCAACATTTAATCAACACTTTGTTCAGAGCCTTTCATCTCCATTTCTCCCAAGGTTCTGTGTTTTCCTTTGTGTTTCAAGATATAAATGGGGAGAGAAAAACATTCATTCATCATATTAATATACACCACTTTACCAAACAAGCTAAGGGTTTCAAAATCCTTTCATGCTTTAAAAATTAATAAAACTGGTGCTAATGTGAATTGCCAATTTTTTAATATATTATTTTTTTCAGGGCTAAACCAGCATTTTACTAAGGTATTATTGAAGCCAACTTTGATAGATTGTTAATAAAACTATCTTTAGTGCTTATAAAAATAGACTTCAAAGCAGTAGAGATCCACACATTGCGAACAAGATAGGCTTTTCACTGCACATCTCTGGATGGTTATGGACGCCTAAACCATGAAATGGCAGGGGTGGGGTAGTGGGGGGAAGTGTCCTCCCATCAGAATACTGCTTCAGAAATGTTCCATGAAAATTATTACAAGTGTTGAGAGCACAGAAACTGGCCATTTGGCCCATCAGCTCCATGCTACTTTTAATGCTGCACACAAGCCTCCTCACACTCCCCTTTATGTCACCCTATCGACATATCCATCTATTTCTTTCCATGTGATGTGCTTATCAAGCTTTCCCTTGAATGCATGCATTTAATTTACATCAACTACTCCTTTTGGTAGCAAATTCTACATTCTCACCACTCTCATGGTAAAGGATTTTCTGCTGGATTTTGAATTTATTAGTGACTATTTTATATTTATGGCCCTTAGATTTGCACTCACCCATAAGTAGAAACATCTTCCTTATGCCTACTCTATCGAACCCTCTCATAATTTTGATGACCTCCAGCAGGCCACCCTTCAGTTTTCTCTTTTCTAGAGAAAAGAGCCCCAGCAGGTTCACTTTTGCCTGATACTTATAACCTCAGTTCTGGATAAAACTCACCAATCTACAGTAAAAACTGCTCCCATGCCCCTATCCCGCATATAAATGAGCATGATTAGGTGTGCCAAGGTCCCCATATTATTCTACCGCATACTGCCCCAAACCTGAACTTGGAATGCTGCCACTGAGGGTGAGAACATCCCTGAAGTGGTTACTGCATTGGGGAGGTCATCTTGGTCGATACAATTGAAGCTTTCAAAAATCTTGCCTGGACATCATTTTTTTGCTATTTGTTGCTCTGGTACTTCTCTGAGCCAGTTATATGGAGTACTGAGCTGAGAAAATGACTAAAGAATTGCAGTCCGCCTCCACCAGGAATACAGCAATGTTAATAGTTATTAAAATCCACCACTGCCTTGATTTTATATTTGTCACTGGATCTTTACAGGCAGTTTCAGGTGATCTTTTTCACATTGATTGAAGGTGAGTGTTGCTCTGTGTCCCAATTTATTACCTTCACCGTGGATCTTGTAAAACAAAGTGAAAGTCATGCAATTCTACAGACAGGCAGGAACAGTTGATTGAAAAAAATCTGCACAGTTGACTGAGGATCAGGGTCATTAGAAAAGATCTGCAGTCCTGGCATTTGACTCCAATTCGGCCTCTGCAGATTGAGGGGAAGGATATATGCAATGAGCCCATGGAATTATATCAAATGTGATGGAACAGACCATTTGAAACTCTAATTAAGCCAGCCGTAGGACATTTGAGTGAATTTGAAGCTGTGACACAAGTGGTCAGAAGTCCCACCAATAGAGGCCAATCCAGCCCTATGTATTATGAGTTGGACATAAGTATCTCAAACAACAATAGTTTTCATGTATGTAACAGCTTGATGTGAAAAGTAGCTCAACTTTACAGTGGGGGACAGGGGAATGGATACCATGCCATGGATTTAGCCATTCTTCCCTCTTTTTTGTAAAAAGCAAATTAAATTCTTGCATATGTTTTGAATTGACTCAATAACTATCCAGGAGTTTTGTGCAGTTGTCTGTGTGCAGCTTTCCTCAGGGATCCTCCTGAAGCAGATTTCTTTGGAAATGCTTAACGTCCTTAAAATAAAATGGTCTTCCCTGCAACCTTTCTGGATATCAGAACCTAGGTATGTTTTCCAGGCTAAGTAATTAAAGGTTTGTTCATTATATTGTTAAGATACACAGGGGAAAGGCATTGTTTAATTAAGTACTTTGGGCACATATAAATAGGGGACACCTACATACGGCCCAGTGGATAGAGCTGTCACCTCTGAGTCAGAAGGTTGTGGGCTCAAGTTGCACTACAGAGATGGTAATGAAAAAAAGACTATAAATAAGGGAGAGCTGGGACACTGGGTGAGTGAGAGAAGAGCTGTGAGACTGAACAAACTCAATAAACTGTCTCAGTAAAGAAAGGTTTCGTGCCTTTTGACTTCACCAACCGGCTTTGATTCTATTAACACTAAGGAAGTCAAAATCATTAGAGTCTTGACGGATTAGATAGAGCAATCATTCAATTGGCAGAAAAGAGAACCTTGAAATAAAGTGATTGGAAAAAAATCCAAATGCAACATGAGGAAAAACCTTTTTACGCAGTGGGTGGTCGCAATCTGGAATGCCTGAGAGGTTAGCGGAGGCAGATACAATCATGGCTTTTAAAAGGGAATTGGATTAACAACTGAAGAAATTAACAGCTGAAAAATTGCAGAACTACGGGGAAAGGGCAGGGGAGTGGGACAAGTTAAATTGCTTTTGCAGAGGGCCCTCACAGGCCACCTTCTGTGTTGTAACCAATCTATCATTCTATACGATTCAATGATTAGGACAGGTGACTGAAAGCTTGTTTGGAAAAATGGGCTTGGAATAGGTCTTTAAAAAGTTGAGAGAGAAATGGAAGAGTTTAGGGAGGGAGTTCTAGAGTGCCGGTTTGAAGTGGGTGAAGGTTTTATCGTCAGTAATGGGTTGAAGGAGGGTGGAATGCACAAATTCAGAAGACCTAGGGTGCTGTAGGGGCTAAAATTCAGAGGTGGGTAGGGCAAGGTCATGGTAGCATTTTAAGTTGTGTACGAGCTTAAAAGTGAATAGATTGGAGGAGAAGGAGAATTATGCAAAAAGCCAAATACTGCAGATGATGGAAATCTGAAATAGAAACACAATGCTAGAAACAGGCGGCAAGTCTGGCAGCATCTCACCTCCTGCAATAGACCTTTCATAACATAAGAAATAGGAGCAGGAGTAGGTCATTTAGCCCTTCAAGCCCGCTCTGCCACTCAATGAGGTTATGGCTGATCTTCTACTTCAACAGCATTTTCCTGCACTATCCCTGTATCCCTTGATGTTTTTAACATTTAGAAATCTGTCAATCTCAGTCTTGAACATACTCAACGACTGAGCCTCCCCAGCCCTCTGGGGCAGAGAATTCCAAAGATTCATATCTTCTGAATGAAGATGTTCCTCCTCATTTCAGTCCTAAATGGCCTGCCCCTTATTCTGAGATTGTACCCCCTGGTTCAAGACCTCTCAGCCAGGGGAAAGCATCTTTCCTGCATCTACCCTGCTGAGCCATGTAAGAATTGTGTATGTTTTGAATTAGATCACTTTTCATTCTTCTAGACACCAGAGAACAAAGTCTATTTAATCTTTCCTCATAGGACAATTCCTCCATCCCAGGAATTAATTTAATGAACCTTGGTTGCACTCCCTCTGTAGCAAGTCTATCTTTTCTGAGGTAAGGAGACCAAAACTGCACACAATACTCAGGTGCCATCTCACCAAGGCTCTGTATAATTACAATAAGAAGCCTTGACTCCTATACTCAAATCCTGTTGTAATAAAGGCCAAACAGAACTTGAAGGCTTGAACAGAATTGACATTGGCCCAAGGCAGAGTGCACATTAGTGATAGAACACGGATCGATACCAGTGGTGCCTGGCCTACATGCACCATGTCCTGATGTGATTCAACAGATGGTTACTTTGTCTGGGGTTTGGTTAAACGTGTGTGCAAAATACTTGCATTTGTACCCAATCTTAGCCGTAGCAACAATTTTCTAGGACGGTGCTTCTGGGCCAACCTGTGTCATTTCCCACAAATGATCATTTTCCAATTTAAGATGTATGAACTGCCAGTTCCCTGGAGATTAAAAATTGCAGGCTGATCCAAGGAAGGACCTATCCCCATACTATCAGTGTGGGTGACAATTTTGCAGGCAACACTCATTAGTTTTGGCCTCCACCTACAGCCAGTTCATCGGATATTGGAAGGGAATGTAGCCAGGTCAATAGATGCTACCCGTCAGGAGCCAACAATGAAAGGTTTCTGATCAACACTCAACCCACAAGCAGCAACGACTGGAAATGGCACCTTCAGTCCCCTGAGATAAAATTACCTGTTGCCTCCAGCAGTAAGTCATATGTTTCTCTGGACTCGTTCTGCACTAAAAAACAGGATTTACTATATTCCTCACGGGATAGGATCAGTAGGTAAGAGGTACAAACTGTCCTTCAGGAAAGGGCCTGCATGCCAGTGGTATACAGGAGTGGACTTGCTGGTTTTTCTCATTTTTTAAAAAAAACTTTAAGAAAAAGGTATCGGTGAAAGTAACCATATGACTTTTGTAAAAGCCCAACTGGTTCGCTAATGTCCTTTAGGGAAGGAAACCTGCCGTCTTTACCCAGTCTGGCCTATAAGTGACTCCAGTCCTACAACAACATGGCTAACTCCTATTTGCCCTCATAGCAACTAGGATTGGGTTATAAATACTGGGCTTGCCAGCAATGCCCACATCCTGACAATGAATTTTTTATAACTGGGGGAAATGGGTTAGCCCCATGAATAGTTAAGCAGTGCTTTATTATGGACACCCTTCCCCCAACCCCATTTCCATGACAACCCCATATCCTATTCGGCGAGCAGGTTCACTTCTGGATGCGTAGCTTGCTTTTGCACCTTTGTGTGAAATACGCGGGGTCTGTGTCGCATGAGCGTGCAGGAACATTCACAATTTAAAAGTGCAGCCAATGTGCGACTCTCCTGTCCAAGGCTTCACTAGGTCCTGTAAAAATGCTGCCAGCCCTCGTTCTGCTTGCAGCATTGAATCACTTTTTCATGGACCCAGTGGACTGACACTGTTTGCCAACTTGCAATACCTGATGGAGAAGAAAGCTGCATGGGCACATAAGCAAGGAAGGGTACAGCCTCTCCAAAAATCAGAATAGCTTTTCCTTTTGTCCCTTTGATGTCCTCTTTCATGCGAACAGCTGTGATTCAGTGCACTGGGTACCTTGTAGGTCACAACAAAGGAGAAGAGAGAGTTGGAGGTGGTGAGGTTTATGGAGGGCATTCCAGTGCTGAGGGTCTAGACGGCTGACAGCATGGCTACTAATAGTGGGGGGGAAGGAAGGAGGTCTTTGGGGTGAGGGAGAAGTTGATATGGGGTCAGAGTTTGAAGAATGAAGAGTACTCTGAGTTAATACAAAGTAATTTTTTATGTCTTTGAGTGGTGCTCACTAGTCTGAGAGACTGACCGTGTATCTTCTGCCCACAGTCATTCTGTATAGTAACATATTTCTAAGGGCATAAGTAATGTTTCTTTAACACAATACTGTATTCAGTTTTGGGGAAGAATCTTGGATTGGCGTTGTGTAAAGTCAACTGGCTGGAAGGACTGCAGTTATACTATTCATCTTGCATTGACACAAATTGGACTTGTGATTACATTCTTGCGGATGTGGCAGTATAACTGACTCAGTGCACTAAGGTGCAAGGCTGCAGATCACTGAGTGGTTAGTATTTTGTGCTGGGCGCATTTCTGAAGAAACAAAGTTACCCATTGGAACATTCAAAAGTTATTATTTAGTAATTTAATGCTCGGAGAAAACAGATCACCTGTCCATGTTGGTGGAGCATTTGAAATTCGCCCCCCAGTCCATGTTGCGTGCAGTCCACAGTATAACTGGTCTGCCAGCTGTGTGATATAGTTTATGGGCGTTTGTCTCTGAGATTGGTATCTTCTGCATTACTATACCCATCGGCTTGCATCCTATGCTGTTGTAACTATTTTGGAATTCCACAAGGTAATTGGCAAATGATTGGATTCAGGCCTCATTCTGCTGTGTGCACTATTATGTATTGCTGATAGAGCCAATTATTGTGCTGAATATCGATCCCCAAGTGAGCAGCTTCATTGCAGCCTGCAACAGACAACAAAACGTTTTGTCAGATTTTCACCAAACCTCTCATACGACCTCGTACTCTTGCTTCCTCCGAATAGTCACAAGCTGAGAATGGGTTGTTGTCCACCTGTGTACTTGTCACTTCAATAAGCTCATTTTCCCAGATTTTCACCAGCAAGTTCAGAGTCTTTCTTCCTTTGAAAACAGACATGCTGGGAAAAGTCTGTCTCTGGATCTAAGCACAGTGGCTATCTCACAAAATGAAAAGTTTTGAATAGCTTGTTACAGACTAAATGACACTTCGTTTTTCCCCAAATGATTGCAGGGAGGCGTTATAGCTCCAGTTCGTTTTTCTGAAGCTATCTGAGTGAAATCTGAGCAATTCTTGTAGCCATATAGGGGTCAAGATCTGACTCTTGAAGAAAAATAAATGCACTAGTTGACCAAGAGTATTTTCGATTCAGCTGGATTTTATTTTCATGTTGAGGATCCATAGAGAAACAGTTTTGAATTTTATATTGACATTTTCACATCGGTTACAGGTTTTCATTATCATTATCATTTAATTTATTGAATCTCCTCTGCAATGTTCCTGAGCTTTTGTGAGATCCTTTTGTAATTCTTTCTGCCACAGCCTTTCATAATTTATTACCAGATCTTGTTTATTATAACAGACTTTGGATTCAGAAATGTGGGTCTGGATTTTATGCCCCCACCCACCCCTCACCACCAGCATGGGGAAGGCACGTAAAATACATTGGGTGGTGAGCTCACTGCCTTCCTGCTCACCCCCCACCCGGTCCCCATAATAGTTTGGGTGGCTAAGGTGCCCACTAGCCCGCCCACCCTTAGGCTTATTGAGGGCCTTAAGTGGCCAATTATTTCTCTCATAAGGTCCTCAATCCATCACCACTCATAAAATGCTGGGCAGTGGCAGGCAGGTGAGAATCGAAAGGCTGATTTTTAAACAGCCTATACGTATCCTCCCTGCCTAGTCTCTAAAACCTGCCACGCACCCCCCGCTCCCCCTCACTCCCCCGCCCCTGGCTCCCTGATCCTTCCCTGCCCCAGAGTTTCCTCTCTCTTCATCCCAGGGCCTGCTTGCAGTCCCATTAGCACCCACTACTGAGTTCTGGCGCTGCTGAGACTTCCTCTAACTGAGGGGGCAGAAGTCCGGCCCTCGGCTTGTTTAGGCCATCTGGAGCATGTTAATGCTGCAGGGTGGCCTTACTTAAAGTTGTTTGGTTTGGAACGAATGCAGCCTGTGCTCTCAACTGCAATGTAAAGCATTGCCATCCCTTACTTGATGCTGAGCTGAAATATTACATTGTTGAAATAGCTTTTGATTAATTCCAGTTTTAGTAGGTAATGGCTTGTGGTATAAGAGGTTAGGGTAAGAAATGTTTGTGATATGGGGTCCTCTGGTACTCAAGCAGTGGATCTTGGTGATGCAATTGGACATGGGCAAGGATGGAAACTGAGTACAGCAGACTTGAACATTGGATGGACAACATAACAGATGGCTAATGAGATGCTACCCATTTCGTAATACCACCTGTGATGAAATCCAACCCATTTTGCCCAATATTTGTGCCTCAGTAAGGTTAATAAAGATGCCAATCACATTGTGGCGATTAATTATAAATTTTCAGGTCTCTATTTATAGATTTTGTGTGAAAGGGTTAAGAAGACTCTTGAGAACTGGGTTAAGGCTTGTGCATTTGTATCCCAAAATTCCAACCTTACCTTTTCTCTAGGGTTTCTGTTTTTATTGCAATAAATACAAAGGGAGTTGAAGTCTCTTTTGTCCCATGGTTTGGGTGGTGTTGACGGTAAGGGAACTATAAAGACCACTGTACCTTCAATATTTTATTATTTTGTACCTTTATTATTTTGTACCTTCAAGCAAGCTGTTTATGCAAAACCTTAAATTATTCTCTCAGTCCTAAAGAATACGTTTTGAAATTGTGAACTTTCTTTTCAGCTTGTCCACCAGGGTCCTATAAGATGTCAGCGGGAGAAGCAGAGTGCTCTTGGTGCCCTGAGCATAGCTACACAGAAGATGCAGGATCGGTGATGTGTCACTGTAAGGACGACTACTATAGATTGGCTTTGGACCCTCCATCAGCCCACTGCACCAGTAAGTCTACCAAATGATTTGTATTTATTGCAATAAAAACAGAAAATGCTGGAAAAAAAAATCAGCAGGTCTGGCAGCATCTGTGGACAGAGACACAGTTAACATTTCAAGTCCATATATGACTCTTCTTCAGAGCCATAGGACCATAGAAAAGCTATGGCGCAGAAAGAGGCCATTCAGCCCATCATGCCTGCGCCAGCCAAAAAAGCGAATAAAGGAACTAGCTGCTCATTTTTAATCCCACTTTCCAAGCCTGGTCCATAGCCTTGCAGGTTAAAGCGCTTCAGATGCAGATCCAGGTATCTTTTAAATGAGTTGAGCGTTTTAGCCTCAACCACCAACTTAGACAGTGAATTCCAGACCCCCCACCACCCTCTGGGTGAAAAAGTTTTTCCTCATGTCCCCTCTAATCCTTCTACCAATCACCTTAAATCTATGCCCCCTGGGAATTGACGCCTCAGCTTGGGGAAAACAGGAATTTCCTGTCTATCCTATCCCAGCCCCTCATAATCTTGTACAGCTCAGCCTCCTCTGTTCTAAGGAAAACAACCCCAGCCTATCCAATCTTTCCTCATAGCTGCAATTTTCAAGCCCTGACAACATTCTTGTAAATCTCCTCTGTACTCTCTCCAGAGCAATTATGTCCTTCCTGTAATATGGTGACCAGAACAGTACAGAAACTTCCAGCTGTGGCCTAACCAGTGTTTTATACAGTTCCAGCATTACATCCCTGCCTTTGTATATAATAACTCGTCTAATAAAGGAAAGCATTCCACATGCTTTCTTGACCACCTTATCCCCCTGTCCTGCCAACATGTACTCCAAGGTCTCTCACTTCCTCAACCCCTCTCAATATCCTCCCATTTATTTTGTAAACCCTTGCTTTGTTTGTCCTTCCCAATACGGCCATACGGACTGGAAACATTAACTCTGTTTCTCTCTCCACAGATGCCGCCAGACCGGCTGTGTTTTTTTCAGGTGTTTCTGTTTTTATTTCAGATTTCCAGCATCTGCAGTATTTTGCTTTTATTTTTGTGTTTATTGCATGCTTTCATTGCAAGTCATTGGAGAAATGCACTGAATTACTTCTTCACCCCTAGCGGCTGAAAAGTTTAAGGGGTTTGTTCAGAGCAGAACTGACGCCTCAAAGAAAAAATCAGGTCAATATCTAATAGTGTTTCTGTAAGACTGTAAATGTTCAGGATGAGATTAGCTCTTTTGCTGGTGGAGTGTATCTTAGACCCTTTGGTACTTCTTTACTGTGTGGTAATGGATGTGCATTAGCTAAATTGTTAACCCTCGTAGCTGAATGAAGATAACAGGTGAGCCTCTTGGATGTGAACAATGCAATATCAATAAGGTTATAAAAGTTGGGACTGGTAAAGCACAAGAGTTATTGAATAAGTGCGGTTCATTGTATTACTAACTTTCGAAAGGAAATATTTCAAAATGTAAATTCATACCTTTTTCCCATTAGAACTGGTATGTTTCACAAAACCATCTTTAAAGTCCTTTAATTGTTCAAATATTGTAATTATTGTATTCTCTGCTTTTATGTCTCCCCCCTCCCTCACTTCTCCATGTTGGTGTGGAGGGGAAAGGGGTGGCCTGGCTTCTGGACCAGCAATTGCTTGTCTCCCGCCAAGCAGCCATGGTCTAGTCAGTGATGCGGCCTGAATTATTGTCTACCCATTGCTTGCTCACTTTGATTAGCAGACATGTGGACAGTATGCAGACAAGAAGTAGGAGTAGTCCGAGAATTGCACTTTATAGGATTTTTGAGATAAATCAGCAGGATGTAGAAGGGGAGGGTGGGTGTCGATTCTATCGCAGGAGATATTTTGAGAGACTTCTGATTGAAACCAAGCAAAGGCAATGCTAAAGAGGAGAGGCAGGGAGGAAGATGGAATGAACACTTACAAAGAGAGATCAAAGAATGAAAACATGGAGCTCGGTGTAAATTTGTGTATCGTAAGCAGCAGAGTGGGAAGTTGAGAATTTGGTTAGAGTGAAAATCCGCAGCAGAGGGAGAAAGAGGCGCTCCTTTTAATTAAATGAATTAGTTTAAAATAAACCAAGTGAATTAATTACATAAAATATTAATTAAGTGAATGGAACCAGGTGAGATAAAGAAGGCAGTGCGGGAATGGCAACGCATCTGCAGCCTGTGGGAGTTTGCGGGAAGCAATGTAATTCAGGATAACCATATCTGCAGTAAGTGTCTGTAACTTGAACTTTGACTCAGAGTTGTTGAGCTGGAGTCCGAGGTGCAGGTAATCAGGAAGGGAGAAAGTTAGCGCTAAACTTCGATCCAGCAGTCATACCCTTTAGGTTAGGTAATAGCTTTGATTTGGTCAGGCACTGGAGGGTCCGGCTGTGACTCAGGCAGGTAGGGGGAGCCTTAGCCTTTGCTATTGTCTGACAAGTAAGAGGTACTTGCTACCAGGTGGCTGAGAACAAAGACCAAAAGGAAGATGCAAAAATTGACCCTGGTATATGGTGCAGGAGACCATTCAGGTGTAGGGAGTGAAAAGGAATGTGGTAGGGGATTATGTAGTGAGAAGGTTAGGTACAGTTCACTGCAGCTGCGACCAGATGTCCCGAAGGATGTATTGCCTGCACAGTGCCAGTGTTAGGTTTATCACACAGGTTGTGCAATCTGGCACAGGGACAAATGGAATAATAGCTTAAACGCATTGCCGAAGGAGAGGTGTGGGAGGCACAGATTTCAATTATGGGGTACAGACACATCTGTACTAGGAAAAGAGGGAGCTGTTCCATTGAGACAGAGTCCACTTAAGCTGGGCTGAGACCAATGTAATGGCAATCGAATACATTGGGCTGTAGGTAGGGCTCTGAACTAATATGGACGAGGGAAGGATCAGATAAAGATAAATTTATAAATCTAAAGAGAACAGCTAAGGCTATAGAACAGAATAGCGATTGAAGGGATGACGAGTTTAACAATGGTTAATGGGGAATTAGTAAATAAGGACATTTCAGGGATAAAAAATAGTTTAAAAAAATTAGATTAAAGGTGCTACACCTGAATGCACAAAACATTTGTAACAAGGTAGATGAATTAATTGTACAGTAGAGATAAATGTGTTTGATCTGCAAGTCATTGCAGAAACATGGTTGTAAGGTGACCAAGATTGGGAACTAATATTCCAGGACATTTAACTTTCAGAAAAAGATGGGCACAATAGAAAAGGAGGAGGGATAGCTTTGAGATAAAGACAGCAGGAGAAAAGGATTTTTGCCCAGAAAATTCGGATGTAAGATCAGTATGGGCGGAGTTACAAGATAAAAAAGCAGAAAACATTGGTGCAAGTAGTGTATAGGCTCCCAAATAATAATCATTGCGTTGGACAGCATATAAATCCAGAAATCAGAGGAGAATGTAACAAGGGTTGATAATCTTCATATCAATAGGAAAAACCAAATTGGCAAAAGAAGCTTGAAGAATGAGCTCATGGAATGTATTTAAGGCAGTTTTCTAAAACAGTTAGTGGAATTTCCCAGCCCCATCGCGGTGAGAGTTACAGGGCTGGAAAATGCGGCGAGCCGTACAAAACTCCATTCACTTTGGCAGGACCGGGAGATTCCGCCAGTGGGAGGGACCGGAAAATTTCAGCCAACATGTTGAGGATCCAACTAGGGAACTGGTTAGTTTAGGCTTAGGACGTAATCGTCCCAGATTTTCACTAAGTACGGTAACGGGCGGGAGAAACAAAGCTTTATCCGCCGGCCACAGTGACGGCTTTTCATGCCATATCGCCCCAAATTCACCAGATTAATTATGCATTCCTGGGATACACACGGTTTCCATGGCGGGCAGGCATCGATTCGCCTGCCACACTATCACGTTGTCGCTTCAGCTACCAGGCACCACATTTAAAGTACAGCCACGCTCAATGCTTCCAGCCCAGGACTGCGACTAAGAAGTATTGGCCTGGAAAGGCAAGAAGGCTGCAGCCCTTGAGCCTCTTTTGAATGCTGTGGAGGTCCGCAGTGATGTCCTCTACCCCTGCTCAGGCTGCAGGAGGGGCAACAACGTTACCACACTGGCTTGGTAGGCGATGGCAGTGGGGATCAGTGCCAATGCTGCACAGAACAGGTTGGCCATCCAATGCAGATAGAGGATGAATGATTTCATCCGTGCAGCCAGGGTATGGCCACCATCTCATCACTCTAAACTCACACACTCAAGATCCTTAACACATTCACTGTCATCTCACTCACTGCCAGCTCAAGGGACATCACCACCCATTCTCACACACACACCGTCACATCTCCATCTGGCCTCATCTCCTCTGGAGACTGCCTCCTCAGCCCTCACCATCTTGAGGCCACTTGCACAGATCAACATGTGCCTCCATCCACACCCTAGGATACCCTCCTTCCTCAGTACAGCCCTCGTCCTGCAGCCTTTTCCCTTGCCTGAGGCTACTTCACCCCCTCCCCAAGCAAGACCTTGTCCCGCAGCCGTTGAAAAGCCACCTACATATGGCTAATCTGGCCCCCCTAAAAGTGATGTGGTGCTGTCTGTGAAGCCTGGCGCTGATGACTGTGAGCGCTGATGGAAGCAAGGTAGGCAAACAAACCTTGAAGTGCAGCCCGCCAAGTGCAAGCCTTATATAGCTGTTGTGAAACAGGCTAGTGTGTTTTCCTGCCAACGTGGGCAGATGATCCAGCAGGGGTAATTTTGGTTTTGAGTCTGGCGGGCTGGCTTTATAATGTTATGCTGATGTGTTAAAATGAGCTTCCCAATGTCCGATGGGCTGAGCGGACGATCACGAACTGGTTTCACGATGTCATGAAACCGATTTTTGGCATTCTCACCATATTATCCGCTCACACCACCTAATACGCCCGATGCCACCAGGCATGGAAAATCCCGGCCTTAGAGTGTCATGAGACATTAGAAATATTAAAGTCATGGATCCTTTGGCAAAGATTGATCGTAAAATGATAGAAATTCATACTGAATTTGAGACTGATATGAACAAAACTCAAATCTTAAATTTATAAAAAGCCAGTTAGAGGGTATGAGGGGTGAGTTGGCTGAAGCAGTTTGGGAAATTAGATTAAGAGATACGTTGGTAGATAATATACATTCCCTTGAGGAATAAAAACCCCACTGGAAAAGTGGTGCAGCCATGGCTAACTAGAGAAGTTACCATTAGACCGGTCTTAGGCTGGGATTTTCTGGTCCGAGCCTACTGCGACGGATGCAGTGAGCCATTCACGCATCCATTGGCTTTGGTGGGACCGGAAGATCCCGGCAATGGGAGGAGCCGGAAAATTCTGGCCATGGATTAAAAGAAGCTGACAATATTGCCAAAAGAGTGTAGCAAATCTGAAGATTGGGGAGCTTTCAAAAAATCAGTAAAAGGTGACCAAAAATTTGATGGGGTGGGGGTAACAGAATATCTTTGTAGTAAACTAGCAAAGTGTATAAGAACAGGTTGTAAGAACTTTTGCGTTGTCAGAGGGGATTAGTGAAAGTGAACTGAAAGTAAATGGGTCCCTTGAAGGCAGAGACAAGAGAAATTATGATGGAGAATAAAGAAATGGCAGAGGCGTTAAACAAATACTTTGTGTCTGTCATCAAGAACATACGAGAAATTACCAAGAGTTTAATGAGTGAGGAACTTAAAACAAGTAATATCGGTCAAGAGAAAGTACTGGAAAAATTAATGGGACAAAATGCTGACAAATCCCCTGGACCTGAAAGGCTACACCCTAGACTTTTAAAAGAGATAGCTGCATAGATAGTGTATGCATTGGTTTTGATCTTCCAGCAGCCCTAGATTCTAGAACAATCCCTGTGGATTAGAAGGTGGCAAATATAATTCAGGAAAGGAGGGCAAGAGAATATTGTGAAATATAGCCTGACATCAATAGTAGGAAAAATGCTAGAATCTATTTTTAAGCACGTGGTGGCAAGGCACTTGGAAAATCACAATAAGATTAGGGAGAGACGACATGGTTTTCTGAAAAGAAATCTTACTTGAAAACTTTGTTAGGGCAGAATTTTTTGTCCCGCAGCAGGGGCGCGTGCCCAACGGGAGTGAAGTAATGCGCGATGACATCAGGCAAGCGTCCCGATGTCATCTCACACTCTCCCGATCTTTTGGTCGGTAGGCGCATGAGAGGCAGCAGGGCGCCCGCCAACAATTAAGAAGCCTATTAAGGCCCTTAAGTAATTAATAAAGTTGGATTTTTCATTGCCTGCTCAACTGTTCGGTTGGCAGGCGGGTGAATGGGTCAGGCAGCCTTGTTTGCATTTTTAATGAAACTTCATTCAAGGGAGGGATGAGGTTTCCAACGCTTACTTAAAAAATATATATTTTTTAACATCCTTTTTTACATGTCCCTCTTCATGTGACTGAGCTACATGTGGGGACATGCTTCTCTCATAGTAAAATCTTTACTTTTCAGGTTAAAAATCTTTGGCTCCCTGAGGCAGCTTTCACTGAGCGTTTGTGGTTCTCCCACCCCCACCCCAGCGGCCCTGGGGTTATCTGTGCGTGTTTCACGCTGGCTGGCCGTTAACTGGCCAGCCAATGTGACATTACGGTTAGGGCCTGATCGTGGATGCCGGATTCTGGGCACGCCCACCGCTCCTGGGCACGCCCACCGCACCCGGGCACGCCCACCGCACCCGCCCGATGAGGGGAAAATCCTCCCCTTAGTGTTTTTTGAGCGTGTACTTAGCAGGGCAAATAAGAGGGGACCAGAGGATAAGTGTTTTTGGATATTCAGAAGGCATTCGATAAGGTGCCACACGAAAGGCATGTTGCACGAGGGTGCACGGGATTAGGAGTAATATATTAGCATGGACTGAGGATTGGTCAACGGACAGAATTTGGAGAGTAGTAATAAACAGATCGTTTCAGAATAGCAGGGTGTAACTAGTGGAGTGCTTCACAAATCAATGCCTGGGCTTCAGCTATTTATTTACATCAGGGGGCTAAGTGTAATATATTCAAGTTTGCTGACAATGCAAAGCTAGGTAGGAAAGTAAGTTGTGAGGACAGTGTGAAGAGGCTGCAAAGTGATATGGATAAGTTAAGTGATTGGGCGAGAAGGTGGCAGATGGAGAATCATGTGAAGTTACCCATTTTGATAGGAATAATGAAAAAGCAGGATATTTTTGCGATGATGGGAGACCATTAAATGTTGGTAGTCAAGAGGGGTTTGGGAGTCCCAGTACACAAAATCACAAAGTTTACATGTAGGTACAGCAGGCAAGTAGGAAGTAAAATGATGTGTTAGCCTTCATTACAAAGAGTTCTGAAGTCTTGCTGCAATTGTACAGGGCTTTGATGAAATCAGACCTGCAATACTCCTTACAGTTTTTGGCCCCTTACCTAAGGACGGATATCCTTGCAGTAAAGGGAGTGCAACAAAGATTCATCAGATTGATTCCTGGGATGACTGAGCTGTCCCATGAGGATAGATTGTGTAGAATAGACCTACGTTCTCTGAGGTTTTAAAAAAAATGAAGTGATCTCATTGAAATGGATTAAATTCTTAGAGAGCTTGGCAAGGTAGATAGTGAAAAGACCATTTCCCCTGGCTGGAAAGTCTCAAACTATGGGCCATAGTCCCAGGATAAGGGGTCAGCTATTTAGGACTGAGATGAGGAGAACTTACTTTATTCAGAGGGTTGTGAATCTTTGGAATTCTCGACCTTAGAGGGTTGTGAGTGCTCAGTCAATGAGTATATTCAAGGCTGAGAATGATAGATTTTTGGGCACAAAGAAAATCAAAATTCCCGCTTAATTATCTGTAGCGCTTTGATTTTATCCAATCACAACTTTTCACTCTGACCACCAGTGTGATTCCATTGCAAATCTATACCTGGGAGGGATTGTTAGTGACAATGCACATATTGGGAGATGACAATGGTAATGTGGTGGTAATGTCACAGGACTAATGCTCTGGGGACACATGTTCAAATCCCACTGCAGCAACTGGTGAAATTTAAATTCAATCTAAAATCTGGAATATAAAGCTAGACTCAATAATGGTGACCATGACAACTATTATCGATTGTCATAAAAAACCATCTGGTTTACTAATGCACTTTAGGGAATCTGCTATTCTTATACCTGGTCGGGCCTACATGTGACTCCAGATCCACAGCAATGTGATTGACTCTTAAGTGCCTTCTGAAATGACCAAGCAAGCCACTCAGTTCAAGGGCTAATAAGGAAGGGAAACAAATGCTGGTCTTACCAGTGACACCCACATCCCATGAAAGAATAAAGAAAGGAAAACCCAGGAAAATTATTTGCATCTTACCATTCCGGTGAGCTTTTTGCACGAGTTCTAGCCCAGTCGCACCACCATATGAAAATCAGTGTGTGTGTTCAGAGATCAAGTTATAACAATGATCACAGGCAAAGACTGCCTGATAATTCTATTATTGACTCCCACTCTGGTGTCTTGCACTTCCCTGAACTTGTGCTAGAGCTGCCTGTCTGTGCTTTGGGTATACCAGCAGCATCATTGTGTCAGCCTCAGCTTGAGCTGAATTATGCTATTTACACACAGAGTGACTGCACAACCAACATGCTCAGTAACTGTGCCAGGTCAACTCATGGCATTTTGCCATTCAATCTCTGCCATTCAGTAGTTTGAATATTTACTTGCACGCTTTATTCAAGGGCCCTCTGTCACCCTGAAATGCATTTTTTTGCATTAACAATCACAACACATTTTGGAGCAATAATTGCTTCTCCTCTTTCTCCCTTTCAAGAGTGCTCTTGTGAAAATAACTATCAGTGTCCTCTTTAAGATCCTAGGACTTCAACCGTACCCTGCATCTCATTGCCAATATAAAAGGGCAAGAGCTGCATTCCCTGATAATGCATTCATACCTCCTCTGCTCTTACCTAATGAGGGTGTAGTATATGAATGAGTTTGCTGTAGGCAGCACTGACTGAACGCAGCACTAGGTAGATGGGCTACTAATGTAGTTATATGTGTGATAACAATCAATGCTGCAAATTGAGTGTGAGTGACTCTGTGTATATTACACATTGTAAAGCTCAGTGGGTTTATGATTGGATCTTCCACAAAAATCAGTTGACTGCTACAATATTGACTTAGGATTATGAGGCAAAATTGCAGAGAAAAGTAAAATATTTATTGCACATATAAATATTTCACTTCCTTATGTTCAAGCTGTTTATCGTTAGGAACAAATATTAGTCACTTTATACTTCAGTTGTTTTTATTTAATTTAGTCAACAAGATATTAAAATATTAACTGGACTGCCACGTGCCAATCACCTACATCATGTCAGCAAATCATGCTGCCTTTTTTTATTTGATAATGGGATATTGGTATCAGTTGCTTGGCCAGCATTTATTGTTTATTCTTAATTGCCCTTGAGAAGATGGTGGTGAGCAACTTTCTTGAACTGCTGTAGCCTGTGTGGTGAAGGTACTCCCAGGTTGCTATAAGGGAAGGAGTTTCAAGGTTTTGACCCAGTGACTGTGAAGGAACAGTGATAAAGTTTCAAGTCAGGATGGTATGTGACTTGGAGGGGAACCAGGCAGTGTTGTTCCCAAGTGCCTGCTGCCATTGTCCTTCTTGGTGGTAGAGGTCGCAGGTTTGGAAGGCGCTGTCAAA
This sequence comes from Cetorhinus maximus, assembly GCF_964194155.1. Taxonomy (NCBI): domain Eukaryota; kingdom Metazoa; phylum Chordata; class Chondrichthyes; order Lamniformes; family Cetorhinidae; genus Cetorhinus; species Cetorhinus maximus. The sequence goes on from NC_135899.1 coordinate 51,553,766, forward strand.
GCAGCCTTGGCAAATTGCTGCACTGCATCTTGTAGATGGTAGACACTGCTGCCATTGTGTGTCAGTGGTCAATGGAGAGAATGTTTAAGGTAGTGGATGAAGTGCCAGTCAAGTGGGCTGCTTCATCCTGGATGGTACAGAACTTCTTGAGTGTTGCTGGAGCTGCACTTGTCCAGGAAAGTGGGTAATATTCAACACACTCCTGACTTGTGCCTTGTATATGATACACAGACTTTGGGGAGTCAGGAGGTGAGTTACCACAGAATTTCCAGCCTATGATCTGCCCTAGTAGCCACAGTATTTAAATGACTGGTCCAGTTAAATTTCTGATTAATGGTGACCCTCAGGATATTGATGAAGGGAATTCAGCAGTGGTAATGCCATTGAACATCACTAGCCTTCTATCCAGCTCCACCTGCCCCACCCCCCTTAAACAGTATAAATTTCAAGACTGAAGAAAGGTCATACGGACTCGAAATGTTAACTCTGCTTCTCCCTCCACACATGCTGCTAGGCTTGCTGAGTTTTTCTAGCATTTTCTGTTTTTGTTTCAAATTTCCAACATCTGCAGTATTTTGCTTGTATCAAGGGGAAATGTTTGGATTCTCCCTTGTCGGAGATATTATTGCCGAGCACTTGTGAATGTTAGCTATAACTATGTGATTATTCTTTCCTCCATTTAAAATCCACAGTCATCAGTCATGTATGTTTGTGTCACTGGGGATATAAGACTGGAGGGTAATCGTGAATGATGGTGTGAGATTGGAAAGTGCATACCCTGAACAGAAGTGTAATTCTCATGAGTACGCTGATGGTGAAACTGGAGGGTGTGCATAGTGAATGGGGTGGGAGACTGAAATTAACGTATGGTTAATGGGCGTGGAAGGCAGAGCGGCCTGTGTCATTATTGAAGTGAGTGACCAGCTATAATTAGTTTAGCAGGTTGTATTGGTTTGACTAAGTCTGCATTTGTTCTGAACAAAGAGCTCTTTTACGTGAATTTCATCAAATAAGAAATAAAAAAGTCTAAGATTAACAATGTTGGCCCCCAAACATCCATAGTTGTGATCTTAGCAGTGAGACCAATGTTGGAGTTTGCAGGGTCAGTAGAGGCACTTCATTAGCATGTTGTCGGAGGACATCTGCACAACTCTGGATGTACCTTTGGTTCCCTCACTTCATGCTGCCAGGACATCTGCTGTCCAACCAGCTCTAGGTGCCCAGCCACTCTTCCCACACACCGTCCCAACTCCCTTCCCCTCTCCCCATCTGAGACACCAAGCAGGCCTCATGAACGCCATGTAAAGAAATCAATTTTGAAAAAATCTTGTACTTTGGAGCGCTTTCGAGTCCTGCATCTCCTGATAGGGCCTAATTTTTCATTCCTGAGCGCTGATTGGCCTCAAGAGGTCAGGCACCCAGTGCACCACTTGGTCTGTGTCTGCCACTAAAGCAGACATAAGCAACAAAAGGGAGTACTCTCTCCTTCATATTGAGCATAAGAGTTGTCAGCTTAGAAAGCCAAACAATATTCCATGGCTGAAGTCGGAACCTGTTGTACATTGGTCTGAACTATTCCTGATGAGGGACTTTTAGTTATGGGGAGAAACTAGAATAGCTGGGATTGTTCTCCTCAGAGCATTGATGGTTAAGGAGAGATTTAATAGAAGGTTCAATATTGTCAGGGGTTTTGGTAGAACAAATAAGGAACACTTTACCTGGGGAGGAAGGTCAGTAACCAGAGGAAAGAGATTTAAGATAATTGGCAAAATAACCCAAGAGGACATGAAGAGATTTTTTTTTATGCACTGAGTTGTTATGATCTAATGAATGCACTGCTTGAAGCGTGGGAGGAAGCACATTCGATAGTAACTTTCATGAGCGAATTGGCTATATATTTTTAAGCAGAAAAAAATTGCAGGGACATGGTGAAAGAATAACGGAGTGGGACTAATTGGATAGTTCTTTCAAAGATCTGGCAGAGGCACAATGGGCATATAATTCTATGAATGGTTCTACTGATTCCAACCCGAGTGTCAGTGGGAAATTGCTGGATCTGCTGAGCACAATCAGCCCCGTTTGCTTTAATGGGTCTGAATTAATTTAAATCTAATCCAGCTATTTTAGGAAATCAATTTTCAGTTTTAAAATTGAAAAGCAGCATCTGTCTGTGTACTGAGTTATACAATTCATCAGTAATTCCCAGCCCATCAGAAACAGGTTTGTACTCCACTGCCTGCTGTATAGTGTCCACATACGTTCAGTTCCTGTGTCACGTTCTGCACTTTAATCAAAGCCATATCACTTTTACTTTACTAAGTGATTATAAAAAGTTAAGACAGCTTTGTTCAAATATGTATATATTTTCTTTTCCTCCTCTTGTGGTCCACAGTATCACTGTCAACCATTCTCCCACATACCCGTTCCAGAGGGCAGGCAAATGGATATCTTAATCATGGGTCTCTCGGCCAGGCTCCTTGTTGACTTGGTTACTGGAAGGGCTGTGCGAGTCCAGCTCTGGTTGGACATCTTCCTGGAGGTGCCTTCACATGACCTCCTGCCTCCAAATGTTCCACCCCCAAGCTCATATCATTGGTCTCCTGACATGTCCATCCTCATAGTGCTCCACCTTCCTACACCAGTCGGGAAGCAGGCAGAGTGTCTTCATTACCCAACTGGATAATTTTCATTGTCAGTCAAACATCTTGTATTGTCCATGTCTGAACAAACAAAAGTATTCATCGAGAAAACTTTTAAAGCAAAAACAATTCTATTGCCCCTATATGAGTAGCTCGGTTTCCTAGACTGTGTGCAGAATAGTGCCAACAGCAAGTGTTCAATCCCCATGCTGACTAAGGGCCATGGGGGCTGCCTTTTTGCTTTGCCCCATAGTGATATCATGGCATAACCTCAGGCCTTGGAGATTCTGCGTGAAGAAAGTGATGTGAGTAGCAATATTCTGGAGATTTGCCTTGAATTCCTGGGACCTCCAGGGCACTCCTGTGTTGAAGGGTTGAATCCCCTTTTTATCCCCCAAGCCTTGCCTCAGTTGGACTCAGTGTTTCCTTGATGGGCTATTCAAAGTCTGGCGACTCAGTATGGGGCATAGCTTTTTAAATTTTCATTCCCTGTGGCAGTGAAAATGCAAATAGAAAGTAGGACAAGTGTTTACCTCAAGGGACTTCAATTTAAAATAAACTTATATCTCCTCTCATTAGTGAAAGGCTGTACCAAAACACAAGGAGCCGCAAGTGCAGTACAATTCTTGTCCTATATGCACAGCACCACTTACTGCTATCAAATTTCAGTGGAAATCTCTCACTTTGGTAACCAGTTATACCTGCATTTTGAATTCATGCACTTTGATGTCTTTTAGTTTTCTATTTCACAGATGTGTAAACTTTTTCAACAATTACATTATCGGTGTCCTTTCCGTGGAAATAATAGTTACGCTGCTTAAGAACTTAGGATCATTAGCAAATCTCACTGCATTGATTTTACACCTTGCTTTAACCCGTAGTAGAATCAGTAGTCAATAAAATTAAAGTGAGCTGAATATCAAATGCATGATTAGCATCTACAGAATTGCTAAATGGCAAGCCCAATAGAGAAAGAACCGCTTTGTGCTCCTGCACTTGACGCTGTTGCTCTGTTTCGTTCCCCCACAGAACCCCCAACTGCTCCACAAACTCTCGGTTACAGCACCAGGCAGTCGGCGGTGCTCTTAGACTGGAAGCCCCCTGAGGACAGTGGGGGTCGGACAGATATCACGTACAACGCTCTGTGCAGCAGATGTGCGGTGACCCTCCAGGCGTGTGAGCCTTGCGACAGCCGCATTGAGTTTGTCCCCCAGCAACTGGGATTGGTCGATACGGCCGTTACTGTGGTTAACCTGTTGCCGTACGTCAACTACACCTTCAGGGTGGAGGCCGTGAACGGAGTATCGGACCTGAGTCCCGCTCCGCGGATGTATGTGGAGATTATGGTGGTCATAAGCCAAGGAGGTAAGTGCCAGTGGTTTCTGATTATCAATTGAAAAGTTCTTCCTGAAATTTCTCGATCGTTTTTTTTTTGTAGTTGACTGTAGGATGTTGCTCCGAAGTATTCCAATAAAGATTACTGAGACCCAGGCAAGAAGGGTGGCTTATTGTGCAGTGTGAAGACCTCTCGATTGGATTAATGATCGTCAGTAGTTCCTTGAGTCTTTTGCAACATGGAAGCTTATTCTGCACCATAAGGCACTGCCGCAGCGATTCTAGGAGGCCTTGCCCTGGATTTCCACTTGCTAAGCACCCGGAATCAGGCTGGATAGTGGCAGAAAGCCCATTGGTATCAGTTGGCAAGGTCCACCATGACATTACCGCCTCCACCTCTATTTTCCAGAAACACCATCAGCCTTGATCTCCCTTGCCAACAGCCTGTAAATTTGGTGGGCAGGTGGATTATAGCAAGTTGCACAATTTGCCCTGAGTGCCCCCCCGACCTTTCCCTGGTTTGGTCAGGAACATTAGCAGATGGGGTAGCAACCCACATTTTGTTGGTCGGAGAGAGTGAGTAATGGCCCCTCTCCTCCTCCCTAATGCCCTGAAAGCCTCACTCATTGGAGGCCCATGTCCTGTCTGCAACATTAAAACAAAATGCGATGAATTTTTCGGGACTTGTCTACCCCTTTAATTGTGGCTCTTGTCCCGATTTCAGCAGAGGTGGGCTCCCTCTTTGTGAGTGTGTAAATAGTGAACCTCAACCCAGGAAGAGAAGTCAGGGACCCTTGGGGTCAGAGCACTGAATGAAAGTCCAACACAAAGCAGAAAATCGGGATCATTGTAGATTTACAATCGTATGGCTTGACTGTAACCAGGTGCGAGCTGGAGAAACAGCTGCACCAGTATGATTTTAGATTGTACATTTATCCTCCAAATATATTTATTTTATTGCAAATGGCTTTTGAGAAATGGTTTGCAGGAGGCTACACACATTCGAGTATTGTAATTAGTGAAGAGTATATATTTGGGAAGATGTCAGATGAAATTTAATACAGAGGAACATGAAATGGAAATCTTTAAAGAAGGGTTTAGATGGTGCAATGCTGTAAGAGTGAAGAGAATGGTTGATATATCTGTTACACATGGGGGTTCCAAGTTTCATAAGTAGGAGATCAGAGGACAAAGCATATGCTGAGAGCGTTAGATGAAGGAGGGTGGGAGGAGGCTTATGTAGAGAATAACACCAGTGTGGAGCAGCTGGGCCTGTTTCTGTGCTGTACATTCCATATCAGAAGTTAATGCTGAACCAATATAGGTCATCAGTTAGGCCCCAAGTTCAAATATTGTGTCCAGTTTTGGATAGTATAACTTAAGAGGTTATAGAGTGGGTTCAGAATTGAATTGTTAAGATGATAATTCAACAACATGGCTCCAACATTTGGGCTACTGGGCCCTGGTAACATCTTGGTGAATTTGACAAGAATCCAAGGGCTTCAAAGCAGATGGATGAAAATCACTTAATAACAACATATAAGCTATGATGTTGGAAGCTATCCAAACTGCCACTTCCATAATGAGGCTAGGGAAAGAGCTTGTTAATAGGAGAGCTTCACCCTGAGCTTCCCAAACGGTGTGGTGTTTCAGCAGACCAGGTCAATTTGAAGTGGACAGGCAAAGTTACAAGGAGATCTCTTCCCTAAAGGGGATTATAAAGCACAATATAGGCAGAAGCAGAGTTGAAGGAAAAATCAAGTTCACGGGGAATACGGGTCAAAAAGGTGCCAGTTTATTGAGATGGAGAAACAGGTTAGCAATCAAAAGGAACAGAATGATTAAAGCAAATTTTTAAAGGGAACACCTGACAGAAAGTTAACCAAAAGGGAGTAATTGAAAGGAACAAAGAAGTAAAGGACCCCCAATGAATCTAAAGTAAAAGGGAGAGAAAAAGAGAAGTAAGTTTTAAAGGGACGTCATGAAGCATGTTTGCTGTAGGATGATTATGAAAGAAAGAGCCAAGTTTGATCAATGGATTGGGCAATGAAAAGTGAGTTAAAGGAAAGAGCTAGCAATTGCAGCACTCTTGTGGTGGCATCAGCCAGAGAATGATCCAAGTTCAACATGACCTGGGAGTCAGATGTACCTCTCTGAGACTTAATGGATCACTCTTTCAGACCGCCAGTGCATGTGGACGGGGTTGTATCTATAAAAGGATGTGCACAAACTCTCACCAACTCATAGGAAAAGCTCAGATCTCAAGTAATTTGCAATTTTGACTTAAAACACTCTTCCAATTTCTAATTGCTGGCATGAGTTCCTCAACACTTTAACTACTGAAGAAAATCTCCATGGATATAAGTAGGAAGTTAGGCCCGAAACTATGTCCATTCAGTCAATATCAAGTTACACTTAAATTTCTTGCAAATCTCATTTGAATACTCTCGAATCTAAACTAGGCCCAAACCCGTGTAAACCAGGGCCATTGGAAAATGTTGAACTCGTGCCATACATTTCTTCCAGTTTTAAAACTCTTTTTTAACTCTTTTAATCAAAGTTCATGAACCTAGGCCACAAAGTGTTTAAGAACCTGTAATGAGGGAAGCTTTTCAACTTTTAATGTGATTTATGCATAATCCTTAAAAATGCATTCAAAATAGAAAATACAGGGAGGATTTGGACTTGATTAAGTGCCGGTTAATTAAGGAAAGCCAGCACAGATTTGATAACTAGTGATGTAGTAAGAGGGTGTGTCGATGAGGGTAATGCGGTTGATGTGGTGTACATCAACTTCCAAAAAGTGTTTTCTTCCAAAAGTATCACATTACAGGCTTGTCAGCAAAGTTGAAGCCCATTGAATGAAAGGGACAGTGTCGGCATGGATACGAAATTGGCTAGCTGACAGGAAACAGAGAGTAATGGTTTGTGGTTGCTTTTTAGACTGCGGGAAAGTATCTAGTGGGGTTTCCCAGGAGTTGGTATGAGCACCAGCTTTTCCTGGCTTGACTTAGGCTTGGCAGGGTACAATTTCAAAATTTTCAGATGACAGAAAAATACTGTGAATTGTGAGGAGGATAGTGATAGACTTCAAGAGGAGATAGACAGGCTAGTGGAATGGGCGGATGCATGGCAGATGAAATTTAGAGGTGTGAAGTGGTACTTTAGGAAGGATATGAAGCCTTTAGACAGGGTGCAGAAAAGGCTTACGAGAATGGTTCTAGCTATGAGGATATGTTGGAGAAGAGTAGGTTCAGGGAGATTCGGTAGAGGCGTTCAAAATCATGAGGGGTCTGGACAGAGTCGATAGGGAGAAACTATTCCCATTGGCGGAAGGGTCAAGAACCAGAAGACTGCAATTGACTGTGATTGACAAAGGAACCAGCAGAGACATGTGGTGGTTAGGATGTGGAATGCACTGTGTGGTGAAGTCAAGATTCAATCGTGGCTTTCAAAAGGGAATTTGATAAGCACCTGAAGAGAAATAATGCGCAGGCTGACGAGGAAGATGCCAGGGAGCTGGCATTGACACAACAGGCAGAATGGCCTCCTTCTGTGCTGTAACCCTTCTATGACTATGATTTTAAAAAAGTGCAAGAAATTGTAAGAACACTCCATGTTCTGAATTTTACCTTTGGCGAACACACACCATCGCTGGGCCCAGGAGTGGCCAGGAAATGGACCCCCAACCGTGATCGGCCCCTGACTGCGATTTCACACTGGCTGGCCAATTAACGGTCAGCCAGCGTGAAACGCGCGCCGAAAAGCTCAGCCCTGCTGGGGTGGGGGCGGGAAGAGGGCAGCTGATGATATTTCCGTGGGTGTGGGTGAGCACTGCGGGAAAGCTCCCTGAAGGCAGACAGCTGCCAAGGAGCTGCAGACCTGAAAATGCACAAATAAAGGTTCTAAAAAGCTGCGAAAGAAAAAGCAATCACCTGAAAATACAGCTGATAAAAATGCTGTCTACAGATATTTATTTGAAATTTCAGCCCACCCTTCGGTGAGATTTGATGAAAAATGTAAAGGCCCACCTGGCCGATTCGCCCATCTTCCAACCGCAAGGTTGGATGGACCACGAAAAATCAGAGACAGTTGCACCATTAATGGGCTTAATTGCCCTCTTAATTGCAAAAGTTGGAAGTGCGCCTGCCGAACAAAACATCGCGCGAGAGCATGATGACGTCAAGCCGCTCGTCCGACACCTTCTCGCCTGATTTTATGCCCGATCGGGTCTGGCGCCCGCCCACGGGACCTAAAATTCAGCCCCGTGATTTTTTTCCCTGCTATACCATAAATTCTGGCTGTAATTGGAAGAGAGCCTCTGAGCAAGCGCAATTGCAGAAAACTCTGATGTGAGGTGTTGGCCCAGATTTTCTGGTTTCTGGATCATCAGAAACCAGACTTATGACTGAAGGTGACGGCACCCTTCAGAAGTCCCAACGCACTGACCTCTGCGGCAATAGCCCAGGCAGTTTGAACTTTGGAGTTCCTCCACAAATGTCTCTGACTCGGAGTTAGATTCGGAGACTTCAGACAGTTACATAGTACTTTGCTGGGTAGTTACCCGGGAAATGTTAAACAGATTAAATCCTAATCTAACAGTAACTATACAACTGACCCCGCGCCACCCCCCTCAATTCACTCACATTAACCCGCCAACTCCCCACTCAAACCCCCACCCCCCATCCCTGACCCTCCCCGACTACCCCCTGACCCCTCCAACTACCCCCGACCACCTGACTACCCCCTGACCCCCGTACCTACTTACCCAACCCGCCAACATCCCTGACCACCCGACTAGTTTCCCCCCACCAGCTGACTACCCCGACCCACCTGCCCACCTCATCCACCTACCCTACCAGCCTATCCCTTCACTCATTTATCCACTCACCCATTCTCATTGGACATTTGAACTTGCCATACGTCAGCTGGTGCTGTAAAAAGGGGACGTGTCCTGTTTGCTCCCCAGTGCTACAGTGCGGCGATGGAGTTCTCCGATGGACACTGTGCTCTGCATTTCTGGAGAAGCTGGGCTCAGAAGAAATGCCAAGAAATACGGAGCAGCGTTAAGGGGTGGAAGTGTTCAAACCGAAGATGATTGCCACTCCACAGAAGATCCGGGCCTCTGTAATTTGTGGTTGGGGCCAGTTTAATGGGCAGACATATGTTTGGGCGGCAGGGTCAATAGACGACCACCAAATATCATGGAGATTTGAGCATATTGCACTTACCCTCCACTTGTGCTGAAAAGTCTGCTACCTTAAAGACCACATAATTGATTTGCGCTCCAGTCATCAACTGTGGGGGACAGTTCACCAGCTGATTTAAATAGATAAAGTGATATTTGTTTATAAAAGCTGATATGCAATGAATTGTCACCTTCTTTGAGGATAACACTCTGGCAGGTCCATAGTCCATAACTGTTTTAGAGAGATTATTAGCAGCAGTTTGCCTCAAGATAAAGGTCAGCGTGTTTCAAGCATTTTCCATATGGAGCTAGGTTCAGAGACTTGAGCACCTAATCTAGGCTGACACTCCAGTGCAGTACTGAGGGAAGGCTGCACTGCCTGAGGTGACATCATTCAGATGTTAAACTGAGTACCCGTACACCCTCCCAAGTGAGCATTAATGATTCCATTGCACTATTCAAAGAAGGACAAGGGAGCTTTCCCTCAGTATCCTGGTTAATATTACCACTCGACAAACATTACTGAAACAATCTCCAATCATATATCTCCTCCTCGGTTGTAGGACCTTGCTGTGTGCAAATTGGCTGCCATATTTCATTACATTACAACAGTGGCTAAACTTCAAAGATATTTCATTGGTTGTCAAGCACTTTGAGATGTCCTTTAGTCATGAAAGGAGCTATAAAAATGCAAGTTAATTCCTTCTTTTCAAATCTTTGTTTTGCAAGTTGCACTGGGACTAATAGTCAATGGGCACATCTCTCCCAATCCTTATCGCATGTTGAGAAAAAACACCAAAATAAATCGTCAGTATAAAATGTTTCAGTTTATATATGACTCGTGGAAACGGAGATCCGAAAGGAATCTTCCCGATTTTTCTTCCTGCCTTCCCCTAAATTGGCTTGGATTTTAACTGGTGTCTTGTCTCTCTCAGAAGATTGCGTGGCTTCTGGCATCTGTATTGTGATACATAAGGCATCACAGTTGTGTGGGACAGGCTGGATCAAAGGGTCCCAAAGGGTCTTTGCCTATCTGTCGTGGTTCTTATGACAAAATGACTTTGGAACCTTAGGAGCTTTGTGAAAATCGAGCTTTTAGCTTTAAATGATTGAACATAGTTGATCCCTACTTTTTGTTAACTTACTGGATCCGAATCTATTTTTCATGGCAGGGTGAAGAGTGGCCAGAGGGCCCCTGTGAATTGTTCAAGATTTCCATATATCTTGGTTTGATATTAGGCTATTGATCGGAGTCAAAGTGATTACATAAACTGCTGCTGGAAATAATTAAAGGAAAGGTTTTGTGCTTCAAGGTGGTTAAGCATCCATTCTGCATTACAAGTGCGAATCGTTGTGAATGAACTGATTTCTATCCTTCAAGCAGTACATTGAGAGGGAGAACTAGACTTTGACATGTATTACTTTGGAAACAAATTGAAAGAGCTTCCTGATAAGCTGAAAGTAGGCATTAGTGGTTTTATACAATCTCATTTCTTCAATAGGTGCTTTTGTTGTACTTCAGAGTGAAAAAAAAAAGCCTTTGGTTTAATCCCAGGAGCTGGTGTCTATCTGAGTTGGGCTATAATCAAAACTGTGCCCACTTAAGCTGCAGAAACAGCAGCACAGAGTTACCTTCTCCGAAACCTTTGGTTCCCCTAGATATTGAAATAGGTATTATCCTTATCAAATGTACGGGTTCTATGGTGTTCACAAAAGCTGAAATTGCAACCTGTGAACATTTGAAAGCTTATACTATTCACCTATTGCTGCTAATAAACACACTTTGAGAACGAAACCAGTTTTCCCAACTTGCAGACTACAATAATTATTGACTAATTCTGAAACAACATGCTCTGTTTGCTTATATTGTTAGAAATAATTAACACTACCCCTACCCCTAATTTCCCTATACAGGTCCTTGCAGTTAGACAATCCCTTCTGCATTGGCCACAAAACAAATATTGCATCAGTGGCTTCGGCAATTCTTTAGCATGGATCTTAGCAGAAAGGACAGATGCCTGATGAAATAGTTGTGCGTCTGGAGATTACAGACAACTTCAGGCAGGGATTCCTATGAGGTTTGTTATGGACAGGAGGGGGGTTAATTTAAACAGTGCGAATTTCTCCTCTTACCACCCGTCCATAACCAGAAAGATGTTTTGATTTGCTTCACCCTTTATAAGCAGTGCAGTATTTCCCAACCACTCAGTTTTGGTGTGATCCAATTTTTCTATTAATAACCCCATAGCAGACTCAAAATAGGGTGAACTCAAAGGGTTAGTTTAATTGCGCCCACTCAAAACGCAGGGGAAGGTCGCAACGTTGCCTCCTTTGCATTTACACACTAAAGGAATAATAGAGAAAAGAAAGATTTACAGTGCAGAGACCACAGAAAAAAGAAATATTGTTTCATGTGGGTTCCAGAGTCCAGAATCAAAGTCCTTTAAGGGGATCGGTGAGCTAAAAACCAATGCTGGATAATTCACTTTTCCGGTGGTGTTGACTTCACACATAGGAGATAGGCATGAGGAGATAATTCAATCTTGCAGGTGATGATACAGGCTTTCCAATAGAAGCAGTGCAGATGGGACCAGGTGTCCAACCTGGGCCAGAGCTCCTTGTCTGTGATGCTGCTGGTGAGATGGTAAAATGGCAGTCTGAGATAGTACAACAAGGCAATATTTACTGGTTCCATAAACCAGAGGTCCATGTCACATAACTCCCACCACTTCACAATGCCTTTGACAAACAATGTGTATCCCTCACCTGGGTCCCCAAGATTGTTGAATGTCTCAACCGTTAAGAATTGAAAGGAAGGCTGTGGGGCTCTTTGTCTTAGCAGATGAGCAGATTCCTGTTGGCCAGCCTGGGTTATGGAATGCAGATGACCTTTATACAGCTCGCTTTGAATTTGGCCTGTGCAGCTCAAAATGTGTCCTTAGTGGCTCGGCAGAGAAAATGATGTGGGAGGTTCTCCGATACTGCCAGGTAGGTCCTTTGTTCAAGGGTCAACAGACAGACAGATTCAGCCATGTTAGGTCTTTGTCCAGTTTTAAATTTTTAGAGATAGCAATGAGCATATCTCTATGTGTTTTGTAAAAAAATGTGCAGTGTGAATTCTTCGTCCCTCACAGGTTACACTGTTTTTTGATGTAATTCACCCGAAATCAGCCACACCAATGCAAAAAATTGTGGAATTTTAAGGGTAAGTTTAGTTTCTGCTAGCTTTTGTATTGGTTTCAAAATGTCATACTAGAATCTGGCCCCACTTACAGAATTAGTCACATCCACAGAGTGAATCAATTATTATTGGAAATTTCCCCCATTTGTGGGCTCTGGAGGAGTTTGTTGAAATTAAGCCTTAGTTTTAGCCACACGTACATATAATAGGCACCTTTTTAATTAGCTTTTGATTGTTTTTAATTTACTAAGAAACTGACTTCTGTAGACCAATATAAGTCTGAAATAGTTCTGTATAATTTTAAAGTCATTTTTACTCACAGGTGATGTATTCACTCTGATTCAAAGGCTTATTTTTTCTGATTTACCCATTTTCAGCTGTTTGTGAGAGAACATGACGCAGTTTGATGAAGTAATTCGAGGAATATTTTTAGAAATAACGCTGAACAAAACAATGACATTCTAAAATGCTGCTCGATTGCTGCTAATCAATGGCATTTGGCAGCATGCAAATGAGCTTGAGTGGAAACTTGAGAAAATAAATACTTCTCAAAGCCAGCCTGTTTTTGGGCACAGTTTGTGCCTGGGTGGCTGACTGTACCCACAGGCCTAAGGTTTAATTAGGCATGAGTAGTGCTTTCTGTTGATACTGAGAGTGAGGGAGTTTAAAAAGTAAAGTAAGTGGTTGAATGTGTGGACAGAGTTAGAGTGGGAGAAGGCTCCTCTGGAGCATCAACAGCAGAACAGAGCTATTGGGTCAGATGGCCTGTTTCTGTGCTGTAAATTTGATTATAATTTTGTTCTTGATTCGATTTCATGGGGCTTTGGTCCCTGCTGAGAGACAGTAACTATGGTGACTAAAACTCGTAGTGTTTGGACCCTGTGTTAGTTTCTGTTACTTCATGGATGCACAAAATTCTGACTTTAGGAGTTCTTACACTGTTGTATTAGTCTAACCAAGGAGGAGAACCCTCCTCTACCTCCAGCACTGTACAACATAATGTGACGAAGCCAGGCTTTCTCCTCCCCCGCCCTCCCCACACCATTGCCCTGCTACCATGAAAACATGGCTGGGATCTTCTTTGCCTTAACTGTACAACTGTTGGATGGTGGGGCTGGGTTAGAGGTCCTTCACATTGGGCCTGCTGCTATTTTGAGACAGTCATTGTAGAAGCTTTAAAATAAGGTGGGACTGTTGGAGATTAATCACACCAAAGCATCATTAATACGTAGAAACCCCATTTATTACTTGTGCACAAGGGAGACAGCACACAAAAGAGCTACTTTACAGTCTCGTAGCAGAATGCACGCAGACCAGTTAAAAGCATTTTTATAGCCAATCAGTAAATTTTGCACAAACCTATCTGCTTATTTGCGTAAGTTAACTGACCAATCCATATTTCAGTAAATTTTCATTCCCAGCACAACAGATGTTGTGCTTACACAAATGCTTATCACAATCCTGATTACATTGGCCTGAGAAAGAACAAAAAGGAATGTTTCAGGGCTCATCCTACAACTGTGGTCAGACAAGGTGGTATTGTTCTCAAGGTTGCAGTATTTTTCTCTTAGACCTAGGCATATAATTCAACTTCTTCCATTAACCCTTTTAGCACTAAATGGGTTCCCTATAGTTGCCTAGGCGACCACAGGACTACATTTATTATTCACCTTTAGTTCCTCTAAGACCATTGAGTCACTGTGTTCTGTGAACAGGAGGGTGCAGGTCAGCCCAGGTACATGTTCCCTTTCTTGGAGGACGTTAGAAAAAGGAAGGGCTTGCATTTATATCACACCTTTCATGGCTTCCCCAAGGAACCAAAGTACCTTTTGATGTGTAGTCACTGTTCCAATGTAGAACATGGCAGCCATTTTACACATAGCAAGGTGCCACAAACTGGATTAAGATAATGACCAGGTAACATGTTTTAGGGGCATTTCTGTGCAGTAAATATTGGCTAGGACTGCAGTGGAGTATCAACTGAGCTTTTATACTCAAGTCCCAGGAGTAGGGACTTGAACACACCACCTTCTGACTCAGAGGTGGAAGTGCAACATTGAGTCACGACTGACATAGTTAAACCCATTTGGGATTTTATGACAATCTAGGAGATTTTATGGCTATTTCCTAATGTCAGGAACAAATGAGCAGATTTATTGAAATCACTTCCACACTTTCAATTGCTCAGCAGGTTGCCTGAGGCGACCATCTTTACCGACTTGGTCGTGCAACATAATTGAAATCATCAGACCTCAATTATGTAACAAGTGTTTTGACAGCCAGGCATGTTCTGATCCCACCCACCCCCCGTGATAATTTTATACTGTACTAATATTTACTGAGCTTGTGGGCTAAGCTTGATTACAAGCTCAATTGCGATATGGACGGAGAACATTTGCAGTTCGGGCAGCTGCATTGTCCATTCTGGCCCCTTCATAACATTGATATATGCATTGATACTGTTTCCATACAGACACATATCAATCATATTGAACCTAACCTGTACCGGTTTCCCCGACATACTGCAGCCCATCATTGTATTTGCATTGCAGCAGAATAATGCAGCACGTTATTGCATTATCAGATTGAAGCAGGGAGCGGTAAGTCGGACTCCAGAGACAGGACAGGCCTCAGCAGCTTGCCGTATTTATTAAACTGAGATTCAAAGACAAATTTTGGGTAATCATCAGGCCAAGTTCTTCAG
The DNA here is from genome assembly GCF_964194155.1 of Cetorhinus maximus. NCBI lineage: Eukaryota > Metazoa > Chordata > Chondrichthyes > Lamniformes > Cetorhinidae > Cetorhinus > Cetorhinus maximus. Next base: position 51,568,813 of record NC_135899.1, read on the forward strand.
AGAGTGCCATCCAAACTATGCCCATCTTCGGTTACGAACCAAGTTATATCTCTCAGTACGTTAAGACGGCAGGCTATAAGAAATTCATGTTTGTTTTAGCATGCTGTCTAAGTAACAGCTAAAAAGAGAAACCTGTAATAATTGTGGAATTCAATTTCATTGCTGCAGTCATGTGAAACAGATTAAATCAAATTAAGTACATAAAGGCATGCATGTGTATATATCTATAGAATAAACTTTGCGTAAGCATCAGAAGGAGTTGTGAAGCTTGTTTGTGCATGCATAATAGATCTCACTGTCCAATTATCTCTCCTTTGTTCCAATGGGATGGCAACTTGTGGTATCTACAGCTGTTGTCATTACACAGTGCGAACAAAATAACCAGAGACAGTAACTGAATACAAAGGCCAACTGGACTGAATCAAGCTATATTGGTGTCAATTTCCACCTTGAGGCGTCCTCCATCTTGACCCTTTTTTTAATCCAATTTTTTCCCTCACCCCCACCCCACAGGGTCATTGGTCACTTGTTCTTGTGTTTTACTTTCACAGGATGCTGACCCTTCTACTGTTATTAACATATTCTGCTATCTTACCTTTATGCCACTATCAGCACCTTCTTTAGTCTATAACACTAGCATTAACACTCCCTTGTATTGTGTCCAATATCTCCCCTGAGCTCCCACCTATTCCTGACCACTTATTTTGCTCCACCTGCTCCACCTCCTCTCTTCAACAGGATAAAACCCATCACATTCCTACCTCTTTTTAGCTCTGAAGAAGAGTCATTCGGACTTGAAACGTTAACTCTGTTTTTCTCTCCACAGGTGCTGCCAGATCTGCTGAGTTTTTCCAGTACTTTCTGTCTTTATTTTAGATTTCCTGTCTCCGCAGTATTTTGCTTTTATTCTATTGGTGTCAGCCCTGACCCAGTGATAGCAATCACACCTCTGAGTTAGAAGGTCAAGGTTCTGAGTTCCACTCCACAAATTCTAGCCAGAGAATCTAGTACAGTACTGAGAGGGTGCTGCACAATCGGAGGTGCTGTCCTTTGTGGGGGAGGTTAAACTGATGTCCCGGCTACATACTTCAGGTGGATGTAAGAGATCCCAGGGATCTATTCCAAAGAAGAACAGAGAGTTTTTTTCAGCGACCTGGGCAATATGTATCTTTCAGCCAACATCATTGAAACAGATAACCTCTATCACTGCTGATTGTGAGATTTTGCTATGTGCGTACTGGGGAGGTGATGGCGTAGTGGTATTGTTGCTGGACTAGTAATCCAGAGACCCAGGGTAATGCTCTGGGGACACGGTTTCGAAATTCAATAAAAATCTAGAATTAAAAGTCCAATGATGACCATGAAACCTTGTAGTAAAAATCCATCTGGTTCACTAATGTCCTTTAGGGACCTTACCTGGTCTGGCCTACATGTGACTCCAGACCCACAGCAATGTGGTTGACTCTTAAATGCCCTCTGAAATGGCCAGTTGTATCAAACTGCTACAAAGTCACAAAAAAGGAATGAAACCAGACGGACGACCCGGCATCGACCTAGGCAACAGCAGTCGCAGCCCAGTTGACCCTGCAAAGTCCTCCTTACTAACATCTGGGGGCTAGTGCCAAATTTGGGAGAGCTGTCTCATAGACTAGTCAAACAACAGCCTAACATAGTCATCCTCATGGAATCATATCTTACAGATAATGTCACCATCACCATACCTGGGTATGCCCTGTCCCACCGGCAGGACAGACCCAGGAGAGGAGGTGGCACAGTGGTATACAGTTGGGAGGGAGTCCTCAACATTGATTCTGGACCCCATGAAGTCTCATGGCGTCAGGTCAAATATGAGCACGTAAACCTCCTGCTGATTACCATGTACCGTCTTCCCCAAGCTGATGAATCAGTGCTCCTCCATGTTGAACACCACTTGGAGGAAGCACTGAGGGTGGCAAGGGCACAGAATGTACACTGGGTGGGGGACTTCAATGTCCATCACCAAGGCTGGCTCAGTAGCACTACTACTGACCGAGCTGGCCGAGTCCTAAAGGACATAGCTGCTAGACTGGGTCTGCAGCAGGTGGCCAGGGAACCAACAAGAGGGAAAAGCATACTTGACCTCATCCTCACCAACCTGCCTGCTGCAGATGCATCAGTCCATGACGGCATCAGTAGGAGTGACCACTGCACAGTCGTTGTGGAAACAAAGTCTCGCTTTCACATTGAGGATGCCTTCCATCGTGTTGCGTGGTGTTACCGCCGTGCTAGATGGGATAGATTTCGAACAGATCAAGCAAATCAAGACTGGTCACCCATGAGGCGCTGTGGACCATCAGCAGCAGCGGAATTCTACTTGAGCACAATCTGTAACCTCAAGGCCTGGCATATTCCCCACTCTACCATTACCATCAACCCAGGGGATCAATGATTGTTCAATGAAGAGTGCAGGAAGGCATGCCAGGAGCAGCACCAGGCATACCTAAAAATGAGGTGTCAATCTGGTGAAGCTATAATACAGGACTACTTATGTGCCAAACAGCATAAGCAGCAAGTGATGATCAGAGCTAAGCGATCCCACAACCAATGGATCAGATCTATGCTCTGCAGTCCTGCCCCATTCAGTTGTGCATGATGGTGGACAATCAAACAACTGATTAGAGGAGGAGGCTCCACAAATATCCCATCATCAATGATGGAGGAGCCCAGCACACTTCTGCATAAGATAAGGCTGAAGCATTTGCTACAATCTTTAGCCAGAAGTGCCAAGTGAATGATCCATCTTGGCCTCCTCCGGAGGTCTCCAGCATCATAGCTGCCAGTCTTCAGCCAATTAGATTCACTCCACATGATATCAAGAAACGGCTCAAGGCACTGGATACTGCAAAGGCTATGGGCCCTGACAATATTCCGACAATAGTATTGAAGACTTGTGCTTCAGAACTTGCCGTGCCCCTAGCCAAGCTGCTTCAGTACAACTACAACACAGGCATCTACCCAGCTATGTGAAAAATTGCCCAGGTATGTCCAGTATACAAAAAGCAAGACAAATCCAACCCTGCCAATTACCGCCCCATCAGTCTGCTCCCGATCATCAGTAAAGCGATAGAAGGGGTCATCAAAAGTGCTATCAAGTGGCACTTGCTTAGCAATAACCTGCTCACTGATGCCCAGTTTGGGTTCCCCCAGGGCCACTCAGCTCCTGACCTCATTACAGCCATGGTTCAAACATGGACAAAAGAGCTGAACTCCCGAGGTGAGAGTGACTGCCCTTGACATCAAGGCCGCGTTTGACAGAGTGTGGCATCAAGGAGCCCTAGCAAAACTGGAGTCAATGGGAATCAGGGGAAACTCTCCACTGGCTGGAGTCATACCTAGCACAAAGGGAGACGGTTGTCGTTGTTGGAGGTCAGTCATCTCAGCTCTAGGACATCGCCGCAGGAGTTCCTCAGGGTAGTGTCCTCGGCCCAACCATCTTCAGCTGATTCATTAATGACCTTCGTTCCATCATAATGTCAGAGGTGGGATTGTTCGCTGATGATTGCACAATGTTCAGTGCCATTCACGACTCCTCAGATACTGAAGCAGTCCATGTCCAAATGCAGCAAGACCTGGGCAATATCCAGGCTTGGGCTGACAAGTGGCAAGTAACATTCGTGCCACACAAGTGTCAGGCAATGACCATCTCCAACAAGAGAGAATCCAACATTGCCCCTTGATGTTCAATGGCATTACCATCACTGAATCCCCAACGATCAAGATCCTGGGGGCGGTTTACCATTGACCAGAAACTGAACTGGACCAGCCATATAAATACTATGGCTACAAGAGCAGGTCAGAGGCTAGGAATTGTGCAACGAGCAACTCACCTCCTGACTCCCCAAAGCTCGTCCACCACAGGGCACAGCTCAGGAGTGTGATGGAATACTCCCCACTTGCGAGGATGAGTGCATCTCCTACAACACTGAAGAAGCATGACCCATCCAGGACAAATCAGCCCGCTTGATTGACACCACACCCACAAACATCTACTCCCTCCATCACCGACGCACAGTAGCAGCAGTGTGTACCATCTACAAGATGCATTGCAAGAATTCACCAAGACTCCTTCGACAAACCCATGGCCACTACCATCTAGAAGGACAAGGGCAGCAGATAGATGGGATCATCATCACTTGTAAGTTCCCCTCCAAGCCACTCACCATCCTGACTTAACTATATCACCGTTCCTTCACTGTTGCTGGGTCAAATCCTGGAACTCCCTTCCTAACAGCACTGTGGGTGTATAAATAAATGGGCAATAAATACTGGCCTTGCTAGTGCCACCCATATCCCATGGAAAGATATAAAAAAAGATAGCGCCTTAACTTTGGCAATGCTGCGTCAGGCATCTCAAAGTAACCCCAACACCAACGCAATATGAGAATTTCATGCAGCAGGAATGGCACTTTCTGCTGCCATTCCTGTAGCATAAAAATATTTAAAAGCATCTTATTTTTAAAAAAAATGATTTTGACACTTTTCTCATCGCATATGGTGTTATTCCTAGTCCTGTAATTTAAAAACATCAAATACTAAGAGGTAGTGGCAGACAATTGGGTGTAAAGGAAAGAAAACCTTGCATTCATATTGCACTTTTGAAGGCTTCAGAACAGCCCATAGCACTTTACAGCCAATGGATAATTTCTAAAGTGTAATCACTGTTGTAATGTTCTTCAGTTTTTCTTTTTTATTCATTCACGGGACGTGGGCTTCGCTGGCTGGACCAGTATTTATTGCCAATCCCTAGTTGACCTTGAGAAGGTGGTGGTGAGCTGCCTTCTTGAACCGTTGCAGTCCATGTGGTGTAGGTACAACCACAGTGCTGTTAGGGAGGGAGTTCCAGGATTTTGACCCAGTGACAGCGAAGGAACGGTGATATAGCTAAGTCAGGATGTTGTGTAACTTGGAGGGGAACTTGCAGTCGAAGGAGTCTTGGTAAGTTGCTGCAGTGCATCATGTAGAATGGTACACACTGCTGCCACTGTGTGTTGGTGGTAGAGGGAGTGGATGTTGGAGGTGGTGGATGGGGTGCCAATCAAGCAGGCTGCTCTGTCTTGGATGGTGTCAAGCTTCTTGAGTGTTGATGGAGCTGCATTCATCCAGGCAAGTGGAGAATGTTCCATCATTCTCCTGATTTGTGCTTTTTAGATGATGGACAGGCTTTGGAGAGTCAAGAGGTGAGTTACTCTCTGCAGAATTCCCAGCCTCTGACCTGCTCTTGCAGCCACAGTATTTATACGGCTAGTCCAAATCAGTTTCTGGTTAATGGTAACTCCCAGGATGTTGATAGTAGGGATTCAGTGATGGTAATGACATTGAATGTCAAGGGGCAAAGGCTGGATTCTCTCTTATTGAAGATGGTCATTGCCTGGCACTTGTATGGCGCGAATGTTACTTGCCACTTATCAGCCCAATCTGAATGTTGCCCAAATCTTTCTGCATGTGGACTGCTTCAGTATCTGAGGAGTTGTGAATGGTGTTGAACATGGTGCATACATCAGCGAACATCCCATTTCTGACCTTATGATGGAAGGAAAGTCATTGATGAAGCAGCTGAAGATGTTTGAGCCTAGGACACTGCCCTGAGGAACTCCTGTAGTGATGCCCTGGAGCTGAGATGATTGACCTCCAACAATCACCACCGTCTTCCTTTGTGCTAGGTATGACTCCAACCAGTGGAGGGTTTTCCCCCTGATTCCCACTGACTCCAGCTTTGCTAGGACTCCTTGATGCCACACTCAATCAAATGCTGCCTTGATGTCAAGGGCAGTTACTCTCAACTCACCTCGGGAGTTAAGCCCTTTTGTCCATGCTGTTCATTTAGGACTGAGATTAAGAGAAATTTCTTCACTCAAAGGGTTAATCTTTGGAATTCCCTACCCCAGAGGGTTGTGGATGCTCTATCATTAAATATATTTAAGGTTAAGATGGATAGATTTTTGATCTCTCAAGGAATCAAGGGATATGGGGAGCAGACAGGAAAGTGGAGTTGAAACCTTAGATCAGTCATGTTTGTACTAAATGGCGGAGCAGGTTCAACGGGCCATATGATCTGCTCCTGCTCCTGTCTCTTGCGTTCTTGCATGAGCGAACTCATGCTGCCTGAGTTCATGTTTTGTTTAAATGGTTTGTTTAGATAAATTGATGTCTACTGGGTTACATGACTGGGATGTTAATCGCAATGTAACACATTACCAAAACAGAGGGTAAATCTGTAAATCTCAATACCTCAGTTAGTTAGAGCCATTAAGGTAGAAATGCTGCTAATCCTGGCCCTGCAGGAAATGCTGGGTCCCATCCTCACCCTATTCTCTAGTCTACTTCTCCTTGGTCCCCATTGCCCTGTCTCCTCTGCTCTTTTCCTCACTCCCCAGTCTCCTCTCCCTCTGAACCCCACAAACTCTGCTCCCTTCTCTCCCTTTGTTTCAGCCTCCAATCTGCTGCCACTCTCCCTCCATCACAAACCCCAATCCCCTGCCCCCAGTTTCTGTTAACACTAGCTCTGACAGCCATTCTCTTTTCCCCACCTCCAACCTCCAACAACAAAACCTCTACCATTTCTGGTCAATGCTTGTCAGGGGTCCATCTCTCTATGACGGCAGGGTTAGGAGGGAGTAATGTCAATAGGCTGACAATTTCTCTGTGGTGGCAGGTGGTGCCATTTTTAAAATTGTTTCACAGGATGTGGGCTTCGCTGGCTAGGCCAGCATTTATTGTCCATCTGTAGTTGCCCTTGAGAAGGTGGTGGTGAGCTGTCTTTTTGAACCGCTGCAGTCCATGTGGTGTAGGTAAACCCACAGTGCTGTTAGGAAGGGAGTTCCAGGATTTTGATCCAGTGACAGTGAAGGTATGGCGATATATTTCCAAGTCAGGGTGCTGAGTGACTTGGAAAGGAACTTCCAGGTGGTGGTGTTCCCATCTATCTGCTGCTCTTGTCCTTCTAAGTGGTAGAGGTCATGGGTTTGCAAGGTGTTGTTGGAGGAACCTTGGTAAGTTACTGCAATGCATCTTGTAGGTGGTACACATTGCTGCCAGCTGTGCAAGGGTGCTGGAGGGAACGGATGTTGATCGATGGGGTGCCAATCAAGCGGGCTGCTTCATCCTGGATGATGTGGAGCTTCTTGGGTGTTGTTGGAGCTGCACTCATCCAGGTAGAGAGTATTCCATCACACTCCTGCCTTGTGCCTGGTAGATGCTGGACAGGCTTTGGGGAGCCAGGAGGTGAGTTATGCATGGTAGAATTCCCAGCCTCTGACCTGCTCTTGGAGCCACAACATTTATATGGCTGGTCCAGTTCAGTTTCTGGTCAATGGTAACCCCCAGGATGTTGATAATGGAGGATTCGGTGATGGTAATGCCATTGAATGTCAAGGGGACATGATTGGATTCCCTCTTGTTGGCGATGCTCATTGCCTTGCACTTGTGTGGCACGAATGTTACTTGCCACTTATCAGCCCAAGCCTGAATGTTGTCCAGGTCTTGCTGCATATGGGCACAGTCTCCTCCAGTATCTGATGAGTCGTGAATGGTGCTGTACAATCTGCAATCATCAGCAAACATCCCATCTGACCTTATACTGGAGGGAAGGTGGTGATGAAGCAGGTGAGGATGGCTGGGGCTAGGACACTACCCTGAGGAACTCCTGCAGTGATGTCCTGAAACTGAGATGATTGACCTCCAACAACCACCACCATCTTCCTTTGTGCTAGGTATGATTCCAGCCACTGCAGAGTTTCCCCCCCAATTCCCATTGACTCCAGTTTTGCTAGGGCTCCTAGATGTCACACTTGGTCAATTGTTGCTTTGATGTCAGGGGCAGTCTATCTCACCTCACCTCTTTAGTTCAGCTCCTTTTGTCCCTGTTTGGACCCAGGTTGTAATGAAGATAGGAGCTGAGTGGCCTTGATGGAACCTAAACTGAGCGTCAGTGAGCAGGTTATTGCTGAGTAAGTGCATTGCTTTGCTGATGATCGAGGGTAGACTTTTGGGGCGGTATTTGGCTGGGTTGGACTTGTCCTGCTTTTTGTGGACAAGGCATAACTGGGCAATTTCCTACATTGCCGGCCAGCCAGATCCCGGTCTTGTAGCTGTACTGGAACAACTTGAGATTTGGGGAGGGGGGTGGTAGTGAGGCGGTGCTACTGCTGCAGCAGGAAAATCAAAGTGTGAAGCTCTCCCAGGATGCTCGGCATGCTCAATTCCAGGAGATCTTCAGGCAATCCAGAGGGTTTCCAACATTTTATTAACATTCAGCTGGAGCAGGTTGTTCAGGTCTTGATGTCCAGTAATTTGAGAGCGTGGCAAAATCTTTGGATTGGTGAAAGAGGTCTCGAGGGGCTTGGTTTTATTGTCACCATAAATGTACAAGGCGATTCTGTGCTTCTGGGTGACGTCACCTGTTGTATGTTCACTAGGTCTCTCACGATGAGGTTCTGAGTCTTGTATGGTTGAACATTAACTGTTTATTGGTAACACATAACTATGTACATATAAACAGTGTAGCACCCAAGATATGAGCTAACTCCATGCTTGCTTCTACATGGGTCCCTGTCCAGTCCACAACTGACTTTAATCTCAAGTCATGTGCCTGTTTACATCACACTGAGGGCGGTACTGTTTCCCAGTCCCACATTAACCCTTGCTGTGCCAGTTACTCTTATAATACATCACCACCAAAAGGATAGCAGAAGGGGGGCAAGAAAGAATCCCTCGGATATGCAGGAGGTGACTGCATTGGATCTCATAAAAACAGAATTGTGAAAGTGTACCTGCAGGGAAGAGGTATGGAAAAATTATTGAATGTTTAATGGTGTCAAAAGTGGCAGAGAGTTCAAAGGGCATGAGGAAGGAGAGAGTTATGGTCCTGATCTCTCTCACTGGTGTGTGTTCTCTGGGCATAAGACCATGCTTGGACTACAATCTAAGACTCAACACCTGTCTCTCAACTGCTCTGTTGCTTATATTACAAAATAACGTAGATTACTCTACAGCCCTTCCCCACCTGTAACTGAGGGACTTCAATCTCCTGCTGAATCTGGTTATATTGGTTTCTCATGCACCTTCTACTTCTGTCTGTCCCTCGCCAGAGACTCACTCAACTGGTTCAAAGTACAAACTTCCACCACTTCTGGTATTTACAGTGACTTCTAACTTTGTCCATAGTGCCAAACTTCCTCTAAAGCTCCCCCCTACCCTAGCCTTGAACTTGAATATTTCTCTAGTTTCTCTCCACCTCTTGTCATGCCCTCTCTGAGTTAATCTTGCCCATGAGTCGCCCCTGCTCCCTAGATCGCATTCCCATTAAACTGATGATCAACCACCTTCCCTTCCTGGTCTCAATCTTAGCCGACATTTACTCTCTTCAGGTACTGTCGCTCTCTCCATCATTACCCCTCTCCTGAAAAATAATCCTTGATTCCACTGTTCTTGCAAACCACCGCCCCACCTCCAACCTCCCTTCCCTCTCCAAAGTCCATGAATGTGTTGTTGTCTTCCAAATCCATGCTCATCTTTTCCAGAACTCTGTGTTTGAACCCTCAGTCAGCTTTCCACCCATGCTACAGTACCGAAACAGCTCTTATCAAAGTCACCAATGACATATTTTGTGACTGTGGTAAAAGTAAACTAACACTCCTCATTCTTCTTTACCTGTCTGCAGCCTTTGACATGGCTAATGGCACCATTGTCCTCCTGTGCCTGTTGGCCAGCTGATTGGAACTGCAGTTTCCTGGTTCCATTCTTGTCTATCTAATCGTAGGCAGAATATCATTTGCAGTGGCTTCCCTTCTCACTCCCACACTTTTACCTCTGGCTGGCACCCTTGGCATCCTTGTCCCCCTCCTACATGCTACATGCTACCCCTTGGTGACATAATTTGAGAGCACAGCATTAGCTTTCGCAAGTACATTGATGACACCCAACTTTAGCTCACCACCACCTCTCTCAACTCTTCCATTGTCACTAAATCATCCGACTGCTTATCTGGTATCCAGTACTGAATGAACAGAAATGTCTTCCAGTTAAATATTGGGAGCATAGAATTGTTACAGCAGAGCCATTGTCTTTGGTCCCCACTCCAAACTCTATTCCCTAGTCAGTGACTCCACCCCTCTTCCTATAATTTCCTGAGGCTAAACCAGATTGTTCACAGCTTTGATGTCACATTTGACCCCGAGATAAAAGTCTGACCGCATAGTCATGACATCAGTAAGAACGACTATTTTTACCTCTCTAATATCATCTGAATCTGCCTCTGCCTCAGCTCATTTGCTGCTGAAACCTTCATCCATGCCTTTGTCACCTCTATCCTTGACTGATTCCAATGCCTATGTGGTTGGTCTTCTGCATTCTACCCTTAGTAAACTTGAGGTTCTCCAAAACTCTGCTGCCCATGTCTTTACTCGCACAATGTCCCATTTACCCATCACCCCTGTGCTTGCTAACTTACATTGGCTCCTGGTTAAGCAATGCCTCAATTTTAAAATTCTCTTCCCTATTTTTAAATCCCTCCATGGCCTCACCCCTCCCTATAGCTATAATGTCCTTCAGCCCCAAAACTGTCTGAGACATCTGCACTCATTTAATTCTGGCCTCTTGAGCATCGTCCATTTTAATTGCTCCACCATTGATGGTCATAACTTCAGCTGCCTCAGCTCCAAGCTCTGGAGCTCCCTCCCTAAACCTCTCCGTACTTCTACCTCTCTCCCATCCTTTCAGACATTCCTTAAACCTACTCCTTGACCAAACTTTTGACCATCTGCCTGAATATTATCTTAAGTGGCCCGGAGTCAAGTTTCGCTTTATAATGCCCCTGTGAAGGACACATGAACATTTCTTTTACTATAAAAGGCACTGTATAAATGCAGGTTGTTGTGCATCAAAAATTACAATTGGTCAGTTGAATACCATCCAGGCAAGCAACTGCTCCGCAACATACTATGCAGGAAAGGAATTTGGGTTCAAGCCTAAAGACTTCAGAGTAAAGAGATGGAGCACACAGCAGGCAAGATAAGGCACAGTCCTTATCTATAAGGTACACCAGGCCACACCACTCTTACTTATCTCTTATTGACTGGATCAGAGCTCCACCAATGCAGTGAGAATACTAATCAGCACCAAATGAGAAATAAGCTTTTGTTTCTAATAGTAATGATTTCTTGATGTTCTAGAACCTTAATGGTGTACGTTACACAGATTACAGGATTTTAAGTCAATTTATTGCTTACCCTTTTACCTCATCTGCCATCACAATACTTACCTTTCTTGGGCTTTTAATTATACCCCCCCCTCACCTCAAGTTCCAGTTATAATGTGTGAATTGTTTGATTATAGAACAGTACTTGAATAATCATGAGACAAATACATGAAGGTTTGGAAATGTAATGCTTGTCATGGGAGCTTTTGAACATTTTATTATAGTGCCCAAACAGATATGTTTAATAATGATAGGTGAGCATTCACCTAGTTACCTATTGTGGAACTAAAACAGTTTAATTTAATAAACTACATAGGAATATGCAGCGAGATCTGAAATATTAACTTTGTTGTGTGTCAGCTATGGCTCAGTTGATAGCATTCTCGCCTCTGAGCCAGAGGTTGTGGGTTCATGTTCCACTGTAGGAATTGAGCACACAAATCAAAGCTGACACTCCAGTGCAGAACTAAGGTGAACTGCATTGTCAGAGGTGCTGCCTTTCGATTAACTGCTTAAACCAAGACCCAGCCTGCTCTCTGAGGTGGATTTAAAAGATCCCATGGCACTATTTTGAAGAAAAGGGAAGTTATCCCTGCTGTCCTGGCCAATATTTAACCTTCAATCAATATTGCAAAAACAGATTATCTGGTCATGGTCACGATGCTGTTTTTTGGGAGCCAGCTGTGTGCGAATCAGCTGACTGTGTTTCTCATATTACAACAGTGACTACACTTCAAAAGCACTTTATTGACTGTAAAGTGCTTTGGGATGTCCAAAGGCTACATAAATGCAAATCCTTTCTTTTAAACAATTGAAGCAACAGGTTTTCTGAGTTGCAGAATAATTTTGTCATAAACAACAAATAATTGAAAGGCCAATCTGAGCCTTTCTATAATATCTTGTTCTTTTGCAGTTGGCCTTTGAAAGGAGGAGGTTTGATGGTCCAAACAGGCTTTTCCTCACTTCACAATATCCTATCTTTTTCCTTAACTACTTTCATTTCTATTCATCAAGGTGAGAGATGTTAGTGCTGGGAAAGAGATCAGTTCTATTTAAAAACCATGAATGCTCAGATCAGATATATAGCCTACTCCTGAGAGCTTTTTGCATTCAAAAAAATTGAATGACTCAAAGTTTGAATTAATCAAAGTCAAAAAGCACACAGTGTGTGGAATTTAGTACTTAAAAATGGATTTATGTGATAATTTAAATTGTGTTTTGAATTAAAAGTAGACTGTAGCATAAATTAGATATAAAAACGTGACTGACCGTCAACAAATTACATCCAATAATTGTTACCATAGAGGCCAGTTTATCGCCAGAGTACACAGCGCTGTGCCGGAGCTGCTTGTTACCAAAATCAGAATATGAAGAATCATGCAGGAAAATTTCTGTTATTCGGCACACTCTGGGAATGGGAGTTGCCGGTCAATCTAATGTCGATTAACTGAGATGTAAGGTGAGTTCTGCCTTTTCATACAATGAAATTTCTCCAGGTTGATCACATAGATATTGAGGTCTCAAGAGAGGTGCAGGAGTGTGCAAATCAGGTGAGCAGCGCCGAGGGGAGATGGTGCTGCAGAGCAGTGGGAGGCTGAGACCAGAATGAGGACAGGTCACCAATAACTATTATTGGTGAGTTTGACATCTCCAATCAATGAAACAGACCCAGAATTCCAGTTAATAGAAAATTCTGATTGGTAGAGTGCAGGATAACAGAAATTTTATTGTAGAGATTTTACATAGAAACATAGAAACTAGAAGCAGGAGTAGGCCATTCGGCCCTTCGAGCCTGCTCCACCATTCATTATGATCATGGCTGATCATCCAACTCAATAGCCTGCTTCCGCTTTCTCCCCATACCGGTTGATCCCTTTCGCCCCAAGAGCTACATCTAACTCCTTCTTGAAAACATACAATGTTTTGGTCTCAACTGCTTTCTGTGGTAATGAATTCCACAGGCTCACCACTCTCTGGGTGAAGAAATTTCTCCTCATCTCAGTCCTAAACGGTCTACCCCATATCCTCAGACTGTGACTCCTGGTTCCGGACTCCTTTACAGCACAGAAATAGGCTATTCAGCCCAGCTGGTCTATTCCGGTGTTTATGCACCACAGAGGCCTCCTCCTGCCCTACTTCATCTCATCCTATCAGGATAACCTTCTAATATTTTCTCCCCAATTGTACTTAAATGCAGCCAGTTGCCTCAAACACTCTGTGTTGGTATCAAGGCCCACATTTTAACAACTCTCTAGCTAAAGAATTTTCTCCAGAATTCCTTATTGGATTTATTGCTGACTATCTTATGGTTATAACTTAGTTTTGGACTTCCCCATAGGTGGAAATATCTTCTCTACATCTACCCTCTCAAACTCCTTCATATTTTTATGCACCTTTATTAGGGCACCTCTCAGCCTTCAGTGTTACCTGATAAATGCGACAGAAGGCTTGGTGCCTCAATGGCTTTCACACTGTCCCATGACTAGGGCTTGTGTCTGAATACAACTTGGGTTGATGAGTTACTTTAGAAGTGTGCTGACCATGGTTATGAAGGCAAACCTGACCTGTGTGGTGTGCATATCTTACAATTAGACAATGAGGTGAATGTCTAACTTATGGTTCTGTTGTTGGTGGTATTGGTTAGGGAGCAGTATGAGCTGCCTCCCCCTGCCAAAGGGAAGATGTCTTGCCTGATTGTTGTCCCCTCAGGTTCTGATGGCCTCGGACCCAGAGCACAAAACCACTACTAATTTGGTACAGGTTGCAATTAATTGACAGTGTCACTCAGGGAGGCTGTAATGATGGCTGCCATGGAAGTATTAGCCCAGTGATGCCTTTTTAAGGTTGGCATAAGTCACACTTGTTCTGCACCTTACTTGCTAGTGCTCAATGCTGCAGTGAAACCGAGGCAAGATTAGTGTTGGTTGTACACTGCAGTACTAGACTAAATATGCACAACTGGATATAACAGCGTTAGTAGTTTGTGTTTCATGTTTGTTTCAACTTTAGCAATTATAATCAAAATGCAGACATATGTAAGTAATGAGCCTATTGGTTGGACAAGAGCTATTTTTGATTGTTACTTTGATAAACAATAGACAAAAAATAATCAACAGGTTTAAAATGAGAGACTGCGAGTTTTGCACATCATTGGCCACTGTGCATCTACTGTAACATCACCTCAGCTGAAACTGACAGTGATCGATGATCAAGCTTCAGTTATGATTGGATGCTTTCATTGGTGATGATACCATTTTAATATGTAGCTTTAATGGTTCAGAGAAGTTGCAGCAATTAAGGCACATCAGCAATTAGTTCATTTTTTAATGAAGAGTTTTAAAATTCTATTGTAAATGTTAGTGACTTCCTTTATGTGAGGTTAAACTAATCTGGTTCACCCATGTGGAAGCAAATCCATTATTAACTTCTTAGGGTTACTAACCCAGAAAATACAGTAAGGTAGAAGAGAGAGAATTGACCTATGCTAACAAATTCAATACAGGTTCACGAGACATTTATATCTGCCTCCAATTAGACAGACATTTTTGTTTTAACCCAGTTTAAACTGTCATTTTACCATTTGGCCACTTTACCATTTTACCAACTGTCACCATTTAGGCAGTGAAATGGGAATAAACACAACAAAGCAGCAATGCCTCTTCTCATCTCCAAATGTCAGAGCAATGGAGTCTCAAGCTACTAATACCACGTTGGACTATGGAAGTCAATTGGGTAGTTGTACTGTGATGCAGACTTGGGTCCACTTTCTATCCTGTTATTGACACTTAAGGAGAAGAAGCAGTCATATAGGACATATGGCTATTAGAAGTTCTTCATTTATCAGTAAAGTACAACCATAAGTGATTTATCACCCAGCAGAATTTAATTGTAATTAGGGTTCTTTTAGGGCCCCTTGCTTTCCTGGCTAAGACTGTGTCCTGGAATTACTTATAGCTGCTGATTTCATACATACACAGAACTTTACAGGGTGGCATTGATGCTGCAATATGTTGTGCATATTGATACCAAATATCACCTCATAACTAATATTCCATTGTGATACTCTACAGCATGATTTTGTACCCTAAACCATGTCATCAGAAGAAGATGCCACATAGCATCCAGTATGTGAGGGATATGGAGCAATAAACACTCAGGAGTACAGCTACTCCAGGCTCTCCTCCTGACCGAACAGCCACAGGTGGTATTGGCAGAGTCTTGGGAATAGGTTCCTAAAATTTCCTCTTGGTCAGGGAATGATGTCCATCTGTGAAATACTTAAAGTAGGTGAAGATATTTTGAAAAAACATAAAAACTAAGAATGTTGACATTTTATGCATACTTTAAACTTTAAATGAGAAGCTGACAGACCCAAATAGTTTTGACTGATAATTTAACTGACTAAGCATGATTTTTCTACTCATGAGCTGACAGAATGAAGTTCTCATGTAAGCATGAGGCGACGCATGTCAGTGTGCTTCGCAACTATTGCTTTACGTGTTTTGAAAATATCGTCTCATTCTGCTAAATGAACAGCTAGGCTGTCTTGAGGGATCTCTATGATGTTGTCTGGTTCATTTTTCATTGTCAGATGCCTCTGCTCAAGTTATGAATCAAATTAGGCACGCTGCTACCAGTTATGCACACAATTACTGACTGTAATTATTAGCAAACCCAGTTACCAGAACAGACACGGAGAACTGCCCAAACTGAATTTAACTCACTCAGCTAAGGGAACATCATTCAATGATGTATAGAGAATACTGAAGGGCAAATTGTAGAATGTGATTTATAGCACTTGAGTATGCTATGTAGGTTATTTTCACTTTTTTTGCATACATCTGTACGTTCAGCATTTTGTTGATGCAGAAAATATGTTAAATGCCAATGTGCTTAACGCCATTGCATTCATAACTGGCGCTGAGCCAGCAGACATGCTGATGTGTGCACTCTGGGCGATTGTTCCATTCTACTTGGCAACTCTTTTCTTTTCTGGATTTCATACAAAAAAAGTTAATCCAAGATATAAACAGAAAATGCCAGAGACACTCAGCAGGTCAGGCAGCGTCTGTGGGGAGAGAACCCTTGTTAATGCTTCAGTTGGGTGACCTTTCATTAGGGTCGAACAGCTTTTGAGCAAGTAAAGAAAAGGTTGGGGATGGAGGATGGGAAAGAATGAAAGAGAAGGTCTGTGGAGAGCAGGATTAAATAATAACAGTGCAAGGTAAAATATTGCAATAATGGGACAAGTATGGAAACCAAAAGGTTTGTGTAACTGGTTACAGCAGAATAGTGGTGGGGAAGACAAAGGTAGAAAATGTGGGGATGCAGAGAGGGTTGCTTTAGTTTAAGAATATAGTGGAAGAAAGGTAGGTCTGTCAATGTCTTATCATTTACATTCAAGTTTGCTTATATCAATTACATTGTAAAGGTTAAAAGAAACAGGTATTATTTGTCTTTGGGCACTTACAAATAGAGGATGGCTGAGGCACTGGGCAGTGGGGGGAGAGCTGTGAGACTGAACAAGTCAATAAACTCTCTCAAAACAGGAAAGCTCTGTGTCTTGGTTTCTGCTTCACCAACTGGTTTGGATCCTGCTAGCAGGTAGACTCCAAGGTTTATGGACTATACCACCAGCCACGTGCTAATAGGGGATGACCAACACAAGCTGCAGTCTACACCTAGTTTTTGGATGAGATATTAGTCAGAGTCCCCATCTACCCCCCAGGTGGATGTACAAGATCCAATAGTGCCCGAAGAGCAAGGGAGTTTTTCTGCAGCCTATGGCAAATTAGGTGATTCCGGAAGATCCATCAAGTCATCATATTTACACTGGTCCTGCCTACCAGTTTTGTGATTTTAATCCATTGGGCCAAGATGCCTTTTTAACTCACTGAAATGAGCTCTCCTCCAGTTAAGTATTTCGAATGATGGCCTGTGAGTATGGTCTTTAATCATTTAACTTGTTTAAGAACTTAGCTTGAATTTATTATTGTCCTGGGACAGATTCAATCCAGCTGTAATGCCATGTGAACTGACTGTAGTGCCAATTTATTAAAAATATCATAAACCTGACACTGATAGGCCAGTTACAATTCTGATGAACTGTCACTGATGCAGCACTGCTGAGAGATACCTCACTTCAGGCTTCAGGCTTTAGTGTAAATAATTCCAAATATCATCTCATAACCAACAACACATTTTCACATTTTGAAATGTTAATCCTCAGTATTAAAGGCAGTTGAATGGATTGCCCAGATACTTCTGTAAAGCCAGAGGAAAGCTGAAGTGATAGTCAGTTCAATTTAAAATGTACTACTTTGGCTGTAAAGTGCTGAAGGACATCCTGAAGTCATGAAAAGTGCCAAATAAATGCAAGTCTTTCTTTATCATTAGGTGGTAGTGAAAATCTCCCAAACAGATATCGATGCTGGGTCAATTGAAATTTTAAAGACTGAGATTGATAGCTTGTTGCTGGGTGAGGATGTCAAGGATTATAGAACAAAGGGAGAGAAATGAAGTTAGGTACAGATCAACCATAATCTAATTGAATGTTTGAACTGGTTCCATGAGCTGAATTACCTCCTCTGGTTCTGGTGTAAAAATGTTCTCAGGTAGTTGGAGGTGATTGATTAGAGCTCTGGAGGAAATCCTCATTCTCTTGCATTGCTGATGCAGGAGTTTCTTCTCATTCATTCATGAGAAGTGGGATTCGCTGTCTGGGCCAGTATTTATTGCCCATCCCTAATTGCCCTTGAGAAGGTGGTGGTGAGCTACCTTCTTGAACCGCTGCAGTCCATGTGGTGTAGGTACACCCACAGTGCAGTTAGGGAGGGAGTTCCCAGGATTTTGACCCAGCGACAGTGAAGGAACGGAGATATATTTCCAAGTCAGGATGGTGAGTGACTTGTTGGGGAACTTCCAGGTGGTGCTGTTCCCATGTGTCTGCTGCCCCTGTCCTTCTGGATGGTAGTGGTTGCAGGTTTTGAATTGTAGATGGTACACACTGCTGCCACTGTGCATCGGTGGTGGAGGGAGTGAAGCTTTGTGGATGGGGCGCCAATCAAGCGGGCTGCTTTGTCCTAGACGGTGTCAAGCTTCTTGAGCGTTGTTGGAGCTGCACTCATCCAGGCAAGTGGAGGGTATTCTATCACACTCCTGACTTGTGCCTTGCAGATGGTGGACAGTCTATGGAGAGTTAGGAGGTGAGTTAATCACCACAGGATTCCTAGCCTCTGACCTGCTCTTGTAGCCACAGTATTTATATGGCTAGTCCAGTTCAGTTTCTGGTCAATGGTAACCCCAGGATGTTGATCGTGGGGGATTCAGTGATGGTACTGGCATTGAATTCAAGGGGTCATGGTTAGATTCTCTCTTATTGGAGGTGGTCATTGTCTGGCACTTGTGTGGTGTGAATGTTACTTGTCACTTGTCAGCCCAAGCCTGGATATTATCCAGGTCTTGCTGTATTTGGACAGGGACAGTTGCAGTATCTGAGGAATTGTGAATGGCGCTGAACATTGTGCAATTATCAGCAAACATCCCTAATTCTGACCTTATGATTGGAAGGAAGGTCATTGATGAAGCAGCTGTAGATGGTTGGGCCTAGGACACTACCCTGAGGAACTCCTGCAGTGATATCCTGGCACTCAGATAATTGACCTCCAACAACCACAACCATCTTCCTTTGTGCTAGGTATGACTCAAGCCATTGGAGAGTTTCCCCCGATTCCCATTAACTCCAGTTTTGCCAGGGCTCCTTGATGCCACACCCGGTCAAATGCAGCCTTGATGTCAAGGACAGTCACTTTCCCCTCACCTCGGGCGTTCAGCTCTTTTGTCCATGTTTGAACCAAGGCTGTAATGAGATCACCAGCTGAGTGACCCTGGTGGAACCCAAAGTGAGTGTCAGTGAGCAGGTTATTGATAAGCAAGTGCTCCTAGATAGCACTGTTGATGACCCCTTCCATTACTTTGCTGATGATCAAGAGTAGACTGATGGGACAGTAATTGGTCAGTTGGATTTGTCCTGCTTCTTATGCACAGGACATACCTGGGCAATTTTCCACAAAGCCGGGTAGATGCCAGTGTTGTAGCTGTACTGGAACAGCTTGGCCAGGGGCACAGCAAGTTCTGGAGCACAAGTCTTCAGTACTATTGCCAGAATACTGTCAGGGCCCAAAGCCTTTGCAGCATCCAGTGCCATCAGCTGTTTCTTGATATCAAGTGGAATGAATGCAATTGACTAAAGACTGGCATCGGTGATGTTGGGGACCTCCGGAGGAGGCTGAGATGGATCATCCACTCGGCACTTCTGGCTGAAGATTGTTGCAAATTCTTGAGCCTTATCTTTTGCACTGATGTGCTGGATTCCCTCCATCATTGAGGATGAGGATATTTGTGGAGACTCCTCCTCCTCCAGCGAATTATTTAATTGTGCACCATCATTCACGACTGGTTGTGGCAGGACTGCAGAGCTTAAATCTGATCCTTTGCTTGTGGAATCGCTTAGCTCTGCCCATTGCATGCTGCTTATACTGTTTAGCACACAAGTAGTCCTGTGTTGTAGCTTCACTAGGTTGACACCTCATTTTTAGGTATGCTTGGTGCTGTTCTTGGTATGCCCTCCTGCACTCTTCATTGAACCCTGGCTTGACGGTACTGATAGAGTTGGGGGTATGTCAGGCCATGAGGTTACAGATTGTGATTGAGTATAATTCTGCTCCTGCTGATGGCCCACAGTGCCACATGGTTGCCCAGTCTTGAGTTACTAGATTTGTTCAAAATCTATCCCATTTAGCACGGTGGTAGTGCCACACAACACGATGGATGGTATCCTCATTGTGAAGATGCACACACCACCCCCCATCAATTTATTTGATGTTGGAAGCGTGAAAGATGAAGATTCACTACCCATGCATACAGGTACAGTCGCACAGACCTCTGCTTTCCCTAATGAACTGGCACTGTGAGCAGGGCCCATGATAGGACCATACAACCTGAGCCAGTCAGGAGATCTTTGCAATAGTCCTTGATCATTTAGTCAGCTATTTTTATATACCTATCGTGAGCATGCCTTTTTGAATTGTAGATGTGTGTGTTACAAACATGAGGTTTATTAGATTGTTCTGTGTGGGGACTGTGTTTTAAATTTAGGGTAAAAAGTAGGGCGTCATGTGACCTGTCTTGAAGTCTACCTAACAACAGGCCTGGGTGACATGGCTGTGAAAGATTAAAGGGAGGCCTAGGTTGTTTTGCTGGAAAGAAGGTGTAAGGTGTTCACACTTAGCGACAATGGCAGTAGCATTTGTGTTTATAGTGGTTGGACGGCTAGTCTCTAAAGTCCCAGGAAGGCTTTGAGAATGTTGGGTTGTAAATGGCTAAACTTTAAGACCCCAACCGCTTCCTCTTCACCATGGATGTCCAATCCCTCTACACCTCCATCCCCCACCAGGATGGTCTGAGGGCCCTTAGCTTCTTCCTTGAACAGAGGCCCGAGCAATCCCCATCCACCATTACTCTCCTCCGTCTGGCTGAACTTGTTCTCACACTGAACAATTTCTCCTTTAACTCCTCTCACTTCCTCCAAATAAAAGGTGTGGCTATGGGTACCCGCATGGGCCCCAGCTATGCCTGTCTCTTTATGGGGTATGTGGAACATTCCTTGAACCAGTCCTACTCCGGCCCCCTCCCACAACTCTTTCTCCGGTACATCGATGATTACTTCGGTGCTGCTTCATGCTCTCGTCGGGACCTGGAAAAATTTATTAATTTTGCTTCCAATCTCCACCCCTCCATCATTTTCACATGGTCCATCTCTGACACTTCCCTTCCCTTCCTTGACCTCTCTGTCTCAATTTCTGATGATAGGCTGTCCACCAATATCCATTACAAGCCTACCGACTCCCACAGCTACCTCGACTACAGCTCCTCACACCCCGCTTCCTGTAAGGACTCCATCCCATTCTCTCAGTTCCTTCGCCTCCGTCGCATCTGTTCTGATGATGCTACCTTCAAAAACAGTTCCTCTGACATGTCCTCCTTCTTCCTTAACCGAGGTTTTCCACCCACGGTCGTTGACAGGGCCCTCAACCGTGTCCGGCCCATATCCCGCGCATCCGCCCTCACGCCTTCTTCTCCCTCCCAGAAACATGATAGGGTCCCCCTTGTCCTCATTTATCACCCCACCAGCCTCCGCATTCAAAGGATCATCCTCAGCCATTTCCGCCAACTCCAGCATGATGCCACCACCAAACATATCTTCCCTTCACCCCCCCCGGCGGCATTCTGTAGGGATCGTTCCCTCCGGGACACCCTGGTCCACTCCTCCATCACCCCCTGCTTCTCAACCCCCACCTATGGCACCTCCCCATGCCCACGCAGAAGATGCAACACCTGCCCCTTCACTTCCTCTCTCCTCACCGTCCAAGGGCCCAAACACTCCTTTCAAGTGAAGCAGCATTTCACTTGCATTTCCCCTAACTTAGTCTACTGCATTCGTTGCTCCCAATGCAGTCTCCTCTTCATTGGAGAGACCAAACGCAAACTGGGCAATCGCTTTGCAGAGCACCTGCGGTCTGTCCGCAAGAAAGACCCAAACCTCCCTGTCGCTTGCTATTTTAACACTCCACCCTGCTCTCTTACCCACATGTCTGTCCTTGGCTTGCTGCATTGTTCCAGTGAAGCCCAACGCAAATTGGAGGAACAGCACCTCATCTTCCGACTAGGCACTTTACAGCCTTCCGGGCTGAATATTGAATTCAACAACTTTAGATCTTAAACTCCCTCCCCCCATCCCCCCATCCCCACCCCATTCTTCCCCCTCCCTTTTGTTTTTTTCAATAGTTTATATAGATTTTTCTTTTCCCACCTATTTCCATTATTTTAAAATCTACAACTAATACCTTGTCAGTCTTTCCACACCACCCCCACTAGAACTGTACCTTGAGTGTCCTGCCATCCATTCTTAATTAGCACATTTTCTTAGATAATATCACCACCTTCAACACCTCTTTGATCCTTTTGTCTGTGACATCTTTTGATTATCTGCTCCTATCACTGCTTGCTTGTCCCTAAAACCACCCCCCCATAACTTCTCTCTCTCCACCCCCCCCCCCCCCACCTTAAACCAGCTTATATTTCACCCCCCTCCTAACTATACTCAGTTCTGTTGAAGGGTCGTGAGGACTCGAAACGTCGACTCTTTTCTTTTCCACCGATGCTGCCAGACCTGCTGGGTTTTTCCAGGTAATTCCGTTTTTGTTTTAAACTTTAAGCTTTCTGTGTACTTTCAAGATGGAATAGATCTAATCAGCATTTCTCCCTGGCTACTGGCCCATGTGATTCACGTTGCCATGGCAATGGGCTTTGAAAGGGGAAGAGTCCTTGGGAACCGTTGATGGATAGGGTTGCAGGTTTTCCTAAAATATCACTGAATATCACAAACAAGTTAGTTTTCCAGGATCTGGGAGAGAGAAAGAGCAAGAGGCGAGACGTCTTGTTATGGTTCACTGCACTGGAATGCAGGTGGGAGCTCACGCTCAGATTGAAAAGAACAAATTTGTGAGGATATGAAACAAGCTGGAAGATTCACCTAGTTTGTGCTAGAGGGAGAATATCCGGGGAGGGGGGGGGGGGAACCCTCACCATGAAAGACATGGGGTTAAAAGTTACCAGGCTGGAAAAGGAAAAATATGGATGTAAACTCTTGGGAGCTAAGAATCACTTTGAACTGGTTCTGGGAGAATTGAATGTCTACCTGAGGGACAGCATAAAGTACAATTGTGAAGTGGGATTTTCAGTTGTGTTAAAAAGGGTAGTTTAAAGTTTATTGTTGCTCCGAGTCTGTGTGTTACAGTAGAAGTCTTAAAACATGAAATTGTGTGATGGCATCCTTTCAGCTATTCAATGGAAGTTCTATTTTTTTTTTACGGTTAATGGATTTCACAGGGATTGTAACAAAGTGGAATTAACACCTGATAAAATATGCAAAATTAGTAGATAATAAAGAAATGAATAATCATAAGGAACTAGGAGAATTGTATTTACATAGATCTGGCAAAGAGGCATGAGCTAGGAATTTATGCAACTGATGTTTTTATGTACATTATACAACTGAATTATACCAATTAAATGTAGAAGACGTGAAGCCACACAGTAGTTGAAACAATTTACATTAACGGACTTTTTAAGACATTTTCTCCCCCGAAGCAACTCCATCAGTTTGGGTTTGCTTTTTTGATTTTCGTTTTGCACACCTGGGCCCAATAACTCACTTTAAGCTGCTCCTCATTCTGCTGCTGTTTTTGGATTTGGGAAGACTAGGATCTGTGAGCCAATGTTTACCCTCCCTTATCCCAACCATAGTCTCATAGACATGGTTTCTCAGTGGGTCAACACATCTGCTGCAAGCTTGACAATGACCACAGAACCCAGTTTACTAGAGTCTAAATTAAAACATCTCCAATATAAAAACAATGGTTGTATTGAGCTGCAGACATACACATTATTGTGTTCACCAGGCTGATTTCTGGGATGGCAGGATTGTCGTGTGAGGAGAGATTGGGTCGACAGGCATGTATCCACTGGCAAAAACAGAATTACCTGGAAAAACTCAGCAGGCCTGGCAGCATCAGCGGAGAAGAAAAGAGTCGACGTTTCGAGTCCTCATGACCCTTCAACAGAACTTGAAGGGTCATGAGGACTCGAAACGTCAACTCTTTTCTTCTCCGCTGATGCTGCTAGGCCTGCTGAGTTTTTCCAGGTAATTCTGTTTTTGCCAGTTTTGGTTTTGGATTTCCAGCATCCGCAGTAGTTTTTTGTTTTTATCTCTGTATTCACTGGCGCTTAGAAGAATGATAGGGCTGAATGAGCTGCTCCTGCTCCTATTTTCTATGTTTCTATGAAGTACCCGTGTTAATAGCCCCTTATAGTATTGTTCCATTTCTATTATCATTCTGATATTAAAAGAAATGGATACAACCTATGAAGCAATTTTGTTGAATTAAAAGGCCCTATAGATTGACTATTCCCCTCCTCTTTGATTTATACATTTAACTTGTATAATTTATGCTGTACTTTTGCAAAAAAGAACCCTCCCATTTGTCATATTACAGCCATTTCTATTTCAGCATCATGTTGACATTTTTGTCAGTCATAATAACCCTGATCCTTCACTTTAGGAAAAAGACTCTCGCAAACTACACTATGCACACAAGTGGTGCCATGGTTGTAATTTTAACTAGCTTTAATATCTGGATTTGTTGTACAGCCTGAGCTCCTGAATGAGCTTTTGGCCTTGTACAGCTTCTGAATGTTTAATATTCTGTCTGTTGCCCTCAGTGTTGCATTTGCAATGTTTCAAATTATACCCATCCAGAGATCCAAACCAATGTCTTTTATTGCTTCATCAGTAACATTAGGCTGTTGCATTAATTTGACTGGTGCAATTATCTACTTTAGGATGTTCTAATGCACTCTGAGTTTGAGAGTAGTGGTGGCCTGTGGTTGTATGCAGACGTACACAGGATTTGGTCCATTTTACTCAGTAGGCTTGTTGAAATGCACTGGTGGATCCTCGCCAATCTAAAAACTCAGAATCCTTTGTCACTTTTACAACTTTGCAAGTAGGGATATCGCCCCATTTCCAGTTTGCTGCTGCCATCTTGCATTTTAATTGTAAAGCAGATGATAAATCTGGGATAGGTGGCAGATGATGTAACTTATGGGGGTTTAGTTATATTGCAATCCTTCACTATCCCACCTCTGTGGCTGGACTTATGCACTATTTGTGCATTAGGTATGGACTGCCATAACCTTGCACTGCCAGGACTTAAACGCTTTGCTCTGATTTAAACTAGACTATCACAGAGAACCAGAGTTTTACTTGGGGAAGGAGTCCAATTTCAGGAATGTGGCACTAAACAACTTGTAGAGTGAGGGGTACCTGCATGTGTGTATGAGTGCACTCATTCACTTTTGTTTGTTTAGCCAGGGGTATATTACACCCTGAGATGCGATAGCCCCGAACTGCGCCACCGCTGAGGGAGCGCTGCACCAGCAGAAGTGTCACCTTTTGGTTGCAACCGAAGTTGTGTCTGCTCCTTTGGGTGGACATTGAAGATCCCACAGCCCTATTTGAAAAAGAGGAATGGAGTTTTCTCTGTATCTTTTTAACCCTCAATCAACGCCTAAAGCAGATGATCCGGTCACTTATCTCATTGCTGTTTGTGGGATCTTGCTGTGCATAAATTGGCTGACACCTTTGCCTATATTACAGCAGTGACTACAGTTCAAAAGTCCCTCGCTTACTGTAAAGCAGTTTGGGACATTCTCATGACGTAGTGTAAAATAAATGTAAGTTCTTTAACTATGATAAGGAAAGAAAAGAGTAGGTTAAACAACACAATCTTATAGCACAGCCATTTGCCCATTGAGCCTGTGTTGGCAGTTGAAAGAGCCATCCAATTAAATCCTTTTTCCCCTCATAACCCTGCAAATTTTCCATTCCAAGTTTATACCCGATTCCCTTTTGAAAGTTACTATTCAATTTGCTTCCATCGCCATATTAGGCAGCACATTCCAGGCCATAAAAACCAGCTCCGTGAAACAAATTCACCTCATCTCTGTGAAGTTCTTGGGACTTGAAGCAGCCAGAGACAGACCAGAGTAAAAAGTGCATGAGCAACATGATTGCTTTATTAAAATGGCTTTTTTAGACTCTCTGGACAGAATCGTCCGCTCCCATTTGCAGCGGGCATCGTAGTGAGCAGGAGTGGAAAATATCGAGAGATCGCAAAAATCGGTTTCACATCATCGTAAACCCGCTTTGCAATTGTCCGCTACACATGTCAATGGCGGGCTACATTTCCCACTGCCGCACATCGGGAACTTAATTTCAATACTTTAGCATTTTATTATAAGCCCTGCTCGCTGGAATCATCCCCCTATGCTGGGTCATCCAGGCACGTCAACGTGTTTCACAACTGTACATAAGCAGCGTGCACCTGGCGAGCTGCACTTCACTCAGGACTTCGAGGTTTGTTTGCTTACCTTGCTTCGGGCAGCACTCACGGTCACCACGCTTCACAAGCAGCACCACATCACTTATAGGGAGGTGCTCTGGGGCTGGTCTCTACTTACCAGTACAGCAGTAAGGCGGGGTGGCTTTTCAACGACTGTAGGGCTAGCGCTTGGTGGGGAAAGGGTAGAAGTGGCCTCAGGCAGAGGGTGCAGGGCGAGGGCTGTACTGAGGAAGGGGGGTATCCCAGTGTGTATGGGGACACCTTCTGATCTGTGCAAATGGCCTCAAGATGGTGAAGGCTAAGGAGGCAGTCTCCAGAGGAGATGAGGCCAGATGGAGATGTGAGGGTGTGTGTGAAAGAGCGAGCGGTGGTGTCCCCTGAGTTGGCAGAGAGTGAGATGCCAATAAATGTGTGATGCCCTTGTGAGTGTGAGTTTAGAGCAATGAGATGGTTGCCTTACCCTGGTGGCACAGATGAGATGATTCATCCTCTTTCTGCACTGAATGGCCAACCTCTTCTGTGCAGCATTGGCAATGATCACTGCCACCGCCTCCCAAGCTAGAGTGGTGAGATTGCTGGACCTCCTGCGGCCAGAGCGGGGGTGGAGGACATCATGGTGGGCCTCCAAGAGACATTCCAGTGACAGGTCACTGAGCTCTTCTTGGCTTTCAGGGCCATGTCCTCAATGGAGCAGCCCTGGGCTGCAAGCATTGAGAACTGTGTGGGCAGCTACAGTTTAAATATGGCACCCGGAGTGAGGAAACAGTGAGGTGACGGCGTGGCGTGCAACTCAAAGACTGTCCGCCAGTGAGATGGCGTGTTTCCAGTAGCTGTGTAATTAATTAGGCGGGAAGCAGATGATACGGCACGAAAATCCGCCATTGCAGTCGGAAGGTCAAACGTTTTTCACGCCTGCTACCGCACTTACTGAAATTCTGGGATGAATCCAACCTCTGCTTCTGCTTGCAGACTCCCTCTGCTGGTATAATTCTGTATGGTAACTTCAAGTGAACAAAACATATACATTCCACTTTTCAAAACAGTGTACAATCTCCCTCTCATTGGTTGACAATTACTTTAAATCTGTGCCCTCTGGTTACTGAACCTCTTGCCAGTGGAGAGGTGTCAGCTGTGGCTCAGTCCATAGCACCCTCGCCTTTGAATCAGAGGGTTGTGGGTTCATGTCCCACTCCCGAAACCAAAAACTGTGATTGTACTCGAAAGGGTTGCAATCTGTGACTGTTGATAACGCGAAAGAGTTGCCAGTGGAAGCAGTTTCTCCTTATTTGTTCCATCAAAAATCCCTTTTAACAAAAGCCCCTTTTTTCTGGCATCTTTCTGATAGATTTCTGCACCCTGAACTACCACATGGAGGCTTGCCTCCTTATCTGCTCCACACTTGATGTTGAGTGATGCCCCTCAAGCTATATAACCAATTGTCTGTCTCTAATGGAGAGAGATGCCTACGGTCCTTCATGGTCTATAGCTAATTACCTCAGCACCCTCTCCAAAGCCTTGACATCCTTCTTGTAGTGCACACCCAGAATAGGACTCATTACTCCATCTGAGGCTTATTCAATGATGTATAACTTCATCGGCCAGTGGAAATGCTGAGCACAAAGTAACTGATATATTTTGTTGATCAGTGTCAGACATCTATTCAATTTTGGGAGTGGAAGATACACACAACTTGTGGGCTACGGATAAACAGAGATGACCTGTACTCCTAGCTACTGATGTTCAAACTAAGCAGAACACATATCTAGTTTGAACAGCATGATGCTAGTGTACAGATTGCTTCATCAATCTAGATGATGACAGTCCTAATCTAGATGCCCAATGCAGTAACTGCTGACAGCTGAAGGGAAATGGTTGACCTCAAAGTATTGAAATGACCAGGCAATGAGTTTAAAAAAAAGTAAGTGATTCTCAATGGAATTGAGAAGTAATTATTTCATTCAAACTGCTGAACTACTAGATTGTCTATTAAGCTAACAGGTAATGGAGGCCAATCCAGGTGAAGGATCTCTTGAGCTATTAAGAGAAGAAACTTGATATTGTAACCAAGCTGACAGAAATTTTAAAGAATGAAAGAGTTTACTGGTATACTTGATGTCTACAGACAGCTGCATTAGTTAATAAGAACTGTATATCATCCAGGGTTCAGCAGTCATCTGAACCCTGCATTGAGTTCCGACGAAGAGTCATATTAGACTCGAAATGTTGGCAATGTTTTTCTCTCGCTACAGATTCTGCCAGACCTGCTAAGTTTTTCCAGCATTTTCTGTTTTTAGTTCTGCAGCGATCCCATGCCTGTAGACATTGGCTAAAGGTAGCACTGAACTAGGCTGGTGATGACCAAAATTCAATAACATCCACTCGAGCAGTTCCGAAGTTTGCGAGTACATAGGCCTGAACTTTCCTCTCAATGGTTGGTGCAATGACAATGTAGAGCCATCTAATACCACCATTTCCCCTGACAAAGTTCACATGTGACTGATGTATGCCATTTTTATTCAAAAGTGTCCTCCTCATGTACACACTTCCAAATTATGTGCTCTGAAACTCCACTTGACTCATGATTATTAGCCCCTCCAGGCCTGAACAGGTGTAAATTTAACATCTTAGGGTGGATGCAGTGCAGAAGGAGGCCATTCCACACATTGAGCCTGTGTTGCCCCTCTGCAAGAGCAGTTTAGCTGGTCCCACTCTCCGTACCTTTTCCCTTTTGCCCTTCAGTTTTATTTTCCTACAGTTGCTTGCACAATTGTCTTTCTTAAAGCTGTGATTGAATTTGCCTCGACAACCCTTTCATGCAGTGCCTCCCAGATTCTAACCACTCGTTGTGTACAAAGTTTTTTTCCTGATGTCACCTTTGGTTCTTTTGCAAATCACTTTAAATCTGTCTCCTCTGAGTCTCTATCTACTCTGTCCAGACCCCCTCATGATATTAAATCTCCACTTAAGCTGTTCTTCCACTAAGATTAACAACCACAGCTTCTCCAATCTATCCATGTAAATAAAATCTCTCATTCTTGGAAGCATTCTCAAATCTTTTCTGCACCCTCTCTAAAGCCTTCACATCTTTCCTAAAGTGTGGTGCCCAGAATTGGACACAATACTCTAGTTGAGGCAGAACCTGTATTTTATAAAGGTTCATCATAACTGCTTTGCTTCTGTACTCTATGCCTCTTTTATAAAGCCCAGGTTCCCAACTGCCTTTATAACCACTTTCTCAACCTGCTCTTTCACCTTAAAATGTTTGTACACATATCCTCAGGACTTTCTGTCCCTGCATCATGTTTAGAATTCTACTCTTTCGTTCATGTTGCATTTCCTTAATCTCTTTACCAAAATGTATCGTTTTGCAATTCTCTGCATTAAATTTCATCTGTCACATGACTGCCCATTCCACCAACCTGTCTGTACCCTCTGAAGTCTATCACTATTTTCCTCATAGTTCACAGTACTTCCAAATTTTGTATCATCGATAAATTTTGAAATTGTGCCCTCTATACCCAAGACTAAGTCACTAATATGTATCAAAAAAAGCAGTGATTCTTACTCCAACACCTGGGGAATCCCACTCTACACCTTCTTCCAGTCTGAAAATTAACCATTCGCTACTACTCTTTCCTGTCACAAAGCCAATGTTGTATCCATGCTGTCACTGCCCATTACATTCCACGGGTTTCAATTTGATGGCAAGTCTACTATGTAGCACTTTATCAAATGCTTTTGGAAGCCTGTATACGCCACGTCAACTGCATTACCCTCAAAACCATCTCTGTTCCCCTATCAAAAAGCTCAGTCAAATTATTTAACCATGACCTTCCTTTAATAAATCCATGCTGGCTTTCACTAATTAATCCACACTTGTCCAAGTGACTGTTAATCATGTCCTGGAGAATCATTTCTAAAAACTTTCTCACCATTAGCGGATTTTAAACTGACTGTAGTTGCTGAGTTTATCCTTAGACCCTTTTTGAATAAGGGTGTAATATTGGCAATAATCTAGTCAATGGCATCACCTACTTAATTAAAGCGGATTGGAAAATTGTAGCTAGTGCCTCTGCAATTCCCACCCTTACTTCCCTCAGCAGCCCAGATACATTGCAGATAACTTATCAACATTAAGTGCAGGCAGCCTTTCTGGTACATCCTCATTATCAATTTTTAGCCCATCCAGTATCTCTTAACTATCTGGTCTTTCATGTATGACTTGGGAAGCATCTTCTCCCTTTGTAAATACAAATGTAAGTAATCACTTAGTACCCCAGCCATGACCACTGCCTGCAGGTGCAGGTTTCCATTTTGGTCGCTCATTGGCTCCACGCTTCCTCTTTTACCTTTTTACTATTTATATGCCTCCGGCTTTTGTAATCCTTTTTTTGTTAGCAGCCAGCCTCTTCTCATAACCTGTCTTTGAATCCCTTATTTCCTTCTTAATTTTTAATTTTGATTACGAATAGTCACTTGGTAGTATAGAACTTGAGTATTGCTGAAAAAAGGAACACGTTGTCGAAAACTTTCATCTTGCTCTCATCAGGACAGAATCACAAGAATACCAAATCTCAAAGGGAACAAAAATTTATACTGTACAAGAAGAGGGTGCTCATTGGTTGGCAAGTGGACTCTGATTGGTAGAGATATTGTCATGGAGAATGCATCAGGGAAAAGTTAACTGCCAAGCTTTTGTTTAAATGCAAACCAAGCAAGTGAGTTCTGGTCAAGACATTGCCATGGGGAAAGAACCAGGGAATTGCTGTCCCCCAAGCTTTTGTTTAGCTTTGAAAGGCACGATACATGGACATGTTCTTTCTATTTACAATAGGGCCCTGCGTGTGAACTTATGTAGCTTCTGGCACACGTAAATGAGCCACACTGCAAACCCAACTGATGATCTTAAATTGGTTGTTGGTGTAATTCTTAGCACAGTTAGTATTATTTAGGAAATGTTGCCCAATCGCAGAATCACATCTAATGTTGGACATTATCTTCTGAGTTTTGCAAGCACAGGCTGGTTTTATACAGTCAGTACTTTGCTTGTTACAAACAGCCAAAGTGACATACTGTTTGATGCAATCCACTAGCCACTAGGATATACATACCTGTCATCACACCAGAACTGAAATGCATATACCATATTACTCATTTGTGTGGTAGGCAGAACATCTTTTTGGCTTGATGGTAGCATCCTGTTAGTGGAAAATACCAACCGTGTTGCTATTGCATAGTAGCAGCGTGAAGCGGCTAGCTTCACCTGTTGCTTAGGTTTTTTTCTGAGGCACTTTTTCAGGATCGAAAGGGCGGCCTTAAGCCCTTTCATGAGTTTGTGCGATACACAGCAAGCAATTATCTGATTGGGGTAGCCATTATCCCACAGGATAACTTTTGGTGTGCCCTATTTTGGCATCAAATTTGCATGGTAAACAAATGGCTCGGGCCCTATTTATGAGGCCGCTAATAAGACCAATTTACTAATGAGAGCCCATTTGCCAACCAATTAGCACTGTCTTCTAATGGAGCATAAATTATTGCTCCCTTTGAGATTTAGTATTCTTGCGATTCTGTCTTGATGAGTGCAAGATGAAAAGCTTTGATAGCTTGTCTTTTTTTTTCAGCAATACTCATTTTAGTTACCCTACCTTTCCCTGTCATGGGAATGTAGCTCAATTGTAACTGAACCATTTCCTCTTTAAAGGCAGCCCATTTTTCAAATGCAGTTTTGCCTTCCAATCTTTGATTCCAATTTACCAAGGGCAGATCTTTCCTCAACCCACTGAGAGTGGCCCTTGCCCAATTAATTATTATTACTCTAGATTTCTCCTTGATCTTTTCCACAACTAATTTAAACCTTATGATGCAATTATCACTGGTCGCTAAATGTTCCCGTACTGATACTTGGTCCCCAAATCTAGCAATGCCTCCTTCTTCTGCTGGGCTGGAAACATTCTGGTCAAGCAATTTCTCCTGAACACAATTCAGAATCTCTTCCCCTCTCTACCCTTTACACTATTACTAACCCAGCTTCTATAAATAAAGCTGAGGATCCATCTTACATTATGGGTCGATTAAATTAAAGGTTTCCTATAGACATAGCCTTGTGCTCTGCAATCTCTATGCAATTTTCTTTTCTCTTGGTGCCTGTTATGATCCCAGTTGATGTTAATGCTGGATAAGTCAGATCCCAGAGTGAAACCTGGCTTAGTAGATCCTAACTTTCTTTTTTAGAAACCATAGAGGTCAGTTATTGGAAACATTCGCAAGAATCTGCCTGTATACTTTTAACACAAAGAATAAAATGCTTATTAAACAAGAAAAAATGAATTATATTACACTAGACAAAAAGGTTGGAAAGATTTCAATACAGGTAACAGAAAATGATTCAAATTCACACTATTCCTTTTATTCCAACAACCCTTACAGGCACAAAATCCAGTGAACATTTATCATTGCCTCAACACCAAGGTTTCTTGTTTTGGTTAGCTCAGTTTCAAACAATTTTCTTACGGCGGACTGCTGAGTATTCACTAGATGCTTTTCTTCACCTGGTATCTCTCCCTGAGACACCCAAAACCTGCAATCTAAACTCACTGTTACTTCATCTTCAGAGCAAATACATGAGTTCCCTAAAATCAGTTCCCCAGCAGGCTTGCAGGATTCCTTAATAGAGATTACCTTCTGCCTGCACTCCCTGGTCTATGCACACTAACTGACTGCCCTTCTATGTTTCCATGTCTCTCTGTGTGTCTCTGGACCCTTGTCACTAGGCAACAGCATGGTTTTTTTCTACTTTGTTTTTTTTTTAACTTCACTAAGCTACTAACCCCTTGGTAACCCATCTCTTCATTTCAAGAGTTGTAAAACCTCATTAAAAATGTATACAAACAGGGCCCCAGACTTTCTGGCACCCAGCTCACAAAGACCTTCAAATGAAACTAAAACCAGGCTTCACCTTTCTTAACACTCAAATGCAAAATATAAATGAAACTTAAAGCTGAAAGATTGTTCCTAACAGTGCCATTCACCGACTTGAGGAAACCGCTGCTCCTCTCCCTGCCTGGCCATTCCGCTTACAACCTAGTTTGCTGACCGCTCTGTTCCCAGGCCTCGCCCTACCTCATGACCCTGCTCCGGCCGTCGACCTCTCCAACAGCTCAGCTTGCAGCACCACCCACTCCCTCTCTCACTGCTCAGCTCCTAGTCTCACCCTCTATGACCACTCTACTCTTGGCCTAATTTATTCCTGAATGTTTAGGTGCAGCAGGACCCAAAATCATTAATTATGGTGTTTTATGATGATTTTTTAGATACTGCTTACTGATACTGCACTGCATTTTGTTGTTTTTTTATGGTATTTAAATCTGTTAAATTTAAAGGGAAAATCTTCTGCCATCGTATTTTGTTCAACGTGCTGTTAAATATGCATAAACGATGATTTGATGCCTTCAAACTTTGACTCTGCTACCATCAGTAAGTTAAAGAGTTTGCGTTACTCTGCAGTTTCCTTGGACCCTAGTTGTTTACACTGGTTTCCATTTCTTTTATGATGGTTTTAATATTCCACCATTTTCTAAAGAGATTCTCAGGGCATTTTGCTAAGTTTCTATTGGCAAGGTCAGTATGGAGGCCAGGGTAAATTGCAATGTAATTGTGACACCAGTCTTTCCAGCCTCAACATCTAAGGAAATACGAAATAGAGCTGCTTGGCAATTGGGGAGCATTGGAAAAGGGACTCACAATGTTGATCCTTCCTCTTCTTTATTTATTCATTCATAGGATGTGAGTGTCACTGGCTAGGCCACTGTTTATTGTCCATCCCTAATTGCCCTTGAGAAGGTGGTGGTGATCTGCTGTCTTGAACCGCTGCAGTCCATGTGGTATAGGTACACCCACAGTGCTGTTAGGGAGGGAGTTCCAGGTTTTTGAAGCAGCGACAGTGAAAGAAACCCTATCCCCCCATTTATTCACCTTCCACTGCCACCCACAATCAGGCAGCTGCAGCTCTCAATTCCAGCTTCTAAAGGGAGCAAGTCTGCTGAAAGTTTCAAATGGAGGTTTTAGATTGTGACCCCTGGGGTGGAATTTTACGGCCCCTCTGCGACGGGCGCGAGCTTGTAAAATGTGGTGAGCCGTTCAAAAGTCCATCGACTTCAGCGGGACTGGAAAATCCTGCCGGCGGGAGGGGCTGTAAAATTCCACCCGTTGTCTCTGACCCTATGAAGTTTCAGAATGCAGTCCTTTATATTACAGACTGCCCTTAACTACAGTAGCTTGTTGTTATTTTCTTGAAATGTTAAAACCGCCTTAAAGAATACAGAAAGCAGTGATGAGGGATCTGTGTAAGAACAAATAAATTAGGCGTTGATTATACATCAAATTCAAGTTTCTTTCTCAACTCAAGTGAATGGAAAGGGAACATGGAGAATGGTGTATAAATGTGGTCAATTGCCAAATGCGGACACGACTGTGACTTGTTACGTTGTCTGTTAAACTCAAACGATGTTTGCATTAAATTTTGGTTGCATATTCCTTGGACTTAAAGTTCTGCACTACATGTTTTTCAATGCACTAAATAACAAAGGAAGCCATCCTTCCAAAGACATTTCTGTGTCTCACGCCTCAGTGACTTTCTTTTGTCACTGCCAGTTGGTCAGATGGTTTAATTTTTAACTCCACATGACTACCACTGGTGAATAACTGATACGTGTAATTTGATGGAACATTTCAAGCAGAAGTATTTTCATTAGCCATCATCATGGGAAATGGGATAATACAACTGGGAATTGTTCCATGAACGCAGTCTATCCTTCACTGTAGAGTTGCAGTTTATTTATTATTAAAATGTCACATTGAAAAGGTGACTCCTGTCTGTCAGATTCAAAACCTGCAAATTCATTGTTAAATTTGATTTGCTTGTGCAATTTGAAAGTCACGTTGATATTTTTACATTCTGTATTCAGTGGGTGAATGTGAAATTTTGACACTTGCCTCTACCTTTTTTCAAACATAATTATTAAAATAAAAAGCCAATATATTGAAAGTAATAAGCTTTTGTAATAGAAGAAACGTGCTCATGTAACAACCATTATATTACAAACTGGTCAGCTAGTATCCTTTTGAATAAATTGCCTTTGAAGCTGGTGAGATTTTGCAGGTTTGGTATCTAACCCCATTGTCCAGACTAAGAACCAAGCTTTAGGTTTACAAGAACAAAAATACCTGGGAAAACTCAGCAGGTCTGGCAGCATCTGCGGAGAGGAGCACAGTTGACGTTTCGAGTCCGCATGACTCTTCAACAGAACTAAGGAAAAATAGAAAAGGGATGAAATATAAGCTGGTTTAAGGGAGGGGGGTTGGGACAAGAGTGCTGGATAGAGGGCCAGTGATAGGTGGAGATAACCAAAAGATGTCACAGACAAAAGGACAAAGAGATGTTGAAGGTGGTGATATTATCTAAAGGAATGTGCTAATTAAGGGTAGAAAGCAGGACAAGCAAGGTACAGATAGCCCTAGTGGGGGTGGGGTGGGGTGAAGGAATCGAAAAAGGCTAAAAGGTAGAGATAAAACAATGGATGGAAATACATTTAAAAATAATGGAAATAGGTGGGAAAAGAAAAATCTATATAAATTATTGGAAAAAACAAAAAGGAGGGGGAAAAATCAGAAAGTGGGTGGGGATGGAGGAGAGAGTTCATGATCTAAAATTGTTGAACTCAATATTCATTCCAAAAGGCTGTAAAGTGCCTAGTCGGAAGATGAGGTGCTGTTCCTCCAGTTTGCCTTGAGCTTCACTGGAACAATGCAGCAAGCCAAGGACAGACATGTGGGCATGAGAGCAGAGTGGAGTGTTGAAATGGCAAGTGACAGGGAGGTCTGAGTAATGCTTGCGGACAGAACGAAGGTGTTCTGCAAAGCGGTCACCCAGTCTGCGTTTAGTCTCTCCAATGTAGAGGAAACCGCAGAACACCTTCGTTCTGTCCGCAAGCATTATCCAGACCTCCCTGTCGCTTGCCATTTCAACACTCCACCCTGCTTTCATGCCCACATGTCCATCCTTGGCTTGCTGCATTGTTCCAGTGAAGCTCAACGCAAATTGGAGGAACAGCACCTCATCTTCCGACTAGGCACCTTACAGCCTTTCGGACTGAATATTGAGTTCAACAGTTTTAGATCATGAACTCTCTCCTCCATCCCTACCCCCTTTCTGTTTTTTCTCCCTCCTTTTTGTTTTTTCCAATAATTTATATAGATTTTTCTTTTCCCACCTATTTCCATTATTTTTAAATGTATTTCCATCCATTGTTTTATCTCTACCTTTTAGCCTTTTTCGATTCCTTCACACCACCCCACCCCCACCAGGGCTATCTGTACCTCGCTTTCTACCCTTAATTAGCACATTCCTTAGATAATATCACCACCTTTAACACCTCTTTGTTCCTTTGTCTGTGACATCTTTTGGTTATCTCCACCTATCACTGGTCCTCTATCCAGGTCTCTTGTCCCAACCCCCCCCCCCCTTAAACCAGCTTATATTTCACCCCTTTTCTATTTTTCCTTAGTTCTGTTGAAGAGTCATGCGGACTCGAAACGTCAACTGTGCTCCCTTCCACAGATGCTGCCAGACCTGCTGAGTTTTTCCAGGTGTTTTTTGTTTTCGATTTCCAGCATCCGCAGTTTTTTGCTTTTATTTTAGGTTTACAAGGTCTACTCTCATCTATCGCAGTGAGACCTGTGCTCTCAAGAAGCAGGTTCATGGAATCTTGCAACACAGGAAGAAACCATTCAGCCCACTGCATTTGTGTCGGCTCTTTGAAAGAGGTATTCAATTAAGTCCCACATCCTGTTCTTCCCCATAGCCCTGAAAGTTTTTCTTTTACAAGTATTTATCCAACTCCCTTCTGAAAGTCACTATTGACTATGCTTCCACAAGGCAACATGTTCCACAACTTGCTGCATTAAAAAAATTCTCCTAATCTCTAGTCTGTTGCTTTTGTCGATTTATTTTAAGTCTGTGTCCTCTGATTACCAACCCTCCTAAGAGAAGAAACAGTTTCTTCTTATTTACTCTTATCAAAACCCCTCACAATTTTCAGCTGGTATTAAATCTCCCCTTAATCTTCTCTGCTTGAAGGCGAACAATTCTAGCATCCTTAGTCTCTCCATTTCAGGTTTAACCGCTCTGAGGTAGACTGGGAATTTTCTTCTTTCAATGCTGCAGAAGAATAAAAGAAAAAAGCTATTGAAGGAGTGAACAATGGATACAGCAATGGTGCACCTAGCAGCGAGAGGATCAGTCAGCAACACCATCAGGGAGGGATTGAGATATCTGTAAAACATCCTGCTCATGAGTTAATGTACTTGAAGGCCCCGTTATTCATATGAGATGTTAAACCAAAGTCTCCCCTGCCCTTTCGGGTGGACATAAAAGATCCCATGGGACTATTTTGAAGAAGAAAAGAGCAGGCCTCCCCGATATCCCGGCCTCAATATTTAAACCTCAACAACTTCTCTTTAAAAAGAAACTGACCTTCCGGTCATTATTATATTGCAGTTTGTGGGACCCTCCTGTGCACAAATTGGCTGCGTTTCCCAACATCACAACAGTGACGACACTCCAGGGTTTCATTGGCTGTAAAACACTTTGGGATGTGCTAAGGTTATGACAGGTGCTATATAAATGTAAGTCTTTCTTTGTTGAATGAAAAATGGAATAACATCCTTGTCCACTGCTTTACGTTCAGCTGTTATCACGAATTAGCTATTCTAGAAAGGACTTCTTCCAGAATGATTCTTTGATCATTGCAGCTGTGGTCTACTGCTCACTGTCATCAGTTGAGCGGGAATCGGGGCCCTCTATCCAAACTGGAACGCTGTAATTCCTTGGCAACATGGGACAGGGTTGTAATTCTGTCTTGTATCAATAGATAGGAAATCTTACTTTTCCTTTTTAAAAAAAGTGTCTTGTTCAAAGCAGTGACAAAGCACAGTCCCATAGTTCTGTTTTTGCAATAGGATATGTCACACAGTGCCACTGATTTTCAAGTACAACATTTATTATCCTGTCACTTACATCATGTCTAGCTCAAAAGAATACACAATGTCCTGGCTGAATAACATCCAAAACATTATACAGAAATAAGAACCAGGGGAAAAAAAACACAAATGCAGGAAATCTTGGGAGAACGAAAAATGCTGGCAATGTACAATAGACCTGCCAGTGTCTGAAGAGACAGGTTAGTTTGTCGGGTAGTTCCTAAATGGATCCAGAGACTTGGCACAAAACTGAGGCAGGCTCTTCAGTGCAGGACTGAGGGAGTACTGCACTGTCTGAGGTGCTGTCTTTCAGCCAAGGTCTTTAAACCAAAGACCTGTCTGCCTGTCTTTTCAGGTGGACACAAAAGATCCCATATTTCGAAGATGAACCGGAGATTTCTTCCTTATTCCCTGGCTGTTGTTTATCCCTAAACCAACATCACAAAAAAAGTGTTCTGCCCATTATCATATTCTGGTTGTGGGACCTTGCTGTATGAAATTGTCCGCCACAATTTCTACATTGTAACCGTGATTCCTTCAAAAGTACTTTATTGGCTGCAAACTGGTATGGACACCCTGAAGTTTGTGGAAGGTGCTATATAATGCAAGTCTTTTTTTCCTATTTGACATTTTCTGTTTTATAGAAAGTCATTTGTTTCACAAAAATAATGTGAACTCTTTATATCTGTAACAAATAATAAATATCTAACAATAACCTTAACCACATTGGCCTGCTCATAATCATAAACATGTTGAGATGCTCATAAAGCAGTTGAGCTACACGGTTGTGGTTAGTACCTCTTTGTGTCCCCCTAGATTAAATAACAGCTTTGGGACTGCTTGCTGCCTATATTTGTGGTGTATATGTAACTAGAAGTAAAGGCAATGAGTGTTGCAAATGCTTTATACCTTTTTGTGTCTTGGTGTATTTTGGAGTTTTTCATTTTTGGTGAGAGGTGACACAGATACAGGTTGATGGGAGCTCCAGATTAAAGGATCTTATAGAAGGAGGAAAACCAAGGCTTGAATTTTACCTTGGCAGGCACGCACAATTGGCGGGCCTGAGAGCAGTTGGAAAACCTGACTGCGATTGGCCCCCGACAACGATTTCATGCTGGCTGGCCAATTAACGGCTCAGTGCTGCCAGGGTGGGGGTGGGGAGAGGGCGGGAAGTGACGTTTCCGTGGGCGCAGGTGAATGCTGCGAGAGAGCTCCCTGAAAGCAGACAGCTGCCTCAGGGAGCTGCAGGCCTGAAAATGCTCAAATAAAGGTTTAAAAAGCTGCAAAAAAATGTCCATGCATCACAATCGATCACCTGAAAATATAGCTGATGAAATTGCTGTCCGCAGATTTTTATTTTTACATTATTTCATAACAGAAATTTCATCCCGCCCTTGGATGAGGTTTGATGAAAAATGTAAAGCCCACTTGGCCGATTCACCCATCCACCAACCTTAAGGTTGGACGGGCCATGAAAAGTCAAGAGACAATTGCTCTGTTAATGGGCTTAATTGCCCTCTTAATTGTCAGCAGGCCCGCTCCCAACTTTTGCACGCGCCCGCCGAGTGAAAGATCGCGATGACATCAGGATGCTTGCCCGACGTCTTCTCGTGCGATTTTGCGTCCAATTGGGTCAGGCGCATGCCCGCCTGCCCGCAGGATGCAAAATTCTGCCCCAAGTTGCAAGATGGTGCAAAGCAGAATAAAGCAGCGAGTGCCTGGATGTTTTAGCGCCTGATTCGGGATGTATTTGAGCAGTGACTGCTGAAAACAGTAATAATGTGTTCAGTGTTTAGTGGCTTATGAAATGGTGCTCTAGATGGACGTCTGCATCTTAAGACTTTACAGGCTATACAGGCAGTTGAAATTTTGAGTAGCTTGTTAATGTGGCTCAAGCTGATTATGCTCCATATGTATGGCAACAGCAGGAAACCTCTAAGCAAAGATAATGGTTATCAGCTCATAAATTATACAGTTCATGAATACTTGATTACAGTTACTATTCAGTACGCCTCTGGTAGAAGCTGTGCTTCCATGAGAGAGGAGAGAAGGGGGCAGTGGGTGGGATGGGGGTGGGGTAGGGTATGCAGTGCAGGCTAAGAATCGGCACATTGCGAAGCAGGACTAGGGGCAGCTCTGGCAGTGGAGGGTAAGGATGATGGATGAGATTGAATTGAGGTGACACGAAGACAGAGTGAGAACAAAAGGCGAACACAGAGAGGTGAGTGCTCAACTGATACATTATGAATGGTGATGGATGTTGATACATGCAGCCTAGCACATTTGTGTGGAACTTGTGGCTGTGTCAGGGTTACAGAGGACACCAACTTACAATCAATTAAATGAGACATATGAATCTCAGGTCGCCTCACATGGCTCAATATTTATCGTTTTATCTTCCCTTTTGTTGTAAGTCTGCAGCCAAGCACAGGCTGTGGACCACTTAATGTCCACCAAGAAGGTCACACCTGTGTTTCCCAGTAACCCGAACTCATTTGCCTCAGTGCAGGTTGTATTGTGAGGTCACAATGGGCCCCCTAGAAGGAGATCCAAGTGCTCATGGCCACCAAGTGCAGCAATAAAACTCAGTGTTGCTCTGTTTAATGTTCTCACTCGAAACATGTCCATTTCCATGTCAGAGAACACACCCCCTGACTGTAACACTGGGATGGAGGGAGAACAAAGTACAAAAGAGATGTGCGCACTATGTTATCACTTACACTTGGTCCATGTGATCGCATGAACTGTTGCCTGAGGGGGTCAGAGAGGAGTTTATAATTAGAATATTATTTCCTTTAATGGCCCTGTTTTTTTTCTCTCTCTGCCTTTCCCAGGAGATTGCATGGCTGTTGTCAGCGAAGGGTAGGGAGAAGTGTTTTGCCCTGATGGTCCGACCATCGAGGTGTGGGA
This sequence comes from Cetorhinus maximus, assembly GCF_964194155.1. Taxonomy (NCBI): domain Eukaryota; kingdom Metazoa; phylum Chordata; class Chondrichthyes; order Lamniformes; family Cetorhinidae; genus Cetorhinus; species Cetorhinus maximus. The sequence continues at coordinate 51,610,018 of NC_135899.1, forward strand.
AAAGCTTGAAGGAGGAGCTGCTTTTTTTTCACTGCCTGTCCATTTTGTATGTTTGTATGTACATCAAACCTGTCACTTTTTTAAACCGTCCTGAAAATATGATGCACAACGGGGGAAACAACACAGGCATCAGGGAAGAAAAGAATAAACAGATTAATAATAACATTTAAAAAATTAGCAGAGCCAAATCCCAGTTGCTTGCTTCTGACTATTGGCTGTAACGGTGAGACTGTCTCATATTGGCCAGCTGCACAACACAATGGAATACATTGTCTGACTGGTATTATTGTAGGAACCTATTTCAAGTTAATGCCTGAGCTTTTACTTTAAGAAAAAGCCTGTACAGGTGAACTTAATACCAGCAAGTGAAATGTTCCTGCAGATGCAGATAGTAATGTGTGCTCTAATATATATATATCAATGTAGATTACATTGTGCAGTTCAAGTGTGATGGTACTCAGAGCTCTGGGATCTACCAGTATGCCTGCAGCCAGTGAAAAGGGAAGTTTAAAAAAGTTCTCCGGAACTTATTAAACTTTCCTTTTCACTGTTGACACGGTACCTTCCACATCTCCATCAACATTAAAAACTCAACGTCCAGATGGAAAAGCACATGCGATGATGTGGAACTGACAATATTACTCAGGTGTGGCAGCCCCATGGTACTGTACACCAGTACTAGTGATAGACTAGTCACTACAACAACGTTGCCATGAATTGGTAGATTGGATCACTGCTCTTCTGTTGCTGTTGGTGTTTAATTGTGAAATGTGGAGCTGAGCCCTAACTCTTATCAGGTAGGGTGTTCTCATGCAATGTACGTTTCACATGGTTGAAGATGATTTATTGGGGCAGGCATCTACTTGTGACTTCTGGAGGACCCCAGGCAATTGCATTTATTGTTCCTCGGGGGTTTTCTGTTTGATTTACAGTACCTTTCTAATGGTTTCTTTTATTTTCAGCCATACACAGTCACATTCTTCCTGGGAATGCACCGGGAGTTAGGCTGGAGTTAATGCACATTCCAACTTTGGACCTTGCTCTGGGTTTATCCTCCTGTTTAAGCTAATAAATGATTCAAGCTACTCTCAACATCCCTGATGTGAAAGTGAATTGATTAAATCTTAAGTTGACCCACTGAAATGTTGTCTTTAGAGTTTTGTTTCGAAAAATTATACTTTATAAAAATTTGTAAAATTATATTCTATAACAGTTCAAATTGGACATTACTGAAAGTGCAAACCAGTTCAAGTTTTTTTCCATACATCATGTGGCACTCTGAGGTGCCTCAATCCAAATGCAATTACACATGATATTTACAATATATATTCCATGTCAACGATACCACCCAATGAGTTTTACAGTTTCCAATCCCTTGATGTTCTATAAGCAGGTGGACCTTCACCAGTGTTCTTTCCCCATTGAGCTTTTGGCTGCCCCAAGCTTTAGTGCATCCCTCAGTACGTGCTCCTGGACCTTGGAATGTGCCGGTCTGCAATAGCCAGTCACGGACAACTGTTTGCACTGGAAGACCAACAGGTTTTGGGCAGACCAAAGAGTGTCTTACACCAAGTTGATTATTCTCCAGCAGCAGCTGATATTTGTCTTGGAGTGCATCCTGGGAACAGTCCGGAGATCTTCGAGTCCTACGTAATGGAGCTGCTCGGAATGAACCTTGACAAAAATCATTGCACCAGTTTCCAAACTTGCTTCGCAAAGACAATTTCCAGTAGGAGGTGGACAGTGGTCTTTCCCATGCAGCAGCTGTCTTGAGGAGAACGTGCAGAGGGGGTGAGACTCTGGCCATGCAGGAAGGATCTGACGGGAGAGCCTTTCTCACCCCCAGCCAAGTTACATTTTGGTGCCTGTTTGAAAGTTCTGGCAATGGAGCATTCTGCAAAAATGACCTTGACAGACTTCTCAGGGAACCATCTGACAGGATCCACCATCTCCTTCTCCCGCAGGGCCTCAAGGACTTGCAGGCCACTGCCTAAGGAACTTGTGGTCAAAGGTTTTTTCTGCATTAACTTTTCCACTAGGGATGGGTGGTACGGCATAGTCTAACTGGCTGGAGTGTTCCATTGCAACACAGGACAGATAGAACCTCAGCATGTAGTGACACTTAATTTTTTGCTTACCAAGAGTCTACCTCCGGCTTGATACAGCCATAAGAGTGATGTTAGGAAGCATTTTCCCCCTTTGTCTGGGGACTTGTCTGTCATGTTCCTGTGGGCACGGTCCATTTTCAATCTCCAGACAAAGCAGAAGATGGCTCGGGTGATTGCCACATCGGAGGAGTGGGGTATGGGCCAAACCTGTGCCACATACAGCAAAACCTGATGACTACATTCTTCTGGTATGCCTCTGGATGTGCCCTACATATCAAGACACCTGTCTAGTCTGCATTCTTGCTCACAGCATCGTTCTTTTGTCACTTGTGTATATTGTCTATTGCATGCACGTATCTAAGTTTTGAATTGCATGATAACATGGACTGATGTACCACAAACACTTGATCATCATGAAGACATTGTGGAGTGATCACCATTAAATGTAATACAGATCATTTGTCCAAACTGCATGTTTAGTACAAGGAATACATGGCGCAATTGTTGAGCTCTGTACTTGCAGTCTATGGCTGTTCCGAGTCTACTTCTCAGATACAGTCTTTGTGCACGAGTCAGTTTGGATGATGAGAAAAGTGCAGCGCTGCTTACGAATCAGCAATGCACTGACTGCTGAAAGGCCCTGAGGTCATTGCTGCTATTTAATATTATATAGCTTATAGATACTTACCAATACTTTCTATTAGCTTAGAGCTCTCAGGGCAATAAACAGGGTCCAAGCAGATAAATGTGCCAAGACTACAGTCTGAAAGCTTTATTTTCATTTAAAAGTGAAACGCAGTTGTTTTCCTGCAGATGCTTTTTAATAAATATTTCCTTCAGAACAAACTGTTTTCTAGATCATTTAGGTATTTTACGCCACTGAATAAACACACGGCAAATGCTTGACTTGTGAGTATAAATTAGTATCTACAGATATTCCCTGCTGAGGCAGAACAGTACGCCTACTTTAAACTGATTGTTTTAAATTATTTTGATTGATATGCCACTCAATCGATCTGTTATTAATAATTTTCCTTCATTATGAGCTTTAATTACTTTGACATTTAATGCACATTGTTATTACCTCTCTGGGTAATTAATTTCTTGCACTCTAGTGCTGCTTTTCCCCTTTGGCAATCGTCGCCCGCGTTCCCTTCACTATTCGAGCACTTGACGGGTCTTTGGGGAGCCACGGTAAGACTTTAATGCAGGATTTTTTTTTTGTCCCAGGCACTGGGAAGTACTCTGTGTTTGGTTTTGCAGGCCTGAATAATCAATACAACAAAAGACTTCTCTCCAAATGAAATACTGACTGTGCCTGGTAACTGCGCATTATGTCATTATCTCTGCTGTGCAATTTCTTTTATTAATTTGCATAGCAGTCCATTTCATATCCAAGGTTAATGGCGATGAATGATTTCCATGGACTTTTCAAAAGGAATTTTCAACACCATTTAATTAAAAGGAGGACAGGTTTTTGCCTTGCCAGGAAGCAATTTTATCGGTGTTTCATTTGAAGTGGGTTTTCCTGTGGTGTGCTTGATCACTTCCCTCTCGACTCAGGCTGTTCTGCGTTTAACTTTTTCACAGCTGCCCTAGGGTTATAATCACAATAAATCTGCTGCTTAATGCTTTTGAACCGATATAGGACCTCGAGGCATTGGAGAGGGTGCGGAGGAGATTTACTGGAATGGCAGCAGGGTTGAGAGACTTGTGTTCCCCTCGGAGCAGAGAAGGCTAAGGGAAGATTTAACAGAGGTGCTCAGAATAATTGAGAGTTTTGATAGAGTAAATCGAGAGAGAGTGAGTCCCCTGGCAGGTGGGTGGATAACCAGAAGCCTTAGATTGGAGGCTAATGGCAAAAGAGCTGATGGGGGAGGGGAGCGCAGCGGGTAGTGAGATGCAGACATAATTCTTTTTTATGTCATGAGTTATTATGACCTGGAGTGCACAGTCTGAAAAGCTGGTGGAAGCAGATTTAATAGTAAATTTACAAAATGACTTAAATATATAAAAAAGGAAGATTTGTCTTTATATAGCATGACTACCAGACGTCTCAAAGAGCTTTACAGCCAATGAAGTACTTTTTGAAGTGTAGTCACTGTTGTAACGAAGGAAACATGGCAGCCAGCATGCACTCAGCAAATTCCCACAGACAGTAATCTGATAATGACCAGATAACCTGTTTTTTTTGTGTGATGTTGATTGAGAGATAAATATTGGCCAGGACACGGGACATAACTCTCCTGGTCTTCTTCGAAATAGTGACATGGGATCTTTTACAGCCATCCGAAGCGATAGATGGGGACTCGGTTTAACATCCGAAAATTGGCACCTCCGACAGTACAGTGCTCCCTCAGTATTGCACAGGAGTGTCAAAACCTTGATATATTGGAGTGAGCCAGGGAGTAGGATCAATTGGATAGGGCTGTTAAAGAGCTATAGCACTGGCATGATGGCCTGAATGGCCTCCTTCTGTGCTGTTAGATTCCATGATTCTAAGTTTCTATATATTTCACTGAGACTTCACTAATAGCAGCAACCTTGAAGTTGTTAACCTTAGTACTACTTACCCATATTAAATATATTACATGTGTATAAATAGTGGCAAAATGCATTGAAAACCCCAATGCTGGGCTTTATAAATGGGGAAAATCAAGATGAAAGTGTGTTTGAAATTTACAATGTTAATTGCCAGTCATGTAATGTTAGGTTACAGTTGTAGCACTTGCACTCTGTTTCGACAGTGAGTATTCAGCCCAAGTGCAGAGATACAGGGTTTGGGATTACGCTGTTCCATAAAGGCACTTTGTCAATCTTTTCTTTTGGGTAAATCTAACAATAAACAGCAACTCAGATTTATATAGCACCTGTAACAAATTAAAACATCCCAAGGTGTGTCACAGGAGTGTTACCAGACAAAATTTGACATCAAGTCTCACAAAGAGATATTAGCTTGGCAGACCAAAAGATGGCCAAGAGGTTGGTTTTGTGGAGTGCCTGAAAGAAGGAGTGAGAGGTAGAGAATCAGAGAGTTTTTGGGAGGGAATTTCAGAGTTTAGGGGCCTAGATAGCTGAAGGCATGGCTGAGGGGTTTGAACACAAGGATGAGAATTTTTAAATCATGGGATTGATGGACCAGTGTAGGTCAGTGAGCAGAGGGGTGATGGGTGAACTGGACTTGGTGCGATTCAGGATATAAACAGCAGAGTTTTGGATGAGCCCATATTTATGGAACATTGAGATGGGGATGCTGGCCAGGATAGCATTGGAGTAGACAAGTCTGGAGATAACCAAGGCGTGGGTGAGGCTTTTCCAGCAGCGGATCGGCAGGGGTAGAAAAGGGCGATGTTAGGGAGGTGATTATAGGTTGTCTTGGTATTGGAGGGGATATAGGGTCTTGAAGCTCAGCTCAGGGCTGATTCAAGCTTAGATAGTGACCACAGCAAGTGTTTAGACATTTGCTAGAGAAGGAGGTTAGTGGGTTTTTCTCAATATGTAATTATAGGAAAATTTCTGATCATCTGATACTGGATTTCAGACTGACAATCGTATGCAGTGGAATGGTCGAGGGAGATGGTGGTGAGGCAGAGCTGGGTGTCATCAGCATGCATGTGGAGTCTGTTGTATTGTCCGATGATATCACCATGGGATGCGTCATGTAAAATAACTCTTATTCTGACCTCTCTGAATGGGACCTATAGGCTATAAATTCCATTTACATCCATGAGCCTGGCTGATACTTTTACTGCTGCCATCTCTTAGTACATTTGCTAATTTCTTCTAACTCATAGAAAAATATCCTCACAGTTCCTAACCTTTGCTGCCTATGAATTGTCCCCCAAAAATCTGTTGTCAGTACACTGAGAATGCAACAGTCCTACATTCAACTGACTAGGCAATTGGGATCCCAAGAGACAACGCACAGTTGCCACCCCCCAGACACAGCAGAAAGTCAGAGTCCAGAAGGTCATTAAACCACCTGTCTTGGACTTGTTTGTTGCTCTTTGGAGAATAGAAGGAGGTTTGTGAAGGTTCGGTTAGCTCAGTTGGCTAGATGGCTAGAGTGTGATGCAGAATGAGACCAATGGCATGTATTCAATCCCTGTAGTTCATGGAGGTCTGCCTCGTTGCCTTGTCCCATGCTTGATGTGGAGTGGTACCCCTCAAGCTATATAACCAATTGTCTCTCTTAATGGAGAGAGATACCAAAGGTCCTTTGTGGACTATGGCTAATCACCTTTGTTGAAAGGATTAGCAGACTGGTTATCAACCTATTGAACCACATCATAAATGCTCCTTCAGTGGCCAATGAGTCCTGGAGTGGGATGTTAACTGGGCTAGAGGCAGGGATGCTATCTCCTGAGCCATGACTTCCCCAGTCCTGGATAACCGTGGCAGTATTACTCTATGGACTGAACGTACTTCTCCCCTTTCCGGTCCACCCTGACTTGCTGTCTCCACCAGCTCGGCTCCCCATCTCCCTACTTCCGCCAGCTCTTCTGTTCCTCTACTTATTCCACTTTTCCTTTTTGTTCTTAACCCGATCTATCATTCTTCTCCTCTTCCTCTATCCACCTTCCTCACTGCTCTTGTTTGCTACTCTTCATTAGCTCCACTCCCTCCTACTTCTCCATCACCTGAATCCAAATATCTTCCTTTTCTTGATGTGAATATTGACCTGGTACCCGCCTCTCCATATACAACCATGGAAGATGAACCAACGGTTTTCCATTACCTTTTTCCCCCAAAAATATGCTATATTCATAAAATTTATAAAGGTACATTACATGACAGTTCAAAGTTGACTTTGCATAAAGTGCAAATGAGATCAGCTTTTTTCAATACATTACGTGGCACTCTGAGTTGCCTCAATACACTTACAATTACAGTTTATATTTACAATACTCATTCCATGTCAATCATACAGCCCAAGGGATTTTACACGGTTCCAACTACTCCATGTACTATGGCTGGAAGGCCTTAGATAAGGCCTCATTTTCCTCATTTTGCCTTTCCGGCATCTGCCCCAAGCTTTAATGCGTCCCTTAGCAAGGGACGCTAGGTTGTTGACAGATTTTTGCGCTGAAAGACCAGCAGGTTTCAGGCAGACCAAAGAGCCTCTTTTCACCGAATTGATGGCCCTCCCATAGCAGTTGACGTTTATTTATGTGTCTCCCTGGGAACAACCCGTACAGCACAGAGTTCTGTAGTATAACAGGATAGTTGTAAAGAGAGAGGAAGTACTCGAAAGGTTGAAATCCTTGAAGGTTGATAAGTCACCAGGGCCAGATGGATTGTTTCCGAGGCTGCTGAAGGAAGTCAGGGAGGAGATAGCAGATGCTCTGAGGATGATTTTCCAATCTTCACTAGATACAGGGGAGGTACCGGAGGACTGGAGAAATGCAAATGTAGTTCCATTGTTTAAAAAGGGATCAAAGGAAATGCCAAACAATTGTAGGCCAGTTAGTCTTACATCAGTGGTGAGCAAATTAGTAGAATCAATCCTGAGAGATAGGATTAACTGTCATGTGGAAAGGCATGGACTAGTCAGGGATGGTTAGCATGGATTTGTTAAAGGAAGGTCTTGACTCACAAATTTGATTGAATTCTTTGAGGAAGTGACAAGAAGGGTTGATGAAGGTAGTGCAGTGGATGTTGTGTACATGGATTTTAGCAAGGCACTTGACAAGGTCCCACATGGCAGATTGGTCAGGAAAGTAAAAGCCCATTGGATTCAGGGTAATGTGGCAAACTGGATAAAAGGTTGGCTTTGTAACAGGAAACAAAGGGTCGATGGATGCCCTTGCGAATGAAAAGTTGTCTCAAGTGGTGTTCCACAGGGCTCGGTGTTGGTACCCTTGCTGCTTGTGTTATATATTAACGATTTGGACCTGAACGTGGGGGGCACGATTGGGAAATTTGCAGATGACACAAAGATTGGCCGAATAGTGGATAGTGTAGAAGATAGCCATAATCTCCAAAACGATATAGATGGGTTGGTGGAGTGGGCGGTAAAGTGGCAGATGGATTTTAACATAGAGAAGTGTGAGGTCATACATTTAGGGAGGTCAAACAGTTACAGGGATTACACAATAAATGGGAATATACTAAGAGGGGTAGTTGAAGTGAGAGATCTTGGCGTACAAGTACACAGGTCCCTGAAGGCAGCAGTTCAAGTAGACAAGGTTGTAAGGAAAGCATATGGAATGCTCTCCTTCATTGGCAGAGGTATAGAATATAAAAGTAAGGATATAATGTTGGAATTGTATAAAACACTGGTGAGGCCACAACTGGAGTATTGTGTGCAGTTCTGGTCACCACATCACAGGAAGGACGTGATAGCTCTGGAGAGAGTGCAGAGGAGGTTGACAAGAATGTAGCCATGGTTAGAAAAGTGTAGCTCTGAGGAGAGATTGGATAGGTTGGGGTTATTTTCCTTAGAACAAAGAAGGCTGAAAGGTGACTTGATTGAGGTGGACAAAATTATGAGGGGAATAAATAGAGTGGACAGGATAAAATTGTTTTCCTTGGTGGAGAATTCTAGAACCAGGGGACATAGATTCAAGATAAGTGGCAGAACGTGTAGGGGGGACATGAGGAAGAACTTTTTTACGCAGAGGGTAGTGGGTGTCTGGAATTCGCTGCCCAAGTTGGTGGTAGAGGCAGAAACTCTAAACTCTTTTAAAAAGTACCTGGATCTGCACCTTAAGTGCTGTAAGCTGCAAGGCTATGGGCTGGGTGGAAGAAGGTGGGATTAGAAAGGGCACCTGGGTGTCCTCGGGCTGGCATGGACAAGATGGGCTGAATGGCCTCCTTCTGTGCTGTAACTTTTCTATGGTTTCTATGGTTACAGAGCTGCTTTGGATGAACCTCGACAAAACCAGTGCATCTCTTTCCAAGCATGCTTTGCAAAGACACATATCAGAGGGAGGTGGACGACAGTCTCTTCCCCACCACAACTGGCTCAAGGAGACTCCAAGTGTGCAGGAAGGATTGATGGGGAGGGCCCTTCTCACCACCAGGCAAGCCAAGTCTTGGTGCTTGTTTGAAAGTTCTGGCAATGAAGCATTTTGCCAAATCACTTAGACAATGTGCTCAGGGAACCATCTGACAGGATTCACCATTCCCTTTTCTCACAGGACCTCGAGGACGTTATGTGTGGACCACCACCTGATGGACTTGTGGTTAAAGGTGTTTTGCTGCACAAACTTTTGCATGAGGGGCAGGTGGTACAGCACAGTCCAGCTGAATGGAGCGTCCCATGGCCAGACCCATCCTTCGTAACAGCAGGGGCAGATAAAACTTCAGCATGTAGCGACACTTAACGTTTGTGTACCGAGAGTCTACACACAGTTTGATGTAAGATTTCACTCCCTGATCTGCCTCTTTCCCTTTATATCTATTTCTACTTACTCATTCACTCACTCAACTCACACACACTCACTCACTCACCCACTCAGTGAACTACCTTAGTTAACTAGGCATCATGATGCAGCTCGCACTTAAAACCAGCATAAGACTAGCAAAGTGCAGCAGAAAGTTATTGCTTTGCGAACATTGTAGCTGGAGGAGTTGGGAAGTAGCAGTGGAGAGATGTAATAATCTGTATCACAGAGAATGCAGCATTGCAAAAACTTAATGCAGGGTCACAACTTTATGATTTTATATGGCAAATTTCTAAGTATAGAGAAAATAATTTTATCCTTTTTCACTTTGATCTCCAATCAGATGCAATACAGTACTGTTATGACGTGACAGATGATGTGTACCAAGCAGACCAAATCCATAAGGGAAACTTGGTCGCGCTACCACAACGGTTTTGCAATTTCTATTTATTACGAGATGTGTGCACTGAATTCAGGATTAACAATTCCACCAAGATGTTTAGAGAGTTTAAAAATTAAATTAAAATATTTATTAACAAAATATAAAAGATTTCAAGCACATACATAAGACTAGAATTACTTACTGCTATAATAACTCCTAAAATTCCTAATTAGCCTGACCCCCAATTACACTCCCTTTAAGGCAACATTCCAGAATAGATTTTAGATTTAAAACAGAACCAGCAAACTAACACAATACCCGCTTGACAGTGGAATTCCAAATGGCTTTTCCCTAACTTCAGTTTCGTTATATAGCAGACCTATGCACAAGTGCTGGAGGCTTCATTAAGGCTGTACCACACACTTCAGTTAGAATTTACATGGCTTTCTCACACATAGCCTTTCATTCTCCTTTACATATGTTTCTCTCTTTTTAATATGTAAATTATATTGTTCCATACATCTTTGGAACTGTATCTTCCTCATAATATAAAAACTTTCATGTTGCCAATATATTGTCAGTAACCTTTGGGAAAAATAAACACATTCCTTAGCGTTGCTTACCTGGCTAATTGTAAACAGACTAAGATCCCTTTGAAATCCAAATCTCTTCATTTATCTAACAATGCAAATTCCCTTTATACCTTACTAGAATGCCAGCATCCATGTTTACTCATTAGCATGTCAAGCACCCAGCTTCTTTTGATGATTTAAAGCTTGCAGTCTACTTGACTCCAAATGTAATTAAATCACACACAGGTCCAACTATACATACCCCCATAAACCTACTTCACGATTAACAAGAAAAAATTATTATAATTATTATACTTTCGTCACAGTACAAAATTAATAATTAGTTTCTGAAATTCCAAGTCTTAAGTGATGCTAGAAGTGGAAAGAAGCAGATTTTTACCTGTGATCCTGCATTTTCTAAATTAACATCTACAGCTGCAGTACATTAGAGTGACAACAAACCAAAGGCCAATCTCTTTGCTAGGATGAGAATGCAAATATAAGCCATCAGGCCACTGTCACTCACCTCCCAGCAGTCTAAAGAAGAATGGCGTTAATGGACAACACAGAGTAGAATAGGCATTCACAGCTCAAGAAGGGGGATTGGGCTTCACAACTTCAGAAATGAGCGAGAGAGAGAGAGGGGCAGAGTGTGGGGGAAGAGGGGAGAGAGAGAGAAGGAGTTCAAAGAGGGAGAGGGAGAGAGACTGAGCAAGAAGGAGAAAGAGAGCAGAGTAGGGAGAATCAGAGCAGAGAGACAGCAAGGGTTTGAGAGAGAGAGAGACAGACAGACAGACAGTGTAGGAGGGGAAACCAGAGTTGGGGAAGAGGGAGGGCCATAGAGCAGGGAGGTAGCAAGCAAGAGAGAGCTACAGTGTAATTCTTGATACTGGTTACATTTGTTCTGTGACATTCTTGCTTTACACCGTGGAAGAGGCATTAGATTAAATATTTTTGTTTGTAAGGTTTGAGTTGTTACTTCAGCTTTAATATTTAAAACACTGTTATTGATTCCCCATGTAAATATAAAGTAGTGCATGTAAAAAACCTCCAAAGTTAAAAATAACCTGTCATTATAACACTTATTTGGAGATGAGAGCATATGGTTCCCTCATTAATAAAACTGCAAAATGTGCTAATCGGAGCTTATTAAATGAGCGGCTGGTGTATTAAACAGTAATGTTTTTGGTATTATGGGCAGAATTTTTCCGTTGGCGTGCGGGGCCTGCCCCTTCACATCCGCGTGTAAAATGACGCCCGGTGACATCGGGCGAGTGTCTCTGCGCCGCATCGCGATATTTCACTGGGCGGGCGTGCGATGATATTCGTTGCGTGCCCACCATTAATTAATGGGCCACTTAAGGCCCTTGACTCACCACGCTATGCCGATTTTTCAACGCCCTTGCAATCTTCGGGTCGGCGCATGGGCGCAACAGGCAGGCGGGTAGGACATGTTTGTATAAACCTCATCCACGGGTGGGATAAGAGGGCTCACTGGGGTTGCGAGTGTGCTCTGTCAAATCTTGATTTTTCAAAGTTATTGAAAATTACCTGTGTGATCCGCAGTACTTCAAAACGCATACCAGCTGTTTTGTCTGGACTCTTAACCCTCAGGTCAGCTCTCTGCAGTGAGGAATCGTTTTTGGGCCTACAGGTTTCAAGAAGCCTTCCCTTAGCCTGGGAATGGGAGCTGAACTCTCCACTGGAGGCACCTTCTCTGAGGAGGAAGGAAGGGCTAGAAAGGGGAGGAGGCCAGGAGAGCACATTCAGCCTCCAGGGGAGTCACCTTTGGGATGGCAGGCGCTGGCACAAGGGGCGCAGGGCCAAGAGGTTGTCCAAGGCAGAAGGGGCCGCAGAAGACATCACTATCCTGCTGCCAGGGTATACAGGCAGTGAAACAGCTACCTCAATATGCCTGAGGTGCAGTGCCGAAGGAGGCTCCGTCTCTCATGGGAGACAGTCAACTATGTCTGTCAGATGATTGGGCCTGAGATCTCCACAAACTGTGTGGGTGGACACCCCATGCCAGTGGCTCTAAAGGTCACAGCTGCTCTCAATCTCTATGCCTCTGGCTCCTTCCAGGGCTCGGTGGGTGATCTTTGCGCTGTCTCCCAATCAGCTGTCCACACTTGTGTCAAGCATATTACAGACGCTCTGTTCAGCCATGCATTGACCTTCATCCACTTCCATTGGGACCAGGCAAGCCAGGCACAGTGAGCCAGAGGCTTTGTGGCAATTGCTGGCTTCCCCCCGCGTCCAGGGTGCTATAGACTGTACACATGTGGCCATCAAGGCGCCAGCAGGTGAGCCCGGTGCCTTCGTCAACAGGAAGGGCTTGCACTCCATGAACGTGCAGATAGTGTGTGATCACAGGATGCTGATTCTACAAGTCTGTGCAAGGTACCCTGGCAGCTCCCACGACGCCTCCATCCTCAGACACTCCCAGGTGCCGGACTCTCCAGTGCTCCAGCCCGGCTGGATGGATGGCTGCTGGTTGACAAGGGCTATCCCCTCAGAAGGTGGCTCATGCCGCCTCTCCACCATCCAAGAACAGAAGCTGAGCAGCGGTACAATAGGAGCCACGCCTCCACAAGGGCTGTGGTGGAGAGAACCATCAGCCTCCTCAAGATCCGCTTCTGATGCCTGGACCGCTCAGAGGGCGCACTCCAGTACCGCCCAGATCGTGTGCCGATGATAGTGGTTGCATGCTGCGCTCTCCACAATCTTGAGCTGGAAAACGGGGACGCAGTGGACAATGAAGACTCAGTGGCTACGGCTGCACACGATGAATCCAGCAGTGAGTCCAAGGATGAGCATGCACAGGGAAATGCTGAGGGGGTAGACGCTGAGAATGGCTACAGTGCCGGCCTGCCGCCAGTCCTCACCCGCTCGGCTGCGTTATGGGCATTCTTCTCCTGAGAATGAGAGAAGAGCATTGATTTGTACAAATTGCATATGGACTCTCTTCGCGCCCGGCCCACCCCAACCAGAGTGGGACATGTCAGGGCTCCAGTGCCTCTTCACCCCACTGCTGCTGAACACTCACACAAAGATGCTGGGCCTGCTCCCCACCCCCACCACCACCACCCCCCCACCCTTGGACACATGCAGCCTACATCAGGTTAGGCACCACACGGTATATCCTTCCATAGCAAGGAGGCGCAAGCACGTGGAGTGCAGAGAGCAGCAGATGGTTTTTTGCCATGCCACCTTGAAGCTCCCCTCCCAGCATGTCATCACCCTGACTTTGACATGTCCTGGACTTCCAGCACTGCGCCTAGGTGCAGTTCCTCCAGGTTGCCCCCAAAACAGAAATGTGGGTCTCATTGTACCACATGCTGCAGACGCAGAACCTATCTCTTCACCACCCTCTCAGGCTGATCTCGGCATGGGCAATATCTGCTGGCCCACCCAACAAAGGACACATGCCGTCAATAGTTCAATGCAGTCATTACACTCAGACTTGGGGAGGTGGGGAGAGGTGGGGGGGTTGTGGGGGATGATGGCAGTAGGGAGGAAAGCCGACCTGCTGGGTTAAGTGACCAATGCCAACATTGTCCTCACCCTGCCAGAGCGCAACAACTCGTTGAAGCGCTTGCGATGTTGAATCCAGGTGCGCTGCACCACGTCACGGGAGCTCACCACCTTTTCCCAGCGGAGCGGACCCGATCACGAGCGGTGATTGGGTCCGTGCCTGCTCCCACTCCGCCCTCCCCCGCCATCCAGAAAATTCTGCCCTACGTCTCTCCTTATGCATATATTAAAGAGAAAATTCTCTTCAAAAGAGAATAGCTCTCTTTTCAGGCACATAACCTGCATTGAAAATATTCTGAGAGCATGTCTGGCCCTTCCTCCTCAGAACCACAGGTTCCTGGAAAGAAGCTTTGTGACTACCCAGATGCCTGGTCACTATGGAGCTCAACTGAAACTTTGCAAAACTGAAAAACTCAACAATATCCTCAACAAGAACCATACTTGAATGGTCACAGCAATGGATATGTTAATTCAATTTTCAAAAGATTTTACTTGAAGTGCAGACAATAATATAACTGAAGTTTTCAGGGTTACTCAGTTCTTTTGTGGAGCAGTTCACAAGTTGCTTAGAATTTAATGGCACAGTATATGACTTTTAAACAACACTCTTCACCTTCAAACTAGGCTGAACATTGATGCTGCAACTAGTCAGCCCTGGTAACACCTATATGTTTATCCTTCAGCCGTCGTCACTAAAACAGATGACCTGGTCATTATCATGTAGCTGTTTGTGGGAACTTGCTGTGTGCAAGTTGGCTGTGAGTTTCCCACATTACAACAGTGAGTACACTTCAAAAAATTATCCATTGTCTGTAAAAGGTTTGGGGACATCATGAGGTTGTAAACGGCGTTATATAAATGTAAGTCTTTCATTCCTCCTTTCTCTGTTCTCCTGAAGGTACTGGTTCATGCTGAGTTCTGTGGACCCTGACACCTCTTTAATTTGGGGAAATGCCTTTTTATCTCTACACAGTTTAAATTTTATATTTAATTTAATGTGTTCCTTATCTAAATAAGAAAATCCAGCATAAGCCATGGCTTTAAATTAAATGGATTATTTATTATAAACCAGACGATTAGGGGCCCAGAATTAAATTTCTCCAGTTCATAAATGGTTCAGAATTGCTTTAACACACATTAAAAAGAAAACCTTCTGAGTCAATGCATAATCTTATTAAATAGTTAAAGGACCAATGTTATACTAACCCCATACATGAGAGTTTTACATATACTTGGCACAGATGAGGCATTAAGATTTGTTGAGGCCTTGTAGACGCCTTAATGCACGTGGGTAGTTTCATTGCAAATGTTCCCTGAGGGGTCAAGGCAGCACTGAAGAACATGATCATGAAGAAGCAGTGAGGGCAGAGGATAATGGCGTTTTCCACGAGGCTTTTTGGGGGTGGTGGCTTTCTAACAATAGGCTTTTAAGTATTGGGAAGACAACAGCCATTGTCTTAGGTTCCCATTACAAACTCCAATTCCCCAGTCACTGTTCCCAGTCCTCTCCCTGGCAACTGACTGAGGCTGAACCAGACTCTTAGCAAAACAAAAACAGAATTACCTGGAAAAACTCAGCAGGTCTGGCAGCATCGGTGGAGAAGAAAAGAGTTGATGTTTCGAGTCCTCATGACCCTTCAGCAGAACTCTTAGCAACCCTGTGCCATATTTAACCCCGAGATTAGTTTCTGATCATATATCCACATCATCACTTCCATCTCCATAACATCATCTGACTCTGCCCCTTCCTCAGCTCATGTGGCATATCCATGCCTTTATTAGTCCTAGATTTAATTGACTATTTCAATGTGCTCCTCGCTGGCCTTCCATCTTCTTCCTCCATAAACTTGGCTCACCCAAAACTCTGCTGCTTGTATCCTAAATGGCGCAATTCCAATTCACCAACCACCTTGATTTTAAAAAAAAATCCATCCTTGTTTTCGAATCCCTTCATGGTCTTGTCCCTTCCTATCTCTGTAACATCTCTAGCCTCACAACTCCCTGAGATTCCTACGCTCCGCCACTTCTGGCATCTTGCACAACCCCAATTTTAATCGTCCACCACTGGTGGCTGTCCCTTTAGCTGTCATGGCCCTAACCTCTGGGAATCCCTCCATAAACCTCTTTGCCTCTACCTCTCCTTGGGACATTTTACTGTGTTAAAGGTGCCAAGTAAATGCAAATTTTTGTTGTTCTACAGATACAGCTCAGGAATTGATTGGTACTCCCTTCATCCATTGTATTCGATGTGGCTCAGTTATGCCAGTTTCCATAGCGACTAATCTTTTAATGTCCACTATGAAGGGTAAATTAATGATCTTTTACTCCAGCTTTTTGAAGCTAATTTCTGTCCCTTCTTTCAACACTTCCTTTTATTAATGTCTTTCCCTACACTCATCCAAGATGTTATCCACAAAACAGCCCAATACCTGTCCTCAACCAAGACTCGTACAATTGTGCCTTTCCCTCCAGGGGTTGTGAGATATTGATTGGGCACTTTTGCCAGTTCTCTGGGAACATAAAGGTCAATTGTTATTTACTGTGGTCTCACCTGAGATCTGCTAACTCGGCAGAGTATATAAATCAAACTTCAGACTTTCCGCCCTATGTAACTCAGTGCCAAATCGTGCAAATCATTTATCTGCAGAGTTTCTGGGGGAGTTCTAAAGATCCTTTAACATGCTTTACTAATAAGGTGACCATGTATATTTTCTAGATGTTTTACTGTTGTTTTAATTCATTATGCCTCCAACACGTTGGCAGGCTATCCAATTAGCACTTTCTTCATCCTGTCAAGCAGGACCTTTCCCTGAGAGCTTGGCCTTGATTTGGCATTGGTTATGGTGACACCCCCTTTCCATTTCAGTAAGAATAATTTATCGTAGACAAGATCTTTGTATTCCCAATCAAACGTAATTAAAATGTGCTTTTTTGAAAGAAACACAACTTTCATGACTTGACATTTGAGTTATTGATTTTAAAAAAAGGGGACGATATAGTGGCGCAGTGGTTAGCGCTGCTACCTCACAGCTCCAGGGACCCGGGTTCGATTTTGACCTCAGGTGACTGTCTGTGTGGAGCTTGCATGTTCTCCCCGTGTCCACATAGGTTTCTGATGGGTGCTTTGATTTCCTCCCACCATCAAAAGACGCGCTGGTTAAGTAGATTGGCTAGAGTTAAATTGTCCTTTAGTGTGTGTGTCCATGTGCCCTGTGATGGACTGGTGTCCCGTCCTGGTGTACCCCACCTAGTGCCCATTGCCTGTCAGAATAGGCTCCGACTCCCCACAACCCTGAATTGGATAAAGCGGTTCTGGAAAAATGAGTGATTAAAAAAGTATAGTGCTTGATGGATAATTTAATGTAAAAAAAAACTGGAAGTAGCTCTTTGGATTTATAATGTGATTTTTACTTGAGGCTTTTAACATTCCAAATCTTAAAATGTAACTTGTTTAAAAAGGATCAGAAAACCTTATGTCCATAGTTGAGCTTCTATTTTCTTTCTCTTTAATTTAGAGTCAGAAAATGTTGTTTTACTGCAAACTACACAGAAATTATGTTCAAGAGTCTAACATGAGTGTCATATAGGAGAAGTATTATCAAAGTAATTCTATCGGAGTTGATTTAATAAATAGAGGTCCATTACCATGGAAACCACATGAGCAGAAATAAAGCCATTTAGCAAGGGACCAAAATGGCACTTAACTTCTATTGTGAAGTGATGCGCAAGGCGCATTTTAAGATATGTAGGTTGAGTCAGGTTAGTTTACAAGTGTGTGGGCTAGTATTGCAAATGAAACTGGAAAAAATCTAATCAACACTATTGTTGATGACCTCTGAATTCCACTGAATGATGAAAAGAAGGACTTACTGCCCTCTTATTTTCCACGCTGATTGCTTTGAGATCACACTGGATTTGTAGGAATCGCAATTCATTGTTGGTTCAAAGATTTGCGAGTGTCACATGTAAATTGTTCACTAATGCAGTTTCTGATGTTAGCCTGCCTGTTTTATGTTACGTGCTGATGAATTCAGCTAGTTATAGGTCATTCTAGTTTTTGATCGCAGTAAGAATTAAAATACATTCTCACAAAAAGGGAAAATAATCCAAATTGAGTGCTTATCATATTAATCAAATTCAAGTACTTTGAGCAATTTTTCTGAGCTGAAGAATGTCAGCACCGGGAAATGGGAGGCTTTACACACGAAATGTCAACACTAAAACCACAATGACAGCACAAGTACCAGATTATAGAATCTTATATTAAAGGAGGAAGCCATTCAGCCCATTGTGTCTGTGCTGGCTATTTGAAAGGACTGTCAAATTAGTTTCATTCCTCCTGTCTTCCCCATAACTCTGAAAATTTTCCCCTGTAAAAAGTTCTTTTGGCCATGAAGATGAGGGACATATGTGCAGGGAAGTGAGATGTTTTCCAGCTTTGAATAGCCAGCGTCAGCATAAAGCGCTCCCAGATTCGGATCAGTATGGGTTGGATGCAAAGTAAAGCCTGTGTGTATTACTGAAAGAAGACATTTTGTTCCAGCTTTTCATCTTTGCACTCACCAGGAAAATCGTAAGAATACAAATGTCAGGGAAAGCAACAACTTTATATTGTATGAGAAGAGAGTGCTGATTGGTTGACAAGTGGACACTGATTAATAGAGGTGTTGCCATGGAGAATGCACCAGTTAATGGTGACTGACTGCCAAGCATTGTTTGATGGTGGGTCAAGATCGCCATGATATAGTGCTGCAGCGCAAATATCTATGACTTCCTTAAGTGGAACATTGAAAAACAGGTTAGAAATGTCAAATGAGCACATGGACACAGCATTGCTATCGATATTCAAGCCTTATATGGTCTTCGCAAATGTGAATGAATCCTTCACCGTGTATCTGGAAAACTTCTTAAAAACTGGTTGTAACAACTCGCCCAACCATTTGGCCAATTCGTGCTGTGCAGAACCGGTCATAGATAAGATAGGGTGTAAAAGGACATCACTTTTATGTGTCTTGGGCAGCCCATACATGCGCGGACGCAGCAAGCTGTAAGGACGAACCCTGTCATGTATATCATGTGGCAGCTCATTGCTCTTACACAAGTCCAGCAAACTTTTTTTTTGGCTTACTTTCAAGAAAGGCTGAGCCGCCACCATTGAGTGAATCAGTGTTCATTGAGCTTATGGACTGGCGCAGCTAAATTCAGCTTTAATAACACCTTGTATGCCCAAATAGATGGTGTTGCCATGGGATCCTCTCTAGGCCCAGCTGTTGGAAACATCTTTGTTGGGTTCCATGAGAAACATGTCTTTGATGGAATGACACCTAACCTCCTACCACTTGCATATTTCCGATATGTGGATGATACACTTGCTATAGTTGAATCCGTAGCAGCGTGTAATAATTTCTTTGCATGTCTTAATAGGCTCCATCCTCTGCTCAAATTCACCTTTGAAATGGAGCAGTCAAATGAACTCCCTTTCCTTGACATACTAGTTGAGAAACCTGCCAGGAGGTTCTCTACCACGGTCTACCGCAAGCCTACCTTCACTGGTCAATACACTGATGGGATTCTTACAGTTCCACACCTATTAAGTTGGCCTTATCGGCAACCTCGTAAATAGGGCCCAAGCCGTTTTCTCACCATGCAAGCTTGTTGCTGAAATAGGGCGCAGGAAAGACATCCTGCGGGATAATGGCTACCCTGATCAGGTCATTTTACACTGTATATCACGCAAACTCATGAACGGGCCTAAAGCTGTCACTTTCAGCCCTGAAAAGTGTCCAGTCTACCACAGATTGCCCTGGAAGAGCAAGTTATCTCAAAAATTTGAGTAACAGGTGAAGCTAGCTGTTTCATGCTGTTACTATAGAGTAGCAACCAACAGGATGCTGCCGTCAAGCCAAAAAGACGTTCTGCCTCTCACACAAATGAGTAATGTGGTATATGAATTTCAGTGTCAGTGTGATGCTACATATGTAGGCTGTACATCTCAAAGACTGGAGATCATACCAAACAGCATGTCCCTTCCGCTGTTCACAATGGGCAAGGTACAGACCAGCCCATGCTTGCAAAACTCAAAACACAGTGTCCAACATTAGATGTGATTCTGCGATTGGACAACATTTGCTAAATAATCCTCAGTGTGCTAAAAATTATGCTGACACCAATTTAAGATTGTCAGTCGGGCTTTCAGTGTGGCACATTTGTGTGTATTGGAAGCTACATATATTAGTCCACAGGACCCTGTCTTTGCAGACAGAAAGAACATATACGCACATTGCACCTGTTTCAGCTAAACAAATTAAATGATAGCCATTTGCTGGTTCATTCCTCAGGTCAATGCCTTTGACCAATCAGAGTCAAGCTGCCTGATTTAACATTTTAACCAATGCTTGGCAGTTAACTGTCAGTCACCATTAACTGGGACATTCTCCATGGCACCCCTCCTGACCTGGCTTCAAATCTTGACCTTCCTTTCTCTCTCATCAGTCATTCACCTCCATTTAATTTTTGACATAAGTCTTAACTCAAATATGTCCTTGCTTCAGTGTTTGAGGTTTAACTTTCGCATCCATACTCTGCTGCTGGCCACAGCGCTAACCACCAGCTGGATTTTGCAGTTATGTTGCAAAATCACATTTTGTAATTGCAATTCCTTCCCCTCTCCCCCCGCCCCCGCCGCAGTAACATCTTTGTTGCTTCAGCTGTCAAACTTTATTGGATTGCCCAACTAAGCAGTTTTATTTCCTTGCTCTATTTTCACTCAAAGTCACTCTAAGGTCAAATTCTGGAAGGTTCCCTTTCTGTATTGACTATCCCTGTGTATACTTAATGTTAAGTCTTGTAGTCCCAGAAATCTGAAATAATCTCAATTTTAGACACAGGTATTGAAGCTGACATTAAGTGTATTTTTTTTCAGATCTCGTCATGTGCTGCGGAGTGATATATTGTTGCTTTGGCACAATGACTGCAGTGAAGTAGTGAGTGATGTGGCATTCGTGATATACATGAATACATATGACTAACAATATAATTCCCAATGCTTTCCAAATAATATAGCAATATAGCACTTAATATTTATTTATATTCTGTATTGCACACAGCTTCTCGTATCGTAATCTCCTTTGTACCTGCCATCATACTATCTTTCTACCTGATGTTGTTAGGGAATTGACCTTAAATCCAACTTGAGGTGATGTCTTCCAAGGGTTGATGTCTTGTCTACTAGGACTTCAGACACATAACTTAATGCAATGTAAGTACTAAATTCGGAGAGCAGATTCTACACCAGTTCTTTGTTCCCCCAAGCTGCAATTCAGCAATCTAGGATTTAGTGAACTGAAATACTTGTTCTCATTTTGCATGCCATGTAAATTAAGGACCGAAGCCACAAAGAATGGATTGAAAGTGATAAAAATTGTGCTGGGTTTGCTCTTTTTCCTGTGTCCTTCATTTTTAATGGAGACAAACTAAGATCACTGGGGGAGGAAACCCATAAAGTGACAATTTATAGAGAAAACACTGATAATGTTAGTGCAAGACTTAACTTAAGTTTATTCATAAATTGCCTCAAAAGCAGTATTTCATTGTTAAATGGTACAACAACAATATGGCACCTTTAACGTAATAGACATCCAAAATTGCTTCACAGAGGCATTATAAAACAAATAAGAACAAGCCATAAAAGAAGATGACCAAAAGCTTGGCCAAAGAAGTAGGAGGGAAGAGAGGTAGAGAGGCATAGGGAGGGAACTCCAGGACCCAGGGCATAGGCAGCTGAAAGCACAGCCACCAGTGTGGAGCAATTAAAATGGCCGAAACTCAAGAGGCCATAATTGAAGGAGTGAAGCTATTGCGGAGGGTTGTGGGGCTGGAGGAGATTACAGAGCTAGGGGAGGAGGCCCTGGAGGGATTTGAAATTGAGGATAAGATTTTTAAAATCCAGACATTGCAAATGAAAGAAGGCGTTTCAGGCAATTCAGCAGGCCTGCTACCACCTGCAGACCTTGGCACAACCCAAACCTACCTGCCAGTCACCTGACTGTTGCTGCTGGTCAACAGGACTCACCTTTGTCCTTTGAAACAAGGGCTGTTGCTGCCAACTTGCCACACAAAGCCAGTTGACTCTGGCTTATTCCTGGCCATCATTGTATTATCAGGTATTGTGCGGCCCACATATGGATCAGTGACTGATGTGCTAGTCAGCAATGTCCATCAATTTCTTCATCTTCCCCAATGATAGGCATGGCAGAGTCTGTTCACGGTATGTGAGAGTCACTGGCAAGGCCAGCATTTGTTGCCCTTCCCTAATTGCCCTTGAGAAGGTGGTGGTTGCCTGGTGTTGTAGCACTGATGTATAGAAGAAGGGTCATTGATGATTCACCTGAACTAGGAGCAGGAGTAGGCCACTCGACCCTTCAAGCCTGCTCCGACATTCAATAAGATCATGGATGATCTATTTGTAACCTCCCGCCTACCCCCAATAACCTTTCACCCCCTTGTTAATCAAGAATCTATCTAGCTCTACCTTAAAAATATTCAAAGTCTCTGCTTCCACCGCCTTTTGAGGAAGAGAGTTCCAAAGACTCATGACCCTCTGAGAGAAAACATTTCTCCTCATCTCTGTCTTAAATGAACGACCCCTTATTTTTACACAGTGACCCCTAATTCTAGATTCTCCCAAAAGAGGAAACATCCTCTCCACATCCACCCTGTTAAGACCCCTCAGGATCTTAAAATTGATCAAGTCACCTCTTACTCTTCTAAACTGCAGCGAATACAAACCTAACCTGTCTAACCTTTCCTCAGAAGACAACCTGCCCATTCCTAGTATTACTCTATTAAACCTTCTCTAAACTGCTAACTCATTTACATCTTTCCTTAAATAAGGCGACCAGTACGCCACAGTACTCCAGATGTGGTCTCACCAGTGCCCTGTACAGCTGAAGCATAACCCTTTACTTTTGTATTCAAGTCCCCTTGCAATAAACAATAACATTCTATTAACTTTCCTAATTATCTGCTGCACCAGCTACTAACATTTTGTGATTCATGCACTAGGGTACCCAGATCACTCTGAATCTCAGAGCTCTGCAATCTCTCACCATTTAGATAATGTGCTTTTTTGTTCTTCCTGCCAAATTGGACAATTTCACATTTGCCTACATTGTGCTCCATTTGCCAGGTCATTTCCCACTCGCTTAACCTATCTCTGTCCCCTTGTACCCTCCTTATATCCTCTTCACAATTTACTTTCCTACCTATCTTGGTGTCATCAGCAAATTTAGCAACCATACCATCTGTTCCTTCATCCAAGCCATTTATATAAATTGTAAAAAGCTGAGGCCCCAGCACTGATCCCTGTGGCACACCAGTCGTCACATCCTGCCAACCAGAAAAAGGCCCATTTATGCCAAATTTCAGCTCCCTGTTAGCTAGCTAGTCTTCTATCCATGTTAATATGTTACCCCCTACACCATGAGCATTTATTTTCTGCAATAACCTTTGATGTGGTACCTTATCAAATGCCATTTGGAAATCTAAGTACAGTACATCCACTGTTCCCCTTTATCCACAATGCATGTGACTCCTTCAAAGATCTCCAATAAATTGGTTAAACATGATTTCCCTTTCACAAAACCATGTTGACTCTGCCTGATTGCCTTAAACTTTTCTAAGTGCCCTGCTATAACATCTTTAATAATAACTTCTAACATTTTCCCTATGACAGATGTTAAGAAAACTGGTCCATAGCTTCCTGCTTTCTGTCTCCCTCTCTTTTGGAAAAAAGGACATTATATTTGCTATTTTCCAATCTAATGGAACCTTCCCTGAATCTAGGGAATTTTGGAAAATTAAAACCAACGCATCAACTATTTCACTAGCCACTCCGTTCAAGACCCTAGGATGAAGTCCATCAGGACCCAGGGATTTCTCAGCCCGCAGCTCCAACAATTTGCTCCAAACCACTTCCCTGGTGATTATAATTTTCCTGAGTTCCTCCCTCCCTTCCATTTTCTGATTTACACTATTCCTGGGATGTTACTTGTATCCTCTATAGTGAAAACGGATGCAAAACACCTGTTTAATTCATCAGCATCTCCTTACTTTCCATTATTAATTCCCCAGACCCACTTTCTATAGGGTCAATGCTCTTTTCTTATTTAGATATCTGTAGCTTATTATCCGTCTTTATATTTCCAGCTAGTTTTCTCTCATACTCTAATTTTTCCCTCCTTATTAATCTTTCTGTCATTCTTTGCTGTTCGTTATATTCTGTCCAGTCTCCTGGCCTGCCATACATCTTTGCACAATTACATGCTTTTTCTTTAAGTTTGTTACTGTCTTTAACTTTTTTTAGTTAACTGCGGATGGTGGGTTCTCTCCTTGGAAGTTTTCTTTCTCATTGGAATGTATGTACTCTGTGTGTTCTGACATCCCTTTAAAAGCCTGCCACCGCATCTCTATGGACCTATCTCTTAACCCCATTTGCCGATTCACTCTAGCTGGCTCTGCTTTCATGCCCTCATAATTGTCCTCATTTAAGTTTAAAATACTAGTCCTGGACCTACTCTTCTCTCCCTCAAACTGAATATAAAATTCAATCATATTTTGTTCGCTGCTACCTAGGGGTGTTTTCACTATGAGATTATCAATTAATCGCATCTCATTGCACAGTGTCAAGGTATCATTTGGTGCCTATATTTGTGTCAAAATGTGTACGTGCTAACATTGTCAAGTGGTAGTTTCCTCTGAGTGACAGTGTTGTTGGTTCATGTTCCTTGAGGGATATGAGCACATAATCAGGGCAACACTTCATTGCCGCACTCTGGGGGTGCTCTGTAATCAGATTTACTTCCTTTTAGTTGCAAAACCAAGGCCCGGCCTGCCTATTCTGGTGACTATAAGATGCAATTTCAGAGGATGAGGAGATTCCCGTTGCCCTGATTAACTTTTGTCATTCTATCAACAGCACCAAAACCAGCACATCTGGACACTCATTTGTTTGCGGTTTGTGTGCCAATGCTGTGTGCAAATTCGTTGTGAAATTCACCCCTGTAAAAATAGTGACTACATTTCAAAAGTAAACATGAAGTGCTTTTGGATATTGGAATGATTCAGTAAGATGATGTGTAAGTGTGTGCTTTCTCTTTAGTGGTTTGACTTAGGAGCTATTTGACTGTTGTGTTCTGCTGAAGTATGGGTATACACAAGATATAATGAAAGAGCTGGAAATGGGTATTGGGTGCTTGACGTGGCCCAGCAGGTTGAAAGTCACTACTTTTGTGGCATGGATACTGAAACATTCCATATTGTTAGATGATATTGTTGGTTAGTCCTACCTTGTTAGATTTTTTAAAAATACACCATGTGATTGTGTTTGTTCCCCCAGCTACAGCGGACAGCTTTTTTTTTACCATGACTGCCACCTCTTGTCAGCAGTGGTGAACTGCAGTTGTCTAAGGGCGGTACCCAAGAATGTCAAACAGTGCAATACTCACCTCATGAGCTATCATGTCCACTTCATCAGCCACTAAACAGGGGCTTGGAGCCAATTTTCTTTTTACCCACAGACTTGGGTTTTCCATCCTATCAGCCTCACCATTATTTGCTCCTCCCATATTGCCTTCTTAAAGGTTGGAAACTTTCCCCAAAGTTCTGTGCATTTTCTTTTATTTTTAAGTGCCCACATCCCTTTAGTGTTGAACAACAGGGGTGGAAGTCCTTTTCCCTTTGCTTGCTGTGTAACTGTAGAGAGGCATACTTGAAGGAGACTCAGGAACCGGCCTCAACACATCATTTGAGACCATAAATCTACCAGTGGACCTCACACAGAGGTTGTTTTATCCAGGATTGTTGCATCGGCTCTATAATGAACTCTAGTACAAAAGATTGGGAGACATAGCACTTCCTTGTCACTCATTCATTATGTTATCTTATTATCAACTCTTACTGCTACTTGCCGTTCTAGGTGAAAAAAATAGTCCTGCTCAGTCTCATTGTTATCCATAGACTCCACCTGTTTGCAGGGCACCCATGAATTTTTTGTGTCAAATGCATTTCCATCACCTGTGAAGTGTGGCAGCATTGCATTTCTCATTTCTATAGCTCACTCATAGATTATTCTCAAACCACATACTCCTCAGCATGCTCTCTTCCTAACGCTAAAACTGAACTGTTCCTCAGTGAATTTTCACGCCAGCTTCCTCATTCATTCTTTCCAGCATGAACTTTAGCAACATGTTCACAGAAGCACTTATGGTTCTGCATTCTTCACATTGTGCCATTTAATTTTTCGTATGATGAGTAAAGATCAGACTCTTTTGCAATACTCCTTTCTTTTAGTGTCTTACCCCACTCTTTGTATTTAAAATCATTCCCTGTAATATTGAGTAAAGAAAACCTTGAGAAAAGAAGTTGGCTTCATAGCAATTCATTCTTGGCCTTCAGGTTGCTTTGATCTCCTTATTTACCTTCTAGGTTTTGTGCTATGCTTCTCCATGTTCTCCCAGTGTATATTTTCTTCTCATGTCATTTAAAATGTACTTCTTAAAAAAAAACACACAGAATTTATCTTTGGTGGTTTTACCTTCTAGTTCTGCTCTTGACTTAATTCTCCAAGGAGCTATACAGTTAGATAGAGTATTAATCAAGAAATAGGAGCTTGTAACAAGGGTAATATAATAATAGTGGAGGACTTTAATCTTCTTAAAGACTGGGGAAAGCACAATTGACAAAAGTAATTTGGAATTGGAGTCCATAAGAACATAGGAACATAGGAGCAGGAGTAGGCTATTAGGCCCTTGTTACAAGTGCTATGTGCATTCAGATACAGGGCCTTAAACTGTTTTTAAAAAAAATCAGTTTTGGCTTTATCTGCTGGTGCATTCTTACGATTGTACGTTCTGTTCCTTCCTGTCACATTTTGGAACTCATTACCCAATTGCTCTGTAACCTCTACTACTTTGTTGTTTCACTTTACTTTATGCCTCCTCTCACATGATCCCTTCCCCCCATTATTTAGTTTAAAGCTCTCTCTACTGCCCTAGTTATACGTTTCACCAGAACACTGGTCCCAGCATGTTTCAGGTGTAGACCATCCCAATGGACTCCAACTTTCCCCAGCACTGTTGCTAGTGCCCCATGAATTGAAACCCATTTCTCCCACGCACCAATCGTGGAATACACTTGAGACAGCTTCTTCAAGCAATACATTGTGGAACCGACACACAGGGTTAATTATTCATCTCAAAATAAGCAAAAAAAGTTAGCTCAGTTGGCTAGATGGCTAGTGTGTGGTTCCAAGTAACACCAACATCGTGGGTTCAATTCCTGTTCCAGCTGTGGTAGACTTGGGATCTGCATCCTTATCCTGCTTGATATAGAGTGCTGCTACTCTAGCTGTATAACAATTTGTCTCTCTAATTGAGATACCTACAGTCCCTTGCTACTTACCTAATAATGATACTCTGGGAAAGATGATCACAATGTGATTGAATTTCATATTGCATTTGAGAAATACATACATGAGTCCAAAATTTGAACTTAAATAAAGTCTATATATGTATGACGTACAAGTTGACACAGTTGGGTTGGGAAGTTAGATTAAGATGTTTGATGGTAGATGGACAATGGCGAACATTTACAGAAATATTTCATAATTCTTAGTGAATCCACATTTCATTGAGAAATTAAAAAACTGCAAGGAAAAATAAATTCATCAATGACTAACTAAAGAGGTTAAAGATAGAATTAAAAAGAAGGCTGGAATTTTCTAGCCCCTCCCACCTGCTGGATCTTCCAATCCCACCAAAGTCAATGGCCTTCTGAATGGCCTGCCATATTTTCTGGCCCCTCCCCCACTGCGACATCCGGAAAATTCCGCCCAAGGTTTATCATATTGCTGGGGAGAGTGGTAAGCCTGAGGATTGAGAGAGTTTTAGAAACCATCACAGCATGACCAAAAAATTCGGCAATGAGGGGGAAATAGAATATGACAGTAAACTAATCAGAAATATTAAAATAGATTTTAAGAGCATCAACAAGATGTAAAAAGGAAGAGAGTAGCTAAATTAAACATTGGTCTGCTTTTGGTCCCAGCCGCAGGACTTGATCATCAGTGAAAAAATTCAGTCTGAAGAGCCTGTAAAGGAGTATAGACCGGTCAAGTGAATGGGCAAGATAAAGGCAGATGGCGCATAATAGGAAGTTATTCACTTTGTTAGGAAAAATAGAAAAACTGAATTTTTTTAAGCAGTGAGAAACTATTAAGTGTTGGTGTTTAGAGGGATTTGGGTGTCTTTATACATAAAACACAAAATTGACATCCATTAAAAGCAATTTGGTATTTTGGCCTTCAATGCAAGAGTAAGGATATCTTGCTGCAATTCTACAGGACTTTGGTGAGACCATAAGACCACAACTGGGGATGAAGAGAAATTTATTCACTTGGCAGGGTGATGGGAGGAATGGGCACAGCGTTGTAGATCTTTGGAATTCTCTATCCCAAAGAGCTGTGGATGCTCAGTCATTGACTATATTCAGGGCTGAGATTGACGGAGTTTTGGACTTTCTGTGAATCAAGCGATAAGATGGTAAAGTGGAGTTGATCTGTGGAGCAGCTATGATATTAAATGACACTCGTATCATCTATTCTTGCTCCTATCTCTTATGTTCTTCAGTTGACTGCTCAGGTATTTGTTGGTCTGAAGCCTTTGTTATTATTTTTGGCCTTGGCATTTAATAGCATAAGTATCTACAGGAGCCAGACCAATGTTCATAAAACCCTATCTTGGTGTTGCCAAACCATTACCTCTCCTCACCTATTCTATTTCCTTGATGGTGAAATCCATTGTGACCACTGACCGTCCTGTTATGTTTCTCAGAAAAAATTACAACGATCATTAGAATCCAAAGCCAGAATTTTAACTGAACCTGGCTGGCAGGTTCGGGTCAGATGCTTGTTATACACCCAGTCCAACTTTATGCTCCATTTACTTAAAATTAGGGCTAAAGTGTTACTTCGTTTACTAATCAGTTGGACTATTAAATACTATTCTTAATTCTAGTCCTGGAGGAAAATACGGCTCATCCAGGACTGGATGTCAGGCAACCAGGTTGACAAAGATGAGGCAGTAGCTATCACGGGAGAGGAAGCTCCTTCACAATTATTGCATAATGACTCTATGCCACTTTTGCTGCTTACTATAAACTTTTCTATATCCCTTAACTGACGTGATTGATTAATAAAGTAACAGGTTTAGGAGGGAACAGACTGCAGCTACTCCATGAAGAACTGAGATAAAGGAGAGGTAATTTCCCAACGACATAGGTGCCAAGTTCAGTAGGAATCAGACTTTTTTGGAAGCAGACCATAAGTAAAGATAAAGGAGTGGCAGGAATAATGTTTGTGTTTGTGCTATGATTCAGGTGTGATGTTTGTGTTTACATGTTACAGTTCATTCTTACTCTTTTAAGTTGCACAATCAAATCAAAACACTATAGTTTGACTATTTAACCACTTTCTCAAAAATGAAAGTTGGGATATAGAACCTGTGATGAATCTATGGAACAGACTGGTTTAGTCAAGAAACAGTTAAACTTTATTACAGAGACATTTTCAGTGCTTGAACGCTCGACAGATCTCTTATCAGAAAGGCCCCGCCCCGCAGATTGCCCGCGCTAAGAGTGCACTGGTCAGAGCCCCCACAGTATATCACATGACTCATGATTGGCAGGAGGGAGTGACTATACATCCAGTTACCACAGATCCCTAAATGTACTTTAGTAGTAACTTATCAATATAACTGCAGTAACATCACTGGTGGATGATTCTGGCAGAACTCTGTAATTCACTGTTGGTTTTGCCCTGGGAGGTGTCTGAATTGGATTAGCTTCTACTTAGGCACTCAGTATCAAATGGGGCATGCCTAGATCAGGTGTAGGACAGTCTACCTCAAATGCGAAGCTCCCTTTACACTGGCTTACCACAATACAGAAAGGTTGGCATTTCCATTTCCCACATTAGCATTCTTTGTGAATAAGCAGTGTGAAGAGGCCTTCAACCAATTAGTCAGGACAAGTTTCAGATTCTGGTCCCAGGAAGAGTCCCAACCTACTGCATCAACTGGACTAGTTTTGATTTTCTACCCATGTGCTTGATATCATAGAATGAAAGAATCACACAACACAAAAGGAGGCTGTTCGGCCCATTGTCCCTGTGCTGGCAGTCTGAAAGAGTTACTCAAGCAGTACCACTCGCTTGCCCTTTTCTCATAGCCCTGCAATTATTTTCTTCAAATATAAACTAAAGTCTTTTGGCTGATGCTGAAAGATAACATTTTCTTTCCAGAAAAAAATAACCTTTACCAGCACGTTTAAATTGGCCACTTTGCAAAGTTGCGATGATTGATGGCCAACGTCAAAAAAGAAATGAAATTATGCATCTCAATTAGAAATAATTTTACCAACTCCAGGAGAGCAAGGGGATTCAGTACATGGCAATCCATTGTTTAAGGGTTTGAATTGAAGAAGTTATTGCAGTATTGATGCATAAAAATAATATGGGAATCAAATCTTCCCCTTGGCTTTTCAAACTAAGGATTGCTGGTAATCTCAGTACAATGTGATCAACATTGGCCGGCTGTTATTT
This sequence comes from Cetorhinus maximus, assembly GCF_964194155.1. NCBI lineage: Eukaryota > Metazoa > Chordata > Chondrichthyes > Lamniformes > Cetorhinidae > Cetorhinus > Cetorhinus maximus. The sequence goes on from NC_135899.1 coordinate 51,640,656, forward strand.
AACAACTGCACAAGATTATGTCATGATACTGGAATGGTTGAACCATATTTCAACTGTGCTGATGTTTAACAATGCAATTAAGATTGTGCTAAATGTTTTCTTTCATCGTTTTTGGGGATGTGGGCATCGTTGACAAAGCCAGTGTTTATTTCCTACCCCTAATTGCCCTTGAGAAGGCAGTCGTGAGTTGCCTTCTTGAACCACTGCAATCCATGTGGTGAAGATGCCTCTAAGATGCTGGTAGAAAGGATTTTGAATAAATTACAGTGATAGATGTCCAAGTTAGGATGGTGTGGAGATAGTGATGCTGCCCTTGACCTTCTAGATGATGGAGGTTGGTATGTGCTGTTCAAGAAGCTAAAATATATAATCCTGGATTGCCGTGAATCCTAAATTGCAGAATTAATGCATGTGAATTTTTGTATAAGAGCTGTCTCATGACACGTTTTGACTGCAGGTTTATGGAGATTTTAATCATAGAATAGAATATGCAAGAATGTGCAATAGAACATGCACATCCTCACTGGGAATATCCCAAGCATTGCCAAACCAGCAGTTTTCATTGCATGGAGCTCACCGCAGATATGATACTTCCAGGTTCATGAAATATGCCAACATCATATAATTAGAATGATGATAGTTCATTAATATTTCATAAAGTAAGAAAACATTGATTGTCTTTATGCTGCAGGACAACTTTCAGGAAAGGTGTCAGAGGTAATTAATAATCTGGCAGGAGAGTGATTTTTTTATATTGATCTGGCTATCACTGAAGGAACTGAGAGTTTTGGGTGTATAGCCACTGAAGGACACCATTTGACATTCTTCCTACTGTTTTTGGTGCTCAGAAGAGATAGAGTGGATGTCCTTTGGTATAAACACACACGGGTGCGCTCCACAATATGACAGCTGCGCAGGAACCTGTAGTAGATCATTTAAAATGCTGATACTTGTATCTTGTAATATTGATTTCAAAAACAATATTATAATTAAATATAAACTGTTAGTAGTGCAAGATAATTTTCCTAGTTTGGGCTACCGGTCATAGCTGTCTGACCCACAGGCTGCACATATCAAGCAGCCATAGGTGTACCTTCTATGATTTTCCTGCCATAAGATTTAGGGCAGAATTGTCCATGCCCGCTGGCGTTGGACGTGCTCAGCAGAATGAGCAGACAATATAGCGAGAAGTCCAAAAATCAGTTTCATAACGCCTTGAAACCAGTTTGGGATCGTCCGCTCAGCCTATCGATGGCGGGGCGCATTTCCCACCATCAGACACCGGGAACCTCATTGTAATACATCCGCATACCATTATAAAGCTAGCCCGCCGGACTCATCCCCCCCCCACCCTGGATCATCAGCCAATCACGCCAACGTGTTTCACAACTGCACTTAAGTGACGTGTATCTGGCGAGCTGCACTTCGCTCGGGACTTCGAGGTTGGTTTGCCTATCTTGCTTCGGTCAGCATTTGCAGTTATCAGCCCCAGGCTTCACAGACAGAACCACAGCACTTTTAGGGGGGCTCACGGGCAGGTTGCTACCTACTAGACCAGCTGTAAGGTGGAGGTGGCTTTGTACAGCTGCAGGGCTAGGGCTTGCTTGGGGAAGGGGAAGAAGTGGTCTCAGGCAAGGGAAGTGGCTGCAGAGTGAGGGCTGTACTGAGGAAGGGGATATCCCAGGGTTTGTGTGGGGGCACATGTTGATCTGTGCAAGTGGCCTCAAGTTGGTGAGGGCTGAGGAAGCAGTCTCCAGGGAAGATAAGGCCAGATGGAGATGTGAGGATGTGTGTGAAAGAGTGAGTGGTGATGTCCCTTGAGCTGGCAGTGAGTGAGATGCCAGTGAATGTGTGATGGGCTTGAGTGTGTGAGTTTAGAGTGATGAGATGTTTGCCTTACCCTGATGGCATGGATGAGATCATTCATCCTCTATCTGCATTGGATGGCCAACCTCTTGTGTGCAGCATTGGCACTGATTACCACTGCCATCGCCTGCCAAGCCAGAGTGGTAATGTTGTTGCCCCTCCTGCGGCAGAGTGGGGGTAGAGGACATCATGGCGGATCACAGCATCCAAAAGGCGCTCGAGGGACGTGTCACTAAACCTGGGGGCTGCAGTGTTCTTGCTTTTCTGGATCTTATTTGCAGCAATCCTGGGCTGAAAGCACTGAGAGGTGTGCACACGGCTGTACTTTAAATGTGGCGCCCAGCATGATGAAGTGGCTAGGTGACAGCATAGCGAGTGAATAGGAGCCCGCCCGCCATAGAAACAGCGTGTTTCCCAGGAATGTATAATTAATGTGGCAGGTTTGGGATGATACGGGGTGTGAAGACGCTATTGCGGCCGACAGGTGAAAAGTTGTTTTACCCGCCTGCTACCGCACTTACTGCAAATCTGGGATGATTCCTCTTGGCACCTGGCAATAATGGCCAATGCTTTTTATTTACAAAATAAACAGTTGCAAGTAAGCTGGAGCCTCGGTGATTAGACAGCTGACTAAGTCTTAGTCTCCTGTGCCGACAGAGTAACTGAAGACATCAGTTCTTCCATAATGGAAAAATGCAAGTACAGCTTTGTCCAATAAATTTGGCAGTATAGCCACATGTGGGTAATTCCAAATACAAATCTGGCAAATTGCATTTCTGTTTAGTAAATGGAAAATTAGTAATATACATCATCATTGGGCCTATGGTCTCAATTCTCATATTGGTATGGTGTGTGTGTTCTATTCCAGAAAGCCAGATGGTAAAGGATAATAGGACTGCAGCTAATTTCTACACACTCTTTTATATTTATTTATAGGATTACATAATACAAGCATACACCTCCTAACCCAACAACCACAGTTTTAGTCTGTGACTATTTGTTGGGGGCTAAAGTGAAACCCCAGTTAATACCCACCACCTGCATACAATTAATCACCATATATACTTAAGTGTGTATGTAAACTTTGACCTTTCTGTCGGTAAAATGGTAAAACGAAAATTAGACTGTGCAATTGCTCTTTGACCACTTTGCATACTTTACTTCTTAGGTTACTGAATGGTGGTATGTGTTTAATAAATTTCCCTTTAAAATAGTATTTTGTAGATTGAGTGAGATTGTGCATTTTCTATTCTGTGCATGTGCCGAAAATGCTATTGCTGTATCCAGCTCTGTGGTTCGTCAATGATTTCTATTAGGCTGCACTATTTCAGAGGAACGTTATTTCAATTTATTATTTAAAGGAACAGCACAGCTTCACTATGGATGCAGCATATTTCTTTAACCCTTTTCAACACGACGAGTTTTCACAAAGTGTCTATCCACATTTTCAGAATGTTCTCTCTCTATCTCTCCTCATTATCAGGGACTCAGTGCCTGATTGATGGACACAGCATTGATAGTGTAAGTACAGCTACTTTTTTTGTATTTTAGCTCACCACCTTGTGAATTGTGTCACTCAGGTTCATGCAATTTTCTGTAATGGACTTCCACTCACTCTGGTGGATTCCTCATTTCCAAGTCTGCAGTGAAGCTTCTTCAACTTTTTCTTCAAGTTTTCTTCTTAGATGCGTGTCTCTCTAGTTAGGCTTCAGTTGCTTTTAGTGTTTCATACCTTGGAATGCTGTTCTGGGTTTATACATTTAGCTGCCACCTTTCATATCACCGCGGATCACCGTATCAGATTATGATACTATCTCTGATGTGATAGCTTGTAAAAGCAACCACCTCTGCCAACCATGTTGTACTATGCTGATAGTGCTGATATCCCACCACTTGCCACCATGTTGTAATCTGGGTTCTTTAGATGTCTCAATGATGAGATATTTATACATGTATATTTAAACATGAGCCATTCATTGTTAATCTTTAACTATTTACAGATCCAAGGTATGGTCATGAAAAGTGCTGCTTCCTCTATGCAGGCTGGTTCCAGAGTGTTCTGTCTAGACAGTTTTCTCAGAGTCTATTACCATGTGACTCTATACAGCATACCTTGGGCCCAAGCAAAACTGGAGTCAATGGGAATCAGGGGGAAAACTTGCAATCATGCGATGGGTATTCCACCTCCTGACTCCCCAAAGCCTGTCCACCATCTAGAAGGCACAAGTCAGAAGTGTGATGGAATACTCTCCACTTGCCTGGATGAGTGCAGCTCCAACAACACTCAAGGAGCTTGACACTGTCCACGACAAAGCAAAACATACCTAGCACAAAGCAAGATGTTTGTGGTTGTTGGAGGTCAGTCATCTCAGCTCCAGGACATCGCTGCAAGAGTTCCTCAGGATAGTGTCCTCAGCCCAACCGTCTTCAGCTGCTTCGTCAATGACCTTCCTTTCATCATAATGTCAGAAGTGGGGATTTCGCTGATAATTGCATGCTGTTCAGCACCATTCGTGACTCCTCAGATACTGAAGCAGTCCATGTCCAAATGCAGCAAGACCTGAACAATATCCAGCCTTGGGCTGACAAGTGGCAAGTAACATTTGCGTCACACAAGTGTCAGGTAATTATAATGTCCAACAAGAGAGAAGACAACCATCGCCCCTTGATGTTCAATGGCATTACTATTACTGAATCCCCCGCTATCAACTTCCTGGGGTTACCATTGACCAGAAATTGAACTGGACTAGCCATATAAATACTGTGGCTACAAGAGCAGGTCAGAGGCTAGGAATCGTGCGATGAATAACCCATATCCTGACTCCCTAAAGCCTGGCCACCATCTACAAAGCACAAGTCAGGAGTGTGATGGAATACTTTCCACTTGTCTGGATGAATGCAGCTCCCACAACACTCAAGAAGCTTGACACTCTCCAGGACAAAACAGCCCACTTGTTTGGCACCACATCCACAAACATTCACTCCCTCCACCACCGACACACAGTAGCAGCATCTACAAGTTCCACTGCAGGAATTCACCAAGGCTCCTTCGACAGCAACTTCCAAACCCATGACCACTACCTTCTAGAAGGACAAGGGCAGCACCACCTGGAAGTTCCCCTCCAAGTCACTCACCATCCTGGCTTGGAAATATATCACCGTTCCTTCACTGTGGCTGGGCCAAATTCCTTTCTAACAGCACTGTGGGTGCATCTACACTGCATGGACTGCAGCAGTTCAAGAAGGCAGCTCACCACCACCTTCTCAAGGGCAGCTAAGGATGAGCAATAAATGCTGGCCCAGCCAGCGAAGCCCACATCCCATGAATGAATTTTTTTTAAAAAGTCCATGTTGGCTCTCAGTGGAACAATGCAGTCAGCCTTATTCTCCCGTTGTAACCCTTTAGCCCTTCAAGCTTATATCCCTCAAGTGCCCATCCAATTTCCTTTTGAAATCATTGATCACCTCCACTCCCACCACCCTTGTAGGCAGTAAGTTCCAATCAGTGGAACAGTATAGGTACCACTTATTCTGTTTTAGCTTGGATCCCAGATGAGGAACAAGATGACCATATCAGCAGCAACAGGACCAGCAGCAGCCTTTTCCTCACAGACCTACTGCTCATAAGGGGAAGTGGAATAAGCAGAGAGGACAGGAGGACACTGCCACAACATAGGGTGCAGAGGCAGATGATAAGCTTCCTGGACAGTGAATCAGGAGGCTCAGGGCTTCACGTCAGGTGGTGACAGACATTTGCAGCCTGCTGGAAGAAGGCCAGCTACCAGGTGGGCCTGCTGGGGAAGGCTTTACCAGCGGCTGTCAAAGTCACCACTGCCCTCAAATTCTTTGTCTCTGGCTCTTTCCAGATTACCGCAGAATATATTTGCAGGATTTTGCAGTTTGCACCCCTGCCCCACCCCACCCCAAACATGTCACATAGGTGACCGTGGCATGTTTGCCAGGGCAGGCAATTGTTAACACTTTGCCATCGATGATGCCAGTCAGAATGATTAGTTGGCTCTATCTGGCTTTCAACAAGTGCAGGGCATCACTGAGTGCACAAAGGTGGCAATTAAGGCAGTCTTTGATCACCCAGGAATATCCATCAGCTGTAAAGTCTTTCACTCCATCAGTGTAGACCTGGCCTGCAGCCTCAGAAGGATGATTATGCAGGTAAGCAAAAGGTTTGCAGGGAGTTGCGATAATGCTTTCGCCCTGCATCAGTTCACAGGCTCTTGAGTTCTTTACACCTCAAAATAGACTTAACCAACTGGCTGCTTGGAGACACGGGCCACCCATTTAAAACGTGGCTGATGATACCATGACAGGCCCAAGCAAAGAGCCCCATGAGTGCTACAATCACGATGACAAGATGTATCATTGAGCAGGAAATCAGCACGCTGAAGATACGCTTCTGCTGCCTTGACAGACCTGGGGGTACTCGTCAATACACACCGGCCAGAGATTCGAGAATGATCGTGGATGCAACATGGCACAGTGGTGAGGTTTGAGCCTGCAGGAGGTGTAATGCATCTTCGGAGGAGGCAGAGGAGCAGCATGATCTGCACGAGTCCTGTGAAACTTCAGAGAGAGCGACCACTGAGGAGTCATCATTGTCCTCCTGAACCGCCCCTTGCAGGACACTTGAAGGAGATTAACACATGAATTAGAACTGCTAAGTCCAGAATGTTTTAAGTGAACAACATGCACGCATACATTTTACTGATTTCTGATATAAAGCCAACAGGAGTGAGTGTTGTATGCCATGTGGCTGTCTGATGTTTAAGTCTGTCATCAGGGAGCTGGAAGGCTCCCATCCCCAATGACTACAGCACACCAAGACCTGGCTTATCTCCAGTGCCACAGCCTCTGCAGCTGTCAGTTGTGAGATGGCTGGAGGGCCACCTCTAGCTCGCTCTCTCTCTCTCCCCCTCCTGTTCAGTGCTCTCTTTTCCTGAAAGGTGTGACAGTAATGGAATGTGAGATAGTAATAGACAGTATTTGCTGAGGGTGATGATGATGGAGAAGTTGTCACCTTGCATTAAGATGAATATGAGCCCCAGTGGTGGGTGGTCAGATAGGGATGTGTGGATGTGCAGAGAGAGAGAAGGATGGGGCACCTGTAAGGGTAGTTGGTGTGAGGAGCGATGTGCAGGAGTAGGTGTGAGAAGGCAGAGTGTGAGGGTTGGTGTGATTTGCACAGCAGAATCTAGTTGATTTCGCCATTGTACTCCCTTTTCCTACACTGATTAAATCATTAAATTGCTTCTGGCACTAAATCCAGGAGCCAGGCACCACACTCCTGCTCAGCTCCTCAGCAATCTCTAGCCATGTTTTCTTGATCTCTGGCAGCTTACACACTGCAGCATCAGGTCTAGGGAGACATCTGTGTAGCAAAGTGCAGCCTTGCCATGTTGGAACTCCATAGCACCAGTTGCTTCCTCTGATCCCCCATCTCAATAGTCCCATCAATTGTTATCTTTGCAGTGTCCCTTTCAAAAGTTCAGATGAAATCAACTTGCGCGTGTTGTCATCACACCTGCTGACATTAATTGGTTGAGAAACCCGGAAGTCACCTGGGTTAAAAATCCAGTGCCAGGCGCACTGAGCTGATGTCGGGTTCCCTGTTTTTACTGGATGTGTCCTCGGCCTGCTTCCTCCATCGCCCTGATCCCAATCACCATGTTAAAGTCCCCCTGATATTTCAAAATGGCGAATAGAAAAGTGACCTCATGAAGACACAGTCCAGGAATTGGGAAGCCCATACCCAAGTCTGACGTTGTGACTGATTAAACTAGTTAAATTAAACTAATTTACTACCCTCATAAAGAGGGCTATTTCGTTGGACATTATTCATAAGGCAAGTACTTCTACCTGAAAATAGTTGATCCCATAGGTAATCCTTTCTCATCATAACCTCAGAGAGCAAAGGCTTACTACAGGTGTCGACTTGCCTTCCCGATTCTGCCCTTGTGGTTTAAATTATTCTCCAGTTTGTAGAGATTTAAGGCTGTGACACTCGTTCAATCCTGTTGGGTTGGGGTGGGGGAGCAGCAGGGGGAACTTGAAAGCTGCTTGAGAACCCAGAAAGGCCAGAGTTGCAGAGGTGCTGCTGAATTTAAAGGCAGAGCCTCATTCATTCATACCTTCAGAGACAGTCCCCAGCAGTCAAGAAGGATGGGAGTTGGGGGGAGGTGGCAAGCAATTAAATTTAAATCGGCCTCCAAGTTGCTCTGAGGGAGCCAGATTTAAGTATCCTAAAGAGTGTCCCATCTCTCTCTAAAATGACAGCATGCATGTCGGTTTTAGTTTGCATTTTGTGTTTTTGAGGCTTCAACCCCGCCCCCCGACTTTCTCCCATTACTGTGTGGGTGGTTGGTGGGGATGGCAGCATTTACTATCGAGCCTTTAAGTAACAGAATTCTGGAAATTGGAAATAAAAACAGAAAATGCTACCTTTTCATTTTAGGTCCAGCGGCAACTAAAGGAGAAAGTTAGGCTGGACTCTTGACTGGAGCTGGAGTGCAGTAAGTTTACAAAAGCCAGGAGCATACCATCAGACATCTCTGAACAAGTAAAAGGAACATTTGCTATTACTGAAATCCAGTGATTCAATGACTTCAGTAGATGTTCATATCTCACTGGTGTACATTGATAAGAAAGCAAGGGCACAGCCCTACATCAATAATCTTTTATGCCCCTGGTGAGGATTCAGTGACACGGAGCAGGGTTGAACTGGCAGCAACTTGAATCCTAAGTCGATCGCAAACAACTTGCATCTGATCCTTCCACAAAGTTGAATATCAGTCTAGTAACAACGGACTCCCCTCAGACATTGTCTCCTCAGCTGAGTGTATGGTGACATCTTGCTTATGTCCAGAGCACAGTGCCGAGGTGACAAGATTCATTGTTTGCCCTATGGGCCAATATCCCAGCTAATTTGTGCGTGTTGTCAAGTTTAAGCTTAAAGGAAGCACAGGTTTGATTCTGGAAGCTAAATTTTGTGGAGGAAGAGCATTGGGAATTAGCCCGACCTGTGACAGCTGCATTTTGAATAATAGCTACAAAGGTATGATTTACGCATTAGTCAGAAACTAATCCTAAAATAGACTGTGGGCACAGGATTTGAGATCAGTTCAACCCCTTTTATAGTATTCTAGTCTCAACAGAATCCTTGTAAAGTACGTCAGTCACCCTTATTAAATGTAGCTAAAGTCTTCTATAATTCTCAGTGGAAACCTTGATTCATACATCAATCTCAACAGATCCTTTATATTGTACATCATTCCCAATAGAACGATCGTTATTGTACATCATTCCCAACAGACAAAGAAATGTCTCTTCCTCTGTGTCGTATCACAGTCTTACAACTATCTCAAGACTCAATGGTTTTCCTTCAGGTCCTCTCCTGGAATGGAGAGTTAACCAAAGAAGGGAAAAGTGCTGAAGCCTCTGACCAATAGGCCAAGTATATGAACACACTTGACTGATGGATTTACCTTCAAGTGTCTAATCAGGTTAGGGTGACATGCCCAAGTATCTTTAATAGGATTTGTTCACCAATGGGTTACAAAGCTAGAGACCAGCGCTGACCATTGTCCTCCTTAGATACGCAGGGGGTGCCAGAGGACTGGAGAATTGTATGTGTTGCACCCTGGTTCAAAACTGGCTGTAAGGATAAACCCAGCAACTACAGACCTCTCAGTTTAACCTTGATGGTGGGAAAGCTTTTAGAAATGATACTCAAGGACAAAATTAACAGTCACTTGGACAAGTACGTATTAATTAAGGAAAGCAAACATTTTTAAGGCAAATGGTGTTTAACTAACTTGATTGAATTTTTCGATGAATTAACAGAGAGGGTTGTTGACTGTAATGTGGTTGATATGGTGTTCATGGTCTTCCAAAAGGCATTTGATAAAGTGTCACACAATAGGCTTGTCAGCAAAGTTGAAGCCCATGGAAGAGAAGAGCACTGGCAGTATAGATATGAAATCGGCTAAATGACAGGAAACAGAGCGGTGGTGAACAGTTGTTATTTGGACTTTAACAGTAATGTTCCCCAGGGGTCGATACTTGGGCCACTGTTTGTCTTGATTTATGTTAATGACTGAGACTTGGGTGTACAGAGCACAATTTCTTGAAGTATAGTGAACTGTGAGGAAGTTAGTGACAGACTCCAATAGGGCACAGACAAGCTGGTGGCATGGATGTAGATGAAATTTAATGCAGAAAATTTGAAGTGATACATTTTAGAAAGAAGAATGAGGTGAGGCAATAAAAACTAAAGGGTACAATTCTAAAGTAGTTTCAGAAACAGGGACACCTGGGGGTGTATGTATACAAATCATTGAAGGTAGCAGGGCAGTTTGAGAGAGCAATTAAAAAGGCATATCCCGGGCATCATAAGGAGAGGCAAAGAATGCAAAAGCAAGGACATTATGATGAACGTTTATAAGACACTGGTTTGGTCTCATCTGGAGTATTGTGTCTAATTCTGGGCACCGCACTTTAGGAAGGATGTAAAGACTTTTGAGAGGATGCAGAGGAGATTTACAAGAAGAGTTCCAGGTATGAGGGGCTTCAGTTATGTGGATAGTTTAGTGAAGCTGGAATTGTTTTCTTTATAGAAGTGAAGGTTGAGAGGAGATTTGATAGAGATATTCAAAATCATGGGGCGGGGTTGGTCTAGGCAGAATAGGTAGAGAGAAACTGTTCCCATTGGCGGAAGGGTTGAGAACTAGGGAATACAGATTTAAGAACCAAAGGCAACACAAGGGAAAACAGATTCAATAGTGGCTTTCAAAAGGAAATTGGTCAAGCATCTGAAGGGAAAAGGAAATTGCAGGGCTACAGGGGAAGGATGGTGGAGTGGAAATAGCTATGTTGCTCTCGCAGAGAATTCGTACAGGTTTGATGTGCCAAATTATCTCCTTTTGTGGTGTAAACATTCTATGATTCTAAAACAGTTTGGAGAATGTTCTAGATTAAGTGCCAAGCCCAGTTGAGGGGCAACTGCAGATTCCAAACTTACAGCATGAAGTAGGAATGAGGCTTTTGGTATTTTGCTCTACACATTGCCGTGGACACGTTTGGCACCAGTCTGACAGAAACTAAAGCATCAGCTATTACTACGATTACAATCTCCATGGAGACTGATAACATTTAAAAATAGGTGAATTTCTAGCCACCAACAGAAAGGATCATGACAAGATTTTAAGTTTTAAGACTGCCACTGGAATAAACAAACTAAAAGCAACATAAACATTATTTTTGTAGGCAACTTATTTTATATACCACAGAATAGTTTCCCCATTTAACTTTTCCCCTTTCTAAACTCATCTTCATGGATTGAGTGTCAATGTGTCTTGCCGTCTCTCTTTCTCATTGCAGAGAAAAGACAGCCTCACAGTGTTACAATTGTAAATATCTGTTGATGTGGTGTCTTTGATGAACAGACCACAGGAGACACGGGTACAGGTTACGATCGTTTATTCAAGCAATTGCAAGGAGAGCACCATCTCAATGCAGCTTGAGACAGTACTCTGCTAAACTACGAGTGTTCATCGTATTTATACATTATTGGTCACATACAAGAACAGTTTCCAGATTTTGATCTTGTCAACATATAGGTTTACATTAAACTGACAAGTCTAGTGGCAAGTACATGTATGTCCCTATTTGTTTCTCACCCAGGCAGAGACCCCTCCCTCGTACCTAAACTAAGACCATCTGTTCTTTCCCTATCTGCTGTAAACAGGCTCAATCTTAGTTGTTTTCCAACCTAAGGCTCAAGTCTGACTCCCAAAACTCCCAATCTATCATATTTATGTTGTTCTTCATCCAATATGGCCTTGCTGATACTCACAAGCCCTGAGAATGTGCAAGGTTTAGATTTCTCTCTGTCCAGCCTGGCCTTTAACTGTTAACTGCTTACGCAGACAGGTTTTGCCTGCTGGGATATTTTGAAGTATTGATTCCCTTCAATGAGTTCTTATTGCATCCCTATACTGTATCCCTTTATTTCCCCCTAACAATGTAAAGTAACATAACATTTCCATTTGCAGAATTAACTGGAAGATTTGAGCAAGGAGACTGTCATCTCACTATCCCTAGGTATGGTGGCTGCTGTTCCATTTAGACTTTTCCCCCCAGCACTTAACTGTTGTACAGAAAGACAAATAAGTTGGTGAGATCAGGAGTAAAAGTTCAGGAATTAAAAGGTCGCTAAGTACATTTAGAGAGAGAAAGATAACCAAGCACAGACAATGGAAATGAAGACCTGGCAGCCTTGTCCTGGCAACAATTCAAGAAGGAATTGAGGCTAAAAACAGAGGAGGAAGAAGAAAAATCAGATGGATGGATAACATTGAGACAAGGACTGAGGGAGGTTTGAAGAAAGCCAGAGAAGCATAACGATGCCAATGGCCCTACTAAGGCTATGGTGAAAAAGAACGAATAATTACTGTTGTGTTCATGACTAGACAGCAGTTTCTATAAGTAGATCAAATCATTAATAAGCTGGAAGTTCTATCCTTGCTCATAGCTGTCAGTAGGTTAGCATGTTTAATAGTTAACCGTATAATTAAGGTAAATCACTTAAAGGAGAATATATGGAATGACCACCACATTCTGCCTGTCTCTGCCAAAATCACACCCCCAACCCAATGTTTCAGGTTAACACTATCTGGCTAGAGTTAGCTACACCATGATAAATAAGAAATAGAGCCAAAGAGATACAGCAAGATTCATAAACAGAACAAAATTTAAAAAAAAACAAAGTTGACTCAGCCCCGTGGAATTAATATCTTTTATCATCACTTTTTTTGTGTATTGGCAACCAATGGGCAGAAGTTCCTTTTTTTGTCTCTTTTTGTTGAGGGGTTTGACGTATTACTGGAGGTTGCTTATTAATCTGAAAAGGGCAAAATGGCTGATTCCTCATACGTTCCTTGTGGTTACCTTGAGAGCGGTGTTCTTCTTTGTCACTGGTAGCACATTGTGACTAGTTGACTAACCATGCAGGACTTTTTAAATCAGGTGACACACTTCCCTCCCCAGAAATCTTATGCTTACTGTCTGCTCACTTTGTTGATTCAATTGCAGTAAAATCATTTGCCTGTTCCAACTTGTGATTCCTCCATGCACCCATGACTCTATGGTTGGTCCTGTTACATTGTAATGTAGTCTAGCGGTGACCACTGCTCTCATGCTCTTGGCCAGGAACTCGTTATACCATTCCCTTCCTTCAATGCTCTGATGCTGTTTCTAAATTTTCCCCTTTTTTGTACTTATTAAGTCAGGTGTGACCTTGACTAAAATATTCACTTAACATATGAAATAGGAGCCAGGAGTAGGCCATTTGGTCTACTTGAGCCTGCTATAATTCATGACTGACCTGATTGTGGCCTCAACTCCGCTTTCCTGCGTGCCCTCCCATAACCTGTGACTAATATTGACAAACACAGACAGTACTTCTCATTGAAAGACTGCAGTCCTATGAAAAGAGATATGAATTCATGGGTAAGTGACCCTTTGAATTAAACCAGGCGTCTTGGTACCCGACTTTACCCCCCTTTTTACTCATGTCTCTTTGGTTTATAGCATTCGCAAACACAGGAATCTCAGCTTCACAATATTACTAAATTATTAGCTTTATTTCATTCCATTCTGAACTTCAAAAACTATTTAATTTATGATTTACTACTTGGGGGAGAAAATGCTGCAGGCTGTCAATTAATTGTGCAGTTTATGCATTGGTACTAATTGTGTCATGAGATATGTGTATTTTTTGTGCTCTGACCAGATCAGCAGCTGCAATGTTATCTCCCTGTACTCCAACTCAACAGCAGGACAGGGTTAGCTCTGGTGTACATATAGTGACCTTGGAAATGCGTTCAAAAAGAATGTTATGATTTTGCGGCACATAAAATTTGAAATAATTCTTTCTCATAGTGCCTTAAACCTAACCTCCTGCACCAGTGTGGATTTTTCTATTTCCCTAACTACCCACACCTGTAGTTTGCTCCATTGCCAATATACTATGAATCATTGGCAGTGTTAATGCACGACCCAGCATTGTATGGTTGAGGTTGTCAAATCTCATTCCTGTCTGGAACCCTTACATTCATCAGTTAGATTTTTGGGTTTGTGCTGCATGGAAGCCAAGGCCTCAAAGGTTAAAGGTCAGTGCACTGACATCCCACACTATCCAGTCAGCAAAACATTAACAAATTGCAATCATTCCCAACACACAATCACAGTCAGAATGATTTTACTTTTGATTTCTAAACCCTGACTGAACAATCTGTTCACTTCTTTTATGTTCACACACAATTTTAGAAAACAATGTTAACTGATTTCTTTCCAGAGATCTGCTGATCACAGCACCAACACAATAGCTTGGAGTATTTGTCCTTCAGTTCTTTCCGTGCAACACATGTAAAGCTTCTAGTCAGTTCAAGTGCCTGCTTCAAGTTTTCTGAGACAGTTCATTATGAAAGGTTTCAAGCACCTAAACAGATGCTTTCGTTTGTAGAGTTTCAAAGTACTTTTAAGCATTTGTCTAATTATTTGCAGTCAGAGTCTGTGGTATAATAATGTCTTTTAAATCTGTTTGTTTTACATTTGGGTTCTCCGATACTGAATTAAAATTGAAACTGCCTCTTTGAGCTATAGTAAACTAATTGAAGCACACAAAGCACTAGACTGCTGATTTCAGGATGATGTTTGAACTGATTTATTTTACATACTAAATAATGCACATTTGCCCTCGGCAGAGGAGGCGTGGGGGTGTTACTTATATTTGTTGCATTGATGCTGAACGCAGCAGTTCTCAAACTATTTAATGGGTTATTTTAGATTGAATATAATGGAGCCATTAAATATATATCCATTGGATGGTAATCCACGGTAGCTAACTCAATTATTAATGAGCAGTGCATATTAGAGTTTACTTTTAGATTTTTGAACTAAGTGGGGTCTATAGTTTGTTCTTTCCATCTTAGCCTCTTGCTGATTTTAAGATCACTGAAAATCACATCCATCTCTGGAAAGAACCTTTAGGGATTTTGAAAACTGATGCTGTATAAAGCAAGCTTGGTGTAATATTGATTGTGTGCTGCAATCATTTCATCCTGGGTAAATGCCAGCTATTCTATACTAATTGATTTGTAATACAAATCGCCTTCCTGCCGAATTGCATTGTGCTTGATTTGTACTGACGCCCCTCTGCTCCCCCCACCCCCGCTTTATTTACAGGGCCACAAATTTACCTCCACGTGAAGCAAGTGCTATCTTAAAGTGCGCTCATAGGAGGTGTATCAAGGGAAGGTTAAACCTCTGACACTAAAACTTGTAGGCTGTAAATTTGGAGGCCCCACTAATTAGAACCAGCAAGCTAGCCAAATTTCACTTGGTCACATATGTTTTGAAGAGTGTGTTTATTCTGAAAGTTGGCAGATGCCCTTCTGAGCACTAACACCACCGCCAGCTTTATGTGGCAGTGGTTATTGGCTAACCCTGATGCCCCTTTTCAATCTTCCACCGTTGCTCTTTACTTATGGCAATGCTTATAGTGAATTGTGAAGCTTGTAGAACAGTAATGGTGGTGCTGGTAAACTCAGCACCAACTTAATGAATCCAATACCATTGCTTCCAATTTGCTGCTACAAAAGAACAGAGTTTTTAAAATTCTTTCACAGGATGCGGGCGTCACTGGCAAGGCCAGCATTTATTGTTCATCCTTAATTGTCCCTGAGAAGGTGGGGGTGAGCTGCCTTCTTGAAACGCTGCAGTCGATGTGTGTAGATACATCCACAGTGCTGTTAGGGAGGGAGTTCCAGGATTTTGACCGAGCGACAGTGAAGGAACGGCAATATAGTCTCAAGTCAGGATGGTGTGTGACTTGGAGGGGAACTTCCAGGTGGTGCTGTTCCCATGCACCTGTTGCCCTTGTCCTTCTAGGTGGTAGTGGTTGCAGGTTTGGAAGGTGCTGCTGAAGGAACCTTGGTGAGTTGCTGCAGTGCATCATGTAGATGGTACGCACTACTGCCACTGCGTGTCGGTGGTTGAGGGAGTGGGTGTTTAAAGTGGTGGATGGGGTGCCAATCAAGCAGGCTGCTTTGTCCTGAATGGTGTTGAGCTTCTCAAGTGTTGGAGCTGCACTTATCCAGGCAAGTGGAGAATATTCTATCACAATCCTGACTTGAGCCTTGTAGATGATGGACAGGTGTTGGGTCAGGTCCATTCAGCATTTGGATTTTTTTTTTTCATATTTCACCGTGGTTTTTTTGTACTGATACATTTCTTCAGCTTGTGAGTATGGCATCCACAGGGGTATGCACCATTGACTCACTAGAGGATTGTAACCACCACTGAACAAATAGGCAGTCACCACACTGAAGGTTCTACTGTCCTGTGTTTGGAAACGCAAGTCACTCAAAGACAAGAACAACAAAATTCACTAGTTTAATATAAAGATAAAAGCAAAATACTGCAGATGCTGGAAATCTGAAACAAAAACAGAAAATGCTGAAAAAAACTCAGCAGGTCTGACAGCACCTGCGGAGAGAGCAAAAACAAAGTTAACGTTTTGAGTCCGTATGACCCTTCCTCAGAACTGAAGAGAAGTAGAAATGTGATGAAGTTTACACTTTAAGGGGGGTGGGGTAGGTGGAGCTGGATAGAAGGCCAGCAATAAATGGGGTAAAGGAGGGATTGACAAAGAATTTATGAACTAAAGGACAAAGGGATTGTTAATGGTAGAGGGTAGTGCTAAAAAAAGGTGCTGATAGTGGTGCAAAGGTAAGAGAGCAGAATGTTGTTATAGCAGAACAAGGATAGCACTGTGTGAAAGAACAACATGGAACAAGTGACAGATGGCACTGTAGGGGATGGGGTGGAGGGAGGGGGTGGTGGTGGAAAAAGAAGGATAGAAAACGGGATAAAAAAAGGGATAAAACCGGATGAATGAATAAAAATAAAAATAAAACAAGTGGACAAAAAATAAAAATTAATGTAGAAGAAAGGGGATAAAAAAGGGGGTGAGGATTTACCAGCTCTGGCTGGTAAAAGTAGGGAAAATCCCAAGATATCCTATAAGTATATCAATGGGAAGAAGATAACCAGGGAAAGAGTAGGGCCCATTAGGGACCAAGGGGGCAACCTATGGGTGGAGCCAGAGGACATTGCTAGAGTGTTGAATGAATACTTCACATCCATCTTCACCCAAGAGAATGAGGATGAAGATATCGAACTCGGGGAGAGAGACCGCGAGGTTCTTAAGCAAATTGATATAGGGAGTGACAAGGAATTGGAGGTGTTGGCAGGCTTAAAAGTGGACAGATCTCCAGGTCCGGATGATTTGTGTCCCAGACTGCTGAGGGAGGCAAGGGAGGAGATCGCAGGGGCTCTGACCCAAATTTTTAATTCCTCTCTGGCCACGGGGGAGGTGCCAGAGGACTGGAGAACATCTAATGTAGTTCAGCTATTTAAGAAGGGTTGTAGAGATAAGCTAGGGAACTATAGGCCAGTGAGTCTCACGTCAGTGGTAGAGAAACTATTGGAGAAAATTCTGAAGGAGAGAATCTATCTTGACTTGGAGAGGCAAGGCTTGATCAGGGATAATCAGCGTGGCTTTGTCAGAGGGAGGTTGTGCCTAACAAATTTGATTGAGTTTTTTGAGGAGGTGACCAGGTGTGTAGATGAGGGTAGTGTAGTTGATGTAGTCTAAATGGATTTCAGCAAAGCCTTTGACAAGGTCACACATGGGAGACTTATAAAGAAGGCAAATGCACATGGGATGCAGGGTAATTTGATAAGGTGGATTCAAAATTGGCTTAGCTGTAGGAGACAGAGGGTGATGACAGAAGGATGCTTTAGTGACTGGAAGCCAGTGTCCAATGGCGTACCACAGTGATCTGTGCTCGGTCCCCTATTATTTGTCGTTTATATAAGCGACATAGATGACTATGTGGGGGGTAGGATTAGTAAGTTTGCGGATGACACAAAGATTGGGCGGGTGGTTAACAGTGAGGTTGAGTGTCTTGGGCTACAGGAAGATATAGACGGGATGGTCAAATGGGCAGATAAGTGGCAGATGGAATTTAACCCTGAAAAGTGTGAGGTGATACACTTTGGAAGGAGTAATTTGACAAGGAAGTATTCAATGAACGGCATGACGCACGGAAGTTCTGAGGAGCAAAGAGACCTTGGCGTGTGTGTCCATAGATCTCTGAAGGCAGAGGGGCATGTTAGTGGGGTGGTGAAAAAGGCACATGGGACACTTGCCTTTATCAATCGAGGCATAGATTACAGAAGTAGGGAGGTTATGCTGGAGTTGTAAAGAACCTTGGTGAGGCCACAGCTGGAGTACTGTGTGCAGTTCTGGTCGCCACATTATAGGAAGGATGTGATTGCACTGGAGGGGGTGCAGAGGAGATTCACCAGGATGTTGCCTGGGATGAAACATTTAAGTTATGAAGAAAGGTTGGATAGACTTGGGTTGTTTTTGTTGGAGCAGAGAAGACTGAGGGACGACCTGATCAAGGTGTACAAGATTATGAGGGGCATGGGCAGGGTGGATAGGGAGCAGCTGTTCCCCTTAGTTGAAGGGTCAGTCACAAGGGGGCATAAGTTCAAGGTGAGGGGCAGGAGGTTTAGTGGGGGATGTGAGGAAAAACTTTTTTACTCAGAGGGTGGTGACGGTCTGGAATGCACTGCCTGGGAGGATGCTGGAGGTGGGTTGCCTCACATCCTTTAAAAAGTACCTGGATGAGCACTTGGCACGTCATAACATTCAAGGCTATGGGCCAAGTGCTGGTAAATGGTGTTAGGTAGGTAGGTCAGGTGTTTCTCACATGTCGGTGCAGACTCGATGGGCCGAAGGGCCTCTTCTGCACTGTGTGATTCAGTGATTCTGAGAGAGTTCATGGTCTGAAGTTGTTGAGCTCTATGTTAAGCCTGAAAGGCTGTGAAGTGCTTAATCGGAAGATGAGGTGCTGTTCCTCCAGTTTCTGTTGAGCTTCACTGGAAATTTGCAGCAGACCAAGGACGGACATGTGGGCATGAGAGCAGGATAGTGTGTTGAAATGGCAAGCGACAGGAAGGTCTGGGTCATGCTTGTGGACATTCACTAGTGGACTATGACAATAGCTTGTATAAATATGGTGCCTTGAATGTAGTAAAACATCCCAAGACATTTCACAAGAACATGATCAGCCAAAATTGATGCTGAGCATTGTAAGGAGATATTGGGATAGATGTCCAAAAGCTTGGTCAAAGAGCTAGGGTCTAAGGAGGAAAGCAATGTGAGAGGTTTAGGGAGACAATTCCAGAGCTTGGGCCTCAATGATGGAGAAAGGGAAATTAAGGATGTGCAAGAGGCTGGAATTGGAGGAGTGCAGAGATCTCTGAGGGTTGTAGGACCAGCGGAGGTTACAGCAACAGAGATGATTGAGGTCATGGTGTCATTTGAGCACAAATCTTAATTTTAAAATCAAGACATTTTCAAAGCAGGACCCTAAAGCAGGTCAACGAGCACAGGGGTTTTGGTGAATGGGATTTGGTATGAGTTGGGATACCGGCAGCAGATTTTAACTGAGAAGAGAGTCATGATTCCCCATGAAGTGCAGACACTGGGCGATGTTCAGCACTAGGCAGTTGTTGCTGGAGGCACAGAATGTACTGTAGCTCACTGCCACCAGATTCAACACAAGATAGAAATAAATGGTTAATGATGATATCTTGGGGCCAGAGACTTGGAGAATACTTATTTCTGAATCATCAAAGCCCCACATGGGCGATTTCACTTGGAAATACAGGTACAACATTTGTGTCTTGCAAGCTTAGGAGAATTATAGAATCTTGCATGACAGAAGGCCATTCAGCTCTTGTCTCTCTTCCGGCACTTTGAGAGTACTATCCAATAGGTTTCACTCCCCTGCTCTTTCTCCATAGCCAGAGTCATGTTCCAGTATAGTATGAACTTTCAGATAACACTTTAAAATTTGAACAAGACTTTAAAATGGCTGCTGCAAACCATTTGACGTTTGGCAATATCAGCTTCAGACAGTCCTGAGACTCCCAACAGATACCCAATTAAACGTGGACATTCACAGCCATCTGGGAAATTCACACATCCCTTTGTTTAAGGATGGAAGGTCAGCAAAAGGACAATAGCATTCCAGCAACATTGACTTTCTGGTTCACCATAGGCAAAAGACACATCGCCACTCAATATACGTTAGATGAATGTGAAGGGATCCCCATCAACCTTTCATTGTTTTATGATAGCCCTTATCCAAACCCAGACTAGGTAAATTTCAAAGTGTCAAATAACAACACAGGATGCTTATTGACTTGACCACCCACCTTATTTGGAAAAGGAATTTGGACTTGTAACAGGTTACGTGAATGAGACAGCCATCTTTGTTGCCTGCTTTTGAAAAAGCAAGAATCAGTTCTGCAAAAGCAGAGAGTCCATCAGAAAGCCATCAAACCAATTGCAGTCAACTAAGCAGCCAAAGTAATAAACAGCAATATCTTGAAGGTCAGAGAAGGACTCTCCCCAACCTGTTCCAACTTCAAGTTCACCTAAGAAGCAACCTCCTGGCCATTCAACTACAAAAAGTCTTGCAGCTCACTGAGAAACCTCTGCTTACAAGGCCTTCACTTCAACTAAAAGCTTCAGCTCATCTAAGAAACCACAGGCCTGCCATGAAAGAGAGACGGAGCCAATTATGCCTTGTAATCATATTTATTTTTCCTTTGTCAGTATCTAATCTTTGTGTGGGTGATAGTGTGTGCGAGGCGAGTGAGTGAGATGTTGTGTTTTTTTTTTAAACATCTGGGCGAGGCTGGGTTAATAAGTAGCCTTTAATTTAAAGCTCACAAAAAGGCTTGCTGCTGGGATATTTAAATTGGACCAACGACTCTGATAAAATACACACACTTCACACACAAAACACGTTGATCATGGACAGAAAGAAAACTCTCACATTCTGCCCATGAAACCAGGAAAACTTTTCTTTCAAGCCTGTATCCAATTCCTTATTAGGCAAGTTTCTAACGTTACTCCCACCTCTCCTGCATCAATCGAGTGCTGATTCTTTTTGGGATAAATAAAAACAGAAAGTGATGGAAAAGCTCAGCAAGTCTGGCATCATCTGGGGAGAGAGAAACAGAGTTAATGTTTTGAGTCGAGTGACTCTTCTTCGGAACTGACTTAGAGCTTTCATGTGTCTTGTGGAATATGAGTCAGACAAAGCATGTGCTTATGCCTGTTTCCAAGGCTAGTTCTTCTTGGAACAGGTTGCCAGCTTGTCACCAGAGGTTGTAGCATGAAGGGCACCATTCACCATCAAGCATGGCTGACTCGGAGACACTCCCATTCTTGCCACAGGTACATTGGAAAGATTTGCAGGTTGCTAATGGACCTGTTTTGCCATTTTATGAACACACCTTCCGTGGCCATCAAGTCCTGGGCCTGAATTTTGCCCTGGCAGGCACGTACAATCGGCAGGCCCGGGAGCAGCCGGGAAGCAGACCCCTGACCGCGATCTCACGTTGGTTGGCCAATTAACGGCCAGCCAGTGTGAAACGCGCGCTGAAATCTCAGCGCTGCCGGGCGGGGGGCGGGAAGAGGACAGGCGATGATGTCACCACGGGTGCAGGTGAGCGCTGCAAGGAAGCTCCATGAAGGCAGACAGCTGCCTCACGGAGCTGCAGACCTGCAAATGTCGAAATAAAGGTGTAAAAAGCTGCCAAAAAATGTCCATTCATCACAATCAAGCACCTGAAAGCATACCTCATAAAAATGCTTCCACAGGTTTCTATTTTTGTTTTGTTTCATAATGGAAACCTCATCCCGCCCTTGGATGAGGTTTGATGAAAAATGTAAAGGCCGTCTGGCCAATTCGCCCATCCGACAACCGTAAGGTTGGACAGGCCACCAAAATTCAGAGACAGTTGAGCCGTTAATGGGCTTAATTGCTCTCTTAATGGCGTACTTTCGACTTCTGCGCGGGCCCACCAAGTGAAATATCGCGTGAGTGTGCAATGACGTCAGGACGCTTGCCCGATGTCATCTCTCTCAATTTTACGCCCAATCAGTTCGGGTGCCTGCCTGCCCGCAGAACGTAAAATTCTGCCCCCGGAGTAGAACTCAAACCGGAAGCTTCTGGACACTGTACCCACCGTTTCTCAAATTCTCCCCATTCGGAACCGATGGGAGATAGAAATGCAGTGGGTTTTATGCTGTTTAAAGGGAGTGGTGGAGGTAGAACAAAGGGAAGGTGCGGGATAAAATAGAGGGCAGGAGGGATTAAGTAACAAAGATGTCATGGAGCAAAAGGCAAAGGGAGTGGTAATGGTCTCATAAAGAAACAAAGCATTGGTCCAGAGTGAGTGTTAATAGCAGGATACTGAACAGCTCTGTCTGAAAGCAAAACATGAAAACAAGATACGGAATGGCATTTGGCAAAAGGAAAACAAATCAAGATGGACGACATGGTCTGAAGTTGTTGAACTCAATGTTGAGCCTAGGAGGCTGTAAAGTGTCTAATTGGAAGATGAGGTACTGTTCTTCAAGCTTATTGGAATAAAGTTGCACAAGTTCACCGAGTGCTAATGCTTTATAACTAGACCCTTACTATAGGGGCAACACAGCTGAGCTCATTCCGCACACAGGAAGTTTTAGCCAGACTCCCTGTGTGATGATGAGCAGGAACCCTGGCTGGGTCTTACCCCCTTCCTGGTGAAGTACCACTGCAGCCAGTTGAAATGCCTGTGCCTCACCTGAAGTTGGGCAACCCACATCGAGAACAGGTATCCCTGCATGACTCAGTACCGCAGCCAAGCAGTCTATTCATCATTGACCAGTTAGAAGAACTGCAGCAGTCTCTGTTTATAGAAGAGCCCAGCAGGAGGGCCACGAGATTCGCGGATAAAAAGCAACATGAATTATTCAAGAAGCTGCCTCCAAACAGTGATCAACAAACAGTGGAAGAAAAATGGGAAATTACACTGTGATAATGGGTTTCTAGGGAATATCTCGACTGTCCCTACGGAACGTGAGTGATATTTACAGGTTTTCAGCAATTTGGATGCAAACACTTATCCTAACTCCCCCTGTTATAGCTGCTACATATAACATGTGGAATGTAAGAAAGGAAAGAAAGACTTGTATTTCCAAAGCACCTTCCTCAACCTCAGGATGCCCCAAAATGTTTTATAGTTAATGAAGTGCTTTTCAGGTGTAGTTACCAACCAAGAAAGTTTGGCAGCTGGATTTTGCACAGCAAGATCCCACAAACAGCAGTGTGATAATGACCAGATTTGAACCTGGAGTTTTTGCTCAGTTGCGCCAGCTTTTCGGGCACAATTCCCCAGTATCGCCATAACCGATGCAAAGGGTTACAGAATTTTAAAAAACTTGTGTTCTGTATAATTTGAGTTTCCGTGATCCTTTTCCGCTATTTTTAAAAAAAGGTTGTGTGAGAAGCCGGCCCCAGTTAATCACCATTGGGAGTTTCTGCTAATTGCACTCATTTGCAGGGCTCTCCAGGAAGCCCCAAAAATTAAGCTGCATCTTTTGTGTGCAAGGGTACGTTGGTACGTTTTAAAAGGTGATTTTTAAAGAATGTATTGAGGAACTGATTACTGTGTCCCAAGCTAACTAGAAAATCATTTTGTGCATTTTTTTAAAAGTCCCTTTCAGACATTTAAATAGAGTTACTCACAGGTGATGCTTTTTTTTTCGCGATAAACCCATTTCCAGTTGTGTTAATCAAACTGCACCGAGTTACCACTCTTAAATATATCAAGAAATATAGGACTTAGAAGCAGGGTTGGCCATTCGGCCCTTCGAGCCTGTTCCACCATTCAATTAAGATCATGGCTGATCTGATTGTGACCTCAGTTCCACTTTCCTGACTACCCCCTTGACTCCCTTGTCTAACCAGAATCAATCTAACCCAACCTTGAATAAATTTGAAGACCTAGCCTCCACTACTTTTTGGGGGAGAGAATTCCACACTCTAATGACCCTCTGAGAGAAAAAAATTCTACTCATCTCTGTCTTAAAAGACCCCTTATTCTTAAACTATCTCCCCTGAG
This sequence comes from Cetorhinus maximus, assembly GCF_964194155.1. Taxonomy (NCBI): domain Eukaryota; kingdom Metazoa; phylum Chordata; class Chondrichthyes; order Lamniformes; family Cetorhinidae; genus Cetorhinus; species Cetorhinus maximus. Next base: position 51,664,638 of record NC_135899.1, read on the forward strand.
AAGGCCAAAAATCTGTGTCGTGATGTCGTGAAACCAGTTTATGATCGTCCGATCCGTCCGCCAATGATGGGCCGCTTTTCCCGCCATCAGACGTTGGCAACCTCATTGTAATACGTCAGCATATCATTATAAGGCCAGCCCATCGGACTCATCCCCCCACAGGATAGTCCGCACATGTCAACGGGAAAACACACCAACGTGTTTCACAACAACTATATAAGGCGTGCGCCTGGCGGGCTGCACTTCGCTCGGGACTTCAAGATTTGTTTGCCTATCTTGCTTCAGTCAGCATTCGCAGTCATCAGCGCCAGGATTCACAGACAGCACCACATCACTTTGAGGGAGGCTCACGGGTAGGTCTCTACCTATCAGATCAGCCGTATATGGGTGGCTTTTCAATGGCTGCAGGGCTAGGGCTTGCTTGGGGAAGGGGGGGAAGTAGCCTCCAGGGTAGGGAAGAGGCTGCAGGACGAGGGCTGTGCTGGGGAAGGAGGGTATCCCTGGGTGTGTGGGGGCACATGTTGATCCGTGCAAGTGGTCTCAAGATGGTGAGGGCTGAGGAGGGAGTCTCCAGAGGACATGTGAGGGTGTGTGTGTGAGAATGGATGCTGATGTCCCTTGAGCTGGCAGTGAGTGAGATGCCAGTGAATGTGTGAAGGGCTTAAGTGTGTGAGTTTAGAGTGATGAGATAGTTGCCATACCCTGGCTGCACAGATGAGATCATTCATCCTCTATCTGCATTGGATGGCCAACCTTTTCAGTGAAACGTTGGCACTAATCCCCACTGCCATCACCTACCAAGCCAGGGCGGTAATGTAGCTGCCCCTCCTGTGGCTATAGTGGGAATAGAGGACATCACAGCGGGCCTCCACAGTGTCCAAAAGGTGCTAGAGGGCTGCAGCCTTCTTGCCCTTCGGGGCCAAGTCTTCTTTGCAGCAGTCCTGGGTTGGAAGCACTGAGCGCGGCTGTACTTTAAACGTGGTGCGTGATAAAGCGGCGTGGCAAGAGAATCAGAGCCAGCCCTCCATCAAAACGGCGTGTTTCCCGGGAATGCATAATTAGCGCTGCGGGTTTGGGACGATACAACGCGAAAACTCACCATCGTGGCCAGCTGCTAAAACATCGTTTTACCCTCCCGCTGCTGCACTTAGTGCAAATCTGGGACAATTCTGCCCATTACCAATTTTTTCAAATAAGGAGACTAAAACTGTACACAATACTTCAGATATGGTCTCGCCAGGGCCCTGTACAGCTGCAGTAAAACTTCCCTTCTTTTATATTCCATTCCCCTTGGAATAAAAGCCAACATTCCATTTGCCTTCTTAATCACTTGCTGCACCTGCACACTAACTTCACGTGATTCAGATACCAGGACACCCAGATCCCTCTGTACCAACGAGTTCTGCAATCTCCTCCCATTTAAATCGTACACTGCTTTTCTATTCTTTCTGCTAAAGTGGATAAGTTCACATTTTCCCACATTATACTCCATCTGTTAAATTTTTTCACACTCACTTAACCTGTCTATATCTCTTTTCAGACTCTCAATCTCCTCTTGACAACTTAACCTTCTTACTTAACTGGCATCTTGTCATTAGCAAGTTTAGGTACCATACATTTGGTATTCGGTCCCTTCATCCAGGTCATTGATATAGGTTGTAAATAGTTAAGGACCAAGCACTGAACATTGTGCACTCCACTAGTTACTGCTTGCCAATTTGAAAAAGACCCACTTAACCCTATTCTCTGCTTCCTGTTAGCTAACCAAACCTTTATCCATGCTAATATGTTACCCATCCCCCCACCGCTTACAACATGTTCTCTTATCTTGTGTAGTAACCTGTGATGTGACAGCTTATCAAATGCCTTTTGGAAATCCAAGTACGCCACATCTATCAGTTCCCCATTATTGACCTTGAATGTTACTTCATCAAAAACTTCAATAAATCAGTTAAACACAATTTCCCTTTGACAAAGCCATGTTGGCTCTGTCTGATCACATTGTGGTTTTTTTTTTTAAGTATCCTGCTATAACCTCCTTAATAATGATTCTAGCATCTTCCCTGTAATGGATGTTAGGCTAACTGGCCTGTAGTTTCTTGCTTTCTGCCTCCTTCCTTTCTTGAATAAAGGTGTTACTTTACCTATTTTCCAATCCACTGGAAAACTTCCAGAATCTAAGGAATTTTGGAAGATTATAACCAATGCATCTGCTCTCTGTGCCGCCACTTCTTTTAAGACCCTAGGATGCAGGCCATCCGGTCCTGGGGACTTGTCAGCCTTTAGGTCTAGTAATTTTCCCAGCACGTTTTGCCTGGTGATGGTGATTCTTCCCCCCACCACCCCCCCCATTTAATCTAGAAATTCAGTTATCTTTGGGAAGTTTCCTAATTCTTCTAACATGAAGACAGACACAAAATACCCGTTCAATGCCTTCGCCATTTCCTTGTTTTCCACTATCAATTCCCCAGACTCACTCTGTAGAGGACCTACAATAGCTTTAGTTCCCCTTTTCCTATTCAAGCACTTGTAAAAACTCTTACTATCTGTTTTTATATTACTAGCTAACTTTCTCTCATTCTCTGCTTTCTGCATCTTCATTATCTTATGGCCAGGATTTTACAGTCCCGCTGCAGCGAGTCTTTAAATCTCCATTCAGTTCGGCGGGACCGTAATATCCCCCTGGACAGGAGGGGTTGTAAAATCCTGGCCCATGTCTCATTTTCCAGGCTATTTTTGCCAATCTGATTCTTCCAATCTACATGTAGATTAAAGTTACCCATGATTTTTGCAGTATCTTTCTTACATGTCTCATTTACACTTCCTGTATGCTCTGTCCTACAGCGTAACTACTGTTAGGGGGCCTATAAACTACTCCCACGAGTTACCTCTTACCTTTACTATTTCTTATCTCCACCAAAACTGATTTTAGATCCTGATTTTCCAAGCTAAGGTTGACTCTCAGTACTGAGCTAATGCCATCCTTAATTAACAGAGCTACCCTGTCACCTTTTCCTAGCTTCCTATCATTCCAATATGTCAAATTCCCTTCAACATTTGGGTCCCAGGCTTGGTCACCTTTCAGCCATGCCTCTGTAACATCTATCAGGTGATAGATATTTATCTCTATCTGTGCTAACAATTCATCCCTTTTGTTAGAAATGCTGTGTGCGTTCAGATACAGGGTCTTGAACTCTGTTTTTTCTTATCACGTTTGCAATCTCCGGCTTTATCTGCTGATGCGCTTTTATGATTATATGTTCTATCTCTTCTGTCAGTCTTTGGTAATCATTACCCAAAGTGCTGCCCTGCTCTATTACTTTATTATTTCCCTTACATTTATTATATCTCCTATCCTGTGATCCCTTCCCCCACCACTATTTAGTTTAAAGCCCTCTCTACCACCTAGTCCTATAATTCGCCAGAACACTGTTCCCAGCATGGTACATGTGTTGACCATCCTAACGGTACAGCTCCCACTTTCTTCAGTATTGGTGCCAGTGCCCCATGATTGAACCCATTTCTTACACACCAAGTGATGCATTCATCTCTCTAATCTTATTTACTCTGTGCCAATTTGTTCATGGCTCAGGTAATAATCCAGAGATTATTACCCTTGAGGTTTTGCTTTTTAATTTAGCCCCTAGTTATTCATACTCCTTCAGCAGAACCTATGTTGTTGGTACCCAAGTAGACCACAACAACTGGATCCTCCCTCTCCCACTGCAAGTTCCCCTCCAGCCCAGAGTAGATATCCCAAACACTGGCACTGGGCGGACAACACAGCCATCTGGACTCTCGCTCTTAGCAGCAGATTCCTATTTACTCCCCCGGCTTGAAAGGCTTGCTGTATCGTGGTGCCTTGGTCAGCTAGCTCATCCACCCTGGAGACCCTACACTCATCCAAACAAGCTGAAAGAACTTCAAACCTGTTGAACAATTGCAAGGGCTGAGGCTCCTGCACTCCTACCCTCTGGGTCCCCTTCACCTGCCTCATTTGCAGTCACACCCTCCTCCTCCTGACCAAATCAGAAGACCCTGTCCTAAGGTGTGTGACTGCCTCCTGGTACAAAGTATCCAGGTAACTTTCCCTCCCTGATACATTGCAGTGTGTGTAGCTCAGCCTTCAGTCCAAGGACTCTGAGCCGAAGCTCCTCAAGCCACAGATACTTACTGCAAACGTGTTTGTCCTGGATCTCACAGGCGTCCAGGAACGCCCACGTTCTGCAGTTTCAAACATTTTTGAAAGCAACGTTTTTTTGAAAAAGCGATAAAATTCTGCCTATCAACTCATGGCATGTTTTGCATTTGGTGATGTGCACATGAGTTTGAGCAGAAAGTTGTGGTAGGGGGGAGAATAAAAAAAGTGAATGCAATTTTGGGCAGAGTTTGTGTCATAATCACCCGTTGAACCTAAAGCAGGAACACGACCCCAGTGTATTTGTTTTTTGATGTGCGTTGTGGGGTAAATATTGATTGGCACTCTGGGGAGGACACCCCTGCACTTATTTGAATAGTGCCATAGTATCATTAATGTCTACCTGAGAAGGTAGATGGGGCCTCAGTTTAGTGTCACCCTTGACAGTGCAGCACTCCCTCAGTACTGCACTGAAGTGTCAGCTGAGATTTTGTGTTTAATTCCTTGGATTGGGATTTGAATGCTTAACCTTCTGACTTGGAGGCTGCAGGTCTACCAATGAGCCATGGCTGAACACAAAAGATTTTAGAAACAGGGAAAGATCAAGAACTCCAATACAGTTTTTATTAAATTAGTCCCACCATCTCAGTATCCTTATGTCTGATTTCACTTCACAATCAACAGCAGGAAGAAGCATTTTTAGGTGTCTCTTGAACTCACTATACTATAGAAAATTGAGTTGATTTTCACTAGTGTGTATCTAAAGTATTTGTTCTGCAGGCTTTTATATATATATAAAATATACAAGTACATATATAGGATAACTTTTATATACACACACATATTTTCTCCCCCTAATACTAGCTTCTTTGATTCAGGTGGAGATGTGGCATAATCCCCTTTAGTGCAGAATATTCATGCACATTATCACCCAGTAAAAGGATCAAGAGAATACCAGGGAATAGCATTGAGGTTCAAGGTAGCCTTTGTGCAAAAATCTGTTGAATACGTGATATTATCATGCAAGAACTTTGCTACAGCGGTGATTTGAGGTTTAGCGTGAAGCAGAAAGTTCTGTTGAAGTAGACTTTGTAACCGTGTGATGTTTGTTTCAGAAAAAATGTTCTTTAGGTTGAAAGACTGATTTCAAATGAAAGTGAACCAGTTTTGGTTTAAAGGCTGGCCTGTTACTATGATATGCTAAGCAAAAAAAATGAAGGGCAATTCATACTTATGGTGTGACTTTGTGCAAAGTTGCATAATCCACTTAGAAACCCATTGGAATATTCTGCCTGCCATTGTTGGCCATTGTTGTGCTTCTCGGATAATGTTGGTATTTCTGATGTTACAAAATGCCTCAAGTAAGCATTTTTCAGTTTTTGCCTCCTGGTGCAATATTGAGCCCCTTGTGCAGAGCTGACTATGCACAGAGTGCAAATTTGCTCTGTGCAAATCATGTCGTTGAACCTTGTCACCACAAAAGATTTCCGTCTTGTACCATTTCCATTTGCCATATCCCAGGCATCCTCATTGACTTTGTTAGGGACATTGTCAATTAGGACAAATTAATAGCACGGTTATGCTCTAGTTACTGGTGCCCAATAGGAGCTGGGTTGTGACTGCCCCAGACTCATCCCAAGTATGACCTCTGCATCCAGTACTGAAAGCAGAGTCTCACTGGGGGCAATTGGAATTTTCATTCGGCACAAACAAAGCATGGGGAGCAGTTAAAATTGTGGAAGCTATTAGAGAGTGAGGCTGGAGAAATAATAATGGGGAACCAGGAAATTACAGAGGAGTTGAATAAATATTTTGCATCAGTATTCACGGTAGAAGACACGAATAGTGTACCAAAAATACTAAATAATCATGGGGCAAAATGGGAGGAGGAAATAAATACAATAACTATCACTAGAGAAAAAGTACTAGGGAAACTAATGGGGCTAAAAGCGTAAAGTCACCTGGACCTGATGGATTGCACCCTAGAATATTAAAGGAAATAGCAGCAGAGATAGTAGATGCACTGGTCATAAGAAACAGGTAACTATAAGCCAGTTAGCTTAACATCTGTCATTGGGAAAATGTTAGAGTATTATAAAGGATGAAATAGCAGAGCATTTAGAAATGTATCATCTAATCAAGCAGAGTCAGCATGGCTTCATGAAGGGGAAATCATGCTTGACAAATTTATTAAAATTCTTTGAGTAGGTAACAAGCAAGAGAGATTAAGGGGAACCAGTAGATGTAATATATTTGGATTTCCAAAAGTCGTTCGATACGGTACCGCACATAAGGCTACTTAGTAAGTTAAGAGCCCATGGTGTTGGGGGTAGTATATTAGCATGGATAGAGGACTGGCTAACTAATAGAAGACAGAGAGTTGGGATACTGGGGGCATTTTCAGGATGGCAACCTGTAACTAGTGGAATGCCACAGGGATCAGTGCTGGGGCCATAATTATTTACAAAATATATTAATGATTTGGATGAGGGAAATGAATGTACTATCATCATTGTAGATGACACAAAAATAGGTGGGAAGGCAAGTGGTGAGGATGACACAAAAAAGGGCAGGATTTTATGCGTCGGCGAGCAGGGGCGGGGCCCGCTTGCCGACACGTAAAATGACGCGCGGTTACATTGGGGGGAACTCCGAATGTCACCGCCCCTCATTTAAAATTTCAGGAATGCGGGGGTGTAGTGAAATCAGCTGCGCGCCCGCCAACCTGTCAATGGCCAATTGAGGCCACTGACAGAGTCAATTATGTAATTAAAGGACCTGCCTGTCCAACCTTAAGGGCAGGATGAGGTTTCATGTCGGTTTTTAATAATTGTAATAAAGTTTTTGTGAAAATTATGGACATGTCCCAACTCATGTGACATTGTCACATGAGGGGACATGTTAGGGAAATTTAACTTTTCTATTTTTAGGTTTTTTACATTTTGAGCTGATCTCCCTGAGGCTGCACTTAGCCTCAGGGAGCTGAGTGCGCTCTTTCATGCGCATGCATGAAAGAGCGCACTCTCAATTTTGGGATCTCCCCCCCCCCCACCGCCCGCATAGGATGCGCATAACGCTTCCATGCAGACGTCACACTGGGCGGGCCTTAATTGGCCTGCCCACATAAAATGGCACCGCGCCCCCGATCAGAAGCGCGCCTGTGCACGCGCATCCGCCCTTCAACTTTGTCCTCGATAGGGGAAAATTCAGCCCAAAGAGTCTATAGAGGGATATAGTCAGTGGGCAATGAGTGGGCAAAAATGTGGCAGATGGAATATAATGTGGGAAAGTGTGAGGTTATGCACTTTGGCAGGAAGAATAGAGGAGCTGAATGTTTCTTAAATGGAGAAAGACTGAAGAAAGCTGCAGCACAGAGGGATTTGGGGGTCCTCGTGCGTGAACCCCAAAAATCTAGCATACAAGTTCAGCAGATAATAGGTATGGCAAATGGAATGTTGGCCTTTATTTCAAAGGGAATGGAGTATAAAAATAGGGAAGTCTTGCTAAAACTGTACAAGGCACTAGTTAGACCACACCTAGAATACTGTGAACAGTTTTGGTCTCCTTATCTAAGGAAAGATATACTGGCTTCGGAAGCAGTCCAAAGAATGTTCACTAGGTTGACCCTGGGGATGGAGGGATTTTCTTATGAGGAGAGGTTGAGTAGGTTGGGCCTGTGCTCATTGGAGTTTAGAAGAATGAGAGGCGATCTAATTGAGACATATAAGATTCTTTGGGGGCTTGACAGGGTAGATGCTAAGAGGTTGTTTCCCCTTGTGGGAGAATGTAGGACCAGAGGGCATAATCTCGGAGTAAGGGAGTGCCCATTTAAAACAGAGATGAGGAGGAATTTCTTCTCTGAGGGCAATCAATCTGTGGAATTCTTTACCGCAGAGGGCTGTACAGTCTGGATGTTAAGTATATTCAAGACTGAGACAGACAGGTTTTTAATCAGTAAGGGAATCAAGGGTTATGGGGAAAAAGCAGGAAAGTGGAGTTGAAGATTATCAGATCAGCCATGATCTCATTGAATGGCGGAGCAGATTTGATGGGACGAATGGCCTACTCCTGCTCCTACATCTTATGATCTTATAGCCTTATTAACCCACTCTGTTCCCTTCTCAATCTTTTCGACTGCAAGTTTAAATTGCAGGCAGCAAGTATGCCCTAATCTGCTAAGGTCCACTTTAAATATGCAGATTGGGTTCTGTAAACAGTGCAGCCTGGTCTAATTTAACACTTGGCTTGAATGAAAAAGCAAGAATGAAGCCATTGGGAGCAGCTAAGTTTTTAATTGAAAAAAAATGTTTCTTGGTGACCCACAAGGAAATCAGAGGCCAGGCTTACCCTGGATTTGTCCCAGCTTGGATTCCCCTCACAGCCAGTTACTGTGTGCCATGGTTCCCCTTGACTGCCACTGAGCAGTGCCCAATTTCAACAGGTAGGCAGCTGCTTCTTGCTGACATGCAAGTTGTTTGGTCCTTGGACCAAAGGAAGCAGAACATGAAAGAGTTTCTGCCATTAAAATGGATGGGCCACCCACTAGCTGGACCATGTTCCTGCCTGGGGTATCATTTTTTTAAACTATTCGTTCATGGGATGTCAGCATCGCTGACTAGACCAGCATTTATTGCCCATCCATAATCGCCCTTTTTCAGGGAGCTTTTTTCTAAGAGTCAGCCACGTTGCTGTGGGTCTGGAGTCACATCTAAGCCAGACCAGGTAAAGATGGCAGATTTCCTTCCCTAAAGGACTTTAATGAACCAGATGGGTTTTTACAACAATCAGCAATGGTTTCGTCATTAGATTTTTATTGAATTCAAATTTCACCATCTGCCGTGGTGGGATTCAAACCCGGTGGGATTCAGAGAATTACCCTGGGTCTCTGGAATACCAGCCCAGTGACAATACCACTACGCCATCACCTCCCCGTGATGTCCCCTTGGGTTAGATTTGAACCTCGACTCAGAAGACAGAAAGCTCATCCGCTGTGCTAGTCAGTGGCCAGTCTGAATATATGTTTTCCATTAAACCCAAATGCACTCCATTATCCACAGCAGCAAGAGTAGGAAGGCAAGGACAATACTTTTGGTGAATGGTTAAAAAAAAGGTAATCACATGGGCCACTTTTAACCAAGGGCTGTTTCTGAAATGGGGCTATGGCTGCCAACCCTCCAGGTCTGTCCTGGAGTCTTCAAGAATTAAACATTAATCTTTAAGGACTCTGTTGCAAGCAATCCACTGATGAAGAAACATTGGGACAATAAAAATAGTGTTCTTAAAATTTTATTTGATTATTTTTGTTTAATAGAAAAATATTGGACATGAGAAAAAAAGGCCTTTTGATTGACAGTGAATCACCTAATCAGGTAACGAAGAGTCTATCTTCTTACCGATTGTTGGAGGAAGGCTGTGAATCCTGAAGAGTATGTGCCGGGTGATCAATGGTGGGATCTTAAGGGTGGGGCTGTTGGTTGCAGGCAAGTCATGTGATGAAACCTCCAGAAATATGTCCAACCAGAGTTCGCAAGCTGAAATTGAAAGCCTGAATCTCAGCCTGAACCATGGTGAGTGAACTCTGTCCTCCTTGTCTGCTGTCGGACTTGTGTTAGAACGTCAGAATGGAGTGTCAGGCACATCATTAACATTGTAATGGTAGGAGCAGAAAATAGTAAAGTGTGTTGAAATGAAACAGCCAGCTGGAATCCCAGTTCTGCCTTTGGCAGCTGAAGGCTGCTGTGAATTTGAGCCTCTGTGAATCACACCCATTATTACTGGAACTATTTTTTATTGATTCTCATTTTTAAAAGACAAAATGGTTAATTAGGTCATTATGGTTGATTTTCTTCCCAGTGATAGCTTGAAAGCATATTCATAAAAAGACTTAACACACCATATCTCCACGCAAAATGTAATTAAGTGCTTTATTAATTGATGTTAGGTAGCCAGTAGAATTAAGTGATAACCATAACAGCTGCAAAGGCTGATATTAAAGGGAAGTGTCATTGTGCAAAAAATTTGGCTCCATTTTTGCTTGCGCAGTTGCAACTTTCAGATCATTGCAGGCACTTTGCTGTATCTCAAGGGTTGGTTGGACAAACTCTTTCTGTTGTCTTTAACCTTGCCATGAGTGTTCAACTCAGGGTGAGCAGCTCTCGTGGAGAAAATTGAGGGACAGCTTGCCACAGGGGTCCGTATGGGGTGGGGTGTGTGCTGCCAGAACTGTGAGAGCAGGAGTTTATGCCAGAGCTGTGAGAGAGGACAAACAGGAGGAGAGTGGGTACTGGGTGTGTGCAAAATTTAAGGTTACCGTCTTTTGGTTACTGGATTACGTGACAAGCGGCATCCCGGCACCTGGGACATGGGACAGTGGACTCCGATCGGGACAATCCTGTAAAGTAAGGGATGGTTGGTCACCCTGGTTTAACTGCCATTTTTACACATGTGCGCGTGCAGTGTGAATAATCTGTCTAATGCAGTTCTCGAATCCTTAGATAGTGCAGGAAGATTCAGGGGTCCAGTCTGCCTTAGTGACTTTTGAGATGGGATGAGAGGAAGAGGAGAGAGGCAGCCACAAATGTTTTGAATCACTAATTGAACAGCTCCCAAAATTGATAACTTCATTGTTTAAAAATTCTCACTTTCACATTAGGGAACATACGGTTGTGGTCTCTGCCCTTTATGATTATTCCAGCCCAGAGATTTGCCAAATTTGTCAATCCAGCTCCAACAGGACATTATTCCAGCACTTGGAGTTAATAATCTCAGCACATTTTAGGCCGGATATTGAGGCCTCACAGAGGGTGCAGAGAAGGTTTACCAGTATGCGATGAGGGACTTTAGTTGTATGGAGAGATTAGAGAAGCCGGAATTGTTCTCCTTAGAGCAGAGCCAGTTAAGGCAAGATTTGGTAGAGGTGCCCAAGATTAAGTGGCAAATAGGAATTCACTGGGTTGAATTTTATGGGCCAACCACAGAAAGCAAAAAAGGTGGGTAGACCCGTAAATTAGGGTGCTGTACAACCTGTGGTGCACCTGCCATCAGTCCACCCCATCCCCCCCCACCCCATCCATGATTTCACAAGTGGCTGGGGAGGCGTCAGGTTGGTCGCCCAACTGTGGCTCAATTGAGGCCCTTAAGTGGACAGCTAATGCCCAATTACGGGACTCATCCCGCTGCCATTCCGATATAATGGGCGGTGAGGGAGGTCTGCATCCAGCATGTAGCCTGAAAGGTTTAACTGTGCAGGCTACTGGTCAGTGAAAGGAGGGTGGGGTGGGGGGAGAGGGGGAGGGCGTGGGGAGGTCCTGGCTTCCTGGGTCCGCTATGTCAATTGAAGGCCCTCCCCTCTCCTCCCCACACAGTTTTGCATACCCACAACAACCCCCACCCCCACCTTTACACCCCCTCTCCGGAGCCTGCAAGCCTGGGATCTCAGACTTGCCTGAATGTCCAAGACCACCTCCTTGGCCGACCTGACACACCAACAGTGGCCACCGTTCCTGGTGGCACTGCTGGTGTGCTGAGCTGAGCTGCCAGCCTCCGATTGGCCAGAAGCTCTGTGAGGCGGGGCATCCTGGAAATGGACAGTAGTCCCGCCTCATACTAATTAAAGGGTAATTGGTTGAAAAATTAAAGCGGGGCAAGTCAGCTAAGTGGAGGTGGGCTTGGTCCCAACATTTACGCTGGGGCACAGAGACCCCACCCTCAGCATAAAATCCAGCGCTCTGTTTCCTCTGACAAGTGGGTCATTAGCAAGATGGACCAAATGATGATCTCCTCCTGTGCTGTTAAAATTCTGTTTCGGTCTCACCTGTATTTTGAAAGGCCTTTAGTCAGTGAGCAGAAAGTCACTTCACTAGGAACAAATTCAATGTGTATATTGAAATAATATAGGGAACGTGTGGTTTGCGATCTCCAGAAATGGTTTATAACAGCCGACTAGCATGTCCGCTGCATTTAGTTAAATGGCATTGTAAACACTTCAAGTAACCCATTCCAGATATTGCTCTATGCTCCCTATGTACAAGATCTGAAATTGTTTCCATTATTGCTGCACCAAGATGAGTAGAACCTTTTTTTAAAAGATCAGCAAAGACTGAATTGGTGGGAAAATGAAGCAAAGTCTTTTTGCCTCTGCACTTCCTCAATTTTTTTAATTAAACAGCTTGGCAAGGTTTTCTGAGGGTTAATGTAGTAACTAGATATATTGTCCCTCCCTCCAGTCAATCACTCATCGTGTAATGCGATTATGGGAGCTTTGACCAATAAGCTTATTGCGCGGGTAATCCTGGGGGTGGGGCTTCTGACGGAGAGAACACGTCTAGCGTGCAAGTACCTCTACATGTCTCCTAAATAAAGTTTAGCCTTTTCTTCACCAAACATCAAGTCTCCATCAAGTTATTACAGTTAAGACAAATTCACAAAAGCATTTTGTTGGCATTGCGTTAAGATTCTTTGGTTTTAGCAGGTAGTCATTCCATGCCAGCTTTTTCTCATACCAGTGCTATCCCAGTGCATGCGAACATATAAATTAGGAGCAGGAGCAGGCCATTCGGCCCCAGAAGCCTGTTGTGCAATTCAATAAAATCATGGCTGATCTGATTGTGGCCTCAACCCCACATTCCCTCCTACCCTTGATAACCTTTGACTCCATTGTTAGTCAAGAATCTAACCACCTCTGTCTTAAAAATGTTCATTGACCCTGCCTCCACTTCTCTCCTGGGAAGAGAGTTCCAAAGACTCACATCCCTCTTAAGAAAAAAAAAATCTCCTCATTTCCATCCTAGATGGGCTACCTCTTATTTTTAAACTGTATCCCCCAACTCTAGCTCTTGTCAAGGGGAAACATGGATTTTAGCAAGGCTTTTGACAAGGGCCCACATGGCAGACTGTTAAAAAAAACGAAAGCCCATGGGTTCCAGGGGAGTGTAGCAAGCTGGATACAAAATTGGCTCAGTGGCAGGAAACAAAGGGTAAGTGTTGATGGGTGTTTTTGCAACAGGAAGGCTGATTCCAGTGGGTTCCTGCAGGGCTCAGTACCAGCTCCCCTGATTTTTGTGATTATGTATTAACGATTTGGACGTAAATGTAGGGGGCATGAACAAGAAGTTTGCAGATGACACAAAAATTGGCCTTGTGGGTAATAACTAGGAGGATAGCTGTTGGCTGCAGGAAGATATCAACGAACTGGTCAGGTGGGCAGAAAAGTGGAAAATGGAATTCAACCTAGAAGTGTGAGGTGATGCATTTGGGGATGTCAAACAAGGCAAAATAATACACAATAAATGGGAGGATACTGAGAGGTGTAGAGGAAGTGAGGGACTTTGGATTGAATGTCCATGGATCCCTGTAGCAGGACAGGTCAATAAGGTGGTTAAAAAGGTATATTGAACCCTCCTTTTTTAGTCGAGACATAGAATTTAAGAGCAGGGAGGCTATGCTGGAACTGTGTAAATCATTAGTTAGGCCACAACTTGAACATTAAGTTCAGTTCTGGTTACCTCATTACAGGAAGGATGTAATTACATTAGAGAGGGTACAGGGGAGATTTACAAGGATGATGCTAGGACGCAAAAAATGCAGCTATGACGAAAGATTAGATAGGACGGGGTTGTTCTCCTTGCAACAGAGGAGGCTGAGAGGAGATTTGATTGAGAAGTGCAAAATTGTGAGGGGCCTGGATAGAGTGGATGGGAAGGGCCTATTTACTTTAGCAGAGAGGTCAGTGACTAGGGGGCATAGATTTAAATTGGCTGGTAGAAGGATTAGAGGGGAGATGAGGGTAGTCACCCAGAGGGCAGTCGGCGTCTGGAACTCACTGCCTGAAAGGATGGTAGAGGCAGAAACACTCAACTCATTTAAAAGGCGCCTGGATATGCACCTCAAATGCCATAACAAAATATAACCTAAAATGTACACTTCTAAAGGGGGTGCAGGAACAGTGAGACATTGGGTATATGTATACAAACCATTGAAGGTTGCAGGGCAGGCTGAGAAAGGGGTCAAAAAGTTATTTGGGATCCTGGGCTTTATAAATATAGAACAAGAGTGCACATAGTTTAAAGCACTAAAGACATGTGGAACATCTTTTTAATGCAGCGAGTGGATACAACCTGAAATGCACTGCCTGCAAGGGTAGTGAAGGCAGATTCAGTTGTGCCTTTCAAAAGGAAATTTGATAGTCCCTTGAAGAGGAAAAGAAAATACAGGGTTGGGGAAAGGACAGGGAAGTAGGAGGAGCTAAACCGCTCTTGCCAAAAGCCAGCATTGTATCAATGGGCTCCGGACCAAATGCTGGAAAGTGGGATTAAGCTGGGGAGCTCGTTTTTCAGCCGGCACAGACACGATGGGCCGAGTGGCCTCTTTTTGCGCCGTAAACTTTCTATGATTCTATGAAACATCCTTTCAGCATCCACCCTGTCAAGTTCCACCCTGCCAAGTCCCCTCAGGATCTTAAATGTTTCAACAAAGTCACCTCTCATTCTTCTAAACTCCAATGGATGCAGGCTCAACCTGTCCAACCTTTCCAAATAAAACAACCCCCTGTGCTGACTATCTTGTGCAGCCCAATTGATTTTTAAGAGCTACATTTACTGCCATTTTGGTTTCTTTGTGTTGCAATTGTGAACAGGTTGTTTGCATTAGAGGAATGTTTTTAGTAGCAACTCAGGTTGTTTTCCGTCTATTTCATATGTTTATAGAATGACTCTATTCTGTGCAGTGGCCGTTCTGTCACACCTTCTCCTTTCTAGCCTTTCCTGAATACCTTGTATCCAGGTATATTTAATATTCAGTTGTAGTAATTATAGTTTTGTTAAATGTCGGACTGTACCTTTAAGAATGGCCCTGTGATGTAAGATCACATGATCTGTGTAAACCAATGTGTTAGCAGCGCAGGCTACCTCCACAGTCAGTGTAGAGATAGAGATGGAATTGAAAGCACATGTGTTGTTGCTTCTGGCTGTATTGTCAATAAACCTAATTTTCCACTTAGAAAGTTGTCTGCAGATCAACTCTATTACAAATAGACAACAAGGCCACACTACAACAAACTGGTGACGAGAATAAATCAAGAGAAATCGGAATCAGTACTGTACCTTGCCCAGCGATTGTGAGTATCAATGTTCATCTAAAATAACAGAAGGTATACTCACCCAAAATGCTGTAATTTGGTAGAATCGATCCCTTTGAGCCAGCCACAGACGATTGGTCTCAGTGTATAGAATGCCTTAAGTTCTTCTTTCAAGTGAACGAAATTACGGGGAAAGAAAAGAGGCGAGCAATTCTCTTCAGTACTTGTAGGAGCAAGATCTTCAGTTTGATTCGAAGTTTGATGGGACCCAGTGCCTCAGATTCAAAGAATTTCAGAGAATTAGTGGACCTCGTGAAGGGACATTTTCAACCCAAGCCCTCAGTCACAATGCAGAACTTCCAGTTCAATCTGTAAAATAGAGCCCTGGGCGAGACGATTTCTAGCCATGTGGCGAATTTGAAGCAACCAACAGACCATTGCGAGTTAGGTGAGACTCTGAACGACATGCTCAGAGATTGTTTAGTGTGTGGTGTGAAAGAAGACACTATTCAGAGAAGATTGCTGGCTGAAGTGAATCTGGATTTTAAGAAGGCGTTAGAAATAACACTGGCCATGGAAAGCGCTGTAAGAGATTCACAAGCAAATCAAGGGGTGCAAAATGGCACCATCCTCCAAATTGGGCGGGAACAGTCGCTGAAAGTGGCGCGATAAAGTGGAGACTCCGCCACAAAGTGGGAAACCAAAAAATAAGAAGAAATAATTTAGCAGCTAAATTGAAGAACAACTTTAATCGATGTGGAAACAATCAGTCTTTTAGCGTTTGGCAGTTTAAAGAAGTAGAATGTTACTTTTGTCACAGAAGTGGGCATATAATGAGACAGTGCAAAGAGAGATTTAAACAGGTTTGCAAACAACAGAAGAAGCCCAATGAAACCTACAGCATAGAAGAGCCTGAAACAACAAACTCTGGCGTTACTGTTTACTTAAAAGTTAGGAAGACAGAGCCAATATTTGTTACAGTACAAGTGAATGGTAAACCAGTAAAAATGGAAATAGACATGGGAACTTCCACTACTGTAATTGGAGAACACACTTTCAGATATTTAAAAAATGGTGACCAATTAAGTTTGGAACAAACATCTGCCATGTTGAAAACATACACAGGTGAAGAATCCAAGTAAAAGGTAACAGTAGAGTAACTATCCATTATAGAAACCAATTGGCACAGCTACCAGTGATAGTATTGAGAGGCAGAGGACCAAGCCTTCTAGGGTGAAACTGGTTAAGTGAAATCAACCTTGACTGGCCAGTGAGATTTCAAAAAGAAGCTTTCATGAAAGTGAAACAGCTGTGACAATCATCCAATCTGCTAGTGCATTATGACCAGGTGAAAGACTTGGTGCTAACATGCGATGTATCTCCTTATGGAGTGGGAGTGGTACTATCTCATAGAATGGACGACGGCACAGAGCAGCCAATAGGCTGTGTATCCAGGATGCTCACCACAGCTGAAAAAGGATATTCTCAGATTGAAAAAGAAGGTCTGTTGATCATTTTTGGTGTAACGAAATTTCAGCAATATGTGCATGGCCGGCATTTCACAATTGTATCAGACCACAAACCACTATTGAGTTTGTTTAGCAAGGAAAAGGCTACATCACCCATCGCCCCAGCAATAATACAACAATGGGCCGTAATTTTGACAGCTTATGAATACACCTTTGTATATTGGCCTAACATTCACATCGCAAATGCCGATGCCCTGAGTCGCCTACCTTTACAAGAGAATGATGAACACATCCCAGTTCCACAGGAACTCGTTTTATTGTTGAATTTTCTAGATTCCTCACCAGTATGTGCCAGACAGATCCGAGACTGGACGAGTCCGTACTCAGTCCTATCTCGAGTGCGAGACCAAGTGTTACATGGTTGGTCCCAGGAGCCAGTCTCCGATGAAATGAAGCTGTTCTTCAACCAATGACACGAAGTGAGCAGTCAGGATGGCATTTATTGTGGGGTGCACAAGTAATAGTTCCTCCAAAAGGAAGGGAGCCACTTTTAGTCGAACCACACAGAGCCCATCCAGGGATCTCCTGAATGAAGACCATAGCATACAGCTACCTATGGTGGCCGGGGATGGATGGCAACATTGAAAATGTGGTAAAGCACTGTGTGCAATGTCAGCAGCTGCAAACGTTGCCGGTAGCAGCTCCATTGCACTCATGGGAGTGGCCTGGTAGACCCTGGGTACGGTTATACAGAGACTATGTCAGGCCCTTCCTTGGAACCATGTTTCTGCTGGTTATAGATGCCTATTCCAAGTGGTTAGATGCTTATCAGGTGAAGTCACCAACGTTGGGTGCTACAATAGAGAAACTCCACCAGAGCTTCGCCATCCACGGACTACCAGAGGTAGTTGTATCCAATAATGACACTGCACTCACGAGTGCTGAGTTCCAACAATTTATCACCCATGTGAAGACTGCACTATACCACTTGTCATCGAACGGACTGGCAGAAATGACAGTTCAGACTTTTAAGGCGGGCATGAAGAAGCTAATAGGTGATTCGTTGGAGACCAAGCTTGCACACTTTTTCACAACGGAATGACCCCCCACCCGACGACAAGAGCAACACCTGCAGAATTGTTGATGAGACGCCGTCTTAGGACAAGACTGAGCCTAGTATTTCCGAATTTGGAGAGAAAGGTGGAGAAGAGTCAAGGAAACCATAAAGCTGTGTATGATTTGCATAGTTGTAAGAGGCAATTTACTGTTGGAGAAGCAGTATATGTGAAAAATTTCGGTGGACGACTGAGGTGGTTACCAGGTAAAGTAAGTTCAGTGACCGGACCATTACCATGCCACATGGAAATGGAAGGCCGGATCACCCGTAAGTATGTGGACCATTTAAGAAAAAGAGAGATACCACAACAAGATATGGTTCCACCTGTAATCATTACTGAACCAGTATTTCCTGTTGAAGATGCTCAACCGAGGATAGACATGTCTGATGTCTCTATCAGAGTAAACGACACCGAACTGCAAGTGCCCACTGAGGTACCTGATGTCCATGCAGTTCCGGAGAATGTGGTTCCTGAAAAAGAATCTGAAGTTGTGGAGCTGCAACATTCCACACGAATCAGGAAACCACCTGAAAGACTGAACTTGTAATTTTCATGTCCTGTGTAAATATTATAATGTCCATGAGATAAATAAACTTGTAAATACAATATGTACAGCAAAGTTAAAGGGGGAGGAATGTAGTAATTATGGTTTTGTTCAATGTTGGACTGTACCTTTAAGAATAGTCCTGTGATGTAAGATCACATGATCTGTGTAAACCAATGTGTTAGCAGCTCGGGCTACCTCCACAGCCAGTGTAGAGATAGAGATGGAGTTGAAAGCACATGTGTCGTTGCTGCTGGCTGTATTGTAAATAAACCTAATGTTTCCACTTAGAAAGTTGTCTGCAGATCATCTCTATTACAAATAGGCAACAAGGCCACACTACAACATCATTCTTGCCCCTTTTCCAGCCAGGTCTTTGCTGTCACCAGAGCATTTCCATGTGTATCTGCACCTGCAGCTCATCAGCCTTATTTATCACATTCCATGCATTTACGTACATGCGCTATAAACTTTAGTTGAATATTATTGTATTTCCTCTTAGCCTGACCCTACCTAATATCTTGCTATTTCTTACTGTAGTGCTTTTGGTTTTCTAATGTTGCGCTCTGGTTCCCATCTCCCTGCTAAATTAGTTTAAACCCTCTCCCACAGCTCTAGCAAAGTGCCCCACAATAGAAAGGTATGCTGACATGGTTAGATGAAGCCTCATGTTCAGCATAAACATCAGCATGTACCAGTTGGATCAAATGGCCCATTCCTGTGCTCTGCATTCTTTGTAATTCTACCTTATGTCTGTTCACGAACTCTGCAGACAGAAGAGTGTGCAATACTCAGTTAATTTTTGCAATTGGCTGAACAATTTAATTATTTTTACCAGCTCAAAGTTTGTGCATGAAACATTGTTGAGGATCACTCTGAAGGCTAACAGTAATTTGAGAAAATAGGTTTTGACAGCATTCTCAAGATATTTCCTTGGACACTTTAGCATAAAGCTTTCCTTCCAGTTGACGTTATTAAAAGTTGCAGAAAATATTCAGGAGAATGGTTCCAAGGATGAGGAACTTCAGTTACATAGAAAGGTTGGAGTAGTTGGGACTGTTCTCCTCGAAGATTAAGAGGAGATTTGATGAAGATATTCAAAATCATGAGGGGCCTGGACAGTGAGAAAGGGAGAAACTGTTCCCATTGGTAGAAGGATCAAGAAACCGAAGGCACAGATTAAAGGTCATTGGCAAAAGAAGCAACGGCGACATGAGAAACTATTTTGCACAGTGAGTAATTAGGATTGAGTGCGCTGCCTGAGAATGTGCTGGAGGCAGGTTCAATCACAGTACTCAAAAGGGAAATGGATCATTATCTGAAAAAAAAATTGTGCAGGGCTATAGGAAAAAAGCAGGGAGAGTGCTCTTGCAGAGTGCCAGCACCAACACGGTGGGCCAACTGGCTGCCCCCTGTGCTGTAGCTATTCTATGAAGTGGTTGAAGTTTGAAGTGAAGTTACAGTGCTGGCAAAGTGCCTGATGAAGTGCGATTGCTGATTCCTCAGAATATGAAGTGTTATCAATTTGCAATGCTGCGTCAACTGCTTGGTTGTATAATTAAATATTCTATCAAATGCTGAAACTGTTGATCAAATATTATGCACTTGATTTTCTTTTTGCAGCAGCAAATTGTCACTTTAAAAAAATGTAAATGAATTTTCTTATTGTAGTTTTCAATATTATCTCCATAAAAGACACTTTTATGGTCTTGCTCTTGATGCCTTGTGTTTCCTTCTCATATAGCCCCTGGTGTTACAGTTGTATTTTCTGTATTTTTCTGCGATGCTAAGCTATAAACCACCTGGTCAGGTGCTAGTATGACGTCCTTAAGTGTGCTACAAAACCAATTGCACATGCAGCTGCCGAACAGATGTTTGTTCATTCTAAGATGCAGAGTTGACTTCAGTCATTATCTCTGAAGTGAAATGGATTGTGGACAAGTGTCACTGAGAGAGCTTTGTGTCTAATGGGTTAATTGTCACTCACGTTTTAATTCATTTTACACACCTTGGGTGCATCAAACCAACATGAAATAAGTTCCCATTGTGCTTGGATTATAGTTTCAACCCAAAGGCAGCTTTACAGGTCAGCAATAAACATAAACCTTGAAGATTTAAACTGCGGGAGGCATGGTGTAACATGACACATTGATACTTTGCAGTCACCTAGCAGTGGCCCAAGACAAATGAAAGAGCTTGCTCCCTGTAGTTCTTCCTCCCACGCACTCTGTACACTTTCCAAATACTGCTGTGCTGTCAAGAGAAGCATGGGGTAAAGTCCACAGAGGGAGGCAACACTGGAAGATCGAGAACATACCTGTGTATCTCAGTAAATGTCTGTCCTTTGGCATGGAAGGTGGATTACTGGCCCTTTTTTTTATCAGATTAGAAAGTAACTTGTATTTGCAATGGAAAAACTATAATCACATTCCCTGGTTTAATTTTACTACTGGAGTGATAGCGTCTCCTTCAAATTGAGCTCTGAATAGTGTACTTCTGTATGTGTACTGCTCTCATGCCCACTTTAACTCTGCTGCTCGTATCAAGGTGTGAGGAGTATTAAATGTGCAAGACTAGGCCTATGGAGAGTGAAGTAGCGAGCCTTCTCAAATTCTTTTCACTGAGCACACCTCTATCTGTGCAATATTTTTTTCTTAAATATGTAAACTGAACAAATGATCTTACTAACTTTTCTAAGTATGCAGAGCTCTGGAACCCATATTATAAAAAAGCTATGGGGCACTCCAGAAGACGCATAAAAGATTTACAAAGGTGGTATCAAAACTAACAGTCTAAAGCTACCAGGACAGACAGGACAGGCTGGGGTTCTTTTTTGCAAAACGAGAAGGCTGAGTGGTGACATACACTGGCCTTTACAATGATGACGAGGTTTGATGGATATTTGATAGGGCAGATGGAGGGAAATTTAACCACTGAAAACAGGCGGTTTGCATCGGGCTGAAAGTAAAGTTGTTAAAAATTTCAAAAAACAGGCCACAACCTGCCTTAAAGCTGCCCACCTCTGGTTTTAGCAAAGCCAGGAGGAGGGGCGGGTGTCCAAAACGCTCCTGGGAGGCAGGTCAATCATTGAAACCTTTTAAGCAGGCTACATGGCTCCATTTTAACATGGCTACTATTTTTAAATCATGTCCGCCAGGATTCCCAGAGTTTACAAAACCCCACAGGTAAAAGGGAGGCAAGAAGGGCTGCATCCAATAGGTGAGTGCCTTTACAGCACTGCTTGTGGGCCAGGAGGAGCGGAAATATTTCCTCCAGGTCCAACAAGCTAACCCTACAAATCCAACTCCCCACAGGTAGTTGTTGTGCATGATGTAACTTTTTTTAAAGTTGTATTTGACTAACTCTTGGCAGCCACACATTCTCCTATGGTGGAGAACATAGACGGATCTTCATGTGGTGTAAGGGTTAACCTGGAGAATGTTTGCTGCCAAACATAATTGACTGCAGATTGGATTTCAGTGTGGATATTAAAGTTCAATAGAATGGTATCAAGCTCTTTACACAGCCCTGGGGCTTTGTGTGACTTTTGAGAAGCGTAACTGTGCATGAAACTCAAGAATCATTCAGGGTACGTAAATCACCCCATGAAAGCAAGTACAGCAAATATAATGTAGCTCTTGTGTCCAAGTGCAAAAACGTTCACCGATGGGCATTAGAAAAACAATATTCCAGTGAACATAAGATAAATTTGTGGAAAAGCTCCCTACGAAGATGATGAAAGCAGATAGTGTTGATTCGTTCAAATGCAAATTAGATTTCTTTCAGTAATAGTTTGGGATACAATATATTAGTAATTGGAAGCATGAGATGTGGTGAGCGCAGCATGCTTAGATGGAACAAGTGACTTTGAACCAATGGTTGTCAAAGCTGTCCTCTGCTGAAGATTTTCTGTGTCATGTCTGGGTCTGGTGTTGACTAATTGATAGAGATTAATCGCTATGATTAGTCAACAACTCCATGATCATTGTGCCATCTGTCTACCAGGATGGTAAAAGGCGAGCTAAATGGACCTTTGTCTTTCTTCATTTAGCAATTCTTACATTTAAAATCAGCTAGCAATTACAGCATAATATGAACCATAAATTTTACTAGTGCAAAGCACATTAAGTCTCAAATCTGCAAAGTGGATTTACATATTTTAAGCACTTCTGATAAATTTCAGTACTCTTTCAGCCAGATTTTACTCTTTAAAAATTTGTCCCAATATAGTTTGCACTTTTTTAAAAGTCAGTGAGCTTTCCATTCAGAGCATGGGCATTTTGTTTATCAGAACCTTCTTTCATTAAGATGTTGAAATAAGGTACATCTACTCTAACAGTTGGACATCAAAGTCATACACAATATTATTTCAAAGAAGAGCAGTGGAGTCTCCCAAGTGACCAGGCTACTATTTATCCCTCAACAAACATCACTGGAGAAACAGCTGAGGCCACTTGCTGTGTGCAAATACTGCATTTCCTTTATTCGGACAGCTACTACACTTCAAAAGTATTTCAATGGTTGAAAAGGCTTTGGGATATCTCAAGGCCATGAAAGGTGCTACAAAATGCAAGTTTTTAATATTCTTTCACAGGCTGTGGGTGTGGCTGTCTAGGCCAGCATTTATTCCCATCCCTAGTTGGCCTTGAGAAGGTGGTGGCGAGCCACCTTCTTGAACCGCTGCAGTCCATGTGGCGTAGTTATGACCACAGCCGACGTTAATTGCTGGGCAAACCAAATCCCAGAGGGAAACTTAGCTTTTGGGCCATTCCCTTTTTTTTTGCATTCTGAAAATGAGAAGAAGACATAATGATCTCAGCAATAAGAAGCCCAGTAACACTTTTGGGATTTTAAAAATTTAAAGTAAAAGTTTTATTAACAAGAATAAAAGGAGACTTAAACACACAAGATTACAGTTACACAGTTAAACTAAATCTTATAAAACATTTCCCCAAGAAGACACTCTACTTGGTCAGACTCACAAGTAAAACCTTCCAGGCAACAGTTCCTTATAGAGGGAGTTATATATCTAGTAATATTACCTAAGGCAAACTGCTGTAGCTTTAATGGATGCATACCACATGATCTCTTAACTCTCTCCAACTCTGCTGTGGAAATCCAAACTCCAGAACAAAACTGCTTGTTGCAGCCCAAGACTTTTCTGGCTTGACTGGATGGCTGATTCAAATCTGCATTATCTCCTAGCCCAGAGCTCCAACTACAGCTCCAGCTGTTAAATCTCTCAGCTCCAGCTCCACAGCTTAGCAACTAATGGCTAACGGTAACTCTAAAATACCTTTTTCCACTTTCATCTCAGGTTCCATTGTTCTCACGCCTCTTTGAAACTCAAATCCTTCCAAATATAAAACCTTCCATGTCTCTATTTTGTCTTTGCTTTTAGGTCAATAAAATATAATATCCCCACTTCTGTTTACCTATGGAACTCCTGTAAGATGCAAACACGTTTCTTGCCACTTCTGACTTACCTTTGATATTCAGACAAACTCTCAACTTATCTAAGTATGCAAATATTAGATCTAACCTAATCACTTGTACCTCAAACCTAGCACCTGTATCCTTTTCATGTCTTAACCCCGGCAATCTGTCTCTAGTAACCTTTCTCAGCTTAATTAAATAATTCATACACACACACACACACACACACACACACATACCCTTCCTTACAGGATATCACAATATTTCCCAAAAATATTAAAAGAAATACCTCCCATTTCTCATAATACACCCACAGTGTTGTTAGGGGAGAGAGTTGCAAGGTTTTGACACAGCAACAGTTAAGGAGCGGCGATATAGTGTCACGTCAGGATGGTATCTGGCTTGGAGAGGAACTTACAGGCAGTGGTATTCCCATGCATCTGCTGCTCTTGTCCTTCTATGGGTAGAGGCTATCGGTTTGCAAGAAGCTATTGAAGAAGCCTTGGTGAGTTGCTGCAGTGCATCTTGTAGATGGTATACACTGATGCCACTGTGTGTCAGTGGTAGAGGGAGTGAATGTTGCAGGTGGCGGATGGGGTGTTAATCAAGTGGGCTGCTTTGTTCTGGATGGTTGTTCAAGCTTCTTGAGTGTTATTGGAGCTGCACTCATCCAGGTAAGTAGAGAGTATTCCGTCACACTCCTGACTTGTGCTTTGTAGATGGTGGACATGCTTTGGGGAGTCAGGAGATGAGTTACTCGCCGCAGAATTCCCAGCCTCTGACCTGCTCTTGTAGCCATAGTATTTATATGGCTAGTCTTGTTCAGTTTCTGGTCAATGGTAACCCCCAGGATGTTGATACTGGGGAACTCAGTGATGGTAATGCCATTGAACATCAAAGGGATATGGTTGGATCCTCTCTTTTTGGAGATGGTCATTGCCTGGTCCGACTGTTACTTGCCACTTATCAGCTCAAGCCTGATTGTTGTCCAGGTCTTGCTGCATATGCACACAGACTGCTTCAGTATATGAGGAATCACAAATGGCGCTGAACATTATGCACTTGTCAGCGAGCATCCCCACTTCTGACCTTATGATGGCCAGCGGGGGAAAAGCATTGATGAAGCAGCTGAAGATGGCTGGGCTTAGGACGCTACCCTGAGGAACTCCTGCAGCAATGTCCTATGACTGAGATGATTGACCTCCAACAATGAAAATAATCTTCCTTTGTGCTAGCTAAGACTCCAACCAGTAGAGAATTTTCCCTTGATTCCCATTGACTCCAGTTTTGCAAGGGTCTTTGTGTCACACTCAGTCAAATGCTGCTTTGATGTCAAGTGCAGTCACTCTCACTTCACTTTTTATTTCTTTTGTTCTGGAATATTAGCCTAGTTTTGTGCTCGGGTTCTGGAGTGGGCCTGAACCAAGAACTTCTGATGGAGGCTTGAGCGGCACTAACTGAGCTAAATTGGCCAGCCCAACACAGGAATCTCATTTGTGTTATTTGCCATTATAAATACACTTAATGAACAAGAATCCCCTGATCCTCCTCCTTGAAATGATGATGATTAATTTTTAAGTTTTGCTTGTGGTTCTTTAATTTTGGGCAATATGATTATGGCCCGTATTTTACGGTCCCGTCCTGGCGTGTCTCCTCTCTGCGCATGCAGCGAGCCATTTAAATCTCCATTCAGTTCGCGGGACTGTATATCCCACGGAGTGAGAGGGACCGTAAAATTCTGGCCTATGGCTTAAATTAAGTATGTTTCTACATTCTACATTATTGATTTCTATTTTAATCATTTGGTTTACCCTTTATTACACACCCATATACCATTAGATTTACAAAGTTGCTCATACCCTAATGATATTTCTAGTTTACACAGGAGTCAACATGACTTTTACTGGCTATATTGCAGAATAGACTGGACCAGATCCACATCATGGGATGTGAAATGCAAGTTCCTTCCTCCTTTCTTTCTTTCCATGCATTGGCTTTGATTGTATAACTGATTTTCTACACTTGTCAGCAATGTTTTCTTTTTGTAGGTTTGTTTCTAAAAATTGTGGATTATATTTAAACTAATAGTACGCCATGGCTCACACCCATGCATCAAGTGGAATTTAATGCCCTCCCTATGGCATGGAGACCCTACTGCCTTCTCACCACCTCCCGATAGGCCCATGGACGGCCTTCCCACCCACTTAAGGGCATCATCCTGTTGCTGCTGGTATTCACCCAGCAGTGGATGGGGGACTCGCCATGCTGAAAAGCAAACCCTGGCATGTTTGCTCGTAGGCTTCCTGCAGAGAGGGTGCCTCATTCAAAGGCAGTCAGTACCAGTTTGAGGGACCCAGCATTGGGAAGGCGGGCCCGGTTAAAAGCCATCTGCTGCTCATGCTGCCGAATCTCCACCTCCCCCGCGACCCTCCTCCCGCTATCACTCACCTGGGGTGCCTGGGCCCAAGGCAATCCTAAGCCTCAGGTGGGTGTAGTACCAGCAGCAGCCACTGCTTCCTTGGGAGCTCTGCTGATCAATGAAGCTGTCCGCCTCTGATTGGCCGACAGCTCTCAGCGGGCAGGTCTTTCACCCCAGGGGTCCTTGATCCCAGGGAAGGCCTGCCACTGTCTAGTTAAGTGCCTGACCAGTACTTAATGCGGTGTGCCTTCTCAAAAAGAGGCAATGCAGAGCTCTCACTGGCTCTGCAGTCTGCGGGCAAGACTCCTGTCACCACCATTCATTGCTGCCCATTCTCACACACGCATACACATACACAGGCACGCACTGCCACTTGTGCACATGCACACACACACTCACAGGCACTGATCATCTAAAATTATATAACTGTTAAAAACTAGGATGAAAATATTTTTCGAACACAGCATTAGCACATGTGCTTGCAGCAGCACAGGTTTCCCAGGCAAGAAATGGAAATTCTTAATATAGAAAGTAAAACTTTCCTGTTGAAGTAAATCTTCATTATCCTACATTGTACTGACAGGGTAACAATCTTAAATTGGGTAAATCAAATTAAATAGCTTAAAGATTCAGTGGTAAATTTTGATGTAGTCAGTTTATTGTGATTTTATTGCCCTTATAAGGAGAAATTAATACTCATTTATCTAATTTTGACAGCAATGGTCTACCCTACATAGCTCAGTGGCGCTTAAGTCCCATATCTCTGTTTAAAAAAACGATTATTTGATTTTTGCAGACATAGTAGTAGCTTTTATGGTGCATATTTATTTCAGTATTACTACAAATGTAATTTCTGTGTTAAAAGTAGAGATATAACAGCTATGATTCATTGTAAGCTGCTAAAATGCAGTTCTTTTTGTATAATATGATGCTAGCTCATAAATATAAGCCTGTCTGCCCCTCAAGGACCACTGGGTGGTTTAATTCCAAGCTACACAGAGCAAGCTTGTTTAAAATAGAAAGGCTCTACCCATATAGCAGCAATCACATCCTTCGAAGTGTTTCATAGCCAGTTCCTTATTTCTTTAAGTGTAGTCATTGTTGTTTACAGGCAATCACAGCAGCCAATTTGTGCACAGCAAATTTCCACAAAGAGCAATGACTAATTCATCCACATTTCTGGGGGTGTCGGCTGAGGGATAAATGCTAGCCAGAGAATTGGCATATAGAATCATCCAGGACTTTTGTTCCTAATTATTAGCCAGTGACTCATGCAGGAAATGCATCTGCAGGAATGTAAGCTGAAGATGTGTTGCCTCCATGGTCAAATAGGCTGCTGACAATATCCGTGTTCTGTATGATCAACAGTGACTTGGGCAAGGCTGTTGCAACCTGCAACAATTGGAGAGAGTTAAGAGTAGAGGAGCAAAGATGGAAAAACTGGAATGTAAGGAATAGGTGTAGATATATATGCTCCTGTTACTACTAAAGTCCCATCTGTTAGCTCAGCGACGACCATGGAGTCTAGAAAGCAATGTGTGCAACCACTTGCAAATGTGCAACACTTTATAGCAATTTTGTACCACAAATGTTCTGTGATAATACTGCAGTATTGGATGGCATGGTTTGCTTTACTTACTGAAGAGCAAGATCGAAGCATGAATATTAATGGCTCAACAGCTAGTCTATAAATCTGCTGAGATTATTGAACATCCTAAAAACATTTAAAATTGAGATGGGTGAGAGGGGGAGGGGGAGGAGGGGTGGAAAGGTTGTGTGTTGCACTCATTCGTCACTTGATTATAAAAGAATTCAATTTTGCACATTTAATACAGCACCTCACAGCCACTGCAGATTCTGTTTACCTGTTGAAACATCAAAAATTTTCATCCTTTTGAAGCACTTTCAAATGTGCCTAAAGCAATTTTGCTTGTAGATATTGTTACAAATATTAAGGGCTTTCTAACCTGCCAGTTTTTTGTCTTTTGCATTTGATGATGCTGATGCTTTTATTTTTCTGCTCCCATCTCTAGGAATATTACAGGTGACTGATATCAAGACAGAGCGCGTTGAGCAGAAGAGTATCACCTTGGCATGGCAAGAGTTGGACTACTCCAGCGACAACGACACTGAATATGAGATCAAATTCTATGAAAAGGTGCTTTGCACTGTTCTGTGAAAGTAGGGAATATAAGCATTTTAAATTTTAAAACCAGCTCCACCTTCCACCAATTTAAGGGGTTGCGGAAGGAGGAAAATAATTGTTTTCTTTGAGTTAGATTTATTTGCTGCGTTTGGATTCCCAATGGGTGGGAGGGGATACAGCTTTAAAAAGGAAACCATAAATGGCATGTGGTCAGTGACAAGTTGTGCATTGGCATTGCTGAATTTTATGACTGAGGGATTGTAAATGTTGAGATACTGCCTTACACAAGCGTGTCAATTAGCAAAACCCAGGGGAAATTCCTTCTGCACCATGTGCAAGAAACATCTAACTAAATTCTTTATAAGTGATTTTACAATTTCATTACACATGAAACACAAATAACTTCCCCCTCCGCCCCGCAACATTGTTAATTCAAAGAGAATGTTTATATTCCATCACTAAAAGAGATTATTTGCACATTGCTGTTTATGTGATCTTGCTGTGTGCAAATTGGCTGCCGCATTTACAAATGTACGAATTAGGAGTGGGAATAGGCCATTTGACCCCTCGAGCCTGCTCCACCATTCAATAAGATAATGGCTGATCTGATTGTGGCCTCAACTCCACATTCCTGCCTTCCCCCAATAACCTTTGACTCCCTCATTAGTCAAGAATCTATCTACCTCTGCCTTAATAATATTCAATGACACTGCATCTACCACTGTCTGGGAAAGAGAGTACCAAAGTTCCTTCTGAGAGAAAAAAAATTCTTCTCATCTCTGTCTTAAATGGGAGACCCCTTATTTTTAAACTGTGTCCCCTTGTTCTAGTCTCTCCCACAAGGAGAAACATCCATTCAACATCCACCCTATCAAGTCATGTCAGGATCTTATATGCTTCAAAAGATCACCTCTTATTCTTCTAAACTCCAATGGATACAGGTCCAACCTGTCCAACCTTTCTTTGTAAGATAACCATCCCCCCATCCCAGATGTCAGTCAAATGAACCTTCTCTGAACTGCTTCTAATGCATATATATCCTTTTCTAAATAAGGAGACCAAAACTATACACAGTACTCTAGATGTGGTCTCACCCATGCCCTGTACATTTGTAGCAAAACATCCCTACTTTTATATTCCATTCACCTTGCAACAAACAACAGCATTCCATTTGCCTTCTTAATCACTTGCTGCATCTGCACATGAACTTTGTGATTCATATACCAGGACACCCAGACCCCTCTGTACCTCAGAGTTCTGCAATCTCTTTCTATTTAAATGGTATACTGCTTTTTATTCTTCTTGCCAAAGTGGACAAATTCACATTTTCCCACATTATACTCCATCTCCTAAATATTTGCCCACTCGCTTAAGGAGTCTGCAAAGAGTCATAGATTATGTCCTCTTCACAACTTAGTTACTATCTTTGTGTCATCCACAAATTTAGCAACCATGCCTTCAGCCCCTTCATCCAAGTCATTGATATAAATTGTAAATAGTTGAGGCCCCAGCACTGATTCCTGTGGCACTCCACTCATCACATCTTACCAACCCGAAAATGAGCCATTTATGCCTATTCTTTGGTTTCTGTTAGCTAACCAACCCTCTATCCATGCTAATATGTTACTCCTTACACCATGAGCTCCTATTTTGCATAGCTACCTTTGATCTGGCACCTTGTCAAATGCCTTCTGGAAACCTAGGTACAGCACATCCACAGGTGTCCCTTTATCCATATTGCTTATTACTTCCTCAAATAACTCAATAAATTAGACAATCATGATTTCCCTTTCACAAACCCAATGTTGACTCTTCCTGATTGCACTGAGAATTTCTAAATGCTCCACTTTAACCTCCTTAATAGTCAATTCCAGCAACTTCCCTATGACAAATGTTCAGCTAACTGGTTCGTAGTTTCCTGATTTCTGTCTCCCTGTTTTCTTGAATAGAAGAGTTACATTTGTTTTTTTTCCAATCTGATGGGACAACTCCAGAATCTAGGGAATTATGTAAAATTAAAGCAAATACATTTACTATCTCAGCAGCTACTTCTTTTAAGACTCTAGAATGAAATCCATCAGGACCTGGGGACTTGTCAGCTTTTTTCTCTGTAGCCTTTCCCGGGTGATTGGAATTGCTTTAAGTTCCTCCATCCCTTTTACCTCCTTATGCACAAATGTTTCTGGGATGTTATTTGTGTCCTCTACAGTGAAGACAGGCACAAATTATCTATTCGATTCATCCACCATTTTCTTATTTCCATTAGTAATTCCCCACTCTGACTCTTTAGAGGACCAAAGCTCATTTATCTTAATCTTTTCCTTTTTAAACACCTGTAGAAGCTCTTACTATATATTTTATATTTTTATATATTTCTATATTTATATTTATAGCTAGTTTTCTCTTGTACTCTAATTTCCCCCACCTTATTAATATTTT
This sequence comes from Cetorhinus maximus, assembly GCF_964194155.1. NCBI lineage: Eukaryota > Metazoa > Chordata > Chondrichthyes > Lamniformes > Cetorhinidae > Cetorhinus > Cetorhinus maximus. The sequence continues at coordinate 51,695,421 of NC_135899.1, forward strand.
AGTCATTCTTTGCTGTTCTTTTATGTTCTGTCCAATCTTCTGACCTGCCATTCATCTTTGCAGAATTGTACTCTTTTTCTTTCAGTTTTATTTTGAATTTCCTTAGTTATTTTCTACATGATAACAATGACCAAAGTTCAAATGTGTTTCATTAGCTTTAAAGCACTTTGGGATGTCCTGAGGTGGTGAAAGGCACAATATCAATCTGTAGAGCGGTGAAGGGAGAATATTCCAGAATTTAAGGATGCATTAACTCAAGGTGCAGCCACCAAAGGTGGAGTGATTAGAATTGAGAATTCTGAGGAGGCCGGAATTAGAGGAGCACAGGGATCTCAGAGGATTGTGGGGCTGGATGAGATTGCACAGATAGGGAGGGGCAAGGAGGTGGAGAGACTTTAAAACAAGGAAGTGAATTTTAAAATCAAGGCATGCTTTGACCTGGAGCCAATATAGCTCAGCGAGATCCCTGACCATGGGTGATAGGTAAACGTTAGACACAGGCAGTAGAATTTTGGCTGACATAAAATTTATGGAGAGACCAATGCAAATGCAGGACTACAGCATAACACGTGGTGGAGCGCAAACCAAAGCTTACTTGCCACAGATACCAATGACCTCGGCAGAGGGCAAAATGCATTCCCAGCTAGTTTATTCAAGAATTCTTTAGTGAAATGATTAGTACCATTAATAGCATAAATATTGATAATTAAAGTAAAGATAGATCAAAATATCTAAAAATCTAATATAAGCTTTGTTTTATCCATTCTCGGGTTATGGGTGTGGCTGGCTAGGCCAGCATTTTTATTGCCCATCTCTATTTGCCCTTGAGAAGGTAGTGTTGAGCCGCCGTCTTGAACCGCTGTGGTCCATGTGGTGTAGTGCTGATAGGGAGGGAGATCCAGGATTTTAACCCAGTGATATAGTTCCAAGCCAGATTGGTATGTGTCTTGGAGGGGAACTTCCAGTTGGTGTTGTTCCCATGCATCTACTTCCCTTCTTCTTGGCGGTAGAGGTCATGGGTTTGGAAGGTGCTGTCGAAGGAGCCTTGGCGAGCTGCTGAAGTGCATCTTGCAGATGGTACACACTGCTGCCACTGTGCATCGGTGGTGGGGGTTGTGGATCTTGAAGGTGGTAGATGGAGTGCCAATCAAGCGGGCAGCTTTGTCCTGGATGGTGTTGAATTTCTTGAGTGTGTTGGAGCTGCACTCATCCAGGCAAATGGCTAGTATTCCATCACACTCCTGACTTGAGCCTTGCAGATGATGGACAGGCTTTGGGGAGTCAGGAGGTGAGCTACTCACTGCACAATTCCCAGCCTCTGGCCTGCTCTTGTAGCCACAGTATTGATATGGCTGGTCCAGTTCAGTTTCTGGTCAATGCTATCCCCCAGGGTGTTCATAGTGGAAGATTCAGCAAGGCAATGCCATTGAAGTCAACCGGCGATAATTAGATTCTCTCTTGTTGGAGGTGATCAATGCCCGGCACTTGTGTGACGCGAATGCAACTTGCCACTTATCAGCCCAAGTCTGAATGATCTTGCTTCATATGGGCACGGACTGCTTTATTATCTGAAGAGTCACAAAAGTTGCTGAGCATTGTGCTCAGCGAACATCCCCACCTCTGACCTTATGATGGAGAGGAGCTGAAGATGCTTGAGCCTAGGATACTATGCTGAGGAACTCCTGCAGTGATATTCTGGTACCCTGTACCTTACTGTTAACATCTCAAAACTACTATACATCAAAGCACCCAGGCTAGCTGGCTTTAATCTAGTTAAGACACACACACACACACACCCTCATAGACACAGACCCCACTACAAGTCCAATTTAAAATAATTTCAAATAACATTATATACATCAATATCTTCATGACTTCCCCCTCCCTATCGTAAAATGAACCATCATAATTCTAAAAAACAGCTTCATTTTTTACTAACCCATCTCACACTATCCCCTATATTTATTATACTATCAAGTGCGTGCATTAACAGAACAATGTATATGCACAAGTCCTTGATATCAACAGAAATCACTCCAGTTCAGTGCCCAGGTTTTTGTAAAATGTCCAATTTTCCTTTAAGCTTTAAACTCTTGATGACGCATCAGCGAACAGATTTTCTCTACCAGCAGCATGTATAATCCGTAGATTAAATGGTTGTAATAATAGACTCCACCTGAAAAATCTTGCACTTTTGTCTTGAAACTTGTCCAAAAACTTCAAAGGATTGTGGTCTGTATAAACAGTTTTTTCTGATGAATTGTTGGCAACATAAATTTCAAAATGCTGCAACGCTAACACCAAGCCCAAGGTCACTTTTCCGATCATTGACTATCTTCTCTGTTGTACATTCAGCTTCCGTGAAAAATACCCTATCGGTTTTTCAATTCCAGTGTCTTCATTTTGTAACAGTACAGCCCCAATACCTATATCGCTTGCATCACCAGCCAACTTGAATTGCTTGCCTTAAATGGGTACTGCCAAAACTGGTCTCGTAGTTAATAAAGTTGTCAAACTATCAAATGACCTCTGACACTCCAGCGTCCATTGAAACTCCTTGTTCTTTTTTAATAGTTCAGTCAGTGGAGCAACAACACTGCTAAAATATGATACAAATTTCTGGTAAAACCCACTCCTGCCCAGAAATCTCAAAACTTCTTGTTTTATTGTAGGCACTGGGAAATCCAGGATAGCCTTGACTTTCACATCTCTCGGAGCCACCTTACCACGTCCAATGGTATGGCCTAGATATGTAACTTGCGCTTTTGCAAAATCACTTTTAGTCAAGCTCATCACCAAATTAGCTTCTTGTAATCGAGAAAATAATCCTTCCAGATGTTGTAAATGCTCCTCCCACATGAGAATGGAAACTATTAGATCATCAATATAAACAGCACAATTGCTTAGACCTGCAATTACTTTGTTTGTCAGTCTGAAATGTTGCAGGTGCATTCTTCATACCAAATGGCATGAAACTGATATGATCCACTTGGCGTTACAAAAGCCGATATCTCCTTTGCTCTTTCCGACAACAGTTCTTGCCAATATCCTTTTAGCAAGTCAATCTTTGTGATAAATTTCGATTGTCCCACTTTCTCAATGCAATCTTCCAACCTTGGTATAGGATATGAATCTGCTTTTGTCACCACATTCACCTTTCAGTAGTCCACACACAGTCTTTGTGTTCCATCCGGTTTCAGTATCAACACAATAGGCGAACTCCAGTTACTGCAATTAGACTCAATTATATCATTTTGAAGCATGAAATCAATTTCTTTTTGTACTTACGATAACTTTGCTGGATTTAATATATGAGGATGTTGCCTTATTGAAGACAAAACATCATGTGTAGCTAAATGTGTCTTTCCCAATTTATTCTCCCAAATTGGTTTGTGTGACTGCAATGGCTTTCTCAAATCATTTATGACATTTGCTTGGAAGGTTACTTTATATTTCATTTAAATTTTCATGCACCCCCTCATTATCCAATTTGATTAGAGGAAAATCAATTTCAGAGTCCTGTACTTCTAGCTTTTTCTCATCATCCACCATCACTAATATCTCTTTTTGTTCCTCTTCCCTGTCAAAGTACCTTTTAAGCATATTTACATGACACATCCTCTGCTTCTTTCTTCTATCTGGAGTATTTATTAAATAATTTACTTTAAATAATTTACTCAATTTCTTTTCAATCCAGTAAGACCCACTAAATCTTGCATTTAATGAATCACCTAGTACTGGTAACAAAACTAATACTTTCCGGAAACAAAACTGCGAGTTTTAGCTTTCTTATTGGTCTTCACTTTCATCACTTGCTGTGATATCTTTAAATGTTCCCCAGCCAACTCACATTCTCTGTTTAATCTTTCCCTAAATTTTGATACGTAAGCCAAGAGAATAGTTTCTGAATTTTGACCCACCAATTTCTCATGAATCAATTTCATTGGTCCCCTTATCTCATGACCATAAACTAGTTCAAAAGGGCTAAAACCAGTTGAAGCATTAGGAGAGTCCCTAATAGCAAATAACAAGAATGGAATTCCTCCATCCCAATCCTGTGGATCAACCTGACACTCTCATCATAGTGTTTAAAGTTTGATGCCATCTTTCCAAATCTCCTTGTGACTCTGGATGATAAACTGTTGACTTAAACTGTTTTATCCCCAAGCTATTCATTATTTCCTTAAACAGCTGTGACATGAAATTTGACCTCTGATCTGATTGTATTTCCTTAGGTAAACCATATCTTGTAAAAAAAATTAATTAACTCCTCCACAAACTTCTTAATTGCAATATTTCTTAACGGTATCGCTTCAGGAAACCTGGTAGACAATCCATTATTGTTGGTAGGTACTGATTTCCACTTTTAGTCATGGGGGAGGGGGGGTGGGGTCCTACACAATCAACCATGGCCCTAGTAAAAGGTTCTTGAAATGCTAGTATTGGGATTAAAGACACCAGCTTAATCACTGCTTGTGGTTTTCCTGTTACTTGACGTGCATGACAGGTTCTACAGAATTTGAGTACATCCCGATGCAATCCTGGCCAAAAAAAACCTCTATCTTTTGCTGTTTTCCTAATTCCTAAATGGTCCCCCATTAGAATTTCATGAGCAATCCTCAGAATCTCATTTCTATACCTTAATGGGATAACAGCCTGATGCACCTCACTCCAGCTTTCATTTGTTGAGACATGATCCGGCCTCCATTTTCTCATTAAAATATTTCCCTGAAAGTAATAACATACTGGAATATATTTTGCTTCTGTTTCTGAATAAGCTTTCTGATATAACTGCTTTAATTGCAAATCATTTTTCTGTAACTCCACTAACTTGAGTTAAACATTTCAGCTGAATTGTCCTGTAGTATTTCCTCCTGAACAATATTATCAAACACAATGCCAGCTAATTGGATTTCGTCACCTTCTTCTTGCCTTTGAACTGCCTGCCCCTCTTGTTTATCTTGTTCTTCCCGGTGAGCTTTTGATCTTGTTATCAAACAATCTGGAAACAACCTAGGATGCTCCTTCTATAACACCTTTGTTGAAAACACTTCTACAGGCTGCTCAGCTACTATAGGCATCACCCACATTTGTGACCCAGCTATATCATTAACCAGAATAAATTGAACTCGTGCAACAGGCAATTGTTCCACGTCTCCAACAATAACTTCACCTGTCCTCCATTTGGACTAGATTTAGCATTTCCATGAACCACACTTATTAATACCTGCTCCTGCAATACTCGCTCTGAACAACAAACATCACTATCCCACAACATTAAAGATTGACAAGCCCCTGTGTCTCTTAAAATTTTAATATCTTTACCTACTCCACCCTGTACGCATGGAAAGACGTTCCCTTCACACACAAAGTCTTTAAACATTTCTGCAACCTGCTCCTCAGAATTCTCTTGGGTAAATTTTGAACACATTCCCACTTCTTTACCTACCACTGACTCTTCCTGTTTCACCTGTACATAAACCATTGGTTTCTCTTGTGCCTGAACCTCAGAACCCACAGTACTTTTACTTCCAGAACTTTTCTGTACCCCAATAATTCCAACAGATTTTTCCAATAATTTCCAACACTGACTTCGTGTGTCCCACTTTATTACAATGAAAATACCTCAATTTTCAAATGTCGCTCCTACCCTCAGCACCTTCCTTTTTATTCTGATAAAAAACTTCCTTGGAATTCCCAGCCACTCCTTCTCTTCCCTGACTACCTACCTTCCTTTCACCTTCCCATTTTCTATCCTTTTCCAATTTGAAAGGGTGACAAAGTAAAGGTTTAGCTCTATGAACTAACTTATAATCATCAGCTATTGAGTTCTCACTACCGAAGGGATTGAGTCTTTAAATTCTTCCAAAAGAATTATCTCTCTAAGAGCTGCATATGTTGTCTCTATTTTTAATGCCAGTATCCACTGGTCAAAATTAATTTGTTTTACTCTCTCAAACTCAATATAAGTTTGCCCAAGCTGTTTTTTCATATTCCTAAATTTCTGCCTGTATGCTTCAGGAGCCACCTCTTGTAGCCTTTTTCACCACATCATAATTCACCAATACCTCTTCAGCCAACGAAGCATATATCTCATGTGCTCTCCCCAGCAGTTTAGACTGTAATAATAACATCCAGTATTCCTGTGGCCATTTCATCTATTTAGCTATCTTCTCAAATTAAATAAAGAATGCTTCAACATATTTTTCCTCAACCTCTTTCTCTCTTGCCTGAAATTCCAATTCCAGCTTCCTTTCTTTCTCCTGTCTTTCTGCTTGCTCCCTTTTAAATCTAATTTCTCTTTCCTTTGCTTCTAATTCAAGTTTTTTTCAGTTCCTTTGCTTGTTCAAATTCAAGCTTCTTCATTTCAAACTAAAGCCTCACTACCTCCAGCCAAGACTCACTGGTGTCAGGTATCACTTCCAACTGTAGATGCTGTGCTATACTTTTAATTATATCTAATTTCCTAGCCCCCTTCAGGTAACCCCAATTTTAACTTATCTGCCAACTCTGTTAACTTACTCTTGATTATTTTTTGCAACACAATCAGAGTTATATCTTCTACTCCCGGACAAGCCTTAGTAATTGCCAGAGCCAGAGCCACCTTGCAGTCTCACCATTTCTAAAAAACCTCAACAACCCCTGAATTCAAGTGCTTCTCATACTTGTAACCTTAGGATTCACCAATTCCAAACCAATCAAGGGATTACAAACATTATCCCGGATGAGCCCCCAATTGTTATGACACAGCAGTTGGTAAAGGCTGAGTTATTTAAAAGCCCAAAGGGAAACTTTAACCAACTGTCATAACCTATATTTTCAATTGGTATGTTTGAGATGCAGCTCGAATTCACAAATAAAATGCACCAAGCCTCGAGGAATTTTATATAAATTAAATTGAACATTTATTAATTTAACAAATTTAAATACATTCATTTGTCTACAAATTACTACCATAAGAACTTTTAAACAAATCCCCAAATTAATCACTCCCAGGTAATCTCCCCCAAGGCAACAATAACCCATAGACTTTAAACAGACACCAGGCGAAGCACATTTTATCTTACAAATTCAAAATGAGGTTCATTTCAATTTGTTTCCTTTGCAGACAGTTGCAGGGCTTACAGGCTGCTAAGATGCCTCTGACCTCCACAGAAGATGCTTTTTCTGTATATACCTAGCCTTCACTTTCAATGTAAATTCTCATTGTATCACCAGGCCCTTTGAACTCCACCTCTTCTAATAATAAAAACCCCTTTATAGCACCAATTTTATTAGTAATATAAACATTTTGCATGGTGTCTCCTAGCTAGGTGCAAGATTTCACCCCCAATTTTGAATGGTTTATTCAACAAAATGCAAATATACCCTGTACCTTACTGTTAACATCTCAAAACTACGACACATCAAAGCACCAAGGCTAGCTGGCCTTAACCCAAATAAAACAGACACACTCAAAACCAAAGACATACAAGTAAAATGTAAAATAATTTCTAATAACATTATTTACATCAATATCTTCACGACAGGGAGGGTGAACACCCAGATGTCATGGTCCACATTGGCACAAATGATTTAGGTAGGAAGGAGGATGCAGTCGTGAAATCAGAATTTAGGGAGCTAGGTCGAAAATTAGCAAGCAGAACCTCAGATGTAGTAATCATCGGATTACTCCCAGTGCCACGTGCAGTGAATACATAAATAGGATGAAAAGGCAGATGAATGCGTGGCTGGAAAGATGGTGCAGGAGGGAGAGGTTTAAATTCCTGGGACACTGGGACTGGCTTTGGGGAAGATGGCACCTGTACAAGCCAAATGGGCTACACCTGGACAAAGCCCGGATTGAGTTCCTTCAGGGCATTTTGCTAGTGCTGTTGCAAGGGCTTTAAACTAATTCAGCAGGGGTGTGGTAACCAGGAGACAGTATTAGAGAGGGATCCCAGGGTGCACAAAATACAGGGAGAGACAGATAGCACTAGTGTGGAGAATAGTAAGTTAATAGGTGGAGTCAGAGTTAGGAAGAAAGTCATGAAGTCTAAATCAGGGTTACCGTGCGTGTATGTGAATGCACGGAGAACAGTAAATAAGATTGGAGAGTTACAGGTGCAGACTGCCATGTGGAAATGTGATGTTGTGGTGATAACAGAGACTTGGCTGAAGGAACGGCAGGACTGGGTGTTAAATATTCCTGGGTACAAGGTGTTCAGAAAAGACAGGAAAGGAAGAAAAGGAGGAGGAGTGGTAGTATTGGTTAAGGAGAGCATTGCAGCGCTGGAGAAAGAGGATGCCCCAGAGGGTTCAAGGACAGAATCAACTTGGCTAGGGCTAAGGAACAAAAAGGGTGCAATTACATTGCTCAGTATAGTCTGTAGGCCACCAACTAGTGGGAAGGATGTAGAGGAACAAATCTGGGAAATTACAGAGAGGCGCAAACATTATAGAGTAGTTATAATGGGGAACTTTAATTACCAAATGTAGACTGGAACAGTGGTAGTGTAAAGGGCAGAGAGAGGCAAAAGGTCCTAGGTGGTGTTCAGGAAAATTTTCTATAGCAGTATGTGTCCAGTCCAACAAGAAAGGATGCATTGTTAGACCTGGTTCTTGGTAATGAGGAGGGCTCAGTAGATCAAGTGTTAGTGGGGGAACATTTAGGAGACAGTGATCATTGTACCATAAGGTTTAGGATGACGGTAGAAAAAGACAATAGACAATCCGGAGTAAGAATAATTAACTGGGGAAGAGCTGACTTCAATGGGGCAAGAACGGAGTTGGGCAGGATAGACTCAAACCAAAGGTTGGTGGGGAAAACTGTAGCTAAACAATGGGCTACCTTCAAAAAAGAAAAGGTTCAGGCACAGTCAAGGTATATTCCCTCAAAAAGGAAAGATAGTGCAAATAAATCCAGAGCTCCCTGGATGAAAAAGGAGATAGAAATTAAGATAAAGAAGAAAAAGTGTGCTTTTGACAGATGTCAGGTAAAAAATACAATTGAGAACTAAGTGGAATGTAGAAGGTTCAGAGGAGAGGTGAAGAAGAAAATAAGAGAAACAAAAAGGGATTATGAGAAAAGACTGGCAGCCAACATAGAGGGGAGTACCAATGTCTTCTATCGGCACATAAATAGTAAAAGGATGGTAAAAGGAGGAGTTGGGTTGATTAGGGACCAGAAAGGAGATTTACACATGGAGCAAGGGGACATGGCTGAGGTGTTAATGAATACTTTGCACCTGTCTTTAGCAAGGAAGCAGATGCTAACCAGGCCAAGGTGACAGAGGTGGAATCTTTGTCACTAGAAGGGTTCAAAATTGTTAAGGATAAAGTGTTGGAGAAACTGTCAGTACTTAAAGTTGATAAGGCACTGGGACTGGATGTGATGCATCCAAGGATATAGAAGGAAGTAAGACTGGAAATTGCATGGGCACTAGCTATAATCTTTCAGTCTTCCCTAGACTCAGGGGAGATGCCAAGGACTGGAGAATTGCAAAAGTTATGCCCTTGTTCAAAAAAGGTTGTCAGGATAAGCGCAGCAATTACAGACCAGCCAGTTTAATTTCAGTGGTGGGAAATCTTCTAGAAACTATTACTCAGGATAGAATGGGTAGTCACATGGAAAAATATGGGTTGATTATGAAGAGCTAGCATGGATTTCTAAAGGGAAAATCATGTTTAACTAACTTGCTGGAGTGTAGATGAGGGTAATGCTGTTGATGTGGTGTACATGGACTTTCAAAAGGCATTTGATACCGTCCCATACTTGTGAGAGAAGTTATAGCTCATGGAATAAAAGGGACAGTAGCAACATGGATACAAAATTGGATGATTAATAGGAAACAGAGACTAATGGTCAATGGATATTTTTCAGGCTGGAGGAAGGTTTGTAGTGGAGTTCCCCAGGTGTCTGTATTGAAACCCTTGCTTTTCCTGATAAACATTAATGATCTAGATCTTGGTGTGCAGGGGTTAATTTCAGAGTTTGCGCATGATACAAAACTTGGAAGCATTGTAACCCGTGAGGAGGACAGTGTCAAACTTCAAAAGGACATAGACATGTTGGTGGAGTGAATGGATAGGTGGCAGATGAAGTTCAATGCAAAGGAGTGTGAGGTGAGGCATTTTGATAGGAAGAACATGGAGAAACAATATAAAATAAGGGGTACAATTCTTAAGAGGGTGCAGGAGCAGAGGGTCCTGGGTGTATATGTGCATAGATCATTGAATGTGTCAGGACAGGTGGTGAGAGCAGTTAATAAAGCATACAGCGCCCTGGGCTTTATTAATAGGGGCATAGAGTACAAGAGCAAGGAGGTTATGCTGACTTTATATAAGACACTAGTTAGACCTCAGCTGGAGTATTGTGTACGGTTCTGGGCCTCACACTTTAGGAAGAATGTTGATCACATTGGAGAGAGTGCAGAAGCAGTTTACAAGAATGGTTCCAGGGATGAGAGACTTCAGTTATGAAGATAGATTGGAGAGGTTGGGACTGTTCTCCTTGGAGAGGAGAAGGCTAAGAGGAGATTTGATAGAGGTGTTAAAAATCATGAGGGGGCTGGACAGAGTAGATAGGTTCCCACTTGTAAAAGGATCGAGAACAAGAGGGCACGAATTTAAAGTGATTTACAAAAGAAGCAAATGTGATGTAAGAGAAAACTTTTTCACAGTGAGTGGTTCAGGTTTGGAATGCACTACCTGGAAGTGTGGCAGGTTCAATCAGGGCATTTAAGATGATTATTTGAATAGAAACAATGTGCAAGGATACGGGGAAAAGGCAGCAGAGTGCCTGGGTAGGAACATTAACTAAGGGCATTGTCAATAAAATCCAATGTCAAACAAGTCACTCATAACATCATGGGTTCTCGTCCACCTGCAGAAGTAAGGAATCACCCTGAGCCATGCTCATGTATCAAAACTTAATGATTTAACAAAATGAAGCTCAAAACAAAAACTTAAAAGTGTTATGCATCCAACAAGTGGTCATCAACTAATAGCGGGGCAACATAAAACCGCCAGTGAGAAACCCGTGGTGTGCCTAAGGTGCCTCAAGTTTACATTTCCGGGTGCTACATCTAGGTGCTGTCCCCTTGTTGGCACTGGCATCTGAGACAGCCTGCTCACTCTGCTGTCCTGTTGGCCTCGATGACCTTGGCGGACGTCCTCTGGCCTGAGGATGGCCCCGCCCGGGATGGAGCGGCCAGTTCCACAGCTGGCATCCCCTCAGCCACTGCAGCCTCATCAGATGCCACGGTCTGTGGCAGAGGGGCAGAGGAGCTGCTGCCCTTATCCGGAGCGCCCTGAGAGGAGCCCGCAGAGGCTGACAGGAAGCTCCTGGGCCGATGTGAGGTCGCTTTGGACCTCCCTGCTTACTGTTGATGGATGGGCACTGAGCTGGGAAAGTTGGTGCCCAAACCATCTCCCACACTGGCACTGACCAGCTGAGGTCAATGCCACTGTGAGGGCTTGCAGGTCCGTGTGCAAGCCCAGGAGGCTCTGATTGTTCTCCTGGAGGAGCCTCTCCACGAGAGTCACCACTCTCTCCATGGAGGAAGCATGGCGCTCGCCATGAGGCTCATTGCATTGGTGATGCTCCACGTGGCCTCCTCCAGCACAGGCACCATACCACGCATTGCTTCATGTATCTCGGCCAGATCCTCCCACATACCCTGGTCCACTTCCAGTGACTGCTGCCTCATGGACGACTCGAGAGGCACATCATCAGCCACCAACCAAACATGTGCCTGGTCCCCAGCATTCCCCTGACTGCCAGCGCCATGGGCACTCTCTGTCTCCGCCTGCACCTCAAGCGAGTGTGAAGTGCCCTCACTGCTGTGCCCCGGGGCTCTAGCTGATGATCTAATTCCCACGAGGTGCTAGTACCTGCTCTGGGGCCTGCCTGGCAGAGATGGTGTGACACTGGTGAGTCCAATTGTTCAGGGCCCTCAGGTGTGAGAGGTGGCCCCTCCGCCTCCTCTTCCCAGCCCTGCTCCTGTGATACTGAAAAGAAGAACAAGGACATTAGATTAGTTAAAATGGAGACAATGTCAATGTGCATGCTTGTCCCCAGGATCAATATGCGCATATCCTCTAATAATCAATAGTTAAATCATGTTGCAAGCTTCAATCACTGAGCATTCAGCATTGCCATGGCTGCTGGGACACACACGGTGACCTCAATGCTCGGCAACCTTACCTCCCCGTGGCACCCCAGCCTCACCACCACCGGTGCACCAGGGTACATGGTGCCTCTTTAGATCCATTACATCCTGCTCGTACCTGGTGACGATGGCCAACTTGGCCCGCCCAGCGGAAATGTGTGCATTCTTCTCCTGAAAAGGAGAGAGGAGCTTTGATTAGTCCAGCCTGTCTATGGATTCCCATCGCATCCCTGCCACCCCAGCCAGAGTGGGACATTGCAAGGCTCCAGTGCTTCGGCACCCCACAGCTGCCACACACTCACACCAAGAATCCAGGGCTGACCCCCCATTGCCCACATGCTGCCTCCATCACATTTGGCACCACATGGTCTAACCTTGCAAAGCAAGGAGGCACAAGCACGTAGAATGCCAAGGGCAGCAGATGGTTGGGTGCTCCACCACCTGGAAGCTCCCCTCCCAGCATGTGAGCACCCTGACTTTGACATGTTTCGCAGTTCCAGCACTGTGGCTGGGTGCAAATCCTTGAGGTTGCCCCCTAAACAGTACTCTGGGTGTCAGTGTCACACATGCTGTGGATGCAGAACCCATCTCAACACTACCCTCTCAGGGTGAACTAGGCATGGGCAATATCTGCTGGCCCACCCAGCGAGGGAAACATGCTGTGAAGGATTTAGTGCTGTAACTCAAAGTTGGGGTGGGGGAGCTTGGGGGGAAAGCATACCAGCTGTGTTACATGACCAGTGACCTCTGCCAACATGGTACTCACCCTTCCTGAGCGCAAGAAGTCGTTGAATCGCTTGCGGCGCTGGACCACATCATGGGAGCTGACTATGTCTGCCACCTCCTCCCAGGCACGTTTGGTCAGGTGGGGGTGCCTCTGCCTTCCATCCCTCGAAATGAGGACCTCCCACCCGTGCTGCCACCACCTCCAGGAGGGCAGCTAGGTATTCATCAGAAAACCGAGGGGGACACTGCCCCGCTGTCCTGGCCTGCTCTCCAGCAGCACTCTGGGGAGCCCTTCTACTGGCCACGAGGAACAGCCATGGCAAGGCTGCCAGCTCTGTATTTGAACAGGCTGCCGGGTCACTATTGGACCTGGTGGTCGTTGCACTCCCACCGCCGCCCACCCATTCCCGCTATCCTCGGGAGCCGCACTTCACGCTGGGCGGGCCTTAATTGGCCCACCCACGTGAAAGGGCGGCACGGAGCCGATCGCAGGCGGCAATCAGCTCCGCGCCTGCCCACCCGCGCCTGCCCGCTCCCGAACAGCCTGTCTGACGGGGAGAAAATTCTCCCCACTGATTCTTAGCTTCTCCTGGCTAGGTGTAATATTTCACTCCCTCTTTTGAATTCAGGCTAGACTGGTTTATTTAAAAATGCAATGTTCCCATTGCACCTCACATTCTTAAACTTTACCCATGTTTACCTACTTAACATTTCAAACCTGGCTTATCTTCTGTTACATCAAAGCATTCAGACCAACTGCCTTTAATTCAATTAAGCATCCCTCCCCCCACCGCGTCCCCACACACACCCCCTCCCCCCGCCATATATACACACACACACACACACACACACACACACACACCACTATTAATCTACTTTACAATAAATTCCAATAACATTATTAAAATTATTATATATCCCTGACATCCCCCTCCTTATTAAAAAATAAACTGTCATAATTTCAAAAGACGGCTTCATTTTCTGAACGCATCTTACATTACCTCCTGTATTTATTACACTATTAGATTGCCAGATGCATACATTAACATAACTACATATAAATGCTTGGTATCAACAGAAATCATTCCAGTCCAGTGTCCAGGTTTTAAATGCCCAATTTTCCCTTTAAGCTTCAAACCCTCGACAATGCACCTGGCATCAGATTTTCTCATCCAGCCACATGTATAATCTGTAGATTAAATGGTTGCAGTAATAAACTCCATCTGAATAGCCTTGAACTTCTGTCTCAAAATTTGCCCAGAAACTTTGAAGTATTGTGGTCTGTATAAACACTTGTTTCTGACGAATTGTTGGCAAAGTAAATTTCAATCTCTACTTTACAATAAATTTTCATTACTCTACTATAAATTCTAATAATATTATGAAAATTATTATATATTCCTGACATATATGGTTTCAGTGAGTTTAAGTTCACTTTGTAGTCATTGCCGCTGGAGTGGCTCAGTGCTAGCACTCCAGTCTCTGAGTCAGAAGCTTATTGTTTCAAGGCCCACCCGAGAGATTTGCACACACAAAGCTGACGATCCCAATGTGGCACTGTGGAAATGCTGCATTTTCTTTTGAGGTTCCATCTCCCACCCTGGGTGGACATAAAAGTTTCCCTGGCAGCAGGAGAATTCCCTCTAGATGTCCTGGAAAGTTCTTACTCATCAACTAACATACTAAAAGCAAATTATATGGCGGTTATCATTGTTCTCGCTGTGTGTAAATTGGCTGCCACTTTTCCGACATCACTCTAGTAACTACACTTCGAGAAGCACTTCATTGGCCTTAAAGTGCTTTGGGATGACCCTACAATCCTTGGTTAGACCTCAGTTCGAGTACTGGGGACAATTTGGACACCACATTTGGAAAGATGCAAAGAAGTATAGGTTTAAGAGGAGGCTTATCAGAATATTACCAGGGATGAAACAGTGCAGTTATGAGGAAATTTTGGAAAAGCTGTTCTCCTTGGAACAGTGAAGGTTAAAAGTGACCTAATAGAAATTTTCAAGATGAAAAAAGTCTTGATAGAATAGATGGGGAAAAGGTATTCCCTCTGATGAGTGGGTCAACAGTGATTTAAGGCAACACAGATTTAAAATCATTGGAAAAGGATTTAGAGGGGAGATGAGGAGAATTTTTTTTCCACTCAGAGTTGTTGGGATCGGGATCAGCTCACTTGAAAAGGTGATGGAAGCTAATTCCATAAATAATATTAAAAGGGAGTTGGACAGCTTCTTGTGGATGAGGAGTTTACAGGGTTATAGATAAAAAGTGAAGGCCATGGAAGTGAGCACGACTGCTGATTAAAAGAACCTGTACAGGCATGCTGAGCTAAATGGCTTCCTTCCATACTGTAAGCTTCTTTGATTCTGTATAAATAAAAGTCTGTCCTTTTTGTTGCTATGCCTCCAGTGCTAAGGCTGTCCTTTGGTGTAAGAATAAATCTCCCTTTGAGTAGCAGACCATTGTTAAAATCTAGCTGTGCTGCTCTGTTGTCACCTTGGGGTCATTTCTGTGCATAGCTGTTGTTGCTTTCTTTCATTACTTGGCTTTTCTTTCTTAATTTAACTAACGGGGCACGTAGTGTAACTTCCTCTGTTGACTTTTGCACTGTTACTTTGCTAGGGCTTGAAGACTCTTATGTTATTAATGCTTTTAAGACTTTTATGCTATTGATCTAAGCTTGCTGTCAACATTGAAAGACCCTCTCAAGCTTCAAACCATTTTCAAACGCTCATGATGCAACTTTCTCCGACTTTAAACATTTTAAAGAGCCATGCAGAGAGTCCCGCCTTGGGTGGCCTAACCAATCGGAGGGTATTTTTATTGCAAAACTCCCACTGAGGTGCTGAGGTATCATACATGTTGTGGGCAATTGTAACTGTCAACCTATAGGAACTTTAGTCAGGAGGCACGTTACAGGAAAAGCCAAGATGACGTAATGCACAGCGCCCTTAGTTATAAAACTGACTAATTCCTGGTCTAATCCAAGGTCCAACTCATTTGACCCAGTGAAGAAAAGTCCTTTCTTTGATTCACTTCACCTGCCTCTTCATGTAAAAAAAAATTATCTGAATGTTAAATTACCTGAAGAAGGAATTCATTATTTTTGCTGAGCAACTGAGAATTAATCCCTTTGCTGCACTTCAGCTATTGCACTGGTAATTAAATGCATTCCTCCTTAATATTTTATAGATGGATGTTATGTTTCATCCAGCACGGGAATATTAACCAACAGTGCAGTTTGAGAATTACATTCTATATTTCATTATGTAGATATAAAATTCCCATTGTATGTGTACACACAATTAGATTTTATTTGGAGAATTTGTTGCGTAAAGCCTCTTTACGATGTCAGTGCGCTCCGGTTTTCACCGTTTAAATTGCAGGCAGAATTGGTGTCTCATTGAGCATTGAGGGACTGCAATGTAGCAAGAGTCATTTGTATTGATCTGCAGTTAATGTGTGACAGATTGCATGCAAACAGTTTGACAGATACATGCTTTGTTCATCTATGAAATACAAGTTACTGACTGACTGGGAGCTGTATCTTAGCTGATTTGATTTGCATTTCAGCAAATACTTTTCTTCTTCGGCAGAAACCCTGCTGAAGGGAGCACACCTTTTGTGTCACCTGCTACTAGGCACTCTTTAACACACACCTGTGGGGAGCATGCACGGCTAGCTAACTGGAGCTTGTTCTTTACTTCCTGCAGCAACCGTTCTATTGCAACATCGGTTAAACTGAGCCCCTATATGATCAGTTCTGCACTAGAAGTGTGCAGACTGGTGATTGCCTGGGGGTTAAAAAAAGTCAATCAGCTCTTTAAAGGCAACTGCAGCCCGTTAAATGACTACAGCTGCCTCAAAATGTGAGTTCTGTGCCTCTGACAAAGCACAGCATGTAGACTAGCAGGAAAGATATAATTGGCCCTGTCCCTGGTAAATAATTTCCGGGGTCCATACCACAATATTTCCCACAAATGTTCCAGAGAATAGGCTGTGATATCTCCTGTTACAGTTACTAGTCAGAGGCAACCTAGGAAGAAAGCATTCTGACCCATGCATGGCATCCATAGAGTAAAACCTCATGGCCCCCAGCGAAAAAGATTTGATATGAAAATTTCTCTACTCATTCTACCTCAACCAGGCAATATTAAAAAAAAAGTAAAATCGAGCAATATGATGGATATTCTAGAACAGTCGATCACAAGAGTGAAAAGCTGATTGCTTCACTGACGGGCTGCCAGTCGAGAGCAGCAATTTCAAAACTGCACTTGTATAAAACAAATGTTAGTGCACCCTCAGCCTGGGTAGCCAAAATGCAGCAGCAGGATGTAACAGTGAGTTCCTTCTTCACCTCCCTCCTTCTTCTCACTTTCTCCCCACCCCTCAGCTGAGAAAGGTTGCACCGGAAAAGCTCTGCACCAACCAAGTTGTGCAAATAACCCCTCACCCTACAGCCATGGGCTGTTGAAAGTTCCAATTCTGCTCTAGCCTCTGTCAGGAGGCCAAAAGAGGGATTTCTGGGCCTTGAAGTTTGGTGTAAGTTCTCCTGGCATAATTCCTGTAGGGGGGCAAGCAGAACCCCATTCGCTTTAAAAAAAAGGCAGTTTAGCCCACATCCCTGTGGTTTTATGGCAGTTTCCATTCGCCATGCAACTTTGGGCAAAGTTTCCATTCATCTTGCAACTTTAGGGGCAGCGAGGCGAGGTGGTCCCAAGATGGGGGCGAGACAGGCAGAACCCTGTGGAATGAAAAGACCATGATGTCTCAGGGATTCTCTCTGACTTTTGCAGAATGGTTAGAAGAAACCTAAAGCTTCAGGTTATTCAGTGATTATTTGCAAAGCAACTTGGGTCTGCGCAGAAAGCAGATATATATCTTGGGTGAGGAACAAACATTAACCAATGAGCAGGGAAGACATTTCCCCCACCTAGCCTGACATTAAATACACTGTGCAAGCTGATACTAAGCGATACAGGCCATATGGCTCAGCTCCTACCTCTAGCCGTATGCTGTTCTTACCTGGACCATGCAGTACCTGTGTCTCTGAATTAGAAGGAGGAAAACATCAGCCAAATTGCAACTCTTGATTGCTATCCAATGCTAAAAGAAAGAATTGTGTTTGTATTAGCACCTTTCACATACTCAGGACATCCCAAAACACACTACAGACAATGAAGTACTTGTCACTGATGTAAGGTAGGAAACACGGCAGCTAATTTGCACGTAGCAAGATCTCAAAACTGCAATGCGATAATGATATTCTATTTTCGTGATGTTTTAACACCTTGGTTTGAAGTCCCAACTAAAGACATCACCTCCATCAGTACAGGACTCCCTCAGTACTACACCGGACCATATGCTAAGCCTCTAGAGTGAGATTTAAGTTTTCCAATATTCTGATTTAGCGACACGAGTGCTACCACTGAGTCAAGGCTAACGCCACTGTAACCCGTGAAGATGTCAAGTAAAGACAGGGATGGATTCAGCTGCGATGCCCTGCTTTGGTTGACTAGGCAGTATACACACATCTTCAAGGCTCAGGCACTTGGACAAGGGACTGAGAGGCTGCGAGTTCCTGTAGAATTATTTCCCAGTGAGAGCAGGATTTCTGAGGATGTGGGCAAACAAATGACATCCTTTAACTGCCCCTTTAAAGCTGCTCAGGAAGGTTCCGTTACAGTCTGAACAGAGATTCTGAAGTCTGTACATTTCCTCCTCGGTAGCCTTATTCATCTCAACCCCCACATAAAACTCTTATTCTCTTATTGTATTGGTTTGTGCAGTGATCTCTGCACTTCAGAATCATTTTGAAAGATCTAATGTACAGTTCTGCCAGTCACAGATCGCTGGCCTAATTATAAGTAAACCACTGCTTTATTACAACAGCTACTGAATCCTTCACTTAGAGACTTGCAATTTATAAAAGAAGTAAGGTTATATCAAAATGCAAGTCTATTGAAAATTAGGCTGTTACCCCAATGCAGTACTACGGGAGTGCTGCACTCTCTGAGATACCATCTTTCAGATAAGACGTTAAGCTGAGGCCCCATCTACTTTGTCTGGTGGATATAAAAGATCCGATGGCACTATTTCAAAGAAGAGGAGTTGTCCCTAGCGCTATGGCCAATATTTAGCTCTCAACGAACATCACAAAATAATGGATAATCTCGTCATTATCGAATTATTGTTTGAAGAAGTTTGTTGAGTACAAATTGGCTACCATGGTCTCTATTTACAACAGTAACTGCAGTTCAAAATCACTTCTTTGGTTGTAAAGTGTTTTGGGGTGAACTGAGATCATGAAAGGCACTATAAATGTAATTCTTCCTTTTGTAATTAATCCTTTCTTTTAAAAATGCCATTACGATAAATTGAATTAAATCACCAGCCCCCAAATCCTAACGTCATAGATAAATTAACCCAAGGAATTCAGAAGACACCTCTTCACCCAGAAAGCACTAAAAAAAAACATGGAAGTGCTTTGACCACATGATGTGGTTGAAACAATTAGCATAGGTATATTTAAGGGATAGCGATGGAATAGAAGCATAAGCTGATATATTGAGGTGAAATAAGGTGAATAGAAGTTAGTGTAGAACATTAACACCGCTACCTGAGGTTTTGTGCCAAATGGCCTGTTTCTCTGCTGTAAATTCTATGTTGAGTGTTACTGAAAAAAGAGACATGCCTGTCGAAGCTTTTGGTCTTGCACTCATCAGGATAGATTCACAAGAATACCAAATCTCAAAGGAAATAGTTCATATTACATGAGAAGAGGGGTACTGATTGGTTGGCAAGTGGACTCTGACTGGTAAATTTTGGTTCCCTTTGAGATTTGGTATTCTTGCGAATCAGTCCTGGTGAGTGCAAGATGAAAAGATTCGACAGCATGTCTCTTTTTTCAGCCATACTCAAGGTCTGTGCTACCAACCGACTGAATTCTATGTTAATATTTTTTAATTTAAAGTCCTCTATAGAGTTTCATAGTTTCTGCAGAGCTGAAGGTTATGTTAATAGGGCTAGATAAGAAGAGTGGGAGGAATTTCGTGGAGTATAAACAGCAGACTGGATCTATTGGACCAAATTTGCAGTTTCTGTCCTGTAAATACCAAGTTAGTTCGATTTTGTTCTGAATACTCAGCTCTGATTCTGTAGGAGGCAGTGCCTACCATGGGCTGGTCTAGGATCACGCAGTGTCTTAAACACTTTCAGTTGGTTGATTCCTTGACTAAGGATGAGAGCTCCATAACAAAAAGACGCAAGTGCCAGCGAGATGAGCCTAATGACCAGATGGCAGAAGTAGCAGCGTCAATGGTTCAATTACCATGAGAAGGAACAGCATTTGAGAGCAGTCATACACAGAGTGAATGGCTGATTGTTCCTGTGGTTGACTGACAGTGGCTGAGCAGCAACTATAACCTTTCTAAGAAACATTGGTACCACATCAGCCAGAGTAGCCAATCACATTATGCTGCAGAGTGGAGCAGTTAGCTCCCTCCTCTTCTCCCCACCACCCAATACCCCTGCCGCTAACCTCGTTCCCTCTGATGCTATGGACCTTGTGCCTAAATGACCCTAAAAATGGCTACCGTTACTAATGGAGTTCGTGTGTTAGATTTCAACACCATCTCTAAGGTCATAAAGTGCATTGAAGAGGTAATTTTTCTTTTTTTTTTGGTTGAGAGATTTCCTCCATTCTCCCACCATACCCCGTATCCATGCAATTTTCTGCTGGGTTCCACTTAAAACTACAAAGGCCAGAAGAATGTGCTT
Organism: Cetorhinus maximus; assembly: GCF_964194155.1. Lineage (NCBI taxonomy): Eukaryota > Metazoa > Chordata > Chondrichthyes > Lamniformes > Cetorhinidae > Cetorhinus > Cetorhinus maximus. The sequence goes on from NC_135899.1 coordinate 51,716,087, forward strand.
CAAAATTCCCTATACCAGTGTCAAACGCAATGAACGCTGCACGATAACCAGTAGAAAAGGTGATCTATTCCAATTGCAAACCTCGTGATTCAGGCAGCATTTAAAGGTGCCCATTTACGCACAACCCTAATGAGTTAATGCCCAGTCAATCAAACTCTACTGATCCACTCTCCAGTAAACTGTTCTTGTCGGAATTTTGAAGAAAACATTGATTCAGATTAATTTTTTAAAAAGCAACCCCACCTCCAGAGGGTTCAGCGGGTAATGATTAGCTGTACATACCAGGGAGACCTCTGGTTCCATCGCCCGCTTGGCTGTTGCTTGACAGGGTTTGGGGGGGGATGGCAGGGGAGTGTTCATCGGTTGACTGTAATGCCCCCTCAAGGAAGATAGGGAAAATTTGGTCAAAATTCTTGTTCATGCTCAGCGTCCAATGATCCCTGCTGGATGTGTGTGTGTGGATACTTGGTCAGGAAATTGAAGTCTCCTGCAGTTGAAAGTCTGACTTGTCACGCCTGGGCTAGCACATGATCAATGGTTGACCCAGATCTTCCTGTCAGTGGTGAAGCTGTGGCTTACACCGCTGCCTGCATTTAAAATTGCATTCTTACCTTTTTCCGTTAGTTGTGGTGGGTGTTGCGTGGATCAATGCAAGGTCTGGTTGAAGGGAAACCATACCACCTTTGTTGTCATGAACTGAAAGGCCCCTTGAGGTCTGCCTTAGGAGAGCATAGGAAAGAGTTGATGGGAAAAAAATAGTGGGGGGAAAAAGCTGCGCCTCCCATCGCTTCCCTCAAACAGTTGGTTTTACTGTCGCGTAGATAACTTTAACTCCTGTGAAAGCTGGCTGCCTACTCAATGGTAGAGATATCATTGAAAAAGGAGAAAGAACTCGTATTTACTTAGCATCTTTCACAGGATGTTCCAAAGCACTTTAAGTCAGTGTAGTCACTGTTGTAACATAGGAAACATGGCAGCTAAATTTGTGCACTGCAAGGTCCCACAAACAGCAGTGAGGTAATGACAATGTAATCTGTTTTAGATAGGGTTGGTTGAGGAGCAAATGTTGGCCAGGGCACTGGGGAGAACTTCCATTTCATCTTTGAATAGTGCTATTGGGTCATTTACATGCACCATCTCATTCGAAAGACAGCATCTGACAGTGCAAGCAGCTAATTAATGCCTTCCTAAAACAAGTGACTGGAAGAGTAGGCTGCATTCTCAACACTGAGTACTGGATAGTTTTTCAGAATGTTCTGTTCTTTTTGTACCAGCAATTTAATACGAAATTCACAACGGCATTTGCATAAATCTGGCATCAAATAAAGAACATGTGAGTGCCTTTGTGCTCTGAAAACCGATGTGGCATATCCAGAGCCTATACAGTGTAAATAGCCCTAGCCCTGCTACTAGTCCAATCATTGCAGTGCTAGTAAAATGGTGGGATATTCCTTAGGCAAGCGACTGACTGACAATGTTGGGATATATTTTTGTTCACAATGCTGAGCACTACTAAACGGGCATGAGTTTGCCTAAGTTGCTGTATCCTCAATTAGAACATGCCATTTCTGACCAGCAAGTGATAGCAGTGCTGTCTCAATGCCATTTCTTCCATCTATCCAGTTCTGGGGACGTTATATTGGTTTAACAACTGCATTCATCCGGATGGATTTATGTAGAAGGAGTTTCTAAGCTCGGGGCTGGAGTGGTTATGGGCAGAGAGGCCATCAGAAGCAGTCCATAAAACATGGCAACAATCAACAGAGTAGTAACCAAAGCAATATAGTTCATGAGCAAACTGTACAGCATTCTGATCTGACCACATCTTGAATACTGAGCCCATTCCTGGTCACCGTGGGTAACATACAGTGGAGACAGTGCAGAGAATCACAAAGCTGATCTCAGTGTAAGTGGTTTGAATTAGGAGGATAGATTGGAGGAACTTGGATGTTTTAACCTTGAGAGGAGCTTGGATATTTTAACCTTGAGTGGATGCATAACATTGTATTACAGGAAAGGTACATCTCTGAATTTGCCTTAATTGAAATGGAGACAGGACAAAGGCATCACAAGTGCAAACAAGTAAAAGGCAAATTGAGGACGGATAGCAGGAAGCTCTTCTTCACACAAAAATGTCATCAACATGTGGCTAGGCTTCTAGATAGTGTAATGGAGTTGAATGCCCTTGGTTTTTATTAGAATCAATTGGATACTGCAATGGGGTCTTTAGGGTTATCCTTGATAGATGAACTAAAATGAACCGAATGGCCCTCCTCACATTTAATTATAGTGTGACCTTGCAAATGGAAGCTTAGCTGTCTTCCTCTTGAGAAAGATAGTAATTGGAAATCCTTAGTGTGTTAACAAATAATAACTTGTATTTATAAAGCGCCTTTAACACAATATATCCCAAAACACTTCACAGGGGGATCTTGGAATCAAGGGATATGGGGAAGGGGTGGGTAAGTGGAATTGAAACCGAAGATCAGACAAGACAGGCTTGACAGGCAATATGGTCTACTCTTTCTATTTCTCATTAGCATTATAAAACAACATTTGACACTGAGCCACATATTGTGATATTAGGTCAAATGACCAAAAGCTTGGTCAAAAAGGTAGGTTTTTAAGGAGTGTCTTGAAGGAGTAAAGAGAGATGTAGAGGTTTAGAAAGGGAATTCCAGAGTCTAGAAGCTTGGCAGCTGAACGCTGGAGCAATCAAAATTGGTTATGCTCAAGAGGCCAGAATAAGTGCAGATATTTTGGAGGGGTGTAGGTTTGGAGGAGATTAAAGAGATAGGGAGGGGAGAGGCCATGGAGGGATTTGAAAAGAAAGGTGTGAATTTTAAAATGCAGGCATTGCTTAACCAGGAGGCAATTTGGATCAGAAGGCAGGGAGGGTGATGGATGAACAGAACTTGGTGACTAAGGACACAGGCAGCAGATCTTTGGATGAGCTTACGTTTATTGAAGGAAGAACATGGGAGTCTAGCTATGAGTGTGTTGGAATAGTCAAGTCTATAGGAAACAAAGGCATGCATAAGACTTTCAGCAGTAAAGGTACCTGAGGCGGGATGGAGTCGGGCAATGCTATGGAGTTGGAAATTGGCAACCTTAGCGCTGGTGTGGTTATGTGATTCGAAACGCATCTTGGGGTCAAATGCAACACCAAGATTGCCAACAGTCTGGTCCAGCCTCAGACAGTTACCAGGGAGAAGGATGGCAGTGGTAGTTAGGGAATGGAGATTGTTGCAGGGGTTGAAGACAATGGCTTTGGATTTTCCAATATTTAACTGGAGGAAATTTCTCTTCATCCAGTATTGGATGTCGGATAAGCATTCTGATAGTCTGGAGTGAGGAGATGATAGTTTTGAAGGATAGAGGGACAGTAGCTGAACCATGAACAATATCAGCTAACCTGGGGACCAGGAAGTGAAGTTTGTTGGTCTGCAGTTTAATGGCAAAAGGGTCAAAGGAGCAGGAGGTTCACCTCAGGCAAAATGAGCTCAGAGAAGGCTCTGAAGAAGTCATGTGGACTCGAAACGTTAACTCTCTTTCTCTCTCCATAGATGCTGCCAGACCTGCTGAGTTTTTCCAGCATTTTCGGTTTTTCTTTCAGATTTCCAGCATCTGCAGTATTTTGCTTTTATTTAGGCTCAGAGAAGGCATGGGAGGAGATGGGAGAGAAACTAGAGAAAAATGTGATTTCAAGGCTAGGGCAGGGGGAAACTTTACAGGAAGTCTGGCCCATTGGACCAGGGGAAGTGAGGGAAATGACTAATATTGGAATTACGTCAATCTAAATAAAGTCAGACCAAAAAATTAATAAAAATAAATCATTGTTCATTCTGTTAAGTATTGGCCCTTTTTAAAATACATCAGAATTAATACTAACATGTTAAAAAATGTATCCATACACAATATTTTGTGAAGAAATGTGTGCAAATCCTTTTGTGAAGTATGACAGCAATCGAAATTCCAGTGATGACAGATAATTTCAATGAAGAGGAGCCTGTGATTGGTCAGGAAGAGCCAGATTGATGGCTTTTCTCACTTTCAGCCCCATGATTTATGTGTTCCTTTTCAAAGGGAATGTTTTTATCTTAAAATAACAGTTGTGTGGCTTTTGTGTACGTTCAACATCTATTTGTTTGCTTTCCTTTCCTTTTTCATTCTCTCTTCTCAAAAATTAGTACAATGCAAGTGAATGCTGATAAGATACTGACCTCCAGTCTGCAAAGCAGTTCAATTAACATCATAGACTGAAAATGACATGATCACTGAAGCACTATTGATTAATGTTGAATTCCTTCATTGAATTTACAACACAGAAGGTGCCCCTTCTGCCGAACATGCCTGAGCTCATTCTAACTCTTCAACTGGAGCTAACTACTCTATAACAACATCTTGCGTTCACATAGTGCCGCTAATGTAGGAAAGTGTCCCATGGCACTTCACAGAGGTGCAATCGACACAAAATCTGGCATCGAGCCAAAGAAGGAGCTATTAGGAGAGGAAACTCAAAGCTGAGCCATAGTGGTAGGTTTTAATTAAGGTATTTAAGGAGGTGAGAGAGACAGAGAGGGGTTTGGGGAAGGAATTACAGCTAATCCTCAATGACTGAAGGGGTGTGGGCACCAATGATGAAGGCAATGGGGGAACTGAAGTTTGAGAACTGTGGGCAAGATTTATTCCGTCTCGTACTTCCTCAACCAATGCTGGCAGGAGGTTGAACCTTATTAATTTAGATCAGATTTAAACTAATTGCCACAGATATAAAGGGCCGGCTGCTTCAGTTTGTGTCCTTTGCAGACTTATTTTGAAGGATGTTTATTAAGTGCTGAAGAAAGATGAAACCCTTTTTTTAAACAGCTAAGGATGCAGTTTTCTAAAGTTACACTATAAAGAATTACATAACCTGTTACTCTGCTGTAAATTTTATTCAGCCCAATTGACCCACGCTAGTGTTTATGCTGAGCACAATCTTCCTCCCACCCTACTTCATTCAACCATATCAGCATACTCTTCTATTCATTTTCCCTGATATACTTACCAAGCTTCCCATTGTAGTCCAGAAACACACAATACACAGCAGTGAATTAGATTTATTTTCTTTAACTTTGAGTTTTTTCTCCAAGGCCTTGCTTGAGTGTTGAACCTGAACAACTGACTGTTTCTAGGCTAGATAATCTCCCCCTCTTCCTCCCCCTTCCCCTCGCTCTCTCCCCCACCACCCCCCTACCCCTTCTCTCTCCCCTTCTCTCTCCCCTTTCTCTCCCCTTCTCTCTCCCCTTCTCTCACTACCCCCTCTCTTTCCCACTCTCTCCCCCCTCTCCCCTCTCTCTCCACCCTCTCTCCCCTATCTCTCCCCATCTTCCCCCCCTCCTCTCTTCCCCCTTCCCCTCTCTCCCGCTCCCCCCTCTCCCCCGCTCTCCCCCCTCTCCCCCCCACCCCTTTCTCTCCCTCTCCAGCTGATTACATCCTCTTGTTTTACTAAATTCTGATTGCACAAAATATTCCTGTGTCCATAATACTCACTTGCTTCAATAATAACCAACTTGCTTCATGTCTGCCCGAACTGTTGTTTCTTCCCATTGCAGTAAAGTTACACTTCCACACCCTCTTTCCATCACTCAGTAAATCCAATCCCAGGAATTATCTTTGTTGCATTTACGGTGAGCCTGTAGAAATAAAATAATTTGGATTCCTAGTTTAAAATATTGCTTACATTAAGTACTAATGATTAGAAAAAACGTGGGCCTGAATTTTTCCCGCGTTGAGCGGGCTCGGCGAGAGCGGGCGGTGGCAGTCGTGTAGCCAACCACCGCCCATGATTGGCTCCGCACTACCATTTTATGCGGCAGGCCAATTAAGGCCCGTTCAGCGTAATATGCGAGCGGTAGCGCTCAGCACTACCTGTGCGGGCAGGGGAAGGAAGGGGAGTCGGGGCCAGCGCTCTTTCGCGCATGCGCACCAAACAGCGCTTCACTCTCCCTGAGGCACGGAGCTGCCTCAGGGAGATTGAGGTGCTTTTGAAATAATACATAAATAAAATAAAAATTTAATGAAACGTGTCCCCTCATGCGACTGTGTCACAAAAGATGGGGCATGTTTTTATATTTCAGAAAATTTTTAAATTCAATTTGTTAAAGCTTTAGGAAACCTCATCCCGCTTGTAGATGAGGATTCTTAAAAAACGTAAAGGCCACTTGGCTTTTTCGCCTGCCCGCCAACCGTTAGGGTGGACAGGCAGCTTAAGTTTGAAATTAATTAGTTCCTTAATAGGCCTTGTAATTATCGGCTGGCGCGCAGTCGACTCCGGCGCGCGCCTGCCGAACGGAACGTTGCGAGGCAGCGTGTTGACATCGGGACGCACGCCCGATATCATTGCACGTCATTTTATGCACCGGCGTGTGGGGCCCGCCCCCACACGCCGACTGAAAAACCCTGACCCTGATCAAGATTTGGGATCCCATTTTTCTTGTAAATTATCACTTGACTTTCATATTTATTAAACTCCTGTAATGCTTCAGTGAGATTTCCTTTCCTATTCAGGGTATGAGAATGGGTTTGCTGTGATTTTATTCTGTTCACTCCATTCCATCATCTTCTTTGGACCTGCAGTGATCGAATGCAGTCAACAGAATTTTTAAGTCAATCACATCAATTAACAAGACTGGCCATCTTTTGAATATTCACATTAAAAAACTTTGCCAAGGCATAGCGAATACTGTTTCCAAAGGTGAGTGTTGGCAATGTGCAGAAGATGTCCATCTGTGTGCTTGTTCACATGCATAGATTAGAGCTAAGCCATTCAGAGGTGATGTCAGGAAGCGCTTCACACAAAAGTTGATGGAAATCTGGAACTCTCTTCTCCAAAAAAGCTGTTTGAGGCCGGGTCAATTGGAGATTTCAAAACTGAGGTTGGTAGGATTTTGCTAGGAAAAGGTGTTAAGAACCTAAACAAGTAGATGGAATTTGGAAAGAGGTCTTCCATGATCTAATTAAATGCCTTATTCCTGTTATGTTGCGGTGTTACTACGTTCCTGTGCATATGTGTGTATGTGTCTTTTGTAGGTCACCAGTAACCAGCATTACAGATCTGTCATTGATCAGTTATCATTACTGTTAATGATCTGTCCATCCTTCAGTGTAGGAGATTTTTCATGTCAGTAAGTTACAGTTTGGAACTATCATTGAACCATGTACGTTTTCCTGGCAGGAGCAGAACGATCAAAGTTACTCAACAGTAAAAACTGCATCAACGACTGTGACCATTACTAACCTGAAGCCTGGGACGCTCTACGTATTCCAAGTCCGAGCTTTTTCATCCACTAACTATGGGAACTACAGCCCAAGCATTGAGGTGCAGACATTAGGGGAGCGTAAGTAACACTGAAAGGTGGAAAAATGGGCATTTCTCATTTTGTATGTGTTTACATTCATGTGTCTGAGAGCTGTCTTCTAATCACTCGGTATTATTGGATCCTGCTAGTGGATATTCAATCTCTAATTGTGCACAATAAAAAAGTCAATTATCCAAATTGGGCAGCTTTATAATTTATTAAAAATAAAATAATGGTGCATTTCCATATTCTCACTCTAGATCTGGAGGAGATTTAAGTTGTATCATTATATGACAATTACAAAGCCTAAGGAGGACTTCAAAGGGCAGATCTCCATTTTATCTGCTTTAACTTTGGCCTTTTCAAATCTAGTGGCTTCTGAACCTACATCTAACCAGGCAATGAGAAGTACATGACTGTCACACTTTAAACAGTAATAGGAGCCAACTCACAAACTCAAGTAATTAGTCCATTGCACTTTACTGCGCTCTAACATATACGACCACAGCATTAAGCTTCAGGTTTTCTGCCTGCACATACTACATCAGATTACATATATAGGATATATGGAACAGAAACAGGCCATTCAGCCCAACCGATCCATGCCAATATTTATACGACACTTGAGCCTACTCCATCTTTTCTCATCTAAATCTACCATTGTAACCCTCTATTCCCTGCTCCCCATTTACTTGCCTAACTTCCCCTTAAATGCACTTATCCAATCACTTCAGTCACTCACTGTGGTAGCGGCTTCCACATTGTTACCACTCTTGGGGTGAAGAATGTTTGCCTGAATTTCCTATTGGATTTCTTGATGACTACCTTATATTAATGCCCTCTAAGTTATGTTCTTTACCACAAAAGGAAACATTCTTTCTGTATCCACCCTATGAAAACCTTTCATTGTTTTAAAGCCCTCTGTTAGGCCACCCTCTTTTTTTTCGGAGAGCAGAGACCTAGCCTGTCAATTCTTTCATGATATTGGATAAACCCTGTGTTCCTGGTATCATCTTGTAAATCTTCTCTGCATCCTCTGCAGAGCCTCTGTATCCTTTTTATAATATGGCGACTAGAATTGCATGCAGTACTGTGGTCTAATCAAGGTTCAATACAAGTTTTTCGTAACTCCCCTACTTTTCAATTCTGCCCCTCTAGAAATAAAATCCAGTGCTTGATATGTTTTTTTTATGGCCTTGCTAATCTGCGGCACAACTTTTGGTGCTTGATTATTTGTATTCCGAGCTCCCTTTGTTCCTCTACCCCACCAAACACTTTCCAAGCACTAAGTGAGCCCCCTATTCTTCCTACCAGGCTACCTCACATTTTTCTGTGTTGAACTTCATTTGCCAAATATTTGCCCATTCTGCAAATTCATTAATGCCCTCCTGTAATTTGTTGCAGTAGTCTTCGGCATTGACAATCCCACCCCCACCCACTGGCCCCTCCCCACCTGATTTGGCGTCATCTGTAAATTTAGAAATTGTGCTTTTGATTACAAAGTCCAAATTATTAATGTATATTGTGAACAGCAGTGGTCCCAGCATTGACCCTTGTGGAAGACACCGCTTTCTACCTTCTGCCACTCTGAATAACTACCCTTTATTCCTACTCTCTGCTTGTTGCCTTGAAATCAGTTAACAATCTATTCTGCCACTTGTCCACTGACTCCACATTGCATGGGTTCTGTTGAGAATGCATAAATCTTGATTTTTTTTTCCATTTAGCAAATCTCATGTGTAATAAAGTCTGTAAATTTGAGATTTCCTCTATCGCCTATTACTAAAACTATGCAGAGCTGTTGATGAAACCTTTAGCTACCAAGATAGCATTGCATATAATGTGCAAGAGTTTAACAGTGAAGTTGTTCCATTTTGTAGATTGTGAAGATGTGGTTAGCTAACCGGTAAGATTGTGCTTTTATTTTTGACCCTATATGTCTTCCATAACAAAGCTCCCTTCAAGTCAATTTAGATGCAGTGAACCTCTAGATGGCTGTAATTATCAGGAAAGACTACACAGGCTACGGCTGTTTTCTCCAGAATAGAGAAGACTGAGGGCTGATCTCATAGGTTTCTTTGATATGGCAAATGTAGAGAAGATGCTTATGGTGGTAATCCAAAACTTGGGATCATAAATATAAGAGTCACCAATCAATCCAAAAGGAACTTTTTTATCCAGAGACTGGTTAGAATGTGGAACTTGCTATCACATTGTATTGTTGAAGTAAATAGAGAAGGCTATTAAAGTATATTGGGGAGATGGGAATGGAAGGATGTGCTAATAGGGTTAGATGAAATCGGGTGGAAAGAAGTTTCTGTGAAGCATAAATAACAGCATAGACCAGTTGGGCTGAATGGCCTGCTTCTGTACTATAAATTTTACACCCTAGAAATCTATGGAAGCTCTGTCCAGGCAGTGAGTGAATTTGTGCCCTTTTGTAGGTGCAGCTATTACGTAGTACAGATAAGTGGCATTTTGTCCAAGTTGGACTATTCTGCTTTCAGAGATTGAAATAAAATCCAAACATAGCAACATTTGATTGGAAAATTAATGTAGCTACAGCTACGGGATCATTAGGATTTGATTTGCAGGCAACTCCTCTCCCAGGAGTGCTTTGAACCACCTGTGGCAAGTCCTGCTGCCCATTATTGTAAGGAACCCCTCTCCCCACAGCATTGATTTGAGAGGTTTTCCTCCACTGTTGGCCAGTGGCAGCTGGTGCATGTCATCCGGGATCCTGTGATCCAGATTTATCCCCTGAATTTAGAAGTTCTGTAATGTATCATATCCTGTGTCATAAATAAATACTTATGTTTATATCGACCATGATTTTAACTGGGGACAGGACATGTTGGGGGATGGTGAGTTGAGCGTGAGGCCTGCTCCGTTATAACTCATTTGAACTGCTCTAAATTGCCCCCTTTCCAAATCTGGCAGAAATAAAGTCTATGTTGCTGGGCGAGACCATTAATTCATGCGAGTTGGGTGTATGATTAGTGCTGGGGTAAGGGAAGGAAGGGCTGTTAATGCTGATGTTAGGAGGGAGTGGGAAGGCCAGGACTGAGGAGGCCCAAGGATCCTTTGCAGGGTCTGGAGAAAGTTTCTGACTCTGCCCAGAGCAAGAAACACAGACCAAAATGATTAAAAGCAAATAATTATTCCAAACTTCATGGCGACTCTGCTGAGTACCCACCAGATTCTGCTTATAGTTTTGACAATGTCAGAGGTGCTTCTTCTAGTTAAAATTGTGTTGGGGCGTGAGTGACAATATCGGGCCATGACATCTGAATGTTAGGTAGTCCCCTGACTGCATGGGGTGGGGTGACTGCATGAGCTGACACAGGCAATTTTGTTGCCAAGTTAAAATAGCAGTTGGAGAGCATGTGGTGGAAATCTCTGCCAACTGGCATTTTAACTGTATGCCCCCTCTTTAGGGGCTATAGCGCCTTGATGCTTCCATCAGAAACATCTGAAAGCACTTCACATAGAATGAATTACCTTTGACGTGCAGTGACTGTTGTTATATCGGCAAATAAAAGACAGTGCTACCCCATGGAGTCTGGCTGTCAGATCATATGCCGATAGTTATTTTTTAAATCGAGTGCTAACTGAACATGTGACAGTCTGTTCTCTCTGAGATAACCATATAATCTGTAAAACATTTTGCAATTTTAATTCGACCATAGATTATTTATATTTTGGATAATAGAGGAATTATAGTTGAGTTTCTTCATAATTAAAGAACATGCATATTGAACATGACTAAATGTGAAAATAATGAAGCCAAGCGAAATAATTTGTAGCAAAGAAATAGAAGTATATTGTCATGTAATCTTGAAATGTCCAGAAGGGAGATGTCCATGTGTGTTGAACAATGCGATTTGTATTCCGAGACTGTTGGTCGCAGGTCTGTGATGGTGTCACTGGGGAGAGGATGCTACACGAATGTCTGGTGTCAGTTCAAAACAGGAATCGGGGAGGACTGAGGGAGGGCAAAAGCTGCACAGGATTATCACCACATAACTGATGGCATGAGGCGGAAGTTCAGTTGATCATAGTTCCACTTCAGACCTGCTCTCTCAGACTTTAGCTGAAGATGGGTTAACCCTAAATGCACCAGGCCCTGTTGCTGAGTTTTCTTGACTTTCAGCAGCCCTGTCAATGTGTTAAAGAACAAACCTTGTTAAAGCATCATGTGATCAGGTCAGTAAAGGAACAACAATCTGCATTTACATAGTGCCATTATCATAATAAGCATGTCAACCCTCAGCCCTTTGGCTATTTGAATGGCTGGAAAGCAACCTGAGGGTCAGTTTTGTTTTTAGCCAAGCAAGTAGCATTCTATTTTTAAAAATATATTTGTTCATGGGATGCGAGAGTTGCTGGCTAACCCAGAATGTATTGCCCCATCCCTAATTGCCCTTGAGAAGGTGGTGCTGAGCTGCCTACTTGAACCAGTGCAGCCCTATGGTGTAGTTAGTTAGTGCTGTTAGGAAGAGAGTTCCGGGATTTTGACCCAGCGACAGTGAAGGAATGGCGATATATTTCCAAGTCAGGATGGCGAGTGGCTTGGAGGGGAAGTTGTAGGTGGTGGTTTTCCCATCTGTCTGCTGCCCTTGTCCTTCTAGGTGGCAAAGGTCGCAGGTTTGGAAGGTGTTGTCGAAGGACATTTTGGTATAGAACCCTGGATCCCAATCACAAAGGCAAGTGTTAACACTTTGCCTGCCCTCTGAGAAAGTTGTGACACCTTGAAGAAGTGGTTTGAGGTGCAGAAAGATCAGGCACGATTATTATCATCATGCAGGAGCATGAAAAATAGATATGATGGAAAAGTCATAATTTTTAAAGATATGTGGAAACTGACAGACAGAAAGGTTTACCCAGTGGTTCAAATGTGGAACTTGCTACCACGTATATAATATTGATGCAATTAAGGGGAAGCTAGATAAGTACATGAAGGAGAAAGGAATAGAGCGGTATGCTGAAAGGGTTAGATGAAGAAAGATGTGAGGATGCAGCATTGAATAATTGAGCTGAATGGCCTGTTTCTGCCTGCAGTAAACTCTATGTAAAGGATGCAGCAAGTAAACTCGTAGAAGGGAAAATAGCAAGGCCAAGGAAAGCTGTGTTAATTGGAAAGAGAATACACTATATGAAATGATTTCTTCGTGTGTCAGAGTACTCAGTCTGGAAGATGCAGAGAGTAATGCAATCAGGGAAACCTGCAAAACTGCTAGCGTAATAATCATATCTTTGCTTGATGTGTTTTACTGTGTACAATGTATATTGGCTTGCATGTCTAATAATGCACTAATTTAAATGGGCTAGTGCGCCTTAATTTCATGCCTGCGTCCTTCATAGATTAAGGAGAACTTGGTGGTACAAGTACAAGGCATGAGCTATCACCACCCGCACTTGAATCACATCCATGCACAGCTACACACACACTGCAGAGAGGATACCAGTGAAATTAAGCAGCCAGCACAGGATAAGGCAGCCAGTAGCAATGATGAGGTAGAGCTGGGAAAAGTTGAGGACCAGCCACCTTGTGTAACATGGGAAGTTCACTATCTTGAGTTGTAGAGGTATCTTGCTTTACCTGCTTTGCAATGTGGGACAGCAGCAGACCACCACATGCACAACATTAGAAAGTAATATTGTTAGATTGGACTGTGTTTTGAGCAAGTGGCACCATCAGTGTTTCTGCTTTGGGACCTGAGTTATGCAGAGCAGAGCCAGAGTACGAACATCTCGCATCGATGTTCCCATTGCTGCTGCTCAGGCCAAACTGCAGGGCGCAGGCACAGTCTGCTTCAGCTGACTTGCAGAGCAGCTACAGGCAACTGTAAGCAAATGATTTCTGTGACCTCTACAGATCAATAGATTGTTTGAGAACATGCTCTCCAGCTGTACATAGACTGTCATAGACTCATAAACGTTTGCAGCACTGAAGGAGGCCATTTTGCTCGTTGTGTCCATGCCGGCCAACAAAGATCTGACTACACTAATCCCATTTTCCAGCACTTGGCCCATAGCCCGGGAGGCTATGGCAATGCAAGTGAATATCTAAATACTACTTAAATGTTACCAGAGTTTCTGACTCAATCACCCTTTCAAACAGTGAGTTCCAGACTCCCAACACCCTCTCGGTGAAAAAAGTTCTCCTCAACTCCTCTCTTAGTCTTCCACCTCTTACCTTAAATCTATGCCCCCTGGTTATTGACCCCGCTGCTAATGGAAAAATTGCCTTCATATTCACCCTATCTATGCCCCTCATAATCTTATACCCCTCTATCAGGTCCCCTCTCAACCTTCGCTGCTGCAAGGAAAACAACCCCAGCCTATCCAATCTTTCCTCATTGCTCAGACCCTCCAGTCCCAGCAGCATCCTGGTAAATCTCCTCTGCACCCTCTCCAGTGCAATCACATCATTCCTATAAAGTGGTGACTAGAACTGCACGTAGTACTCCAGTTATGGCCTAACCAGCATTTTATACAGTTCCAGCAATTTACATAGTTCCAGCATAACCTCCCTGCTCTTGTATTCTACGCCTCAGCTAATAAAGGCAAGTATCCCATATGCCTTCTTAACCACCTTATCTACCTTCCCTGCTACCTTCAGAGATATGTGGATATGCACATCAAGGTCCCTCTGATCTTCAGTACTTTCCAGGGTCCTACCACTCATAGTGTAATCCCTTGCCTTGTTAGCCCTCCCCAAGTGCATTATCTCACACTTTTCCGGGTTGAATTCCATTTACCACTGCTCTGCTCACCTGACCAGTGCATTGATATCCTCCTGCAGTTTACAGCTATCCTCCTCATTATTTACCACCCCACCAATTTTTATGTCGTCCGTGAACTTCTTGATCATGCCCCCTACATTTAAGTCCAAATTATTTATGTACACCACAAACAGCAAGGGTCCCATCACTGAGACCTGTAGAACCACACTGGAAACAGACTTCCAGTCGCAGAAACATCCCCCAACCATCACCCTCTGCTTCCTGCCTCAGCGAGCTTTGGATCCGACATGCCACTTTGCCTTGGATCCCATGGGCTCTTACTTCCTTGACCAGTCTGCCATGAGGGACCTTATCAAAAGCCTTGCTAAAGCCCATTTAGACCATAGCAAATGCATTACCCTCATCAACACTCCTAGTTACCACTTCAAAAAATTTGATCAAATTTGTCAAACACGACCTTCCCTTAACAAATCCATGCTGATTATCCCTGATTAATCCATGTCTCTCTAAGTGCAGATATATTCTGTCCCTCAGAATTCTTTCTAGCAACTTCCACACCACCGAGGTTAGATTGACTGGCCTGTAATTTCCTGGTCTAACCCTTCCTTTTTTAATAATGGGGCAACGTTAGCAGTCCTCCAGTCCTCTGGCATCTCACCTGTAGCCAGAAGAGCATTTGAAAATTACTGCTGGAGCCCTTCCCTTCCCTTGCTCAGGCCCTCCAGTCTCTTATCCTTTTTTATCTCTTCCCTTGCACCCCTCGACAGCCTGAATTTTAGGTCCCTCCCTTGTTGGGCTTTCTACACTCTGGCTACAAAAATTATCCTGGATGCAACTTAAGAATTTTGCTCCCTCCCTATCTTGCACACTAAAACCACCTCAGTTAATATTTGGGTAGTTAAAATTCCCTACTAATACTGCCCTATTATTCTTACACCTCTCTGAAATTTGATTACACTTTTGATACTTTATCTCTCCCTGACTGTTTGGGGGCCTATAGCACACACCCAACAGCATGTTTGCCCCTTTTGTGTTTTTTACTTCTACCCATATGGCTTCATTTTATGATCCTTCCAAGATATCATCCCTCCTCCCTGCTATAATTGATTCCTTGATCAATCTTCTCTTCTATCCCCCTCTCTATCCCATCTGAATATCCTATAACCAGGAATGTTGAGCTGCCAATCCTGTCCTTCTTTTAGCCAAGCCTCGGTTATAGCTATGACATTATACTCCCATGTGCCTATCTGTGCTCTCAGTCGTCTGTCATATTCCTCAGGCTCCTTGCATTAAAATATATTCCAATTAGCCTTGCTAAACTCACTTCTTATCTATCCTATGTTTCCTCTGCCTTCCAGACTCACATACTAGCGTTTTAACTTCTAATTCCCCTCTGAACTACTTTTCAATATCCCATCCCTCTGCTAATTTAATTTAAATGTGCCCCAACAGCATTAACAAACCTTCCCGGGAAGATGTTGGTCCCTTTCCTGTTCAGATGTAACCCGTCCAACTTGTACAGGTCCCACCTTCCCCCAGAAACGATCCCAGTGCCCTAGGAATCTAAAGCCCTCCCTCCTGCATCACCTCTCAAGCCACGCATTCATCTGCTCTATCTTTCTGTTCCTATACTTACTACTGTGTGGCACCGGGAGTAATCCGGAGATTACTACCTTTGAAACCTTGCTTTTCATTTCCTACCTAATTCCTTAAAGTCTGCTTTCAGGACCTCATTTCTCTTTCTTCCTTCCCTTTCTTCCCAACATGGCCCACACTGTGTGGAGCAGTGCAAGAGCAGCCTCACAGAGCCTTGCACAACTTACATAGGAAAAATAGCAGAGCATTGAACCCTTCAGGCCTGCTCCATCATTCAATCAGATCATGGCTTACCTGCATCACTACTCCATCTACCCACCTTGGGTAAAGTAGGTGCTACCTCTGAAAGGAATAAACCCACAGTGACTAGAGAAAAGGCGATGTCCAGTACTGGTCCTGCCAGTATATACGCAGATAAAGGTTGTGATCTATCTGTATTCTCTGCAGCAGGAAGTTGTCTATTATCAATGCTAGTCCATCATCTAGGGAGTACTTAATCATAGGGTACATTCATAAGTGCCACAAGCACAATCGCAAAGCACATTCATAACAAACACACTGAAAAGTCTAATAAAATAAATTCATTTTTAATAAGTCACCATTTGATTCTTTGTGCAAAAAATGAAGTACTGGATTTCCTGCAATATCCCATTAGTATTAATGTGAGGTCACTGGTGATTTTCACAAAGCACTGGTACTGCCTGATCTGTCTTCATGTTCCAGGTGACAAGTCACAATCTCCTTGGAATACCTGGGCCTCTCGTTCTGCAATACCCAGAGAGCTGATGATTTGTTTGCAGTATGCCCATGCCTGGGATAGTACCCACATTAATCTGTGTGTCTGCTGCACTCCACTCTGCTCTCTCTCCTTCTGCTCCTCTAGGGTCTAGTATGAGGCCTGTGGAATGCATTGAGCTCAGCTGGCTTGCCGATGTACGGCCTGGGCCATTTTAACACCCGGGCCTTATTTAAGTATACCAACCTGACTCCTACCCAAACCCGGTTTCCTCAATGATGGGCCAGTGGACGGGAATCGGACACGGCTCTGACCAGGGGCCCACAGGAACAGTCCATCACTATCAGTTAGTGCTGGGGGCTATACGGTCAGTGTTGGGAAAAGGGATACCCGCAGCCCTAAATTTACCCACAGTATGTGTATGCTGGACTGATATAGCTCGGCACCTGACTTCAGAGCAGCATTAAATGTGGTACCCCGGATGTACATTTGCATAAAAATTAGTTCCCAGCTCTTTCAGGAATCACCAGTAAAACCTGGAAATGAAGGGTACCAGTAAAACTTGTCCAAACTGATCTTTTATACCTTAAAATGCAACTCCTGTATTACTGGTGCCAGTGTTACTGATTTTTTACAGGGATTTGAACATTTTGAACAGGTTTTTCCTTCTAGCGCCTTTTTGTCTCCCATTTTAATGAAGATTTTTGGAAACGTGGCGAGACCTTTAGCAGTCATGCATATCTCCCCAGAGCAGACAGTTTGCTGTCTCAGAAATCCCCGAAACAAGGATTAAGAGGTGGTTGAACTCCATGACAAATACGGAGATGGCGTGAACATTCTGCTCTGCGACTGAATACAGATGCACTGTAGAGTAAAGGAAGAAAAACCAGCAGCTCTTCCCACCTTAGTGGCCTGTTGCACGTGTAAGAATTTTAAGGGGGCAGGTTGGTATTGTGGCCCAAGAGCTACAGGTAACAGATGGTTGAGGTGCTATAAACTTGGTAGAATCCTTGAGGTTTGCAACTTCAGAAAACACATTTCTAATCACAATTAATTGAAAGAACGAAAAGATTTGGATTATGCGGTGCACTTATGTAAACTATGCATGTTCCCTTTGGAAAAGAGTGTTGATAGGATTCTGTTTTTCGGACTCTGAAGGGACTAGATAATGTGAACTAGGCCAGCTAGTTCACCTTGTCCTGAAAAATAGAACCTGATGATATGGCCTGTACTTAAATTCTAAACTAATCTGCAGAAACAATGGGTGGAATATTCTGCTCTTGCTGGAGGGGAGCTTGGAGGCAGAAAGGGCATACACTTAGGCGGGATACTGGTATACCAGAAGCCTGCCCCCTTCCTGCCTCCGCCAGAATTAAGTACTGGGCAGGAAGACCCATGGTCGGCCCTGCTCATGGACGACCTTCCCAACCCCCAGTGCCCACTGAGCCCCTTGAGTGATCAATTAATGACTCACCCTGCTGCCACTAGTATTAACCCAGCTGCAGGCAAACCTGTTGCCATGTGGTATGCCCAGCAACTAAAACCATGTGACCAACTTGCCACCTCCGGATGGGTGGAGAGGGCCGTCCCCCAATCAGAGGCAGTCAGTGCCTGATTGAGGGACTCAAGATTGGCAGCGGGGGTTTGCCCGCTGAGAGCCAAGCCCCTTACACCCCTCTCCCTGCCACCCCTCCGACATGACCTCCTGTGTTTTTGCTGCTACAGTCATGGCCTCCCCTGTGGTGCCTCTAATTGGCCGGCAGCTCCCTGTGGGCAAGACTTCCAGCCCCAGGAAGACTACCTGATTAACTTGTGGTTTGCTGGGCCTTCCTGAAAGGAGGCAGCATGGCCTCCCTAACAGCACTGTGGGGTGTTCCTACAACACATGGACTGCAGCGGTTCAAAAAGGCAGCTTACCACCACCTTCTCGAGGCAATTAGGGATGGACAATAAATGCTGGCCCACATCCCATGAATGAATAAAAAGGTGAGCCCCCTGACACCTCAACATGAATCTGCTCAGTATTCCAGTGAGCAAGTAGTCAGCCTAAGGAACACATTCCCAGGGAGATGGTGGAAGCAGCCAGTGTTGCTTCATTCAAAAGCAAATTTCTTTACGTTCTGGGATACAGTAGATGAATAATTTGAGACGTGATATGGTAAGTCTAACATACACCCAAGAAACCAGGTAACTTATGACCTATGGTTCCCAAAGCTCTCCCTTACTGGCGTTTACCTTCGTGTCATGTCTGGATTTGTTGTAGATTAATTGATTGCTATGATTAGTCAATAACTCCAATATTGATGTTTCCTGCAACAGCCAGAATGCTGAAGGTGAACTAGATGGGCCATTGTCATTTTTCATCTAGCAATGCCCACGTTCTTCATTCTGTTGAATTGCCCAATAACTGTGAAATGTTGCAAAAAGGAGATGCCTATCTGTCAAGTTGGATCATCCTGTCAGTCATTTTGGTTGTAGGTAAATTGGCAGGAAAAGGTCAGCTGGCTCATCCAGCCTGACCTGTGCAGATATGATGCAGCCTACATGCAACACCTATGTATAAATGCAGGACTTGCCTCTGTTCCTCTCTGGCCTAGATGCCAACTCACGACAGGATCTGTGTGTGTAATGACAAGGTACAAAACAAGCAGCCCATCCAGTGGCCTGAAAGCTGGCAAGGCCATGCTGATTTTAACAATCAGACCTCGATTGCACTTGATTGCTGAGCAAGTCGATGAAATTATTGGAAGCCAACTGCCTGCCTCCCTAGTCTTCATCGGGAATGCTGGGCAGCTATTTAAAGAGAGAAGGTGCCTTTTAAAGAGAGGTGGCATTGACTCAATGTGAATCCGCAATTTATTTCCTGCTTGAGTGTTAAGGCTGAGTTGCAGATTTCCTGAGGCCTCCCTGGGGATGATGTTTGCAGCATTGAGAGTCTGGAAGGTAGCGCTGGTCCCACAAAGTGGTAAGAGAAGGTCAATGGTGTCATCTAGAAAACCTGGTTTGAGGTGGCAGAGGAGGTTAGTAGCAAGAGCATCAGTCAAGATCTTGTATCGAGTGTCGCCAGAGATACAAATACTTCATAGACGAGATTAGATAAGTGCCTCCCTTCCCCAACTTTTGCAGTGCACCATCTCACAGCCCCTTTCCTCCCCTCTCCATGTTTCAAATCAATCACTGCCCCTCCAACACTTCCCTCGCCAGCATTCACAAGGCCTTACTTCACCTCATATCATTTTGTGGGTTCCTCATGGATTTTGCTCATCATAGCTGGATCTGGAATGTCCTCTTCACTGTCACACTCCGCAGAGCTAGGAGAGGACAGCACCCTCGCACTGGGGCCATGAGATGTTGATTAATTCCCTGACCTGTCCCTGCCACCGGTATCTAACCATGCTTAGTTATGCTGTGTCCCCCTTTTTCACGATCCAGGCACCTTCCCTGGGTGTTCATGTTTGCACTGGGCTCGGTAGGGTTGCAGCAATACCTGAAGTCTAGGTGGGCCAGAATGCCCTGGTAACAGCTGGGGAGCTGACATCATCTTCAGGTGCCAGCATAGGCTCGATCGCCCAGCGATCACCAGCCACCAACATCTCATGGTCCCAATGCGATTGACAGTAGCTCCGCTGAAGCCCCAGGGACCGTCATGTAGCGATAGCAGAGTGCGTCAACTTTCTTTTCAGATAAAACATCATCTTAACATTTGATGCAGATGATTGTTTCTGGGTGCTCAATAAAATCTTCTTAAATTCTTCTGTGCTGTCTTGGTGAAGCAGTGTGTGAGTGCGTTTTCTCATGAAGTCTTCGTGAAAGTTGGTTGAATGCTTTTAGTGTTGGGGAATGCGTGAAGCGGTGATCAGAACTGTTAGTACGGGGGCCGTTTTTTCCTCTGCTGGAAGAGGACCAAGCTGCTCAGCAGAACACTAAGGATCCTTTGCATCTTTACCTGCAAGGTCACCTGCTGGCCGTGCTTCCTCTGTCTCAGCATCGCATTTTCCCACTTGATTCTCATTGGAGGATGAGGCTGAAGCTGCAGTATCTCTGTGGTTGGGAATGATATGCAGGATGCAGCAGGATGCTAGTCTTTGGGAGACTGTCTGGAACATATCACAAGGAGACCCCACTAGGAACATTACTCAAGCAGCCCGATGATGAACGTGCAGACCTTGCTCCTATTGGCATCTGATCTGGGGTTGAGAGCCAGTATCAATAGCCATGGTTGAAGGGAGTTTCCCTTGTCCCAGATTAAAGCCCTCCGTGCCTCATTCTGCAGAAGTCAGGGCAGTTGACTGCTATAAGAAATGAGTCTTGGTAATTAGAACATAAGAAGTAAGAGCAGGAATAGGCCATTCGGCCTTCAAACCTGTTGCACCATTCAATAAGATCATGGCTGATCTGATCATGGCCTCAACTTCACTTTCCTGCCATAACTCTTGATTCCCCTGTAGATCAAAAATCTGTCTATCTCAGCCTTTGATACATTCAGTGACCCAGCCTCCACTGTTTTCTGGGTTGAGAATTCCATGAAGAGTGGGCAGAAATTTGAATAGTGCGTTAGTGTGATCACATGTAACTTGAAAATCAATGGACTGAAATGCTTAAGGCTCATTACATCCTTTGGCTATTCCTGTGGTGCCCTGATGACAATACAAGTGTAGTCAATCACACCCTGGTATCATTGCTTCGAATGCCAAGGCTCCCTTGTTATTGTCATCTAAAATATAAGGTGATGTATTGCCTTACTTTTACAGATGGTGCATTGGTGATTTATATGCAGTGTTTACAGAAGGCAGGCGAGATCCTTCGGATGTACCCAGTGGCGGGATGCTGAGGCAGTTAGATTAAGGGCAGTGGTAACCGTGATGGCCTCATGAATGTCATGGCTCCTGATACAAGAAGCAGCAGATCTTGTTGTAGGGGACAGTAGAGGTCAGACACTACCAGCCTGGACAGGAGGAGCCACCTCAGATACTACTCCGCAGATTACTTGAGAAAGTGACCCTTGGCCTATAGCCCTTGTTGGTGAGATCTTCCCCGGTACATTCAGAAAGGTAAAAGTGCAATGCTCCTGTGCATCGAGGGTTGTTCTACCTCTTCCTGCAAGTAGCACAGTGCAACTCTTTCCTGTTTTATTGACGGTGTTACCAGAAGCCTCTTCAGCTGTAAATCAAAAACCACAGAATTGGCATTTAGTCAACTGCAAGACTGTCTGAATCCAACAAGCTTAGACACAATCAGATGGAACTGTTCTGAACAGCTGCAGCTTGTACCTACACATCCTTCAGCCAGTCCCACCTGATACCCCCTAACATACTGACCAGTGTGCGGGACTTCCATTTTAATTGTGTTAAAATTGTATTGAGATCCAAATTATATCATAGAACCTTGAAATATGTAGTATTAATGAGGCTCCTACCTGCCTGCAGCAAGAGCCTCAGCCCTTGAAAGTTGGTAAAGATAAAATATTGGATAGTGGGAAAGGAGTAGCCTAGAACTGGTAAACTAGCTCAAAAGATATTACTCCTTCCATATAGTTCCCACTGGGGAGATGGAACTAAGATTTTACATGTGCTCTCTTGCATGTTTTTTTTCTTGTTTTTTCTCTCTCTGTCTTTCTATCTCTTACTCCATCTCGTTACTTGTTGTAACTGACAATTTAAAATCACAGACAAGGTGGCAGAGAGCATATGACAAACAGCTATCAATGTACAGACACCTCTCTTGACATCAGCCAGAAACCATTTAGAAATTCAGTGGGACTCTGCCTTTAACTTGGTTTCATACAAATCTGTAACTAACAAATCATTGTCTACACCATCTCTGTGAATTATGGACACAAGCTGCACAGAAATGAGCACGCAGAATTAAAATAGATTTTTTTTTACCTCATTGCCTAAATCATTACCAGAAGCTGTAATAAGCATCAAATTGAACCATTAGTGATGTGTATTGTACATACACCCATTAAAAGTAAATATACACCAGTTTGTATTTTAATACAATTTTCTTTGAGTCAGTTCCATCTGCAAATAGATGTTCTGTAGCAAATCAAGACAATTTGAAGCCTTGTTGACTTTAATCTTAAAAAGGCCAGGCAGTGAAGATGTTATGTGGTTTTCTTCAACATCAAATGAAGGTTAGAGAATTGCTTTTTTTTTGAGTTTGTGCAATAAATATGAAACTACATGTGGAAAGGGGATTGTTTCAAAAAGTATATTACTGTACAATTGCAGGTCTCTTTTTCTTAAAAAGCATCTTGCAGAAATCTCTCGATGCGTTTAATTCCGCCAAAATGATTCCCTGGGCAGGATTTTCCTGCCCAGGCACTGGTGGTATCATTGCTGGTGGGATGGGAAAATTTGGAGAGCCGTTAAAAGTCAAGGGCCAGGATTTTCCACTTTCGACCGCAGCAGGCGTCACGGTGGGCATGGGAGCTAAATCTTGCAAGGAGGCCCAAATCCGGTTTTATAACGATATAAAACGAAGACGTGATTGTGCGCTTCGGCCATCAATAGCGGGCCATGTTTCCTGCCGCTGAATGTCACGAATGTCAGCATAAATCAGCATCTCATTATGACACCTTGCCGAATCATCCCTCCACGCTGGATTAAGAGCCCATGTCAGAGTGCAATTAAAACGACGTGCTTCACAACAGGATTTAAACAATGTGCAGCTGACGACTTGCATTTCGCTCCTGACCCTGAAGTGAGTTCACATACCTTGCATCGTGCAGCACTCCGCTGGGGTCAGTGCCAGGCTTCGCAGGCTGCAGTACATCCATCTCAGGGGGAGTCTCAAAGCAGGTCTCTACAGATACCGCAGCAACGTTAAGGCGGGGGTGATTTTTGTTGTGCTGCAGGGCAAGGCTCCAGTGGGGAAGGGGCCAGACAAGACTGAGGGAAGAGAAGGGGCTGCAGGGCAAGGGCTCCACTGGGGACAATGAGCGGGGAAGGTTGCACTGAGACACATGACTGGAGGGCGGGGGGTGAAGGGCACTAAAGGGCCGCCCAACTGAATTGATAGTTCCAAAATGAGGGCAGAGGCACAGCTGAGACAGTTTAGCAGCCGTTCAGTTGACATGCAGGGAGTAAAGTGAAGCAATAAGGCCCATTCATGTGACACTGATCCCTCAATGTGGCAATGATTGTTCCCATAGTTTTAACCCCTCGTTTGCAGCCTTCAAATTCACCAGAGTATAATGGAATGCAGAACTACTGGGTGACTGGAGAATCCCCTTGGAAATGTGCCCAAGTACCACTCATAGAGGAGAAGCCTCCGGACTCCCTAAATGAGTCTCATGTACTCACTGAACATTAGCCCTCATGTTTAGTCCAAACAGCGCAGTCTTGGGAGTGCAGGTAATGATGATCCCAGCGCCTGGGCTGAAAGCAGAAGATCCAGTCGCCTGGCCGAAGCTGTCACTAGTTGGTCATGTGGGCTGGGGTTTTGGTGGGGGAGGGTTAGTGGTGAACGTTCATGCGCACCCCGCATCATTTCAGGGGCCAGTGCTCTCTGGCATGTGTGAAAAGGCCTTGAACCCACAATCACAGGCAGAAAGTGGACCTTTGGCAACAAATGCTGACTCTCACACGATTCTCATTGATACCTCGTTGAAGAGACCATCAGGAACATGGAGCCTGGTGTTATTGCTGCCTGCTTATTGCTCTTAGGCAGGAAAGAAGAAGGAGAAGAATGTGACAGAGGCACCTGCCTTGCCAAAGGGAGGAGCAGAACCCTCAAGACCAAGGGGTCATCCTCCGGACGCAGAGGATGATTCTCAGAGAGCTGTAATTTGTAGCATCTTGCTAGACCCAGGGTGTATAGATGTCACATGTGTTATCTGCAGATGAGTGAGAACCAGTCTCACCGATGCCTCCATATGTCAAGGGATCTGGTGACTCACATTTGCTACATTCTGCAGGATTTGGTACCACGGAGACTTGGAGAGCATCCGTTGCCAGTGGCTATGAAAGGAACCGGCCCACTCAACTTCTACGCCAGTGGCTCCTTCCAGGACTCCACTGGGAACCTGTGCGGCATTTCCCAAGTGTCCACCCACAAATGCATCCAGGAGGTCACAGACGCCGTTTTTGCGAAGGTCCACAATTTTGCCACTTCAACAGAGATCAAACAAGCCAGAATGCAAGAGCACTGGGCTTTGCACAGCTTTCCGGTTTCCCACAGATGCAGGGTGCTAACAATTGCACTCATGGCTGTAAAAGCTCCCTGGCAATAGGCAGTCCAGGAGGTCAACAAGAAAGGCTACCACTCACTCACTGTGCAGCTAGTGTGTGACCATAACAAACTTATCATGCAGGTGTGCATCAGATTCCCAGGTAGCATCCACGACTTGTACATCCTGAGTAATTCTCAAAACCCTGACATCTTCGAGGCACCACACAGGATACAGGGTTGGCTCCTCAGGGACAAGGGTTACCCGCAAACGACGTGGCTGATGACGCCCATGCAGTGGCCTCAGACTCCTGCAGAGTGAAGGTACAATGAGGCTCATGCAGTAACCTGGACATTGGTGGGACACACCACAGGGATCCTGAAACTGCGATTCCGCTGCCTGCGCAGGCCTGGTGGAGTGCTGCATTACACTCCCCAGAGTGTCTCACGCATCATCGTGGCTTGCTGCATGCTACACAGCCTGGTGCTACAAAGTGGGGAGGACTTCGCAGATGACAGGATGGAGGAACTGCATGTCTCCTCCGACGAGGAGGACCTTGAAGGATATGATGGTGATGAGGTCTTGGAAGCTGAGGATGCAGCAAAAGCCAGACTTTGCATGGGCCAGACAAGGCAATCATGCTTGTCAGTCCCTCATTGCGAGCAGATTTAAGGAGGAGATTGATGGGATGTGTTGAGGATCCTCCTGGACAAGTCTCCTCCATCATGGGCCAGCATGACCACCAGCATAAGCTCCTCTAATTTCACCCATGAATTTCCAGATGACAGTGCATCATTGCACAGAACGCTCACATAGCCCCTGATGCTGTGAAGGATGAGCAATCCTCCAGGCCATGTGTCCATGCTGAGATGAGGTGCTACTTGGAGGAAGGCATTCCGGGATCAGACATCAGAAAGTGCTGCCTCTTCACATGTCCATCCAGCATCCCAGTCGCAACAGAACCCTGCAAGACGCAGGGGCATTTGCACGATACTCAGTGGCCTAGTGCCTGCATGCCTTCAGTCTGGCAAGACTCCTCATCCATCAGAACCAACGCAGCCACGCACAACATGTTACACCAATGGATGGTGACACAGAAACATAACACTTGGGACAAGGCAGCCGATGAAATACCGCTGCTGTGACTGCATTTAGAGATGATTCAGCCAGCTGCGGTACACTCCCCACAATGACAGTGACATCCGGCGGTTTAAGTTATGGAGCCTGAGCTGCATTTCTCCTAACCCTACTATGGAGGTGGAGCACCTGAGCATAATGAGATCAGACACTTGGCTGCCTGATATTGAAATGCCTCCTCTTAGACACAACCAATGTGCCCTCATGGCTAGACCTGGCCCTTGCAAAGTCCAACATGATCAGAGAATATGAAGCCCTCAAGGACACGCGTCATTGCCAATGAGGAGCACTGTTTTACTTCATCATATACTCACTCCTATCCCTTTGCATCCCTCCACCCTTTCTGAAGCAACGATGTGTGATTCCAGAGCATGCTTAAAGCTGTTTTGGAATCCAGAAATCATCATTTGGAAGTAGCATCAGTAACCTCTTGGAGTGTCAAGATGATGGGACGCACATTGCTGTCTACCATCTTTGTGGCCAGTCCCTCTCCCACATTAGTCACAGCTACAGGAGACACTTAAGTTGGACATCTCAGTGCCTGCACATAAATGTGCGTGCCATTACTTCATCACCTTGAGATGGTAAAGTTGTCCCAGTTTTTGCTGAACTCAGCAGATTGACACTGGGAACATTAGAAACCTGTTTGGCTGAGGGCAGCGCACATAACCTCTGGGTATAGGCTCATTTCATTTTAACCCTGCCGAGAGACAGCGGGCAGATGGAGTTGGACGGTAAATGAGCCTTCTCCACGCGTGAGCACATCTCTCCTTAAGCACCATGCCTTCACCTGTCAGGATTGCAGACGAAATTGAGGCAGGGGTGTGCCCCAAGCGTTCAGAGCCAAGAATGCACTTGATGGGACCCTACGAGGAATGGGAACGAGGTTTGTCGCACAAGCACACTTAACATGAAGGTGCAGGAATTACTGATATGGAGCATTATGTTGAAATGGGACGCTCACTCTGGTGAGACTGCACAGGAGACAGGCCCAGGATACAGACAATTTCCATAAGTGGATGCAGGAACCAAGGTATCACCATGATTAACAGTAACACAGCTCATCATAAGAAGGAGACATAGACTAGAGGATTTGAAATGATTGTGAGTCTATTTGCATTTGTGAGCATTATATACATGTGGTTAACACCCGTGCCAACATTGTGCAACTACATTTTCTTCTCTTTCCTTACCCTGCCACTACGTCTTGGTGCTCCCCCAACACCCACAGCAGAGGTGGAAGCAGCCTGCTGACTGCTACGCCCTGTTTTCTGTGATGACCTTGGCGGGTGTCCTCTGGAGGGCTGAGATCTGGTGGGCCCCGGCCTGCTTTAGGTGACCTGCTGTGGGACAGGTGCACCCTCTTTGGCCTATAGAGCTGCAGTTGATGAGGTCATGCGAAGAGAGGATTTGGATCAGCCAGACACTCCCGGAGTCACTTGGGTGCCTGGAGTGTCAAGCTGCTGGTCGTCCTCCCTATGGGTGCCCAAGGGCCCCAGGCTGACCCCTTGAGGAGAAGACGCAGCTGGAGTGAGATCGAGCTGCCCTGCACTCCTCTCGCATTGACACTGATGGATGCCACCAATGGCTACATCGATGGAGTGCAGCTCCTGCAGCGGTGCAGGACCGATGTTCTGGACCAAGATTTCCCCAGCGGCTGCCCAGCCTGCCAGTGTTGACCTCGGTGTGTTGGCACACTGGCGCTATCACCGCAGACTGAAGGCGGACAGACTCCTCCGTCATGTGTTGCAATCTGAGGAGTGCAGCGGACATCCCTTCCTGATGTTCCTGAGCCAGCCTTTGCAGCTCCAGCAACTGATTTAGGACCAAGTCTGGAGCCTCATCATTGGACTCAGACTTGGCAGAATCATGGCCTCCAGCAGTCCTCTGAGTGCCAGCAACTTCTGATGTCCCTGCCTCCACCTGCTGTGGAGCAGATGGTGCACTGTGCTCAGCAGATTGTGACGCCAAGGCCACTCTAGAACTTGGTCCCACCGAAGTGTGTGTCTCTGAGCTGGTAGAGGATGTGGGCGAGCGCTGTGATGGGTCTTCAAAGGTGCTGTCCTCAGGTTCCTCATCCGAGGTGTCATCGGGGTTGGAGTTGAGGGCCTGGCTCATGGATGCCCTCAGCAGCTTCCCAGAGGTGCCTACAGAAAAAAGGAGAGACAATTAGTGCAGATGACTCTGAAACAGGAGAAATCACTCACAGTATGGTCATCTGATGGATGTTCTAGTGCAGGACCCCCTCTTGAGTGTGCACCACCAATCTTGCCATCAGTGCAGAAACAGTCTATGTCCCTGTGGCCAGCTCTATGGCTCTGTTCTCAAAGTCCATGAGAACCCTGATCTAGGTAACTCCACCCCCGGTATGGGACCTCTCCTTATCGGGACCCAGAGAGATGGAGAGAGCGTGAGCAAGATGAATGCAAGGGAAAATGATAAGGGTGCCTGGCATGTGTGGATGGTGAGTGGAGCCTGGACAGGATTAGAATGCAGGCTCCAGAGGAGATGTAGCCAGATGGAGGTGTGAGGGTGTGTGAGAGTGAGTGGTGATGTCCCTTGAGGTAGCAGCGAGTGAGGTCCTTATGAATGTGAGATGGGCTTGAGACTGTGAGAGTTGAGAGTGATGAGATGGTTGACTCTTCTGTAGGGCGTTTGCACTGACCACCGCTTCGACTGCCGCCCAAGCCGGATTGGTCACCTTGGTGGGAGCCCTGCAGCCAGAGTGGGGGTAGAGGACACTGTGGCAGGCATCAACTGTGTTCAGCAGGCATCGCTGAACGTGGGCGCAGCATGCTTTCTGCCTTTGGGAGACATGTCTTCACTCAGGCTGCTGCAGAAAGTGTGAACACTGTGCAGTGACAGCATTTAAATATGGCTCTCAGAGTTAGGGAGCGCTAAGGTCAGGGCGAGGCGGGCGAATCAAATGCTGCCCACCAGCAGAATGGCATGTTCCCCGTGGACGAATCATTATTCAGCTGCGATGTGGATGATTCGCCGCAAAAAGCTGCCATTGTGGCCAACAGGTGGAACGCCGTTTTTCCCACCCACTTACAGACCTTGCACATTTCAGGGAATATCCCAGCCAATGACTCTCCAAATTTGCCCGTCCCACCCACAACAATGAGCTCTGGAGTCAAGGCCAGAAAATCTCGCCCTATATCTTGATTTTCTGAGATAAGATCCTTGGTCTCGATTTCTTTAACAGATCCTTTGTTATCAGCACCATACTTCCCACTCTTTTCCTTTTTGTCTATCTCTTCAACAAGTCAAAGATCTTGGAATATTCAATTCTCAGCCTTGGTCATTGTGCAATCAATAAAAGCCATTAGATAAATCCATTTATTTCTATCTGTACTATTAATTACCTGTTTTGTTGTGAATTTTCCATGCTTTCAGATATAGTGTATTTAACTTTTTTTCCATCTTTCTCTGATGCCAACTCAGTCAATAATGTCATATTACTTTTTTTCTCTTCCTGACTTAATCTGCTAATTTTTACCCAAATCACTCCTCTGCTTTACAACCTTGATATTTCTCTTACTGCTTTTCAATTTACCCTTTCCTGAATCCTCCCAGTGTCAGCCCCCTTCGTACCTCTCTCCCCACTTCAATTCCCTATTAATTAAATCCCCCAGGATATTATAATTCCGCCCCAAAGCAACAGCTTCCTTTTTTCCCCCGTACTAGTGCCAGTGACCCATGAAGTGAAACCCTTGCCTCCCATACCTCTCCTTCAGCCACACAGTCAACCTTCTAACCTGTCCATCCCGATATCAATTTGCATGTGGCTTAGGTATCAATCCAGGGATTATCACCTGTAAGATTCTGCATTTCAATGTCGACCCTTACTCCTCACACTCTCGCAGCAGAAGTTCATTCCTAGTTCTACCAATGTTATTGCGTCCTACGTGGATCACGACAACTGGATTCTCTCCCTCCCACTGCACGATTTTCTCCAACTGAGCAGGTGTTTTTAACTCTGAAACCAGGCACAGATCACAACTTTTCAGAGTTCCTGGTCACGGCTGCAGAGAACAGAATCTATCCCCTTGACTAAGCTGTCCCCTATCACTACCACATTCCTTTCAGTCCCCCAACTTGAATGGCCTCCTGTACCAAGGTGCCATGGTAAGATTGCCTGTTCACCCTGCAGACTTAGTCCTCATGCACACAGGCACCAAGAACCTTCAGACTTGCTGGATAAAGGAAAACCCAGGCTCCACCAGCACTGCACCTCGACAGCCCTTATCTCTCAGAGTTACGGCCGCACAATCCTGTCCCTGACCACTGACCAAACCTGCACCGCTAGCTAACTGTGACTGCCCTGGACTACCTCCTGAATCAATGTGTCTGGGTAACCTTTCCCCTTCCTGATGCCCTGCAATAACTGGAAGCTCGGTCTCCAGCTCAACAAACACTGAGCTGGAGTTTCTCAGGATGCAGATACTTACTGCGGATGTGGCCTTCTGGGATCACAAGGCTTTCCACAAACTGCCACAATCTGCAGTTCAGGAACACGACCTGCACTGCCATCCATAACCTTGTTTAATCTATCTAATCATTAAAATGAGGAGATCCTTTTGAAACTTCTCTGATTCCCACTCTTTTACTCTGCTCCTTGTTTTTTTTTCCACATTTAGAAACTATTTTTTATCACTTACTCGACTCTTGTTTAATGGCCCAGATCTTCCAGCCAGTGACAAAGATAGATCTCATGCCGCTGACTGCATTTTAAATTATGTTATGATCTTTCTCGCTGGCTGCAGCTGGAAGTTTCTTGGTCTCCCGGCTGCCACGTGGGTCGATTGTCGAGGAGAAATGAGAGGGGCGGCTGAAGCAAAACCGTTTCCCTTTTGCCATCATGAACTGAAAGCTCGCCCCTTGAGGCCTTCAGCTAGTGCTCCAAACGGTTCACAATCTGGTGTAGGAAGGGGGTGCGGGTGGGGGGTGTGATGGGAGCGGAGGGAGCCAGGGGTTCGGGTGACGGGTTGAGTCAGAGGTGCGGGGTCGGGGGAGGGTGGGGTTTTGCAGCTCGGGGGGTGACAAGCGTGTGATGACACACATCCGGATTTAAAAGGCTGCTCCTCGCAGTCATCGTTATTGGAACCAGAATATCTGGATCATTATTTGCACTTCTTTTATTATTCTTTTTATGGGATGTGGGCGTCGCTGGCCAGGCCCATCCCTTTATTGCCCTTGAGAAAGTGGTGGGGAGCTGCCTTCTTGTACTGCTGCAGTCCATGTATAAATCAGATTTTAATTTAATGAAAGTGGGGAACCCTTTAATGTGAGTAACTTTTTAAAATTTATTTTAATTTTAACCTCCTTAACCTGATTACTTAAAAACTGAATGCATGATATATTATATACAATATAAATAATATATAAATAGAATATAATAAATTATACACTTGACTTAGTTGTAAAATGATCACTAAACTGGAGTTTATCGGATTCAACCGCTCCTCTCACGCCACATTTTCATATTCAGAATTTTTTTCAGATTCTTCCCTGTGTCACAGAGTGACCTCTGATCCCCTTGCATTTTTAATGGTGTGACCCCCCCCACCCCCACCCAATTCTATGGAAACAGAATTAAGGTCCAGATCATTGAACGAGATTGGGCTGCTGGCTGGAAGTCTCTTGCCTGCAAAATAACATGCATCAAAAATTCAGAAACATTGGGCTGAATTTTTGGGGCCTCCGAAGGTGGGAAGAGAGGTGGGTTGGTGTGTGGGGGTGGGGGGGTGCGGGTGCGGTGCAGCCAAAAGTACTGGCGCCAGCTGACATCTCAGTTGCAAGACATTGTTCCTGGTTCCAGGCATTTTAGAGGAGACAGGTTCAGGGGCCTGGAAGGCCATCCACCCCCACGAGGCAAGCAGGTAAGCTCATTAAGAGCCTTGTTAAAGATACGTTTAGGATGCTCACTGGGAGGCTCCTATTGGCCTCCAGTTACTCAACATGATGAGGGGGGAGAGATCAACTGACTGGAGGCGGGCAGTCATTGGCAGGTCGGGATGTCAGCGCTCCTTGCAGGCCTATCGCCCTCCCTACCAACCTGGGTAAGAGTACATCTGAAGGTCACCCTGAGTCTCCTGCCCTCAATGGTGGCCAGACTGCTTTTTCCCTGTTTTTATTAAAGTTTTAAAACCTGGCTGAGAGGGCACCTTCTTATTGAAGGTTACTCCGTGTTACTTATCTTTGATTGCAGCCAGGCGCTGCTCTGATGCTGGAAGGCCCTTATTGGCCCTTCAGCTTTGAGTGAACGCCTGCCACCCTTCATTGGACAGGAAACCCTTATCCATGGGACAGGAAACCTTCTCCATGCAAATTAATGGCTCAGCCACCTGATACCCTTTTAACAGTTTTTCCCTAGAGGCAGGTTTCTGACCCAAAAACAAATGCACCTCTTGTTTCCTAACACCATGATAAAAATTCAGTCCTTTGTTTCATAGAGTCATCCTTTAAATTTTGAACAACATAATTTATGGCTACATTTCTTCTGTGTTTATTGCCTTCTTGCACCCCCCTTCCCCCCCCACCCAAGGGTGGGGGGTAATAATGTGACGTATTTGCCTAAAACTAAAGAAACAAGAGGCAGCGTGTATAGATTGAAGTAGCATAAGGGAGTGGCATTGTAGCTACTTTGGATCACAATATTTCCTGTTCCTGAACTTTAAGGGAGTTTTTGATTGTGAATTGACTTTTGTGAATACATATCTCCAAGAACTATATTTTTATTTTAAAAATTGGAAGGACATTGAATTATTTGGAGACTTTCTTGGCAAATGACCTGGGTTTTTTTTTAAAAAAAAAGGTTAGAAGTTCACTTTGGACTGTGACTTCAGATAAATGACCAGCAAGGCGACAAAAATTATTTGCTTACTTGAATTTTAATTACTGATGGAAAAAAAAACGACTGCTTTCTGAGGCTGCCATGGCGATTTTCTGGAAACCACCTGACTGAGATGAGTTTCTGTTTTGAACCTGTGTTTTAGATTTAGTTTTAGTGAATAAACTGAAAAGGAGAAGGTTGCCAAACGTGCTCCCTCTATGCCTCATCTGAAATTCAGTGTAGTTATCAGTTCAGCTAGAGATCCACACCTCAGTATAACTCATCTGTATCTGGAAACCTGAGAAGCTGAGATGAGACAGAGATCCCAAGGACATTAATTCCGCCCTATTTTCCTCCACACCAAAGATCCTTTGGAAAGAACCTCCAAATAACTACTGTGACCAGCGACCCATCTTTGCACGCAGGAACACCAAATCGACAGTATCAAAACTCTTCAAGCTTAATCCTTTTCATAGAGTTTTCACATTAGCCAGAAGGTGTTTTTCCCTTGAACACCAACCTTTGCAGATACCTTATTTGTTTTGTCCTTTGTGTTTATGTTTATGTGTGTGTGTCTGTTGGGATTTAAAGGGGTATACAATTACACTTCTGGATTGCAAATTGTATGTTAGCCAGTTTTTGCAACTTGCTTTTAAAATAAGTTTTGCTTCATAATAAATCAATCGTTCTGCGGTTATTGAAAGAAGCCTCATTAAAGTCTTTTTTATTCTGGCTCTAATAGTAGCAAAAGTAAACAATTGGCCATTTTAGTGAGTGAATTAAACATTTACACCTATGGTGCAATCTGTGGCGTAGTGGAGCTAGAGAAACTGCACACTCCTCCCATCCCAGTTATAACACTTTTAAGAGAAAAAGCTAACAGAAGGTATATTTGCAGCCGGTTACATATTAAACATAAAATGCTGAACAAACAAAGTGGTAGAGAGAGAAAAATAAAAAAGGGAGGGAGTGATTTCTTGGGATCTCACAATCTTGTTTCAGTCATCACAGACAGCAACTGACTTGAATACATCAAGTCGATTTTTTTTAAGGAAGTAAAGATCATTGATTTTCTTAAGATGAGGAATTTTGGTCCCAGAGAATGGAGTTTTCACCCCAATATTGGTACTTACAGGTCAGATATAGAAGTAGTGCAAAACTGCTTCCAGTCAGCTCCTAAAAACATCTCGGCCCCTAAACAGATCCCCTCCTGCCCTGTTCCAGAATACCATTTTGCTGCTTCCCTCACTAGCCACCCTCATAGTTTATCTAAGTGAGATTGGCAACTTTAGATGATCTATGGGCTGTTTTATGTTGTCGGCCTCTAGCCATTGGGTTCAGACTTGCTAAAGGCAATTCCCTAAGAATACTTGCAGGCAGCAGAGAGAGAGGAGACTTCTGTCCATTGATTGGACTAGAATGCAGGTCCCAGGGAAGGAAGACAGTGCTCTGACACCTCCACCAACAACAACCCCACTGTTCCTCTGGTCATCGCTCTTTAATCATCATTTTAGCAATTTTGGTAATTCAACAAAAATCAAAGAGCGTTACAGCAAGTTTGGATTTTTTAAAAAACCTGCCAGCCACAAAACTAAAATATACTTCCCACGTTAGTGCACCATTTTGTTTTCCATAACAATGCCAGTGCATGTTTAACATACCATTCTGCGCTTTCTATTTTTACAGTTGCCATGGCATCCAGTGAGCAAAATCCAGTGATTGTCATCGCCGTGGTTTCGGTGGCAGGCCTGATTGTTCTGGTGTCCATGGTCTTTGGATTTGTCATTTGGAGAAGGTAAATGCTCCTTACCCTGGGTCCCTTTTCTGTTCTGGGCATGAGGAGGGTGTTAGTGTGACTAGCCTAATACTGGAGGAGTTGCACACTTCCCCATCAGTTTAATACCACCTCCAAATTAAAAACTATGGAAAATGCTAGAAGAGCACAACATCTTCCTTAACTCCCATCTGAAACGATGGCTGACTTTTCTCTCCCAACTGCTGATCCAACCTCATGTTTTCATGTTGGGGGAGCAGCTGAATCTGAACAGTGTGACTGTTAGAAATTGTTGGAGCCATTTTGCACTAGGCATTCAGTCCTGAGGAGGATATTAATATAAACTTACTGTGCAATGTTTAAGGCAATTCACCAGATTGAAACACTGGACACTTGGCCTCCAAATGAAAGGTCACGTAACCAGCAGTGAAATATTTGAAGCATATCCTTGTGTTAGCTTCAGTGTGTTTCAGGAATACTTGCTTTTTATTTTCCCTGCCATAAAGTATGAAGATTGGCAGTGAAGTGTTTTGCAAGTTTGTCTAGTACTGTAATTTAATGAATTGCAATTTTGGTTTGCTCAGAATCAAAATGAGCTTTTACAAGCAAGCAATTTAAAACCATTCAGTGACACAACAAAGTGCCTCTCAACTTGTGAAAGCAGTTTGTGTCTTTCTGTGCAGAACTTGGTTAACTCTTGCAAGAATAGTGCTTTCAAAGAGCTAGCACAGAAACGCTGGACTGAATGTCCTCCTTCTCTACTGTATCTCTAGCATCTTTATACTGGAGAGCTCAGCATGACAAAATTGGCAGACTTGGAGAGAAAAGTGGGGCATGGGACAGGCATAGGTGAATTTGTGAATCCATTAGAGAGGATGGAGAAAAGGTTCACGAGAATGGTTCCAGGGAAGAGGAAGTTCAGTTACATGGATAGACTGGAGAAGCTGGGAAGGTTGTCCTTGGAGAAGATTAAGAGGAATTTATACAGGTGTTCAAAATCATGAGGTGTCTGGGCAGTATAGATAAGGAGAAACTGTTCTCGTTGGTAGAGGAATGGAGAACCAGAGGGCACCCATTTAAGGTGACTGGCAAAAGAAGCAATTGCAAATGAGGAAATATATTTTTACACAGCAAGTGATTAGGACCTGGAATGCACTGCCTGAGAGTGTGGTGGAGACAGGTTCAGTTGTGGCTTTCAAAAGAGAATTGGACAATTAGCTGAAGGGAAGAAAAATGCAGGGCTGTAGGGAAACGGCAGGGGAGTGCGACTAGGTGAGTTGCTTTTGCAGAGAATAGATACAGACAAAATGGATGGAATGGCCTCTGTGCTATAATCATTCTATGATTCAGTGCTTAGCTGAATTTGAGTAATTCTGAAAATTTATGGGAAGAGAGAAGACTGTTGATTTGTCATAGAGCAGCAAATGCAACATTAGGATGTAAAGTTCAATGGAGTTGACCTGATAATGTTCTCTCCTGCAGGAGCCACTGTTCTCTTGATTGATATCAAGTAGGGCTTTCTTCTTCAGGGCAGAAATTGACACTTGTTACAAATACTGCTAAACAAGGAGGGACCAGAGTCAGTGTCCAAGTTGTGTTGAGTAAGCTGAGCTTAGCCAGGGTGCAAGTTGGAACAGTATGATGAGTTTTGCTGCAATAAAGCTAGGGAGTGAAGGGAAGCGAATTGGCCAGAGGTTATGCTCATGATTGCAAAGGATAATGTGTGGACATGTGCAAAGCAGATTGCCTCCCAACAACCTTTACGTGGGCTCAGACGTGAGGAATAATTACTTGGATGAAATAGTAGAAAATGACTGCAGTGTGTGAAAGCTGTAGCCAGTGTAATAATGCAAGGAGAATTGGCAAATTGTTATTCTACAGGTACCTATTGGACACAGGAATCAAAAGCACAATTTCAAAATTTGCATACACCATAATAGGCCGTGTAGTCCGTATAGTCAATAATGAGAAATACTGTGACAAAATACTAGACGACATTAAACTTGGAGAATGGAAATATAATTGCCAAATGAATTTCAATATAGCTAAGCATCTTGGTGCATATTGTTGGAAGAATAAGGAGATCGCATATTCCCTGGAAAATAAGAGTCTGAATGGGGTAAATGAGCAAAAGAATGTAGGAATACAGAGACACATATCACTAAAAGTAGCAACACATTAATAAGGCCATTAAAAAGCAAACAAAGCACTGGGATTCATTTCTGAAAAACAGAATTTAGTTTAAAATTGCATAGAAACTTGGTTAGACCTCACTTGGAGTACTATGCACATACTTGGTCTTGATATTGTGTAAATATCACTGGAGAAGGTGCAGCAAGGATGATAAGAGGTTATATCTAGCAGGAAAAATGGAACAGAATGGAACTCTTTTCCCTAGAAAAAAGAAAGCTGAGAGATGACTTGATATAAATCTTTTTGATTATGAAAAGTTTTGAAAGGATGGATGTAGAGAAAATGTTACCACTTGTGTGGAGCCCAAAGCTGGGATTCGTAAATATAAAATTGTCACACCTAGCTAATAAGGAATTTGGGAGAAACTTCTTTACTCAGGGACTGGTTAGAATATGGAACTTATCACCACATGGAGTTGTTTTGGCAAATAGTATAGATATATTTATGGGAAAGCTAGAGGAACATGTAAGGGAGATAAGGCTAGAAGTTTATGCCATTAGGGTGACATGTCAAGGGATGGGAGGAGGCTCATGTGAAGAATAAACACTGGCATTGACCAGTTGGTTGAACAGTCTGTTTCTGTGCTGTACATTCCAGGTAGCAGTATAAAATCTGGGTAGGCCACTTTTGGAGCACTGTGTTCAATTCTTGGCACCACACTTGAGGAAAGATGTATTGGACAGGGAGATGCCATGCACATAAATCGGAATGATACCTGTGTAAAAGTGTTAAAATTATGTGGACAGGTTATACAGACCAGGCTCGTATCTCTTTGAGTATTGGAGATTAAAGGATGATCTAATTGAGGTATTTAAAGATGATTAAAGGATTTGGTAGGGTAGTTGGAGAGACACTATTTTCTTTGGTGGGGGAGACCAGAACAATGGGGCAGAATCTTAAAATTAGAGCTAAGCCATTTGGGTGATGTCAGGAAGAATTTCTTCACAAGATGTGTATTGGAAATCTGGAACTTCCTCTCTCTCTCCAAAATGTTCATAAGACCAAATCAATTAAAAATGTAAATACTGAGAGTGATAGATTTTTGTTCAGCAAATATATTGAGGGCTATGGAATCAAGCTGAGTAAATAGAGCTTGGAAACAGATCAGCTATTAGCTGACTGGTGGAACTGGTTAGGCGGGCTAAATAGCCAACTCTGGTTCCTATATGCCTAGAAAAAAAAAGTGTTGAAATGGCTACAAGAAACACTGATCATTTTTTTCGGGATCATTTGCTCCTTAAGCTGGTTGTAGCTGGTTTAAATATACATGACATGAACCTTGAATCCCATCTGTTTCAGGCATTGTGGGTACAGCAAGGCCAGTCAAGATGGAGACGAGGAGCTTTATTTCCACTGTAAGTACCATCCACAGACTAACAGAGATGTACAGGTCACATTTCACAACACTGTGCTGCCATAATAGTGTTTTAATAATGCACTTCCTGGGTGGAATTGTTGGTGCAGTTGCCTATACAATTGCTCCTTCTGAAGCATGTTACCCTTGTGAGTTTGCAATAAAGCTCTCCAGAGAGGGCAGAATTGACAACTTCATATTCCCATTAACCGTGTTTCCTGCACAGACAACACAGAACATTCAAAGATCTATAGGAACTGGATGCCGTAGGCAAGCCATGCCATGAATTATTCTGTTAAGTCTTTTATACTCAATCACTCCAGTCTTTAGATGTTTGGATGTTCTGTTTGCTGTAATTGAAAGTTTGTTTTTTTTTAAATCAGGCAATTTGTAGCAATAAATCTCTAATTAAGAAAATATGTTTTTATCTTTGTGTAACCATGGTTACTTGACTGCAGTTGTAAGGAATGGATGGTTGCATGATTCCTTGCTAAGAACAACTTCTGTTAGTGTTCCTGATGGTATATCAAGATAATTTTCTCTTGCTTGAAGACATAAATCTTGATAAGACATCAAAATTTGTGCAATGCCGTGTGTCAAACACATTTTACATAGAATTGCATAAAAATTACAGAACAGAAACAGGTAATTCATCCGAACTGGTCCATGTCGCTGTTTTTGCTCCACACAAACTTGATTCCATCCCTTTCATCTAACACTGTCAGCCTACCCTACTTCTTTCTACTTCATGCATTTGTCTCAATTCCACATAAATATATCAATGCTATTCACCTCAACTACTGCTTGTGGTAGCAAGTTCCACATTTTAACCACTCTCTAAATAAAGAAGTTTCTCCTGAATCCTATCTTGGATGTATTAGTGACCATCCTATATTTATGGCCCATCGTTTTGGTCTCCCCACATAAGTGAAATCATCTCCACTTCTACCCTATCAAATGTTTTCATAATCTTTAAGACCACTACAAGAAATTCCTCTGCCTTCTCTTTTCTAAAGAAAAGTGCCCCAACCTGTTCAATCTTCCCTGATGGGTATAAGTAACATTTCAGTTCTGCTAAATTTTCCTCGTAATTTTATTTGTGCCTTCTCCAATACCTCTATATATTTCTTTAGAATATGAAGGCCAGAACTGGATACCCATATGGAGATTATTGAGAATTCTGATTGATCAGCTGAGGCACCTCTTGAACCTGGTCACCTCCTCGCCAGGTTCCTAAGAAGTAGTCCAGGGGGATTGATGGCGGTCTGTCAGCTTGGGTCCTGAGGGCCTAAGTTATGAAGTTTTAAAAAACTTCAAGAAGAACAAGAAGGTCCAAGTAGGAAAACCAGACCACCCATCTAAATCGATTCAGAATTGGAATGAAAATCAACAACTATTTTTAAAATCTTGACTGAAAGAAGCAAATCACAACGGGCTCATTTTAAAAACACAGTATCACATTCATCTACAGCAAGGAAAGAGGCCATTCAGCCGATCATGCTCATGCAT
This sequence comes from Cetorhinus maximus, assembly GCF_964194155.1. Classification (NCBI taxonomy): domain Eukaryota; kingdom Metazoa; phylum Chordata; class Chondrichthyes; order Lamniformes; family Cetorhinidae; genus Cetorhinus; species Cetorhinus maximus. Next base: position 51,755,489 of record NC_135899.1, read on the forward strand.
ACTCATTTCTGCCAAAATAATTCAAAACTAATCACTTTGCCCCATTCTCTCCCCGTCATCCTGGAGGCAAAAATAAGGGGTGTCATTTGAGCAAAGCTAAGTCTCAAGCATTAGATAATCATTGTAGTGAAAGAACAGTCCATCATTCTATTCTTCCCCAAAAACTGAAGCCAGGAGAGAAGTTAAAAAGAAACATGATAGGTTTTAACTCTGCCTGCCTCATGGAATTAAAATAAAGTCTTCATTCATGAAATGTGAGCATTACTCGCAAGACCAACATTCATTGCCCACTGCTAATTGTCCTTGAGAAAGTGGTGGTGAGGCATTGCCTTGAGCTGCTGCAATCCATCTGGTGAAGGTACATCCACAGTGCTGTTGCAGAGGATGTTCCAGATTTTTGACCCAATGACAGTGAAGGAAGACAATACATTTCCAAGTCAGTCATGGAGGGAACTTGCAGGTGGTGGTGATCCCATGTATCTGCTGCTCTTGTCTTTCTAAGTGGTAGAGGTTGCAGGTTGGAAGGTGCTGTCGCAGAAGCCTTGGCGAGTTTGTTGTAGTGCATCTTGTAGATTACACACACTGCTGCCACTGTGCATCGGTGGTGGTGGGAGTGATTGCTTAAGGTGGTGGATGGATGCCAATCAAGCGGGCTGCTTTGTCCTGGATGGTGTCAAGCTTCTTGACTGTTGGAGCTGCACTCATCCAGGCAAGTGGGGAGAATTCCATCACACTCCTGACTTGTGCCTTTTAGATGATGGACAGGCTTTAGAAAGTGCATCACTCACTGTACAATTCCCAGCCTCTGACCTGCTCTTGTAGCTACAGTATTTATATGGCTGGTCCAGTTCAGTTTCTGGTCAATGGCAACCCCCAGGATGTTGATAGTGGGGGATTCAGCAATGGTAATGCCATTGAATGTCAAAGGAAGATGATTAGGTTCTTCCTCTTGGCGATGGTCATTGCCTGGCACTTGGTGGTATGTATGTTGCTTGCCACTTATCAGCCTGAGCCTGAATATGGCCCAGGGCTTGCTGTTTATGGACACAGACTGCTTCAGTATCTGAGGAATCGGGAATGGTGCTGAACATTGTGCAATCATCAGCAGCACCCTCACTTCTGACCTTAGGATGGAAGGAAGGTCATTGATGAAGCAGCTGAGGTGGTTGGTCTGAGGACACTACCCTCAGGAATGGCAGCTGCAATGTCCTGGGACTGAGATGATTGGCCTCCAACAACCACAACCATCTTTCTTTGTTCTGAGAGATTTTCCCCTTATTCCCATTGACTCCAGTTTTGCTGGGGCTCCTTGATACCACACTCGGTCAAATGTTGCCATGATATCAAGGGCAGTTACTCTCACCTGAGCTCTAGGATTCAGCTCTTTGGTACACTTATGGGGTGGTAATTGACCGGATTGGATTTTTCCTATCTTTTGTGAACTCCACACCTGGGAAATTCTCCATTTTGTCAGGCAGGTGCTAGTGTTGTAATCGTACCGGAGCAACTTGGCTAGGATATGGCTAGCTCTGGAGCAGTCTTCAACACTGCAGCCCGGCTGTTGTTTGGACCCATAGCTTTTACTGTACCCAGCGCAGTTACCCATTTCTTCATATCACATGCAGTGAATTAACTTTTCTGAAAACTGGCATCTGTGATGATGGGATGATGGGGACCTCAGGAGGAGGCCGAGATGGATCATCCACTCAGTACTTTGGGCTGAAGATGGCTGCCGATGTGCTGTGCTCCACCATCAAAGAGGATGAGGATGTCCTTTGAGGAAATGGGGTACAGGAGCAGTCAAGACAGGGGAGCAACCTCCAATCCTGCTTCCATCCCGTAGGATACCAATCTAACCTGCTGCTTTTAGCAGGAGCATGACACACACGCCAAAAGGCAGCTGGAAATAGAGGAACTTAGGAAATAGGAGCAGGAATAGGCCATTCAGCCCCTTGAGCCTGCTCCACCATTCAATTAGATCATGGCTGATTTTCTACCTCAATGCCATTTTCCCCATATCCCTTAATGCCTTTGCTATCTAAAAATCTATTGATCTCTGTCTTGAACATACTCAGTGACTGAGCCTCCACAGCCCTCTGGGGTTGGGAATTCCAAAGATTTACCACCCTCTGTGTGAAGAAATTCTTCCTAATCTCAGTCCTAAATGGCCTACTAAATGGTCTTCCTTTAAATATGCAGATCAGGCTCTGATGATGTCATGGGGCCTGACTGTAATTTTTACCCAAGAGTGGGGAAGCCATCCTGAGTTCTCCACAAGGCCAATGTAGCAGCAAGTGCATGGGGCCTGGAAGAGACCCAGAAAAGTAAGTCATTTAAATTTTTGCTTGTGGGGCCGAAGGATCAAGTGTACTCCTTCAGGCCTGGCCAAAGAACCTTTGGGTGTCTCCTGCTTCAGTTGTCCCTCCCATGCCTACCCCCAACACCTCCACGTTCCCCCTGACCCAGCCCTAGATGTCGGTGCCCCATCAGCCTTTCTCGTTGCCTGAAATACCGCTCCTGCCTTCTGGGCTCCTCGTTGTGAGGGGTTGGATGGCCTGCTACCTGCCTTGAATCCAGCTGGTTGGTTGAGCCTGTGCTGTACAGTCTTGGCATGACTTCTGCACACCACCAGCACCGAATCCCTTACCCATCAGAAGCAAGGTTTGCAAAATGCACCGTGTAGGCAATTCTGGGCATAATTACTGAACTTAGTTCATTGTCTCATTGATAACGTATTGTGGCACCTCCCCATTATTTTGTAGTCAATTTAGCTCCAGTGTACGCCCTATACTGGTATAAAAAAATGATCGAGCAACTGTGCAGCAGAAATCTTGTTGTCCGTTCCCAGGACTTGGTTTGACCTGTGAAGCGTTTCCCAATGTTTCGGAAGTGTGCTGGCATCAGCACTTCTGTTTGTTTTAATAAGACTAATTCTATGGGGGATTTTAGTTGACAGGTTAATCTCTCCAATTTTGTGTGTTATCTCATACTCTGAGCACTTCCCAGTACTGTGTACAGCAAAGATAAGAATAATGAAGGAGAAGCAGCTTTCGAAATCAGTCAAGGTAAATGAAGCTTTCAAAAGAGCTCCACTTTAGCGATCAGGTATGATGGAGTGGAAATTTCAGGGAAAGCATCCATCTACAACAACAACCAACTTACAATTATATAGTGCCATTAAGTTGGAATCTAAGAAACTGCCTCAAAGAAGGTAACCTGATGTGTCGCTGAAGAGGGTAAGATTTATGCAGGGTCTTAAAATGAGGAGAGCGAAGTGAAGGAATTTAGGGAGGAAATTCCAGACCCTGGGCCCTGTTTGGCTAACACCGCAGATGCCAATGGTAGCGAAAGGGATAGGATGCAAAAGAGACCAGAGTCAGTGGAACAGAGAAGTTGGAGCTTGTAATGTTTTAGAACATGAGTAATCTGTAAAATGTGGACCTAGTTTAGGAAAATGCATTCAGTAAATGAATAGTGTTGATCTGGTAAACTGCTGCTATCAACACTGCGGTTTAATTTTTAAATATTTATCACATTCAGAGGCTACAGTCACAGTATTGCGTCTTGTATGAGACTGAGTTGTTATCCTGGGCAACGTTCCTGCAGATAGTCTCTTCCCTTTTCACCCTCCTGGTAGCATAAAGAAAGGGCTGGAATCTGGCATTCTTTGGCTTTCTTACTTTTGAGTGGTATTGAAATTGACTTATCAACGTTTAGCGAAGACTGTGTTACTACGTCAGGGTGGTGGCTAAACAGTTAATTTAACCCAAAGTCTATTTTTCCAGAAGCAAAATACTGGGGATGCTCAAAATCTGAAATAAAAACAGGAAATGTTCAGCAGGTCTCTCAGCATCTCTGGAGAGAGAAAAGCAGTTAACTTTTCAGGTCATAGGCTTTTATCAGAACTGGAAAACATTAGAGATGCAACAGGTAACCTGAAAGGCTAGTCTCCCTTTCTCTCTTGCCTCCTCATTCCAACTTTCTCTCACTCCCTCTCCCTCTCTCTCTCGTTCACTCTCCCTCTCTCGCTCCCTCTCTCTCGCTCCCTCTCTCTCGCTCCCTCTCTCTCGCTCCCTCTCTCTCGCTGCCTCTCTCTCTCGCTCTTGCTCTCTCACTCTTGCTCTCTCCTCTCTCTCTCTCTCGCTCTCTCTCGTTCCCTCTCTCGCTCTCTCTCGTTCCCTCTCTCGCTCTCTCTCTCTCTCGCTCTCTCTCTCTAGCTCTCTCACTCTCTCTCTCTCTCACTCTGCAGATGTTGTCAGACCTAGTAAGTATTTCCTGCATTTTCTGTTTTTAATTCAATGTTTCTGTCTTCTTTTGTTGTGGAGTCCTGCGAATGGTGTATGCATGTCTAAATACTGTCACTTTAAAGCTTGTCGCAATAAAAAATTACCCAGAATAACAGATTTATGAAACTACCCCTGGGTATTCTTTGCCCATTGTAATCCTGTCAGTAAAATAAATCACCATAGACATCATGTCCTCTCTCAGCTAACTTCAAAAGGAATCAGTATCTTCTTTCAGTGATGGATCTGAGTGAAGTTTTCCTCTGTGTACAATGTGTAGTGACATTGTTAACATGTTTCTAAAGTATATGGTTCTGCTACACATAAAGCGCAATTGCTTTGGATATCTGTCACTGGTGTAGACCACCGTGTCCACTCTCCCACCCCCTTCCTTCAGTGTATAACAGGAATTTGAGTCTGCACTATCTCTGATCTCAACATTTAATCAGAGCCAGTAGTACAAAGTCACAAAATGACACGTAACGTGTATAGCAGCAATGTTCCCTACTACCTGCTGGGGGAATGTTGTCCCTCTGAGTTAGCATGGACTGAGGGTCAGAATAGCCAGAAAATCTTACAGCAATTTTGTGCTCTCTGTTCAAAGGCAGATGGTTTGATTCCTTTTCCATTGAGGCATGGGAACTCAAGTTTTACAGTGCACATTTAGTACCGCAGAACAGTAGGAGGGCTGTGGAGGTGCAATATATTGTTGTATCTAAACATTGCTTTATGGAGGAGTGGGACATGGGATTCACCCTCTGATCCCCCTCCAAATCCCAATCTCCCAAGTCTAGATTCACCAAGCAGTGACCAGATGCTAGCCAGAGCCCATGTAACTCTGCCCAACTGTTATGAGAGATCTGTAAGCAGAGACACTTAGCCATATAACTGTGGAGTTGGGTGTTTTACTGTCAATCCCAACTCTGTTCTTTCCTGACACCCACTCAAAGACGTTTCGACAGTGTTCACGTGGCAGAGAACGGTAGTAGGGTCCCTGCCGGATTCCTACAATGCAAGAGACTCTTCTATTAAGACCAGTAACTTGGCACAGACTGGTCCAGTCCTGTTGTGTGGGGGCTACTGTCCTGGGTTTATCTATCGCCCTAATTCTTCCCATCACCTACCCCGACTGTTTAGCTTCCAGTAGGCATACACCTGCAACAGCACAGAAGGGTTTTTTATTCATTCATTGTTCGTGGGCATTGCTGCCAAGGCCAGCAGTTGTTGCCCATTCCTGATTACCCTTCAGAAGATAGTAGTGAGCTGCCACCTCAGGGAAAGGCAGAGATCCAAGGGGTTTGAGAGGAGAGGGGTTGGTGGTGGGTTGGCCCTCCTGCGACAGGTTCCTTGTCGCACATTGGCATTGGATACCCACCTGGTCCACTGGGAAGGAGGTCCTGTTCCAGAAAATTGCAGATAGCACCAGTGACCTGCTGTGGGAACCTGAACCTCCTGAGGCAGTGGCGCTCAGAAATGTCAGGGGAGCTGATCCTTGGTGGGGGGATTGTGGTGGGGTGGGGGGGTGGGGGTTGCAGTGGTGGAGGGTTCTCACTCCCCTTTCAGCTGGATGTTTGTGTCCATCCCCTCTGCTCTTTGGAGAGGCATGTAACTGAGGTAAAAGCTGCTGGTGAAAACCCATCTGGTTCACTAATGACCTTTGGGGAAGGAAATCTGCCATCCTTACCTAGTCTGGCCGACATGTGACTCCAGACTCACAACAATGTGGTTGACTCTTAACTGTCCTCTGAAATGGCCTAGCAAGACAGTCAATTGTATCAGTCTGCTAAAAAGTCTGGACTGCAGCGGTTCAAGAAGGCAGCTCACCGCCACCTTCTCAAGGGCAGTTAGGGATGGTCAATAAATGCTGGCCCAGCCAGCGCTGCCCACGTCCCGTAAATGAATTTTAAAAACTTAACCTGCAGTGGCAATTTCCTACTGCCAACTCTGAGCACAGCATGGCAGCACCTTTTGTAGCTTCACCCATTTACTCCTGCTGAGGATTAGGAGCAGAGCCCACACAAGCACCAACTGCTCCAGCAGCAGCAGAAGTGTTAATCAACAATGGTTTCATGGTCATCATTAGACTTTTAATTCCAGATTTTTATTGAATTCAAATCTCATCATCTGCCATGGTGGGATTCGAACCTGGATCCCCAGAGCATTGCACTGGGTCTCTGGATTACTGGTCCAGCGCCAATGTCACTATGCCACCCATATTGAGGTGGGGGAGGTTGCCGAAATGCTAGGCAGGTGAAATGCCTTCCAATAAGTTGGCAATCATCTGTCAAGCAGTGAAAGCATTCTCAGAGAGATGAGGTGCTTTGAACAGCAGTCTCTCAAAGGCTATGGCTGGAGTTCTTCAGCAATAACTGATCAATGCCTTCCTAGCTTGTCAGTTTTACTGAAGAAGCTCTTCCCGCTGTGCATTCATCTTGGTGACCCTGGCAACTTGCTTTCAGGTTGGAAAACAGGCCCCATGGCTGGGAAATCCAGGATTCAGGGCTAGAGCACCTCACAACTGACTTCTTAACAACCTCAACAACTGTTTGATTACTCACTCAACAGATGCAAGGGGGTTCCCAATCCCCTTCAGTTCCACCCAGGGCATGGAAGGCGGGATCACATTGGAAATCTGACCCAACATCGGTTTCTGGGAGTTTCTCACCCTGCTTGCCCCTAAACATGCTGGGAAAGTTCTCCCTTACGTCTTAGTGCTCAGATACATTGCACCTCTACAGTGTCACAGCAATTCGATTACTAATTAATGCAATGTTAAATATATAGGAATCGGCATCATTAATAAGGCAGCTCCAAATTTATTCACTTTTTCAAACTGGGATGATGTTTAATGCAGATGATCATTCACCCTATTCCACCAAATTAATATTTTTCTTCAGTAATTGGTGTCATCTGCGTTATTGCTGTTCTTATGAATGAGAGATTGTACTTTATCCAATATCAGATCAGAGTACTTTTCAGCCTATGTTCTTGTAAGAAACTAAAAAGATTTAGTAATGAGTTGTGAGCCAGAATTAGTGAATAATTTAGTAACAAGGGAGCATTTACCTGAATATAACAGTGAACATAATCTATCAAACTCAATGTGTGGTTTGAAAAGAAGAAACCTAACATAGTTATTGAGGTATTAGATTTTGGTAACTTTAATGGCATGAGACAGTTACACATGCTTTTTTCTGACCTCTGTACTTGACTATTGCACTGCTGTCTTGATCTGCCTCCTATCGTCCACCCTGCATAAACTTGAGCTCACCCAAGCCCCCGCGTGTCCAAATTGTGCAAAGTCCTGTTTATCCATCACCCCTGTTGTAGCTTGTTCTACACTAGCTCTTGGTCTGGCAATGCCTTAATTTTAAAATTCTTGTTCGTGATTTCAAATCCCTCCGTTGCCTCACTCATCCCTATCTATAATCTCCCCCAACCCTCTACCCTTCAAGATATGTGTGCTCCTCCAATTCTGGCAACTTGAATATCTCCGATTTTTCACTACACCATTGGCAGCCATGGCAAGGTCCTAAGCTCTGGAATTCCCTCTCTAAATCACACCTCCCCTCTTGCGCTCATTTCTTAAGATGTTCCTGTAAACCTACCTCTTTGACAAGGTTTTAGTCATCTGTCCTAATGGCTTCTACATGGCTTGGTGTCAAATTTTGTTTCATTATACTCCTGTGATGCACCTTGGGATATTTTATTTAGATAAAGTCATTAAGTAGAAGCACATTGAAGTTGTTGACTGACCACAATAAACTGGTGAAAGCTGTTATTGGGTAATACTATAGAGAATAGTGGGGTACGTTCAAAACACAATTTAGCTCAATTGAGGACCAGGAACTCTACTTACCAATTAAACAGCCTGAGTGGACAAGGCAGGTGAGAGGTTGCATAAAAATAAAGCAAAGAACATACAAAGGTGCAAAGAATAATGTAGATCCAGAGGCTGGGAGATAGAACAACAAACGAAGATTCAAAAGTTCTGAAGAATTGCAGAAGGAAATACAAAAAAAAGTTTACGAAGGATATCAAGGTTAACACAGAGATTTTATTAGAAAAAAGGGAGTCGAGATAATGTGGCCAATTAATATTGCAAATGAAGATAGGGAAATGGCAAATTTGTTGAGGATTTGCTTTGCATCAGTCTTCACAGAAGAGTAAGAGGATAGTAAATTTCATATTCCAGGGAAATTAATAATGAATCAAGGACTGGGACTCATTGTAGTTGACATAATTCAGAAAAAAAAGAGTAAGAAAAGAATAATAGTGTTCAGAAGTGGCTTTCAGCACAGAATTTTAAAGGAAGCAGGTGAGGAAATTGCAGATGATTTAGCCATAACCTTCCAAAATGTTCTCAATTCAGGAACTGTCCCTTTAGATTTCAAAGTTGCAAATGTAACTCCATTATTGATGATAAGTGAGAGAGAGGAACCAGGAAGTTATAGGCCTTTTAGTCAAACATCTCTTTTGGAGAAGTTATAATTCAAGAACTGAGTAAGTGAGCACTTAGAGAAATTTGAGCTGATTAGAGAAAGCCAACGTGGATTTGCAGAGGATAGGTCATGACTATCTAACTTAATAGAACCTTTTTGAGAAAATAACTAAAGTAGTGGACAGGGGAATGCTATGGATGTGGTTTATATGGACTTCCAGAAGGCGCTCAATAATTTTCCACTTAAACTGTTAGCTAAAATTAAATTAGGCTTTGAGCCCCAGATGGAAGATCTCAGGGCCTCAGCGAGTAGGAATTTAACCTCTTCTACTGCCTAAATGTGCCTCATTTACCTCTCAACCACACACATAAACCCAGCCACCCACTCCATCACACCCGCCTCCTTCTCCATTGCGCCCACCACTCCCTCCATCACACACCAGCCTCCTCCTCCATCCCGCCTGCCTCCCCCTCAACCATGCCTGCCTCCACCTCCATCACATCAAGCCTCCCCATCCATCTTTCCAACCCCCCCCCCCCTCCCCATCTTCCCTGTTTTTCACTCCGGTCGCTTTCCCCACTCCTTTTTCCCCCGTCTCTCATCGCCACACACCCACCCTCAAACTTTTGCCTAGTGTCTCTTTATCCCCACTTTGCTCCAGTCACTCTTTTTTCCCCTTCCACCTTTTCCCCAGTCTCTCTTCCCATGCCCCATTTTTGCCCCGGTCTCCCTTCCCCACTCACCCACTACCCCACCCCCCACCCCCCTTCTGTTCTTTAATCCCTGGCTCTATCGTCGGTGTGGTATTGACCTGTTGATTACAACAATTGTCTTCTTATCTCTGCTGATGAAAAGCTCCCAGATTGGGTTCCTCACTCCCATGTCTTCAGTCCTGTAGATTAAATTGTAAACCGTGTAGCTGTTGGGATAGACACTCCTGAAGCCCTGGATCCCAGTTTGAATGGCCGCTAAGTTGGTCAGCACTAGTTGCTGTGCCTGAGCTGGGGAGGGGGCCCATCAACCAATTTTATATTCTTGGTTTTCACTCTAATCGTACCTACAGTTATCAATCAGACTCTGTGGAACGGTCAGTGAACTTCCTGCACTTATCTCTCTCTATACACTCTGCAGCTGTCAATCACACACACACTTCCCAGAAACTGTCAGATAATGTTCTGCACTTATCTCTCTCTATACACTCTGCAGCTGTCACTTTTAAACATGCCAGTATCTGCATTCTTACATCATTTCTCATTTAGCGCCCACTTCCTTTCAATATTCTTCTCCCGTTTACATTGTTGTGTTTTGAATTGTATCTCTGACTGTCCCCATTGAGGAAATTGAAGAGCCTTACACTGGATGTGAGACAGAAGTCAGAAGCAGTGTTGACCTGGCAGCAACAGGATCTCACTCACTTTCATTGCTGGCTGTCAACAGATATCAGCCTGGGCTGAGGGGGTTGGCAAAGGTGGATGAGTTGGAGTTGGGAGGAAGACAACACCGCATGGAACCCAAGCCCGAGATGTAGCCTAGACCCAAATACCCTGCCAGCACTGACATTGACACCAAGCCACCTGAACTAGAGCCTGGGGACCCAGCATGGAGGAAAGAGTGGGGAAAATCAACTCGGGCCTGGGGCTCAGGCAAGGCTGGCAGCAAACCAGTATGTCTCAACAGGTCAAACAGAAGTATCATACAAACTTTGTCAACAATCACATTAAACATTCAAATACATCAGTGTACATAAATAATAGGTGAAGGAGTAGGCTGCTTGTTCCCTTGAGCCTGCTCCGCCATTCAATAAGATTGAATTGTGGCCTTTCCTGTCTGGCATCCTATAACTTTTGACCCCCTTGCCATTCAAGAATTTACACTATGCTGTTGTGATCTTGAATGCATTGCCTGGTGTAAGAATATAATTTTTCCTAATATTATTGTGGGATACTGTGAAGCAGGCTTGTGGGGGCTGTGTGTGTGTGTGTGACTAATTTAATTAAGATGAAGGCAGTCAGACTGCAAGGTTTAAATCATAAAAGGGGTTTGGTGTAAAAGCAGGCATTTTGAAATCGAGATGGGCGAGCTAAGATGAGATCCCAGTAGATACAGGATGAATGGAAATTTGCATTAGGAGATAAGTGAGCTGTTCAATTTCAAACAGGAAGTTTTACAGCTGGCAAAGATTGGAACAAAATGAGGCAACATTATTAAGTTTATTTTTCCCTAAATTGCTGGCTATAGTGACAACATGAGAGATTTTTATTCTGGGAAAGGTAACTTCCAAAGAAAGTTTAGAACAATGGGTTTAGAGATAAAAGGGGAGAAAATATGTTTAAGGGAATATTGAAAGCTGTCTGAGCGAGTGGCCATGTGAGGTCATGAAAAGTGCGCTGTGCGAAGACAGACCTGTGAAAAGCAGCCTATAGCCAACCCAGAGAAATGCTTGCTTGTTCCAGAAAGCAAGGTTTTGTTTTAGCCTTGGATTTCTATTCTCAAGGGAGAGGGAAGCCCTGTGAAATACCTCCCTTATAGCAACAGTGGGGCCTTTGTGGTAATATTACTTGATGTTTTATAGATTAACAATCTGTTTGGACTGTTGCCTGGAAAAGGGTGTTTATTTGCGAGTCTAGCTGAGTAGAAATCTTTTGGGAAGTATTATAAGACTAAATTTACCTGAGTAACTGCAATCTTGTGTGTTTAAGTTTTCTTTTCTTTTGTTAATAAATGTTTTAATATAATATTTAAAATCTCCAAAAGTGGTGGTGGAATCTTTACTTCTGACTTCAGAGCACATACCTTCTCGTAATAAAAAATACAAATTGTAAATCGTTGCGATAGCTTGGCCAAGTTTGCCTTTCAGATTTGGTTAGCCTGGAAATTACCACCTGCCATACCATAACACTGAAAGGGTAGTGGGAACAGATTCAATTGTTATTTTCAATAAGGAATTGGATGTATACTTAAAAATGAACTTTTTCAGGGATTATGGGAAAAGGGCAAGGGAGTGGGACTAATTCAAAGGTGAAGATTGGAAATCCTTTTGAGAAACACAGAGTTTCAGTGAGATTGGTTGGCACACAATGTGACAAACATCTGGGTGGGTTGTTGTGAAATCCGTTGAATTGGGTTTGGTCGCATTTATTCTGTAGTATGAGGTGTTCGACCACTGTTTCCCTGTTAATTCACATGTACCTCACACTTACCCCGAATGTTAGAGTAAAAGATAGATATTGTAAATTGTTTTATCTTTCTGAACTTGTAAAGTTTATGTTTGCTTGTTCAAAACTCATGGAATCTTGTGGCTTTATTCACTTAGAAATCATCTTGAATCACAAACTTTGCCTATTTTAAAATAAATGTCACTGGTCCCTAACTGGATTGCCCGCCACGCCCCCCAGCCATGTCCCAGGCTCTGGCCTAGGATTGTTATAAAGTTAACTAGAGAAGCCTCTAAACTTGTTTGTTAATTATTTCCAAGATGCAGTCTATTTGCTAAATATGTTTCCTTTTATTGACTTTACCTCCCAATACCTTATGTTGGGTAGAAAGTTCCTCTCGACTGAGAACTTTTATTACACGTAACAAACCTGAACAGCTCACTTAACAGTCTTATTTGTAATATAGCGCAGTGTCACAAATGAAATTATGAGACACAATTTCTCTGCAGATTTATTCAATACTCATGATGCAATGCTGTGATGCTGATCTTAATCCAGTTTATTATAGCAGGCTGCTCGGAAAGGATCTTTTAAATCATGAGATGAATCAATATAAAGGCATCTCAACTTGCTGCTGCGTAATTTTAAAAAAAATTCTAATGCACATTCAACCAGGAAAGGGTCATTTGTTGCAGCGCACATGAGATCATTATGATTTGATTTTGTCCCATGTGAGGCACCCCCATTATGCTCAAGGCTTTTGGTGGTGAGTTCGACATTGAGTCCACTATTAGCCAAAGATTGATTGGGTGAGAGATGTCTGGTAGGAGTGGAGCATTGACCTGCACAGCACAATTAAAAGGAAAGATGAGAGCAGCTTTCTCACATTGCTTCACTGCAATCAATATCAACATGCTCATGGAGGATTAAGGAACATTATGCCAGACATTGCACTGTCGTATTTTGATATAACTCTACAATTGAATACCATATGTTGAAGAGGAGAGAAGCTACCGATCTGTAATCTAATAAGAGGTTCCAGTTACCATATATATTATATACATATATATATATATATATATATATAGAGTGGAAAGCTTGAACCTCACGTGAGGCAGAGATCAGATCATAATCATCACTCTGCTATGAATTATATGTTGGTTGACCTCCAAGACTACTTGCCCATCTGGAATCTGTAGCATGATCATGGTGTTTAGCTGGTAGAAATGGCAAGGCGAAATTTGACATGGGATTTGGCGCAAAACAGGTAAAATCATGTTGGCCAAACATTATATAACACACTCAGTGGGTCTATTCTATTGAAGTCAATGGAAGTGAACATCAGGCAGTATATAGAACAGGCAACTGATGTGCTGCAGCCTGTTTTGCTTCTTTTTCTCTATCCATTCATAGGGCATGAGCATCACTGGCAAAGCCAGCATTTATTGTCCATCCCTAATTGCTCTTGTCTCGTTTTATCCCTGACTTGTCACTTTAAGGCAATTGCTCAGGATTCCCTTTGAAAAAGTGACCTAAATTGACACGTCCTGAGGCCAACTGGAGCTAATTGTTGATGTAAATATGTGTTAACCAGATGACTTTTATGTACACAAGTTTATTTCCAGTAGTGTTGTACATGTAGAAAATGTCCAGATTTATAGCAATAGGCATAAGGCCCTGATTTCCATGGCCTTCATTCAGCAGGAATGGGGTAATTGTGAGATGAAAAGGGCAGTGCATCAGTTTCTGCCATTTTCCTGCTCCCAAGGTGGATGCTGCCATACTGGGGCCTCTACATGGGCTGCTCTAAAGCCTGCCTTTCTCAGACAGTAACCTATTTTCAAAATGGTAATTGGGATCCCATGACCTTTGTAGGACCCAGATACAATTTTGATGCACCAATGGGCAAAGCATAAGCCACACAGAGTGCGCTCAGTGCTAACAAATGCTGATCCAGTGATTCTTAAAGGTGGGCCAGTGTTGACCACTCAGAAAAAGGGAAGTATAACGCTTCTTTTTCGAAACTTATACAGCCAGAACAAGCATGGAAGCTTTTTGTGCCCCCTCTCTGAAAGAAAACCTTCCCCTCCATTGTTGCCCCGTGTCCAGTCCCTTGGAAAATAGAGCTGCGGCCATTCAAGCATTGGAAACTGTTTCGTTTTGAATTGGAAGCAAGTTATGATTGACTCCATAGGAACATATAGTCTCTTTGCTCTTGCAAATAGTAACTAATGTTGTTCTTTTGTGTCTGTCATATTGGCAAACTTCGGAACAGAAACTTATTTCTCCCATTTCAAACTACTTAGAACTTTGGAAAAGCTCAAAGGGGTTTCAGACAGGAGCCAGCCATCAAATTTCAATGCTTGAAGGCAAAGCAGAGCCAAGGGACAAATGAAGTTAATAGAAATCCAAGATGGAAGCCAAAACCATCTGCAAACAGGTGACAGATGAACCCAGCATCCAAATCCCTGTTTGATGATTGATCAAATGCAAGTGGTATTTCATGAAGTGGCTCAGTGATGTAGGGCAGTATTTAGCAGAATTGAAATGAGGAGAGTTGAAGGAGCAATACACAATTACTGCCACTCTGAGAGCTTCAGACGGCACAACTTTGCACCTGGCTCCCAGCCGACTGAAATTGTGTGCCAGGGAGTTGTGTGAGCCCCTGCAGCTTAACTCGTGGCTGGCATCACCCTACATAACAATGGTGGCTGCACTTTAACATAATGCATTGGCTATAAAGCACTTTGTATTCTACCATGCCCTTTGGATGTTGCAATGTAAATGAGAGTTATTTCATTTTTGCTTTCAAGTTGAAAACCTTAATGAAGGCACTGGAAAACGCCAAATACAATGTTTAGGCAACTTAAGACCATAAGACGTAGGAGCAGAAGTAGGTCATTCAGCCCATCAAGTCTGCCCCACCATTCAATGAGACCATGGCTGATCTGATAATCCTCAACTCCACTTTCCTGCCTTTTCCCCATAACCCTTGATTCCCTTACTGATTAAAAAATCTGTGTATCTCAGCCTTGAATACACTTAACGACCCAGCCTCCACAGCCCTCCGCAGTAAAGAATTCCACAGATTGACTACCCTCTGAGAGAAGAAATTCCTCCTCATCTCTATAAGGCCGTAAGACATAGGTGCAGAAGTAGGCTATTCGGCCCATCGAGTCTTCTCTGTCCTTTAATCTCATTGTAAAATATATAATGTTTAACATTTTTATTATGTTGCACACTTTGGGTGGAATCTTGTGCTCTCCCCTGTGGTGAGTTTGGCAGTGGGAGGTGGCATTTAATCAGGTGGGAGGGTGGCAGCTGGGGATCCTGCCTCCACCCAATGAAGTCTGTAGTGGGAAAACCCGTGGATGGCTTCCCGGCCCACTGCCAATTGGGGCCCTTAAGTGCGCAATTAATGCCCAATTAAGGGCCTCATCCTGCCACCACTGGTATTAACCCATTGGCAGGTGGGGGGGCTCGCCATGCAGGGAACACTACAGATAGTCCCGTGTGGAGTTGTTTGAGGGATCTCATGGAGCAGTGGGGGGAAGGAAGGTGATGGTGGGGGGTGGTGGTGGGGTTGGTGGGGGCGGTGCGGGATCCCTGTTCAAAGGCACTCAGTGCCTAATCAAAGGGCCCAGCACCAGGAAGGGGGAGCTTCTGAGAGCCACCTCTCTGCCCTTTCTGTTGACTCCCCTCCCCAGCAACCCCACCCCATCTCACCACTGCCCTTCAGCCATGTGTTGGGTGTGTGTAGTACTGGCAACAGCCACCACCTCTGGGTGGCAATGTAATTCAATAGAGATGTCGGCCTCTGATTGGCTGGCAAGTTCTCGATAAGTGGGGCTTCCATCCCCGGGGTCCTTGACCCCACAGGAAGGCCTGCCAAGTGCTTGATTGGAACAAGGTATGACGTGCCTTCCCGAAAAGGGGCGACGCTCACTCTTACTGGCTTTCAGCCGACAGCCTAGACCCCCATTGCCTCCACAAGATTCCAACCTTTAATTGAAACAATAGCCTAAAGAAGATGAAAACGTCAGGTGAAAAATGTTCAGAGATTTTAATGATTTTATTTGTTGAGGTTCAGTTGTTATGGGTATCAGTGTTATGAACAGGAACTACAAATGTGTTGTTTTTAATATATCATTTTAATAAATTGCATTACTTTTTGAGGGGCTAAAAAAATTGACCCAACTTGAAATAAGTACACTTCTGGGATAGAATTTTTATCGGGAACAATATTAAGCCATTTAAATCCATAACTGGTCCTGCTACCGAGCTAATCCTTCTTCCATTCTTTTACAACAACTTGTATTTATAGTATAGTAAAACTTCCCAAGGCACTTCACAGGAGCATTATCAAACAAAATTTGACATTGAATCACATAAAGAGATATTAGAGCAGTTGACCAAAAACTTAGTCAAAGAGAGAGGTTTTAAGGAGCGTGTTCACATGAATGTGGACTGTTTCATTGTTACAGTTAAGATCCGATGTAAAATTTAAGAACATGTAGGTACGATTAGGTCACCTGCAGAAATGAGTAAACAGTTTAACTTGCTGATTCTGACACTATAATTTGAGCGCTGAACCACAAGCCTGTTGTTTATAGAGATCGGGTAGGAGTTTGAACAAAGAAACTCACCCTTCTTCAAGTGAAGGCTTCCTTCAGTTTTTCAACGTCCTCTGCTTGCCCTGGATTATGAAATTGGATGCTGTGGTATATGACATTGTCGTGTTAAAAATAAGTAAGCAAAGAAATTCATGATTGGAATGAAAGAGAGCGCTGAAGGTCAGGCAGTGGAAGCATCTGCACGAGAAGTATTTCCTTCTCTGATTTGAAATATATTAAATCGACTTCAGCTTGTCAAAGAACTGGAAGATGGTGTGGACCCTGCAAGGAACACACATACAGAGGGATATAATGATGTGTTCATAAGGGAATAAATTGTATTTATATGGCATTCTAGCACCGCTGAGCCACCTCTCAGTCCTGCACTGAAGTAGCAGCCTATGTGGTGTGCTAAAGGGACTGATGAGGAATCTTCAATTTGTGCTAATTATGGTTTGTAGAGAGCAATATCAGTAAATGTTGGCTGAGCCCTGAACTCTGCACCAGCTTATTGCATTATTTTGCTGATGTTGGGCTCTTGTCTCTACTCCCGAATGAACATAGACTGTCTTTTCTTTTTTTTGCAGTTAAGATTCCAAGTCGAAGAACCTATATTGATCCAGAAACTTGTGAAGATCCCATCCAAGCAGTACATCTTTTTGCCAAAGAACTGGACCTTTCCTGTATCAAAATTGAGAGAGTTATTGGAGGCGGTATTGGCTATTTTATTACATTTTCAACACAGAGAAAAGG
This sequence comes from Cetorhinus maximus, assembly GCF_964194155.1. NCBI lineage: Eukaryota > Metazoa > Chordata > Chondrichthyes > Lamniformes > Cetorhinidae > Cetorhinus > Cetorhinus maximus. The sequence goes on from NC_135899.1 coordinate 51,772,735, forward strand.
GGCATTACAATTATAGCTAAAATCAAACTCAAGACACTGACAACTGTCATTGAAAATAGTTCTCACTAGATTTGTCATAAAGTAGTGACTATATGGATCAGATACTTCTTTGTAGAGAAGAAAAGGTAGTGATCCCAGAGATTAGTCTCATACATCGCAGGTCCATCATTTTCAAAGTGACAAATCTCTGGGAGCACGTCACTTGCTCAGCTTTTTGACTGGGCTCGGAGCAGTGGGTTTAAACAAATTTGTTTTTCGTTCTGTAGTTGCAGAATATGCATTCAACCCTGTGAACGTGAAGCCACATCACCTACCAGTATGGGTAAGCTGAGTACTCAGTCAGCTCTAGGCTGTACACTCTGACTATGTTCAGCACTGAGCTTGCCTGTGACCAGGGAAAATCCCAAACTGCACCACTGATAACGTTCACATTACTATTCATTGTGCTGGCAAAAAAAAACAATCCCAGGAGGTCGACCTGAATGCCCTCAGAAGGTCAACCTCAATGCCCTCAGAAGGTCGACTTCAATGCCCTCAGAAGCAGCTGTGGCACCACATTTATCTCAGTATCTCTGCCAAAGTTGGGACTGTTCCCCTCAGGGGCAGCCCCTCCAACATCTGTCTTTTACTGGGTTTAGGAGACAGCACCTCTGAATGACTGAGTGTTTGAAAAGTTACATTCGTTCAGCCTTCTGGGCGTCATGCACCCACCACCTGAGCATCCTGAATATGGTGCTGTGTTCTGTAGTTTATGCAGATTTAATGGACAGGCTCATTTTTGCTGTGAGAGTGGACCTGGAGTTACTGCTACTTGCTTTTGTGGGTGAGCTCACTTAACGTATGACAATTACCATTTGAGGATCTGACAATCTCACAGTGGGAGTGTCAGATTATGTATTTTGTTTATTGGAAATCACACAAGACATTTCATACTCTGGGTTATGTAAACAAGAACAGTTTATTCCTGGTTCTCATTCATTTTAAATCAGCATGACTTTAATGTTTTGAGAAAAAGATTTTCCAAACAAAACTCTAGTTGTAAAGTTTCACTTACATCGTGAACAGGCACACTTGAGTATCAAAACAGGATAAAATGAAACGCAAGTCTATAAATTCTCCATATAAGTTTCAATCTCACCTCTGTTGCATTATTATTTTTAAATTATTCATGTTTTCTGTCTGAGGGGGGAACATTCTCTTGTTACTCTCCTATAGCAAATATTAATGAACACCACCCCCACCCCCACCAACAAATCCAAGCACACATCAGCCTCTTCCCCTAGGCAAATACATAGTAACATGGACCTGTATCAAAGCAACTCAGTAATGACCTCCCTCTGTCCAAACAAATAGGTCTATCCTCATCCTTCAAACAGGTAATGAGACCCTCTTAAGCTCTTTCTCCCCATCCCAAGTTCACACACCCCAGCCCCTGACAAATGTGTAATGTCATCTCTCTTGATGCAAATATGTAAAACAAAAAAAAACCTCACCCAACATGCAAAAAACAGAGCACTCCGCAACCCCTAAACAAACATGTAGTGACACCCCATTCCTATCACACGAACACATAATGGCAATCCTGTCCTCCAAGTACCTGCACAGCAGCATCCCGCACCCGCACCACCTTACAGAAAGCAAATAGTCAACTGTGCTGACAAAGTTTGTTGTCTCCTGTAGGAGAGTTTGGGGAAGTTTGCAGAGGCTGTCTTAAGCTCCCGAGTAAAAGGGAGCTCCCTGTGGCCATCAAAACCCTGAAAGTTGGCTGCTCAGAGAAACAGAAGCGCACCTTCCTGACAGAAGCAAGTATCATGGGACAGTTTGATCACTCAAACATCATCCGGCTCGAAGGAGTTATCACAAGAGGTGGGTATTTCAGTGGGGTGATGCCTGTTACTTTAAACATTGCTGTTATTATATATCAATTATAATTATACATATATATAATAATTATAATTATATATATATATATATATGTAAGGGGCCATAGTGGTAATGTTACTAGACTAGTGGGTGCTGGGTATGATGATGAGGTGGAGTATCTGGATGTTATGAGTGAGTCCTGAGGGCCAGGGGCTGCTGATGGTTGAGTAATGGAGGTTGTGCTGTATTGAGCAATGTGAGAGGTTAGTGATGTAGAGGGTGTGAGCTCCTTGTTCACCAACCTTGACCACTTGACCATTAGATTTCTTGTGGCACTGCTGCCAGGTCCTTGGAACCAGACTCCAGGAATTGAACTCCCCAGCCACATGCTCCAAATCCCTTCTGATGGTCATCCTTGAGGGACTCCTGTCTGCTCGTGGAATCATGGCATCTCTTCTCTTGTCCACCTCCATTGCTAAGGCTTCCAGCATTGCAGCCATGAACCTGGGAGCCCCCTCTCTGCCGTGGTGCTCCACTTCTTTCTTCAACAGCTTCCTGTAATTCAGCTTTTAAGAGAGTCCGACTGTCTTTAATAAAGAGCAGGCTGGTTGCACTACTTGCTATCTGTGCATGCTGCTTGGCTCCTTGCTGAACACAGCCATCCAGCAACGTGAGTCCTGCTCAGACCAATCCTACAATCAGCTAAATGAAGAAGCAGCATCATATTTTCATGCTGCCTATCTCCATGACATTGGGAGTGGGAATTGTGATCAGCAACTTCAACACCCCGAAAGCAAATGGATCAATTTCTAGCACCATGTTTACATCTTTGTCACCCTTGGCCCCTGACCCCAACCCTTTCCTGGATGCTCAGTGAAGCTCAACCCTATCATGTACAACTTGGGTGCCCTGCCGGATTGAATTCAGCTTGAAAGTTCACAGTCAGTCCATCACAGAATTGTTACGGTTCAGAAAGCCATTCGGCCCATCATGTCTGCACCAGCCCAGGAATGAGCATTCTGATTCAGTGCCATTCTGCTGCCTTTTCCCCATACCCCTGCACATTGTTCCTATTCAAATAATCATCCAATGCCCTCTTGAATGCCTGGATTGAACCCGCTTCCAGGCAGTGCATTCCAGACTCGAACCACTCATTGTATGAAAAAGTTGTTTCTCACGTCACATTTGCTTCTTTTGCAAATCACTTTAAATCTGTGCCCTCTTGTTCTCGATCCTTTTACAAGCGGGAATGGTTTCTCCCTATCTACCCTGCCCAGCCCCCTTGCGATTTTGAACACCTCTATCAAATCTCCTCTTAGCCTTCTCTTCTCCAAGGGGAACAGTCCCAACTTCTGCAATCTACATAACTGAAGTTTCTCATCCCTGGAACCATTCTTGTAAACCTCTTCTCCACCCTCTCCAATGCATTCACATCCTTCCTAAAGTGTGGCTCACAGAACTGTACACAATGCTCTAGCTGAGGTCTAATTAGTGTCTTCATAGAATTTTGACAGAATCACAGAATCGTTAAGGTGTAGAAGGAGGCCATTCAGCCCATCATGTCTGCACTGGCTGTCTGAGCATTTTAACTTAGTGCCAAAATCCTGCCTTTTCCCCGAAACCTTGCACATTGTTTCTATTTGGATAATCACCCAATGCCCACTTGAATGGCTCAATTCACCTCCATCACACTTCCAGGCAGCACATTCCAAATCCTAATTACTTGCTGTGTGAAAACGTTCTTTCTCACCTCACATTTGCTTCTTTTGCAAAATGCTTTAAAACTGTGCCCTCTGGTTCTCAATCAATTTACAAGCAGGAACAGTTTCTCCCTATCTACTCTGTCCAGACCCCTCATGACTTTGAAAACTTCTATCAAGTCTCCTCTCAGCCTTCTCCTCTCCAAGGAAAACAGTCCCAACTTCTCCAATCTTTCCTCATAACTGAAATGTCTCATCCCTGGAACCATTCTCATAAACCCCTTCTGCACTCTCTCCAATGCATTCACACCTTCCCATAGTGTGGCACCCAGAAATGTAGACAATACTGCAGCTGAGGTCTAACCAGCATCATATATAGGTCCATCATAACCTCCCTGCTCTTGCACTCTATGCCCCTATTAATGAAGCCTAGAATACTGTATGCTTTAGAAACAGCTCTCTCTACCTGTCCTGCCATCTTTAATGACTTATATACATAGACACCCAGGTCTCTCTGCTCCTGCACACCGTTTAGAATAGTATCCTTTATTTTATGTTGTCTCTCCATGTTCTTTGTACATGTCTTATACAATTTCAGCATAACTTCCTTGCTCTTGTACTCTATGCCCCTATTAATAAAGTCCAGGATACTGTATGCTTTATTAACTGCTCTCTCCACTTGTCCTGCCACCTTTAATGACTTATGCACATATACACCCAGTCCCTCAGCTGGGCTGAAACCTCCATCTTACCGATCAATCATTAGCTCACTCCCACAGCTGCTGAAGCCCTCTTTCATGTCTATGTCACATCCAGAGTCAACCTTCTCAACCTCGCCAGTATCCTCTTGAGTATTCTCCCCAACTCCACACTCCATAAACAACTCATCCAGAATGTCACTGGCCTGCAATATTGAATATGCCCCCAGTCCTTACCGATCTTCATTGGTTCCCCAACCGTCAACACACTGAGTGAAGATTCCTCACTGTCTCCTACAAACTCCCGCATAATTTTACCCATCCTAATGCCTGTGACCTCCTCTGGCTCTATACCTCTCCACGTATTAGTTTTCTGAGCATTCCTCCTGCCTTCTCATTTCTATTTGTGGCAGAGCCTTTAACCATTTTTCCACCACACCCTGAAACCCCTCTCAACTACCTCAACCTTGAAATATCTCTTCCTGCCTTAAACGCCCTGTTAAGGACTTTGACTGTGCTTTTGGACACACCCCCTAATTTCCTGTTTGCCCCTGCTCAAGTTTGACTCCCAATTGCAGACTAAAAGCATAATCTAAATCTAACTGAAAGGGACCCACCCACCGCCAGGATCGTCCGGTCCCACTACAAGTCAATGGACCTCCTGGCAGGGGCGCCGCCTCACCCACAGCGTGTCTGGAAAACCCCGGCCTGTATGTAGTTTTGTGGAAAAATGAGTGACATAATTTTCTGAGGTGGAAGCCTGAAACTCCTTAAGATGCCATAGAAAATGTTGTTGGATTATTCACCTTGAGATACGCTTTTATACCTCCCAAAGTTCCAACTCTACAATGGCAATGGGAGCATCCCTCTAAGATACAAAACAGTGTTTGATTTGGGAAGAATGCAGTTAATGTGCAACGTTTGAGATTTTTTTAAAGCTCTTTTCAATTCCCATCTCCATCCAGAGACTTGAGCATAAAACCTAGGCTGACACTCCATTGCAGTACTGAAGGAATGCTATACTGCTGGAGATACCAGGATCTTGAGCCACAGTCCCTTTCAGTTGGAAGTAAAACCTCCCATGGCACTATTTCAAAGAGTTCTTTTTGGTGTCTTGGTGAATATGAGGTGACAGTGACTGCCCTTGACATCAAGGCAGCATTTGACCAAGTGTGGCATCAAGGAGCCTTAGCAAAACTAGAGTCAATGGGAATCAGGGGGAAATCTCTCTGCTGGTTGAAGTCATCCCTAGCACAAAAGAAGATGGTTGTGGTTGTTGGAGGTCAGTCATCTCAGCTCCAGGACATCACTGCAGGAGTTCCTCAGGGTGGTCCCCTTGGCCCAACCATCTTCAGCTGCTTCATCAATGACCTTCCTTCCATCATAAGGTCAGAAGTGGGGATGTTCGCTGATGATTGCACAATGTTCAGCACCATTCACGACTCCTCAGATACTGAAGCAGTCCACGTCCAAATGCAGCAAGACCTGAACAACATCCAGGCTTTGGCTGACAAGTGGCAAGTAACATTCGTGCCACACAAGTGCCAGGCAATGACCATCTACAAAAAGAGAGAACCTAACCATCACCCCTTGAAGTTCAATGGCATTACCATCATTGAATTCCCCACTATCAACATCCTGGGGGCGGTTTACCATTGACCAGAAACTGAACTGGACTAACCATATAAATACTGCGGCTACAAGAGGAGGTCAGAGGCTAGGAATCCTGTGATGAGTAACTCACCTCCTGACTCCCGAAAGCCTGCCCACCATCTATAAGGCACAAGTCAGCAGTGTGATGGAATACTCTCCGCTTGCCTGGATGAGTGCAGCTCCAACAACACTCAAGAAGCTGGACACTGCCCAGGACAAAGCAGTCCGCTTGATTGGCACCACATCCACAAACATGCACTCCTTTCACCACCGACGCACAGTAGCAGCAGTGTGTACCATGTGCAAGATGCACTGCAGGAATTCATGAAGGCTTCTTAGACAGCACTCTCCAAACCCATGACCACTACAATCTAGAAGGACAAGGGCAGCAGACAGTTGGGAACACCACCACCTGGAAGTTCCTCTCCAAGTCATTCACCATCCTGACTTGGAAATATATCGCCGTTCCTTCACTGTTGCTGGATCAAAATCCTGAAACTCTCTCCCTAACAGCACTGTGGGTGTACCTGCACCACATGGACTGCAGTGGTTCAAGAAGCGGGCTCATCAACACCTTCTCAAGTAGGGATGGGCAATAAATGCAGGCCCAGCCATCGAAGCCCACACCCCATGAATGAATTAAAAAATACAACATCTAAAGAAATTTGCAGATACAAATGAGGGCCTTGTGGCCGATTGTGAGGAGGAAAGCTGTAGATTGTAGGAAGATATAATTGGCTGGTCAGGTGTGCAGGGAAGTGCCAAATGAATTCAGTCCATAGAAATGTCAGGTGGGGAGAGAAAACAAGGCAAGGGAGTACACAATAAATGGTAGGATACCGAGAAGTGTAGAGGATAAGAGGAAATCTGGAGTGTTTGTCTACAGATCATTGAAGGGTGCAACAGTTAGATAAGTTAGTTAAGAAGGTATATGGGATGCTTTCCTTTTTGCTGAGGCATAGAGTATAAGAGCAGGGAGGGTTATGCTAGAATTCTAGAAAATACTAATTAGACCACAGTTAGAGTGCTTCATACACTTCTCGTCACCACATTACAGGAAGGATGTGATCACACTGGAGAGGGCAGAAACAAAGTTACAAGGATATTGCCTGATTGGAGAATGATGAAGAAAGATTGGATAGGCTAAGATTGTTTTCTATGGAATATAGAAGGCTGAATAGAGATTTAATTGAAGTGTATAAAACTGTGTGGCGTCTAGATAGAGTGAATATGAAGGACTTGTTTCCTTTAACAGAAAGGTCAATAACGGGGTGGGTGGCGGGGTAGGGGAGGTTTAGATTTAAAGTAATTGCTGGAAAGGTTAGAGGGGAGTCGAAAATCTTTTTCACCCTTTCTTTTCTCGTTACCTCACGTATTGAAGGATAATAGTCACGACACTGGGGTGAACTCTGCCTGCTTTAAAATAGAGCCATGGGATCTTCACACCTACCTCAGAGGGCAGCTTTATTAAAAAATATTTATTTATTTAAAACATTATTCACTAAAAATTTATGTAAAATTCTTTCTTTCTTTGGTGAAGTTTTTTCTCATCCTTTCTTCTCTCATCCTGTCCAGAAGGTGGTGAGGTTTGGAACTCAGTGCATTTTAAATCAGATTTGGATATGTACTTCAGGTTCTGTAGCCTGCAGGATTATGGAGAAAAAGCTGGAAAGTGGGATTAGCCTGGATAGATAATTTTCAGCCAGCACAGGCATGATGGACAAAATGGCCACCTCCTGTGCCATGAATTTTCCATATGTCTATGTAGCATTCTGTGATTCTATGCATGATGGACAGTTTGGAATTGTAAGGCATACTTTGCCTGTGTGGCCTGCACTTTGACCAATTGCAGACAGGTACTGCACTCGAGCCTTTTAATTGCATTAACCTGGTAAATGAAAGACTTGTTCTGGTGTTTACTTCAGTAATTGAGAGATATGTTGGGGTTAGTCAAGCATGTTTGAAACATAGTGCACTGCAGTGTGGGTTCCTGCCCATGATCAGTCTTTGAGCATTGGCTGTGCTGCTGGGAACACTGCCCTCCAACAGAGAATGAGCAGGGATTCAATGAACAAGTCAGTCAGGCAATTCTCAAGGTTTGAAGCGCAGCAACATAGGCATGGAAGAAAGGCTAGGAAACTTCTTAACCATAGAGCGCTCAAGATAGACAGGATGAGAGAAGAAAGGATGAGAAAAAACTTCACCAAAGAAAGAATGAATTTTGATTTCTCTAGCACCTTTCATGACTTTACGACATCCAAAAGCATTTTTTTAAACAGCTAATTAAGTACTTTATGAAGTGCGGTCACTGTAATTTAGGAAATGCAGCAGCCAATTTGTATAAAGAAGCCTCACATATTGAAGGATAATAGTCACGACACTGGGGTGAACTCTCCCTGCTTCAAAATAGAGCCATGGGATCTTCACACCTACCTCAGGGGGCAGCTCTATTAAAAATTATTTATCTATTTCAACATTATTTATTAAAAATTTATGTAAAATGGTTTCTTCCTTTGGTGAAGTTTTTTCTCATCCTTTCTTCTCTCATCCTGTTTGTCTTGAGCACTCTATGGTTAAGAAGTTTCCTAGCCTTTCTTCCATACCTATGCTGCTTGAGAATTGACTGACTGATTTGTTATTTGAACCCCTGCTCATTCTCTGTTGGAGGGCAGTTTTCAGGTTAATGTCTCATTTCACGATGGCACCTTAGACAGTGTGGCACTCTCTCAGTACTGCACTGGGAGTGCCAGCCTAGTATATATACTCCAGGCTCTGAATGAGATTTGATCCCACAACCTTCTGACTTAGAGGCGAGAGTGTTACCACGATGGGTTGGTTTATTCAAACCATTGTCTCAAAATCCGCAATTAAAGCACAATTTCTCCTTTTCATTATTTCATCATTTACCAATAAATCTCTTTTCAAAAATGTTTAATTCTGTGATTTTCAACCAATATTGAATACAGACCCAGCATCCCAAGCCTAATTTCACTCAAGAAGCTGTTTGTGTGTAAGTTGCAGGATTTATAATGTGCTCCAAGATAGAACGTCACACTGAATGTACAAAATATTAGGTATCACTAATTTGTCAAAATTATTTAATTTTTACAATTTTTTATTTTTGCTGTGACTTTAAACTCATTACAATGATGCATTTGACTGTCAGAAGAACCGTACAATTTGTAAATTGAAAATGCTTTTGTCCAGTATCTACAATTTTTCACTGTGCGTTTTGTAGTGTTAAAGATCATTAACATTGTGATTTCCCATTTGCAGGTAAACCCATGATGATTGTAGTTGAATACATGGGAAATGCAGTGTTGGACTCGTTCCTGAGGGTAAGACATCAGATTTATTTGGCCTGTTTCTGAGCCAAATAGCTTCTAAAATGGATTGCATTTGTAACCGAGCAACAACCCACAGCACCATTTGTTAATGAGATACAGTGTGATCGCTCATAATCTTTTGAGTTTCCCATTTGCCAGAAGAAGCACCAAGTGGATAGGTGCTAACTCTGCCTAGGATGGATGGAAAAGCTGAAAGGGAAATCCCTGGCTTCTCTTACATGACGATTGACCCAAATCTCCTAATATGGGGAGAGGCCTCCGACTTAACTTACATTGCTGATGCGCCTCAGGACCTTGACGTACGCCCATCTACGGTACTTGCATGGAAGGTGTAAAGCCCTGATTTCTGGTTTTACTCTGCCCGGACTGCTGCATGATTCCAACATCAGTGGGATCAGATGCCCAGAACCACAAAGATTTAGGCTGTTTGCCCCCCACTTACGCTGTTTTTCACATGGATTCACTTAGAGATTTTCATTGCGGGTATAAAACCAGCGCAACGAAGTAAATCAGTTGAAGTGTTAAAGCACTTCAGAGTCCACAGCAATGTTCACACCACTCCTGGCAATGTCCACCACACCAACCACACCCCTGACCCTACCTGGCAATGTTTACCTGCCCACACTACCCCTTCCCCCGCCCCTGGACAAAGACCAACCCCACCGACAGTATTAACGCCTGCCCCCACATCCGACCAGGCAGTGTTGACCTCCAGCCCATTCATCTCCCTTGTGGAAAGTACCCAACCCCTACTGCACCTTGGATAGTGCTGACTGGCACCCTCACGGGTAGTGCTCACCCCCTCCCACTAACCCTGGACAGGGCTCACCCGCTCCGGCACCCCCTCTCCTGACTCACCTTGTGGAGACCCTGACTCCTGTCCAACCGACGCTGGAAGAATCAGCATTGTAATGGAGTGATGGAGCGGAGGGGTTAAGCATTCTCGTGTTTTTGTGGGGTGAGGGGTGGTAAGATGGGGTGAACACTGCTGGTGAGAGAGGAGGGGTCAACACTGTGGGGGATGGGGGAGGGCATGACAATTTCGCGGGTAAGAGAGGGATTGAATATTGTCGAAGGGTAAGGGGGTTAGCACTGCCAGGAGGGGGAGGGGAGGTGAACACTGTCAGGGTTGAGAGGGGGTTAACACTGTCAGTGAGGGGAAGTTGTGCAGTGTTGGGGTTGACAGCTCCACGTAAAACAATGTAAGTCAATGAACTGAAGACAGACCTTAAGGAGCATAGCTTCAGTTCATGATGAGAAAAGTGGGTGTAGCTGCACTGGAATTACGCTGGATAATTGACTTCCCAACCCTGTCCTTGCATCCCTGCTGGAGCCAGTATAAAATGGTAAATGAGCAGATTAAATCAGTCAGCATCAGACATGCCCGCTTCAAAACTGACCGGAAAATCTGGGCCATTGTTCAGGGAGCTGTGAACTTTGGAGTAGTGTGGTGTCAGTGTTGTGAATGAATATTGATCTCTGTTTCCAAATATTATCTCCTCATCCTCTAGCAGAGCCACTTTGGAACAAACACAAAGTGTTACAATCATAGAATCAATGAATAAAGCACAGAAGGAGGCCACCCAACCCATCAAGTCCACACCAGCTCTCTGCAAGAGCAATTACGCCCCCCAATGTCCTTTCCCGATAACCCTGCAAATGTTTTTATCTTCAGGTGCTTATCCAATTCCCTTCTGAAAGCCAAGATCGATTCTGCCTCCACATCCCTCCCAGGCAGTGCATTCCAGATCCTAACCATTCACTGTGTATAAAAATTGCTTTCTCATGTCACCTTTGGTTCTTTTGTCAGTCGCCTTAAATCTGTAATCCTCTGGTTCTCAACATCTCATGATTTTGAACACTCCTATCATATCTCCTTTCAACCTTCTCTTTAAGGAAAATGTCCAAGTTTCTCCTATCTGTCCTCGGAACTGAAGTATCTCATCCCCGAAACCATTCTCATACATCTTTTCTGCACCCTCTCTAAAGCCTTCACATCCTTTCTAGAGCTCGTTGCCCAGAATTGGACATAATACTCCAATTGAGGTCAAGCCAGTGTGCTATCTCAGCATATGTAAACATATCTATGTCACACTATGTTTTAAAAAGGTTCAACATAAATTCCTTGCTTTTGTACACTGTGCCTTAATTTATAAAACCCAGGATCCTGAATGCGTTCTTTATTTTCTCAACCTGACCTGCCACCTTCAACAATTTATGCATTTGTACCCCCAGATGCTACACCTGTCCCTGTTTATAATCATATCATGAGATTATATTGCCCCTCCTCATTCTTCTGACCAAAATGCAAAATGCATCACTTCGCACTTCTCTCCATTAAATTTCATCTACCACGTGCCCGTTCATTCCACCAGCCTGTCTATGTCTTCATGGGGTTTAGCACTATTCTCCTCACAGTTCACAATACTTACAAGCTTTGTGTCACCTGGAAATGTTGAAATGGTGCCCTGCCCTGAGCATGCAGTCCTCATGCTGACCCCTGGGGACCCCCAATGTTTACCTTCCTTCATGTCCAACCATACTGTCTGTTTCCCGTCAATCAGTCAATTTCGTAACCATGCTCCCATTGTCCCTTTTATTCCATGGGCCTCAATTTTGCTGGCAATCCTATTCTGTAGCACCTTAATCAAATGCCTTTTGGATGTCCATATACGTCACTTCAACCACATTACTCCCTTTGACCCTTTGAGTTATTTCATCAAAAAACTCACTGATGTTAGTTAAACACAAATTACTTTTGACAAACCATGCTGATTCCCTAATTAATTCACACTGTTAATTTTGTCCCAGATTATTGTTTCCAAAAAAATTCCCACCACTGAGGTTAAACTGATTGAATTGTAGTTGCTGGGTTTATCCTTAAACCCTTTTTGAACAGGGGTGTTAATGATTAAACACAACCAGGCGAAGGAATAGATATCCTTTTCTTCACTATATTTATCTTTACAGGAGAAATGAGTAGGATACATTTACTCTTTAAAGGAATTACAAAACAAATCCATTATTCAATCCAAATAAATCCAAGATATTAATCTTTCATAAGAATGTAAGGATATTGGGGGAAAAAGTTTCCTTTACACAGCACATACAGTCTTATCAGAACATCCCAAAGTGCTTAACAGCTAATGAACTGCTTCTAAACAACCAAAGTGCACACAGCAAGATTTCGTGAGCAGCAATTGAGTGAATGACCAGATAATTAATTTTGATGGTTTTGAGAGCGTTGGTCAGGGCTCTGTCAGCATTCTCTGTTCTTTGAATAATGTCACCTGAGCAGGCAGGCAGATCTCAGTTATACACCTGGTGATCAATAGAGGAGAGTGGCACTCATTTACAGTGGTTTCTGATTGGGTTTGCTTCCCCTCAATAGACTGAAGGATCATTTTGATTAAGCAACTTGTATCGAGTGCTGGCACTGAATGGTGATCGTGTTCTCTTCCATTGCTGCCCAACTCTCATTTTCCCCCAAGGCCACCATTTTCAAGACAATGTTTAGTTTATCAGAAACGTTTTACCTCTGCACAGGTAAACGCGTCTATGGGCAGGATTTTTACTTTGTCGAGTGGGCGCAGTGGGCAGGCCCGGGAGCAGCCGCAAAACCAACTGCCGCCCGTAACTGGGCCCCGACCACGATTTCATGCTGGTAGCCAACCAGCACGAAAGGCACATTCAGAGCCTCAGCGCTGCTAGGGTGGGGGCTGGAGGAGAGCGAGCGCGGAGGTCAGAGCATGCGTAGGGGTGAATTCAGTGAAAGCTCCCTGAAAGCACAGAGCTGCCTCAGGGAGCTGAACATTTCTAACATTTAAAAAAAAAGATTTCAAAAATAAGGAAAACATGTCCCCTCGTGTGACTCTGCCACATGAGTGGGGACATGTTAAAAATGAGTTTTAAAAATGTTACTGTTTTTTTGATTTACTCTCCGAAACTTCATCCCGCCCGTGGATGAGGTTTCATTAAAAGTCCAAAGGCCGCCTGGCCTATTTGCCCGCCTGCCAACCGAACGGTTGGATGGGCAGCAAAAAATTCAGTTTAATTAATTGATTAAGGGCCTTAGTAGGCCTCTTAATTGTTGGCGAGCGCACTGCTGCCTCTTGCGTGCACCCACCGAGCGAAATATCGCGAGTACGCAATGACTTTGGGACACTCGCCTGACGTCATTGCACACTATTTTATTCCCATTTTGGTCGGGCAGGTACCCGCCCAGAGGGCGAAAAATTCTGCCCTATGTTACACTTGGGCTAAATAAAACCTTAGCTCCCCCTCGATACAACGAATTCTTCAATTTTTCCTTTTGAGGACCTTCCGTTCTTGGGGCACCATCATTCATTACCAAATGGGCTGCAGATCTCTCAGGTATCCATGAAGGCTAATGGGATGTTTCAATGAATTATCTCAAGGGTGGCTGGAGTACAAAGAGGAGGAAGTGATGCTTCAGTTGTTTCGAGCCTTGGCCAGGCCCCCGTCCGGAGTAGTGTATTCAGTTTCAGGCACCACCTCTCAAAACGGAGCTAGTTAATGGGATTTTCCAGCCCTGTCATGGCGGGACCCGCCCGGGAGATTCGGCGGCCCAGCCGAAAATCCATTGACGTTTGGCAGGACCAGATGATCCCAGCAATGGACAGGGCTGGAAAATCCCACCCATTGGTTTTGGAGGGCATTCAGTGAAGAGCAACCAGAATGATACCAGGGTTTAGAGGGTTAAATTGTGAGCACAGGTTGCATAAATCTCGCTGTATTCCCTTAAGTGTAGAAGATTGAGGGGGGATCTGATTGGATGTGTTTTCAAATGTTAAAAGGATTTGATGGGGAAGATGCAGAGAAACAATTTCTTCTTGTCGGGAGAATGGGAAATGTAGGGACATGATATAAAATTACACCTGAGCCACTTAGGAGTGAAATCAGGAAGTGCCTTTTTTCACACAAAGAGTAATAGAAATCTGGAACTCACTTCCCCAAAAGCCAGTGGATACTAGGGTCAGTTGGAGCTTTTGACGCTGATTGATAGAATATTGTTAGGCAAGAATATCAATGGGCATGAGCATAGATAGATAAAGTGTGTTCAGGTGCGGATCAGCCATGATCTAATTCAGTGGTGGAGTGAGTTCAAAGGGCTGACGGGCCCCCTCTTGTTCCTATGTTATTAGTGTATCAGCTAGCGAGAGATGCTCTGAAAATTCCGTGCTGCCTGCTCTCTTTACTGAAACATCCCAGGCATTCGATGACACTGCAGCATTGTTTGGTTGAGGAACCAGCATATACAGTAGATGTAGATGCGATCTTCTAACGCATGACAACAGCAAGTGAAATGCCCCCTGTCGTGATTTATACATCATTTTCTTTCTCTTTTGGGTCCCATTCTAGCTGTGCTAGTCTTTCTCGTACTCCTTGTAGCCTCATCCACTGCTGCTCTTGAGCTGAGGCTAGCTGGGAAATGTAGGAAAGCCGACAGATGTGTTATCCTCTGATATTTTTTGTTCTTCTCCTCATTCAGTAATCAGAGAATGGTTCTCTTTGTATCATCAGCCAACATTGCTCATCTGCTTCTTGTCTTCTGTAGAGCTGTAGAAGTGTCACCTTGCACCAAAAATTGCCCGGTGGTAAGGTCAGTCTACCACTGCAGAGGCTGGTCGAGGGGCATTTAAATACCCCTTTTCTCTCGAATTTGAAGGTATTAAGGGGAACGGATAGGGGAGATCGGGAGAAGCTTTTTTCGCTGGATGGGGAATCTAGGTCCATGGGCATAGTCTAAAAAGTGGAGCCAATTTTTTCAGGAGTGAATTTAGTGGTAGATGTTTAAAATCTCTTCCACAAAGAGCTTTTGATGCTAGATCGATTATTAATTTTAAATCTGGGATTGATAGATTTTTGTTCTCCATCTTCCTGTTCTGGTGGCTCATGGCATGATTCAGGAGAGAGCAGAGAGCCTGCTACTTTTGCCTGGAGACAGTTGGAGTTAATGCACTGTATGTGAAATGATTTAGAACAGACTTGTCCAACCCGGGCAAATCCTCTCCATGTGGCCCCCGGAGCGTATGTTGAAAATGCCGGTAGGATGGGTCAGTGAGTTTGAAGATTTCTGCAGGGGACTGCTCCTCCAATCACAGTCTGTTTCTCCCTTGCATTTGCTGCTGATAGGCTTTTTATTGAACCTATCAGAAGCAAACATGGAAGAGAACCAGGCTGTGATTGGAGGAACAGCGAACGCTGGCAACTCTGGAAGGCGCAGGGCCTCCACTCATTATGCTTTTCAACTCAGCTTACAGAGCTTTGGCCTGGCTCTGGCCACATTCTCCCAGGTCTCCCTGTGTTCCACTGATTCTGGCCACATTCCCCTGGTTCCTCTCACGTTCTTCCAGCTACAGCCGCGTTCCCTCAGCTCCAGCCGCATTCTCCCAGTTGTCCCTTCATTTCTAGGTTCTGCCTGCGTTCTGCCGGTTCCTCCCTGTGTCCAAGTGGATCTCAGCACTTCCCTTGGTGGGCACCCTGGTTCGGGTGCCGCTAGGCCTCAGGTCAAGCTCCAGGCCTCCCTTCTGCTCTCATCGCACCTCCCCCACCCCTGCAGCTGATTTGGTGATTGAGGTTAAGTCAGTGAGGGTGAGTGAGTGAGTGAACAAATGAGGGTGGATGGGTGAGGGAGGATGGGTCAGTGAGGGAAGGTGAGCATGTGTGTGTCAGCGAATGAGGGTGTGTGTGTGTGTGTCAGTAACTGAAGGTGAGCGTGTCTGTGTCAGAGAAAGAGAGAGGATGAGTGTGTGCTTGTGTGTCAGAGAGAGACAAGCAAGAGGGTGAAAGGCTATCCGGGGTAGTTAGGAATATGAGGTTAAAATCTAGAACAGCCTTGATCTTATTGAATGGTAAGCAGACTTGAGTGGCATACTCTTGCTCCTAATTCGTATGTACGTACGTCCATATGAATGTGTGTCTGAGAGAGAGGGTGAGAGTGGGTGTGTGAGAGAGAGGGTGTGTGCGTATCAGTGTGTGTGTTTGAGAGGGAGAGGGTGAGTGTGTATGTGAGGGAGAGGGTGAGTGTGTATGTGAGGGAGAGGGTGAGTATGTGTGTGAGAGAGGGGAAGTGTGTATGTGTGAGAGAGGGGAAGTGCGTGTGTGAGAGAGAGAGGGGAAGTGTGTGTGTGAGAGAGAGAAGGTAAGTGCGTGCGTGAGAGGGGGAGGGTGAGTGCACACATGAGAGGGAGGGTGAGTGCGTGTGTTAGAGGGGGAGGGGGAGGGTGAGTGTGTGCATTAGAGGGGGAGGGTGAGTACGTGCGATAGAGGGGGAGGGTGAGTACGTGTGTTAGAGGGGGAGGGTGAGTGCATGTGTTAGAGGGGGAGGGTGAGTGCGTGTGTTAGAGGGGGAGGGTGAGTGCGTGTGTTAGAGGGGGAGGGTGAGTGCGTGCATTAGAGGGGGAGGGTGAGTGCGCGCATGAGAGGGGGAGGGTGAGTGTGCATGTGAGAGAGAGAGTGTGTGTTTGTGAGAGAGAGGGTGAGTGCGTGTATGAGAGAGCGGCCAAATGTGTGTGTGTGAGAGAGAGGGTATTGTGTATGTGTGAGAGAGAGGGTAAGAGCATGTGCGTGAGAGAGAGAGGGAGTGTGAGTGTGTGAGAGAAAAAGAGGGTGTGTGCCTATGAGACAGTGAGTATGAGAGAGTGTAACTATGTGTGTGAGAGAGAAAGTGAGTGTGTGTGTGAGAGAAGGTGTGTGTGTGAGAGAGGGGGTAAATGTGTGTGTGTGGGAGAGAGTGTGTGTGTGCATGCGTGTGTGTGTTTGAGGGAGGAAGGGTGTGTGTTTGAGAGAGAGAGAGAGGGTGAGTGTGTGTTTGTGAGAGAGCGGGTGAGTGCATGTGAGAGAGAGGTTAAGCGTGTGTGTGAGAGAGTGAAAGAGGGTTGTGTGAGTGAGTTTGTGTGTGAGAGAGAGGGTGAGTTTGTGTGTGTGCATGTGAGTGAGGGTGTGTGCGTGTGAGGGCGAGGGTGTGTGTGTGTGTGAGAGAGGCCAAGTGTTTGTGTGTGAGAGAGGGCATTGGGTGTGTGAATGTGAGAGAGGGTAAGAGTGTGTGTGTGTGTGAGAGAGGTTGAGTGTGTGTGTGAGAGAGAGGGTAAGTGTGTGTGTGTGTGTGTAAGTCAGTGAGTGTGTGTGAGAGAGAGAGGGTGAATGTGTGTGTGTGAGAGGGAGAGGGTGAGTGTGTTTGTGAGAGAGAGAGGGTGAGTGTGTTTGTGAGAGAGAGGGTGAATGTGTGTGTAAGAGAGAGAGGGTGATGTGTGTGTGTGAGAGAGAGGGTGAGTGTGTTTGTGAGAGAGAGAGGGTGAATGTGTGTGTGAGAGAGAGAGGGTGATGTGTGTGTGAGAGCGAGAGGGTGAATATGGGTTTGAAAGGTAAAGGGTGAGTGTGTGTGTAAGACGGTGTGTGTGTGTGAGAGAGAGTGATGTTAGTGTGAGGGAGATGGTGAGTGTGTATGTGAGGGAGAGGGTGTGTGTGTATGTGTGAGGGAGAAGGTGAGTGTGTGTATGTGAGGGAGAAGGTGAGTGTGTGTATGTGAGGGAGAAGGTGAGTGTGTGTATGTGAGGGAGAGTGAGTGTGTGTATGAGAGAGAGAGAGATGAGTGTGAGTATATGAGAGAGAGATGGTGTGTATGTCTGTGTGTGAGAGAGAGAGTGAGTTTGTGTGTGTGTGTGTGTGAGAGAGAGGGTAAGTTTGTGTGTGTGGGAGGGGGATAGGGGGGCGTGTGTGTATGCGCTTGTGTGTGTCTGTGTATGTGAGAGAGAGGGGGTGTGTATGTCTGTGTGTGAGAGAGAGAGGGTGTGTGCGTGTGAGATGGTGAGTATGTGTATGAGAGAGTGTGTGTGTGTGTGAGAGAGAGAGAAGGTGAGTGTGTGTGTGTGAGAGAAGGTGTGTGTATGTGTGAGACAGAGAGGGTAAATGTGTGTGTGTGGGAGAGTGTGTGCATGCGTGTGGGAGAGAGTGTGTGTGTGTTTGAGAGAGAGAAAGGGTGTGTGTGTTTGAGGGAGAGAGAGAGGTGAGCGTGTGTGTATGTGAGAGAGAGGGTGAGTGCGTGTGAGAGAGAGGGTGTGTGTTTGTGTGTGTGAGAGAGAGAGAAGGTGGGTTTGTGTGTGTGCGGGTGAGAGAGGGTGTGTGCGGGTGAGAGAGGGTGTGTGCAGGTGAGAGAGGGTGTGTGCGGGTGAGAGAGGGTGTGTGCGGGTGAGAGGGGGTCAGTATATGTGAGGGCGAAGGTAATGTGTATGTGAGGACGAGGGTGAGTGTGTATGTGAGGGTGTATGTGTGTGTGAGAAAGAGGCCAAGTGTGTGTGTACGTGAGAGAGAGTGAGAGTAAGTGTTTGTGTGTTAGAGAGAGTGGGTGTTGGGTGTGTGAGTGTGAGAGAGAGAGGGTATGGTGTGTGTGTGAGAGAGGTTGAGTGTGTGTGAGAGAGAGAGGGGGTAAGTGTGTGTGTGAGAGAGAAAGGAAGATGGTGTGTGTATGAGACAGTGAGTATGTGTATGAGAGTGTGTGTGTAAGACGGTGAGTGTGTGTGTGTGAGAGAGAAGGTGAATGTGTGTGTGAGAGAGAGGGTGAATATGTGTGTGAGAGAGAGGGTAAATGTGTGTGGGAGAGAGAGAGGGTGAATGTGTGTGAGAGAGCGAGAGGGTGAATGTGTATATGAGAGAGAGAGGGTGATGTGTGTGTGAGAGCGAGAGGACGAATGTGTGTGTGAAAGGGAAAGGGTGTGTGTGTGTGTGTGTGAGAGAGAGAGGGTGATGTGTGTGTTCGTGAGAGAGAGAGGGTGAGTGTGTGTGTGAGAGAGAAAGTATGTGAGGGAGAGGGTGAGTGTGTGTATGAAAGAGAGAGAGGTGAGTGTGTGTATGAGGGAGAGAGTGAGCTGCCTTCTTGAACCGCTGCAGTCCATGTGGTGTAGGTAGACCCACAGTGCTATTAGGAAGAGAGTTCCAGGATTTTGACCCAGCAACAGTGAAGGAATGGTGATATATTTCCAATTCAGGATGGTGAGTGACTTGGAGGGGAATTTGGTGGTGTTCCCATCTGTCTGCTGCCCTTGTCCTTCTAGGTGGTAGTGGTCATAGGTTTGGAAGGTGCTGTATAAGGATCCTTGGTGAATTCCTCCAGTGCATCTTGTAGATGGTACATACTGCTGCTACTGTGCGTCGGTGATGGAGAGAGTGAATGTTTGTGGTTGTGCTGCCAATCAAGCGGACTGCTTTGTCCTGGACGGTGTCCAGCTTTTTGAGTGTTGTCGGAGCTGCACTCATCCAGACAAGTGGGGAGTATTCCTTCACACTCCTGACTTATGCCTTGTAGATGGTGGAGAGGATTTTGGGAATCAGGAGGTGAGCTACTCGTTGCATGATTTCTAGCCTCTGATCTGCTCTTGTAGCCACAGTATTTATATGGCTAGTCCAGTTCAGTTTCTGGTCAATGGTAAACCGCCCCCAGGATGTTGATAGTGGGGGATTCAATGATGGTAATGCCATTAAGCGTCAAGAGATGATGGATTGGATTCTCTCTTGTTGGAGATGGTCATTGCCTGACACTTGTGTGCCGCGAATGTTACTTGCCACATGTCAGTCCAAGCTTGGATATTGTCCAGGTCTTGCTGCATTTGGACATGGACTTTTTCAATATCTGAGGAGTTGCGAATAGTGCTGAACATTGTGCAATCATCAGCGAACATCCCCACTTCTGACCTTATGATGGAAGGAAGGTCATTGATGAAGCAGCTGAAGATGGTTGGGCCGAGGACACTACCCTGAGGAACTCCTGCAGTGATGTCCTGGAGCTGAGATGACTGACCTCCAACAACCATAACAATCTTCCTTTGTGCTAGGTATGACTCCAACCAGCAGAGAGTTTTCCCCTGATTCCTATTGACCCTAGTGTTGCTGTGGCTCCTTGATGCCACACTCGGTCAAAAGCTGCCTTGATGTCAAGGGCAGTCACTCTCACCTCACCTCTGAAGTTCAGCTCTTTTGTCCATGTTTGAACCAAGGCTGCAACGAGGTCAGGAGCTGAGTGGCATTGGTGGAATCCAAACTGGGCGTGAGTGAGCAGGTTATTGCTAAGCAAGTGTCGCTTGATAGCACTGTTGATGACCCCTTCCATTACTTTACTGATGATTGAGAGTAGACTGATGGGGTGGTAACTGGCCGTGTTGGATTTGTCCTGATTTTTGTGTACAGGCCACGCCTGGGCAATTTTCCACATAGCCGGGTAGATGCCAGTGTTGTAGCTGTACTGGAACAGCTTGGCTAGGAGCGCAGCAAGTTCTGGAGCACAACTCTTCAGCACTATTGCTGGAATATTGACAGGGCCCATAGACTTTGCAGTATCAGTGCCTTCAGCCGTTTCTTGATATCACGTGGAGTGAATTGAATTGGCTGAAAACTGGCATCTGTGATGCTGGGGACCTCCGGAGGAGGCCGAGATGGATCATCCACTTGGCACTACTGGCTGAAGATTATTGCGAATGCTTCAGCCTTATCTTTTGCACTCATGTGCTGGGCTCCACCATAATTGAGGATGGGGATATTTGTGGAGCCTCCTCCTCCAGTGAGTTGTTTAATTATCCACCACCATTCACGCTTGGATGTGACAGGACTGTACAGCTTAGATCTGATCCGTTGGTTGTGGGATCATTTAACTTTGTCGATCACTTGTTGCTTATGCTGTTTGGCATGCAAGTAGCCCTGTGTTATAGCTTCACCAGGTTGACACCTCATTTTTAGGTATGCCTGGTGCTGCTTCTGGCATGCCCTCCTGCACTCTTCATTGATCAAGGGTTGATCCCCTGGCTCGATGATAATGGTAAAGTGGGAGATCAGCCAGGCCATGAGGTTACTGATTGTGTTCGAGTACAATTCTACTGCTGCTGATGGCCAACAGCGCCTCATGGATGCCCAGTCTTGAGTTGCTAGATCTGTTTGAAATCTATCCCATTTAGCACGGTGGTAGTGCCACACAACACGATGGAGGGTATCCTTAATGTGAAGGCAGGACTTCGTCTCCACAACGATCGTGGAGTGGTCACTCCTACCGATACTGTCATGGACAGATGCATCTGCGGCAGGCAGGTTGGTGAGGATAAGGTCAAGTATTTTTTTTCCCTCTTGTTGGTTCCTTCACCACCTGCCGCAGACCCAGTCTAGCAGATATGTCATTTAGGACTTGGCCAGCTTGGTTCGTAGTGGTGTTACCGAGCCACTCTTGGTGATAGACATTGAAGTCCTCCACCCAGAGTACATTCCGCACCCTTGTAACCCTCAGTGCTTCCTCCAAGTGATGTTCAACATGGAGGAACACTGATTCATCAGCTGAGGGAGGGCGGTAGGTAGTAATCAGCAAGAGGTTTCCTTGCCCATGTTTGACCTGATGCCATGAGACTTCATGGAGCTGCAGTCGTTGTTGAGGACTCCCAGGGCAACTCCCTCCTGACTGTATACCACTGTGCCACCACCTCTGCTGGGTCTGTCCTGCTGGTGGGACAGGACATACCCAGGGATGGTGATAATGGTGTCTGGGACATAATCTGTAAGGTATGATTCTGTGAGGATGACTATGTCAGGCTGTTGTTTGACTAGCCTGTGAGACAGCTCTCCCAATTTTGGCACTAACCCCCCCAGATGTTAGTAAGGACTTTCTAGGGTCGACAGGGCTGAATTTGCCGTTGTCGTTTCCGGTGCCGACATCGATGCCGGATGGTCCATCCGGTTTCATTCCTGAGAGAGAGGGAGAGGGTGAGTGCGTGTGTGTCTGAGAGAGATTGAACGTGTGTGCATCTGAGAGAGGGTGAGTGTGTGTTTCTGAGAGAGAGGGTGAGTGTGTGTGTGAGAGAGAGGTGAGTGTGAGAGAGAGGGTGTGAGAGAGAGAGTGTGTGTGTGAGGGGGACTGTGAGTATGTGTGCGTATGAGAGAGAGAAGATGTGTATGAAAGAGAGGGGGTGAGTGTGTGTGTGAAAGAGAGGGATGACTGTGTGAGACAGAGAGGGGGTGAGTGTGTGTGTGTGAGAGAGAGGGGGTGAGTGTGTGTTTGTGAGAGAGAGGGGGTGAGTGTGTGTGTGTGAGAGAGAGGGGGTGAGTGTGTGTGTGTGAGAGAGAGGGGGTGAGTGTGTGTGTGTGTGAGAGAGGGGGTGTATGTGTGTGAGAGAGAGGGGATGAGCATGTGTGTGTGTGAGAGAGGGTGTGTGTGTGTGAGAGAGAGAGGGGGTGAGTGTGTGTGAGAGAGAGAGAGGGGGTGAGTGTGTGTGTGTGTGTGAGAGAGAGGGTGTGTGTGTGTGAGAGAGAGGGTGTGTGCGTGTGAGAGAGAGGGTGTGTGCGTATGAGAGAGAGAGGGGGTGAGTGTGTGTGTGAGAGAGAGAGGGGGTGAGTGTGTGTGAGAGAGAGAGAGGGGGTGAGTGTGTGTGTGTGTGTGTGAGAGAGAGGGTGTGTGTGTGTGAGAGAGAGGGTGTGTGCGTGTGAGAGAGAGGGTGTGTGCGTATGAGAGAGAGAGGGGGTGAGTGTGTGTGTGAGAGAGGGGGTGAGTGTGTGTGTGTGTGAGAGAGAGGGGGTGAGTGTGTGTGAGAGAGAGAGAGGGGGTGAGTGTGTGTGTGTGTGTGTGTGAGAGAGAGGGTGTGTGCGTGTGAGAGAGAGGGTGTGTGCGTGTGAGAGAGAGGGTGTGTGCGTGTGAGAGAGAGGGTGTGTGCGTGTGAGAGAGAGGGTGTGTGCGTGTGAGAGAGAGGGTGTGTGCGTGTGAGAGAGAGGGTGTGTGCGTGTGAGAGAGAGGGTGTGTGCGTGTGAGAGAGAGGGTGTGTGCGTGTGAGAGGTGAGGGTTTCTGTGTCTGAGAGGGAGAGGAGGTGAGTTTGTGTTTCAGAGAGAGAAAGGGTGAACGTGTGTGTGTTTGGGAGAGGTGAGTGCATGTGTGTATGTGTGTGAAGAGAGGGTGAGTGTGTGTGAGAGAGAGGTGTGTTTTTGAGAGAGAGAGAATGTGTGTGAGAGAGAGAGATGGTGAGTTTGTGTGGATGAGAGAGAGGGTGTATGTGTGTGAGGGAGAGAGGGCAAGTGTTTTTGTGCCTGAGAGGGGGTGAACCTGTGTGTATCTGAGAGAGTGGGTTAGCATGTATGTATCTGAGAGGGTGAGTGTGTGTGTGAGATAGAGAGAGAGAGAGAGGGTGAGGATGTGTTTGTGAGAGAGGGTGAGTTTGTGTTTGTGCGTGTGTGTAGAGAGAGAGAAACAGGTGAGTAAGAGGGAAGGGAGTGTGTGTCTGGCTTACGCCTAGTCTCTGGGTTCTCGTTCACCCTCACCCCCACACACCCACAGGCACTCTCACAGTGGGCGAGGGGTGAGGGAGTGAGCACCTGAGACTGGGACAGAGCTGGACACACACATTCTCACCCTTTCACACTTGAGTGGTCGTCTTAGTTTTTTTTAAAATGAGTAATAAATAATATATTTATTGTTGTGATTTTGTTTTGCTCAGCAAGTTATTTTCTTTTCATACGTTATTTTTTTTTAAATTCATGTTTAATGTTGTGCCAAACCTTTTCTTTCAGGAATTTTCTCATCAGCCCCCCAAGTGTTGAGGAAAATTGAAATGTGCCCCCCTCCCCGCCCACCATGTGAAAAGGTTATACAAGCCTGCGTTAGTTTCCCCTGATAGATATGATAACATGCTCCATGAAGGCAATATACTTTTTCCTTTCTATGGATGCAAGGCTATTCCAGTATTAATAGAGATAGTAAAATCTCTCCACTAAGACAGCCCATAGCTTTACACAGGTCTCACGACTGCTAAAAATGCTGCAATAGCTTCCTTCTCCATAAACCTCTGTGTTAAAAACAAGAACAGAAAACGCAGGACAAACTCTGAAATTATTGCCATTATCCAAACATCTGTGATCCTTTGGGAGGACAATGATGATCTAGTACGTGAGTCATCTTCAGAATGCAGCAGAATTGGTCATCCTATATTTTATTTGAAAGTTTTGCCAACACATCTATTACTAGCCTCTACTGTAGGATTTGTTTGTGAAAGGTAAGTAATGAGCTGTAGTCCACAAAGGACCATGGTCATCTCTCTCCATTAGACAGAGACAATTGGTTGTATATAGTTTGCGGGGTAACCCTCAGACAGGAGTGGTATTGTCATCCCAAGATGTGGTTTCAGACTTCTCTGACTGCAGGTGTTGAAGAAATGGGTTAGCATACCCCCTCTAATCTCAGGGCTCACAGCAGGCTCCATTCTTCACCAGGGGCCTTTCTTGACCTTTTGACCCTGGTTCAAAATACCTGGTTGCTCATTAAATTCTTGTCTGATTAAAATCAATTGGAGGTGAGATCAAACCCGAATCCTTGGTTGCCTGAAGAGAGTTTGTGCTCTAATTTTGTCCCACCACCGTGTAAAGATAACAACTCAGGCCAAGACCAATTTGGAGGCAATGGAGTGTACATGGTGCCTGCGATGTTCTGCCCATTTCCTGGTAGACTAATGTCCACTCAAATAACCTTATGAAATGACTGGTTGTTTCTGCAGAAGCACGAGGGCCAGTTCACAGTAATTCAGCTGATCGGGATGCTGTGCGGAATAGCATCTGGAATGAAGTACCTCTCCGAGATGGGTTACATACACAAAACCCTGGCGGCGCACAAAATCCTGGTCAACAGCAATCTGCTGTGCAAAGTGGCGGGTTTCAGGCAAGCACATGAAGAGAAGGTGGACTCTGTGTTCACAACTATGGTGAGTGGAATAAGGCACCAAACAACTGTCTGACATGTTAAAAACACCATGAAGTACTATTGTGGCATTCACATCAGCAATGTCACCTTGATATGGCCTCCATCTGAAAGTACAGTAATTGATAACCGTGATCTGAATCTCAGAGGTTTCAATTGACCTCCAGGATCTACAACCTTCTCGGAGAGAGTTCCAAATTTCCAAAACCCTTTATTTGTAAAATTGTTTCCTGATTTGAATCATGAATGGCTTAATTTTGCTGAGAGGATGTTTCCCCGTTGGGGGAAACTAGGAGACACAACTTAAAAATAAAGAGTCTCCCATTCAAGACTGAGATGAGAAATTTTTTCCCTGATGGTTGTTAACCTTTGGAATTCTCTTCCCCAGTGAACAGCGGAGGCTGGGTTATTTAATATATTCAAGGCTAAGACAGATTTTTGATCAACACGGGAGTCCAGGGTTAAGGGGTGGTCGAGGGCAGACAGGAAAGTGGAGTTGAGTTATAATTTTATTGAATGGCAGAGCATTTTCCTGCTCCAAATTCTTGTGTTCTTGAATTGACGATTGAGCTCCCTATTCCTGGATTCCTCCACCTGTGGAAATAGTTCTTCCGGATCTATTTAATCATTTTTCCACCTTTTGGTTTGATGTCCCTCTATACAATCTTCCTGCTAAGCATGTGACCAGCAATCGCCGACCATATCAAATCTCTTTATTATTTTAAATACCCCAATTAGATCGACCCTCAATCTTCTGTTGCCAAGGGAATATGAGTCTTCTGTTAGTAGGCCCTGTGGTTAAATCAGCTTTCTCTGTGTTGGTGTTCAGCACATACACAAAAAATTGCACATTCCACAGCTGGATTAACAGATCACTTAATATTCAATGGCTCATTACCCACTTCAGTAATATGAAAGGACCATTTGGTTGATGATTGGCTGCTAATTTTTCATTGCTGCTAACAAATGGCCATTCTTACAAATCATTTGGTTTAAACGCAAGTGCTCCTGCGATTCATTAAGTATTGGTTGAAATAGCCCACCCTTTTCTCCTGCTTATAGCACGCACAGAATTTTCAGCCCCAAGAAATCAGCAAGAGCACACATGCGTTCCCGCTTTAAATTCTCACTGTAATGGGAAGCAATCTCTGGGTGAAAAAATCCCTTTTCTTGGCAGGTTCCTTAAAAGCAAGTGGTCACCTGAAAGTAAAGTAGACCTCAGATTTCTTCAGAGCAGCCAAAAGTGATGGCTACAGTTTTACACCCAGAATTTCTAAACCAAGACCAGTTGGCTCCTTTCTTAAAATTGTGACGGGCTCCTGTTTCTATGCTGAACGACTTTGTTTTATATTGTACAGTAAAGCGGTGCTTTGTAAAATTACCATTACTGAAGCGCTAATGCCCATTCTGCAATCACCTTTGGTGTGGCTGTGGACGTTGTCGATATTGTTTTGAAAGAGCACGGAAAAAATGATTTGGTGGAACAATTTTTTCCCCCGGCTCATGTAATGAGCCAAGCATTTTTTAAATTTTTTGCCAGAGTGACATCACACAAATACCAAGCACTACAGTATAATTTACAAATACGTAAACATGGCAACCTCAACAAACCACTTCTTCTCATGAAAATGATTTTTATTTATCATTCTTATTTATTTGTGTGTCCACGGTGACAGAATGAGCATCAGTGTTTTAGTAATGATGATACTACAGAGCACTCTTTGCCCCCGGGTCAGAAGGTTGTGGGTTCAAGTCGAGCTCCAGAGATTTGAGCATAAGAACCTTATGTTGACGCAGTGCAGTCCTGAGGGAGCACTGCACTGTCAGAAGTGCTGCCTTTTGGGTGAGGCATTAAACCGAGGCCACATCTGCTCTCTCAGACCAATGTAAAAGATTCCATGGTAGTATTTCAAAGAAGATTAGGGTGAACCCTGGTGTCCTGGCCAATAATTAACCCCCAATCGACATCACTTTAAAAAAAACAGTTAAGCTGTTCCTTATCACATTGCTGTTTGTGGGAGTTTGCTATGTGAAAATTGGCTGCTGTGTTTCCTACATTACAACATTGGCTACACTTCAAAAAGTGCTTCAATAGTTGTAAATCACTTTGGGATATCATGGAATGCACTACATAAATTCAAATCTCTTTTTTCTATTTTAAAGTTTTGTATGCCCAGCTTTCTTATCGTCTTAGTGCAGTTTGTTCAGGGACAGAGGAACAGGAGTAAGCCATTCAGCCCCTCAAGCCTGTACCTCACTTAATTAGACTGTGCTGTGGCTGATCTATATATTAAATTCACCGACCTGCCTTGATTCCATAACCCTCAGTGCTCCTGCCTAACTAAAATCTCACTAAAACTAAAATTTTCAGCCGTTTGGAGGAAAATGTTCCAGATTTCAACCTTTGTGTGAAGAAGTAATTCCAAATGTCATGTCTGAACCCCCCTAGCTCTAACTTGAAGTGAATGCCCCCTTTTCCTCCCTCCAGCCCGGAGGGAATAGTTCTATCTACCTTATCAAATCCTTACATCTCAATTGGATCACCCCTTATTGTCTATACACAAGGGAATACAAACGCTGTTAATGCAATTTGTTCTCATTATTGAACCTTAATCGTTCCAGTATTGTGCTGCACGGCAGCCCCTCGAAAATTCATATATCCTTTCTGAGGAATGGCACACAGAAGTGAATGCAGGATTCGGTGTCAAACAGGTCAAAAATAAATTAAGAGGTGTACAAATTTTACCATGGAGCCAAAACAAAGTAGAATTTCACAATGGGGTAAATACTCTCCCTCTGCACTTGTGACGTATTCACTTTTCCTCGCATCTAAACTGAGAAAAAGTCTCAAAGGGCAAACCTTGGTGCAGCCTCTGCCATGTGCTTTACGGTGATAGATTCCAGCAGAGTAAGATCTGAGCCGCATCTGCCAACTCTTTCTGAAACAGGGTGGGAAGGCCTCGATCCTGTGGGCAGCTCCAGAAGCCATCCAGTACCACAGATACAGCACAGCCAGCGATGTGTGGAGTTTCGGGATAGTCATGTGGGAAGTGATGTCCTATGGAGAACGACCTTACTGGGACATGTCCAATCAAGACGTGAGTTGCAGAGTTGGCTCCTGAATGTGTAATTGTCACTCAATTTCAAGCAAGAGTTCAGCAAAATGGCTGCTAATGAATTTTTGACCTCACCCTTAGGACAGGTTGATGTAGTTTATTGCCATTCACAGATCTACATGTTATACTTGATTGTTTGTAGCGTAATTAGATTTTCTGATACAATCTTCTTCCAGCTAAGTGTGCGATTAGCAACTGGATATTATTGTTATGGAATATTCAGATGTATAATTTTGTCTGATAGAATTTTGCACAAAGGGACCATTTAATATTTTAGTAGCATGAGAATTGTGGAATGATTGTAGATTTGGCACAGAGTCAACTCCCTGTACAGCTGATGGTAAATTTTCACAACCTTTGGGCCTACGTCTTAAAGTGATATCTCTGTCATCCTGCATTACCTTTGCAGGTGATTAAAGCAGTCGAAGAAGGTTTTCGTCTCTCTGCTCCCATGAACTGCCCGTCCAGGCTCCACCAGCTCATGCTGGAGTGTTGGCAGAAGGATCGCAATGACAGGCCCAAATTTGCACAGATCCTGAGCCTCCTTAGCAAGATGGGGTGCAATCCTGACAGCCTGAAAGCCATCCCCAACGGCTGCCTCAGGTAAATACCAACCAGAGCCTTGTGTTTTGCCCAGGTTTGTATCTAACTGATTGGATTGGACCTTGGGATGGTCATACAATGGCTCACAGTGCTTTATTTATGAACAGTTTTACTAGAGATGATAGAACTACTGCAAGCAGATTTCACCATTAAAGTCCCCTTGTGATGCTCTAATCATCTACCATCTGCTCTGTTTTAATAGCATCTAACCTGATATTTGCAGATGTAACATCTGCCTCAGTAGTAATGTTTTAACTATATTTTAAATGTAAATGACTTTAGATTCAACACACTGTCTCCTTTCAACTTTATGCTTAGAAATATGAAACATAAATATAAGAGGCACTACTTTGTATACATTTGTGTTCCTCAATCCTTTGAGATCCTTTGACTGATCTTAGTACCTGGGTTTTAATCCAGCCCTGACTGATGAAAGGCTTCTTTCCTTATTAATTGCTCTGGAATGAATTTGCACAGCGTTTGGAGAGAGTCTCCCAACAGTGCTTTATAAAAAAAAAAGCACCAAATATCGCACCATTGAGCACAAAACATCACTCATTCAGCAGCCTCACTCGGATAAGCCAGAAGGATATTGGCCTGAGAAAGGGGCAGTGCCGCATGGTTCATTCTTACGGACATGCGAATTAGGAGCATGAGGAGTTCTCCTGAAGAATTCTTTAAAGCACATTAATGAAGAAGCTGGAGGGATTTTACCTTGAATCAGATCCATGCTCTGCCTGAACTGAGCGTGCTTAATGGGATGTGTCATCCAGCATTTGTGCTGTCCTGCACTTGATTTGACAAAACTTCACACTGACAACAAGTAACCCTACGTGAAAGAATGGTCTGTTCACAGAACTGACCTCGCCCCTCAGGCACAAACTTTAACAAACGGGTTAAATATGAGCGAAGATTAATCAGTGGAAACAGTTTAATAATCTGTCATTTATTCAAGCTCGGAGATTTCCTGTAGAGGAGCTCATGGCAAAAGCAGGGATGCCGACTCCACTCGCAACTCCCCTCCACCCCCAATTGGGTACTCTGTCTGCATCTCTCTTCCTCTCTCCTCCCCGCCTCTCCCCTTCCTTCCTTCCCTTTGTCTTTGGCAGTGAATGAAAAACTCTCACATTGGGAACATTTTGTTTTACAGTCGAGTAGAATTTTTTTGATGCGTTGTAATCTGGGAGCAAATTGGGCTTGGGGCAAATTGTTTGAGTAACTTGATTGTTTGTTTTCTACTTTCGTTATTCACCGATTAGATTGAAACACTTAACCTAATGAGGAAAAGAAATTGACTTCACGGTTCAAAAAATATGACATAAAATGCAGACGCAAGAAATGATGTTGTAATGATATAAAGTCGGGGCAATTAGCTGTGCCTTTTTACACTCCCATTACCATGGTGACATCGTAGACATTGTTGACTATAACAATCCATTTGGTTTTTGATGAGCTTACCAGAGGACTAAAGATTGTGACATAAGCTCATAAAAAATAGGAGCAGAAGAAGGCCATTTGGCTCATCAAGCCTGCTCCGCCATTCAATAAGATTATAGCTGATCTGATTGTGCCTTTAACTCCACTTTCCTCCCTCCCCCCATAACCCCTGACCCTCCCTTGTAGATTAAAAGTCGGTCTAATTCTGCCTTAAATATATACAATGACCAAGGCTCCACTGTTCTCTGTGGAAGAGAGTTCCAAAGACTTATCACTCTCTGAGAGAAGAAATTCCTCCTCATCTCTATCTTAAATGGGAGACCCCTTATGTTTAAACTGTGCCGCAGTTCTCGATTCCCCATGAGATGAAACATCCTCTCAGCATTTACTTTGTCAATTCCCCTCAGAAACGTGTACGTTTCAATGAGATCACCTCTGATTCTTCTAAACTCCCAACAACTATAGGCCCAACCTGCTCATCCTTTTCTTACAAGACAAACCCTTCGTCCCAGGAATCTGTTGAGTGAACCTTCTCTGAACTGCTTCTAATGCAAGTATATCCCTCAAATAAGGAGACAAAAACTGTACTTAGTGCTGTAGGTTTGGTCTCACCAGTGCCTGGTACAGTTCTAACAAGATTCCCCTACCCTCTTTTCACCCACCCTTTCTTTCTCCTTACCCTTTCCCTCCACTCTCTGTCCTCATCCGCTCTCACTCCTCCTGCTCTCGCTCCTCCCACACATTTTCTCCCTCCCCTCCTCCTCGCACTCACTCCCTCTCTCATCCCTCACACTCTCTCCTCAACTTCTCTCTCTTTGCCAACACTTAATCACTTTCGTCCCCCTCTCCCTCCACGCAGGTTTGCTTCCCTCCGTCTTGCCTCTCTCCCCCTCACTCACCATCCCTCCCCCTCATTCGCCGTCCCTCCCCCTCATTCGCCGTCCCTCCCCCCTCACTCGCCGTCCTTCCCCCCTCACTCGCCGTCCTTCCCCCCTCACTCGCTGCCCCTCCCCCCACATTCGCCGTCCCTCCCCCTCACTCGCCATCCCTCCCCCCTCACTCACCGTCCCTCCCCCCTCACTCGCCGTCTCTCCCCTGCACTCGCCGTCCCTCCCCCTCACTCGCCGTCTCTCCCCCCTCACTCGCCGTCCCTGCCCCTCACTCGCCATCCCTCCCCCTCACTCGCCGTCTCTCCCCCCTCACTCGCCGTCCCTCCCCCTCACTCGCCGTCCCTCCCACCTCACTCGCCGTCCCTCCCCCCTCACTCGCCGTCTCTCCCCCTCACTCACCGTCCCTCCCCCTCACTCGCCATCCCTCCCCCCTCACTCACCGTCCCTCCCCCCTCACTCACCGTCCCTCCCCCCTCACTCGCCGTCTCTCCCCCCGCACTCGCCGTCCCTCCCCCTCACTCGCCGTCTCTCCCCCCTCACTCGCCGTCCCTGCCCCTCACTCACCATCCCTCCCCCTCACTCACCGTCTCTCCCCCCCTCACTCGCCGTCCCTCCCACCTCACTCGCCGTCTTTCCCCCTCACTCGCCGTCCCTCCCCCCTCACTCTCCGTCCCTCCCCCTCACTCGCCATCCCTCCCCCCTCACTCGCCGTCTCTCCCCCTCACTCGCCGCCCCTCCCCCCTCACTCGCTGTCCCTCCCCCCTCACTCGCTGTCCCTCCCCCCTCACTCGTTGTCCCTCCCCCTCACTCTCCGTCTCTCCCCCTCACTCGCCGCCCCTCCACCCTTACTCGCCGCCCATCCCCCCTCACTCTCCGTCTCTCCCCCCTCACTCGCCGTCTCTCCCCCTCACTCGCCGTCTCTCCCACTCACTCTCTGTCCCTCCCCCTCACTCGCTGTCCCTCCCCCTCACTCGCCGCCCCTCCCCCCTCAGTCTCTGTCCCTCCCCCCTCACTCGCCGTCCCTCCCCCTCACTCACCGCCCCTCCCCCCTCACTCACCGTCCCTCCCCCTCACTCGCCGTCCCTCCCCCCTCACTCGCCGTCTCTCTCCCCTCACTCGCCGTCTCTCTCCTATCACTCGCCGTCTCTCCCCCTCACTCGCCGTCTCTCCCCCTCACTCTCTGTCCCTCCCCCCTCACTCGCCGTCCCTCCCCCTCACTCGCCGCCCCTCCCCCTCAGTCTCTGTCCCTCCCCCTCACTCGCCGTCCCTCCCCCTCACTCGCCGTCCCTCCCCCTCACTCGCCGTCCCTCCCCCTCACTCGCCGTCCCTCCCCCTCACTCGCCGTCCCTCCCCCTCACTCGCCGTCCCTCCCCCCCACTCGCCGTCTCTCCCCCCCGCTCGCCGTCCCTCCCCTCACTCGCTGTCCCTCCCCCTCACTCTCTGTCCCTCCCGCTCACTCGCCGCCCCTCCCCCCTCACTCTCTGTCCCTCCCCCTCACTCGCCGTCCCTCCCCCTCACTCGCCGTCCCTCCCCCTCACTCGCCGTCCCTCCCCCTCACTCGCCGTCTCTCCCCCCCACTCGCCGTCTCTCCCCCCCCGCTCGCCCTCCCTCCCCTCACTCGCCGTCCCTCCCCCTCACTCGCCGTCCCTCCCCCCTCACTCGCCGCCCCTCCCCCTCACTCGCTGTCCCTCCCCCCTCACTCGCCGTATCTCTCCCCTCACTCGCCGCCCCTTCCCCTCACTCGTCGCCCCTCCCCCTCACTCACCGCCCCTCCCCCTCACTCGCCGTCTCTCCCCCTCACTCGCCGTCTCTCCCCTCACTCTCCGTCCCTCCCCCATCACTCGCCATCTCTCCCCCTCACTCGCCGCCCCTCTCTCCTCACTCTCTGTCCCTCCCCCTCACTCGCCGCCCCTCCCCCTCACTCACCGCCCCTTCCCCTCACTCTTTGTCCCTCCCCCCTCACTCTTTGTCCCTCCCCCCTCACTCGCCATCTCTCTCCCCTCACTCGCCATCTCTCCCCCTCACTCGCCTTCCCTCCCCCCTGACTCGCCGTCTCTCCCCCTCACTCCCCGTCTCTCCCCCTCACTCACCGTCTCTCCCCCCTCACTCGCCTTCCAACCCCCTCACTCGCCGTCTCTCCCCCTCACTCGCCTTCCCTCCCCCTCACTCGCCGTCCCTCCCCCCTCACTCGCCGTCCCTCCCCCTCACTCGCCGTCCCTCCCCCTCACTCGCCGTCCCTCCCCCTCACTCGCCGTCTCTCCCCCCCGCTCGCCGTCCCTCCCCTCACTCGCCGTCCCTCCCCCCTCACTCGCCGTCCCTCCCCCCTCACTAACCGTCCCTCCCCCTCACTCGCCGTCCCTCCCCCCTCACTCACCGTCTCTCCCCCTCACTCGCCGTCCCTCCCCCTCACTCGCCATCCCTCCCCCTCACTCGCCGTCCCTCCCCCTCACTCGCCGTCCCTCCCCCCTCACTCGTCGTCCCTCCCCCTCACTCGCCGTCTCTCCCCCCTCACTTGCGTCTCTCCCCCCTCACTCGCCGTCTCTCCCCCCTCACTCGCCGTCTCCCCCCTCACTCGCCGTCCCTCCCCCTCACTCGCCGTCCCTCCCCCTCACTCGCAGTCTCTCCCCCCTCACTCGCCGTCTCTGCCCCCTCACTCGCGTCTCTCCCCCCTCACTCGCCGTCCCTCCCCCTCACTCGCCGTCCCTCCCCCTCACTCGCCGTCCCTCCCCATCACTCGCGTCTCTCCCCCTCACTCGCCGTCTCTCCCCCTCACTCGTCGTCCCTCCCCCCTCACTCGCCGTCTCTCCCCCTCACTCGCCGTCCCTCCCCCTCACTCGCCGTCTCTCCCCCTCACTCACCGTCCCTCCCCCCTCACTCGCCGTCTCTCCCCCTGACTCGCCGTCCCTCCCCCCTCACTCGCCGTCCCTCCCCCTCACTCTCCGTCCCTCCCCCTCAGTCGCCGTCTCTCCCCCCTCATTCCTGCTTTCTTTCTCCTCACCCCCTTTCTTCCCCCTCATTTCCCCTTGCTCTCTCCTTTCAGCTTTTCTCTCCCTCTGCTAGTTCTATCTCTTCACTTTCCTCTTTCTGCACTCTCTCCTTGCACATCACTCACTATCTAAAGCAGTGTAGACTCTGGCAGATCGGATTCTAACCCTCTTTAAATTTAGTTTCTGGTGAACCAAAGTACTTTGCTATGTTGCTCAGTGTTTAATGAAAGATTTTTTGCAGAAATTTTTTTCTATATTTTATGATGCAAAAACCTCACTTGGCCCAGTTGTTTGCTGCTCTGCTGCTTTATATGCAGGACTTTTTGTGACACTGATGCTACAGGACAGGTCATTTTTGAACACTTGTGCTGATTAAACTACTTTGCACAACTGAGCTGAAATCTGTCAGAATTATTTTGTCTCAAATACAGTTCGGAAGTATGTATCATATTTATACACTTGCCTTGTCAATGTCATTTCTATGTGATCATCGTCAAACTGAGCTTCAAGCACATCGCCCACCATTCCAACAGTCAACATGGCCACATTGCTCCCACTCTGTCCTTTACCTCACCCTCACTGCTAATGGAGCTCTTCTGCACTCACTGGCTACCTTAAGATTTGACTATTCCAACTCTGCCAAAGCCTGAACCTGTCCTGAGCTAATTCCAGTTCATCCATCAGCTCTGCCCTTCTGTGATTCCCCTGGACTCTAAATAATTTGTTTTTATTTGTTCATGGCAATGTCATTGGCAAGACCAGCATTTGTTGACCATCCCTATTTGCCCTTGAGAGCAGTTAAGAGTCAACTATATTGCTGTGGGTCTGGAGTCACATGTAGGCCAGACCAGGTAAGGGCAGCAGATTTCCTTCCCTAAAGAACATTAGTGAACCAGAACGATCTTTTATGACGAGAGATAATAGTTTCACGGTCACCATTACTAAGTCTTGCATTCAATTCCAAGATTTATTTTTAATTACATTTGATTAGCGGGAGATAGTGGTGTAGTGGTAATATCTCTGGACAAGTAATCCAGAGGCCGAGGCTAATGCTGTGAGACCCCTTGGGTTCAAATCCCACCACAGCAGCTCCTTTCTTTCTATTTGTTTTTCCCGATGTAACCCATGCAAAAAGTTGCAGAGTTTTATGCACAGTTTGCATTAGGTGCAATTCATGTTTCTCTTTTGCACTAGTTTTAAAGGCATTGTTTTGGAACCCAGGCCCCAGCCACCAAGCTGGCTACCCCCTCCAGGTGAATTAGTCATCATTAGGAATTCCCATTGATTATGCTCGCTTTCAGAGCTGGGAGGAGGCCCCAAAACTTAAGCTGGATCCTTTGGGTGTAAGGACACTAATAGGTACATTTTGAATAAATTGACCTATCCTTTAAATTTACTAAGAGCTAACTACTCTCTGCCAGTGTAACTAGAAAATATTTTGCTATATTTTTTAAAAGTTATATAAAATCAGGTTACTCACGGGTGGTGGATCGATGGTGTTATACAAAGTGTGCTTTTTTGTGATAAACCCATCGTCAGCTATATTAATTAAACTTTACCAAAATACCACTCTTAATTAAATCCAGATTAGTTTTAAAGCATTTTTTAAAATTAAGTTGTAAAACACTGCTGCTTCATGGCAGATTTTGCATTCAGCGATGTGCAAATGATTTTGAGCGGAAACTTGAAGGGGGGAGGGTAGAAACAGTTCTCTAATCAGGCACAATTTGCTCCAGAATTGCCCAAAGCGGAAATGTCACCCCCAGCTTTTTATTTCCAGATTTTTCTAAACTGAATTCAAATTCTCAAACCGCCAAAGTGGGACTTGACGTGTTCCCTGGATTATTAGGCCAGGCCAGTGCTACAAGTCTAGCAACATAGCCACTTGCACTACTGTGCCTTTCATATTAACAATAGTCACCAATAGTATAGTACTTGGATGAGATTAATGTCAGGGATGAGAGATTAAAGGTTATTCTGTGATGAAGAGGCTTGAAAGAGTGGTAAAGAGGGACTGGGATGAGTTACTAAGCATCCCATGAAGTGGACTATTTACTATGGCAGGAATGGTAGCTTTGCATTCTCATTGAATGCGCAGAAACATTGTGGGAGTTGAAAGACATATGATCCCTGGGAACGCTGAACGGTGAAACAGCAGTAATTTGTTATTTTTTCTGATTGGGGAAAAAGATATTCTACGGTTTTGAAGGGATATTGCTAAGAGTGCCACCCCATTGCTGTCATGAAGTGGGGCACCATGGGTATGTCAAACTAACATCAGCCCTGGGTTCTTGACCCTGCATCAGTTCAGCGGGCTTGGCATCCATCCTGTGTTCAAGATCTTGCTTATCCTGCAAATCAAGTGATTGAAAGGCTAGGATTTGCAATCATAATTACGAGACATTGCGCCGCTGAACCCACTCAATACAGGTGCTCAGCCCTAAAGCCCAGTGTTACTGAATGAATCAATCTGAGAGGCTTTAACCAACCCGAAATGCCAGAATCTCGTGATGGCATAATGCAGTACTGACCCAGTAAGTAATTACTGTTGGGTGAATATCAGTGATCTGTATCTACATACCTTTTTATTGTTCTTTATTTTTTGTGATAAAACATTGTGGAAGTCAGGAGATATTTCCCTTTTCTGATAATGAACTGTAAAAAGCCTAGCAATGAATCTATCTGCACCGAGGCATAAAAGTGGAAAAGCAAACTTTCAGTGACAATTTACAGCTTGGACTGCCCATTTAGAAGCCAGATTCTCCAGTCCTTAGCTGAGTCCTGAGTAAAAATGAAAGGACAGAGGCGGCAGAGAATGTAACAGTCTTTCTCTTTGTGACATTCAGGAATCATTGAAAAACCCTTTCCTTTTTTCTGCGTTACCTCTCATCTCCGCTTTTTAGCAACAGACCTCAGAACCTGCACATTCCCCTCATGGAGCAAAACTTCCAAGCATTCCCATGCTTTGACTCAGTGGGCGAGTGGTTGGATGCCATTGAGATGGGCAGATATAAGGACAACTTCACTGCTGCTGGATACTGCTACCTGGAGTCAGTCGCAAGAATGACAGTCCAGTAAGTGATCTTTAACATAGACAAATTGCCATTAGGCTGCCCATTTTGGCCACGATGCAGGTATGAAAGTGAGAGTAGTGCACCCGATATCCTGATGTGTTTCCTACATTTGAAGTTTCTGAGTTTACTCATATGTCTTGCATAACCCCTCAATTTATCCAGGAAGATCGCAGACAACTTGTATAGATTTCTTAATCCCTGGCAAACCTTGGGGCTGCTCTTCTCCGTGGTCTGGAGTAGTGAAGTTTGGGAGTGTGCCTGTAACAATGTGAGCATGGACCATGTGGCTCAGGAATGTGTTAGGTGGACATTTACAGCAAAGAATGGCCATAAAGCAATCATAATAATTCCCCTCCCGCCTGTCTGAATTTCATGCTCACTAAATTAAGGCTGGGATAGAGTGACTACAGTATGAACATTGCATAATCTTAGATCACAAAGCATCACCAGCTCTATTCCAGTAAACTACCTCAACCAGACTGAGTTGAGCGCCCATTACTTCACCAGTGAGATCTTTGTTTCCTCTGTTGGGCCTACACGATGTGCTTTATTTATAGCACAGCTTCTGAACAATTTTCTAAGTGTCCACTGGCAACAGGGAACCTCACCCCCACTGCTGGTGCAAATAATCACGATTATAGCTGGGAAAACTCAGCAGGTCTGACAGCATCTGCGGAGACGAATACAGTTGACGTTTTGAGCCTGTATGACTCTTATGATGAAGAGTCATACGGACTCGAAACGTTCACTGTATTCGTCTCCGCAGATGCTGTCAGACCTGCTGAGTTTTTCCAGCTATTTTTGTTTTTGTTTCAGATTTCCAGCATCCGCAGTATTTTGCTTTTAATCGTGATTATGCTGTTTATTCCCTACACTAACTTGTGCCCAAAGAATTTAGATTTAGGCTTTGGAATATCAGCAGAAGTGCATTCGGATCGCACCGTCAACTACTGAAAAACATCGCAGAGGCATTAGAACAGCAGATGCTAAACGAATGAAAAATAGGTTAGGAGGTGTGGCCAAAAGCTTGGCCAAAGAGGTGACTTCTAAGGGGGGGTCGGGGGAGGGATTCTTAAAGGAAATGAGGGAGATGCTGGGGTTTAGGAGGCAAATCCCAGAATGTGCGAACCAGGCGACTGAAGGCCCTGGCACCACCACAGAGGCTGGGTGACCGCACCAGAGATAGAGGAACGGGAAAGCTGGGTTCTGAGGCTGACTGTGGTTACGAGGTCAGGGAGGGATGTGACCACAGAAGGATTTAAACGCAAAGATGAGAATTCAAAATTTGAGGTGCTGGAGGATCAGAAGCCAATGTTGGTGAGCTAGGGAGTGTGTGATGGGAAGAGTGCTCTTCACATGTGGTGGAGCTTTACTTCAATTTCAATCCACTAGCGAGCAAAGTAGTTGAGAGCACAGGATCCGAACTAAAGTGATATCAGGGCCAATTCCCTTTCTCTGATGCAGAAGAGACACATCACCCAGGGTAAATGGTCAGTGAAGCGGAGCTACTGCAGCATGAGGGGTTTACAGAGAGACTTGCCTTGCTTGGTATCCCGCTCAGAGGACAACAAGCCTTGCAGGAGGTAAAAGTGATGTCCACTACCCACATGTCTTGAGAGAAGATGGCATGTACCTTGAAGCTCTCAAGAATATCCACAGGTGCCATTTACCAGGTACATGGCCCAAGTATGGATGCCACAAAGTGTTGCCATTTTCATTTATCATAGAACACTGTGAGGCTCTCAATCATCCAGCTCTCTTATAAATGTAAAATGCTGTGGATGCAGAAAATCTGAAATAAAAACAAAGTGCTGGAACCACTCAGCAGGCCTGGCAAGATCTGTGGAGAATCTCAGTTCCAGGACATCACTGCAGGAGTTCCTCAGGGTAGTGTCCTAGGCCCAGCCATCTTCAGCTGCTTCATCAATGACCTTCCTTCCATCATAAGGTCAGAAGTGGGGATGTTCGCTGATGATTGCACAATGTTCACCATTTGCAACGCCTCAGATACTGAAGCAGAAAGACCTGGACAATATCCAGGCTTGGATTGACAAGTGGCAAGTGACATTCGTTCCACACCAGTGCTAGGCAATGGGCATCTCCAACAAGAGAGAATCTAACCATCACCCCCTGACATTTGCTGAATCCGCCACTATCAACATCCTGTGGGTTACCATTGACCAGAAACTGGACTGGACTAGCCATAAAAATCCTATGGCTACAAGAGCAGGTCAGAGGCTAGGAATCCTGTGGCAAGTAACTCACCTCCTGTCTCCCCAAAGCCTGTCCACCATCTACAAGGCACAAGTCAGGAGTGTGATAGAATACTCTCCACTTGCCTGGATGAGTGCAGCTCCAACAACACTCAAGAAACTTGACAATATCCAGGACAAAGCAACCCATTTGATTGGCACCCCTTCCACAAACATTCACTCCCTCCATCACCGACAAACAGTGGCAGCAGTGTGTACCATCTACAAAATGTGCTGCAGAATCACATCAAAGCTCCTTAGGAAGCACCTCCCAAACCCATGATCACTACCATCTAGAAGGACAAGGGCAGCAGATAGATGCGAATACCATCACCTGGAAGTTCCCCTCCAAGCCACTCACCATCCTGACTTGGAAATATATCACCGTTCTTTCACTGTCGCTGGGTCAAATTCCTGGGACTCCGTCCCTAACAGCGCTTTGGTGTATCTACACCACATGGACTGCAGCGTTTTCAAGAAGGTAGCTCACCAACTCTCAAAGGCAATGGCCATTAAATGCTGACCTAGCCAGAGACGCCCACACCTCATGAATTAATAAAAAAAATGAAATAGAGTTAATGTTTCGAGTCCAATATGACTCTTCCAATCCATTGGTGAAGAGTCATATTGGACTCGAAACATTAACTCTTGTTTTTCTCTCCTCAGATGCTGCCAGACCTGCTGAGTTTTTCCAGAATTATATGTTGTTATTCTTCCAGCTCCATTGCTTTTCGTTAGATAATTAGATCTGTGTCATCTGCTATACTGATTTACTTCTGAATTTGGGGAAATAAACCAGAAATTTCCCATTGTTTACTTACCGGAGTCAATTCTAGAAATTCTCATGCATTGCATCCATATAATGGCAAAGAGACAGATTGAAAAACCTTGATTCATGATACATCAGCATTATCAAAGTGAATACAATGATAACAATATCCCATTTTTAGCATAAACTGCATCAACCACTTCATATTTCACTCGGACTTTAAACATGTTTATATTGTGTGACACCATGATGGTAATGTGCACTTTTAAATATTATCTGAACAGGCAATATTTTCAGCACACAAATTGACAGAGTGTAAATGGATATTTCTGCTAAAATAGCTAGACAGTATGTTGTAATCCCTGAAACTTTATAATACATTGTGTTTGGAACTGCAGTTTAGCCCTGTAAAAGCTGTATGCATCGAATAGTTGTAATTTAGCTTAACAGCGCCTTATTAGTCTTTTGCTTGTTCTTTTAGGATTTAGTGATGTTCTTTGAATTTGTGATTTTTTTTAATAGCTCCTTATTTTCTTCATGTTTATGATTGTATATAAAATTGAAAAAAAATCAAAAAAGGATTTTAAATTGACAAAATAACAGACTGTAATAGCCATTACATATCCTGCGCTTGTAAGTTGATACTTAAAACCAATATCCTTGGCCCTTTCACATCATCCAAGGACTTCATTCATAAAATAGCCACAAAAAAATAAATATACCTGCACGATACATGGGCACTTGCTATCACACAGGGATAGACTGCAGGATGGCTGCCTTCAGTAGCCATTCCGACACTGTAAATACAGTGCCATTGGGCAGCTGTGCTTTGATTTTCAGTAGGAAGGAAGAAGAAATTGTTGCCCATGTTGACCTGAACTATTTAATCCAGCACATTGGCTAGTACTGTAGATAACACCCGTGCTAAACTATAAGGAGGCAGAAGTGCTGAAGGAAGAGGTGACCTTGGCTGCCAATGACAATCAGGTTGGCTACCCTGGCTATGTGTACAACAGATGGCACAGATCTGCAATTGGCTGCATGGAGCCTGTGGAGCCAGGTCCCCACAGTCGTAGACAGGCTGGTGTGCCAGACCCTGTTGGCATAAATGGCAGGAGTGGGCAGGCTGGCTCTGGTGCCTGATGAGCCATGAGGTACTGTATTAGCAGAGCATCCTATCAATTTTAGCTTATCAACTCCCCTTAGGACTCTTCATTTATGCCTTCATTCTCACCAAGCTCCTGTGACAGTTTGATTGTAAGACCTCCTTTTGCTTTCCTTTTTCCTCTGTTTTTCACGTTCTGCTGGAACTTTAGAAAGATTTGAACCTCCGTTGGTTTTCCAATGAATTAGCAGGCGATATTCAGCACTGTTAGAAGAAGGAAAATAAATCTCACCACCGCCCGCATTTTCTCATATTAATTTGTGTTGATATTTTTTAAAAACATAGAATCATAAAATGGTAACAGTACAGGAGGCGGCCATTAGGCCCATCATGCCTGTGCCAGCTCTCTGCAAGAGCAACTCAGCTAACCCTACTGCCCTGCC
Source organism: Cetorhinus maximus (assembly GCF_964194155.1). NCBI lineage: Eukaryota > Metazoa > Chordata > Chondrichthyes > Lamniformes > Cetorhinidae > Cetorhinus > Cetorhinus maximus. The sequence goes on from NC_135899.1 coordinate 51,814,400, forward strand.
CCTCCCCTGTAATCCTACAATTTTTTTCTCCATGTGTTTACCCATTTCCCTTTTGAACAGATCATAATACTGCCAAGTTTTGAGTCATCTTCAAATTTTGAAATTGTGCCCTGCACACCTAAGTCTAGGCCATTAATATATAGACTAAAAATGTACCACAAAGTTTAAAAAAAAAATAAGAAGCCTAAAATTCTGGGCCTTCTGGACTGTCTCATCCAAGCAATTTCTCTTGGGGGCCGATAGGCAAAGAGAGAATCCAAACAAATCTCAATCACATACTTGGCCTCACTTAAATGCTTTGTAATATTTAAATGCAGCTTTGGTGTTTATTTTTTTGCAAAACCATTTTTAGATTGATACAGATGTGCTTTTTATCTTTTTGCATTTATGCCAGCTTTTCTCATTTCCCCCGAGCCTGTTCCACTGAGATACCACTAGCCTCGGTAAAATATACCTATTGCATTTTAATTCACTCTGGGGGTATTGAGCCTACTGAATGTAGAAGAGGGAACTGCAGGGTGTGAAACATATTAAAACAGGTCTCTGGATTCCAGAGGTATTGCCACTGTAAGTGGCAGATTGAATCTAGTATTATGCCACTAATTAAGGACTATAGGGAAGCACTTAATGTTAAGTGACAGCCCCCAACTGAACCATTAACAATCAACTGGTGCTCCTTTCTGGGGAAAAAAACGATTGCTGCCTCCCAGGAACCAGCAGATCGAACCAATAGTACTTGAAAACAGCACATGCAGTCAAACAGCTTCAGGCATGTCTTCCGAATGGAAGGAAATATTTGAAGCAAAGGCCCATCTGTCAGAGTTGGTTCATGGCTTGGCCCCGTAAGTTAATAAATGTTGAAAACCAGCAAAATTTCAGGCCAGAAATGCAATCGTGGTTCAATAAAAATGCCTTGAGTATTGCTGCTGAAAAAAGAGACATGTTGAAGCTTTTCATCTTGCACTCATCAGGACATTTTGCAAGAATACCAATATAAGGGGTAAACCAACAATTTATACTGTATGTGAAGAAAGTGCTGATTGGTTGGCAAGTGGACTCTGGTAGAGGCTTTGCCATGGCGAATGCCACATATATGGTGACTGAGAGTTAACTGCCAAGCATTGTTTGAAATTTAAACCAGGCAGCTTGACCCTGATTGGCCTGAGGAATGGGTCAGTGAATGGCCGTCACTTATTTTGTTTAACTAAACTTTGGGATGTATGGCCTACATACCCAGAATCACACTGGCACTGAAATGCATATACCATATTACTCATTTGTGAGTATAGGTATGTAGGCTGTACATCCTAAAGACTCGCAGCTCGTATCAAACAGCATGTCCCAGCTGCTGTTCACAATGGGGAAGGTAACAAGGGGGTGAAACATTATCGGAGGTAGGCAGGAATATGGGGTTGAGGTCACATTCAGATCAGCCATGATCTTATTGAATGATGGAACAGTCTCGAGGGACTGATTGGCCTACTTTTGCTCCTAATTCCTATGTTTGTGTGTATGTATGTACCTAACCAGCCTGTGCTTGCAAAACTCAAAACGGTGTCCAAAATTAGATGTGATTCTGCGGTTGGACAACATTTGCTAAATAATCCTCAATGCATTAAGAATTACACTGACAACCAATTTAAGATTGTCTGTCAGGCTCATAGTGTGGCACATTTACGTGTAATGGAAGCTGCATATATAAATAAACAAGGCCCTGTTTTTTGCAGACAAAAAGGACATGCACAAATTTTGCGCCTAAACAAAATAAGTGACAGTCATTCACTGACCCATTCCTCAGGGCAATGCCTTGACCAATCAGGGTCAAGCTGCCTGGTTTAAATTTCAAACAATGCTTGGCAGTTAATTGTCAGTCACCATATATGTAGCATTCTCCATGGAAACGCCACAACCAGAGTCCGCTTACCTACCAATCAGCACTCTGTTCACATACGGCATAAACTGTTGTTTTCCCCTTATTCTTGCAAAGTGTCCTGATGAGTGCAAGATGAAAATCTTTGACATGTCTCTTTTCTCAGCAATACTACTGTTCTACAAAATGACCAAAAGACCTTGACAGAGAATCAAACAATCTTTTTACACTGAGTCTGTAGTGCACAAACAGGCCATTCAGTTCAAATGGCCTATGCTGGTGCATCTCCTTCCACCCTTCTTTATTTCACCCTGTCAGCATATCCGCCTATTTATTTCTCCCTTGTGTGTTTATTTGGCTTCAACTTAGATGCAGTTATTCACCTCAACTACTCCGTGTGGTAACAAGTTCCGTACTCTCACCACTCTCTGGGCAAAGGCTATTTTCCTAAATTCTCTGTCATTTTTATTAGTGACCATCTCATACGTATTGCCTCTAGTTTTGGTTACCCCAATGTTCCTTTTAAAAACCAAATATTAAAAAGTAGAAGTTGGAGAACTCCCGCACTGAAAATGCAGCAACAGTTGAATGTCCCTGATGACAGATTGAGGGACACGTGGTTTAAAATACTAGGTGCACCTATAATTCTCCATGTGCACATGTCTCCCACCTGCCTTCCCCACTGAGCATTAATGATGCTGCACTCAACGCAGGCCAGACTCTGATGGTTCAAACATCCCCACCAAATATGACTGCAGGACACCAAACAAAGGGGAGCCACAAGCATTGCCATTGCACACTGATAAAACAGAAGCACTTCCTCTGGAATTTACTCCTCTAAAACCATGAACCCACACCTTCCCCCTTTACCAGGAAAATGAGTGTAGAGAGCAATGTCGTCTCTGTGCTCTAATTCTAACCCAAAATGTTCAGCCAGAAATACTTCACTCTCTCCCTCACACTAATTTGAATTTACTGGTCAATTTCCTGCTGCTTGGCACACAGGGAGTTGGCACCAAGTGCAGTATTATGTTGAATAGCAGTTTCCCCAGAGTTTCCGTAGATCTTCCACTGATTCCATTATAGTGCATGCTTGGGAAAGCCCCAGTGACCATTCAACCGCACTGCGTTTTCAAGATGACGCTGGTGGCATTTGGCCAAGTGTTATGACATGGCTGGTGATGTGTGCCAAACGGATCAAATCCACGAGGGAAACGTGATCCTGCTATCACAACGGTTTTGCAATTTGTATTTATTTCGATGTGCGTGCACTGAATTGTGAAGTAAAAAGTCCACCAAGACGTTAGAGATTTCTGAAAAACTAAATTAAAATATTTATTAACAAAAGAAAAGATTTCAAGCACATACTTAGACCTACAAATCACTACAATGATAACTCCTAAAACCCCTAATTAACCTGGATCACAGCTACACCCCATTTAAGGCAACGGCCCGAAAATAGATATTTCAGATTTTAAACAGGTCCAGCAAATTAACACAATACCCTGGACAGTGAAATTCAAAGCAGCTTTCTCCAGCTTCGGCTTCTGTAGACAGCAGGCTTAATGCACAAATACTGGAGGCTTCACACCCTTCTGTTAGATCTTCTCCTGACACATAGCCTCATTCTCCTTTATATATGTTTCTCCCTTTTTAATATGTAAATTCCATTGTTTCAATGGGCAGAATTTTTAGCTTGGCGGGCGGGCGCGCGCCTGACCCGATCGGGCGCAGAATCATGCGAGATGATGTTGGGCAAGGGTCCCGACGTTATCCTGCACTTGCGCAATATTTCGGTCAGTGGACACATGCAAAAGTCGGAAGCACACCTGCCGACAATTAAGAGGCCAATTAAGGTAATTAAAGGCGCAACTGTCTCTGATTTTTCGTGGTCTGTCCAACCTTACGGTTGGCAGATGGGCGAATCGGCCAGGCGGTCTTTGCATTTTTCATGAAACCTCATTCATGGTGGGATGAAGCCTCCGTTATTAAATCAAAGAAAAATAAAAACCTATGGACAGCATTTTTACCATCTACATGTTCAGGTGACTGATGATGGTGCTTGCACATTTTTTTCCTAGTTTTGAATTCTTTATTTAATGCTTTTGAGGTCATCAGCTCCCTGAGGCAGCTCCCTGCCTTCAGGGAGCTTCCTGTCAGCACTTGCCTGTGCCCGCGTTGAGGTCAGCGTCCGTGCTCTTCCCGCCCCCATCTTGGCAGTGCTGAGCTTCTCAGCGCATGTTTCCCGCTGGCTGGCCATTAATTGGCCAGCCAACATGAAATCGTGGTCCATTCCCCAGCTTATCCCAGGCCCGCTGATCGCGTCCACCCACCGACCTAAACATTCAGGCCCATATGTCTTTGGAACTTCAATCTTCCTCATAATATAATCTTTTTGTGTTGTTAGTATTCTCATTAACGTCTTTGAAATTCAAAGCCCCCCTTCATCTATCTAATAATGCAAATTCCCTTTACACCTTGCATGCTAAGACCCCAACCATGTTTACTCATTAGCATATTAAAAACACTTCTCCACCTTACTTCTTTTGATAACTTCAACTTGCAGTCAGCTTGGCTACAAAATGTAATTCAATCACACGCAGGCAGAAAAACACAGCCCCCATTAACATACTTTACAATAAACCAGGGCCAGAATTGTTACCTCGCCAGGCGGGCATGCGCTCGATCCGAACGAGCGTAAAGTGACGCGCGATGACGTCAGGCAAGCCGACATCATCACCCACTCGTGCGATATTTCAGTCGGCAGGCACGTGCAGGAGTTGGCAGTGTGCCAGCCGACAATTAACAGGCCTACTGAGGCCATTAAAGTACCAATTAAATGTAATTTTTTGCAGCCCGCCCAACCTTATGGTAGGCGGACAGGCGAAAAGGCCAAGTGGGGCATTTTTTAGTTAACCTTACCCACGGGTGGGATGAGGTTTTCCAACAGCAATTAAAAATAAAATAAAAATTTTAACTTTTCATTCATAACATGTCCCTGCTCATGTGACAGAGTCACATGAGAGGGGCATGTTTTGTAGCATTTTTAAAGTCTTTATATTTGATTTTCTATATCTTCAGCTCCTTGAGGCAGCTCAGGGAGCTTTTCCTGCGTGCGCATGCGCAAAGTTCCCCGCTCGCTGCCCTCCCTCTCCACACGGGCAGCGCTGAGCGCTGCGGCACGTGTTTCATGCTGGGCAGGCCTTAATTGACCCACCAGCCTGAAATCACAGTCAGGCCCCAATCACGGGTGGTGGTCGGCTTCCCGACCGCTTCCGCCCGAGCCTGCCCGATGAGGGCAATATCCTGGCCCAGAAAAACATTACGAAAATTATCATACTTTCATGACACCAAGGCACAGCCTAAAAAGGTCTATCTGCACTTGCATTCCCAATTTTACCTCTCAAGTAGCTTGAGTAGATCAGGCTGCATTGCCACTCCAAGCACTGGCCTGAATTTCACACACCAAATACATTGAAGGAAATAACGGTTCATTCTCTCTGTGTTGTGCCCTTTGCCCCGCAACCCTCACTGGCCTTCTCACCATCATTCACACATGGATGTCATCGAATCAGCCCAATTAAACTGTGAAACCGCATTTTAAAGCCCTTACGTTTTTATAAATATGCAAATTTCCCTCTAGTGGCTTAGTTACAAAATGGACTCCTCAGTTACTACTGACCTTTACAAACCGGATGGTAGTAAGTTGGGTGTCAAGTTAGTTGTTTGGTAGTTTTACAGATGGTATCCACGCCCCTCATTTTTGGAAAATGGGGAAAAAAATATCCAGGGTTCATTGCCCTTATTGCTAAACGTGTACCCCTGTCTCAAAGTGGATGTGTGTTGGCATCAGGTGACAGGATTGGGCTCGAGGTGATGCCCCTCACAGTCGACGACCTACCAGTACTTACCATCTAGGCTTGCACATGGAAAATGGTCACAAGGGCATAGCATCCAAAGGTCTGTGATAAGCTACCATAGCCAGAACCTTCAGAAAAAGGGAAAAACTGGAGAGGAAATATTTTTTTTAAAAAGAAACAGAATTTGTGAAAAAAAATAAGGGAATTGCAATACAAGCTTGGTGTAAGAGCACAAAAGGTGTATGTGATCACTTGGGTCATTCTTCTCATCCAAACCTGTCAGACCTTGATGAAACATATCAGCCCCCCAACTTCAATGCCTCGGTCGCTTCATCCATCTCAATTGAAGCCGTCACCCAAGGAGCGGCCTGTAAACAGCAGCCTTTCAGGATCTGATGTGAGTCTATTCTGATCTTTTCAGTTTTGGTCAATTGTGAGAGATTTCAATAAAAAGCCGTGGCAGGTAATTTAATGGATGAAGTGCCACTCGAAATGGGAACTTGTACAAGCTGATTATGTCAGTATGATTATTATACTTAGCTGTGCTTTTCATTCAATCACCAGCACAGCCCCCATTCTTAGTGACGGTAATGGGAATGAATAGCAGCAGACTGCAAGCACTAAATTCTGTGTGATTTTCTTCCACAGGGATGTAATGAGCCTGGGGATTACATGTGTTGAACACCAGAAACAAATCCTGAGCAGCATTCAGACTCTACGAGCACAGGTTATACAAATGCATGGACGAGGTGTTCAGGTTTGACAGCGGCATCCACCTAAGTCTTCTCTGCAAGCTGCATTCTTGACAAATTGCCAACATAAACTGCTTGTTGGAAAGCAGTGTGTTTACAAGATGATGCCTGTGTGTGGGATGGCCAGGGAAGAGGACCCAAGACCCAGTCTTTATATTTATTTTTTTTTAATAAAATGATTTCAGCAAGGGGTATCTTGGAAAGGGTTGCTCAGGCAACCTGCTATATGGCATTCCTGGAACGCGGATGAAGTAGGAAAAGAATAGGATGCAAGCGGCAGTGTCCAGATACCTTTTCTATATCGACTCTGTTTTTCTTTGATCATTGTGGTTCGGTAAACACTGCTCACTTTGATAAATGAGGAGCTGGTACAGACTCTCTGTGTCACCAGACTGTGAACTTAAAACATCACCTTAGACTTGAGAAATTCTGTTTTAACTTTGGTTCTTTGAATACCCAGGATTATGTGTTCTAATAACATCTATGAAAACATCTTCAGTCATATAACTCAAGTGCCCAATTTCTTTAAGGCAATGAGGTGTGTGTGTGTGTCGGTGATGTGTGTGTGCCAGTGTGTGTGTGTGTGTCGGCGTGTGTGCACATGCGTGTGGCCCTCAGAGAATGAAATGTCCATTTCATTCTTGGTTTGGCTGCTTGGAGGTTTAACCAACCTGATTAGCAAGTGCCTGAGATAGGCCACCTTTCTTTTGTTGGGGAATTTCATGTTATAGCTAAATAGCCATGAGCTGGGCTTAAAAATGCATCCAGCCGCTACAGATTGATCAGCAATAAATCTTGTGGCCTCCAATGCACGGCAAATCCAAATGCCAAACTATATCCAATATAGGGCAACAAATCTTGGAGCTCCTCTTTCTAAAACACAGAGAGACCAGGCCTTCAGGACTTGAAAGGTTATAAAAGTAAACAGAAGTAATTGCATCTTTTCCCTTTTTTTTATATACCAATGAATCAATGAGACCTGGATCAAATGGACATGGATATTTAAGATAGTCCAGTTGAGCTGAGTGAGGTTCACATAGTATTGCTGCCATTCAGGCCCCATTTAATTGTGCATTTTTGAACCTTTTCACCACAATCTCCATGTTAGTTTGCTAGTTACATGCTTTGCCATGCAAAGGTCTCCAAGAGAAACATCCATGTGGCGGTAATGGGGTGGGGTTATAAAGATTGTTCATTAAATTTAAAATTATTCTGTACACTTAATCAAAATGGAGGAAATTAGTCACAGATAACAAGTATTAATGATTTGTGTCAACTACATTGAAGGTTTGCCCTGGAAATGTGCTTACACAGTTCATAGTTGTGTTTTATTGGTGGGTCATCACATAGACAGTCAGCTTAACTTCAGCAGTGGGCAATTTATTGGAAACATTTCTGAGGGAGAATATAAGTCATTATTTAGGGGCGCACAGATTAATGAAGGACAACCAGTGTGGATTTGTTAAGGGAAAGTCATGTCTGACTGACTTGATTGACTTTTTTGAGGAGGTAACAAGGTGGGTCCATGAGGTCATTGCACTTTATGTAGCCTCCATGGACTTTAGCAAGCATTTTGACAAGGTCCCACATGGGGCATGGGACAAAAATAAAAGCCTATGGGATCCAAGGGAAAGTGGCAAATTGGATCCAAAATTGACTCAATGACAGTGACAACAATGACGACATAGATGAGTGAAAGTTGTTTGTATGCTCTCCAAATTTATTCCTGGACAATCAAGACTGCTGGCTATTGTCCATGACACACTTATTCATTTCCATTTTGCCATGTTCTGCTCAACGTTTTCACTAGATCCACAGTGACCTTTTCCTATTGATGCAGTTTAGTCTGCCAACTTCTCCGTAGACTCTATCCCACACCTATTCTCTGGCTTCTGACCAGGGACCAGACGATATTGTTGGAGATAAAGATCCTATTTCCTGACCTAGAACTGTTTCTGTTCACTCACTGTCTTCACTAAGCCAAGGTCAAGAGCTAATCCCTGGGGAAGTTGTAACAGTCTCTTCCCTCCCCCAGTTTCAGTTAGGGCATCAAGTACAATCTCTTGTCCAGCCTAAACTCCACGGATCAACAATTTCCTGGTTACTTTTATCTTCAATGTGCATCATTGCATAAGGAAGGGACCGGATATTGCTCCTGCTGGTTCTGAATTCGACCTCGTTTAGTTTGTTTTCTATCCACTGGTGACCTATTGGTACTTTTCAGGATATTGGTTTCATTCATCTTGATTACTTTGACCATACTGTTTTCTGCTCTGAATCTTACTCCTTCAGCTGGCTCATTTTGCCAGGTAGGGTTACATCGCATTATGAGAAACATTTGATTAAAACATTGACTCTTCATGGTTCCTCAGAGCTTGGTTCATTTATTGGGCAAACACTGATTTCATTAATATGTTTAATCTGTGTCAAGTGAAGGAGAAATATTGAAATAATTTAATAACCAAATGTTCAATATAAGAATAAGATACATTTAATCCCATCTCAGATATTTCCTAGACAGTTGATCTTTGCAGTGATCCCCATCCTGTAACACAATACCTAACCCATAACTCAATTCAATCTATGCATTCTGAATTGATTCATGAGGGGTAATTTTTTGAGCTACAGTTTTTGAAATACAGTTCTATTTTAAATGATTAGGCAATGCTGTGCAAAGCGTGTCGGCATATCCGAGTTACATTCTAAACAGCGAGGCTCACCGATGGGAGCGCAAAGTTGGAAAATGATCCTTAAAAGAATCAGTTTAGGATCTATCTAATCTCTGACCATCAGTAAATGAGACTCTCATTGCATTTAACAAAAACATTGCATTTGAATTGGAATGATTTGCACTGTTAGCGGTGTGATTCTCTGATGGCCTGAGCTCATGATAATGTGCCCTGATAGAAGATGGCAACAGGCTTGATCTTCATTTTATTTTACTTGAAGTGGGTTGCCGAGATTGTAATTTAGTGTGCCTGAGGTGTGAAACAACATTCAGCTAAGTCTGCACACCACTGTCTAATTAATCACTGCCCTTTGCTATGTTTATTTATATGAGGCACAACAGCTGCAAGCATTACAACCATTTTCACTGTAGATTTTCTGAATATTTGACATTGAATGGAGAATGTTCCTGTTGCTAATCTGTTTCCATTTGTGTTGTCAATGCAATTTATCTAAAGAGTTTTACGCTTTTGTTTTGGCAAAAGAGGTAGCCTTGAACTATATTAGACTAGTTCCATTTTGGTTTGAGTAAGAGTAACCAAGTGAATTCTTCACAATAAAAATGGCTAACCCCAAAACCAAAGGGTTCTACAATTGGTAAAAATTCATAATTAATTTACAGAGCTGCTGAAGACCGTCAGAAGCAGTTCTCATCATTGACTTTATTTAGTTCATTGTTCCACATGTTGGTTTATACCAAAGGTACCCTTAACATGGCCTCAGGGCTTGTGTTTCCTTCTCTCACCAGCTTTGCCACTTCACATCTTTCCAGGCTTGGATCCTGACTGAGCTGGAATCCAACACTTTCTCATTTACTTTTCAGGAAAAGTGGGCAGTGGGAGGCTGTGAACATCCCAGTCTCCAACCAGCATTGAGAGGATCTTAACTGAAATAGAACAATGCTTCTATAGTTTGTTTTGTTCCCATCACATAATACCTCGGCTTCTTTTGGGAATTGTCCACAATGAGATGACTGAAACCTGTCGTTCACTCTGTGATGAAAGGTGGATGGGCCTCACCCACCATCTCTCTGTGATGGACCATTCCAGACGTGACACTTTAGCAAGGTGTAGGGTGGGTCAATGGCACTTGGCCAAAGGCTAATGGGCATCACTGGTTCATTCAGCCAGCACATTCAACCAGTTTTCTTCGCACGCTCCCGCACAGCTTCTGTTTTTTAACTCATTGTAATTGGTAAAGCTCAGGAGTTATATGACTGAAAAAAAAACAAGTGTTTCGAGGAATTTTCTAAAAACTTGTGACGCATATAGGAATACCATTGAATTTTATTTTAAAGACGGAACCAATTTGATTCTTACAGCAATTGCATATTCCGAATTCTGCTCATGAGCTGCAACGACAGATAAATGAAATACAGCGGTTGTTTTATTAGCCTGCTCCAGATTAAACAAAGACCTGTTCCAACATATAACGTGTAGCACCAACAATCTGCCATCATGCTTTTGTTCTTTTGTAAGAAATCTGGGTGAAATCCAATGGTCCTAGTGTAGGACACAACCAAGGCTGACCAGCGTTAAAGAGGTGAATCAACACACAGTGGTTAGATGGGTCTTAAGTACCTGCAGATACGATGCCTGTGTTACCATATAAGGGATATAGAAAGGGTTTGTATTTGTATAAAGCTTCTCACATACTCAGGGTGCCTCAAAAGACTTCACAGCCAATTGATTCATTATTTTTTTATTCTGTCAGCAAATGCAGCAGCCAATTTTCACACAGCAAGATGCCACAAAAGTAATTAGGTGGTTGGCCTGCTGAAGGATAACTATTGGCCAGAACTTTGGGTGAGAAGTCCCTTTCTCTTCTCGTAACTTTTCAATCTTTTACTTCCACCTCAATAGACAGACTTGATCGAAAAGAAGGTGCCTCCTACAGTGCCTTCCTTCCCCAATATTCCACCGACATGTCAGGCTGGACTGCATTCTCAAATCCCTGGAGTGGGTTTTGAACTGAGTGTGATCACTGAGCCACGCCAGCTCATGTATCTGAAATGCGATGGGGAAGAATACAGCCTCTCTAGTTGATCGAATGTACCTTTTAATTCATGTTATGGTCCTCTGCACCCTCTGTCATCTCCCAGTTGTGATGATACGCAGATGCCCTTGCAGTCCAGCAGTGTCGATTGGTACCCACCCATCAAGAAGGCGCAGAAACCTCTTGTGCAGGGTTAACTTTCACTATCACCCTGGTAAAAAGTCTTGTTGACACTTGGCAACTTTCAGCCTGGTTTAGCACCGGGATTGTCTTAACACTGAGGCAAAATCTTCCTGGTCCTGCGAAGACAAGTTTGGAGATGCAGCCAGGAACAAATTCTGAAGAGAGCTCATCGGGCTCCCTGATATATTCCCATCTCCCAGCAATCTAGTGAAAGGCATGATCAACATGGCAGTGGCTACCCGACCAGCAACAACGCTTGGTCATTAGGGCCAATTTGGGATCAGTTGGAGGCAAGATGCTGTCGCTGCTGGGATCTTCCCAACATCAGATAGGCTCCTCACTCAGACTGTAGCCTGGCAGGTACCTGGAGAGGCCTCTCAGAAGCAGGCCATCAACCATTGGTGCCTCGTCTAAATCCCTCCAACCCAGAGCCGCAGGGTCTCAGAGCCACAGCTGCAAGCGATTGCCCCCTCTATAATGATGGCACGCCAGCCGGGAGCATTATTTGTTTTTAAGTTTTCATTTGTCTTCCTGGAGATCCTCTATTTTGAGTGCCCACGATGTCCTCTACATGCTTCAGCAGTGCCCACCTCTCCTGGTGGGGATGCAGCCATCCACAGCTCCTGCTCTCTGATTAAACTCTCTTCTTGGGAACCGAGCCATTGTCCTCAATGGAATAGCAAAAGCAGAGGTGAACTTTTAATTGGCCTTCTCCCATAAGACCATGATGCAATGCGGCCATCCGACCATCAGGGTGTGACTTTAGAGGCATGGTAGCATTGTGGTTATACTACTGGATTAGTAATCCAGAAACCGAGACTAATGCTCCAGTAACAGAGTTCAAATCCCACCATTGCAGCTGGGGAATTTAAATTCAATCATTTAAATAAATCTGGAATAAGAAAAGGCTAGCATCGGTAATGGCGACCATGAAACTATTGGATTGTTGTAAAATCACATCTGATGCAAAGGGAGAGTATGAGAAGAGACAGGCAGCTGACATGAAGGAATCCAAAAGCCTTCTAAATGCACATAAATAGTTAAGGGAGTAGGGCTGATTAGGGACTTCAGAGGAGGTTTATGCATGGGGGCTGGGGGCATGACTTACATTGTCTTCACCAAGGAAGGAAATGCTGCCCAAGTCATAGCAAAAAAGGAGAGAGTTGAGCCACTTGATGGGTGAAAAATTGATAAAGACAAGGTATTAGATTATATCTGTACTTTAAGTTAATTCATCGCCAGGACCAGATGAGATGCATCCAAGGATACTGAGGGAAATAAGGGTGGAAGTTGTGGTGGCTCTGGCCATAATTTTCTAATCTTCCCTTGACTTAGGGATGGCACTAGAGGACTGGAGAATGGCCAATGTTACGCCCTTGTTTTAAAAAGGGGTTTAAGGTAAGCCCAGCAACTACAGGCCAGTCAGTTTAACCTCAGGGGTGCAGAAGCTTTTAAAAACAAGAATTCAGGACAAAGTTAACAGTCAATTGGCCAGATGAAACCCCAATATGTTATTCAGTAATGACAGTTTTTAGACATCCTGGAGGGAGAAATTAATTTGTGTAGCACAGCTTCAAATATATAGACTATGTAGAATTCGCAGGTGCAGACAGAATCGCACTGTCCGTTACCTGCGTTTCCCCATTGATATAACTGAGGATATGCACTTGGGCCATGCTGGTTGCAGCTGCAGCACTGCCTGCCCTGGGGAATGGACTTGAGTCTGCGCAGTATATAAACAAATTTCCCCCCCACAGGAGCTATCAGGGCATCCATTTGTGAAGCAGTAGGGAAACAGTGAAAATTACCAGAATGCACTCAAGGTGAGATGGGTGTCTCACCGATATTGATATCGTCAATCATGGTACAGCCCCTGCTGTACAACAACCAATCCTGTTTGTGTGGACTGCATGGCCCAGCCTGTAGATGAAATGGGTTACTAAGTAGGGAAGTTGAATACATCAAGGCTGCTACTTCAGCACAGTACAGAGGTAGGGCTGCATTTCTGGAGAGGCCATCTTTTGGATGATACGTTAACTGAATCTACATATACTCCCAGATGAACAGGAAGTTCTTCAGTGTAATAAAAACAGGAAACGCTGGAGAAACTCAGCAGGTCTAACAGCATCTGTGGAGAGAAAAAAAAAACAGTTAACGCTTCAAGTCCTTATGATTCTTCTTCAGAGCTAGAGAGAGGTAAAATGTAATGAAATTTATGCTGTTTAAGGGGGGTGGAGTAGGTGAAGCTGGATAGAAGGCCAGTGATAGGTGGAGGCAAAGGGGAGATTGCCAGAAATGTCATGTCTTTAGTGTCTTGGCCAATACCATCAAACCTGCAAATTCTTTCTGCATGCTGTTTATTAGCATCTGTTGCGGTCATATTGACAGCCGTGTTCACCAACATAACAATGGTGACCATACTTCAGAAAAGTAAACCGTGGCCTATTACTTTGAAACATCCTGAGGATGTGACAAGACACTATATAAATACAAGTTTGTTTTTGTTTTGGGGCACTTTGTAATCCAAAATTAAATAAAAAGGAATCATTTGATTGAGATTTAAAAACATTACCTGCAGGAAGCATCAAGGTGTTCAGCCTCTGCTTACAGACCTCCGGTTTCTCTGTTTTGCCTGGGACAAAGTACTTGAAGCTAGTTCTACACTCAAGCATTGATTTTTAAGGGAGTGTCTCAAAATTACACATTCAAACTGAGAATGAATTCAGTTTCCCAGTGGACCGAAGAGTACTGTCACAAGATGTCCATCATCTCACTTGCAGCCTCCTGCGATGGTTCGGCACTGGAGGGCACACTCCAGTCATGTCAATTTCTAAGTTTAGGGGTCAAACATTTTCGAGTTTGAACTGGCCAATTGTTTTTAATAATGGGCCTTCCTTGTCGGACGACAGCTATAGTTCTGAAAGCAATGGGCTTCACTGTATGCCAGCCCAGAGGTCTGCACGCAACAGGATGCTTACTGAGGTAAATGCTACGTTATTATTGGAAAACAGTACCATTTGTGGTTAGAATTTGGTTGTGTCCTGCACAAAAATTAAATTTTGCCCCTCTTTGGCTTATAAAAACAGAGAGAAAGACTTCTAACCAATGATGCTGTAAATCATGTTGGGTTCAGAATTCCTTTCTTTTATATTCATTACCTTTGTGTGAAGCAATGTAAAATATATTTAAAAATCAAATATATTTTTCTAATTTGTTGAGGGATTAAAACAATTGAATTGTGGCAGAGTAAGTGGTAAAAATAATAACTAGGTGAAGCTTGGGTAACACACAAAGCACGTGGCAAAATATACGATGTGTTAGTCCAATGTGCTGAGAAGTTGAAGCCCCTTTGTCAGGATCAGTAGGCAGGGCAGAACTGGCAATAAAATACAGACATTATATTGGGACAGTGTTTGCAGTATCGCCTCAAGCTGAAATGATGAAAGGCCTGATGAGGAATAAGAACCATGCGCCAGTGTCTGGGATTTGAAGTGTGTCCACATGCGTCCATGCCTGTGAGTTGTTGAATTTGAACAGTTTGTTTTGTAGCTAGATTTTTTTATTCTATATATAGTGATCCTGTATCTGTATAGATTTTGAGAAAAGGCAGCCTCTGTGCAAACTGTGTGACTACCATTTGTAAAGAATACGTATTCAATTTAATTACACATCAGGCACAGCAAAGTTTGCCCAATGTTATGAGGGGGAATTATTTAGAAAGTATGATTACATCAATGCACATTTTTTCTCTTTTTCTTTTAGATATTAATTTCATGCAAATTACCATGAAATGTAAAAGCTGGGGAATAGAATGCTTTTGATAAGAAGCATCCACTGTCAGCATCAAGTAGTGCCAGGTCTAGGATTGCTCTTCAACACACCTCAACCCCAGTCCAAGAAGAGCTGCACTGCGCTAAATTTTAAGATGACATTGGGGTGAAACTTGACATTGGCAGTAATGAGAAATGGGCAATACTGAGTCCAATGCCCGTTTTATATCCTGTTTGATCTTTTGTTTTCAAGCCAATTATAATGGAAGAGAAATTGGGGGCAGAGGGGGAGTTTAAAAGGGGCTGTCGATTCTTAGCGCCAAAGGCAGGTTTCACCCCCCATAGGATGGAACATTCCAAGACCCAATGTCACCTGCAGGCCTTCCACCCAGTGAGCAGCTTATGGGAAAAGCATAAGGGAAGTGCTGTTGATTTCCCACTCGTTGACGTTAATTCAAAAGTTGTAGCTTTGGTCACATACACCTCTTTAGCAAATTAATCACAATGTAACTTAGAAGCAATGTTGAGAGCTCACTGTACAGTGCTGCACCTACTGAACCACTCCTTGGTGCAACATTGGAATGGAATTTTGTAGTCAAGCATTGCTGAACTTGCCTGAAAACTTTAAATCAATACAGGGCATTTGAAGTACCAACTGCTGAAATTGATGTCCGTGCTTTAATTTAATTTTTCTGAACCACTATAAAATGAGATTAATATTTAAAAAATGAAAGTTGGATTTAGAAAAAACAATTGTGACATGGATTATGCTACTGGATGAATACCCAGAGTTCAAAAGCCACCATAGCAGTTTGAAAATTTGAATTTACTTTTAAAGAAAAATCTCAAAATAAAAAAGTTGGCATCAATAAGAGTGACCACGAAGCTCTTGGATTGACATTGAAAACTCAACTGGTTTATCAATGTCTTTACTTGGCCTGGCCAGTATATGATTCCATTCCCATGCTAATCTTCTCTGGGAAAGTAGGGATGGCCAATAAATATAAGCCTTGCTACGAATGCTGAATGAATCATTAAAAATAGACCCTACACTCCACAAAGGTTTAAAACCACCCTGTGTGTCAGTTGTAATTTGCTGGCAATGTAATGCATTCAGCACTAAGTATCTCATTTGCCATCTCTTAGAGCCCTGGCTTTTGAGGATTGCACTGTGATTTTTTTTTTATATAACTGAGGATAACCCTGGATGTAAGATCAAACCTGAACATCAGCAAGGTTAGAAAGAGTAGCAGAGAAAATGAGTTAAACCAAGAAATAACAAGAAATTAGTTGTCAAAGTTATATCACAGTTGCCCAGAGTGGGTGTGGGCTGCAGTTGCGAGTGTGATTGATACGGGTCATGTCCCAGACTGCATAGACCTGTTTTTTGCCATGGAGCTGAGCTTGAATTGCAGTGGAAGCATACTGAGTGTGGCAAACTGATGCCATGTAGCAAATGATACACAGGTATTACAACATAGTAACATATCGAAGGGTTGAAATGGTATATATCATTAGAATGGGACTCAAGCAGGTTCTCAGCATAATTTTAGTCCCCACGCATTAATGCTTGTAAAACACTGCAATCTACCTGGTTCCTGGTTGTAATTTTTGGCCAGGCTTATTCTATTTTAGGCCTTGTGCCCATGAAATGAGGAATTTTCCCTCATTCCAGCTGAGTTAACTGATCTCTGCTGTGTTGGCAGAGGGTAGCTACAGTTGACTTAATTTTCCTGACATTTGGGGGCAATAGGAACATATGCCTTAGGAGCAGGAGTAGGACATTCAGCCCTTCGAGCCTGCTCCACCATTCAATCAGATCATGGCAGATCAAGTTGTGGTCTCAACTCCACTTTCCCATCTGCCCCACATAACCTTTGACGCTCTCGACTATGAAAAATATGTCTAATTCAGCCTAGAATAAATTCAATGACCCAGCCTCCATGGATCTCTGGGGACAAAAATGCCAAACACTAACAACCGTCTGTGAGAAAAATTTCCTCACCTTCATCTTAAAAGGTAGATCTCTTATTCTTAAAATGTGTCCCTTAGTTCTAGTCTCTCCTACAAGTGGAAACACCCTTCCAGTATTTACCCTATTAAATCCCCTCAGGATCTTATATGTTTCATCTCTCATTATTCTAAACTCCAATGGGTATAGGTCCAACCTGTTCAACCTTCCTTCATAAGATAAGCCCCTCATCCCAGGAATATGTCAAGTGAACCTTCTCTGTACTATTTCTAACACAATTATATATTTTTTTCAAATATGGAGACCAAAACTGTACTGAGTATTCCAGATGTGGTCTCACCAAGGCCCTGAACAGCTGCAGTAAAACTTTCCTACTTTTATATTCTATTTCCTTTGCAATAAATGCCAATGTTCCATTGCCTTCTTAATCACTTACTGTATCTGCATAGTAATTTTTTATGAGTTATGTACCAGGACACCCAGATCCCTCTGTACAAAACAGTTAGTTACTCAGGGTTCTGCAATCCTTTTCTGGAAATCTACCAATATGGGCATCAGGTGAATCCTGGAGTGGGCTCAGTGATGATGCCCTCCATAGTAGATCTCCTTGGACCACTAGTAGTTAAAAACTACATCTTTCACAGACAAATCTAAATGCCATAGATGCCCAAGCACCTCCCCTTTTACTCTTGCAAAATTCTACTGGTTCTTTTGAGCTTTCACCTTTTCTCCCCACCCCACTTCAAACTTTTAGCTCCTCAGCTCTCTGTCGAATTTTCTACACAAACCTCATTCTGTGACTGATCAAGCACAGAGGGTGAGGTGATCAAGCATATCTCCTGTAAAGGATTTGAAAAGTAGAAAGTAGAAAAATCACACAACCCAGATGGGATGCATCCTTGATTGCTGAAGGAAGTCAGGGTAGAAATTGCAGAGGTTCTGCCCACAATTTTCCAATCCCTCCTCTGAAATAGAAGCAGTGCCAGAGGGCTGGGGGAATTCAGATATTATACCTGTGTTCAACAAAGGGGAGAGGAGCCAACCCCACAGCTACAGGTCAACCAACCTGATTTCGGTGGAGGGGGTACTTTCGGAGACAAGAATCCTGGATAAAATTATGTGCTAGTAAATTGAAGCCAGCATGCATTAAGGAATGCGAATCATGTTTGATTAACTTGATTTGAGTTATTTGATAAAGTAATGGAGAGAGCTGCTGAGGGATAGTATGGTTAATGTTGTGTATAATGGCCTTCAAAAGGTGTTTGATAAACTATTGTATAATAGAGTTGTTAACAAAATTGAAAATAATAGGATTAAAAAGCAAAGATAGGGAATCAGCTAAGAGACAGAGAGCAGACAGTAGTGGTGACACTGGGGAGAAGTTTGCAGTGGTGCCCCCAGTAGCTTGCTTTGGGATTGCTAGTCTATTTATATATATTAATAAGCTGCATTTGGGTACACAGAGTATAATTTCAAAGTTTGCAAATGACTTGAAACTCAAAGATGTAGTAAACAGTGAGGGGGGTAGTACAGACTTTAGGAGGGCAAAGAGTTTTGAAATGGGCAAATAGGTTGTTTTATTGTGTAGTTGGGACCTGGATGAGGATTTTGAGGCTTGTTTATTCCTCCAAAGTATGCTGCTCGAGTCTATAGTTTCTCAAAACCATTACCCTTTATTTAAAGCACGTATTTACATATTTGGATCTCTGCACAAGATTGGAGGTTCTCCTCCTTCCAGATCTTTCTTACTTTTCAGTCATGTGATCTGACATCATTATTACATCAGCATCATGTATGCTTCTGATGTTAACCTTTACTCTACGGCTCCCCCCCAAGTCTGTATCCCTATCAAATTTACAACCTTCTACATCTCCCCACAAAGGCTCAGACTTTGCCGGGTTGGTCTCTGAGGTGCCTTGACCAATCTCCCTGATCTCTTTCTGATCTCCTTTTGTGGTTGAGAATATTCCACACCCTCCCTCTGTCAGTGTGAGTGTTCTTCCCCTGAGTGGTTGTAGAGTTTGTAGTGAGTCTTTCTTCTTCTCCATCAGAAGCAGTAAGCCCACGTTTCTACTGACTTTCTCTCCAAGGATATTAAGGCATTGTTGTTTCTCCTTATGATGCCCTGGTCTACTTCAATCCTGTATGATCTTCGTTGTGGAGTTTTTTCAATGATTGTACCTTACTTTTGTTGGTTTCGGACCCGTACTCTCTCCCCGGGCTGCAGCAATGGTAACTCAAGTGCTCTATGCCTGTGATTAAAGTTCCCAGCATGGTTGCTTCTCTGTTCTTCCTCATGCTGTTTTACCCTCTCATTGTCATTTGTGGTGAGATTAGGTTTGACTTTTTGTTCTAGAGATGGAAACTGTGTTCTCAATCCCCTGCCCATTAGTAGCTCTGATGATGAAAAGCCATTTTGTAGTGGTGAGGTTCGGTAACGCAGAAGAGCTCGATTAAGGTCTTTGTTTTAGTCCAAAAATTCTTTGACATTTCGTACGCCCCTCTCAGCTTCTCCATTTACTTGAGGTTAGCGAGGTGAAGTGGTTACATGAACAAAGTCATATTTGTTTGTGAAATTGTGGAATAGCTCATTAGTAAATCGTGATCCATTATCAGACACTACAGTGTCCGGATGCCGTGTGTTGCATAAATTCTCTTGAGAGATAGGATGACTACTTCTGCTGTGATACTATGCAATCGGTTTACTTCAATCCAAAGTAAGTAGTAATCAATGAGAACAAAGAAGGTTTTCCCCTTAATATCCCAGGTGCTCCCATGGTCTTAATGAAAGAGTGAAGGGTAATAGTGGTTCTTTTCCCCCCTAAATTAAAATAACTCCATTCCCAGGAATTCCCATGGTCTTGATGGAAAAGTAAAAGGTAATAGTGATTCTGTTTGTTCTTGGCTGCACAAGTAAGACAGTTAGAAATCATTTCTTCTATACAGCAGTAATGCCTCACCACCAGGCTGATTGCTGTGCTCTCGCACAACATTTTGCTATTCCTGGAAGAATATTAAGCCAAAGTATTCTCAGTACGACTATTTTCTCATTGAAAACTAGTAAGTCCTCAATGGCAGTTGCGTTCAAAGCACTGCTGTAGTATTGGATCAGTGGGGCCATCCTTTAAGACAATATTCTCAAATTTGGAGGCATTCTTCATCTCATTGCTGGGCTTGTTTTATTTCCTACAATATTTTTGCAGTGGCTGGTAACTGCTGAATTATTAAGGATGTTTATGCTTCAACCTCCTTGATGAAGCATAAATTCTCTTTGGTGCCTTCTGATGGTATTCTTGACAGTGTGTCTGCTGTCATTTGATACCTCCCTTTAACATACTCTGTGATAGAGTCATACCTCATCAATCTTAATTTGAACCCGTGGATTTTGGGTGGCACCTAAGGAATTTCTTTCATGTTCAGAAGGGTGACTAATGGTTTATAGTCTGTTTCGATTTTGAAACACATTCCCATAACATAGTCTGAAAATTTTTCGCATGGCCATGTTGCTGCAAATGCTTCTTTTTCTATCTTGACATGTTGTTGTTCTGTTTCTGTTATTGACCTCGAGCTTAATAGACTGATCTACACTTGTCATCTCTCTGCACTTGAAATAAAACCGTCCCCAGCCCTGTGGATGAAGCATCTGCTGCTACAATGGTCGGTAATTCTGGATCGTAATGTGCCAAGATTTCAGAGGAGATTAAAAGTTGCTTAATCCTTTTGAAAGCATTTTGTGGTTCACATTTCAGCACCACTGTTACCCTGTTTCAACAACTGTCTCAAGGGCTCGCTGACCTCTGCTAAATTTGGTAGGAACTTTCCTTCTTGGTTGGGCATCCCAAGGAATCTTTGGAGCTCAGCTATGTTCCTGGGTTGTGGAAATTCTCTGATTACTTTTGTTTTTTGTGGATCAACTGCAGGACTGTGGATTCTAGTGGCTTGTACCATGTGATCTAGAAACTTGATCATAAGTTTGGTGAACTCACAATTTTTCATTCAATGTTAGGCCTGCATCCTGTAAGACTCTCGGTACTGCTCTGACTCTGTGATCATGCTCTTCTCTCATGGAGCCAGGTATTAGTATGTTGTCCATATGGCATATGACTGCTTCCATGCTTTCTAGAGTGTGAGACATTGTTCTCTGGAAAATTCAAATATTCCAAATGGCAATCTACTGAAACAATAATCACCAAATGGCGATCAGCAATCCGCATTCTATGTCCAGAGGCAACTGCCAAAATCTACTGTCTGGATCCAATTTAGCAAAAAAAAAGCACTCATGGCCGGTTAAGGTTCTGACCCACGGAGGCCATCGGGTGGATCTCATGTTCTCCTGACTTGTTTAGTTGAGTTAAATCCACACAGATTCTTACAGAGCTGTTGGTTTTGGGACTGTAACCATTCTTGAACACCATTTTGTTGACATTGTGACCAGTGCGATAACCTCTTGCTGCTGCATGTTTTCAATTTCTTGTCCAAGAGTGGGTGAGGGACTCTCTTCAGTGTAAAGAGGCAAATTAGTTTAGCATCAGCTAGTGGGGGGGTATGATACTCAGTCTTTAACTTCCCTAGGCCTGTAAGCAATTTTGGAAATTCATTTTGAAATATACTGCTGTAGTTCTTATCAGTAACTTCATCCACTTTATAGACTCATTTCAGTTTCTGCTTAGTAGAGAGCAATCTTATTTTGAATGACATAGAGAGGTTTGAGGATTTCTCGGTCTTTATATTTCGGCTTTGCATGAGTTGGCCTATGACTTTTAAAGTTGTCCCACCAGGGTCCTGTAATTTGATAGATGAGGGTTGTAATGTAATTGTTTTGAGGCATTTGACTTTATCTGATAAAACAGAAACCCCTGCACCTGTGTCTAGTTTGAACTCTGTGGTGTGTCCATCCACTTCGAATTTAATACTCCAATATTTGTTTTCAGTATCGTTTACCTCCCCCAGGTAGGTTCGTTCCTTTACTTGTGGTTCTTTTACTTCTTTTTGTGTTGCTCTATTTTAAAATTTTCTCCCTCTTTTTACAGGTTGTCAGTGTTTTCGAGTGACAAACAGTTTTGACGTGGCCTATTTTTCCACAGGTGTGGCACTCTGCCCCCACCACTGACATTCTTCTCGCTTGTGCAGTTTGTTCCTGCCACACTGAAGACATTTCACAATGGCAGTTGGTGTGCTTTTCCCCATTTTGACACGCTTAGGCTTTGCAGTACTTTCTCTTTTATTGCCTACAAACTAAATGGTCTGACTCAATCTTCTCCAGAGGCCCTCTCCTTCTCCGCGAACAAATGCCCAATTCTGTTTCCTGAGTTACTTTTTGCTTCACAGTCTGCACTGCTTTCACTAGTGTTACATCCTGTCTTGTCTGTAAGAGATTGGATAATGTTTCATCCAGGACCCCAACTATGATCCTGTTGCAAATCTGCTCATCCTTTTAAGATTCGGTAATCGCACTGCCCTGGCAGCCTATAGAGACCATTGATGAACAAATCCATGCTTTCACTTGGTCTTTGCTTTCTTTTATTAAATTTAGCCCTCTATTATTAAATTCCAATAGATGCTGAAATAAGAGTTGAAAGCTTGCAGGATTTCTTCATAAGAAATTGAATTCTCATCAAGCCCCTGCCTTGCTATCACATCATCAGCGGTAAATCCCACTGCATTAATTAGTGTACTGACCTGCTTTTTTTGATCTTTTTTGTGTAATCCTGAAGCAGTTATGTACCTTGTGAGCCTTCACCTCCAGTTATCCCAGTTCTGGGCTTGTGGTGAGCCTTCTGCACTCTGAAATGGTTCTGGGAATGGTAGTGTGGATCCCATGCTTCTGCTGAGCCCTGGAATTGTTCCTACTTCTGTGCTACTGCTTTCTGCTTCAGGTCAGTGCTCACTGCTGTCTGGTCTCCGGATCTATGTCTCGGCTTATGTCTGTTGCTTCCACGATGTTGCGATGTCTTGGTTAGTCTCCATTTCTTTTTTTTGTTCTTCCGTCGATGATCTCTTCTTTTGCCAGCCCTGTACCTTTTTAAGGTTTACTCGGTCTTTTACTCACTTCCATTCTGTTTCATTGTGCGGTCGGTGACTAGACAAGGGGTTTTAAGGATTGTCTATTCTCCCAAAGTATGCTGCTTGAGTCTGTAGCTTCTCAAAATCATTACTCTTTACTTACAGCAAGTATTTACGACCTCAACACAAGATTGGAGCTTCTCCTCCTTCTGGATCTCTCTTGCTTCTCAGTCATGTGATCTGACATCATTATTACATCAGCATTATGTATGCTTCTGGTGTTAACCTTTTACTCTATACATGTAGCAGATGTGATTTAATGCAGAACAGTGTGAAGTGATTCGCTTTGGTAAGAAGAATGAGCAGCAGTAATATAAATTAAATGGTACAATTTTAATGGGAATGCAGGAACAGAGAATCCTGGGGTGTACATACAGAAGTCTTTGAAGGTAGCAGGATAAGTTATGATGGTTGCTAAAAATAGCATCCAGGATCCTTGATTTTATAAATAGAGGCATACAGTAACATTATGAAATACAGTTTGGGCCCCAGTTGTTGCATAATTGTTAAATTCTAGGCACTACAAATTAGGGAGGATGTCAAGACCCTAGAAAGAATGCAGAAGAGATTTGCTAGAATCACTTTAGAGCAGAGAAGAGAAAAGGGGAAGATTTGATAAAACTGTTCAATGTTGTGAAGGGCTTTGAGAGTAAATAAGGAGAAACTGTTTCCAATAGCAGAAGGATTGGATAATGAAGGGGGCACAGATTTAAGGTGGGGATCACAGAGCGATTGCAAAACTGAGTGTTTTGTTAACAAGAGTGCTAAAGTTCCCAAAAAAAGGAATGTTTATTGTTTACAGCCTCCAGCAGCTGGTGAGTCTTTCTCTTTTATCTCGAAGCTTGGAAATTGTAACTTACTATTACTTTATTAAATTAGTAAATTAAATTACTAATTAATTGAGCAAATCGAGTCAATTAAAAAAATAATTAATCAAATAAGTAGATAAAAGGTTAGACATACGTGGCGGGGCAGGTATTGTAACTGCAGCGTGTGGGAGTTTGTGAAGAGCATTCTGACTCCCAGGACAATCATAAAATGATTAAGTGGCTGCAGCTTGAGGAACATCAGCTCGGAGTTGCTGAACTGGAGTGTGAGCTGCAGACATTGAGGGGCATCAGAGAAGGGGAAAACTACCTGGATAATTTATTGCAGGAGGCAGTCACATTCCCTTGGATTAAGTAGAACTTTCCAGTTGGTCAATGGTCAGGAACAGAGAATGTGACTGAGAGTCCAGCAGGTTTGGGGATCCAGGATGTGGTGATGGAGGAGCTGAGCCCTTGACTTAGGCCAACACAGGTGTGAGGTACTTTGTTATCCGTGTGAATGAGAAAAACAGGGACTGCAGTGTGGATGGGCCAACTGACAATTGCATCATGGTGCAGGAAGCCATTCAAGTTGTGAGAGTGAAAAGGAATGCGGTAGGGATAGGGGACAGTATAATCAAGGGGGTAGATAACTGTTCTTTGCAGCCACGACCAGAAGTTCTGAAGGTTGTATTGCCAGCCCACTGCCAGGGTTAAAGACATCCCCTCTCAGCTGGAGAGGAACTTTACGTGGGAGGAGGATCCAGTTGTCATGGCCCAAGTAGGAACCAACAACATGGGTAGAAGTAGGAATGATGTTCTGCTGAGAAATTTTGAAAAATTGGTTCTAAATTAAAAAGCAGAAGCTCAAAAGTAATGATCTCTGGATTATTACCTTAGCCACACATCAATTGTCATAGGGATAAACAGGTCAGATCTTAAATGTATGGCTGCCAGAGTGTAATGGAAAACAGGGGTTTTCACTTCATGGGGCACTGGCACCAGTACTGGGGAAAGAGCGAGCTGTTCTGTTGAGGTGGGCTCCACCTTAAACTTAAAAGAAGAATTAAAGATCGTAATAGGTCAAAGGAAAAGGTTTACAATGTTGCCAAAAAAAGGAGTAATTGGGATTTCTTCACTTGAAGGGTTGTGAATCTTTGCAATTCTGTACCCCAGAGAGCTGCGGTTGCTCAGTCAGTATTGTATTAAAGACAGAGGTTGATAGATTTTTGGATACTAAGGGAATAAATGGATATGAGGATAGTGTGGGAACATGGAGGTAGAAGGTCAGTCAGGAACTTGTTGAATGGTCAAGTAAGCTTGAAGGGCTGAATGGCCTACAGCTTCTATCTTTTAGGATCTTATCACATGAGGAAACTTTTTTTTCATAGTGAGTTGTTATGATCAGGAATGGATTACCTGAAAGGGCTGTGGAAGCAGATTCAATAACATCTTTGGCCAGGGAATTGGAAAAATAATTGAAGGGGGAAAATTTGCAGGGTCACAGAGAACAAGCAGGGAAATGTGACTGATTGGATAGCTGTTTCAAAGAACCAGCACTGTCATGATGTGCTGAAGAGCAGCCTCCTGTGCTGTATCATTCTAAGATTCTAGCCCCCATTTCTTCAGTATGAAAAGTCATCCCACTGGGTCAACCTTTGAGAATTCTTTGCTGTCCCTTCCAGCTCATGCTTGCTTCTTGGAAATTCATTTCTGTTTACCTACAGAAGCAGAGCTCTTGTTCCATTGCCTGTCCAAAAACACTTAACACTCCCAAAGGTCTCAACAGGGCCTTGCTCTGATTATTACTAAACATCTCACCATTATATAGCCTAGTATCAAGACTGTGTAAAGGGTTATCTATTTTGTTTTCAATTTACTCTGTATTTTAGTCGGTGACGAATCTCTGACTCATAGTCCATTAGCTCAAAGGATCCCCAGAGAAATGTCCTCTCTTCTTTTCCTACTCTATATCATTGACCTCTTTTATTTATCATCCAACCCTATCCACTTTTTTCCTGATGATTCCACTTTGCATGAATTAACTTCCTGCTCATTACAAGCTTTCAGTCTGATACCAGCCTTTGATAGCTCTAACGTTTGACCTTTGTTCTCAGCACTTTTGGTCCATCTCAGCTAACTTGCTGCGCAACTCCTAAATCATCCTGTATCCCAAAACTTCTATCATGCCAAACATCTCAACAGCTTAACTCTGTAAAGCCCAAATGAATCCAAGATCAGCGTGTTGCTCCTATGTTTCGGAAGCTCTTTCAGTACGTCTCTGATCCTCCTGAAAGGTTACAAAGAAAGCAGTTCCGATAAAGCTTTTGTTCATGTTCAACATCTCTCTCAACTTTCCTAGCATTTGACTATTTTACAATGGTCAAAGTTCAGCCGAACCTCCCCTTATTTTCCTCCATCATGCATCTTTAACGTGTTGAACTCATCAAAAGGATCCAACACTAACTTTTTCGAGAGTGAGGAACCCCTTGCCCCCCTCTTTTCACAACCTTAAGTTATTTATAATACAAGCTTGGCATTACCTAATTACAATTCTTTGCTTCATCTTCTCATTTGCTCGTCTTCAACCACGGCAGTGTCCCATACTGTTGGCTTCAGCTCTATTATTCTGAAAAGAAATGATCAAATAGACTCTCCACGTTCATTATTGTAGCTCAGACAATGTATAATGGCCAGCTAGACAAAGTTGGAAAGCACTGCCGGCATTTGTGAAACAGCATCTAGGCAAAATCGGCAACTTAAAGAAACATGAGGAGAAAACAGGCTAAAAATGAGGAAGTGCGGTATTGACTAGGAGAAAATCTTCAGCTTTCATGGTATCAGTTTTATAACACCTACCCCCCACCGCATTTTTGAGTAGCTGTCCCCAACCCTCATTGAACAGACTAAATGGATACCATTTTCTTTTAAATGGATTCTTTGTAGTCAGTGCTAGCAGTTGATTCTATGCTCAAAATATATGATTTCCTTCTCCCTCACAGACTTTAATGAATTGTGATAATAAAAATAAATGGGATATCGAATGCAACATAAACGATGGAATATTCATGGTTGCCTTGTCACATTGAAATTATTTTTTCTCCCAGCAGCTGTTTTTCTGTCGCTTTGTGTCTAACATTATGACTTGACCCTGTAACATAATGCTTCAGCTTGAAACTTATTCAAAATCGCTTGTCTGCAGATTGATAAAAGCCTGTGACAGGAGGCATTTTCCCTTGTCTCAGGTATTGTAATGTGCTTCTTATTGCAGGCTGATGGATAGGTGTTTGGGAACATTATATAGCATGCATCTTCACTGGGGTGAGCTGGGTGGTGGAGTGGTGGATGGTGGGGGCGGGGGAGTGATGAAATGTCTTGAGGCCTTAGCTAATTTTAGATTTATTTTAAAGGTCTAGTAATTCTGCAAGAGGGAGAACAGAAGAAAAGGAGGGTGGATGTTTTGAACTCTGTTTACTCTCATATATCTTTTAGTCGATTGTTATCTTCCTTTATTTATGCTCCAGCTTTATTTTGCAAAGCATATTTGAACTGCAGGGGAAGCTTTCTGCTTAGCACTTCTCGAATGCGCTGCAAGGGCAAATCAGAAGATCACAACCCTGCCCAACTCTTGCCACTACACCTATTAAACTCAACAGGCATGAAATTGTGCACCAGAGCTGTGCAATTTCCTGATGCATGCATCAAAGTGGAAAATAGGGCTATAGATTCACCATTTAATTAAGTATAGCTTGCATGGGAATTGAGAACTGGATATCATAACTGGTTCTACCACGTAATGTTCTTGACAGTCTTACTCTATGTCTAACGTGCTAACCCGAGAATGCTGAATGTTGACCTAGTGCACCCAAAGTAGAAACGTGTTCTGATCTTCAGCACTGATAAATTAACCTGAGTCAGCAACAAAATTCACATGGTAAAATACAATTAAATGATCTTGGAATTCTATAGCAATAACTGAATGGTTTTCATCTTGTGTTAGTCCGATACTGTGATCAGGTTGAAGCCTAAAGGTTGAAAAGAAACCATTTTGGTGCTGGTTGGAAAATTGTTTCAGATGTGGAATCACCTTTTACAACAATGAAGAACAGGTCAGAAAGGCCAGCTGAAAATTGACTTTCAATATTTGTCTCAAAGTCTTACCATTTGGGTATTGGTAGAAATTAATTCTATCCATTAGTTTTTTTTTAATCTCATGCTGCCATGAGTGTGGGTGTGTGGGCTCATCAAACAGGAATCAAGTGGGAAAAGTCATTTAAAAAGAATATTTTTACCCTTTCGGTAATTTTTATTAAAAGGTGGGCGGGATTTTCCTGTCCTGCCCGTTGCTGGACCAGAAATTCCTGCCTGAAATCAATGGACTGTTTGCTGGTCCGTCAAATTTTCCGTCCTGCTCTTGACGATTCCCACAACGGGTGGGACTGGAAAATCCCGCCCATTGTCTTAAACAGAATAAGAACACAGTTCAGCAGCGTTACACTGAGAGCAAAATGTGGGGGTGAGTGTTTCTAATTGTTGTTGATTTAAATGTTTTTTTTCTAAAACATCCAAATGTAAATTTGTATCAATCTATACCGTTTCTTTGTGTGGCTGTGCCTTTTGTAAAAATTGGAGATTAACAAAATTGGATTAGGGAGCGAGCAGAGGGACAGAAAGCTTTGTAATTATCTCCTGTGATGAGTATTACTTGTGTTTAATAACAAGGTGTTATTGTCTTCTTTTTCATATGAGGTAAGGTCTGTATTCTGTTGCCAATATCAATTGCCTAATTGACTCTGGTGAGGGCATATTGGTTCCTGGGACCATGGCAGAAGCTTGCGCCAGCATGGTAGAAACTTGCCCTACCAAAGTACCCTGGGCCAGGACTCTTTTGGTCGGGTGGAAATTGAGCAGTGCCAGAGTTGACAAGTAGACCACACTCCAACCTGCCACATATCTGAAGTTATTGAAGGATATATGTATTGAGAACTGACCTATCCGGTCTACAGCATTTAAACAATCAAACCCAGCAGCACACGTAGGGAGAATTGCCTTCAGGAGCTAGAAGTGAATCCAGATTTGGAGTAGGCCGAAGTTTGGGACATTAACGTCTTGTTCTACATATTGCTGCAGGCCATTGTTACTTCAACTTTACTTGGTTATATTTTTTCTAATTTACTTTCAATAACTGTACAAATGTGTCTATGACTACTATGTAAGTTTTTCACTATCACATTTAGTCCTAGTGATAGTTAGAAATGGATTAACCGTGTTTCCAACTAATAAAAGCAAACTTATTTTGACATTTATTTAGTATTTATTAACTGTGTGTCAAAGCTGCAATTTGCTTTGAATATTAATAAAGAAAACCACTCAAAAGAAAAAATACTGGTATTAGTTTCTGTGTGCGCTTTCTGTTTGAAAAGAACCTGAAAGTGGTTATTAATGTTCATGATAATTATCATTCCCTTGACATAAAAGGTGCAAAACACTGTACAATTTAAATGTGCTAATTATTCATTAATTGCTGTGCGTGGCATGAGTGAAGACCCATACTGCACTTCTCTCCATGCCCATGGAAAATCACAGATTGTGCAGATTGGCTGCAGGGTCGAATAAGAAAGGACCCCATTTATGGCACTTACATGAATTTTAATTGCTGGGCTGCAGATTGTAGACTCAGAAAATCTAAGGTGTTAACTGCTCAGGAGCAAAGTATTGTACCAATGAACCTGCTCCAAACATCGTCCTCATGCAGAGAAAAATTAAAACTACAATTATCAACTAAAAAAATCAGGAAGTTGTGCAAATACACACACTAACTTCGGATATCATGCAAGATTTTTTTGTCATCTAATTTTTCTAAATCCGTGACATATTAGTTCCCTCTTGTACCCTATACCTGTTCTCCCCTTTGATGTAGTTATCATGCCTGAACCTGTCCTTTCCCACTCCCCTATTAACATGTTCTCTCCTGCTTCAGGAGGGAATTTTGACTGTAGATCTAAAAATCTGGAATTTATTGACAGGAATATCAGTTAAATGCAAATTATATTAAGGAGTTACTTACCGATGCCTGAGACACAAAGCAGTGAATGTGTTGCAGGTACTTCTACGGTTAACTCTATTGCGGGGTCCATCTCACCTAAAGCATAGCTATGTCCTTCAGTAGAGTGGAAAAGACAAGTTGCTGGAAGGTCATCTGTACTTAAAACAAAACATTAAATATGGACTTTTGTTTTCTTCTGATTCCCAATGCTTTGTGAAGTTGGAAGGACCGGATGATTTGCATATTGGTGGATATTGGCCGCATGTTGGTAATGTTACTGGACTAGTAATCCAGACAGCCAGATTAATGCCCCAGAGACATCAAATCCCACCGCAGCAGCTGGGAAAATTTAAATACAATTAATCAATCAATCTGGATAAAAAACTAGTTTCAACAATGCTGATCATGAAACAACCAACTGTCATCAAAAAAACCCCATCTCGTTTGCTAATGTCCTTCAGGGAAGGAAATCTGGCTACGTGATACACACCTGCCGTCCTTACCTGGCTTGGCCTACATGTGACTCCGGACCCACAGCAATGTGGCTGAATCTCAAATGTCCCCTGAACAAGAGCAATTAGGGATGGTCAATAAATGTTGGCCCAGCCAGCAACGCCCACACCCCATGAACAAATAAATAATGATACTCCAGGCTCACATCAATGTTATTGACTCTTAACTGCCCTCTGAAATGGCCTAGCAAGCTGGTCAGTTGTATCAAACCACGACGTAAAAGTTGAATAAGACTAAAACCAGCAGGACCACCCAACCTCAGCCTAAGTCGCCAGAAATAGCAACAGTACACCCTGTCCAGTTGACCCTGTAAATACCTCCTCACTAACATCCAGGGAATTACACCAAAATTAGGACAGCTGTCCCACAGACTAGTCAAGCAACAGCCTGACATAGCCACCAAAGCATACCTTACAGACAATGTCCTAGTTTGTTCCATCAACATCTCAACAAAAATACAACAGCAAAATGCTGCAGATGCTGAAAATACTCAGCAGAGTCAATGACCTAAAATGTTAACTCTCCACAGATGCTGCCTGACCCGCTGAGTATTTCCAGCATTTTCTGTTTTCCCCCATCACTACCCCTGATCTCACCCATCCCACTGGCAGGACAGACCCAGCAGTGTTGTATATAGCTCAGAGGGAGTGGCCTTTGAAGTCCTCGACATTAACTCCAGATCCCATGAAGTCTGTGGCATCAGGTCAAACATGGGCAAGGAAAACTCCACCTGATTTCCACATAACA
Organism: Cetorhinus maximus; assembly: GCF_964194155.1. Lineage (NCBI taxonomy): Eukaryota > Metazoa > Chordata > Chondrichthyes > Lamniformes > Cetorhinidae > Cetorhinus > Cetorhinus maximus. The sequence goes on from NC_135899.1 coordinate 51,845,704, forward strand.
CTCTCCCTCAACTGTTGAATAAGTTATCCTCCATTTTGAACACCACTTGGAAGAAGCACTGAGGGTAACAAGGGCACAGAACGAATTCTGGCTGAGGACCTTCAATGTTCATCACCAAGAGTGACTCTGTAGCGCCAATGCTGACCAGGTTGGCCTATTCCAAAAGACATATCTGCCAGAGTGGGCCCGTGGCAGGTGATGAGAGAACCAACAAGAGAGAAAAATGTTACCAATCTACCTAACACAGATACACCTGTGGATGACAGCATTGGTAGGAGTGACCACCTCACAGTCCTAATGGACACCAGGCCCAGTCTTCACACTAAGGATGCCATCCAATGTGTTGTGTGGCACAACTACCACATTAACTAGGATAGATTCAGAACAGATCCAGCAACTTAAAACTGAGCATCCATGAGGCACTGTGGGACATCAGCAGCAGAATTATATTCAACCACAATCTGTAACCTCATGACCTGATATATCCCTCGCTTTACCATTACCAGCAAACCAGTGGACCAACCCTGGTTCAATGAAGAGTGCAGGAGAGTGTGCCAGAAGCAGTTCCAGGCACACCTAAAAATGAGGTGTTAATCTGGCAAAATTACAACACAGGACTAAACGTATGCTAAACAACAAATGCAATATGTTGCACAGAGCTAAACGATCCCAAAACCAATGGATTCAATCAAAGTTCTGCAGGTCTGCCACATCAGTCATAAATGATGCTGGATAATTAAAAAATGAACTTTTGTTTTATTCACTCATGGGCTGGCAAGGCCAACATTTATTGCCCATCCCTCATTGCCCTTGAAAAGGTGGTGGTGAGCTGCCTTCTTGAATGGCTGTAGTCCATGTGATTTAAGTACACCCACAGTGCTGTTAGGGGGAGAGTTCCAGGATTTTGACCCAGCAACAGTGAAGGAACAGCAATATATTCCCAAGCCAGTCTGGGAGGGGAACTTCCAGCAGGTGTGGTCTTCCCATGCCTCTGCTGCCCTTGTCCTTCCAGATGGTAGTGGTCATGAGTTTGGAAGGTGATGTCCCTCAGTGAGTTCCTGCAGTACATCTTGTAGATGGTACACACTGCTGCTACTGTGTGTTGGTGGTGGAGGGAGTGAATGTTTGTGGAATAGGTGCCATCAAGTGGGCGGCTTTGTCCTGGATGGTGTCAAGTTTTTTGAGTGTTGTTGGAAATGCAATCATCCAGGAAAGTGGGTGAGGACAAGGCTCCACAAATATCCCTATTCTCAATAATGAGAGAGAACAGCACATCAGTGAACAACAAAGAACAAAGAACAAAGAAAAGTACAGCACAGGAACAGGCCCTTCGGCCCTCCAAGCCTGCGCCGATCATATTGCCCGTCAACTAAAACATTTTGCACTTCCGGGGTCCGTATCCCTCTATTGCCATTCTATTCATGTATTTGTCAAGCTGTCTCTTAAACACCATGGTCGTACCTGCTTCCACCACCTCCTCTGGCAGCGAATTCCAGACACTCACTACCCTCTGCGTAAAAAACTTGCCCCGCACATCTCCTCTATAGTTTTCTCCTCTCACCTTAAATCTATGTCCCCTAGTAATTGACTCTTTCACCCTGGGAAAAAGCTTCTGACTATCTATTCTGTCCATGCCACTCATAATTTTGTAAACTTCTATCAAGTCGCCCCTCAATCTCCATTGTTCTAGTGAGAACAATCCGAGTTTCTCCAACCTCTCCTCATAGCTAATAACCTCCAGACCAGGCAGCATCCTGGTAAACCTCCTCTGTCCTCTGTACCCTCTCCAATGCCTCCATACCCTTCTGGTAATGTGGCGACTGGAATTGCATGCAATATTCTAAGTGTGGCCTAACCAAGGTTCTATACAGCTGCAGCATGACTTCCCAGCTTTTATACTCAATACCCCTGCCAATGAAGGCAAGCATGCCATATGCCTTCCTGACTACCTTATCCACCCGCGTTGCCACTTTCAGTGACATGTGGACCTGTACACCCAGATCCCTCTGCCCGTCAATGCACTTAAGGGTTCTGCCATTTACTGTATTATTCCTGCCTGTATTAGACCTTCCAAAATGCATTACCTCGCATTTGTCCGCATTAAACTCCATCTGCCATTTCTCTGCCCAAGTCTCCAACCGATCTATATCCCATTGTATCCTTTGACAATCCTCTTCACTATCTGCAACTCCTCCAACCTTAATGTCGTCTGCAAACTTACTAATTAGCCCAGTTATATTTTCGTCCAAATCATTTATGTATACTACAAACAGCAAACGTCCCAGCACTGATCCCTGCGGAATTCCACCAGTCACAGCTCTCCATTCAGAAAAGCACCCTTCCACTGCTACCGTCTGTCTTCTATGACCAAGCCAATTCTGTACCCATCTTGCCAGCTCACCTCTGATCCCATGCGACTTTACCTTCTGTACCAGTCTGCCATGAGGGACCTTGTCAAAGGCCTTACTGAAATCCATGTATATAACATCCACTGCCCTTCCATCGTCAATCATCTTTGTCACTTCCTCGAAAAACTCGATCAAGTTAGTGAGACACGACCTCCTCTTCACAAAACCATGCTGACTCTCACTAATATGCCCATTTGCTTCCAAATGGTAGTAAACCCTGTCACGAAGAATCTTCTCCAATAATTTCCCTACCACTGACATAAGGTTCACTGGCCTGTAATTTCCTGGATTATCCCTGCTACCCTTCTTAAACAATGGAACAACGTTGGCCATTCTCCAGTCCTCTGGGACCTCACCCATAGCCAGTGAGGATACAAAGATTTCTGTCAAGGCACCAGCAATCTCCTCCCTTGCCTCCCTCAGTACTCTGGAGTAGATCCCATCTGGCCCTGGGGACTTATCCACATTAATATTCTTCAAGATGCCTAACACCTCTTTTTTGATCTCAACATGATCCAGGCTATCTACACACTCTTCCCTAGACAAATCGACCGCTAAGTCCTTCTCTTTGGTGAATACTGATGAGAAGTATTCATTTAGTATCTCTCCCATTTCTTCTGACTCCACACACAGATTCCCACCTCTGTCCCTGAGTGGGCCTTTCCCTGACTACCCTCTTGCTTTTTACATATGTATAAAAGGCCTTGGGATTTTCCTTAATCCTGGTTGCCAGTGACTTTTCATGACCCCTTTTAGCCCTCCTGACTCCTTGCTTAAGTTTCTTCCTACTTTCTTTATATCCTCCACGGGCTTCATCTGTTCCCAGCCTTCTAGGCCTTACGAATGCTTCCCTTTTCTTTTTGACTAATCTCACAATATCCTTCGTTATCCAAGGTTCCTGAAACTTGCCATGCTTATCCTTCATCCTAGCAGGAACATGGCGGTCCTGAATTCTTATCAACTGATGTTTGAAAGCATGTCAGTTGTTGATTTGCCTTCAAACATCCGCCTTCAGTCTAGATTCCTCAGTTCCTGCCTAATATTGTTATAATTAGCCTTCCCCCAACTAAGCACCTTAACCCGAGGACTCCTTTTATCCTTATCCACCAGTACCTTGAAACTTACTGAATTATGGTCACTTTTTCCGAAATGCCCCCCTACTGAAACTTCGACCACCTGGCTGAGTTCATTCCCTAATACCAGGTCCAGTATTGCCCCTTCCCTAGTTGGACTATCTACATATTGTCTCAGGAAGCCCTTCTGGATGCACCTTACAAATTCTGCACCATCCAAACCCCTAGCACTAAGTGATTCCCAAGTCAATATAGGGAAAGTTAAAATCACCCACCACAACAACCCTATTGTTTTTACATCTTTAAAAAGTGCAAAAGACAAGGCTGAAGCATTTGCAACAATCTTCAGCCAGAAGTGCTGATTCGATAATCCAACTCTGCCTCCATGAGGTTCTCATTGTCTCTGACATCAGAATGCAGCTAATTCGATTGACTCCATACGATATCTAGGAATGGCTGAAGGCACTGGATACTGCAAAAGACTATGGGCCTGACAACAACCTGGATGCAGTGCTGAAGATTTGTGCTCCAGAACTAGCTGCACCCCTAGCCAAGCTGTTCCAGTACAGTAACAACACTGGCATCTACCTGGCTATATGGAAAATTGCTAGGCATGTCCTGTTCATGAAAAGCAGGACAAATCCAATCCAGCCTATTGCCACCCAATCAGTCTACTCTCAATCATCGGCAAAGTGATGGAAGGTGTTGTTGACAGTTGTACCAAGCAGCACTTATTCAGCAGTAATCTGGTCACCAATTCTCAGGTTGGGTTCTGCCATGACAGGCTTTACAGAATGGGTTGCCTTCAATGGGCGCCCTGCTTAGTTTGGTATTGAAATGCCACCAGGATCCCAAGTAACATATGCTAATGAGGGTCCCACCAGAATCACGAACCCAAAAGTTCTGATGAAAAGCCCTGACCTGAAACGTTAACCCTGTTTTTCTGTCTGCAGATTCTCCTAGGCCTGCCGAGTGTTTCCAGCATTTTTAAATTTTTATCTCAGCAGAATCAGTCAGGCGCTTAATTTTCACTTATCCCACCAGATGGAGGGGGTGAAACTTCCTGATATGATTAGCTGCCATCCTTACATTGTTTGTACAAGAATTTCAGTCACAATGAACACATAAAAACGTAAGTATAGAGCAGAAAATGGTCAGGGCACCAGAAATCAGCATGTAAATTAATATCCTTTAACACCCTTTATACCAACAAAACTAATGTAATTTGGCGAAGGAAATCTTACCCAGCCTGACCTATGTGTAACCCCAAGCTCATAAACAACATGGTTGACTCTGAGAGAGACAGGGGGTCAGATTTTCAATACGGGTCAGGGACCTGACTCCCGGATCTATTCCAGAGCCCTACATTACGCTCGAGCTGTGTTGCCATCACTTTGAATGACCTACCTAGCCAAGAGACAAGCTAGGTACCCAATTAGAGGCACCGAGTGACTCTAGAAGGCAGGAACTGCCTGCCTTGTGCCAGCTACAAAGGCAGATGGCGACAATTTTGGGAGCAGCCACTGTCTTGCCAATTTGAGAAGGCAGATCCCGGAAGGCGAGCAAGTCCATCATGGTAGAAAACGGCTGTTATATTGTTCATTGTTATATTGTCCTAGAATGATTTAGGAATGATATTTTCATGCATATATATGTGTGTATATTAAGAGTGCCGCCTCACTCACTACTGCAATTGTCTATGTACCAAAGCAACAATGTGTCATTCTGCAGCACATGGTGAGATCAGGAAAAATACACTCAATGAAAGAGAAGACCATAAGACCATAAGACATAGCAGAAGTAGGCCACTCCGCCCATCATTTCTCCTCTGCCGTTCAATGAGATCAGGGCTGATCTGATAATCCATCACCCTTGATTCCCTTGTTGATTAAAAATCTGTCAATCTGAGCATGGAATATACTTAACGACCCAGCCTTTAGAGCCCTCTGCAGTAAAGTATTCCACAGATTAACAGATTGACAGAAGAAATTCCTCCTCATCTCTGCCTTAAGTGGGCGACCCCTTACTCTTAGATTATGCCCTTTGGTCCTAGACTCTGCCACAAGGGGAAACAACCTCTCAGCATCTACCCTGTCAAACTCCCTAAGAATCTTATATGTTTCAATAAGGTCACCTCTCATTCTTCTAAACTCCAAAGAGTACAGACCCAAACTACTCAGTCTCTCCTCATAAGAAAATCCCTCCATACCCGGAATCAATCTATTGAGCCTTCTCTGAACTGCCTCCAATGCCAGTATATCTTTCCTTAGATAAGGGGACCAAAACTATTCTAGTATTCTGGGGTGTGGTCTAACTAGTGCCTTGTATAGTTTTAGCAAGACTTCCCTATTTTTATACTCCATTCCCTTTGAAATGAAGGCCAATATTCCATTTGCCTTCCCTGGCCTATGTTCACTTTGGCCTCTCTATTCCTTTATATATATTTAAAGAAGCTCTTACTATCTGTTTTTATGTTACTTGTTAGTTTACCCTCAAAGTTTATTTTCTCACTCTTTATTTTGTTTGGTCATCTTTTGTTGGTTTTTAAAACTTTCTCAGTCCTCCTACTTACCACTAATCTGTGCCACATTGTATGTTTTTTCTTTCAATTTGATATTATCCTGAACTTAGTTGGTTTATCCCCTTCCTAGAAACCTTCTTCCTCACTGGGATATATCTTTGTTGTGGGTCATGAACTATTTTTTTAAACAGCTACCATTGTTCATTAACCGTCTTTTCTGCTAAACTCCTTTCCCATTCCACTCCAGCCAACTCTGCCCTCATTCCTTTGTAATTACCCATACTTAAGTTTAGCACCATTGCTTCCAACCCAAGTTTCTCACTCTCAAACTGATTGCTAAATTCTACCATGTTATGGTCACTGTTCCCTGGGGGATATTTTACTCTGTGGTCATTTATTAAACCTGCCTCACTGCACATTATCAGATCCAAAATAGCCTGATCCCTGGCTAGATCCACAACATATTGTTCTAGGAAACTGTCCCGAATACACTCTGTGGATTCTTGCTCGTGGCTACCTCTGCCAATTTGATTTTCCCAATCTACATGAAGATTAAAGTCACCCATGATTGATGTACTGCCTTTTTTACATGCCCTCATTCGCTCCTGATTTATTCTCTGTGCTATAGCATAGCTACTGTTAGGGGACCTTTAGACCACTCCCACCAGTCTCTCCTTCCCCTTGTTATTTCTTACCTCCGCCCATAAAGATTCTACATCTCCCGATCCAAGATAATTTCTTGCTATTGTACTTATTCCATTTTGTATTAACAAAGCTACCCCACTACCATTTCCTTCCTGCCTGTCCTTTCAAAAAAATATCAAGCATTTGTGTCTAAAAGTGTGATCATTTCAGACATCTGGATATCACAAGATATGATATTGTGAAAGCAGGTGTTTGTGCATAAAACCCAAACATTATAAATGAAATAAATTCTGAAATATATTGAGAAATATAAACCCAAATTAAGCCGGAGAGAGAGAAAGAACTGAGTGAATTATGTGAAAATGAAATGGCCACCACAGCAATGAAGGTGCAACATCAGCTCATCATGAATTGGGAGGTTGATGATGTCACTGAGACATTTGAGAAGTTTAAAGAAAAGTGCAGATTGACATACAGTACTTTTCTAAAATGCATTAACAAAAAGAAAAGGGTTAGTTACATCCTTTTGTGGAAGATTTAGATCTTCTCAATAGGTGGGAACTGAATGAGGATCATATTAACATTTTTGAGAAATTCAGCACATATCTCCAGCCAAACTCAAACCATCAGATCCACCGATTTGTATTTCAGAGCCTGAGGCAGGAACCAGGTGAATCTGCTGACAAATTGAGAAACGTAGCCAGCAAGTGTAGATGAAAGGCTATTGGATCAGCTCATTTGGGGATCTGCACATCCTGATGTATAAAAGCCCATAACTGGATAAGACAAGCTCACAATAGCACAGGCTGTTGACACTGCCAAAGCACAGGAAGCTACGACTAGACAGATGGAGACGCTGATGACCCAAACGGCTTGCTTTCAGTTAAGTCAAGAGAAAGGCAGAAAGGTTGAATCAGTGAAACAGCAATCAAAACATGCACACCAGACAGAGGGAAAGATGTGCAACTGCTGTGGCTGCCACATGAGTTCACAGACAGAAGGAAACGTCCTGCACATGGATCAAACTACAGAGTTTGTGGAAAGCCAGACCACTGGGAAAAGATGTGCAGAACAAAGGAAGAAGATGGTAAGCACGTCATCAGAGTCAAAGCAACAGAGCAAATGAGAAGGAAAGCAAAAACAAAAGATCCATACCCTGGAAGATGATGGTGAGCGTGAGGACATAAGGGACAGAGAAACCATGCAATTGCATGAAATGGCTGAATGCAACCATTCAGAAGGTAAGAAATAAGCCACGACCATAAAGTTGAAGCTTGATACCAAAGCACAGAGTAACATTATCCCATTCAGGCTGTACCAGATCTTTTCTGAAAATTTGAAAGGAAATGGCTACCCAAAGAAAACTGCTCTGAAATCAAGGAGCATCATGTTCATGGCATAAAATGGTATTCAGATTTGACAGCTGGGAGGAACCCAAATCAAAGAGACACACAAAGGAAAAGACGTTGACTGCATGTCCTACTTCACTGGTCCTGCTATCCTGGGGTTGAACAGTTGTGAATAGCTGCAGCTGTTCTCAGTAAACCAGGAGACGAAGGAGGCATCATTGAAAATTGAAGGTAGTACAACCATTGAAAGCACCCTCCAGTCAGAAGCAAGAAAGATCCAGCCCAATTGTATCCAAAGTTTTGTGATGAGACATTTCGATGCTTTGAAGATTTTGAGTATGGCATCACTATTGATCCAGAGAAGAAATCCGAATTATCCTGCCATAAAGTGCCAATAGAATTAAAAGAAAAGTTTGAAAGCGAGCTACAAAAGATGGAGGAAAAGAAAGTGCTTATCAGGGTCACAAAGCCAACACTTTGGGTAAATTCCATCATTATGAGGGAGAAGCCCAATGGATGGCTGTATATTTGCCTGGAATCCAAAGTTCTTTATCAAGCAATAAAGAGTAGTCACTACCCTGTTCGAAATCATGCCAAAACTGGCTGGGGCAAAAGTTTTTGGCAAGCTTGATGTTAGAAATGGCTACTGGAATGTGAGGCTTGATGAGGAACCTTCGCTATTGATAACATTCAACACACCCTTTAGACAGCACAAATTCCTGTGTCTACCTTTTGGCCTTAAGTGAGCTAGGGTGTTTCCCAACAGAAAGTAGGCACGACATACAAGGGATGCAGAGGAGCAGTCAGCATAGATGATGGTATGTTGATCTATGGTGTAGATGAAAAAAGACCATGATTACCATCTACATGAAGCCATGGTGAGAATCAGGAAAGCTGAAATCAAGCTAAATGCAGACTAAATGTATTGTGAAGGTGACAGAATTTGGAATGGTGTATATGTCTGACTGAGTTAAGGCAAATCGTGCAAAACTAATCACAGCTACCTCTGAGATGGAAACCAAGAGACAAGAAAGAGCCGAAAAGTTGCCTTGTAGATACAATATATGAGTTCTTTCATACCTCACATGTCAGAACACACAGCAAACCTAAGAGAGCTGATGAGAGAAGATACTGAATACCATTGCTCAATAACTGTTTTTTGGTTAATCTTTGTTTCCAGTCCATCTGTACTAGGCCCCTCTCAAATCACTGAAACTTTCACTGTTCCAGTTGGCTGTGTTCACCTTTGATTTTTCTTTGTCCTTTTCAATAAGTAATGTAAACCTAATTATATAATGACTACAATTACCCAGATGCTCTCCCATTGAAATACACTCCACTTGGCCTACTTCATTACCAGGAAAGAGATCTATCACTGCTTCCTTCCACATTAGGCTAGAAGTACACTCCTTAAGAAAGTTTCTTGCACAAATTTTTCTTTGGAATTGTTTACTCTCCTTGCTTTTTACCTTATGCTTTTTCCCCTAGCCTACCTGCTGAGTTTTTCCAGGCTTTTTTGTTTTTTCTACATGAGGGTAGTTGAGTTTCCCTATTGTTATTCCTCCGTTATTCCCATATTTCTCTGAAAATTACCTATCAATTTTCATCCCTGTAAACTGGAAGAACAAGGGTAGTTTATTGATTAATAAGAATATTGCAACATTAATAAGAGGGGATAGGGGAAAGGGCAAAGCAATCAGTGGATGCTTTATGTAGGAATTGAGGAATAAGTGTAGATTTAATCTGTAATGGTAGTTGTTTTTAGGTCTCCCGATAGCAGCAATGCACTGGCAGAATGTATTAATCCAGAGTCTTGCAGCAAAAAACAAATTTATTTTACATAGAATACTCAGAATGTATAGCATAGGAACAGTCTTTTTTTTTCTTGATTCTTTTCAAGGGTTGTGGGCTAGGTCAGCATTTTTATTGCCCATCACTAACTGCCCTTGAGAAGGTGGTGGTGAGCTGCCTTCTTGAACCGCTGCAGTCCATGTGGTGTAGGTACATCCACTGTGCTGTTAGGGAGGAAGTTCCAGGATTTTGACCCAGCGACAGTGAAGGAACGGCGACATAGTTCCAAGTCAGGATGGTGTGTGGCTTGGAGGAGAACTTCCAGTTGGTGGCGTTCCCATGCATCTGCTGCCTTTGTCTTTCTAGGTGGTACAGGTCACCTGTAGGTGCTGTTGAAGGATCCTTGGTGAGTTGCTGAAGTGCATCTTGTAGATGGTACACACTGCTGCCAATGTGCATTGGTGGTGGAGGGAGTGGATGTTGAACATGGTAGGTGGGGTGCTAATCAAGCAGGGTGCTTTGTCCTGGATGGTGTTGTGCTTCTTGAGTATTGTTGGAGCTGAACTCATCCAGGCAAGTGGAGAGTATTCCATCACACTCCTGACTTGTGCCTTGTAGATGGTGGACAGGCTTTGGGGAGTCAGGAGGTGAGTTACTCTCCGCAGAATTCCCAACCTCTGACATGCTCTTGTAGCCACAATATTTATATGGTTAGTCCAGTTCAGTTTCTGGTCAATGGTAAGCCCCAGGATGTTGATAGTGGGGAATTCAGCAATGGTAATGCCATTGAATGTCAAGGTGAGATGGTTAGATCCTCCCTTGTTGGAGATGGTCATTGCCTGGCATTTAGGTGGTGCAAATGTTATTTGCCACTTATCAGCCCAAGCCTGAATATTTTCCAGGTCTTGCTGCATATGGGCACAAACTGCCTCAGTATCTGAGGAGTCATGAGTGGTGCTGAACGTTGTACAATCATCAGCGAACCTCATGATGGAAGGAAGTTCATTGATGAAGCAGCTGAAGATGGATGGGATTAGGACACTACCCTGAGGAACTCCTGCAATAGTGTCCTGGAAATGAGATGATTGACCTCCTAAAACCACAACCATCTTCCTATGTGCTCGATATGACTCCAACCAATGGAGTTTTCCCCCTGATTACCATTGATTCTAATTTTGCTCGGGCTCCTTGATGCCACACTCGGTTAAATGCTGCCTTGATGTCAAGGTCAGTCATTCTCAGCTCACCTCTTGAGTTCAGCTCTTTTATCGATGTTTGAATAAAGACTATAATGAAGTCAGGAGCTGAGTGGCCCTGGCAGAACGGAAACCAAGCATCAGTGAGCAAGTTATTGCTAAGCAAGTGCCGCACAATTCTTCAGTACTATTGCTGGAATGTTGTCAAGGCCCATAGCCTTTGCAGTATTCAATGCTTTCAGCTTTTTCTTGATGTCATATGGAGTGAATTGTTTTTGTTGGAAATCTGGTGCCTGTGATGTTGGGCACCTCAGGAGGAGGCCAATGTGGATCATTCACGTGGCACTTCTGGCTGAAGTCGTTGCAAATTCTTCAGCCTTGCCTTTTACACTGTTATTCTGGGCTCCTCCATCATTGAGGCTGGGGACATTTGTGGAGAATTGTCCTCCAGTTAGTTGTCTAATTGTCCAGCACCATTCACAACTGGATGTGACAGGACTGCAGAGTTTAGATCTGATCCATTTGTTGTAGGATTACTTAGCTCTGTCTATCGCATGCTGCTTTCACTGTTTGGTATTGTAGCTTCACAGGTTGAAACCTCATTTTTAGGTATGCCTGATGCTGCTCCAGGCATGCCCTCCTGCACTCTTCATTGAACCAGGGTTTATCCCCTGGCTTGATGGTAATGGCAGAGTGGGTGATATTCTAGGCCATGAGTTACAGTTTGTGGGTGAGTACAATTCTACTGCTGCTGATGACCCACAGTGCCTCATGGATGCCCAGTTTTGAGTTGCTAGGCCTGTTCAAAATCTACCCCATTTAGCATGGTGGTAGTGCCACACAACACAATGGAGGATATCCTCAATGTGAAGATGGGAATTCGTCTCCACAAAGACTGTATGATAGTCACTCCTACCAATATTATATTGAACAGGTGCATCTAAGGCTGGTAGATCGGTGAGGATAAGGTCAAATAGGTTTTTCCCTCTTGTTGATTCCCTCACCACCTACTGCAAACCCAGTCTAGCAGCTTTGTCCTTTAGGATTCGGCCAGCTTGGTCCGTAGTGGTGCTACTGAGCCACTCTTGGTGATCAGCATTGAAGTCGTCCACCCAGAGTACATTCTGTACCCTAGCCACTCTTAGTTCTTCCTTCAAGTGGTGCTCAACATGGAGGAATCACTGATTCATCAGTTGTGGGTGAGTGGTAAGTGGTAATCAGCAGGAAGTTTCCTTGCCCATTTTTGACCTGATGCCATGAGACTTCACGGGGTCCAGAATCTCTGTTGAGGACGCCCAAGGCAATTCCCTCCCGACTGTATACCACTGTGCCACTACCTCTGCTGGGCCTGTTCTGCTAGTGGGACATGACATGCCCAGGGATGGTTATGGTGGGGTCTGGGACATTGTCTGCAAAGTATGATTCTGTGAATATGACTATGTCAGACTCTTGCTTGACTAGTCTGTGTGACAGCCTTCCCAACTTTGGCACAAGCACCCAGATGTTCATGATGTGGGAAATAAAGGGTTAACACAATTACTATGAGTTACACTTATGAAGATGTTCCCCTGTATATTTCCATAACCGTTAGCTTACTCACCTGGCCTGTCTTTCTGGATGTATTTTGCTAACGATGTAGTCACTATTGCTAATAAGCCCAAGCTGTTTCAATTTTACATGTTGTACTGTTCCGCTAGCTTACTTGTCTGTGAGAATGTGATAGGATGTGCTTACCAGGGATGCATGAAGGCCATGAGCAGACAAAATAAGCTCGGGCATGTAGGCAGCTGAAGCTGTATTGTGTATAAATGTATGTCAGTGTAGTCGGTAGCTGCTTCAACTGGTTTATGTTGGTGTTTATACCCCATGAGTTTCCTTTCAGTCTACCTGTCTCATTATGGCCTTTCAGTATTTTTCTATTCCCTATTCTCTCATGTACTCATTTATTTCCTTTTCACTGAATTTGAGCTCTTTGCCTTGACCACTTCCTGCGGCAGTGAGTTCCTAACCTACCCACTTTCTGAGTAAAGAGATTGCTCCTTATCTCCCTATTGGTTACCACCTTGTATTTATGATCTCTAGTTTGGATTCAAGTGGAAACATTCTCTTCTCATTGGGTTTGCCCAACATATGTATTATTTTAAAGATCTTTATCAGGTTGCCTTAAAAAGCACACAGCCTGTTCAATCTTTCCTGATTGTGGTAAACTCTCAGTTCTGGTATCAACCTTGTAAATTTAATTTGCACTTTCTCCAGTACTTCTACGGCATATCCTTTTTATAGTGTGAGGACCAGAGCTTCGCACATTGCTGTAGGGGTGGCCTGACCACGGCCCGATACAAGTTTAACATAATTTCACCACTTTAGAATTCTGTACCACTGAAAATAAATTCCAATACTTTGTTAACATTTATAATTGCTTTGCTGACTTTTGATGATGCTTTCAATGATTTGTTCACCTGTATTCCTTGATCACATTGTCCTTCTTCCCTGTTCAGTGAGAAATGGATGTTTTTAAAAATGCTTTTGGGGAATATTGTGTTATTTTATGGAAAAGTCTGTGTGTGTGTGTGTGTGTGTGTGTGTGCACAATTTAATTAAGCTGGGTAGAGATCAATAGGAGGCAAGTTGTCTAGGGAGGTTGAAACATGAAAATGATAGAGGTGTTTGGTTTGAGATACAAGTAAATAGGTTAGATCTAACATTTGCATTTTTAGATAAGTTGACAGTTTGTTTGAACATCATAAGAGGGGGTCAGAGGTAACAAGAAACATGTTTGCATCTTGCAGAAGTTCGATAGGTAAATAGAAGGGGGTTATTATATTTTATTGATCTGAAAACAAAGACAAAATAGAGATATGAAAGATTTTATATTTGGAAGGATTTGAGTTTCAAAGAGGTGTGAGAACAATGGAATCTGAGATGAAAGTGAAAAATGGCATTTTAGAGTTGCTGTTTGAGCTGTTGAGGCAGCAGCTAGAACTGAGTTGGGAGCTGTTAGCTCTGGGCTGGGAGGAGATGCCATTTGAACTAGCCACCCAGTCATGCCAGGAAAGTCTTGGGCTGCAAAAAGCAGTTTTATTCTGAAGTTTGTATTCCACAGCAGAGTGGGAGAGAGTTGAGAGGTTATGCGGTATCCTGCATTAAAGTTACAGCAGTCTGCATTGGGTAATGTTACTGTAGTTTAATAGTTAAACATCTATAAGGAAATGTTGCCTCGAAGGTGTTTACTTCTGGGTCTGACCAAGTAGCGAGTTTTTTGGGGGGAAGGTTTTATATGAATAAGTTTAACTTTTGAACTGTAATCTAGTTTGTTAAGTTTCCTTTTATTCTTGTAATAAAACTTTTACATCTAATTTTTAAAATCCCAAAAGTGTTACTGAGTCTCCTTATCATTTTCAGAATATAAAGAATAGGTTATGGCCCAGAAGCCAAGTTTCCCTCTGGGATTTGGTTTGTGCAGCAATTAGCACTGGCTGTGGTCATAATGAAGCCTCTTATTTTCTCAGGTGTGGGTGATATTTCATGGTGTCCTACCAAAGTGCATCATCTCTCATTTATCTATGTTAAAGTTCATTTTCCACTTAACTGCTCAGTCTGCAAGCCTTCTAATGTCTTCTTCTATTATGCAGCATTCTTTCTCAGTCTTGCCTATCACTCCAGTCTGATATCGTCTGCAAATTTTGAGTTACTTGTTCCTAACTTGAAATAATTGTCAATTATGAATAACTGCGGTTAACAGTAATCCGAATAGCTATACTTTACTGTGGCTCAAATGCTCGCATTCTACTCTCAATGTCAGAAGGTTGGAGGTTCAAGAACCAGTCCAGGACTTGAGCACAAAAATCAAGGCTGACGCTCCCGTGCAGTAGTGAGGGAGTGCTGCATTGTCTTTCGGGCAGGATGTTAAATCGAGGCATATTTGTCCTGTCGGGTGGACATAAAAATCCCTTGGCAACATCTCAAAGAACAGCAGTGGAGTTATCCTTGCTGCCCTGGCCAACATTTATCTCTCGAATGACATCTCTAAAGCAGATTATCTGGTAGTCATCATGTTGCTGTTTGTAGGAGTTTGCCATGTGCAGATTGGTTGCTTTTTTCCTACATTACAACAATGACTACACTTCAAAAGTACTTCATTGGCTGCAAAGTGTGTGGGAGTGTCATGTGGTCATGGAAGTTGTGATATAAATGAAAGTCCCCTTCTCTCTTCCCTTCCTGTCCCCTTCCCCTCCCCTTTCCTCTCCCTTTCCCCTACTTTCCTTTTCTTTTCTTCCTCCTGGTTGTGTTTTTGGCAGGAGGGTTGGGGGTGGGTGGCATGTTAAATATGATGGGTGGCTAGCCTACTACCTTCTTGCCCACCCCGACCCAATCCCCATAAAACGGTAGGCAGGTAGGTGGTGAAAATGGCAGCCCCACTGAGGGGTGAAAGTCCCATTGTCTGTCCGTTTAAGCCGCCCTCTCCGCCAGTGTGTTAGTTCTGTGGGGTGACATTTTTACAGTTGGTCCATTCGGAACTGACCTTTGTAATTGTGGGTGGGGGGGTGGTGAGGTGTGAATGTGCACCCACCAGCCCATAAAATTCAGCCCCAGGAATCTGAAGCCCTCTTTCCTGCAGCACACCTCTGGCCATGAATTCACCTGGACAAGCCTCCTGTGTCTGTACTCAGTATGGAGTGACCCAAAGATTATCACCTTTGAGGCTTTGTTCCTTATTCATTTTCCTACCTCCTGGAACTCTGCCTGTCGGACCTCAACCCTTTTTCTACCCATGCCATTGGTTCCAACATTGACCACGAGTTCCGGTCCCTCCACAGAATATCCTTCACCAGTTCAATGGTATCCTTTGTCCTGGCAGGCAGTATGTTCCAGATCTTAATCAGTGTGAACAAGAAATATGCTCATTTCCTCTCTGCTTCTTTTGGCAATTATTTTAAATCTGTGAACTTTGGTTACCAATCCATTTTCCAGAGGAAACCCTTGCTCTATCAAAACTCCTCATTATTTTGAATACCTCTTGAAGTCTCTCTTTAAGGTTCTCCAATTTCAGGAGAACAATCCCAGTCTATCAAATAAATCTGTATAATTGAAGTACCTCATTACTGGTGTCATCCTGTTAAACTCTCTAAGGCCTTTGTGTCCTTTCTAAACTGTGGTGGCCAGAACTGTCCACATTATTCCTGCTGAGGCCTAACCAGTGGTTTGTAAAGGTCTAGAGCAAAAACAAAAATACCTGGAAAAACCCACCAGGTCTGACAGCATCTGCGGAGAGGAATACAGTTAACGTTTTGAGTCCGAATGACTCTTCATCAGAACTAAGGAAAAATAGAAAAGAGGTGAAATATAAGCTGGTTTAAGGGGGGTGGGACAGGTAAGCTGGATAGAGGGCCAGTGATAGGTGGAGATAACCAAACGATGTCATAGACAAAAGGACAAAGAGGTGTTGATGGTGGTGATATTAGCTAAGAAATGTGCTAATCGGGACATTAAGGGTAAAAAGCAGGATGAGCAAGGGACAGATAGTGGGGGTGGTGTGGGATGGGGAATCGAAATAGGCTAAAAGTTGGAGATAAAATAATGGATGGAAATACATTTAAAAATAATGGAAATAGGTGGGAAAAGAAAAATATATATAAATTATTGTAAAAGGAGGGATCGGAAAGGGGGTGGGGATGGAGGAGAGAGTTCATGATCTAAAGTTGTTTAACTCAATATTCAGTCCAGAAGGCTGTAAAGTGCCTAGTTGGAAGATGAGGTGCTGTTCCTCCAGTTTGCATTGAGCTTCACTGGAACATTGCAGCAGGCCAAGGATGGACATGTGGGCATGAGAGCAGGGTGGAGTGTTGAAATGGCAAGCGACAGGGAGGTCTGGGTCATGCTTGTGGACAGACCGAAGGTGTTCCACAAAGCGGTCACCCAGTCTGCGTTTGGTCTCTCCAATGTAGAGGAAACCGCGTTGGGAGCAGCGAATGCAGTAGACTAAATTGCAGGAAGTGCAAGTGAAATGCTGCTTCACTTGAAAGGAGTGTTTGGGCCCTTGGACGGTGAGGAGAGGGGAAGTAAAGGGGCAGGTGTCGCACCTTCTGCGGTTGCATCGGAAGGTGCCGTGGGAGGGGGTTGAGGTGTAGGGGGTGATGGAGGAGTGGACCAGGGTGTCCTGGAGGGAACGATCCCTGCGAATTGCCACCAGGGGTGGTGAAGGGAAGATGTGTTTGGTGGTGGCATCATGCTGGAGTTGGTGGAAATGGTGGAGGATGATCCTTTGAATGCGGAGGCTGGTGGGGTGATAAGTGAGGACAAGGGGGACACTATCATGGTTCTGGGAGGGAGAGGAAGGTGTGAGGGCGGATACGCGGGAGATGGGCCGGACACAGTTGAGGGCCCTGTCAACCAGGAAAGCCTTGGTTAAGGAAGAAGGAAGACATGTCAGAGGAACTGTTTTTGAAAGTGGCATCATCAGAACAGATGTGACGGAGGCGAAGGAACTGAGAGAATGAGATGGAGTCCTTACAGGAAGTGGGGCATGAGGAGCTGTAGTCAAGGTAGCTGTGGGAGTCGGTAGGCTTGTAATGGATATTGGTGGACAGTCTATCTCCAGAAATTGAGACTGAGAGGTCAAGGAAGGGAAGGGAAGTGTCAGTGATGGACCACATGAAAATGATGGAGGGGTGGAGATTGGAAGCAAAATTAATAAATTTTTCCAGATCCAGTCGAGAGCATGAAGCAGCACTGAAGCAGTCATCGATGTACCGGAGAAAGAGTTGTGGGAGGGGGCCTGAGTAGGACTGGGACAAGGAATGTTCCACATACCCCATAAAGAGACAGGCATAACTGGGGCCCATGCGGGTGCCCATAACCACACCTTTTATTTGGAGGAAGTGAGAGGAGTTTAAGGAGAAATTGTTCAGTGAGAGAACAAGTTCAGCCAGACAGAGGAGAGTAGTGGTGGATGGGGATTGTTCAGGCCTCTGTTCGAGGAAGAAGCGGAGAGCCCTCAGACCATCCTGGTGAGGGATGGCAGTGTAGAGGGATTGGACGTCCATGGTGAAGAGGAGGTGGTTGGGGCCATTGAACTGGAAATTGTTGATGTGATGTTGGGCGTGAGAAGAATCACGGATGTAGGTGTGAAGAGACTGGACAAGGGGAGAAAGAATGAAGTCAAGATGGCAAGAAATGAGTTCCTTGGGGCAGGAACAGGCTGACACGATCAGTCTTCCGGGACAGTCCTGTTTGTGGATTTTGGGTAGGAGGTAGAAGCGGGCCATCCGAGGTTGGGAGACTAAAGGTATAATGACTTCCTTGTTTTTGTATTCAATGTCCCTATTTATAAAGCGTAACATCCCATATCTTTTATTCACCCTTTGATCAACTTGTCTTGCCACCTTCAAAGATTTTGTAAATAAGCACCCCCAGGTCCCTCTGCTCTTCCACCACCCCCACCCTCAAAATAGTACCATTTAGAACACTATGTTGTTCCTCCCAAAGTGCATCACTCACCCTTATCCACATTAACTTGGATCTGCCATATGCCTGCTGATTTAATCGGTCTGAATCTATATAATTATATAGCGAATCATAGAACGCTTACAGCACAGAGGGAGGCCATTTGGCCCTGTCATGTTTGTGCTGGCTGTCTGCAGGAGCAACACAGTTAGTCCCACCTATGCAGCCTTTTCTAGCAGTCCTGCAAATTTACTCTCTTCATGTGCTTATTCAATTTCCTTTTGAAAGCCATGATTGAATCTGCCTCCACCATACTCTCACTCAATGTAGTCGAATCCTAACCACTTGCTACATAAAAAAGTTCTTCCTCATATCACCTTTGGCTCTTTTACCATTCTCCTTAATCATTTTTTATTCATTTGCGGGATGTGGGCTTCGCTGGCTGGGCTAGCTATTTATTCCCCATCCCTCGTGCCCTTGAGAAGGTGGTGGTGAGCTGTCACCTTGAACCGTTGCAGTCCATGTGGCGTAGGAAAAGAGTTCAAGGAGTCTTGGTGAAGGTTGTAGATGGTACACGCTGCTACTGTGCAATAATGGTGGAGGGATTGAATGTGTATGGATGTGGTGCCATTCAGTCAGGCTGCTTTGTCATGGAAGGTGTTAAGCTTCTTCAGTGTTGTGGGTGTTGCACTTATCCAGGCAAGTGGGGAGGATTCCACCACACTTCTGACTTGTGCCTTGTAGATGGCGGACAGGCTTTGGGGAGTCAGGAGGTGAGTTACTCCACAAAATTCCCAGCCTCTGTCCTGCCCTTGTAGCCACAGTATTTATATGGCTAGTCCAGTTCAGTTTCTGGTCAATGGTAAGCCCCAGGACATTGATTGTGGGGGGATTCAGCAATGGTAATGTCATTGAATATCAAGGGGCGATGGTTAGATTCTCTCTTGTTGAGGATGGTCATTGCCTGGCACTTGTGTGGTATAAATGTTATTTGCCACTTATCAGCCCAAGCCTGAATACTGTCCAGGTCTCGCTGCTTATGGGCACAAATTGCCTCAGTATCTGAGGAGTCACGAGTTGTCCTGAACATTGTACAATCATCAGCAAACCTTATGATGGAAGGAAGTTCATTGATTAAGCAGCTGGTGGCAGTTGGGCCAAGGGCACTACCCTGAGAAATTCCTGCAATGATGTCCTGGAACTGAGATGATTGACCTCCAACAACCACAACCATCTTTCTAGGTGCTCGCTATGACTTCTACCAATAGATTTTTCCCCCGATTCCCGTTGTTTACAATTTTGCACGGGCTCCTTGATGCCAGACTCGGTCAAATGCTGCCTTGATATCAAGGGCAGTCACTCTCACCTCAGCTCTTGAGTTCAGCTCTTTTGTCAACGTTTGAATGAAGACTGTAATGAGGTCAGGAGCTGAGTGGTCCGGGCGGAACTGAAATTAAGCATCAGTGAGCAGATTATTGCTGAGTAAGTGCTGCTTGATGGCACTATTAATGATCCCTTCCATCGCTTCGCTGATGATTGACAGTAGACTGATGGGGCATAGTTGCCCAGGTTGGATTTGTCCTGCTTTCTGTGGACAAGATATACCTGGGCAACTTTCCACATAACCGGGTAGATGCCAGTGTTGTAGCTGTACTAGAACAGCTTGGCTAAGGGCACAGCAAGTTCTGGAGCACAAGCTTTCAGTACTATTGCTGGAATGTTGTCAGGGCTCATAGCCCTTGAAGTATCCAGTGCTTTCAGCTGTTTCTTGATGTCATGTGGCATGAATTGAATTAGCTGAAGACTGGCATCTGTGATGCTGGGCACGTCAGGAGAAGGTTGATGTGGGTCATCCACTTCGCCCTTCTGGCTGAAGTTGTTGCAAATTCTTCAGCTTTGCCTTTTACACTGTTATGCTGGCTCCCCCATCATTGAGGCTGGGGACATTTGTGGAGCCTTGTCCTCCTGTGAGTTGTTTAATTGTCCACCACCATTCACGACTGGATAAGTCAGGACTGCAGAGCTTAGATCTGAACCGTTTGTTGTAGGATCACTTAGCTCTGTCTCTCACATGCTGTTTATGCTCTTTGGCATGCAAGTAGTCCTGTGTTGTAGCTTTACCAGGTTGACACCTCATTTTCAGGTATGCCTGATGTTGCTCCTGGCATGCCCTCCTGCACTCTTCATTGAACCAGGGTTTATCCCCTGGCTTGATGGTGATAGTAGAGTGGGGGATATGCCGGGTCATGCGTTACAGTTTGTGGGTGAGTACAATTCTGTTGCTACTGATGACCCACAGTGCCTCATAGGTGCCCAGTTTTGAGTTGCTAGATCTGTTCAAAATCTAATATTCAGCACGGTGGTAATGCCACACAATATAATGGAGGATATCCGCAATTTGAAGATGGGACTTTGACTCCACAAGGACCATATGATAGTCACTCCTACCAACATTGTATTGGACAGATGCATCTAAGACTGGTAGATTGGTGAGGATAAGGTCAAATAGGTTTTTCCCTCTTGTTGATTCCCTCACCACCTACTGCAAACCCAGTCTAGCAGCTTTGTCCTTTAGGATTCGGCCAGCTTGGTCCGTAGTGGTGCTACTGAGCCACTCTTGGTGATCAGCATTGAAGTCGTCCACCCAGAGTACATTCTGTACCCTAGCCACTCTTAGTGCTTCCTTGAAGTGGTGCTCAACATGGAGGAATCACTGATTCATCAGCTGTGGGTGAGTGGTAAGTGGTAATCAGCAGGAAGTTTCCTTGCCCATGTTTGACCTGATGCCGTAAGGCTTCATGGGGTTCGGAGTATCTGTTGAGGGCTCCCAGAGCAAATCCCTCCCAACTGCATACCACTGTGCCACTACTTCTGCTGGGCTTGTACTGCTAGTGGGACAGGCCATACTCAGGGATGGTTATGGTGGTGTTTCGGACATTGTAAAGTATGATTCTGTTAATATGACTATATCAGGATGTTACCTGGTTAGTCTGTGAGACAGCTCTCCCAATTTTGGCACAGGCTCCAGGTGTTCATGATGTGGGAAATAAAGGGTTAACACAATTACTATGAGTTACATTTATGAAGCAGTTCCCCTGTATTTTTCCATAACCGTTAGCTTACTCACCTGGCCTGTTTTTCTGGACGTATTTTGCTTGAGATGAAGTCACTATCGCTAATAAGCCCAAACTGTTTCCATTTTACATGTTGTACTGTTCCGCTAGCTTACTTGTCTGTGAGAATGTGATAGGATGTACTTACCAGGGACACACGAAGGCCATGAGCAGACAAAATAAGCTCGGGCATGTAGCCAGCTGAAGCTGTATTGTTCATAATTGTGTGTCACTGTAATCGGTAGCTTGTTCAATTGGTCTGTGTTGGTGTTTATACTCCATGAGTTTCCTTTGAGTCTACCTGCCTTATTGTGGCCTTTCAGTATTTTTCTATTCCCTATTCTCTCATGTACTCATTTATTTCCTTTTCACTGAATTTGAGCTCTTTGCCTTGACCACTTCCTGCGGCAGTGAGTTCCTAACCTACCCACTTTCTGAGTAAAGAGATTGCTCCTTATCTCCCTATTGGTTACCACCTTGTATTTATGATCTCTAGTTTGGATTCAAGTGGAAACATTCTCTTCTCATTGGGTTTGCTCATCATATGTATTATTTTAAAGATCTTTATCAGGTTGCCTTAAAAAACACACAGCCTGTTCAATCTTTCCTGATAGTGGTAAACTCTCAGTTCTGATATCAACCTTGTAAATTTAATTTGCACTTTCTCCAGTACTTCTACAGCATATCCTTTTTATAGTGTGAAGACCAGAGCTTCGCACATTGCTGTAGGGGTGGCCTGACCACGGCCCGATACAAGTTTAACATAATTTCACCACTTTAGAATTCTGTACCACTGAAAATAAATTCCAATACTTTGTTAACATTTATAATTGCTTTGCTCACCTTTGATGGTGCTTTCAATGATTTGTTCACCTGTATTCCTTGATCACATTGTCCTTCCAGGTTCAGCGTGAGAAATGGATGTTTTTAAAAATACCTTTGGGGAATATTGTGTTATTCTATGAAAAAGTCTGTGTGTGTGTGTGTGTGTGTGTGTGTGTGTGCATGATTTAATTAAGCTGGGCAGAGATTAATAGGAGGCAAGTTGTCTGGGGAGGTTGAAACATGAAAATTTTAGAGGTGTTTGGTTTGAGATACAAGTAAATAGGTTAGATCTAACATTTGCATTTTTAGATAAATTGACAGTATGTTTGAATATCATAAGAGGAGTCAGAGGTAACAAGAAACATGCTTATATCTTGCAGAAGTTCTATAGGTAAATAGAAGGGGAGATATTACATTTTATTGATCTGAAAGCAAAGACAAAATAGCGATATGAAAGATTTTATATTTGGAAGGCTTTCAAAGAGGTGTGAAAACAATGGAACCTGAAATGAAAGGGGAAAAAGATATCTTAGAGTTGCTGTTTCAGCTATTGAGGTAACAGCTGGAGTTGAGTTAGAAGCTGTTAGCTCTGGGCTGGGAGCAGAGGCCATTTGAACCAGCCACCCAGTCATGCCAGAAAAGCCTTGGGCCGCAAAAAGCAGTTTTATTCTGAAGTTTGTATTCCACAGCAGAGTGGGAGAGACTTGAGAGGTCATGTGGTATGGCTCCATTAAAGCTACAGCAGTTTACATTGGGTTTATTACTGTAGCTTTAAAGTTAAATATCTATAAGGAAGTGTTACCTGGGAGGTGTTTATTTGTGGGTCTGCCCAAGTAGAGAGTCTTTTTGGAGGAAGTTTTTATAAAATTAATCTTAACTGTGTAGCTGTATTCTAATGTGCTTAAGTTTTCTTTTATCCTTGTAATAAATTTTTTACTTCTAATTTTTAAAATCCCAAAAGTATTACTGAGCCTTCTTCTTATTTTCAGAATACAAAAAAAGGTCATGGCCCATAAGTCAAGTTTCCCTCTGGGATTTGATTTGCGCAGCAATTAGCACTGGCTGTGGTCATAACAAAGTCTCTTATGTTCTAAGTTGTGGGTGGTATTCCTTGGTGCCCTAGCAAAGTGCATCACCTCTCATTTAACCATGTTAATGTTCATTTTCCACTTAACTGCTCAGTCTGCAAGCTTTCTAATGTCTTCTTTTATTATGCAGCATTCTTTTTCAGTCTTGCCTATCACTCCAGTCTGGTATCATCTGCAAATTTTTATACTGAGCTATTTGTTCCCACCTTGAAATCATTGTCAATTATGAATAACAGTGGTTAACAGTAATCTGAAAAGCTACACTTTGGCTCAACTGCTAGCATTCTCCTTTCAATGTCAGAAGGTTGGAGGTTCAAGAACCAGTCCAGGACTTGAGTACGAAAATCAAGGCTGATGCTCCTGTGCAGTACTGAGGGAGTGCGGCATTATCTTTCAGGTGGGATGGTAAATCGAGTTGTGTTTGTCCTCTCAGGTGGACATAAGTATCCTATGGCAATATCTTAAAGAAGAGCAGTGGAGTTATCCTTGCTGCCCTGGCCAACATTTATCTCTCGAACGACATCACAAAAGCAGTAATCTGGTAGTCATCATGTTGCTGTTTGTAGGAGTTTGCCATGTGCAGATTGGTTGCTATTTTTCCTACATTACAACAGTGACTACACTTCAAAAGTACTTCATTGGCTGTAAAGTGTGTTGGAGTGTCATGTGGTCATGGGAGTTGTGATATAAATGAAAGTCCCCTTCTCCCTTCCCTTCCAGTCCCCTTCCCCTCCCCTATCCTCTCCCTTTCCTCTCCCTTTCCTTTTCTTTTCTTCCTCCTGGTTGTGTTTTTGGCAGGAGGCTGGGGGCAGGGGAGAGGGGGGGTGGCATGTTAAATATGATGGGTGACTAGCCTACTGCCTTCTCGCCCACCCTGACCCAATCCCCATAAAACGGTAGGCAGGTGGGTGCTGAAAATGGCAGCCCCACTGAGGGGCGAAAGTCCCATTCTCTGCTCATTTAAACCGCCCTTTCTGCCAGTGTGTTAGTTCTGTGGGGTGACATTTTTACAGTTGGTCCATTTGAAACTGACCTTTGTAATTGTGGGGGTGTGGGGGGTGTGTGAATATTGGGGGTAAGCAATATGCACCCACAAGCCCATAAAATTCAGCCCCAGGAATCCGAAGCCCTCTCTCCTGCAGTACATCTCTGGCCATGCATTCACCTGGACAAGCCTCCTGTGTCTGTACTCAGTATGGAGTGACCCAAAGATTATCACCTTTGAGGCTTTGTTCGTTAATCATTTTCCTACCTCCTGGATCTCTGCCTGTTGGACTTCAACCCTTTTTTTACCTATGCCATTGGTTTCAACATTGACCACGAATTCTGGTTGTTCCCCTCCCGCTTCCACAGAATGTCCTTCACCAGTTCAGTGGTATCCTTTGTCCTGGCAGGCAGTATGTTCCAGATCTTGATCACTCTGAACCAAAAATATGCACATTTCCTCTCTGCTTCTTTTGGCAATTATTTTAAATCTGTGAACTTTGGTTACCAATCCATTTTCCAGAGGAAACCCTTGCTCTATCAAAACTCCTCATTATTTTGAATACCTCTTGAAGTCTCTCTTTCAGGTTCTCCACTTTTAGGAGAACAATCCCAGTTTATCCAATAAATCTGTATAACTGAAGTACCTCATTACTGGTGTTATCCTGTTAAACTCCCTAAGACCTTTGTGCCCTTTCTAAACTGTGGTGGCCAGAACTGTCCGCATTACTCCTGCTGAGGCCTAACCAGTGGTTTGTAAAGGTCTAATGACTTCCTTGTTTTTGTATTCAATGTCCCTATTTATAAAGCGTAACATCCCATACCTTTTATTCACCCTTTGATCAACTTGTCTTGCCACCTTCAAGGATTTTGTAAATAAGCACCCCCAGGTCCCTCTGCTCTTCCACCACCCCCACCCTCAAAATAGTACCATTTAGAACACTATGTTATTGCTCCCAAAGTGCATCACTCACCCTTATCCACATTAACTTGCATCTGCCATGTGTCTGCTGATTTCATTGGTCTGTCTGCCTGAGTCTACATAATTACATAGCGAATTATAGAACGCTTACAGCACAGAGGGAGGCAATTTGGCCCTGCCGGGTCTGTGCTGGCTGTCTGCAGGAGCAACACAGCTAGTCCCACTTTTGCAGCCTTTTCCAGTAGTCCTGCAAATTTACTCTCTTCATGAGGGCTTATCCAGTTCCCTTTTGAAAGCCATGCGCAAAAGACTGAAGCGCGTCCGCCGACAATTAAGAGGGTAATTAAGTCCATTAACGGTGCAATTGTCTGTCATTTTACGTAGCCCGTCCAACCTTATGGTTGGCAGATGTGCGAATTGGCCAGGCGGCCTTTACATTTTTCAGCAAACCTCAACCAAGGGCGGGGTAAAGTTTCCGTTATTAAATAAAATAAATATAGAAATCTGTTTTTATAAACTCTATGTTCAGCTGCCTGATTGTCATGCATTTTTTTCCTGATTTTTAAAATGTTATTTCTTGGGTTTTGGGTCTTCAGCTCTCTGAGGCAGTTCTCTGCCTTAATGGAGTTTTCTATCAGCGCTCGCCCGTGCCCGCATTGACATCATCATCCCACCCTCCTCCCGCCCCCACCCCGGCAGCACTGAATTAATGACCAGCCAGCGTGAAATCGCAGCCAATTGTGGTTGGCGGTCCGTCTCCCGGCTGCTCCCTGGCCTGCCGATCATGCCCGCCCTCCGAGCTGAAAATTCGGTCCATGGTCTTCAGCTTTGCTGGCAAATCTATTATCAGCACTTCATTAAACCTTCTTGAAGCATGCTTCCATCCTCATTATTTTCTACGTTGTCAAGTTTTGTACAATCTGCAATCTTAAAAATTCTACTCCCTACATCCAAGCCCAGGTCATTTATGCAAACCAAGTAAAGCTATGGTTCTAACACTGATTTTAGAGCACCATACTGCATACTTCTCTCCAGTCAGAATAACATCCATTCACCACTACTCTCTGTCTCCCATTCCTTAATCAATTACATACCCTAGTTGTCACCATCTCTAAATTTCCTGTGCTATTTTCTGATCATGCCTGTTATGTGGTGCTTTTTCAAGTATTCTTTGAATACCCATTTACTGCATTATCTTCATCAACCATTTCTGTTACTTCATCAAAGAACTCTACCATGTTAGACACATTTAATTTGCCATTAACAAACCTTTGCTCGCAGTCTTTCATTAATCCATCCTTCTTCGAGTGAGAATTAATTTTGTTTTTGATAATGTTATCTCATAATGTTCCTATCACTGGCATTATGTTGGAGTGACTAACCATTAGTTACCAGGTTTAATGCTCCCCTTTTTTTGAATAGACGAGTATCGTTTGCAATCATCCAGTCCTTGACACCACTCCATTTTCCAGTGAAAATTGAGAGATTGTGATCAGAGCTTCTGCTATTCCACCTTAGCTCCCCTTAGCAACCTAGATTAATCCCACAAGGGCTGGGTGGCTTGTTAATTTTAAATGATGCCAAACTCTTTAGCACCTCCTCTCTATCTATTTTCATTTGACCTAATATCTCTTCTCCCTCATCACGTGCTGCAACATGAATTTCATCCTCTTCTTTGTGAGAGAGAGAGAGTGACAGACAGACAGACAAAGGTAGCTTGATTCTACTGAAGTCAATGAGAGGTAGCCAGAGTCAGAGAGGTATTCAGTTTATTGGAGTAATTGACCTGAATATCAGGTGGGCTCTATAACATGCAGCCTATACAATAACAAGTGCTTTGCAAAACTCAAGCTGAATTTCTACTCCGAGGACCATCACTTTTAAATGTGATGGTTTACATTGGTATTTGGAAGTGCACAAGATGAAATAACATTTCTGACTTTACAGTAGCAGGATCAAAATTCATTGCAATCGCACATGGCTTCATTTTTCAATTTGTAAAACAATTGAATATTTTTTTCCTTGACTATAGAAGACTGAGGCATTTAAAATGTTAAAAGGGTTGAAGGTTTGACAAGGCAGGTATGGAGAAACTATTTCTTCCGCTGGGTGAAACGAGAACAAGGGAACTTAATCTTAAAATCTGATGAAACTCTGTTTCTCTCCCCAAAGATGCTGCCTGTCCTGCTGAGTATTTCTGGTGTTTTCTGTTTTTATTATCTTAAAATTAGAGCCAGACCAGTTGGGAAGCAGTTTTTCACACAAGTTGTAATGGAAATTTGGAACTCTCTCCTCCAAAAGGTCTGTGGATGTTGGGGGTCAATTGGAGCTTTAAGGACTGAGATTAACAAGAGTTTTGTTGAGTTAAGGTATCAAGGTGAGAGGATGGAGTTGAGGAGCAGGACAGTCATATTTATTAGAATGGTGGAGCGTTTTTGAGGGGCTGAATAGTTTATTTGTGCTCCCAATATTCCTTTGTCGCTATCCATTGACTTTGGTGCTGTATACTAAGCAGCTGATCTGCTATTGCCAGTTTTACACACCTGCCAAAGTTCAGAGCTCTATCCATTGTATCTGAACGTTTATTTGAGAAGGAAGCCCTGCAGCTGTGATGTCGCCATTCCACACATCTGCCTTGTGACTCCTCAGTGTGATCCTAGCCAGTTTAGTACAGCACAATAGTCAGATTTTTACTATGGATTAGGAAGTCAGGTTGAGTGAGTTCAAATAACCTGTACAGCAAATGGAGAGATTTCTCCAACCCATTGGTACTGGCTGACTCGGGGGCGCAGAAGGAGTGAGGAGGAAATTCCCATCTCTTATGCCAACCCAGCCACCATTTTTTTGTTTTTTTAAACACTTGGATAATTCAACTGTAATTCCTATGAATAACCTGAGGGAATACTTGACTTGGATCTTGCTGAAGGACGTGGCTGGGGAGTTTAAAAATTGATGGGCGAGAGAAGAATTGCTGTTAGCATGACTCTGGGGAACAGAGAATGAGCCAGGTGTAGGGGTTTGCCAACCCTCCTGATTGTTCTGGAGTCTGCAGCAATTAAAGATTAATCTCCATCTGTGAGCAGCCCAGCAGAGAGATAACAGAGGCATCAAAAAGATTTTGCGTTTTATTTTTATTTTCTTTGAACACTTGATAGATAAAAAGTCGTGGTAATATTGGAGATTGAAAAGAAAGCTCACTGACTGACAGCCAAGGAACGCCCAATTAGGCAGGGATGAGATTGCAGTGTTGTTGACACAGAAAGGCGGGATGAGATGTTTGATGGGCATGTCAGGTGGCCAATAACAGAAGCATGGGGGCAGGGCAGTTAGAGATTGGGGTCAGAAGTTGGGGTTATGTGTTGTAACCCCCTGAAAAAATCCAATCAAATTTGGCAACCCTAAGCAGGAGCGAGACAGGGCTGGGAAAATCGTGTGTGAATTGGTGAAAATGTTATAACACATTGCTTAAAGTGGCGATCAGTTAATAAGAAGAGGACAGTTTAATCAGCTGGAGTGGATCAGAAAGCACTCTTTGCTTTCCTTGACGGAGCCTTGAGGTACATTCGCAGTGTGAAAAGAACTCCCTGCGACTAACATTGTATTCCAAACTTTTATTAAAAAAACATTACTGTCTGTCGGGAATAAGATACAGATTGGATCATTTCAACAATAAACATTAATTCATATCAAATTTCTATTAAAATGCAAGTCGACACCCACTTCCCCACCCCTCCTCCCCGTGCTCCAAGCAGCCAACCCCATTCCTACCCAATATGAGTAGAATCTTACAACAGACCAT
Organism: Cetorhinus maximus; assembly: GCF_964194155.1. NCBI lineage: Eukaryota > Metazoa > Chordata > Chondrichthyes > Lamniformes > Cetorhinidae > Cetorhinus > Cetorhinus maximus. Next base: position 51,874,861 of record NC_135899.1, read on the forward strand.
ATGGAAACAGGCAACTTGCATCGATTTCTTTTATTTAAAATGCAGGATGCCACCTTTCTCTATATATGACCTGGGGCTTCGTTCCTGATATCTTACATTAGTAAAAAAAGGAAATGTCACCAGCACCAACCGTGCAAAGGTCGATGCTAATGATTCATAAAGCGTACGAGAAAAGCACTCACTCAGTTTCACAATCTGATTCTCCATAGTGGACAGCATCGCCGCAGGGCAAGCAACTCACTTGGTGGCCGCCGCTGTACGTCCCTGGGCTACACACCACGCAGCACTCTGCGCATTTTGGGTGCTTCCTGCGGTCCTTGCCGTAGCCGGGCTTGCAGCGGTCGACCCGGATCACTTGCAGTGTGCCGTCAATGTAGTAGATGATCGGCAACAGGCCGATGATCTCGTGGTACGTCTCCGCTTGCTTGGAGAAGAAGGCCTGCACCCGGTGCCGCACTTTCTCGAGCCGGAGGTTGTGATCGCACTCCTCTAAGTTGTTTTCACAGATCGTGTCCAATGCTTCCACGTCCAAGTGCACTTTAAGCGTGAGAAACAGCTCGTACTGTATGCCCGCCAAAGGCACCTTCAGTGTGTGGCATTCTGATTTATGTAGACTGATTGTGTAGGCCAAGTCCGAGACCAGCTGGTTTAAAGCCGTGTGCAATCTCTTTAAGAAGAGACTGTTGTACGGATTGTGGCAGTCGGCTGCATGATACTGGGCCTGAAATTCATAGGTGTAGTTGGGATCACGGTACGCATACAAGAAATACTTAAGACTCAAGGATTGCAAGGACTTAGTGCCAGGGTTGTAGAAGAAAATGGTGCATATGTAAACCCCTGATAATTCCTTGCGGAAGTTTCCAATGATCAGGGTGCCCGTCAGTGTTATCTTTACGCCAGGTTTGTCTGAAAGCATTACCCCCCGTGGTCCTTTCCACGTAAAAGTGGGGTCCATTAGTTCCATGTTCCTGAGCTGTGGCGTTGTGCAAAGAATCCGTGGGCTGCTCTGGTGCAATTTGATGTAGACTTTCACAGGACCATCATCGGAGCCAACCACTTTGCTCTCTGCAGAGCTGTGGTCCGGCCACTCACTTTCCGGGGAACGGTTACCCTGCTGCCATACTTCAGGGGTGCTGACAGCCATTCCAAGCAGTGCATTTAAAATCAACCCACACACAATGAGGCATTTGAGGGTGGGAGCCAGTGGGAATAACTTCTCCATTTCCTCTCTTAATCATCCTGCCTTCATTTTGCCCCTCTGCTCTCTGAAGGCGAATTACATACTAATTGTCTGATGTCAGCATCTTCCCATTGTCACAATTACCACAGTTGTAAAGTCACATGGTGTCTTGTGACATCAAAAGGGACCTTTACTGTCATAGTTACGGCTGAGGTTCTGCTACAGCTGACAATTAGAATTCAGCCAGAGTTTGGGATTCCACTCATTTGGAATGTCATTCCTTTTGCATAGTTACAAAATCATTGTTGTGCAAGTGTGGGACCAAACCCTCCTTTGAAAGGAACTTAGCTCCTTCAGTCACACAGTAGGTGTTCTTGCCTTCATATGAAATGCAGCCATTTTGTACCAGAAACACACAGGTCCAGATTTTCAATCCTGGATCGGGGGTGAAGAGACGGGAGAATTCTCGGCTCCATGAATCCGACTTCTAAAAACGTATCTCTGAACTTCGAACTTTCGGTCCAGTGGGGTGCAGCTAGAATAGGAGCCGGAGCGGGTGACCCTGGAAGTGCTGAGTGGTTGGAGTCTGGCCTGACACAGGTTGGGCGACTCGGGCGCAGATAAAAAGCGGGCCTTCTGAAAGACCCATTAGAGAGGTAGGTCATCGATGGTGAAGTTCCAGTGCCTTGGCAGGTGAGTGTCAAAGCTGTAAATGTTCTCTAGCTGTTAAGCTGACCCTGCAATGGATGGCCCATCATGGGCTTTCCCTATGGGAGAATTGTCATTGTTGCTGCCTAAACAATGTGTACTCTATTGAACCACTGAATGCATGGAATGGATTCTGAAGACACAAACATGGAGATAGCATCGCTTTGCCACTACTATCTGGTACGGATATTATTCAGTCATGTAGTTAGCTACCATGTCTCAGTGGGTAGATGAATGACGATGAACAGTGCCATGCTCATTATCCCATCCATTTGCCCTCTTGCTCCCCCATCTATCAGCATATGACCACACTGTTGACCCTTGACCAGCTCCCTCACATCTGTACACTGTCATAGCATAACAGTGTGATTAAGAGGGAGGAAACCAGTAGGGCTGTCAGTGGTCACAGAGCACAGCATGATACCTTGGAGTCTCTGCCACAACATAAATGGCACCAAATGTTTGTGCGGAGCCTGTTTCTCCACCACACTTTAATCATTGATGATATGGTGAAAACAGTTAGTGCATGTAAGCAAACAAAAATGAATGAGAACATTGCAATCTGAATGGCTCACAGCGCTTTTTGCCTTACACTTTTATTCATAGACTGTCACACAGAAGAGATGTGGGGGAAGGAATGGGTCCAGCTGCCGCACACTTTTCTGACCAGGACCTTCAAGTTTGATGGAACAGGTCCAGAAAAGGAGACCAGTTCTCTACCCTGCTGACCACCGTAATGTCCCTGAGCAACCAATAAGACCTGGATTCAAATTGCGACTGCGGTATGCACAGTAGGAAACCATCAGTGCTCATGGATTCAGTGCATAGGTTCGATGACAGAGGAACACAGGAGCAGGTGAAGGCCATTCGACCCACCAAGCCTGCTCCATCCTTCAGACAGATCATGGCTGATCATCTACATCAAAGCCATTTTCCCCACTATTCCCATATCCCAGCAAGCTGAATTGATTGGCTCATCCACTCAGAGCTCCAAGGGAAGGGTTATAACTGCGTTTTGCAGCTAAGGTGCGAGACACGGCACATACCTCTGCTTCAGCATTGAGGCTTGTATGTGTACACAGCTCATGGAGATGCACACAGAACAGATGTGCATGAGCACTGTGATGCACAGTTACAGTGCAGAGCAATATCCCTCCCGTTGTGTTGTTATAATGAGCTAAAGGCACCAATCACTCATAAGGGATTAGGTAAATATGTTGTGGGTTTATTTATCTATACTAGGCACAAGGGAACATTAGAAAGCTTGAAGGCATCAGCAGCAGAGCTGTGTGTGTGTTCTACTCACAAACAAAAGTGAAACTAAGACTGGATCGCATGATGCACTTCCCTTCTAGTGATGCAATGCTGCTAACTCTTAAAGGCATATCACACCTCCATGCAGTATCTATCAGGCTAATATAAATTCGTGTTGTCATTGTAGTCAGAAAAGGTGAAGAAAGTCAAGGAGATGGCTTGATCTGGGGCTAGATCAGTCTGGCTGAGAAGCAACCATCCCATGGAACAAATGGCCAGGGGGATGACCAGGGAGCCTGAACAGCTGCCTGTTGGTGATGGTGAATCACTGGTAGCAGGTGATGAAGATGGTGTTGAAATCACCTTGGTGGGTTCATGGTGTCAGTTCGCTGACACAATGGGACTTTGGCATGAGAGGGAGTGGAGAATGGGGTTGCATCATAAGGGCAGTGTGAACATGGTTAAAGGTAATGGAGTGCACCAGAGAGTGCTCGAGAAGGGATTTACCTCAATAGCTTCTTTTGTGTCTCACACAGAACCAGCTCTGCTTCCTCAACATGCCCAATGCCTGCGCTCCCATCGCCCCCAAACTCCCACCGCCCGCCACCCCCCCCCCCCCCCCCCCCTCCCCCCCAAACCTCAGTCATCAAAAGGAGGGAGAGATGTCCAAAGATGCATTTGACAGTGTCACATTTGACTAGCCCACACACCACTAATTCAGATACAAGAACTTTGAAGGGATCTAGTGCACATGCAGAGTATGTGACACAGAGTGAAAGTCACAACACCAGAGTGCAGGAGGGGGTGCCAGAGTCAGAGACACCTGTGCATGGTCCCCCTTCGAGGAGGGAGGAAAGTCACGGTGATGTTCCAGCGGGCAGGAACGTGGAGCCTCAGGAGTCACCTTTTAGCAACAGTATTTAGATAATCAGCAGCATACGTGTGGATATCTGGCTGTTTTCTTGGGGCAATGGAAGCTCTAGGACTGCAAATGGAGGAGCCCATCACCGTCATGAGCTCCACATTGTCCCTGGGCCTCATCCACGTGAGCTCTGACCATGAGAGATTGACCACCCTAATGGCGATTCACAGGCAGCAGCACTCGGAGTGGATTCAAGAACAGAATACCAGCCAGGAAAGGGTGCAAGCCTCCCTTCAGTAACCCTGATCAGTCTGCTCAGAGTATGAGCTCTGACATCCATGGAATATGTGAGGAGCTGCGTGCCCTGAACAGGACGGTCACACTGTTGGCACAACGGTTTCTGGAAGCAACACTACCAACTCCACCTGAAATCGAATGCAGGGCTTTACAGGCAACTGACGAGGGTAACGGTACTGAGAGCTCCTCATCTTCCTCCACCTCCCCAGCTCCTCCCCTAGAGCCCTTGTCTGCTGTACATATGCCAGTGATCACAGCTGCCCATGCATTGATGCAGAAGCTGCAGTCAAGGAGGTCCCTGACAGGAGCCTGAATGACACGGCAGGCCACCACACTCCTCATTGCCCTTTAGACAGACTTGTGACCAACCTGCCTCCACCTCCTCTGAAGCAACACGGGAGGCACTTTGTAGGAGTGTGCATGAGCGCAGGATGCCGCCTCACCTAGAACACTAATGGGTTAACCATTGTTACACTTATCACATTGTGTATAGCGCATTTGAGCACTTCTTTAATATATTTACTTACACTTGTACATGACTCAGTGTGTGTTTGTACATTAGAGAGTTCAAAAACAATGACAGCATTATGAAGTTCTTACTGGTAATAATGAGCACAGCATGCTGAGATCCATCTTGACAAGACGTCAGCAGGATCAAGGTTGTCGGCTGATTAGCGATGCTTCCTTCTTTTTCTGCTCCTCTTTCGCTGCTCTATCACATAAGATTCCAGTGTTCAAAGGCTCAAGCACTGAAATGTTCCTTGTATCTTTCATTGTCCATCCAAGCTTGACTTTAAGTGAGGCTCAATGATCAGACTCCATGAATAGATGTTGGGAAGAGGATGCATCTCAAGCACGAGTGCTGGGTTCAAGGCATTCAGCTGCGCTGTCCTAGGTGCAGGCTTCGCAATTCAAGAGGCTGTGTATTGTACAAGTAATATTGGTCGCCTGTTGTGCCCACTAGTTTAGCTGTGTTTGCTTTCCAGGTTTCATAGGATGCGCTTTGTGGGGTAAACAGTTATAAGGAATCTGGGAATGTTGCGTGCGGCACCAATGTCAGAAAGTGGACGATTGTCCGGAATGTATGGAGTGCAAGTTCTTTCGAAGACCTGTACTTGCATGGTAATGGACTCTTCACGCGTGAGATGCCTCATCTGCGTGTGTGCTACAACATACAATCCTATCAGTATGTACAGGATTTGAAGCCTGACATTGTGTCACTCTCAGCATTGTGGGCATGGGTTGATTATGGGCAATTTGGTGTCATGAGCCCCTTATTTACAGCAATTGGTGTTCATGTGAGGGGGCCAGGTTGTGAATGACTTATTACCACGTGTGTTTGCAATATGATGAAGCCCATGGTTATGATGTGAGGATTTCAGCCATTTGAATGTGACTGAGTCCAATTCTTTGATATTTATTCTCTCTCTTGTGGGGATGGGGAATTATGGAATCAATGTTTTGCTTCCAATCTTCACCCCTCCATCATTTTCACATGGTCCATCTCTGACACTTCTCTTCCCTTCCTTGACCTCTCTGTCTCAATTTCTAATGATAGACTGTCCACCAATATCCATTACAAGCCTACCGGCTCCCACAGCTACCTCGACTACAGCTCCTCACACCCCGCTTCCTGTAAGGACTCCATCCCATTCTCTCAGTTCCTTCGCCTCCGTCGCATCTGTTCTGATGACGCTACCTTCAAAAACAGTTCCTCTGACATGTCCTCCTTCTTCTTTAACCGAGGTTTTCCACCCACGGTCGTTGACAGGGCCCTCAACCGTGTCCGGCCCATCTCCCGCGCATCCGCCCTCACGCCTTCTCCTCCCTCCCAGAAACAACATAGGGTCCCCCTTGTCCTCACTTATCACCCCACCAGCCTCCGCATTCAAAGGATCATCCTCCGCCATTTCCGCCAACTCCAGCATGATGCCACCACCAAACACATCTTCCCTTCACCCCCCCTGGCAGCATTCCGTCGGGATCGTTCCCTCCGGGACACCCTGGTCCACTCCTCCATCACCCCCTACTCCTCAACCCCCACCTATGGCACCTCCCCATGCCCACGCAGAAGATGCAACACCTGCCCCTTCACTTCCTCTCTCCTCACCGTCCAAGGGCCCAAACACTCCTTTCAAGTGAAGCAGCATTTCACTTGCATTTCCCCTAACTTAGTCTACTGCATTTGTTGCTCCCAATGCGGTCTCCTCTTCATTGGAGAGACCAAACGCAAACTGGGCAATCGCTTTGCAGAGCACCTGCGGTCTGTCCGCAAGAAAGACCCAAACCTCCCTGTCGCTTGCCATTTTAACACTCCACCCTGCTCTCTTGCCCACATGTCTGTCCTTGGCTTGCTGCATTGTTCCAGTGAAGCCCAACGCAAACTGGAGGAACAGCACCTCATCTTCCGACTAGGCACTTTACAGCCTTCCGGGCTGAATATTGAATTCAACAACTTTAGATCTTAAACTCCCTCCCCCCATCCCCACCCCGTTTCTTCCCCCTCCCTTTTGTTTTTTTCAATAATTTATATAGATTTTTCTTTTCCCACCTATTTCCATTATTTTTAAATCTACAACTAATACCTTGTCAGTCTTTCCACCCCAGCCCCACTAGAGCTGTACCTTGAGTATCCTGCCATCCATTCTTAATTAGCACTTTTCTTAGATAATATCACCACCTTCAACACCTCTTTGATCCTTTTGTCTGTGACATCTTTTGATTATCTGCTCCTATCACTGCTTGCTTGTCCCTTACAAGCACCCCACCCTCAACTGCTCTCCCCTCGCCCCCACCTTAAACCAACTTATATTTCACCCCTCTCCTAACTACACTCAGTTCTGTTGAAGGGTCATGTGGACTCGAAACGTCGATTCTTTTCTTCTCCACCGATGCTGCCAGACCTGCTGAGTTTTTCCAGGTAATTCTGTTTTTGTACAAGGTTCTTGAGGTGGAAGTATGTCACCAGAGACTGGCTGATCGATGGCTGGCTGTGATATTGGAGGGCCTTATGAGAATCTATTTTGTATAAGGCTCCATCTGGCGATGATCCCCTTCTGAACAGAGTCAGCTCTGTCTACATGATCATTCCTCCAAGCTGCTCTACCATTGCAGCCTCCTCATCCTCATCCTCATCCAGTTCTGAATCATCAGAATGGATAGGGGCTTCCTCCTCCTCATCATCTTCCTCATTTTCCTCCTTCTCAGTTGTTGAAGCTCTGCCCATGGCATCATTGTCACCAAGTTGTAGGCTCCTCCACTGCACAATGTTATGCAGCATGCAACACACCATTACCATTCTTTATAACCTTTCTGGAGCATATTGTAGACCCCTGCCTGAGTGATCAAGGCTCCTGAGGCACATCAAGTGTCAATTGCCTACTTGATGGTACTCCTGGTGATGACATGGCTACTATTGTAGTTGTGTTCTGCCTCTGTTCGTAGGCTCCTAAAGGGGTTCATTATCCAAGTTCTTAAGCTGTTGTCTCCTAGAAGCCAACCACAGATTTGTGTTGGTGGCTGAAATAGCTGAGGGAGTTAGGAACTCCTTAGTACGAAAGAGTAGTGGCAGCTGCCAGGGGACCTTAAGTACACATCTTGTTGTGGTCACAAACCACCCGTACATTGATTGAGTGGAAGGGCTGCCAGTTGACAAATGTGTCCAAATGTTGAGTTGGGGCCTTTATGACAACATAGGTGGAATCAATAACACCCTGCACCTGAGAGAAGCCTGCTAATTGGGAAAGGCCATGGCTCTCTGCGACTGAAGCACCAAATCTATAGGGAAATGAATGTGATGCCCAACACAAGCAAACAGGGCATTAGTTACAGCCTTAATGCAGTTGTGTGCTGCTGACTGAGATATACCAGACAGGTCTCCTGATGAAAACAGGAAATGCTGGAAAAACTCACGTCTAACAGCATCAGTGGAGAGAAAAACAGAGTTAATGTTTCGAGTCAGTATCACTCTTCTTCAGGACTAAAGAGAAATAAAAATGTGATGAAATTTATATTGTCATTCAAAGGATCATCCTCTGTCATTTCCGCCAACTCCAGCATGATGTCACCACCAAACACATCTTCCCCTCACCCCCCTGTCGGCATTCCATAGGGACCGTTCCCTCTGGGACACCCTGGTCCACTCCTCCATCACCCCCAACACCTCATCTCCCTCCCACAGCACCTTCCCATGCAACCACAGAAGGTGCAACACCTGCCCCTTTACCTCCTTCCTCCTCACTGCCCAAGGGCCCAAACACTCCTTTCAGGTGAAGCAGCGCTTCACTTGCACCTCCTTCAATTTAGTCTACTGCATTCTCTGCTCCCAATGAGGTCTCCTCTACATCGGAGAGACCAAACACAGACTGGGTGACCGCTTTGCAGAACACCTTCGGCCTGTCCGCAAGCATTACCCAGACCTTCCTGTCACTTGCCATTTCAACACCCCATCCTGCTCTCATGCCCACATGCCCGTCCTTGGCCTGTTGCAATGTTCCAGTGAAGCCCAACGCAAACTGAAGGAACAGCACCTCATCTTCCGACTAGGCACTTTACAGCCTTCCAGACTTAACATTGAGTTCAACAATTTCAGACCATGAACTCTCTCCTCTTTCCTCCCTCCTTTTTATCCCTTTTCTCAATATTCATTGTTATTTTTTTATTTTTTATCCACTTATTTTTATTTTTAATTATTTTCATTTTTATTCATTTACTCATTGTTTTATCCCTACCTTTTATCCTATTTTCGATCTTTTTTCCCACCACCACCCTCTCCCCCGACCTCACCCCCACAAGGGCCATCTTTCACTTATTCATGTTGTTCTTTCCAGAGTGCTTACCCCTGTCCTCCTATTATCAGATTCTGCTTTCTTACCTTAATGCCATTATCAGCGCCTCCTTTAGCCCTTACCACTACCATCAACACCCCCTTTGTCCTTCTGTTCATGACATCTTTGTCAGTCTCTCCTTTGCCCCCGCCTATCACTGGCCTTCTATCCAGCTTCACTTGTTCCACCCCCCTCTTAGACAGTACAAATTTCATCACATTTTTACTTCTCTTTAGCTCTGAAGAAGAGTCATACGGACTCAAAATGTTAACTCTGTTTCTCTCTCCACAGATGCTGCTGGACCTGCTGAGTTTTTCCAGCATTTTCTGTTTTTGTTTCAGATTTCCAGCATCCGCAGCATTTTGCTTTTATCTTCGGTCTCTTGATGATCCCTGGAAAGACCCTGAAGCAAACAAGCTGACGGTTACCTTCACAGCCTCTGACAGGGCATGGGAATCGATGGATTGTGGCTCAATTTGCTGCTGGACCATGTGACATATCTCTGTCACCACTTTACACCTCAGCCTCAGCCGCCTTTGACTCTGGTTCTCCGTCATTTTGAGGTAGGATGTCCTAAATCTGTAAACCCTTCCTCCAGGCTACTATCTGCTTGTCCTGCCTCTCCTTCTCCTCCTTCCTGGTGCGCATGCAGCAGCCTCTTCCCCTAACCTTGTTCTCTCCCCTGGTCTTCGGCTGTTCACGGTGACTGGCTTCTGTGGCCTCTATTTATGTGGGTGCCACGCCCATCTTCTTTGCATGAAGCATTCTTCTCCAACACAAAGTTCTTCCAGGCACCTGGGTGCATTAGTCAGTAGGGTCAACAATAATTGCTCTGCTAAACCAGGAGCTCCACCCTCCTATTGCCTTAGGTTAAGGGGAGACAGTTGGGATTTGTATTGTGTCATTTCTGAAGTGGTGAATAAAATTTTAAGAAATTCCACAGGGTTACCCTACGTCTCCAAAGTCTTGGCCTGGCTATCCCAAGAAATGCATAAGTTCAGACTTGCTCTTACCAGGTCTACATTGCACACTTTGGGATCTACACTTGTAGGCTACCAAAATCAGACGAGAGTGTAGGCAACTGTTGATTTAAATGGCCAACTGCCTCCATAAAACACGTATGTACGCGCCCCACCCCCGCGAAAATGGGAAATGCCATGTTTGGGGGCACGACCTCCGATTTTCGCTATTTTCGCCACACTGGAGAGACTCTCCGTCATGGCAAGAATTTGGGCCCTGATGTTTGCTTTTCGATTTGTGATAGTAGGCTGACCTCAGTTAGGGTGGTGGAGGGCGAACTTGGATTGGATTCAGCATCCATGATGCAGAAAGGAGAAAGACACAGCTTATTTCCTGCTCCTAACAGTTGTGCGATCATGACCCTTCTGGGACAGGACAGGTGTGTGGGTATCGAGTGAGGTCAGGATGGGGCTAATTGTCAATGCCTAGACTTACATTGTGGAGCTGTCACTAGCGTGCATCAACACCTTTAGAAGAGGAAAGAAAGGATGTGATCCTAACACATCCAGAACGTAAAATACAGCTTCTCTTTTATGCAATAAAGCTCCTAATTAAGTACACATAGTTATCTCTGTACTCCACATTTTTGTTATCTTTCACTATTATAGCACTTGGTGATTCAAAAGCATTATGAAGAAAAGTTATTTAAAAAATCACTGGATCTGCCAGAAACTTATATAAAAACAAAATACTTGTTTCTTTTCTTTTATGGAATGTGGGCATCGCTGGCTAGGCCAGCATTTATTGCCCATCTCTAATTGCCCTTGAGAAGGCGGTGGTGAGCTGCCACCTTGAAGTGCTGCAGTTCATGTGCTGTAGGAACACCCATAGAGCTGCAGAGTTCCAGGATTTTGATCCAGCGAAGGAACAGCGATATATTTCCAAGTCAGGATGGTGTGTGGCTTGGAGAGGAACTTGCAGGTGGTGGTGTTCCCATCTATCTGCTGCCCTTGTCCTTCTAGTTGGAAAAGGTTGCAGGTTTGGAAGGTGCTGCCTAGGGAGCATTGGTGAGTTCCTGCACTGCATCTTATAGATGGTACACACTGCTGCCACTGGTGCGTCGGTGGTGGAGGGAGTGAATATTGAAGGCAGTGGATGCTGGAGATCAGAAATAAAAACTGAAAATGCTGGAAGTACTCAGCAAGTCTGTGGAGAGAGAAACGGAGTTAACGTTTCGAGTCGAATATGACTCTTCTTCGGATCTGATGTTTCGGGGTTAGAGCTGAGAGAACAGAGTGCAGCGACTTCAGGGGGAGTCAGTTAGAGCGAGTGAGGGTTGCAGAGAAGCTAAGATGGCTGATGTCATGCCGAAAGTTCTCAATGAAATGATCAAGAGCAGGCAAGTGCCCATAGGGAGTGGTCCAGGTGGAGGGAGAATACCGGAGGCAGGTGAAAGGGTCCGCGGGTTGGTGGGAGGACTGTCAGTTAAAGAAATGAGCAAGGGAGATGAAGGTGACGGAGGAAGAGCTCAACATAGTGCCAAGCTTAAAATTCACTGAGGTTCATCAAAATTCTTCTTCAGAATGCGAAATGAGTCATATTCAACTGAAAATATTAACTTTGTTTCTTCCTCCATGAATGCTGCCAGACCTGTTGAATATTTCCAGCATTTTCTACCAGAAACTTATGTTTTGTTTCAGCTACTTTTATAGAATCCAGATGATTTAGTAACTATAGTGAGGAGAGGGGGACAATTCTGAAAGAAAGAAGTCTGACCCTCATTGAAGTGTTGCCCCATTGTAGCCTGTTCTTCACTACACTTTAACCATCACTGTGCCCACATTAAATTTGGTGATGGCAAAATTTGCTAAGGAAGTGGATGCAAAGCCTTTATTTGCTAGAACATCCACTTTCTAGCCCCAGACCTCAGCTTGGTAATGTTGCTAAAACTGGCACATCGCAAACCCAAGACACTGAAAATGGCGGGTAAACCTTTTCCGGCAATTTCCAGCATGTAGTGAGGGGCGTATCCTGGCTTATAAGGCACTGGCGCAGGTGTGCCATGCATGTTCTAGAAGCAGGCAGAGTCTGCAGATTGTGACATTAAAAAGCACCTAAGGCTAATTTGATGCACATTCTGCCAATTTGAACTGCGCAGGTTAATTTAACATCCTCTCAGAAGCACTACCAGCTGACCACCCCACAGGCGCTATTTAAAGGAACAACCAAGCAACATGCAGGTGAGATGCTTTTGGCCTTATTTTGCTCTTATAAAATTTATGGAAGTATTGCTATGTGCTCTTGGTAGAGTTTTGGTGACTTGTTAGATTTTGAATGGAGTCTTGCTGCTTCCTAACAGGGAGGTCAGAGAGATTTTCTGCCCTGTCAACAGCATGCCTGCTAGAGGTATGGTGGGCTATGATTGCAGCCCCTCTTGTTCTGCATCACGACAGGCCGATGGAGCACAGGCAGCAAAGAGGGGAAGCTGTGTGCAGAGGGAAAAGGAATAGGGCTCTCAATCGAAGGCCCAAACCACCAATTGTCCTCTGCGGCCATTTCTTCTACATCTACATTGACCAAGAGCTATGTGTGAGATACCAACCATTCAGACAGGAAGCAATCACTGAACTGAGCCACCTCCTTCAACAGGACCTATAGCAGCACAGAAGGGCAGGGATGTCAAACCAGAACAAAAACAAAAATACCTGGAAAAACTCAGCAGGTCTGGCAGCATCTGCGGAGAGGAGCACAGTTAACGTTTCAAGTCCAAACTGTTCTGTTGAAGGGTCATGCGGACTCGAAACGTTACCTGTGCTCCTCTCCACAGATGCTGCCAGACCTGCTGAGTTTTTCCAGGTATTTTTGTTTTTGTTTTGGATTTCCAGCATCCGCAGTTTTTTGCTTTTATCTTAATGTCAAACCAGAGGCTGACTGTTGAGTGACAAAGGATATCCTTTATATACCTGGTTTATGACTCCCCTCCACCGCTAACCATAGAGAATAACACTTATAAAGAGAACATTAGGAACATAGTAGAACAGGCCATTGGCACCTCGTGCATTCCTTTATTGCCTGCCCAGCAGGTACCTTTGTCTGTGCTAGTATTCCTATGCAGTGCTACACCAGTAGGCTGCAGGCTACTGCCTTTCCCTGGGGAGATTGCAGGTGGCCTTGAAAGAAACCTTTCAAGCAAGTTATAACTGCAATTATAGCCCCCCCATACCTTGAGGGCCCAGCTTCAGACTGCACCACCTCAACACGTGTGGCAGCAGCCTGGGCTGGTGGTTGAGAGGCAACAGCGAGAGCAGGTTGAGTGACACTAGTCAGGCCATGAATGCTGTCATTCTGAGATAGGACAACAGATTTGTGTACCATGGAGCCACTAACACTCCCCGGGGCAGAGACTCAGCAATCCGAGTTATCTGTTAGAGAGCAGATTGTTAGACTGCAATGGGACCTTGCAAGCCCCGTTGAGCGCTGGTATCTCAGCCATGATAGCAGTGCCCTGAGCCTGCATGACAATAAGGCTGGATCTCGTGACCTCAGTCTGAGCTGACACTGCAGCACTGAGACATTGGTGACTTCTGCCTATGTTGCAATGGAAACTAAGGCAATGGCCAACAGATGCTGCATCACCTGCAAGTGTTATCAAAGAGCTGGCGACCACTTCTGCACTGAAAACGATTAGTTCAAACCTCTGCATGAAGCCCTGTGCCAAGTTGGAGTTGGATTGATCCGTGTTTCTTGACAGTGACAAGAGTTTCTCTGGAAGGTTTGCCAATTCTCCAAGCATCTCAGCGTGCATGTTCATCAGCATCTTCCTGTATGCTGCTCCATCAGAGATCCCACCTGAGTCCTCTGCTGCAGAACTCGCCTGTGACCTCACTCTCTTGTGAGCTGGCACAGGAGCTGCTCTTTTTCCCTTGCCTGGCGGTAGCCCACTCATGCCTGGTGACTTATCACATGCTGATCCCAGCTTTATACTACCCTTGAAGCTATGTTGTGTGCCATATCTGAACTGACCTGAGCTATCAGGTCAAATGATGATGCTTCTCCTTAGAGGTCTGGTGTTGCTCCCGTTCTTCCTCATGAAGCTGCAGTGACTGGTTATGTGGCAGTTCTTGAGCACCTAAAAATAGAAAGATAGAAGAGGAGGGTTGGGGTGAGGGGAGGTTGAATGGGGAGAAAAGCAGGAGGTCCATGGTGATAACATTTGCAGTTTTCGCTTCATGTTGGATAGCAGGATGAGAGTGAGGTAGGATTTGAGAAGAGGCTTAAGGCAGGAAGATACCATCATCCTGGATGTTCTCAGTGCCACTGGATGCCATGAGCTCTGTCACAGCCATCCCATGATCCAGAGCATCACATGCTGCAGATGCTCAGGTGATGCAGACGTCTGTGTCCCTGGTCTGTTCCCTCCTGTTACTGACCACATATCCTGCAAGGCAGAGGGAATATTATCAGAGATTGTGTTCTAATATGTTTAGGTGATGTGTTTGCCATGGTTGAATAGCTGGAACTATGCGGAAGCAGCATGAGGTGGGTGTGAGGCTGGCAGCATTGGAACGTGTGTGAGTGAGGTGAACTTTAGGAGCAAGAGAGAAGGGTCCCAAATTTTCTGGCATGTCATTGGAAGCATTAGTAAAGAAGGTGGAAAGAAGGAGGGAGGTGGGTGGCCAGAGGCTGTTGAGGTAAATCCTGAAAACAGGATAGGAGTAGTTGTGGTTAGGGAGATCAAACCCCAGAGCGTGGCCTTTAGCACTTGGCAGTAGTGCTGGAAGAAGTTCAATGGCAACACACAGGTAGTCAAGGTCACTGGACACATCTTCAAAACTGTAACCTCAAAATCAGAATTTTTCATTAGTTTAATTTTTGCTGCAGTTAGTTGTGCATTTTATTTATACACATTAACAGGAGTATAGGACCAACTTTCTAAAGTTGCGCTGGCACTAGGGAGCTGATCAGCTGACCACACAAAACAGGGCCTTGGCCTAAAAGAATCTTTACGATGCAGAGTGTTGCATGCTGCAGCATCTGGGGAAGGTGCTTTTTGGTTACTCTGCAATGGCCTGAATTTTACCTTTAGTGGGCGCACGCGATCGGCAGGCCTGGGAGTGGCTGGGAAACAGACCACTGATTGCGATCGGCCCCTGACCGCGATTTCACGCTGGCTGGTCAATTGACAGCCAGCCAGTGTGAAACACGTGCTGAAAAGCTCAGCGCTGCCAGGGTGGGGATGAGAAGAGGGTGATCGATGATGTCACCGCTGACACGGGTGAGCTCCCTGAAGAGCTCCCTGAAGACAGACAGCTGCCTCAGGGATTTGCAGATATTCAACAGATGAAATAAAGGTTTAAAAATCTGCAAAAAAATGTCCATGCATCACAATCAAGCACCTGAAAATGTACCTCATAAAAATGCTGTCTACAGATATTTAATTTTATTTTATTTCATAATGGAGATTTCATCCTGCCCTTGGATGAGGTTTGATAAAAAAAAATGTAAAGGCCGCCTGGCTGATTCACTCGTCCGCCAACTGCAAGGTTGGATGGGACACGAAAAATCGGAGACAATTGCTCTGTTAATGGGCTTAATTGCCCTCTTAATTGTCGGTGGGCAGCTTCTGTCTTTTGTGCGCGTTCGCCAAGCGAAATATCTTGTATGATTTTATGCCCAATCGTGTCGGGTGCGTGCCCGCCTGAAGACGTAAAATCCTGCCCTATGTGTGGGTTCTAACTTTTCTGCAATGCCTTTGATTGGGTTACTATGCCATTTCTATGGGTTATCCTACCATGTCTGTGATTGATTTCAATCATTGGCTTGGGGTAGATATTCCCTTGAATAATTGGAGAAGGAGCAGAATGGGGCATATTTATTATTCCTCTCAGTGCATCACCCCTCAGTTTGTGCTTGCTAATTCGAAAATGTCTCGTTCTTCTGCTTTGTGTGATGAATACATGTTCTTATCTCCATTTGTTAAAGGTCCCAGTGGCACTTTTGCCATGGGTGGTTACTCCATCCTGAGCATTACAGTCTGAAATCCTTGTTGTATCAACATCCAAAGAACTTCAGACATGGTTGCAAACAACTTGAAACAAAATTGCACACTTCAGCAGCAAGAGTCTGTTTGATATTCTGTGGCTGTGAATAGCATTTTCATTACCCAGTGAAGTGGCAAATGCAAGCTGTTCAATGCCTCTCTGTGAAACATCATTTTTTATTTAAAAAGTTGATGTTATCTCTTGTTTATTTCCCTGTGCCTCAAATAAATCCAAAGCTGAGGCGCCACAGCCTGAGACGCTTCTCTTGCCACTAGGAGTTAGCCGTGCACTCTGGGTGCTTCCTTCTCCAGCATTCTTTCCCATTCTGTGACTACCTACCTGTATCACTTTACCTGAAATCATCATTAAAACATGGACCTTCCCACACAGAAATTTGTGCGCACAGTTTTGCATTGGATAACTCTGTATCTTGTTACAAAGCTATGCTTTATAAAAATGACTTTATGTATTGACTGGCTGAAAATCACTGACGAAGTTTTAAAACGACTAAAACAAAGCAGCTGTTAATATGGCTGCCGAGGGTCAGGTGACTTCTGTAATTTCTGCCTAGACTTAGAATTACCTCAAATCTCTGGAAAGTTCTTAATTAAATGACCCTGGGTGGGATGACCCCCTTGAATGGGCATATTGAGACAACACCAGTTGTGGAATACGCACCTCCTATTGTCTGTGCACTTACCCCCAAAACTCAAAGTCCAGACTTCATGTCCCCAAGTGAAACTTAGCAAAGAGAGCTTCAGAGCAACCAATTCATCAAAAGTAGGTGTGAACATCCACAATCCATCACCCATTGTGTAGCAATAGCTTCTAACTTTGAATCATTTGTGTGGACAATGGAAGTATTGATCATGTGGTCACATTACTGAAACCAATTTCAGACAACAAAGGGTATTTACTTCAAGAACCAGGGAGAAACAAGCCAGCCTGGAAACCAACAAACCAACAGAACAGAAGGCCTCAGTGTTGGCCTTCCTCTCTCTCTCTCTCTCTCTCTCTCTCTCCCACTCCACCTATTTTTATAAGCTCAGTCCTGTCTGCAGTTTGACTATCCACGGACTGCAGACACATATTTTTTAAAGTACTCAGCGCAGCAGCTGCTGTTTCCAGGAGAACAGATAAATCCTCCATCTACCTCCTTAAAATGCCTCGACGTTGAAACCAGACTGACCACTGAGCTCAGCCAGGATCCACCCAAGTCATCAACCTATAAGAACTGTATCATATTCATCTTTAATGGACTTTAACAGTAATCCATCCTCCCATTTAATCTATTTTTTTTACATGTGAACGTGAATGTGTATGTGCATGAATATAAAAACAAAAAACTGCGGATGCTGGAAATCCAAAACAAAAACAGAAATACCTGGCAAAACTCAGCAGGTCTGCCAGCATCGGCGGAGAAGAAAAATGTTGACATGAAGGGTCATGAGGACTCGAAACGTCAACTTTGTTCTTCTCCGCCGATGCTGCCAGACCTGCTGAGTTTTTCCAGGTATTTCTGTTCTTGTATGTGCATGAAAGTGGGAGTGTTTTTATTATTTTACTTAGACTGGGTAAAACAAAATAAAACTATCCTCTTTTCCTCTTTAAAATCAAGGAAACCAGTCTGTCTGTGTCTTTTACAGTCACAGCATACAAATAATTAAGCACTCACTGAATTGGCAAGCATATCCTTTGTAAAACCCTGTTGCGGTCAAATGAGGAGGTGCGGGGGAGGGGAAGAGGGGAGCCATTTCACCTCTTCTCACCTGATTGTAACAGTCATCTATAGTTGCATTTCTGCTATATTTAAACATGCTTGCCGACTTTGAAAGTAACTGGGAAAGCCAACCAGGTAAATCACAGAAGGAAGGAAAATTATTTGGTACAGGCTGTCATGGTGTGGTAATCCCACAAAATCCTCCACTCACCACCTGTAACATAATTGGCTGCAGAAATACAAAACCTTTGCATTAAGGTCCCAGATGTAGTGAGAGTAACTATTCTGGACAGACCTGACCACTAATGGATCATTTGCTCTACTCTTACAAAGCACTGAAAACCCCTAATCTCAGTGTTTTCATATGAGTTAAACTTGATTGACCTATTCTTAATCTCATTGTGGCTGTTGCAATTAATCAGTTTCAATAAAATTTAAGATGTCAAAACATGGAGCGAGAAAATACCATTCTATCACCAATCAATGGGGAGATGATGCACAGTGGTAATGTTGCTGTAGTAATCTAGAAGCCCAGGCTAATGCGCTGGGGACAAGGGTTTAAATCCCATCATGGCAGCTGATGGAATTTAAATTCAATTAAAAAAATCTAGAATTGAAAGCTACTGTCAGTAATTTTTAAAAATTCATTCGCAGGATGTGGGCTTCACTGGCTGGGCCAGAATTTATTGCCCATCCCTAGTTGCCCTTGAGAAGGTGGTGGTGAGCTGTCTTCTTGAACTGCTGCAGGCCATGTGGTGTAGGTACACCCACAGTGCTGTTAGGAAAGGAATTTAAGGATTTTGACCCAGCGACAGTGAAGGAACGGCGATATATTTCCAAGACAAGCTGGAGAGTGACTTGGAGGGGAACTTCCAGGTGGTGGCCTTCCCATCCATCTGCTGCCCTTGTCCTTCTAGGTGATAGTGGTCATGGGTTTGAAAGGTGCTGTCTAAGGAGCCTTGGTGAATTCCTGCAGTAGATGGTACACACTGCTGCTACTGTGTGTCGGTGGTGGAGGGAGTGAATGTTTGTGGATGTGGTGCCAATCAAGTGGGCTGCTTTGTCCTGGATGGTGTTCAGCTTCTTCAGTGTTGTAGGAGCTGCACTCATCCAGGCAAGCGGGGAGTATTCCACCACATTCCTGACTTGTGACTTGGAGATAGTGGACAGGCTTTGGGGAGTCAGGAGGAGAGTTACATGTCACACAATTCCTAGCCTCTGACCTGCTCTTGTATCACAGTATTTATATGGCAGTTCAGTTTCTGGTTAACGGTAACCTCCAAGATGTTGATAGTTGGGGGGGGTTCAGTGGTGGTAATGCCATTGAACATCAAGGGGCAATGGTTGGATTCTCTCTTGTTGGAGATGGTCATTTCCTGGCACTTGTGTGGCATGAATGTTACTTGCCAATTGTCAGATTAAGGCTGGATCTTGTCCAGGTCTTGCTGTATTTGAACATGGACTGCTTCAGTATCTGAGATGGTGTGAATGGTGCTGAACATTGTGCAATCATCAATAAACATCTCCACTTCTGACCTTAAGATGGAAGGAAGGTTATTGATGAAACAGTTGAAGATGGTTGGGCCAAAGACACTAGCCTGAGGAACTCCTACAGTGATGTCCTGGAGCTGAGATGACTGAACTCCAACAACCACAACCACCTTCCTTTGTGCTAGGTATGACTCCAACCAGTAGAGAGTTTCCCCACTGATTGCCATTGACTTAGGTTTTTCTAGGGCTCCTTGAAGCACAGTCGGTCAAATGCCGCCTTGATGTCAAGGGCAGTCACTCTCGCATCACCTCAGAAGTTCAGCTCTTTTGTTCACATTTGAACCAAGGCTGTAATGAGGTCAGGAGCTGAGTGGGGCTGGCGGAACCCAAACTGGGAATCAGTGAGTAGGTTATTGCTAAGCAAGTGCCGCTTGATAGCACTGTTGATGATCCCTTCCATTACTTTACTGATGATGGAGACTGATGGGGCGGTAAGTGGCCGGCTTGGATTTGTCCTGCTTTTTTTGTACAGGGCATACCTGGGCAATTTTCCACATAACTGGGTAGATGCCAGTGTTGTACCTGTACTGGAACAGCTTGGCTAGGGGCGCAGCAAGTTCTGGAGCACAAGTCTTCAGTACTATTGCCAGAATATTGTCAGGGTCCATAGCCTTTGCAGTATCCAGTGCCTTCAGACGTTTCTTGATATCACACAGAGTGAATCGAATTGGCTGAAGACTGGCATCTGTGATGCTGGGGGTCTCCGGAGGAGGCCGAGATGGATCATCCACTCGGCACTTCTGGCTGAAGATTGTTGCAAATGCTTCAGCCTTATCTTTTGCACTGATGTACAGGCCTCCTCCATCATTGAGGATGGGGATATTTGTGGAGCCTCCTCCTCCAGTGGGTTGTTTAACTGTCCACCACCTTTCACGCCTGGATGTGGCAGAACTGCAGAGCTTAGATCTGATCTATTGGTTGTGGGATCGCTTAGCTCTGTCTATCACTTGCTGCCTATTCTGTTTGGCATGCAAGTACTCCTGTGTTATAGCTTCACCGGGTTGACACCTCATTTTTAGGTATGCCTGGTGCTGCTCCTGGCATGCCCTCCTGCACTCTTCGTTGATGACCACAAAATGATGATCACAAAACTATTATTGATTATCGTAAAAACCCATTTGGTTCACTAATGTCCTTTAGGAAAAGAAATTTGCCAACATCTGATTCCAGATATACAACAAGTGGCTGACTCTTAACTGTCCTCTGAAATGGCCTAGTTCAGTTCAAGGACAATTAGGGATGGGCAAAACATGCTGGCCTTGTCAGCGATGCCCACATCCTATCGAGGAATAAAGAAAGAAAAGTAAATCTCTTCCCACATATTGTGAAGCTCCCCCCAATCCGTTCATCTCCTGAGTCAACATTCTGAACTAGTAATCCCAGTGTCCCACAGATTATCAAGTAAAACAGGCTCGAGGGGCTAAATGGCCTACTCCTGTTCCTATGGCAGGAATTTTATTGGCACCTGTAAGAGTGGAAAATGTAACAGGCAGGATGACTTAATGAGGTGGGAGCTGAAATTTTTCCCTTTGGTGTGTTCAAATTTAGAGATTAAGTCAGCTGTTTGTTTGTGGTTGGTCAGGCCTCATGCTGTCCCTTGGCAGATTCTTCCTTGTAATACATTTGCAAGCTGTGAATGCTCATGATATTAAAACTCTTTTGTAATTTCAGCTTACCTTCAAGATTAAGTCAGCGGCGCGTGAGAATCTCGTGGCGCTCGGTTCACGTTTCTTTAAGGTGCCGTGCAATAGTTGTCTTTGTGCAGCTGTGTCTGAGGTCAGTGATCTTCCTTGTTGAACTGTGCTGCACAAAGAAGGGGAACAAGCTTGCATGAAGGGTTGGCGAGGGTGAGTCGGGGTGAGGGAGAGGTAATGTGGGGTTGGGGGCATAGACCAGTGGAAGAGGGAAGGGCCTGGCATCCTGGGTGTAGTGGGCGGGGTGGGGGGGCGGGGGGTGGTGTTGAGGACAGTCAGTCAAGGTAAGAAAATTAGGCACCTAAAGGGCAGTGTCGGCACTGTCCACATGTGGGTCCATCTCAGCATGTTGGCTGGCAGAATCCTTACAGGCTTTGAGTTCGTCTACAACATTTCAATTATCCCCACTGAGAGTGATCTTGGACAATGTCCTTTATAATGCAGAGGAGGGAGGGCCAGCTGAGCCTGCAAGTCCAGCCATGTCCCAGAGAGTGCTGAATACAATGCTGGACACGAACATGAACATCCGATAAAGAGTGAATGCAAAAACACAATGTTTGTTTCTTCCATGCTAAAGAAATGTCCCTCATTCCCCTGCAACCATCAATGTGCCAACCATGAGGCATTCCAGTACATTTAGCTCTCTGACTAAGCTAGTCTCAACTAATAATTATGGATGCCAATGTGGATAAAGTGAAACCAGTGTATTGTGAAATATTTACAAGTGAAAGTAAATTTGAAAAACACCCGTGCTCTCAATCAGTATTATGTTAATGGAATGACGTTTGGTGTGTGGCTGTAATGCGGAGCCCCCTGTTTGTCCAGGAGGCTCTTTCATAGCCCACCCGCACCTACTGCATTGTCAGCTGATGGCACGTTTCACCATTGAAAAGCTTTCCCCACCGCGCAATCGCACATGGCTCCCAACATGCTGCTGGCACTTTGAATTTTAATTAGAACCATGTGGGAACTGGCATAAAACAAGAGAACAGATGTGGTGCCCACTTCTGGTTCCGCCATTGGGAATGGCGCAACGCGGTTAAAATTCCGCCCTACGTTTTCATTTCCCCTAGCTTCCTCGGTCCCCTATCCTCTTTCTCACACAGGCACATTGTATTTAGTGAGATGGTCGTTCTTGCAGTGAATTGATGCTCGTTGCTAATTTGACTGGGGGGAAGACGGTGAGGAGAATTTGGGCTGTGGCAGGAGTAGAGGATTTTTGAATAGGTGCGGAATTTTATCGCAGCCCTGATGACCTCATCAACTGGAAAACAAATATTAATAAAAAAAATTGGAAGCACATTAAGGCGTCAGGAATTATAAATTGATTACATTTATCACAATGGAAGCAATCACAGGTAAGACAGAGTGGCTGAAAACGCAGGGCAATTACAACATTTTAAAAAAATTAGCTCATAAGTGTCAGAATTCTGACAAATGAAAATCTAGCACATCAGTAGTTTCTCTAATCCAGCTGTGTCAAGGAAGAACCTTCAGTTGACCTTGGTTTTAAATTGCAAACCATTTAATAACCTATTAACGATGGGTGTTTGATTTCTTACTGGAACATTTCTGCAAAGCAGATTGCTGAAAGGTTAGATTTAGATTGTGAACCACATTTTAAGCAATCTTAATGGTTTATATCTCAACAAAATTGGAGCCACTTAAAAATGAAGAGAACAGTGGAAAATAAACCTTACGTTATCACATAAGTAGAATATTTTCACACCTTGATTCAATGTGGACAAAATGAGCCACATTGAAAGCTGGCTGTGACAAAAGCAGATATAGAGAGGCTGCTGGAGTCAATGACAGTTCATTGTCACAAAACCTACTATCTCCTCTGCTGGTGGAAAGCCCACGTTCAGAAAATCAAAGTAAAGTGAAGTATCTTTCCCCGTGTAGTTAGCACGACTGCTGTTGTGACAATCAACTCACCTCAAGCTTTAACTGCCTTAACTTTCTTTTTGTACTATGTAAAAACAAAATTATTTACCTCAGCTGCAAGAGTGTATTTTGAAGATCCCAGAGACTCGACTACACTCTCGAGTAAGAACAGGCAGTGACAGCTCTACATTACCTTAACCAAGGGTCCACTCTTAGCATTTGAGTGTTGGGATTGGTAGTCCAGTGACATTAGCACTATACCACCATCATCCCTTGAGTTTTGAAAGCTCTAGATGTGGAGTCAAGTGCTTACATGTTTCGTAACAGTTAACTGAACCTACCTGCACACCACCCCTTTGCTGTAGATCCCATGTTACAATTATTGAGCTCAACTTCCCAGATCTCTTCCTTCTGTTTCATTTCTAATCTTGCAATACAATTTTGTCATTTTTATATCTTTCTGACTTGTGTTACTTCACATGATTTTGAAATGCCTTATACCAGTTCTCACCAGACTTTATCAGGAAATTCCAAGCTCACTAAATGTCGTTCACCTAAAGCTTTATTTCTGTGGTCTCAAAGTTAACAGACTGCTGTTTATCTTATTAAAGCATGTGATGTATCCATTGTGGCTAAACTATACACATAGGTTCGTCCCTAATTATATGTGATATTTTGGAGGAAAGTTGGAAGAATAACCCAAGTCAAGTAAGGTACCATACCATGTCTGTCATGGGGAAGGTGTTAGAGTTATAGCGGGGCACTTGGAAAAGCTAAAGGTAATTGGGAAGAGTCAGCAGAGTTTTATGAAAGGGAAATCATGTTTAACCAATTTATTAGAGTTCTTTGATTGAGTAACATGTGCGGTGGATAGAGGGGAGCTCAAAGATGTACTGTACTTAGATTTCCAGGAAGCATTTGATAAGGTGTCACATTAAAGGTTATCGCAGAAAATAAAAGCTCATGGTGTAGGGGGTAACATATTAGCATGGATAGAAGATTGACTGGCTGGCAGAAAACAGAGAGTATGCATAAATGGGTCTTTGTCTGATTGGCAGGATCTGATGTGTGGAGTTCCTCGGGGTCTAGCTGGGCCTCAAATTTTTATGATTTACATCAATGACTTAGATGAGGGGAACAAAGACGTGGTAGCTAAATTTTCGGATGACAGAAAGATAGGTAGGAAGGTACAGCGTGAAGAAGTAATAAGGAGTTTGCAGGCAGTTATAGATAAGTTGAGTGAGTGGGCAAAAATCTGGCAGATGGAGTATAATGTAGGAAAATGTGAAGTTGTTCATTTTGGCAGGAAGAATAAAAGAGCAGAGTATTACTTAAACGGAGGACGACTGCAGAATTTTGAGGTGCTGAGGGATCTAGGTATTCTCGTGCGTGAGTCACAAAAAAGTCAATATACAGGTACAGCATGTAATCAAGACGGCGATGGGAATGCAACCCTTTGTTACGAGAGGAATTGAATGTAAAAGTAAGGATATTATGCTTCAGTTATGCAGGGCATTGGTGATTCCACATCTCTAATACTGTATGCAGTTTTTGTCTCATTTAAGGAAGAATGTAAATGCATTGAAGGCGGTTCAGAGGAGGTTGACTAGATTGATACCTGGAATGAGTGGGTTATCTCATGAGGAAAGGTTAGACAGACTGGGCTTGTTTCCACTGGAGATTAGAAGAGTGACGGGTGACTTGATTGAAGTATACAAGATCCTAAATGGTCTTAGAAAGGTGGATGTGGAAAGGATGTTTCCTCTTGTGGGTGAGTCCAGAACTAGAGGGCACTGTTTTAAATTTAGGGGTCGCCCTTACAGGATGGAGATGAGGAGAATTTTTTTTCTCTCAGAGGGTTGTACAACTTTGGAACTCTTTGCCTCAGAAGGCGGTGGAGGCGGGGTAATTGAATATTTTTAAGGCAGAGGTAGACAGATTCTTGTTGCGCAAGGGTATCAAAGGTTATTGGAGGTAGATAGGAATGTGGAACTCGAAACACAAACAGAGCAGCCATGACCTTATTAAATGATGGAGCAGGCTCTAGGGGCCAAATGGCCCACTTCTGCTCCTATTTCCTATGTTTGTATATCACTTCCCTCACCACTTGACTTAGGCCCAGTTTGGAAAATATGTTCCCTGGAATTCTGCCAGCCCAGTCAATGGTAATGTTATGATCTCCTGTCAGGTATAGCCTAGAAGGTCTATACATGCTTATTTCGATATTTTGCGTATGGGAAAGGCTAAGGATCTCAGCATGCCATTCTAACTAGGCCAAGAAGCCCTTTATGAGATCTAGCAAGTTATTGATCTCCCACAATAGCTCAATATTCCAGGATATAGGGTCTTCAGGCGAGACAGGGAAGGAGGTAAAAGAGGAAGGAGTATCGCAATATTGATCAAGGAATCAATTACAGCAGTAAGGAGGGATGACATCTTAGAATGCTCCTCAAATGAAGCCATATGGGTAGAACTTAAAAACAAAAAAGGAGCAATCACATTGATGGGAGTGTGCTGTAGGCCCCCAAACAGTCAGAGAGAAATAGAAGAGCAGATATGTAGGCAAATTTCAGAGAAGTGTAAAAATAATAGTGTAGTAATAGTGGGGGATTTCAACTTCCCCAACATTAATTGGGTTAGTCATAGTGTGATATGTTTTGAGGGAGCAGAATTCTTAAAATGCGTCCAGGAGAGCTTTTTAAGCCAGTACATAGAAGGTCCTACAAGAGATGGGGCAGTCCTGGACTTAATTTTAGGGAATGCCTGTGTCCAGTGGGGTTCCACAGGGATTAGTGTTGGGTCCCTTGCTGTTTGTGGCATATATAAACGATTTAGACTTGAATGTAGGAGGGTTGATCGGTAAGTTCGCGGATGACACGAAAATTGGTGGGGTGGTAAATAGTGAGGAGTTTAGCCTTAGATTACAGGAAGATATAGATGGGCTGGTCAGATAGGCTGATTAGTGGCAAATGGAATTTAATCCGGATAAGTGTGAGGTGATGCACTTGGGCAGGACAAACAAGCCATGGGAATACACAATGAATGGTAGGATCCTGGGAAGTACCGAGGATCAGAGGGACCTTGGTGTGCATGTCCACCGGTCCCTTAAAGTAGCGGGACAGGTAGATAAGGTGGTTAAGAAGGCATAAGGGACACTTGCCTTTATTAGCCGAGACATAGAATATAAGAGCAGGGAGGCTATGCTGGAGCTGTATAAAACGCTGGTTAAGCCATAGCGAGAGTATTGCGTGCAGTTCTGGAATGCGTATTATAGGAAGGATGTGATTGCACTAGAGAGAGTGCAGAGGAGATTTACCAGGATGTTGCCTGGGCTGGAGAGTTTTAGTTATGAGGAGAGATTGGATAGACTGGGGTTATTTTCCCTGGATCAGTGGAGATTGAGGTGGGACATGATTGAGATGTATAAAATTATGAGAGGCATAGATAGGGTTGACAGGAAGGAACATTTGCCCTTGGTGGGGGGATCAATAACCAGGGGGTATAGATTTAAGTAAGGGGCAGGAGGTTTAGAGGGGATGTGAGGAAGAATTTTTTCACCCAGAGGGTGGTGGGAATCTGGAACTCACTGCCTGAAAGGGTGGTAGAGGCAGATACCCTCTTAACACTTAAGAAGTATTTGGATGCGCACTTGTGATGCCATGGCATATAAGGCTATGGGTCTAGTGCTGGAAAATGGGATTGGAATAGTTAGGTACTTGTTTGACTGGTGCAGACTCGATGGGCCGAAGGGCCTTTTTCTGTGCTGTAGACCTCTATGACTCTAGAATAGCTAGACTAAATAGAATACAAACAAGAGCAATTAGGGATAGGCAATAAAATCTGGCTTAGACAGCTACACCCACATCTCGTGAATGAATAAAAAAAAGGATAAGGCAAGATGTAAAACAGTACAGAATCACAGAATTGTTAAAGGAGGCCACTTGGCCCATTATGTCTGCACCAGCTCTCAGTTTGAGCAATTCACTAAGTGCCATTTTCTTGCATTCTCCCTGAAACTCTGCACATTCTTCCTTTTCAGGTAACAGTTTAATTTCCTCTTAAATGCCTCGATTGAACCTGCCTCCACCACACTCTCAGGAAGTGCATTCCAGACTCTAACCGTTCATTACATGGAAAAGTTTTTTTCTCATATCGCTTTTTTTTTTGCCAATTACTTTAAATCTGTGCCCGTTAGTTGTCAATCCTTTCATGATTGGGAACAGTTCCTCCAAACTACTCTGTCCAGACACTTCATGATTTTGAATACCTCTATCAAACCTCCTCTCAGCCTTCCTTCCTCCAAGGAAAACCAATCTCCAATCAATGTTCATAATGGTAGTTCCTCACCCCTGAAACCATTCTCATGAATCTTTTCTGCAGTCTCTCAAATGCCTTAACATCCTTCCTTAAGTGGGGCTTTTTTTTATCAATAGGCTCCACTGTTCACATTTCCCAGGGTTTGTTATTACAGCTAAGCCCATTATGAATGCTTGACTGAGTTTCAAAAACTACAACACCACTTACTTCAGCATGGGGCTGTGCTCACATTTTGACTGACAGTTTTAAGAGGTTATTAAATGATTATATGCCTTTAATGTGGTAAACAAATAAGTGTTTGTTTTTACCACAGAGTGACAAGAAGTGCGAGAAGTTCCACATTAAAAAACAGAGAAGGAAGTAAGCCTTAACATCAGTATTCCCCCCAGAGTAACCCTGGTAATACTGTGAATGTTGTATTAATCACTGTAAAACCTGCTGAGGCAAGTGATCATCTTTAAGTGTACAGGTTGTGCTTTGCTGCTGATTCAAATTATTGACACTGTGACTGCAGTGCATTGTTTAAAATTTATTGTCACCTTTGGGATCTCTTGCGCCTCATTTGATGTTCAACATTAAAAAGCTTAATTATGTTTGGACACAAAATGATAATGGGTATTCCTTTTTGATTTTTACAGAAGCTAAATGTTTAGGGGCACTTCAGTGATTCTGTGAATTTGAACACATTTCTTGTTTTTTATTTTTGTGTAGTGGTGAATGCAATCATTCTCAAGCACTCCCAGATCAGGTACAGTGCAGGTTGGATGCAGATTAAAGCTCTCTTTATATTGCCAAATAGTGTCTCTGAAGCAGCTTGAGACAATTTATGTGGCTCTTCCCATTTTTCTCCGCAGTCATTGTTGTAACTTCTTTAGTGACGGAGAAAGTTTAGTCCAGTGTTATCATTAGGATCTCAATAAAGCATAATAATAAACAAATGAAGCTTTCATATTATGTCCTCTTACACTGTAGAAATCTCCCAGCAGTAAAATTCCATGCGTTTTTATGCTTCCAAAAGCACTTTATGCTGTAAAACACTTGGTTAAAGTGTTTTGTGGGAATTATCAGCTGTTATTGGCCGTGATAATGGTGGGAACAACTTGAAGAGATAAACGTACATCAGTCAAAAATGCATTGTTTTACATTAAGCTGCAAGCTGCATTGGCTTAAGTGCAATGGAATGTTACCTTTGTTATGTGACCTGCTCCGAATCCTGCCTAACAACAAACCTGGGTGGCTTGGTTGCTGAGGGAACAGCGAGCCCCAGATTGAACATCTATGGACAATGGCAAGGGCATCTGTGATAATGGAGGTAGACTATTAGTCTCCAAGTCTCACAGGGAGGTGTTAGGAATGTCAGGTTTTGTAAGCAGTTATATTTTAAATAGTTTACTTAATTTCAAGACAGAAAGGAGTTGGAGGTCTAAAGGAAAGCTGATTAGCATGTTTAGCTGCATGCAAGGCCCATGCGAATCAAAGCTATGGAGGTGGACTTTGAGAGGGGAAGCGTCCATAGCAAGACACTGTATTGTCGGGTTACATGTTTTCTAAGATATCCCAGATCCTCTCAGGCAGGTCAGTCTCAAGAATTATTGGTCTTGGAGATCGTAACAATCCCTGAACTGCCTTTTATCCTATCATAAACATTCATGGTTTATATTGCTGTCCCTCATGACTCTGATGCCTCGTCCAGTTTATTGGCTTAGATGCTCTTTGATATTCAAGGATGTCCCAAAATTAATCAAATGTTCTTAAGGCTGTATTGAATCTATCAGCAGGTAAAAAGCTACAAATTTTATCAACTGACATATTTGGGGGATTGGGTAGAAAAACGTGATACCACTGTACAGCAGAATTTACTGTTAGTGGCACTAGAGATTATTATACCAAGGCATAATGCATTCAACAACAATTTATATTTATATAGCACCTTTAACATAATAAAATGCCCCAAGGCACTTCATGGGAACACTATAGAGCAAAATATGGCACTGAACCACATAAAGAGGTAAAAGATCAGTTGACCAAAAGCTTTGCCAAAGATATAGATTTTAAGGAATGTCTTAAAGGAGGAAAGCAAGGTAGAGAGGCGGAGAAATGTAGGGTCGTTTTTCCAGAGTGGAGGGTTTCAAAACAGCATTTAAAAGGTGTGGACCTGGCGAGCTGCACTTCGAAGGGAACTCGGAGGTGAGTACTCACTAACACTGCACAGCACTCGCGAGGACTCCGGTTTGACTTCAAGGTTGAGTCGCTGTCCATTCAGGTGAGGGCACAGGCAAATCACTTTTTCCTGGCTGGCTGACAAGTGCCAGGCCAAGGGATGCACTACAGCTGGGGTGAGTTGGGAGGGACGAGGTAGCATAAGGTGAGGGGAGTTGGGGGCGGCAAGGGCTGCATTGCGTCTAAGGTGAGGTAATGGGTTCAAGGCATGGTCCAATGGTAGTGCACAAGCACATGTGGAGGTGGGATGGGGAGGGAAGCGGCCACACATTAGGAAAACCTTGTATAAAGTGACCATTCCTCTGCAGCTGAGACAGTTCAGGCACAGCCACATTGACATGATTGGAGTCGGGCCTCTAGCTTATTTGCCCACTCAAGCAACGCAGAGACATGAAGAAGCCACCAACTGCTCCAGAACTTTTTACCCCTCAGACACAGATGGCAAATAAGTGTGCATTTTATTGGACTGCAGAGCAGTTGGATGACTCTGCACGTTATACAATCTCCTTGCTAAAGTTGGCCATGAAGCAGTCACTGGTGGAGGTGCTCACAGCCCCTTGCAATCTCATCATCCCGGTTTGAACCAGTCTCCCCCATGGTTCAAGCTAACGGTGCAGCCTTGCAGTGCGGGTTAGGAGAATGTCTGCACCCGAGCTGAGAGCACAGCATGTAGTCCAGTTGGCGAAGTTGCTGCCAATTGGTCTGGTGGAGCGGGGTGGAGGGGGCGGGATCTCGAGCAGCCATTCAGCACACTAAACTCTGGACATCCAAGTGGTGCCCAGCACTTTCTGCGATGCATTAAGGGGCCTTCAGACTTAACCAAGCGGGGTTTTTAGTATACCCATGCTAACCCATGCAACTCTTCCTTTCATCCTGCAGAAGGAGTACATCAGGAACATGGAGCCTGGTGAACTAGCTGTATGATTGATGTCTTACAGGGAGTGGAGACGAAGGAGAAGAGAGTGATGGAGGCATCTGGCTGGGCAGAGGCAGGAGCAGCACCCTCAGGAGAAGGGGTGGCTGGGGCTCCAGCACATGCCACTGAAGAGCCACACTGAGCTGTCACTGGTCAGCGCCCAGCTAGACCCAGGGTCTATAGTCGCTGCCTTTCATTCCTGCAGATGACTGAGAACCAATGTCACCAAATACTGTGCATGTCCAGTCACATCTGCCACCTGCTGCAGGATTTGGCGCCTCAGGGACACGGAAGGCATCCACTGCCAGTGCCCGTGAAAGTGACCACAGCGCTCAATTTCTACGCCAGTGGCTCCTTTCAGGGTTTCGCAGGAGACCTCTGTGGGACTTCACAAGCCTCCACCCACAGGTTCATGCAGGAGGTCAAGGGTCCCATCTTCGCGAAGGCACACAACTTGTGCATTTCTTCCGGGATCAGGAAAGCCAGGATGCTAGAGTCCTGGAATTTGCACACATCTTAAGGTTCCCACAAGTGCAGGGTGCCATTGACTGCTCTCATGTGGCACTCAGATCTTCATGCCAACAAGAGGTCAACTACGTCAATCGCAAGGACTTCCACTCGCTGAATGTTAAACTGGTGTGCGACCACCACAAACACATCCTGCAGGCCTGTGCATGGTTCCCAGGGATCCTCCACGACTCCTACATTCTCAGTAGGTCTCAGATCACTGACATCTTCCAGGTCCACAGAGGCTGTAGGGTTGACTCCTTGAGGACAAGGGCTACCCGCAGAGGACATGGCTGACAATGCCCGTGCGGCGGAATCAGAATGCAGCAATGAGGCTCATGCTGCAATTCGCACCTTGATGGAGCAAACAATCGGGATGTTGAAAATGAGGTCCCGGTGCCTGAACCGGTCTGGCGGAGGCCTGCAACACAGTCCACAGAGGGCGTCACCCACCGTTGTGGTCTGCACATCTCCTCCGATGAGGAGGAGGTAAGCGGGAATGCAGATGAGGAAGCCCTCGAAGGTGAGGATGAATACAATGAAGCCATCACACAGTCCAGATGAGGCAGGTGCACTCGGGAGGCCCTCATAGCTGCTGGATTTGTAGAGGATGATGACGACATGCAGTGGGGATACTCTATAGATCCTCACATTGCTTATGTGAATGTCTGACTCCTGTCTGGCTGATGGCAGATCGCTTGCACTCTGTGAACAGGGTCATATCATGGAGATGCAACGGGAAAACTTTAACTTCTCCTGGTCCTATGGCATCCTTCGTGAACTGAGCCCTTCAGGACCATACTGTCACTGGACACAGATACTGATGAGATGGGAGGCCAACTGCACCTCAAAGGTGCTGAGAGCACACAGAGAGAATGATGGAACTCTGTGCCGCCGCCCCAGTACATTCTGGCAGCAACAATAAGCCCCATCGAGGTGTAAGTATAACTGATGTGTCCAGTGACAGTGAAGGCGCACAGTCAGTGTGCTGGGAAGGTTGCACAAAGCACAGGGGGGAGGCTCTGGACTGAGACACAGACCTTTATCTTGTGCAGGGGCCAAGGTTTCACATCTGAGTGACAAAAACACTGCTTACCAGATAAAGGAACCATAGGCAGAGAGACATTCTTGGGAGCTTACTTAAAATAGTGAACATTATATACGAATGATTAACACCTAATCCTGCCGCTACGTCTTGGTGCCCCCCCGACATCCTCAGCAGAAGTGGCGGTAGCCTGCTGCCTGCAACACCCCGTCTGTAATGACCTTGATGGGTGTCCTCTGGAGAGCTGAGAACTGGAGGGTCCCAGCCTGCTTTTGGGGGCCTTCTGTGAGGCAGTGGCACCTTCCTTGGCCTGTGGAGCTGGATCTGCTGGGGTCACAGGAGGAGGGAATTCGGATGAGCCGTGCTCTCCCGGAGTCACCTGGGTGGATGGTCCTCCTCACTATGGGTGTCCAGGGCCTGGACCAAGGTCTCCATGTTGGCCGCATCCTACCAGTGTTGACCTCGGTGTGTTGGCATGCCGATGCTATTACCTCAGACTGAAGGCGGACAGACTCCTCCATCGTGCCTTGCAGTCTGAAGAGTGCAGCGGACATCCCTTCCTGATGTTCCCAAGCTTGATTTTGCAGCTCCAGCAACTGAAGTATGGCTGAATCCAGAGGCTCCTCATCTGACCCGGACTCAGCAATCTTCCGAATGCTGGAAAACTGGGAAGTCCCCGCTGCCACCTGCTGTGGATCAGACAGTGTGATGTGCTCACCAGATTGTGACCCCGAGGTTATTCTAAAGTTAGGTCCCACCGAGGTGTGTGTCTCTGCGCTGGTGGAGGGTATGGGTGAGCGCTGCGATGGGTCTTCAATGAGGATATCATCAGAATCTTCATCTGAGGTTTCTTCGGGGCTTGAATTGAGGACCAGGCTCATGGACCCCCTTGGCTGGTTCCTAGATGTGCTTGTGAATGCTAGGAGGGATAATTAGTGAATGTCAGGGGACTGCAGAACAGGGGAAGTGCCTCACAGCATGGTTGTCTGCTGGATGTTGCACTGCTGGATCCTCACTGTCAGCGCAGGAACTGTCATCACTGGCCAGCTGGATGACTCTCTTTTCAAAGTCCCTGAGGGGCTTGATTTCGGGCATTCTTTCACCAGTCTGTGACCTCTCCTTTTTGTTCTGTCCCAGCGTTCCCTGCATGAATACAGATGGAGGGAATGTAAGTAGGACGCCTGCCAGGCCAGATAACAAGAATGCCTGGCATGTGTGTGTGGTGAGTGGCACCACAGATGGGTTGGGATGAGGACACGATCCGCAGGGCAGGTGAAGGTGTGTGTAAGAGAGTGAATGGCGATGTCCCTTGAACCGGCAGTGAGTGAGATCCCTGTGGATGTGTGATGGGTTTGTGAGTGTGCGAGTTGAGAGTGATGAGAAGAGTGACTTACCCTGGCGGAACGGAGGAGATCATTCATCCTCTTTCGACACTGGGTGGCTGTCCTCTTCTGCAGAGCGTTGGCACTGACCACCGCTGCCACCACCACCCGAGCTGGATTGGTGACCTTACTGGCTAGTCTTCGCCCAGAGTGGGGATAGAGGAATTTGCGGTGGGCCTCCACTGCATCCAGTAGGCACTCGAGGGAGGCATCTGGGGGCAGCATGTTTCCTCCCTTTGGCAGCCATCAGTTCCCAGCAGCTTCCTATCCCTTGAAGAGTGCTAGCTCTGTGCAGTGGCAGTGTTTAAGCATGGCACCTGGTTTACTGAAGGCCTGAGGTGACTGGGGTTTGGCAGTGGGGGGGGGGGGTGGTGGGGGTGGGGGCTGGTGGTGGTGGGGGTGGTAGCGGGTGTGGGCGAATCAGAGGCTGCCCCACCAGCACCCTGGCGTATTTCCTGGGAATGAATTATTAATGAGGTGGGACGTGCCAGGAATGCGGCGATATGGTGTGAAAAGCCACCATTGCAGCGTGTAAGTAAAACCTCCTTTTTCCTTCCCGCTACCGCACAAAGTGCAAATCTGGGATGATTCTGCCCCTAGATTCTACCCTTTATAAACCAGGGGTCATCCAAATCTCTGATGCCCATGTCTTAACTTGTATTCAGTCCCATTCACCCATCACTTTTGCACTTGCTGACCTACATTGGCCCCTGGTCAAGCATTGTCTTGATTTTAAAGTTCCTGTTTTGTAATCCCTCCAAGGCCTCGCCCTCTCCTATCGCCGTAGTCTCCTCCAGACCCACAACCCACCAAAATATCTGTGCTCATCTAACTCTGGCCTCTTGAGCATTCCTGATTTTAATTATTCTACCAAGGGGCATGGTCAGTAAGGGAGACTATGCCTGAGTGAGACAGAGTGAATATTTGGGAATTTGGTTAAGTCTGAAGGCCTCTTAACGTATGCCGGAGAGTGCTGGCCACCACTTGGATGGCCAGAGATTAGTGCGCTGCATGGCTGCCTGAAACCTCATCCTCCTCCACCCCACTCCACCTGACCAATTGGCGGCAGCTTTACCCAGTGGACTACATGCTGTGCTCTCAGCTCAGGTGCAGGCATTCTCCTAACCTGCACTGCAAGGCTGCACTGTTAGCTTGAACCATGGGGGAGACTGGTCCAAACCTGAACGCTGACATTGCAAGGGGCTGTGAGCACCTCCAGCAGTGACTGCTCCATGGCCAGCATTGGCAAGGAGATTGTACAACATGCCCAGTCATCCAACTGTTTGCAGTCCACTAAAATGCTCATTAGTCTGCAGTCAGTGCCTGAGGGGTGAAAATTTCTGGAACGTTTGGTGGCACTTTCATGCCTCTCTGTTGTTTGAGTGGGCAGGTAAGGTAGATGCCCAACTCCAATCATATCCAAGCTGCACCTGAATTGTCTCAGCTGCTGAGGAATGTCACTTTATACAAGGGTTCCCTGATGTGTGGCCGCTTCCCTCCCCTGATCCCGCTGCATATGCTTGTGTACTACCATCAGACCATGCTGCTCTTGCACCCCTTCTACTCGCCTCAACCGCGGTGCTGCCCTTGCCCCCCCCAACTCACACCAACTGCAATGCTGCCCTTATCCCGGCAGCCATGAAAAAGTGACTTGCCTGTGCCCCTTCCTGAATGCGTGGTGCCTCTTCCTTGAAGTTGAATTGGCGACCCTCGCGGGCGCTGCACAACGTTAGTGCGCACTCATGTTATGTTCCTTCTGTCAGTTCGCTTTGCTCGCCTATCCACCGGTGGGTGATTTGGTAAACAATATACTGCAGGCACAGGGACCATAGTAAGATGAAGCACATGCTGTTTATTAACACAAGTAACAGGGCACTAACACAATGTGTGCTTCTCCAACCAAACCTTATTCTAAATTACTGATTAACATTGTAGCCCATGCTACACAGCAATTGGTTAATACAGTCACGTGGTCAATCTGCTCACATTTTCTTAAAGGTGTATTGTACCTCAGATTACCACATCTCTACCCCTTTACTCAAATGTACAATTTACAATCTTTACAATAGTTCAACTATTTACATAAATAAACTATTCACAAATTTGGTCTCTCTGGAGGCTTCTTCAAATGGGTTGAAGGTCATAGTTCTACAACTCTGGATAGTTTATCTGAGGCCTCCCTCTCAGGAGTCATCTGCCCATTAGGTTATCCAGCAGGAACCTGTAAGTTCGTCTCTTTGGGTGTCTCAGGCTTAATGGATCCTACAGTTACTTCCAAGGCAAGGGGAGTTCCTCCTACATGTGATATAGTCTCCAACAAGAATGCTTGGTGCATCCTTTCTTGTGGATCTGTTTCCCTTTTCCTGAGGTGATCTATGTACCTCCTAATTATCTGACCTTCGACTTATATGTGATAGGAAAGGGGTCCTGTCACTTCACTAACTTCACCTGATAATCATTTGGACCCATCCCCAAACTTTGCAAAAACTGTGTCTCCAACAGTGAAATTTCTTTCACAACAGGACTGGAGAACAGATAATGTGGTTCTGCTATTTAAAAAGGGCTGTAGCGAGAAGCCAGGGAACTACAGGCCAGTGAGTCTCACATCAGTGGTAGGGAAATAATTGGAGAAAATTCTGAGGAAGAGAATCTATCTCGACTTGGAGAGGCAAGGTTTGATCAGGGATGGTCAGCATGGCTTTGTCAGAGGGAAGTTGTGCCTAACAAATCTGATTGAATTTTTTGAGGACGTGACCAGGTGTGTAGATGAGGGTAGTGCAGCTGATGTAGTTTACGTGAATTTCAGCAAAGCCTTTGACAAGGTCCCATATGGGAGATTTATAAAGAAGGCAAATGCACAGGGGATACAGGGTAATTTGATAAGGTAGATTCAAAATTGGCTTAGTTGTAGGAGACAGAGGGTGATGACAGAAGGATGCTTTAGTGACTGGAAGCCAGTGTCCAGTGGTGTACCACAGGGATCTGTGCTGGGTCCTCTATTATTCATTATTTATATAAACGACATAGATGACTATGTGGGGGGTAGGATTAGTAAGTTTGCGGATGACACAAAGATTGGCTGGGTAGTTAACAATGAGGCTGAGTGTCTTGGGCTACAGGAAGATATAGACGGGATGGTCAAATGGGCAGATAAGTGGCAGATGGAATTTAACCCTGAAAGTGTGAGGTGATACACTTTGGAAGGAGTAATTTGACAAGGAAGTATTCAATGAACGGTATGACACTAGGAAGTTCTGAGGAACAAAGGGACCTTGGCGTGTGTGTCCATAGATCTCTGAAGGCGGAGGGGCATGTTAGTGGGGTGGTGAAAAAGGCATATGGGACACTTGCCTTTATCAATCGAGGCATAGATTACAAAAGTAGGGAGGTCATGTTGGAGTTGTATGGAACCTTGGTGAGGCCACAGCTGGAGTACTGTGCAATTCTGGTCGCCACATTATGGGAAGGGTGTGATTGCACTGGAGGGGGTGCAGAGGAGATTCACCAGGACGTTACCTGGGATGAAACATTTAAGTTATGAAGAAAGGTTGGATAGACTTGGGTTGTTTTTGTTGGAGCAGAGAAGACTGAGGGACGACCTGATTGAGGTGTACAATATAATGAGGGACATGGACAGGGTGGATAGGGAGCAGCTCTTCCCCTTAGTTGAATGGTCAGGCACGAGGGGAGATAAGTTCACGGTGAGGGGCAGGAGGTTTAGGGGGGATGTGAGGAAAAACTTTTTTACCCAGAGGGTGGTGACAGTCTGAACTGCGTGGTGGAGGCGGGTTGCCTCACATCCTTTAAAAAGTACCTGGATGACCAGTTGGCACATCATAACATTCAAGGCTATGGGCCAAGTACTGGTAAATGGGATTAGGTAGGTAGGTCAGGTATTTCTCACGTGTTGGTGCAGACTCAATGGGCTGAAGGGCCTCTTCTGTACTGTGTGATTCTGTGATTCTGTGAACTATGGTAATCGTGTCCATTTTTCTGGGCCTCCTGACCTCTCTCTCTACCCTCCCCACTAAATTCAGCCTTATTAGACTCAAACGTGTCCCAAGATGTCTCTTCATCAATAACTCTGCGGGGCAATGCTGCTGGTCATGTGTGACGTAGTCCTATAGCTGAGTAGGAAACGTGAAAATCTAGTTGCAATAGAGTCTCCATCCACTTTTTTCATTCTGGACTTGAAGGTCAGGACTGCCCTCCCAGCCAAACCATTGGATACAGGGTGGTATGGCAAGGTCTTAACATGTGTTCTGCCACTGAGACTTGTAAATGTTTGAAATTCCCCGCTGGCGAATGCCGTTCCCTTGCCATTTGGATGCGTGCCAAGGCAATTGGAGTTATTGCCTTATCTTCCTCAAACAAGCCTAATAGTGGCTTGTGATCGGATACAACAGTGAAATTGCAACCATGGATTTAATGGTGGAACTTCTTAATGCCAAATACAATGGATAAGCCCTCTTTCTCTATTTGTGAGTATCTTCGTTCTGTCACACTGAGTGTTCTCGAGACGTAACCAATGGGCCGTTTGGAGCCATGTGCAATCCGGTGGGACAGTACTGCCCCTACTCCATAAGGGGTGCATCACAGGTTAAAATTAGTTCTTCCTTTGGGTTGAAATGTACCAACAGGGTCGATGAATGTAGCAACTGCTTTATTGTCATAAAAGCCTGTTGTTGTGGAGCTTGCCAAGTCCACCTGTGGTTTTTCTTGAGTAACCCGTATAATGGAGCCAGTACTGTTGACAAAGTTGGGAGAAAACAGCCATAACAGTTAACCATTCCCAAGAAGGATCTAAGCTCTATGGTGTTTTCGGTGCTGGTGCCTCACGAATAGCTCTCACCTTGTCTCCTACTGGGTGAAGGCCACGCGAGTCAACCCTATGACCCAGGTAAACCACTTCTTCTGCTTGGAAGATACATTATTCTCTTTTCAACGTGCTCTGGCTTGTGAGAAACATTTCAATACCTCTTCCAGGTTAGCTGGGTGCTCTTTATCAGTTATCCCTGTTACTAGGACATCATCGAGATAAACCACCACTTGGGGTAGGCCTTGAAGTAAATTTTCCATAGTCTGTTGGAAAATGGCACAAGCCGATGAGACTCCAAAGGGTAACCTGGTATACTGGTATAACCCCCTATGTGCATTGATAGTCCCAAAATCCTGAGAGGCCTTTTCTAGCTTGACTTGCTAGTAAGTGCGGTTCATGTTGAGTTTCATATATGCAGTTCCCCCTGCCAGCTTGGTGTACAATTCGTCATATTTTGGCATAGGATGCCTGTCAAGTCTGGTCACTTTGTTAATGTCAACTTGTAGTCCCCACATATTCACACACTCTAGTCAGGCTTTAGCACTGGAACTATGGGCGCTGCCCATTTGGAAAATTGTACAGGTTGTAAGACTCCCAACCTTTCCAGCCTGTCTAATTCAACATAAACTTTCTCTCGTAATGCATAGGGGACTAGCCCCGGGATCCACGCGGATTTTAGTTTGCAGCTCCTGAATCTTCCCGAGCTCTCCTCTGAACACAGAGGTATATTTCTGTAATAATTCTTGCAGGTCTTTCATTCTGAGTTGAAAAACCTCCATCCATTCCGACTTAATTTCCTTAAGCCTGTTCCGACCAGGTAGGCTTGGACCCTCCCTTGCTACCACTATCAGGGGTAAATTAACAGACTGGCTTCCATTCTGTACTGGAACCTTGCATATACCTTTTACTCGTATGTCTTCGCCAGTATATGTCTTTAATTTAGCATCTGAATTTTCCATATTTAATGAATGGTCTCCTCCATTCAGATATTTGAACATATGTTCCTCTATAAGTGTCATGGATGCCCCTGTATCCATCTCCATTCAGATGGGTTTCCTGTTGGCTTTCACTGTCACGTAGATTGG
Source organism: Cetorhinus maximus (assembly GCF_964194155.1). Classification (NCBI taxonomy): domain Eukaryota; kingdom Metazoa; phylum Chordata; class Chondrichthyes; order Lamniformes; family Cetorhinidae; genus Cetorhinus; species Cetorhinus maximus. Next base: position 51,914,132 of record NC_135899.1, read on the forward strand.
CTCTGTTTTACCCATTTTGAAGTCGTGTAGTGAGTAAATATCTGACTCTGCTTCTTCTGGTTCCTCTATTATGTAGATTTCGCAATTTCTACCTTTTTGTTTAAAATTTTGTCTCAATCTGTCTTTACAATATTGCATAGCATGCCCATTACCATGGCATTAGAAACACTCAGTTCTTTTAAATTGTTGTTCGTTTGCAGGCTGTCTGGTTCCATTTCTGCCATTATTAATGTGGTTTTTTTTCTGTTAAACAATTGCTTTTTGCTGGTCTGTTAATGGTGGTTGTTTCCTGCCTTTCCGCAGAGCCCAGCATTACTGTGCCATTTCTAACCGGTGCTTTGCTCCCGATGTGAGGACGGCACCATTTTGTGCTCCATTGATTCCTTGTGAATCCCTGACTGTGTCTCCATTGTGAGCACCAACTCTAGTGCCTTGCTGAACTCTACCAGTGAGTGAGTTGGCAAACAATATATTGCAGATGCAGAGACCAATATAAGATGAAGCACATGCTATTTATTAACACAAATAACGAGCACTAACACATGTGTGCTTCTCCAACCAGACCCTATTCTAAACTACTGATTAACATTGTAATCCACGTAATCAGCAATGAGGTAATGAAGTCACGTGGTCAATCTGCTCACATTCTCTTAAAGGTGTGTTGCACCTCAGATTACCACAACTCACCCCTGAGTTCCCCTCAAAGTTCAGCTCATCAGATGCACACCTTTTAAATGCTGTTATGATCCAGTGTGGGGAGATGTTTCTGGTGAGCAGGGATTATAATTATATGAATTGTATTAAAATGATGTTCCCGATGTGCGGCAGTGGGAAATGTGGCCTGTCAATGATGGGCGAAACGGACGATCACAAATTGGTTTCACGACATTACAAAACCGATTTTTGACCTTCCTGCCATATTGTCTGCTCACACCCATCATAAGCCCATAAGCAAGCGGGGATGGAAAATTCCTTTCTAGGAAAGCAACCAGAAGTGCATTGGAAGAGCCAAGTCTATAGGTAACAAAGGCATGGATGAAGGTTAAGCAGCAGATGATCTGAAACAGGGATGAAGTCTGACAATGTTATAGAGGTGGGAAAAGGTGGTCAGAAGTTCATCTTGGGGTGAAATTTTACACCGAGGTGGCAAACAGACTGTTTTAGTCCCCGACAGTTGCCAGGGCCTGAGGTGGAGTCAGTAGCTAGGGAATGGAATTTGGAGCCATGACAGAAAACAATGACTTTAGTTGCCCTGATATTTAACTAGAAGAAATTTCTGCTCGGTGTCAGATAAAGAGTCTGATGATTTAGCAACAGTGGTTGTGAGGTAGAGCTGGGTGTCATCAGTGTACATGTGAAACTAATGCTGTGCTTTTGGAAGGCGTTGCCAAGCGGCAGCATGTTGCTGAGAAATAGGAGGGGCTCTCTCTTTGGGAGACACCAGAGACGGTGCATGAACGGGAAGAGAAGACATTGCAAATGATATTCTGGATACAATTAGATATGATAAGACAGGAACCAGGCAAGGGCAGTTCCACCATTTGCAACTCCTCAGAAACTAAAGCAGTCCGTGCCCATATGCAGCAAGACCTGGACAATATCCAGGCTTGGGCTGATAAGTGGCAAGTGACATTCGTGCCACACAAGTGCCAGGCAATGACCATATCCAACAGGAGAGAATCTAACCATCGCCCCTTGACATTCATTGGCATTAACATCACTGAATCCCCCACTTTCAACATCCTGGGGGTTACCATTGGCCACAAACTGAACTGGACCAGCCACATAAATACTGTGGCTACAAGAGCAGGTGAGAGGCTAGGAATCCTGTCACGAATAATGCACCTCCTGACTCTCCAAAGCCTGTCCACCATCTACAAGGCACAGGTCAGGAGTGCAATGGAATATTCTCCACTTGCCTGGATGAGTGCAACTCCAACAACACTCAAGAAACTCAACATCATCCAGGACAAAGCAGCCCACTAGATTGGCACCCCATTCACCACCTTCAACATTCATTCCCTCCACCACTGATGCACAGTGGCAGCAATGTGTACCATCTACAAGATGCACTGCAACAACTCGCTAAGGCTTCTTCAATAGAACCTTTCAAACCCGTGATCTCCATCACCTAGAAGGACAGGGGCAGCAGATACATGGGAACACCACCACCTGCTGGAAGTTCCCCTCCGACCCTGACTTGTAACTATATCGCCATTGCTTTACTGTCGCTGGGTCAAACTCCCTTTCTAACTGCACTGTGGGTGTAACTACACCACGTAGACTGCAGCGGTTCAAGAAGGCGGCTCAGCACCACCTCCTCAAGGGCAATTAGGGATGGGCAATAAATCCTGGCCTAGCCAGTGACATCCACATCCCATGAACAAGTATTTTTAAAAAACCCAGCTGGGCAACAGAGGCGTTGGAGGAATATGGTGTGGTCAACTGTGTCAAGGGCTGCAGTCAGGCCAGGAAGGATGAGGAGAGACAGTTACAGTTGCATAGAATGTCATTTCTGACTTTGATCAGAGCCATTTGGCACTGGGCAGAAACCTGATTGGAGGGATTAAAAGATGGAGTTCCAGGAAAGATAGGCATGGATTTGGGAGGCAGCAATACATTCAAGGACTTTGGAGAGGAAATGTTGGTTGGAAATGGGGTGATAATTTGCAAGGGTAGTGGGGTCATGGGCTGGTTTTTGAGAGGGGCGACGACAGCAATTTTAAAGGAGAGAGGGACAACACCTGAACAGACAGAACCATTAACAATATAAGCTATCATGGGAACCAGGAGGGGAAATTAGATGGTCAGCAGTTTAGTGGGAATAGGATTGAGGAAGCAAGAGGTTGTTCTCATAGACATAGAGCTCAGAGAGGACATGTGGGGAGGAACTAGAGAAAATTGGAAATTAAGTGCAATGGTAAGGGGAATCTTTAGGGGAGGCTTTTCAGCAAGTAGACTAGTGGAAGCGGGGAATGAGGTAGAGATTTGACACTAGGTCAAATGACCACCTATGAACTCCTTGCACTTATTGTTTGAGGTGAGGGTGGAGGGGACAGCAAAGAGGAGGGTTACGAAGATGGTTTGCAATAGAGAAATGAAACTATGGATGATCTTTACATTCCCGGCTGATTCTGAAATAGTGAGCAGTCTTAGCAGATGAGGACAGGACCTAATAGTGTTTAATGTGGTCGAGCCAGATCTCATAAATAGCTAAGCCAATTGTCCGCTATACCCTTTCAAGTCTGCATCCTTTTGACTTAAGGGAGTGGAAATGAGGACCTTACTGGATGAACAGCTAAGGCAAGAGAAAGTGATGGTTTTACTGGGTACTAAAGCATCAATGATGGAGATGAGGGTGTGGTTTAGCAAATTGGTAGCTGCAGAAATGTTGTGCCAAATAGAAGGCCAAAGGCTAGACAGTTGGTGTTTTGAAAGTGTAGTTGTAAGTGAATTGGGAGATTTAATTTTTATGGGGTGGATACAGGAAGGTTGAGATGTGGAAGCGGGATGTGGGCAGAGAGTGATTAAGGGAAGCGATCAGCGATGGCCTTATCTGCAATTGATACATTGATACTATGGGACTAGCAAAGGCACATGAAATGGCAAGGTCAAGGAGGTGGCCATGATTTGGATAGGGGAGTTCATATGGAGGAAGATATTTATGAAGAATAAGAGGGTGGTAAACCCAAAGGAGAGGGAGCATAATGAGTTGAGATGCAGGGTAAAATTAACAAAAATGAGAAGTTGTTTGGTGCAGAGGCTGAAGCAGGAAAGCAGTGAAGAAATCTCAGTGAAAAAATACCCATTGTACTTGGGAGGGCTGTGGGAATCAAGGTGTGATCTTGTGAGAAGCGCCACACCCACGCCACCACTGTGACTTTCTGCATGGAGCGAGGGCTGGAAGCTATAACCAGACGGCTAGGCTTCATTAATGTGTGATGACCAGGTTAGGAGGGTGGACTGCCACTTCTCTTTGTCACACTCTTGTGTTGATTATACTAGAGTTTGAATTTTTTAAAAAGATGAGATATTGCCAATTCAGCATATACTTAACTGTATATAGCTCAGTGTAAGAAATAAGCCAGACAGGTTCCTTAGGTTAACTCACTCAGGTAAAGATGCAGAAATTATTAACAGAAGGTTTAAAATGTACAATTATGTCCACTAAGGCAAAAACAACACAAACAAAGCCGCCTCCACACCATCCACACCCCAAGCATGCAAAAAGGAATAAAACTCGGCAGAGTATCAGATCTTAAAACTTGGCCAAGTGTTGTGAGGAGGAGTGAGTTGGCTCCCCTTCTATTCAGTCCCCTCAGTTCGTTGCAAGAAAGGTTTCAAAATTTCTTTTCCCCGTAAATGCTTTTTCTAATCCAAATGTAGTTGCTTGTTAATACGGAGCCAATTAAACTAGGTTTTCTTAAGCCAAAGAAAGAGTAAGTTTATGAGTTACTAAACCTGAGAAATAAGAATAAAGATGTAATGATACACACACATATATATCATAAGTAGGAAAATTAGAGTCTAATAAAAAGTTAAAAGGATATACAATTTAGTCCTTTGCTTGTCTTTGAGGCGTACATTGTTGAACGTTGTGAACGTTTGAAGTTAGGTAGTTTCCTGTAGAATTCTGGAGTTGACTTTGTTCAGGGCTGCACTCTGTTCAAGAAACTCTTTTAGCTTCCAGGGAGAGAGAAAGATCTTTCCTGCTCTTTTCCAGCGGTGTTTTTAGAAGACTGTCATATTTCTTTCTGCTCCTGCTTGTTCTTTCTGGTACTGCTTGGCAGAACTTGTTTTTAAAACTCCTTTTTGGATATCCCTGGAAGAGAATTCAATTAGCATGTCTTGCATTCAGTGCTGTAAACCAAGTAATCCCATTTTCTGATCTTTTCATCTCCAAAAACCTTATAAATCAACAGGAGATGCAGATAATTTTGAGCTCTATAGGGGTTTTGAATGCATGAAGAGTATCTGACCAAAGTCCAGCACTTTTCATCTTTAATGCCTTCCTTTCAAGTGTGTCCCTGCTCGAAGTGGACCTTGACACCCCATTCCATGCAGCAGGTCTGCAGTGCAATTCATATAGACTTTCCAGAGAAATGTTAACTTTACAGTATCAGCCATCAGGTGACTTGTGGCAGCCATTTTGATCAGTGTCTTTTCTTGTATTTAAAAAAAAAATCTTCTTAAACAGTTCAATATGTCTGTGGTTAGCTTGTGAAGTTGTAGGTAGATCTCACTTAGACACAGTTTCCAGTCATTGTGACACCTCCCTCATACGAAGAATCAAATGAGATTCATTCTCATTTTATTACAAGGACAAAAATAAAACATATAAAACAACAGACACATTTACTTCTAGTCATTCTTGTAGCCTTGGTCTGGATTATCTCCTCAGTTCCAACAGGGTTCTGGTCACGGTGTCTGCAATCACATTCGATTTCCCTGTGATGTGGATGATTTTTTAGGTGATATGGTTGGAGAGACAAACTCCAAAGGAATAATTTTGCATTCTGAGTTTTGAATTTTTCCACAAAGGTTAAATGGTTGTGATCGGTATAGACTGCGGTCTCCCTGTATCCATTTCAGACATATATCTCAAAGTGTTTGAGAGCCAGTAATCACAGAATCACAGAATTGTTACGGTGTAGAAGGAGGCCATTTGGTCCATCATGTCTGCACCAGCTGTCTGAGCATTTTAACTTAGTGCCAACCTCCTGCCTTTTCCCTGTAACCCTGCATTGTTTCTATTTAGAAAATCATCCAATGCCCTCTTCAATGCCTCAATTGAACCTACCTCCACCACATTTCCAGGCAGTGCATTCCAAACCCTAACTACTCGCTGTGTGAAAAAATATTTTCTCACCTCGCATTTGCTTCTTTTACAAAACACTTCAAAACTGTGCCTTCTGGTTCTCGATCTGTTTACAAGCGGGAACAGTTTCTCCCTATCTACTCTGTCCAGACCCCTCATGATCTTGAAAACTTCTATCAAGTCTCCTTTCAGCCTTCTCCTCTCCAAGGAAAACAGTCCCAACTTCTCCAATCTTTCCTCATAACTGAAGTGCCTCATCCCTGGAACCATTCTCGTAAACCTCTTTTGCATTCTCTCCAATGCGTTCACATCCTTCCTATAGTGTGGTGTCCGGAGCTGTACACAATACTGCAGCTGAGGTCCAACCAGTGTCTTATATAAGTTCATCATAACCTCCCTACTCTTGTACTCTATGCCCCTATTAATGAAGCCTAGAATACTGTATGCTTTAGAAACAACTCTCTCTACCTGTCCTGCCACCTTTAATGCATTATGTACATATACACCCAGGTCTCTCTGCTCCTGCACACCCTTTAGAATAGTATCCTTTATTTTATACCATCTCTCCATGTTCTTTGTACCAAAGTGTATCACCTCACGCTTCTCCGCATTGAACTTCATCTGCCACCTATCTGCCCACTCCACCCATGTGTCAATGTCCTTTAGAAGTTCTATACTGCCCTCCTCACAGTTTACAATTTTCCCAAGTTTTGTGTTGTCCGCTAACTTTGAAATTGTTCCCTGCACACCAAGATCTAGATCATTTATATATATCAGGGAGAGCAAGGGTCCCAATACCCACCCCTGGGAAACTCCACTAATAAACCTAGCTAAGATACATGGTGGGTCAAGGACAAGTACTGCTCAGAGCTGCAAATTTACAAGCTGTAGCACAGTTTCCCATTCCCACAAAACAGGATGTCATGGGATTCTAAGGGATGTGTGGGTTCTACCACAAGTTTGCCCCAAATTTCAGCATGGTGGAATATCATTTTTGACCTTTGTTTTGTTTTTTGGAGAAGTACCTAATTGCTCTATTCCTGATTCATCCTCCTCAAGGAGGACAGCCCCTATCCCAAGGTCACTAGCATTGATGGCTCCCTTAAATGCTTGGTTAAAGCCTGGAGCTGCTAATACTGGTTCATTTACTAAAATGGCTTTCAGCTTTTCAAAAGCTGTCTGGCATGTCTCGTCCATACTACTTTTGCTTTTTCCGTCATAGATCTGTCAGCAGGGCAGCTACCATGCTGAAATTTGGGACAAACTTGTGGTAGAACCCACACATCCCTAAGAATCTCATGATATTCTGTTTGTGGGAATGGGGAACTGTACTCCTGCTTGCAAATTGGCAGCTCTGAGCAGTACTTGTTCTTGACCCACCATGTGTCCAAGGTGGGTCACCTGAGCCTTGGTGAACATGCTCTTTGCGTGATTGATCACAAGGTCAGCTGACTGTAGTTTCAGTAAGAGGGCTTCCAGTTGCTTTAAGTGAGCTTTCCAGGTGTCACTGTACACTACAAGGTAGTCTAGGTCACTGCAAAATTGGATAAGCCTGTCACTACCTGGTTCATCAGTCTTTGGAAGGTATCAGGGGCATTTCTGCGTCCAAATGGCATAACTCAATACTTGTATAACCCATCTGGAGTTACGAAGGCAGATATTTCCTTTGTGCGGGTGGTCAAGGGAACCAGCCTGTATCCCTTGAGTAAATCTATCTTGGTAATGTAGGCAGGGTATCGGGTAGGATTCTGCTCGGGTTACTGCATTAACTTTTCAGTCATCAATGCAGTTCCTTGTGGAGCTGTCCAGCATGGCCATGAGCACAACTGGGGCACTCCAGCTACTGTTGCTGTTGGTGCTCCAGTATGTACTTAATCTCCTCCCGAACCTGGGCCAGCTTTTCTGGGCTAGATGATAGGAATGTTACCTGATGGATGGAGCCTTTTCCACATTCCTATCATGTAGAGCTAAATATAATATGTCCAAATTTGTCGACGATACAAAACTTGGTGGGAATGAGAGTGGTGAGGAGGATGTTAAGAGGCTTCAAGGCGATTTAGACAGGCTGAGTGAGTGGACAAATACATGGCAGATGCGCTATAACATGGATAAGTGTGAAGTTATCCACTTTGGTAGGAAAATGGGATGGCAGAGTATTATTTTAATGGAGATAGATTGAGAAATGTTGATGCAAGTGCAGCAAGCAGTTAAGAAGGCAAATGGTATGTTGGCCTTCATTGCGAGAGGACTTAAGTACAGGAGCAAGGATGTCTTACTGCAGCTGTACAGGGCCTTGGTGAGACCACACTTGGAGTATAGTGTGCAGTTTTGGCCTTTTTACCTAAGAAACCTATACTTACCATAGAGGGAGTGCAGTGAAAGTTTACCAGACTGATTCCTGGGACAGCAGGATTGTGGTATGAGGAGAGATTGGGTCGACTAGGCCTGTATTCACTGGAGTTTAGAAGAATGAGAGGAGATCTCACTGAAACATGTAAAATCTGACAGGGATGGACAGACTGGATGCAGGAATGATATTTCCTCAGGTTGGGTGGTCTAGAACATAGGGTCACAGTCTTAGGATGCGGGGTAGACCATTTAGGACTGAGAAGAGGAAAAACCTTATCACTCAGAGGGTTGTGAACCTATGGAATTCTCTACCACAGAAGGCTGTGAAGGCCAAGCCACTGGATATATTTAAGAAGGAAATAGATATATTTCTGGACTCTAAAGGCACCAAGGTGTATGGAGACAGAGTAGGAGTACGATGTTGAGATAGAGGATCAGCCATGATCATATTGAATGGCAGAATAGGCTCAAAGGGTGAATGACCAGTTCCTGCTCCTATTTTCTATGTTTCTATGTTTCTAATGAGGTGCAGTCTGGTATGTCTTTACACAGGTTTTCAAATGCAATGAGCAGCCTTGTCAGGTCTGCTCGCTCTTCTGCTCTTAGGTGGATGAAGAAGGGTCCAAGTTCACTTTCATTTCTGTGTTTGTTAGCCAGATAGTGGGGGGTTTCAATGTGGGGCTCACTCATGGTGGCTATGGGACAGACGATTACCTGCTTGTTTCTTCTTGGCTGTGATATTGCTTTATCAAGCTGACATGACACAGCCTTTGCTTTTTCCTGTGGTCCACGGTGTCAATTAGGATAGGTTACCTCCCCAGACTCCTTTGCTACTCTGTACAGGCCACTGAACCAGGTTTTTAGGTGTCCATCTGGTATTGGTAGGAGCACAAGCACGTAGTCTCCTGGCTGAAAGGTTCAGGCTCTGGCATCTTTGCCCATTTTTTCATAGCTGTTTGGGAGATTTGTAAGCATTCTCAAGCCACATCACGGGTTCATGTGAGTTGCTCACGGAATACTGTTACGTGGTCTAACATGGAGACTTCCTCCTGCTCTAAAAACCTCTCCTTGATTAGTTTCAGAAGATCTCTCACTTGAGGTCCATAAACCAATTTAAACGGAGTAAAACTGGTGGACTTGTTGGGCGAGCCTCTGGTAGCAAACAGAAGAAAACCTAATCCTTCATCCCAGTCATGGCAGTACTCGTGGCAGTATGCCCTGATTGTTGTTTTTAGGGTCTGATGGTACTGCTCTAGTGTCCCCTGTGCCTGCGGGTGATATGCTGAGGACCTCAATTAGGTCACGCCCATGACTTTTTGGAACACTTGGGACATGAAATTTGAGCCCTGATCCGACTGGATCTAGGTGGGCAGCCCATACCTGGTAAAGAATTTGGCTACTTTTCCTACCACTGTTTTGGCAGATATGGTTCTCGAGAACAACCACTAGGAAGTGGGTAGCCACATCCAAGATGGTAAGGATACACTGGTAGCCCTCTTTTGTTTTGGACAGGAGTCTTACACAGTCCACCTTGCTGAATGGTTTCCCAAAAGCCAGCATGGGAATCATAGTTGCAGGTTTTATTTCAGGTTGAGGTTTCTCTACAACCTGACAGGTGTGGCAGGTTCTGCAAAACCTTACTACACCCTGTGGTGGTGTGGCCAGTAGAAATGTTGGAATGTTCTGTTGAAGGGTCATGAGGACTCGAAACGTCAACTTTGTTATTCTCCGCCGATGCTGCCAGACCTGCTGAGTTTTTCCAGGTATTTCTGTTTTTGTTTTGGATTTCCAGCATCCGCAGTTTTTTGTTTTTATCGAAATGTTGGCTGATGTTGGTTTGGGTTTTTTATATACCCACAGGTCCAGCTATTGGAATTTCTCGTGCTAGCTATTTTTCCCCGTGGTACCTCAGCGACGCTACTACCAGGTGGATCACTGTCCACTCCTCATTGGCAGGTCTGTGCGGTGGGGTCTCCATTTCCTCATCAGCACCTCATTTTTAATGTAGTAGCATTCAGGGACTGGCTCTGCCTCAACTTCAGTTTGCACAGTCTCAGCTAATTTCTTTAACAGTGGGTCAGCTTGCTGAGCTGCAACCAAGGAAGACCTATTCATTACTTGCTTAGGATGTTCTAGACTCCCTACAAAGGTTTCAGATAACCAGACAGTAGTCATCTGTCTGCAGTGTCACTTCAGCCCCCACTGATGGATCCTGGCCAAAATCCTTGTAACTGTCAGGGATTTGTTTAGACTCACCTGCACTCTCAGTAGTGTGTCTATGGGAATTTATTGCCATAGTCAGAGCCATAGCCTGGTCTGTTTTGCTCTCTGACTGACTCCCATTCCCTGTGCGGGATTTATGTGCCCTGATAAATCCCATGGGCCTTTTTGTAACCTCCAGCAGTCAGCACGGAAGTGTCCTACCTTTCGGCGTTTAAAACACACGGGCTTCCTGGCCTTGTTTTACTCCTTGGCACCATCCTTTCTGGCCTGAGGAGGGCCCCTGCATTTCTAGCTGTCCCTTCTCTCCCACAGGTGCCCAGTTTCTTATCACTACTAGAGGAGGGTTTCCTTTGGGATGAGGGTTTGTGGATCAGCTGATAACCATCAGCTAGAGTTGCAGCCTGCCTGGCTCCTGTTAATTTCTGTTCCCCTATATGTGTTCTTATTTGGAAAGCTATGCAGTTTTTAAGCTCCTTGAGGAGAATTATTTCATGGAGGCTTTCGTAGGTGGCTTCTGTTTTAAGTGCCCTAACCCATTGGATGAAAGCAAGTTGCTTAAACCTTTCAAATTCTAGGTAGGTCCAGCCAGGCCGTTTCCTGAGGGTACAGGATTTCTGACGATATGCCTCTGGCACTAAATGGTACACAATTTTAATAGCCTTTTTTGTTGCCTTATAGCTTGTGGCACTTGCCTCAGGCAAGAGAGGGTAAATTTCTTGAGCTTTTCCTGAAAGCTTACTTTGCAATAGCAGAGGCCAGTGTTGGACTGGCCACTTTAACTGCTGTGCGAGCCATTTGAAAGAGATAAAGAAGGCATCTACCACTGCTTCATTAAACGTAGGGATTAAATGGGCAAATTGGGTTACCTCAGCCCTTAAGTCTGAGCTAACAGTTTATTCAAGGGACACTGTAGGATCCCTGCTTCTCAGCTCCAGCTATTTTAATTTAAACTCCCTTTCCCTTTTCTGAAATTTTCTCTTTTGTCTTCCCTGAAATTCCAGTTCCAATTTCAGCCACTCCAATCTTAATTTTTTTACAGTCGAGAGTAGCTTGCAAATCTAGTGTAGAGTGGGCAATGACACTGCAGTCATCTGCAAACTGTAGAGTTTGTGTGACTATGGTAGCCAGTTTAGCTTTGGCACAGAGGTGACTGAGGTTAAAGAGTTTTCTATCTAGACAGTATTTAATGCTGAAATCAGAGGGGAATTGATCTTTTATGAGGTGAATAACCACTGTCAGGTGGATTGTAAATAGAATTGGGGCTATCACACAGCCTTGTTTGACACTGATCTGGATTTTGAAGGCAGCTCTCTCACTCAAGTCAGTTCCAGTCATATCATCATGAAGCAGTTCCAGGATTGTGATGAAGTTTCTCAGACATCCACTAAACTTGGATGTTCATTAAACTGGTAACAGATTGTCAGCAGACCCAACTAGATAAACCCATTGGCAATAGTAACTTCAAATCTTCCTTTTAAGTTCAGCTTTTTGTCCATGTGCAGTTTGAAGCCTTTATTAATCTATGCAATTTGATTGATGGCTATTACAATTATTATTGTTGTCTGTTTGACCTAAGAGGAATCTTTGGCTTAAGCTCTATATGTTTCTGATTAGGGTAATTTTCAATAGGGTAAACCCACCATGCAGGGAAAGGGAGGTAACAAACAAAAGGAAAAGTGTATTCACTTCAGCAGTCACACAATTGACATAAAATGTATAAAAAGGAACTGTTAATGTTTAAGTCTGAAATAAAAAAAATAAATGCTGAAAATGTAGTATAAACAGTTAACAGATGTGATATACTACTGTATAACATAGATGATGATATATCACTGATAATAGTCAGTCATGTGTTAAACTCTTGAGAGAGAGGATGAAATCATGCCTAGAAGCTAAGTGCCTACTCTGTAACCTGTTTAGAAGTAGTATTAAGAAACAAGTGTTAAGCAGATACAAGTCTACAGTCTAAGAACCTAATCGCACGCCTAGAGTCCAAGACAGAAGGACCATGAACATGGTGGCAGCTGTGGAGACATCAATGTAAAATGATACATTGTTATTGAAGGAAACACAGAGTGAAGAAACCTTTGAAAGTATCCCAAGAATTATTGGCGGACGAAGGATGACCATACCTAGTGAGCAGTCCCTGCCCTTGCCCTGCCTGTTTGACTGCCTTGAGGGTCCGCAGAGAGGCCAACAGCGGGAGTTATGGGAACACCACGTTCTCTGGTAATGAGCAGCATCAAGTCTTCATGGCAAAGAGCCAAAGCTTCAAGTTAGTTCCTTTCTTTATGCAGTAGGTCCAGTAGCAGATGATGTTCTCCTAAGGCAGGGTGAGTCAGAGTCCACTGTGCATTTTGTTTCCATTATTAAAGCCTTTGACACCTATTTTATCCTGATGCAAAATTTAGTAATTGAATGATCACATTTTAACCAGCGCTTGCAACGACCTGGGGAATTGATTGAATTATTCCTAATCGTCTTATATCGCCTAGCTAGTCCTTGCAGATATGGGGCGCTGAAGGACGAGATAATCCATGATTACTTAGTTGCGGGTGTCCAGGATGAAAAACTCTCCAATTTTCTGCAGACCAAAGATGACCTTACCTTGGATCAAACAGTCCAGTATGCGAGCCAGGCTGAGCTTTGAGCATTTAATTGTGTTATCATTAGTGGTGACTCCAAGGCCCATGGGCAGTGGCCCCACCCACACAAAACCCATCAAGCCAATCGAAAGGACAGGAAGCTCCATGCTGGCAGCTATTTTGAGGTGCTTGTATTGTGACTTGAAAATCCTGCGCAGAAGTCAGAACTGCCCAGCAGGGGATGGGAATGCTTCCAGTGTGGAAAAACTGGACATTTCAAGCATTTCTGGAAATCCAACAATTTTAATTCAAGTTGCAAACCGGCAAGTATTTATGAAACACATTCCTTCCAAGGAATGGGAAGTCCAGGAACAGACAAAACTACAGAGTTCCTGGGAAAATTTATAGTTTTAATCCAGACTACTGGTCAGTGACAGTCCAAGTTCAAGGCTTCGATACTTCTTTGAAAATTGATACTGGAGCGGCTGTTAACATATTTGCAGTTGACCTTGACTGGCTTCAGCCCAGAATCCTTCATCTGTTAGACATCAGGTTACAATCCAGGTAGCATAGACCTTCCAATCAAAGGCAGAATTATTGCTCCTCTGAGCTACGGGGGGTGTCCGATTGTTGACTTTCTCTATGTTCCTCACAATCAACCTACATCCTTTGTAAGTGGCAATGTTGGCATACTTCTAGGAATCTTTGAAAAATTGGATGATGCTCATCATTTGAATGACTCACTGTCCTTCATGCAACAGTCTCCCACCTTTTACTTAGAAGCAGTGGAAATTCAGTCTTCAGAAGCTGAGGAATTTATATGCTCAGCAGCAAGTTCCTTTCTTTCACGAAGACACCATCCACTAGACCCTGGGCGGAGATGAAGTTAAGGATCTCTCAGTTTTTCATGAAGTAAGGCCAGAGGTGACAGATATGGAAGGCACTGCAGCAGACAGCGACCATCCCCATGAGGGCCTGCTGGACCTGAATTGGCTCTTTCTAGAATAAAGTGATGAAAACGAAGCCCTTGCAGCATTGAGTGATTTTTTTGGAGGTTGAGGTCCTAGAGAATGATTCGTCTTTCTCACTTTTGGATGCGCCTCATGGACTTTGTGCAGTCTCTGTTGTCTTTTTAGAAGATGTGGCTGTGCTTTTAGAGGCTGAGCAGCATTCAGATCTTATTTCCACTGAATCTTCCAATGTACTTCCTACTTTATCTCCTGTTTATCATGAAGAGTCTTCCACAGATTAATGCTTTGCCTGAGTCCAGGTTAGGCTCCATAGAGGATCCCAGGGTCAATTGGCACCCATACTTCACTGCCATGGAAAGTCTTTTTCTCTTCAGAGCTGGAGGTCATCACAGAAGCTGTGGCAGAATTTTCAGCACTCTGAAGCTGTAGAATCCTGTATAGCAATCTTGTCTACAGGACATTCATCTCATTTCAGAAGATGAGACTGTCTTGTCTCCATATCCTCAGCAATTCTTATTGCTCATAGTGGATTAACCTCGTACAGAGAGATGTGTGGCTCTCTTACCACTGTCTACTGAAAGAAGGTGGTCCTCCTGAAAAATCATTGGAAATCATCCTCTTCTTTTCCTGACAATCTTATTGGAGGTTGGTTGTTTTTTCCTTCATTATTTAAGCTCATTGAAATGTCAGGTCTTCAATGCCTTTTCAGTCTTTGATGCAGCAGTTGATGATACAGCTGTGACAATCTTCTCATTACTCTTCTGAAATTTCTTCCTAGACTCTTTCGAGAGAGTAACAAGTTCCACAGGGTGTCCTGAACTCTTCTCTTCTAGTCCCAGAGGGGCCAAAGATCAATTCTCTTCAGTCTTCTCTTTTGAACCAGTCTTTTGTTGAAAAGTCTTCACTGTCCTTACGGTTCAGTCATCCTTAAACCTACACTCTGCTTCCCAGCTACGCTGACAGCAATGCTGATTAAGTGTTGTCCTATTCTGCAGATGATGGTGCAGATACAGAAGAAAGCTCTCAGAAGAAAGTCTCCAAGATGTCTCCCGTAATGGCCAAGTGTAATGAGGGAGATTGAATCCCCCAGCACTGTGACTTGGGGAGGGGACGAGTAGGAGTTGGAGTTGGCTAGAATCTGTAGTTGTAAAAAAAGGAACCATAGAAATGTAATGTAAATAGTTAAAGACATAGTTTCATGTTGTTGTTAAAAAGTAGGATAGCATACTTGAGGGGGAGTATAGTATGAGGGTTAACAGATGGAATATGCTAATGTTTGATGTAGATAATGATGTGTCACTGGCATCAGTCAGTCACGTGTTAGAATCTCTCTCTCTCTCTCGAGAGAGAGGATGGTTGGAATCATACCTAGGAGCTACATACCTACTTTGTAATCTGTAGAAGTGGTACTAATAAACTAACGTTAAGCAGATTCCAGATTATGTCATTAGTCTGTCAAAGTACCTAGTCCTGCACCAAGAGTCCAAGGCAGAAGGACCCAAGCTCAGAGCTGGAAGTGTACAGCAGGACAGGTCAAGGTATCAGGAGAGACACTTGATCAGAACACATCAACTTCTCTTTCTTATATCATTGCTGACTATCCTGCTATGTATTTCCAGCATATTACGGGCAAAATCATCTCAGATTTGCACTAAATGCGGTAGCGGGCGGGTAAAATGACATTTTACCCATGGGCCACAATGGCAGCTTTTCATGCCGTATTATCTCAAACCCGCTGGATTAATTATGCATTCCTGGGAAACATGCCGTTTCCATGGCGGGCAGGCTCTCGTTCACCGGCCCGCCAACACCTCGCTGCTTCATCATTCTGGGCGCCATTTTTAAAGTCCAGCCGTGCGCACGCCTCTCAGTGCTTCCAGCCCAGGATTGCTGCAAAGAAGACATGGCCTTGAAAGGCAAAAAGACTGCAGCCCCCAGGTTCAATAACGTATCCCTCGAGCAGCTTTTGGACGCAGTGGAGGCCTGCCATGATGTCCTCTACCCCCACTCTGGCTGCAGGATGGGCAGCAGTCTCACTAATCTGGCTTGGGAGGCAGTAGCAGCGGTGGTCAGCGCCAACGCCCTGCAAAAGATGACAGCCACCAGTGCCACAAGAGGATGAATGACCTCTTCTGTTCCGCCAGGTGTTATGGCACGTGGATGGTAAATGCTAAGCTGCTCAAATTCCAGAGGGAAACTTGATACAACTGCCATAACTGTTTTGCAATGTTTATTTCAGAATACATGCCTTGAATTCAGTAATAATAAGTCCACTGAGTCTTAGGGGTTCTTTTACAAAACAAAGTTAAACATTTATTAATAAAATAAATAATTTAAGCACAAGCATAGGTCTAGAAATTACCACTATGATAGAAACATAGAAACTAGGAGCAGGAGTAGGCCATTCGGCCCTTCGAGCCTGCCCCACCATTCATTATGATCATGGCTGATCATCCAATTCAATAGCCTGCTCCCGCTTTCTCCCCATATCCTTTGATCCCTTTCACCCCAAGAGCTATATCTAACTCCTTCCTGAAAACATAAAATGTTTTGGCTTCAAGTACTTTCTGTGGTAGTGAATTCCACAGGCTCACCACTCTCTGGGTGAGGAAATTTCTCCTCATCTCAGTCCTAAATGGTATATCCTGTATCCTCAGACTGTGACCCCTGGTTCTGGACTCTCCCACCATCGGGAACATCCTTCCTGCATCTACCCTGTCTAGTCCTGTTAGAATTTTATAGTTTTCTATGAGATCCCCCCTTCTTCCAAACTCCAGCGAATATAATCCTAACCGATTCAATCTCTCCTCACATGTCAGTCCCGCCATCCCAGGAATCAGTCTGGTAAACCATGTTTGCACTCCCTCTATAGCAAGAACATCCTTCCTTAGATAAGGAGACCAAAACTGCACACGATATTCCAGGTGTGGTCTCACCAAGGCCCTGTATAATTGCAGCAAGACATCCCTGCTCCTGTATTCGAATCCACTGGCTATGAAGGCCAACATACCATTTGCCTTCTTTACCGCCTGCTACTCCTGCATTCTTACCTTCAGCGACTGGTGTACAAGGACACCCAGGTTTCATTGCACATTCCCCTCTCAATTTATAGCCATTCAGATAATAATCTGCTTTCCTGTTTTTGCTACCAAAGTGGATAATCTCACATTCATCCACATTATACTGCATCTGCCATGCATTGCCCACTCACTCAGCTTGTCCAAATCACACTGAAGCATTTCTGCATCCCCCTCACAGCTCACCCTCCCACCCAGCTTTGTGTCATCTGCAAATTTGGCGATATTACGTTTAGTTCCCTCATCTAAATCATGAATATATATTGTGAATAGCTGGGGTTCCAGGACCGATCCCTGTGGTACCCCACTAGTCACTGCCTGCCATTCGGAAAAAGGCCCGTTTATTCCTACTGTTTATTTCCTGTCTGCCAACCAGTTTTCTATCCATCTCAATACACTACCGCAATCCCATGCGCTTTAATTTTACATGCTAGTCTCTTATGTAGGACTTCTTTGAAAGCCTTCTGAAAGTCTAAATAAACCACATCCACTGACTCCCCTCATCAACTTTACTAGTTACATCCTCGAAAAATTCCAGTAGATTTGTCAAGCAGGATTTCTCTTTCATAAATCCATGCTGATTCTGTCCAATTTTGCCACTGTTTTCCAAGTGCTCAGCTATTAAATCTTTTATAACGGACTCTAGAATTTTCCCCACTACCGACGCCAGGCTGACTGGTCTATAATTCCCTGTTTTCTCCCTACCTCCCTTTTTAAATAGTGGGTTTACATTAGCTAACCTCCAATTATGTAGGAACTGTTCCAGAGTCTATAGAATCTTGGAAGATGACCACCAATGCATCCACTATTTTGAGGGCTACTTCCTTCAGTACTTTGGGATGTAGATTATCAGGCTCTGGGGATTTATAGACCTTCAATCCCATCAATTTCCCCAATATCATTTCCCTACTAATTCTGATTTCTTTCAGTTTTTCCCTCTCACTAAACCCTGTGTTCCCCAACATTTCTGGTATGTTATTTGCGTCCTCCTTTGCGAAGACAGAACCAAAGTATGTATTTAGTTGGTCAGCCATTTCTTTGTGTCCCATTATAAATTCCCCTGTTTCTGACTGTAAGGGACCTACATTTGTCTTCACCAATCTTTTTCTCTTCGCATACCTATAGAAACTTTTACAATCAGTTTTTATGTTCCCAGCAAGCTTACTCTCGAACTCTATTTTCCCCTTCGTAATCAATCCCTTGGTCCTCCTTTGCTGAATTCTAACCTGCTCCCAATCCTCAGGTCTGTTGTCTTTTTTAGTCAATTTGTATGCCTCTTCCTTGGATCTAATACCATCTCTAATTTCCCTTGTAAGCCATGGTTTGGCCACCTTTCCTGTTTTACTTTTGCACCAGACAGGAATAAACAATTGTTGCAGTTCACCCATGCGCTCTTTGAATGTTTACTATTGCCTATCCACCATCATCCCTTTAAGTAACATTTCCCAATCCATCATAGCCAACTCGCATCTCATACCATCATAGTTTCCTCTATTAAGATTCAGAACCCTAGTCTCAGAATCAACTTCGTCACTCTCCATCTTGATGAAGAATTCTATCATATTATGGTTGCTCATCCCCAAGGGGCCTCGCACAACTAGATTGCCAATTATTCCTTTCTCATTACACAATACTCAGTCTAGGATGGCCTGTCCTCTAGTTGGTTCCTCAACATATTGGTCCAGAAAAGCATCCCGTATACACTCCAGGAATTCCTCCTCTACGGTATTGTTACTAATTTGATTTGCCTAATCTATATGCAGATTAAAGTCGCCCATAATTACAGATGTTCCTTTATTGCATGCGTCACTAATTTCCTGTTTAATGCCATTCCCAACATCACCACTACAGTTTGGGGGTTTATATAGAACCCCCACTAATGTTTTTTACCCATTAGTGTTTCTCAGCTCTACCCATACAGATTCCACATTGTCGGAGCTAATACCTTTCCTTACTATAGCATTAATTTCCTCTTTAACCAGCAATGCAACTCCACCGTCTTTTCCTTTTTGTGTTTCCTTCCTAAATATTGAATACCCCTGGATGTTCAGTCCCCACCTCTGGTCACCCTGCAGCCTCGTCTCCGTAATCCTGACTATATCATAGCTGTTTACATCTATTTGCGCGGTTAATTCATCCACTTTATTGTGAATGCTCCTCGCGTTAAGGCACAAAGCCTTAAGGCTTGTCTTTTTAACATTACTTGTCCCGTTCCCACTATTTTTCACTGAGGCTCTTTTTGATTCTTGCTCTTGATTTCTCTGTATATCACTTTTCCTATTCCCCTTTCTGTCTTTTGTTCTTGTCCTTGATTCCCCTTCCTCTGACTCATTGCATAGGTTCCCATCCCCCTGCCATTTTAGTTTAAACCCTCCCCAACCAGTCTAGCAAATATTCCCCCTAGGACATTAGTCCCGGTACTGCCCAGGTGTAACCCGTCCAGTTTGCACGGGTCCCATCTCCCCCAGAACTGGTCCCAATGTCCCAGGAATCTGAAACCCTCCCCCTCACACCATCTCTTCAGCCACGTACTCATCCGATGTATCCTGCAATTTCTACTCTGACTAGCACGTGGCACTAGTAGTAATCATGAGATCACTACCTTTGAGGTCCTACTTTTCATCTTACTTCCTAACTCCCTATATTCTGCTTTTAGGACCTCATTCATTTTTTTTACCTATGTCGTTTGTACCAATGTGTACCATGACAGCTAGCTATTCACCCTCGCCCTTCAGAATGTCCTGTAGCCGCTCTGAGACATCCTTGACCCTAGGACCAGGTAGGTAACATACCATCCTGGAGTCTCGTTTGCGGCCACAGAAAAGCCTATCTATTCCCCTTACAATTGAATCCCCTATAACTATTGCATTCCCAAACTTTTTACTCCTCCCCTGTGCAGCAGAGCCAACCATGGTGCAATGAATTTGGCTGTTGCTGCTTTCCCCTGAGAGGCCATTCTCCTTAACAGTATCCACAACGGTATATCTATGTTGCAGGGGAATAGCCACAGGAGATTCCTGCACTGCCTGCCTAGTCCTCTTGCTCTCCCTGGTGGTCACCTATTCCCTTCCTGCCTGTGGATTCTTAGCCTGCGGTGTGACAACCTCTTCATACGTGCTATCCATGATACTCTCTGCCTTGTGGATGCTCCACAATGTCCCCAGCTGCCGCTCCAGCTCCGAAACCCAAGCTTCCAGGAGCTGCAGCTGGAGACACTTCCTGCTCACATACTGGACCCGGGTACTGGGAATGTTCCCGGCTTCCCACATATAGCAGGAGGAGCACACCATGGTTTTGAGATCTCCTGCCATGAATTACCCCTTTAAATTAAATAAAACCTTTTTGAAGTTACTTAATATCAAATAATATCAATTACTCGAGGGTCCTTCTTCCTTGCTCCTCGTTGTTACAGAATATAGCCCTTACAAACGATAAACCACAAAATAAGACCTTCAAAACTATAAGTAATAAAAGTAGTAAATACTTACCTGTCTGTACTCACAGTACTCAAAGGATCACCTCGTTCCCTCCTCATGGAACTCCCAAAGCAGCACTCCAGTACAGACTGTGATGATGACTGCAGGACACTCTTCCCAAACTGCTTCACAGTGATGCTGACTGCAGGACTCTCTTCCCAGACTGCTTCACCGCAATGCTGACTGCAGGATACTCTTCCTGACTGCAGGACACTCTGATAACTCCTAGTTCTCCTAATTAATCTGACTCCCAGTTACAACCTCATTAAGGCATTAGTAAAAACAAAATAGATTTTAACAGAACCAAGGAAAGCACTCAATACCCTGACATATTCACAGTGAATTCCCTTCCCTTCAGTTCCTATAGGCAGCAGCTGGTTACATAGAGGCTGGAGGCTTTTCACACTTGTTAGATCTTCGAATTCCTTCCTCTTACACATAGGGGAGAATTTACTCCCCGTTGGGCTGGCTGGTCGGGAGTGGGCGCTGAGCCACTCGGCTGCGCGCCGCCATTTTACGTGGGCGGGCCAATTAGTGCCTGCCCAACGTGATGCACGCCAGGTAGCGCTGAGCACTACCTGTGCGGGTGGGGGGAGGAGGGAGAGTCGGGGCCTACGCTCTGTTGCGCATGCACACGAAAGAATGCAGAAACCTCCCTGAGGCACGGAACTGCCTTGGAGATTAATTTCAGAATGTGAATTTTTAATAATATGGGTAATAAATAATGAGCTGGGACATGTTTATGAAATTTATGAAAAATAATTATTGATTTAATAAACCCTTCATGAAACCTCATCCCGCCCATGGATGAGGTTTCATGAAAAATGTGAAGGCTGCCTGGGCTCTTTGCCTGCCCACCAGCCTTAAGATTGGATGGGCAGCTCTGTCAATTGGCTTAATTGTTTTATTAATGGCCTTAACAGGCCTTTGACAGTTCGGTGGGCGCGCAGAAATTCGGTGACATCAGGAAGCGCTCCCCCCCCGCCCCCACCCCCGCACAGTACAGAAGATTCTGCCCATAGCCTTCTCCCCTTTATACATATTTCTCCTTTTAAATGCAAATTTTGTTGTTTAAATGTGTCTTTGGACTTTACCTTTCTAATAATAAAAATCTTTCACTGTACCAATTTTATCAGTAAACTTTGGGAAAAATAAGCACACTATTTGTCTTCTTCTGGCTAAGTGTAACATTTCACCCTCTCTTTTGAAATTCAAACTGCTCTGGTTTATCTAAAAATGCAAATTCTCCTTTACACCTCACATTCTAAAACTTCTTAGTTACCATGCTTACTTATTTAGCACTTTAAACCTAGCTTATCTCCTGATACAGCAAAGCCTTCAGGCCAGCTGCCTCTAATTCAGTTAAGTCCCTCCCACCTCCCCACCGCCACACACACACAGAGACTATCCAGACCCCGTTATTTCTACTTTATAATAAATCCCAATAACATTATGAAAATTATTATATTTTCATGACACAGGGTGAGTCACTCTTCTCATCACTCTCAACTCGCACACTGACAAACCCATCACACACCCACAGGGCCCTCACTCACTGTCAGTTCAAGGGACATCAGCATTCACTCTCTCACACACACCTTCATTGTCCTCATCACAGCCATGTGTCTACTCGCCACCCACATGGGCCAGGCATACTTATCATCTGGCCTGGCAGGCATCCTGCTTACACTCTTTCCATCTCTATTTATGCAAGACAAGCTGGCACGCAACAAAAGGGAGAGGTCACAAACCGGAGGAGGAATACCTGAAATCAAGGTCCTCACGGACTTTAAAAACAGAGCCATCTAGCTGGCCGACCGGGATCTGGATCGTGCCTCTGTGGACGGTGAGGTCGGTGCTGCTCTACCAAGTGAGGATCCAGTAGTGCAACATCCATCAGACACCCATACTGTGAGTGATGTGTCCTGTTTCACAGGCCACTGCCATGCACTAATTATCTCTCCTTGCTTCCACAGGCACATCTGGGAAACAACTGATGGAGTCCATGACCCAGGGCCTCCAATCAAGCCATGAAGAAACCTCTGAAGAGGAATCTGAAGGCGCTCTCCTTATAGACCTATCACAGTGCTCACCCACACCCTCCACCAGCGCAGAGACGCACACCTTGGTGGGAACTAGCTCTAGAGTAGCCTTGGGATCACAACCTGGTGAGCACATTGCACTTTGTGATCCACAGGATGTGCCAGCTGTCTGGCACTCAGGAACTACTGGAGGCCAGAATGTTGCTGAGCCGATGCCAGATGATGAGCCTCTGGACTTGGTCATGTCACAGTTACTGGAGCTGCAAAGGCAAGCTCAGGAACATCAGGAAGGGATGTCTGCTGCATTCCTCAGATTTCAAGGCATGATTAAGGGGTCTGTCTGCCTTCAGGCTGAGGCGATAGCGCCGGCATGCCAACAGACCGAGGTCAACACTGGTAGGATGATGACCACCATGGAGACCTTGGTCCAGGACATCACGTTTGCACTGTTTTTGGGCTGAACTCCATCGCCGATGCCATAGTTGGCCTCCAACAGTATGTATGCGAGAGGGGTGCGGGGCAGCTCGATCTCACTCCAGCTACCCCTTCTCCGCAAAGAGTCAGCCTGGGGCCCTTGGGCACCCATAGGGAGGAGGATCAGCAGGTGCACACTCCGGGGCCATCCACCTAGGTGACTCTGGGAATATCCAGCCCACCTGAATCCCCTCTTCCTGTGACCTCCGCAGCTCCAGCTCCACAGGCCGAGGAGGCCACACAGCAGGACCCCGAAAGGTGAAGGCCCTCCAGGTCTCGGCCCTCCAGAGGATGCCCGCCAAGGTCATCACAGACAGGGCGTAGCAGTCAGCAGGCTGCCTCTACATCTGCTGTGGATGTCTGGGGAACACCAAGATGTAGCGGCAGTGTTAGGAAGGTTAAGAAGAATTAGTTTCACAGCCTGGACATGGGTATTAATCACTTGTACATACTGTTCACTATTGTGAATAAACTCTCAAGAATGTCTCCCTGCCTATGGCTCCTTGTTCTGATGAGCAGTGTTCTTGTCACTCAGATGTAAAACCTTTCTGCACAAGATCAAGGCAGATATCTCAGTCCAGGGCCTCTTCCCTGTGCTCTGTGCAGCCTTCAGACTAAAGTGATGGTCCAGCCTCACACTCCCTGGACACATTACTGATGCCTGCACCTCAATAGTGCTTGTCATTGCTGCCAGAATGTCATGGGCAGGCGTCACAGAGTTCCGTCATTCTCTCTGCGTGGGGCTGGCCCCACATCACTTCAGCATCTGTAACCAGTGATGTTGTGCTCCTGAAGGGCTCAGGTGCTGAAGGTGGACAAAGGATCAGATGCTTTTAAAGTTTCATGGCTGTGACTCTGTGATATGACCCTGGTCACAGAGCACAAGCGAGCTGCACTCAGCCAGACAGAAGTCAGAGTCTCAGAAGCTATGTGAAGATATATAGTGTCCTCACTGCATGCCATCATCATCCTCCTGTAATCAAGTTACTATTAGGGCCTACACTGTGTTTCCATGACAGAAGCATTCTCGCAGAGGGTATGTGTGCTGCCACAAGCCAGGCTGGAGTCAAATGTTCATAGACGCAATGTGAGGATTTTATGGAGTCTCCCCACTGCATGTTGTCATCAACTGCCACTAATCTAGCAGCTATGAGGGCCTCCCAAGTGTGCCTGCCTCATCTGGTCAGTGCGAGGGCCTCATCATCATCATTCTTGCCTTCGAGGAGCCCCTCACCCTCACCACTATCAACGTCTTCCTCATCGGAGGAGACCTCCAGCTCTTGCATCCCCTTCTCAGCCAACTCCCCTACCCATTGCAGCACCGGAATGTAAAGGACGCAGCAGACGATGACGATGTGTGACACCCTCTGCGGACTTTATTGCAGGGCTCCAGCAGACCGGTCCAGGCACCAGAACCTCATTTTCAGCATCCCAATGGTTCACTCCATCAAGTTGTGAGTTGCAGCATGAGCCTCGTTGTACCTTTGCTCTGCTGTAGTCTGAGGCCGCCGCACACGTGCTATCAGCCATGGCCTCTGTGGGTAGCCCTTGTCCCTGAGGAGCCATCCCTTCAGCCTTTGTGGATCTTGGAAGACTCCAGGGATCTGTGACTGACTGAGAATGTCAGAGTCGTGGACACTGCCTGGAAACCATGAGCGGACCTGCAGGATGTGTTTCTGGTGGTTGCACACTAGCTTCACATTCAGCGAATGGAATCCCTTGCGGTTGACATAGTTGACCGTGTGTTACAATGGAGATCTGAGTGCTACGTGAGTGCAGTCGATGGCACCCTGCACCTGTGGGACACTTGAGTTCTGGGCAAATCCAATCGCTCTTGCATCCTGGCTCTCCTGGTCCTGGTTGTGTGCCCTCGCGAAGGTGGCATCCATGACCTCATGGATGCATTTGTGGGTGGAGACTTTTGATATCCCACAGAGGTCACCTGTGGAGCCCTGAAAGGATCCATTGGCATAGAAATTGAGCACTGCAGCCACTTTCATGGACAGGCAGTGGATGCCCTCCATGTCCACATGGTGCCAAATCCTGCAGTAGTTGGCAGATGTGACCGACCAGTTCCCTAGACATGTGCAGTGTTCAGTGACACTGGTTCTCAGTCATCTGCAGGAATGAAAGGCGGCGTCTCTAGACCCTGGGTCTAGCTAGGCACCGACCAGCGATGGCTCACTGTGGCTCTTCAGCGGCATGTGTGGGAGCCCCAGCTGCCCCTTCTTCCTGACGGTGCTGCTCCTCCCTCTATGCAGCCAGGAGCTTCAGCCACTCTCTTCTCCGATGTCTTCACTCTCTGTACGCCACGAGGCATACAGCTAATTCACCAGGCTCCATGATCCTGATGTACTCCTCCTGCAGGATGAAAGAGAGAGACGCGTGGATTAGCTTGGGTGTACTAAGAACCTCTCTTGGTTAAGTCTGGAGGCCCCTTAACGCATCCCGGAGAGTGATGTCCGCCACTTGGATGGCCAGAGATTAATGCACTACATGGCTGCCTGAAACTCCACCCACCTCCGCCCCACTCCACCTGACCGATTGACAGCAGCTTTGCCCATTGGACTGCATGCTGTGCTCCAGATCAGGCACAGGCATTCTCCTAACCTGCACTGCAAGGCTGCACTGTCAGCTTGAACCATGGGGGAAACTGGTCCAAACCTGAATGATGACATTGCAAGAAACTGTGACTGCTCCACTGCCAGCTTTAGCAAGGAGATTGTACAATATGTGCAGTCGTCCAACTGTTTCAGTCAACTAATTAGTTGGCAGTCTGTGCCATTGGGTGGGGGAGGAGGGATGGTGGTGGGGGGTACGGTTGGTGAAAAGCTCTGGAGCACTTGGTGGCACTTTGATGCATCTGCATTGCTTGAGTGGGCAGATAAAATAGTGGTCCGACTCCATTCATATCAACAGATGAATGATTACTTTATACAAGGTTTCCCTAATGCATGTATGCTTCTCTCCCACCCCCCACCCCACCCCGCACGTGCTTGTGTGCTACCTTCAACCGCAGGGCAGCCTTTCCCACCCCCCGCAATGCACCTCCATCTTGAAGTCCAACAGGTATCCCTCGCGAGTGCTCCACAATGGTACTCTGCACTCACCTCCGAGTTTCCCTCAAATTGCAGCCCGCCAAGTACACGGCTTTTACATACTGTTGTGAAACATGTGGGCGGACGATCCAGCCAGTGTGGAGGGGGCGGTGGTGGTTGTTGTTGAGCCTGATGGGCTGGCCTTATAATGATATGCTGATGTGTTACCG
Source organism: Cetorhinus maximus (assembly GCF_964194155.1). NCBI lineage: Eukaryota > Metazoa > Chordata > Chondrichthyes > Lamniformes > Cetorhinidae > Cetorhinus > Cetorhinus maximus. Next base: position 51,940,415 of record NC_135899.1, read on the forward strand.
ACTTCCGATGGTGGGAAACGTGGCCCACCATCAAAGGGCTGAGTGGACAATTGCAAACGGGCTTCATGTCATCATGAAACCGATTTTTGGCCTTCCCACGATATTGTCTACTCATGCCACCAAACACGACCGACGCCAGTGGGCATGGACGATTCTGCCCTATGCTTTTGTTCTAATTCATTGGGTTTAAATTAATCTGGCAGTGCAACGGTTAATTTGCCTAAATTTGTTCCTGATTTAATGCTAAATTAACAGCTATGTTAAAGTGGTAACTGAACAAAAATGAAGCAGAGGTTTATCCAGTGCACCACCAGAACCAGTTAAATTCTGGAGCGTTTTTAGAGGAGATCGATGCACTGATGGTTTTGGCCACTTGTCATACAGACGCATGGCTAATGTTTTAGAGTTGCTGCTTTGGAGATGCTGTGGGTGGCATTTTGCATGAAACCCCTCTTTCCAGGGGCTCATGAAATATTGAAAGATTGGACCATGGATTGTTGCCCTCCGCATTCTGTCCCAATTCACAATGTCACCAAACATCAGCTTCTGCACCCAATCTACCTTCAACTATCAGCTCCAAAGCTCTTCAGTGACCATAAGACCATAAGACATAGGAGCAGAAATTAGGCCATTCGGCCCATCGAGTCTGCTCCACCATTCAATCATGGCTGATAAGTTTCTCAACCCCATTCTCCCGCCTTCTCCCCGTAACCTTTGACCCCCTTACCAATCAAGACCCTATCTATCTCGGTCTTAAATACACTCAATGACCTGGCCTTCACATCCTTCTGTGGCAATGAATTCCATAGATTCACCACTCTCTGGCTAAAGATGTTTCTCCTCATCTCTGTTCTAAAAGGTCTTCCCTTTACTCTGAGGCTGTGCCCTCGGGTCCTAGTCTCTCCTACTAATGGAAACATCTTCCCCACGTCCACTTTATCCAGGCCTTTCAGTATTCTGTAAGTTTCAATCAGATCCCCCCTCATCCTTCTAAACTCCATCGAGTATAGACCCAGAGTCCTCAAACGTTCCTCATATATTAAGCCTTTCATTCCTCGGATCGTTCTCGTGAACTTCCTCTGGACCCTCTCCAGGGCCAGAACATCCTTCCTGAGATACGGGGCCCAAAATTGCTCACAATATTCTAAATGTGGTCTGACCAGAGCCTTATAAAGCCTCAGCAGCACATCCATGCTTTTATATTCTAGTCCTTTCGAAATAAATGCCAACATTGCATTTCCTTCCTGACTACCGACTCAACCTGCAAATTAACCTTAAGAGAATCCTCGACTAGGACTCCCAAGTCCCTTTGCACTCCAGATTTCTGAATTCTCTCCCCATTTAGAAAATATTCTATGCCTCTATTCTTCCTACCAAAGTTCATGACCTCACACTTCCCCACGTTGTATTCCATCTGCCACTTCTTTGCCCATTCTCCTAACCTGTCCAAATACTTCTGCAGCCTCCCCGCCTCCTCAATACTACCTGTCCCTCCACCTATCTTTGTATCATCTGCAAACTTAGCCAGGATGCCCTCAGTTCCTTCATCTAGATCATTAATGTATAAAGTGAAAAGTTGTGGTCCCAACACTGACCCCTGCGGAACTCCACTAGTCACCGGCCGCCATCCTGAGAAGGACCCCCTTATCCCCGCTCTCTGCCTCCTGCCAGACAGCCAATCTTCTATCCATGCTAGTACCTTGCCTCTAACACCATGGGCTCTTATCTTACTGAGCAGCCTCCTGTGCGGCACATTGTCAAAGGCCTTCTGGAAGTCCAAGTAGATAACATCCATTGGCTCTCCTTTGTCTAACCTACTCGTAACCTCCTCAAAGAATTCTAACAGATTTGTCAGGCATGACCTCCCCTTGATGAAACCATGCTGACTTTGCCCTATTTTACCATGCACTTCCAAGTATTCTGAAATCTCATCCTTAATAATGGACTCTAAAATCTTACCAACGACTGAGGTCAGGCTAATTGGCCTGTAATTTCCCGTCTTTTGCCTCACTCCCTTCTTAAACAGGGGGGTTCCATTAGCGATTTTCCAGTCCTCTGGGACCCTCCCTGACTCCAGTGATTCCTGAAAGATCACCGCTAACGCCTCCACTATCTCTTCAGCTATCTCCTTCAGAACTCTGGGGTGTAATCCATCTGGTCCAGGTGATTTATCCACCTTCAGACCTTTCAGTTTTCATAGCACCTTCTCCTTGGTAATGGCCACCATGCTCACCTCTGCCCCCCGACTCTCTTGAACTTTGGGGATGTTACTCGTGTCTTCCACCGTGAAGACTGACGCAAAGTACCTATTCAGTTTTTCCGCCATTTCTTTGTTCCCCACTACTACTTCTCCAGCGTCATTTTCCAATGGCCCAATGTCCACTTTTGCATCTCTCTTACTCTTTATATATCTAAAAAAACTCTTGCAATCTTCTTTTATATTACTGGCTAGTTTACCCTCATATTTAATCTTCTCCCTCCTTATTTCTTTTTTAGTTGTCCTCTGTTGGTCTTTGTAGGCTTCCCAATCCCCTAGTTTCCCACTGCTCTTCGCCGCATTGCATGCTTTCTCTTTAGCTTTTATGCTGTCCCTGACTTCCCTTGTCAGCCATGGTTGCCTCGTCCTCCCTTTAGTATGCTTCTTCTTCCTAGGGATGAATTTTTGCTGTGTCTCCCAAATTACTCCCAGAAACTCCTGCCATTGCTGTTCCACTGTCTTTCCTGCTAGGCTCATCTCCCAGTCAATTCTGGCCAGCTCCTCCCTCATGCCTCTGTAGTTGCCTTTATTCAACTATAATACTGTTACATCTGATTCCAGCTTTTTCCTCTCAAATTGCAGGGTAAATTCTATAATATTATGGTCACTTCCTCCTAAGGGTTCCTTCACCTTAAGCTCCCTTATCAAACCTGCCTCATTACACATCACTAAATCTAGAATTGCCTGTTCCCTAGTGGGCTCCACCACAAGCTGCTCCAAAAAGCCATCTTGTAGACATTCCATAAATTCCTTTTCTTGGGATCCACTACCAACCTGATTTTCCCAGTCTACCTGCATATTGAAATCCCCCATGATCACTGTAACCTTGCCTTTCTTACACGCCTTTTCTATCTCCTGGTGTATCTTGTGCCCCACATCCTGACTACTGTTCAGAGGCCTGTACATAACTCCCATTATGGTTTTTTTACCTTTGCAGTTCCTCAACTCTACCCACACAGATTCTACATCATCTGACCCTACGTCATTTATTGCTATCGATTTAATTTCATTTCTTACTAACAAAGCAACCCCACCCCCTCTGCCAACCTGCCTATCTTTTCGATAGGATGTATATCCTTGGATATTTAGCTCCCAGTCCTGATCCCCTTGCAGCCATGACTCCGTGATGCGCACCACATCACACCTGCCAATTTCAATCTGCGCCACAAGCTCATTTACCTTATTTCGTATACTGCGTGCATTCAGATACAACACCTTCTGTCCTGTATTTCCCGTCCCCTTTCTCATTGTCGTTCCTTTATCTGATGTGCTTGAAGTTAGATTCCTAGTCCTTTCCAAGCAGTCTGTCCTATTTTGTGTTCTGGAGACTTTAATAGCCTCTCCTGGGCTCTCCTTTCTTTTCAGTTTTTTCATAATTTTCCATGAAGTTGAATCCACCCCCCCCACACGCTAACCTGCTGCTTTGTTTCCCATTAGTCATACTTCTTGGGGTTTTACCCTTCCCTCCCCCCCGCCACTTTCTAGTTTAAAGTCCTGTTGACCATCCTATTTACCCTTTTCGTTAGAACATTTGTCCCAGATCGGTTCAGCTGGAGACCGTCCCAACGGTACAGATCCCTCCTGTTCCAATATTGATGCCAGTGCCTCACAAAATGGAACCCCTCTTTCCCGCACCACTCCTTTAGTCACGTGTTTACTTCCCTTATTCTTGCGTCCTTATGCCAATTTGCACGTGGCTCGGGTAGTAATCCGGAGATTATAACCCTTGAGGACCTGTTCTTTAATTTAGTTCCTAGTTCCTGATAATCCCCAAACAGGTCCTCTTTCCTAGTCTTACCTATGTTATTTGTCCCGATGTGGACCACAACAACTGGATCCTCCCCCTCCCTCTCCAATATCCTTTCAAGCCAGTCAGAGATATCCCTCACCCTGGCACCGGGCAGGTAACATACCATGCGGGACTCTCGATCCTGCTTACAAAGGATGCTATTAATTCCCCTAATTATAGAATCCCCTACAACTACCACTTGTCTTTTTGCTCCCCCCTCTTGAATGGCCTCCTGTGCCACGGTGCCATGGTCAGCTGGCTCATCCTCCCTACAACCCTGTTCCTCATCCACACAGGGAGCAAGTACCTCGTACCTGTTGGACAAGGTCAAGAGCTGAGGCTCCTTTGTTCCTGAACACAGGATCCCTCTACCTGCCTCACTTGCAGTCACACCCTGCTGACCCTGACCACTGACCGAACTTGAGGTACTTAATCTAATGGGTGTGACCACCTCCTGAAACAAAGCGTCCAGGTAACTCCCCCTCCCGAATGTGCCACAGCGTCCGGAGCTCGGACTCCAGATCATCAATTCTGAGCTGGAGTTCCTCCAGCAACCAACACTTGCTGCAGATGTGGTCACTGCGGCTCGCAATGGGACAGATATCAGAGAGACATAATTGGTCACACATAATACACCTTCCATTCCAACATTTAGGATTACACTACAGTTCAGGTATGGCTTCTCTTCCTTGCACTTTTTTTACTATGGCATAATTCTGAATAGGATAGACGGCAATGATTCATGTTCATTCCCTTAATGATATTACGTGCTCCTGAGTGTTCAGCATGTCATTTTAGTCTGTCAGCCTAACTCATCAAGTATTGATGCTGTGGAAATCGACGTTGCAAGCAGTTAGTTTCATTATTAACGTACTTAGTGCCTGCATGTCAGAAGCTTGATTGATGGTGGGAGATACAGAATCCCCTAAGAGGTCACAAGCTGTGATGTGCTAGTTTTAGTCAGTTTGATTGAAGTCTGTACAATAGCAGAACTGGCTGAATTTTCAGAGAACACTATACTGCAAACAATTCTACTGTCCCACTGCCAATTACTCAGGGAGTAGGTGTGATTAAGTGGCATTATGTTCTTCAATGATGGCAGTAGTGAATGCAAACCAATTTCAACTTGATAATTATCCATTGTGCAACTTTCAGGCTTATTGAACAAAGATCAAATTGAAATGTCCCCAATTTACACATCAGGAGGGAATCGGAGGCACATGGTGAGTTTTATTGACAAAATGAGATTTGAATTGATATGTTGAGAATATTGGCTTTGGAATTGAAGTTCTGTCATATTTCATCTTTACAACAAGATGTTTAAACTTGTGGGCTCCAAAACTAGGGGTTATAAATATAATATAGCCATTAATAAATCCTATACAAATTCAGGAGAAATTTCTTTGCTCAGAGTGTAATGAGAATGTTGAACTTGCTTACATGGAGTAGTTCAGATGAATAACAGAGATGCATTTAAGGTGATGTTAGATAATTACATGAAGACAAAAGGAATAGAAGGATGTGCTAACAGGGTGAGGTGAGTAAATGAAATGAGAGGAGGCTCGTGTTAAGCATGAATACTGGCTAGCAGAGACCAGCTGGCCTGTTTCTGTACTGTAAATTCTGTTATTCTAATTCTATATTTGCATCACATTTAATTCAAGCTTTTCAACTGCCTGACATTGGTGGTGATATTCAATCAGAAGTAGATGGTCTCCCCAACAAGTTGGATTACCATCATCGTCTCCTTCCAAAATCCTGGCCAACATCCTCAGTTCCCTGGTCAGGAGTAATGCATATCCACTGAGATCGGACATGCTCCTGACAACAATGGATAGCCTTCCCTATGATGGATGAGAACTGGATTGTATTATTTTTTTAGTTGGGGGTTGCATTTCTGCTTTCTGTTCTTTGAAACCGATCTCTTCAGCATCAACTTCTCTCAAAGTATCATCCCTTGAATCAGATTTCTTCTTCAAAGTATATATTTTTATTTGTGTAAACAGAGTTAAATGGCTTTGATTTAATAGTCATTACAGAAACGTGGTTGCAAGGTGACCAAGGTTGGGAACTAAGTATTTCATTTCAAAAAAACAGGGAGAATGGAAAAGGAGGGGTAGCCCTGATAATAAAAGATAACACAAGACAGTAGTGAGTAAAGATCTTGGCTTGGAAGATCAGGAAGCAGAATCAATATGGGTAGAGATTAGGAATAGCGAGGGACGGACAGGCTGGTCGGTGTAATATACAGCCCTCTTAACAGTAATAATACAATTGGGCAGAGTAATAATCGAGAAATAATAGAAAGTAGTAGCAAAGCGGCAGAATGAGGTTTCATGCAGGGTTTTAAAAATTTTAATAAAGTTATTATGTAAATTATGACCATGTCCCAACTCATGTGACATTGCCACAGGAGGGAGACATGTAAGGGATTTTTTTTTTCTATTTTTAACATTTTTCAAAGTCCAGGTGATCTCCCTGAGGCTGCACTTAGCCTCAGGGAGATGTTTGCTCTTCCGTGCGCATGCGCGAAAGAGCGCATTCTCGCTTTTAGGGAACCCCACCACCCCCTGCACAGGGAGAGCATAGCGCTTTCCGCTGGACATCATGTTGGGCAGGCCTTAATTGGCCCACCCACGTAAAATGGCGGTGCGGCCCGCTTCACTGGTGGGGATCAGCTCCCCGCCCGCCAGAGATTGGGTTGAGCCCGCCTGCCCGACAGGCAGAAAACTCTGCCCATTATGATTATTCTTTTACTTTTCAAAAATAAAACTCATGCACTGGAAGGAGCACCCAGGTTCATGGCTCTAATTCTCTGCAATATGTCCTTGTAATATGAACCAGACCGTTGCAAGAAAGGGAAAGTTGAGGTGAAAAAGTGTCAGGAACATAGGGCAACAAATAGGCCATTCAACCCTGCAAGATGGTTCCACCATTTAATTAGTTCATGGCTGACCTACATCTTAACCAAGTACAAAATCCTGGAACTCCGTCCCTAACAGCACTGTAGGTGTACCTATACCACATGGACTGCAGAGGTTCGAGAAGGCAGCTCACCACCACCTTCCACAGGGCAGTCAGAGATGGGCAATAAATGTTGACCTAGTCAGCAATGTCCACATCCTGTGAAAGAATGAATAAAAAAAGAATTTGCTGTGGCTCAGTGATACAGTGGAATTACTCTCTCAACTTGAGTGCAGTACTGTGGCAGTGCTGCACTGTTGGATGTGCTGTCTCCCAGACAAAACATTAAACCAAGGCCCTGTTTTCTCCCTCAGGTGGAAATAAATGATTGCAGAGCACTGTTCTGAAGAAGACGAGCAGGGGGGTTCTGCCTGGTGTCCTAGCTAATACTTATCCCTTAACCAACAGCATTAAAAACAGATTATCTGGTCATTTATTTGACTACTGTTTGTGGAAATTGGCTGCTACATTTCCTACTTTTATTCAGTGACCACACTTCAAGAGCACTTGTAGCATCCTAGCCTTGCGGTAGACGCTATATAAATGCAAGCCTTTCTTTGCTTTTTATCACTTGCTTGTGTTGTTCTGTCTGGCGAGGAGGACATATTTCTGAAATCACAAGTAATCTCATAGAAATATTAAAATGATTTTTCTCTCAAAGGGTACCTTGTAGCTTTACCCTTTCTCAATGGTTGCCACCAAACCTAAAGATTCCTTCCTCCCTTTCAATTGTCTACCATCCTTTCATTTAGCTGATTGAAGAAGCAAGTGGAAGTGAATAAAATTCTGAATCTTAACGTTAATTTCCCTACAAAGATATCCACTATGACTTGCATTCAGTGCGAAACGAAACCACGGCCAGGATTTTGTCGGGCTGACGAGGGTTTTACCCACCGGCCAGAGAACTGGCGGGGAACCCCCCTCAGCTCTGTGGGGTTGGCCTGACGGAATCAAGGCCCTTTAGGCATTGAAGTGGCTGCCGTTGGGCCTTCCCCGTGATTGAGGCCCAAGGGGCTAGATGTCCCGCCTGCCGAGAGGTGCCAGCCAATCAGAGGCCGACAGCTCCTCATGCCAGCAGCGGCAGCAGTGGCTGCTGGTGGCAGTGCACTCACCAGAGGTCCAGGATCATGGTAAGTGAAGGCGGGATGGGGATCGCGAATGGTGGCCGCAGGGGAGGAGGACAGGGGGGTGTTGGAGGTCAGGGCGGGGTGGGGTGGTGACTTTCAGTTGCCAATCCCCTGCCTGATGCTGGGTCCCTCAAACAGGTACTGAGCACCTAATAATGAGGGACACCTCCCCCCACCCTCGCCTGTCTCCTTGAAGGCCACTGGCAAACCGGACAGGATTTGCTGGGCAGCCTTCTGGGGGCACAAGAAAGACACGTGGCCCCCATTTAATCCCTGAGCCCCCATTAAACTGTGATGGATTTAGAGATAATGGGTGTCAACTGTCTCATTAATGAGTCTAATTGACATCTCACTGGCCATCAGCCAGAAATCCCACATCAGCCTCTTCCGCCCTCCAACTCAATCAGGGTAGCTTTGCTGTTGCTGGGAGACTGATGCAGGGCCTCTCCCATGATTAAATGGGCCCATTCGCCATGTTTCCCACCATGTTGGGCAGCATTAAATCTAGCCCTATTAGAATTTGAATCCAGGGTTTGGATTTGAGACTCAAGACCCACACCTGTTCTTCAAATTTCAGAGCTTTAAATCGGAAGCTGCTAATAAGTCCAAATATATCCTTGATTTAATTTAAAGCTGGTGATCAATTGTCTGACTGGGGGTGAAGGAGACACTGAAAATGCCTGAGGACACATTCAAATGGTGATACTCTGTATTAAGGCACGCAATAGGGAGCCTTGTTATGCACTGAAGTATAGGCAGCATTGATGTAGACCTCCCTTTATTTGGATTGTTGTTGCAAGGGTTTTATCTGAACAAAAAAACTGCTTTCTGGAATTATTGGCAGGAGTGCATCAGCTCACATTGCTGAGGTCTTGCCTCCTAACTGGAAAGTAGGGAATTCAGGTCCCTTGGCTGCCTGACACTTGAACTTATTTGCCTCAGTTGAGTGAGTTTCCATCAGTTTTCGACCATATCACCACATGGAGTGTGGTGCCAGAAGTAAGCTTTTCCATCTGGGATGAGGGAAAGCTTGACACTGTCCAGCCTATTTCATTTCAATCATCCTGCTGACTGCTTGGAGATTGTTGCTAATGGTTGTCTTGGAGATGTCCACAGCCAAGCTGCAGAACAATGTTTTAGGTCAAAAGTCTTGTGCAGGGGGAAAAGGCAAATGTAAAATCAACTTGTGTTCATAATTTTTTTTTCCCCAGAATTTCTGTCGCAGAATAAATGCAAGACCAATTTGGGCCCAAACTGAATGACATTGAAACAAAAACAAAGTTAACGTTTTGAGTCCTTCGGGAAGAAGAGTCACACAGAATCGAAACGTTAACTCTGCCTTTCTCTCCACAGATGCTGTCAGACCTGCTGAGTTTTTCCAGCGTTTTTTGCTTTTGTTTTAGATTTCCAGCATTTCCAGTATTTTGCCTTTATCTATATGAATGATATTGAATGTCAGTTCACCCTTACATTAGTTTGAAAAGATATGGAATACATGTTGAAGATTGTTAAAACTTTCAGGCCACGAAGTTTGATGAAACTCAAAAACAGGTGCATGGATCACGATGCACACTTAATCTGTGCTGGTTGCTTCTGCTGTAGGCAGCATACTAACGTTGTAGCATGCAGCCAGTGCTAAGTGCACTGTTAAGTGGCTGCAGGCCTGCGCAGGGGCACAAAATTGTGAGAGTCTAGCGGGAGTTCAAGCTAGCCTGAGCTACTTAATGCCAGCCTGCACCTCTTAAAGAGGAAGTTAATTTCGCCTGACGCAGGTGTTGGAATTGGTTGTAGAGGAGAGTGTGAAGCAAGAAGATCACTGAATTATGGCACAACATGGGCTCCAAGATTTCCTGATGCTGCAGGAAACCTTGGTTGGGGAGATGCAGCAAAGGAGAGATGTCACCTATTTGTAGGCGGCCAGGAAGTCCTGTAGGCAAACTCTTAGAAGGCAGGGGGAGGAGTTAGCTGAGGCAAGTGATGCCAGTGGTGTGGCCCTGAGAACCAAGATGCAGTGCTGCAGGAAGTTCAATGACCTCACATGAGTGGTCAAGGTCAGTGAATGCGTTGTCAAGTGCCACATCCTGCCAACTTCCTACTAACCTCACACAGTAGACAACAGTAAAACAGTTCATGTGGTTTATCTTGATTTTGAAAGCTGATGAAGTGCCCCATAATGGACAAATGAATAAGGTCAGAGACCGGGAGTCAGGAGGCAAGTGGCAGAATGGATTGCCAGCTGGCATTGCTTCTTTCCCACGCCAGCTCTTTAGTGCAAGTTAACACTCCTGAAGTAAACGTTGCATATTTAGAAAAGAGAGAGAGGGAAAAAAGGGAAGGTGGAGAAGCTGTACTTATTCAGAATAATATAATGGCAGTAGGAGAAAGGGTCACAGTTATCAGCAAGACAAAAACAGAATCCATATGGATCGAAGTAAAAGATCATAAAGGATCCAGCACACTAATAGGTGTAGTCTACAGACCATCCAACAGGGGAAGGGAGGTGGAGGAAGGAATATGCAAGCAAATTAGGGAATTGAGTTAAAAACAATTGAGTAAAAACACAGATTAATAATCATGGAGGATTTTAACCACCCTGATACTAATTGTGCAGAAGAATGTTTCCTTCCCAGCTCTGTTTTTTTTCTAACCATGCCTCAGTAATCCCTAACATGTCTGGTTTCTCCCAATGCATGATTGCCTCCAGTTCCCCTGTTTTATTTCAGACAGTGTGCATTGTTGTACTGACATTTTAACTCGTTTTTGATAGGATGTCCTCTCACTTTATATTTAACCATCTTAGACTCTAACTCTGTTTATTCCCTTGCCATCAATGTCCTGCCTTCCTTTATTATTTCCAATATCCTCCTGCCCTGTTCTGTCTGCATTTAGGTTGCTAACATTTCTTGCCGATCCCTCCTCCCCTTACTAGTTTAAAGCCCTTGTCACCTCCCTATTTACCCTTCCCCCCCAGGATAACGGTCCCATTCCGGTTCAGGTGGAGCCTATCCCATTGGTACAGCCTCTTCCTGTTCCAGAATTGTGCCAGTATCCCATAAAAAGGAATCCCACTTTCCCACACCAGCATTTTAGCCACATGTTAATTCCCATCATCTGTCTGTTCCTATGTCAATTTACAATTGGCTCAGGAATAATCCAGAGATTATTACTCTCAAGGTCCTGATTTTTAATTTAGAGCCTGTCCTGATACTCTTTCAGCAGGACCACCTCCCTTTTTCTACCTATGATGTTTGTCCCAACATGAACCACGACGGGATTTAGACCCTCCCTTTCCAAATTCCTCTCCTGCCACTCTGGCACCAAGTAGGCAGTACACCCTTTGGGATTCTTGGTCTTGGCTGCAGAGGTTGCTATGGATTGCCCTAATTATAGAATCCCCTAATACTACCACATTTCTATTCTCTTCTCCACCCCACCCTCCCCACCCCCACCCCCAGACAGCCTTCTGAGCCATATTGCCTTGATTTACATTGTGCCTGTCCTCCATGCAGAATCTCTCCTTGCTTTCACAGGTTGTGAGTACATTATGCTTGTTGGACAAGACCAGTGTCTGGCGGACCTCCTTCTTGACCTCTCCTAAATCCCCACTACCTGACTCCTTGTCAGTCACACCCTCCCTTTCCTAAATCGGTGCATTCCTCTGGGGTGTAACTATGTTCTGGATAAAACTGTCCAGAAACCCCAATCCTCTTTTATGTGTCAGAGTCTCTCTGACTTGAACTCCAGCTCAATGACTCTGAACCAGAGAGATTCGAGATGAAGACATCTCCTATAGACATGTTTGTTCAAGACAATCCCACCATCCACAAACTCCCACATTCTGCAGTTCAGACATGCAACCTGCTCTGCTGTATCTTAGACTAGCCTTATTTTATTTACTTAATTAATTGCAGTCTTGATTCAATGATTATTTGTAGTTACATCAAGTAGCTTAACTTGTTAAATGATAAATTTAATACAGTACTTATGCTTGCCCTCATTTAAGCTACTGCCCTAGTTTAAAGAAGAAAATGAATGTTAAAACTCACAAACCTGTTTACCTAATTAATGCCTCTGGACATTTCAATTGAAGCAGCAATAACCCTTGGAGTCAGGAAGGGAAATGCAAAATAGAAAACAGAAAGACTGAAGCCTCGCATCAATCCCATTGTGTAATTTTAATCTTTGGCCAGTTAACAGGAGCTACAGTAGATTTGGTGCGTGCTTTCATGTGCATAGTCAGTTTGAGATGGGCAAGTGAAGAGTGGCGGCTAACAAACCCCAACATCAACACCTTTAGAAGCTCGACAGAACAATTTTTTCCCACTGCACTGACATGAACTGAGATTTTTGGATAGCCCTTTTCTCCTAGAGATATAAATAGTTTTTCTCACTCACTGGTGTAAAATGAATGAATTTCTAATGTACGTGCTGTGTGGTCAAATCTATTACCATGCCATCTGTACTGAACAAGCAGTTTGAGGCCTCCTGTAGTTATGGTGTGCTTGGTTTCCAGTACAATGGCCTAGGTCTTTTGATTTGCTTAATGGACACATTTATTTTAATGGGTTACCATCAGCTTTACAATCAGAAAACCTAGGCATGTGAGTTTAATAATTTTCTGTTGCTGTGTTAGAATTTTGCACTGAACGAAAGAAGTTATATCAGTGTTATGAGTCATTCAGTGTCACAATCAGGCACTCCAATGTCAAATATTGCATGGTCTAGATGCAGAAACAGGTTTACCCATTCTTCTACTGTGTGATTTCACACTAGTCACATCCCTAAATGAGATTGTCTATTTATTGCTAAATTATGGCCAAAATTGACCTGAGGGCTTGCGACCACTAGGAATGATGTTGATGTCACTCTGAACTTATTCCATGTTGGTCCTCACAGGCATCAGGGAAGGGAAATAAAAGTTGGACACTTGCTTTGAGAGTGTGTTCCCTAGTAAATAGCAGATAAATTGAACTTTTCCATTAAATACCATTGTGTCAGTTGAGCTAACAAAGTTATTTTTGATGGAGACTTTCAAATGATATATTTTCCTTTCTGTGGAAAATGAGGCCTAGAAGCTGGCTCATACTGTGCTCATTTCACAGACACAAAATGAACAACTAAAGGTATAATATTGAGGGTGGTGTGTCCAAACTCATTCCACTCTGGAGTGCAATGCCCATCATATTGGTAAAGTCTCCTCCTTATTTATCTAGGATACATGCTTGAAACAGGCTTCAGACGTTTTGCATATGCAAATAAGGGGCCCAATGTATTTTAAAGGATGACTTTGGAAAATTGAAATGGAACATGAACACAGCACCATGTGGGGGCTATTGCCAGCTTCTGTCTGCAGCCATCCTTAAAGGGGACTGCTGGAGAGGTAAGTTTGAGCTATCCTCTAAATTATGTAAGTAACTGAGCTTGATTCAATAATTATCTGTGAATGTAAAATCGAAATGATGGGTTTCTTTTTCATTACTGTCTCCTTGCTCATCCACCTCATCTATGACTACCTGGCCGGGTGGCTGTTTTGGGTAGCAGAAAAGAGATAGGCACAACTGTAGAGCTGTGTAGAAGGAAGAGAAGACACACATGGGGTGAATCCTTACACCATCTGCAGCCTGCAAATCCGGAGAGATTGTGGGATTAGGGGGAAGTGGGATGTGAGAATGAAGATCAGGTATGAGTATATCATCATCTGCTATGGTCGCAGTTCTGCCTCTGGCCATGGCCTCAGCAATGGTGCTCAAATGATGGCGAGCATTGTCTCATCCAAGGGGGTAAGGACAAGCAGCCTGTCTCCCTCCGGTTATGTCTTGCTGCTTCCAGTTAGTGCCACTTTGTCTGGCAACAGAGAGGGCAATGTGTCAATGAGTGCAGAGGAATGTGCTTGGGTGATGTGGCTGTCATGTCTCTACAGCTGATAGTATGTGCAAGCTGTGTGGCATGGATATGAGGCTTGTAGCTAATTGTGTGAAGTGGGGTGAAGCTGTGAATGTTAGGCATGAATTATGATGATAGAGATTGTTGGTAGGTGAGTGAGGTATGCTGTATTGAGCAGTGTGTGAGGCTAGTAGTGCAGTTGGTGGATATAGCAATTGAAGATACATTCACTGACAGTGACTGCTCATGGGAATCATTGAACTTTTTGCAACACTTCATCCAAGTCATTGGGGTTTCACACCTGGCATTGAACAGCATGCCTCTCTGGCCCATTGCCTTCACAATGTCTGTCCAGGGAGCCTCCTGACACCCCTGTTGCATCATCCCCACACCCCCTCGGCACCCCCAACTGTGTGTAGATGACATCTCTCCTTTTCCCCTCCTCTCCACCAGGCATTCAGTGCGGTGTCAGACAAGCATGGAGCACATTCTCTGCCATGTTGCACCGTATTTTGAGAATTCTGCTCCAAAAGCCATTCCAGACCCATGCTCCAGCCAGAATGTGCCTTCCTTTTAGGAGATGCAGGCTGGTGTTAAGTAGTTCAGGTTAGCTTTAAGTGGTGCTCATGTTGTACTAACATGGGCCCCTTGCTGAGGTCTGCAGCTACTCTACAGCATGTTTAGCACTGGCTGCACGCAGCAATCAGACAAATTATCAGGCAGCCTGAGGCTGGTACAATGCCTGCATCAGAAACAAGGAGTCTGAGTTCAGCACATACGCTGCAATACCCACTCCTGTTTTCAGGGATATAAAATTTTGACCCTATGAGCTCAAATCCCACAAGTGCAAGCTGTAGTATATGAATTGAATACATCTGGTAATTTGAAATGATCATGAAAGCTGTTTTATTGTTATTAAACCCCAACTGGCTCATTAATATCCTCATGGAAGAAAAACCTATCTCCTGTCCCCAGCCTAGCCTGCATGTGTACCTAGCTACATGCTATGGGCAGGATTTCCCGGTTGGCGTGCGGGGGGCAGGAACTCCCGACGTCATCCCGCGTCATTTCAACTTTCAGGTCGGCGAGGGCGCAGCCGAATCAGCTGTGCACCCACCAACCTGTCAACGGCCAATTGAGGCCATTTAAAAAGTAATTGCAGTAGTTAAAGGATGTGCCTGTCCAATCTTAAGGTTGGTGGGCAGGCCGGGAGCCCTGGTGGGCTTCAGAAAAAGCATGAAACCTCATCCACACACGGGATGAAGCTTCATGTAGGTTGGACAAAGTGATGGACATGTCCCAACTCATGTGACAGTGTCACATGAGGGGACATATCAGGGAAATTTTATTTTTATATTTTTAATACTTTTGAATTTGGCGCCGATCTCCCTGAGGCAGCACTTAGCCTCAGGGAGGTGCGCGTGAAAGAGCGCACTCTCGGCTGAGGGAATCCCCCTCCGCTTGCACAGGGAGTGCATAGTGCTTCCTGGCGGATGTCAGGCTGGGGAGGCCTTAATTGGCCGCCTACGTAAAATGGCGGCACGCCCCCAATTGGGGGCGCCGATCGGAGGCGCGGCTCCGCACGCCCGCTCTTCAACTTCCCCCCCGATGGGGGGAAATTCTGCCCATATGTGTTGAGCTCTGAAGTAGACCAACAGAACATTTAGCTGCTAGGATAACATAAAATGGCAAATAAATGTAACCTTGTCAGCATCACCCACACACTGAGAGCATCTTTAAAAAGAAATCCTAAGGCAAGGGAGTCGGGCTGAATTTTACCAGCCCTCTGGAGATGGACTGAGAGATGAGGGGGGAGGGGCTGTAAAATTGCAAGGGGAGGCAGACGTTCGAATGCTCATCATCTTCCCATCACCATGCCATTTTACCGGTGGCGGGGAAGGTGGGGCACAGCTCTCCTGCCCAGAGGCCATTGGGTCACTTGAATTTAGGGCCTCTTTCCAGCACCAGGGGCATTTTACCACTAGCAGGTGGGCCCTCTGCTGTGTTGGGAGACTGCCAGGTAAACCCTGGTGCCCTTCTAGTGGCTTGAGGATGTGGGGCAGGGGAGCTCCTATTTGGACACACTTTGGCTCATTAAGGGGCCTCCCCTGACTAAACCAGCCCCACAAGCCTGACTGACCCCGGTGCTCGCAGCTCCCACAATACCTGGTTGGGAGTGCACCATCCTTCCATGGCATCCGCTTCTTCCAAGCGCAGTCCCAGCCTTGGCTACCAGTCCAGGTGCCGCTGCTGAACTGCCAGTCCTCCGGTTGGCTGACAGCTCCTGGGGGACTGGTAGCAATCCTTAAAAGCGACAGGAGCCCGGACAGCAACCAATTAGTTGCCCGACCCCCATAAAATGTGGCTCTGGGTCCCGCAGACAGTCCTGGTTTTTTTGGCCTGTCGTTGGGACCCCCACCACGAGAATAAAATTCCAGCTGATAAATGTGGGAATTGTAAAGTAACACTGGTGCAGTAGGAGGCCCTTCTCTAAGGATTGAACCAGGGTAAAGGACAGGAACTCCCCTGAAAGGTTCATTGTTGATGCTGGGGGTCTAAAATGGAAACGTGCTCTAGTTCCTGGAACTAAAATCTGGTACAATGATAGACAGAAAAATTCATATGTCATTTTCAAAAGAAAACTACAGGCATAGATTTTCAAAGCTCTCCACTTTGGGCATCACAAGCTGTCACAGTCACTGTGGACAAAGGCCTACCTGTTCTGTCAGTAACTTCCTTTCTATTGGGAAAGCGTCAGGCTACTAATATTTTCTGAAACTGTCACCATCATTTAAAATAATTTTTCTTCTGGCTGGAAGATGTTGTGCATTACGTTGCTACCCGATCACACCTTAAGGAATGGATTTGAACTGAGATGTGGGGTTGACAGATTCCATTTTCTGAAATATAAAACCTGAGTTTAAATTCTAACCATCATCAGCTTTGGGATCTGAGTTTATTTATTGAAGGTACGTGATTGCCAGTTTAACTGTGTGGCCTCTCCCTTGTTGCTTCCTCTTGGTTTGCCCAATGAGTTTAAGACGGTGTAACAGAGATGGTAAGACAGGTGGATCCTTGGCGCAAAGCTGAGGGCTGAAGGAAAGAAAATATGAGACTTTATCGACAAGATTGGCATTAATTAAGTAGCCCTGTTTGAAAAGAACACAAGGATTGGGACAGCAGCTTATTTTCTATTTTGCAGAATTAAAACAACATATTGCTATCAATCATACCTTCCCTTAGCTGGTCTCCCACCTCCATAACCTTAAACTCATCCAAAATCTCTGCGGCCCGCATACTGACTCACACTAAGTCCCTTTCAAGCACATGTGCTCGCTTACCTACATTGGCTCTTGCTCCAGCAAATCCTTGATTTTAAAATTCTCACCTTTGTAATTTCCTTACCCCTCCTTACCTCACGTTATGAATGCAAGATTTTCTAAGATGATTATGCTTTGGGGCTGTCTCTTTAAATCAAGGTAAAATGGGATAACAAAGAGAGTCATGTGGCCTGTTCCAATTTCTGCCTGACATCTGGGTGTCTTGGTTACCCTGGTGGTGGTGGTGGAGGGCGGGAGGGAGGGGTGAGGGCATGGGGGCGACCAAGGTGAGACCTGCTGAGAGCAAGGTGCAAAATGTTCACACCTGAAATAAAGGCAAGAGCAGCTGGGGTTGAATGTGAGCAGACTTTCCATCTCCAGGATTTTGGATTGAAAGAGGGAAAGATGGAGCTCTCAAAAAGAGACAAAGGGCTGCAGCTAGTGTGGTCAGCATACAGCCTTTCTGTGAACTACCAAGCAAATGCAGGAGGGAAGGTGGTCTCAGGTTGAAGGGATGCATCCCGTGACAACCTAAGGAATCTGAAAGATTCATTTTGGCATGGCAGGGTTGGAGGGGGATAAGAATTGCCGAAGTGGGCCTTACTGCTGACATTTGGTTTGGGACTTCTCTGAAAACTGAGAGAAGCACCTTTTGACAGTCACTCAATGTTACAGCTTGGCAAAATGGAGAGAAGTGAACCCATTGAAAGCTGGGAGTGATGTTGGACTGATTCCTGTAAAAATGGCAATTCTGCAGAGAGCAAGCATTGATTTATGACTGTGCTGTGGAACTAATGGCCATGTTAAACAGTTAAAGAGTGATATCTTTTCTGTAGTTTAGAGTATTAGTCACCTACTAAAATGTGTTTCGTTTGTTTATTACGATAAAAATCTTAAAACTTGAAACCTTTTCATGTGATCCTTCCAGACGGTCACTGGGAATTCGTATCTCTTGTTTAAAGTTATTGGCCTGGATGGTATTGGAACACTCTGTAGCCTCCTCCAACCCTACACCCATCTAAAAACTGTGTTCCTTCAATTCTGCCTCTTATGCATTGGCGATTTCTTTTGCCCTTCCATTGGCAACCATGCCTTTAGCTGTCTGAGAAATATGCTCTAAATTTCCCTCCCTAAACCCCTCTGACATTTTACCTTCCTCTCCTCCTTTGAGAAGCTCCTTAAAACGTATCTGTTTGACCAAATTTTCAGGCTCATATTTTGTTTGACACTGCATTGTGAAGAACCTTGAGACATTTTACTATATTGGAGGTTCTACAGAAATGCAAATTGTTGTTGATAAGAACTAACACAAATTCAAAAGGAGACACTGAGTTAACAATATGGTAGTGGTTAAATTACTGCACTAATAACCCAGAGGCCTGGTCTAATAATCCAGTAGATAATGAGTTTAAATTCCACCATCAAATTGAATTGAATTTGCATTCAAGTTAAAAAGCTGGACTATAAAACTGATATTAGCTGTAGTGACTATGGGGCTGTCATATTGTTGTAAAACCCCAATTGGTTCACTAATGCCCTTTAGGGAAGGAAACATTTACCTTGCATTGTTACTCTAGTCCAATGTGATGTATTCTTAAGTGCCTTTTTAAACAAACCACTCAGTTGTACCAACCTACTGCCAACAGTTTGAGAAGAAGACGTGGATATCTTTGCCAAGGGCAGGATTTATTGCACATCTGGAGAATTAATTGTTAAAAATCCAACAGAAAAGCTATATGTCTTCTCCAGAAACCTTGTACTACTGACAGCATGGACATGGGGAAAATACATGTTGATAGTAAAGAAACATTGGGCTGAACTTCCTCAGAGTGGCAATCGTTGTCAGTTTGCAATTCCACTTCTAGTTTTTTATCTTCATTTTTTTCCATCCTGTCTCGCCCAACCTTCCGACTCCGGCTGGGTGAGATTCAAGCAGTGAAGCACATCCCAGGGACCTGGTTTCGAAAGGAAGGAAGCCACACCCCTTTTTTTACAGCACTAGCTGTCACAAACCAGGTAAGTTAAAGGTTTGTTGAAGTTTAAATATCCTTGATAGGGAGGTGGTAAGTGTTTAAGGTAAGTGGATAGGATTCTTTGTGCTATTGGCGATGGGGGTGGGGGGAGGTGTTGCGGGGAGGTCGAGTGGGTTGGGGAGGTGGGGTGGAGGTGGGGGGGACAGGCGTTGGGTTGGGTTGGGTCGAGTTGGGTTGGGGTGGATTGGGTGGGGACTCGGGAAGGGTGGTGGGTGTTGGGTTGGCTCAGGCTTGTGGGGGTTGGGGGTGAAAGTCAGGACTGGCAGGAGGGGGAGGAGATAAGAGTTGGGCCTGGCAGGCCTGGGGGTTAAGAGCTCCCATGGGGTTGGGGAATCCTGTGGGTTGGGGTATTCCTGGTTGGCGATGTATCCCTTGGGCATAGGGGGGTTCCATGGGGAGATAGTTGGGGAGTAGTGGTGGGAGGCTCCTGGTGGGTCAGTGCGATGGGGAGACCCCTGAGATCTTTGCAAATGTCACATTATAGTCAGCCAGTAAGACATGGGTGAGCCAGTTCAAGAGTTCACGATTCGGACTGCTGTGAGCCTCAATAAGCACTCTTCCACTCTTCAGCCAAATCACTTTGGGGCTCTAATACTTGTGGCTACCACGTCACTCTGACAAGTCTGAATAAATTTTTTTACCTCAATGCTTTGGTGCCCATTTTTTGAATCCAGTTGAAGAGCTGTGAACAGTGGGTCCGGCAAAAGTTATTTTTTAACTGCTCCTGAAATGTCCTAATGTGTCAGCTGAGGGGAACGAGACAAGAGGGTTCCTTGCCCATATTTGACCAGATGCCATGAGACTTCATGGGGTCCAGAGTCGACGTTACGGACTCCCAGGCAACTCCCTCCCGACCACTGTGCCGCCACTTCTGCTGGGCCTGTCCTGCTGGTGGGACAGGACATACCCAGGGATGGTGATAGAGTTGTCTGGGGCATTATCTATGAGGTATGATTCCGTGAGTATGACTATGTCAGGCCTTTGCTTGACTAGCCTGTGAGACAGCTTCCCAATTTTGGCACTAGTCCCCAGATGTTAGCAAGAAGGGCTTTGCAGGGTCAACAGGGCTGAGTTTGCCATTGTCGTTTCTGGTGCCTAGGTCGATGCCAGGTGGTCCATCTGGTTTTATTCCTTTTTGACTTTTAGTAGTTTGATGCAACTGAATGGCTTTTTAGGCCATTTCAGAGGTTATTTAAAACCATATTGCTGTGGATTTGGAGTCACATGTAGGCCAGACCAAGTGAGGACGGCAGATTTTCTTCCCTAAAGGACATTAGTGAACCAGATGGGATTTTATAACAATCAACAATGGTTTCATGGTCATCATTAGACTTTTAATTCCAAGCTTTTATTGAATTCAAATTTCACCATCTGCTTGCGGTGGGATCCAAACCTGGATTTGGAGCATAACCCTAGGTGTCTGGGTTACTAGACCAGTGACAATACCAGTACGCCACTGCCACCTAAGCATCATGTTGTGGATTGTCTGCTTGCTATAGAAACCACACAGCTGTCAATTTCAAGAGAACAGTGTACGTGAAAATGGCACAGACTCTGTAATGGGCAGATGATCTACAATGCCAGTTTTATGCCCGGGTGTTATGTTGAAAATCTACCTCAGTATATTGAGTAATTAGGCAGCCGAGGAGTGGTTCAGACCAGTTTTGTGATAACTGCTTAAGCCTGGCCATGAAGTGAATATAGATAGTGTGACTCCTCTTCTTATGATGAATTAGGTTATCAACCCTGCAGTCTTTAACACAAACTGCCTTGCAGAGCAAGAGATTGAGATGGTCTGAGAGAAATTTCTTCAGCTCATATCCAACTATTTGTCTTCTTAGGAGCATTAACACGTATTTGGTTAACAGGGTGGGAATATCATCAAAGCTGTTGTTGAATATTCAGATTGAACAAGTTGTTGATTGGATTCTGTTATGAATGTGGGTTTCAGTGCTGTGTAGCCTGGCCGGTGACTGAATCAGTAATGGACATTTCTGTGGAATTCTGTGACAAGACCAAAGTCTAAGGCCCTCAGACCTCCAGTCCATCATCACTGGTAAAGCAGTGCATATAAAGTCGATTATTATTGTTCAATCATAGCTGAATAGGCTATTATATTTCTCTTCTCAATTTCTTTAGCTTTTGATGGTGTTTTTTCTTTTTCTAACCATCTTTTTGTAAAGGCTGTTGGCCACCTCATCCTTACAACAGCTCAAAAGGAACTTTAAAATGTGATGACATATAGAGAGACATTATAATCTAATTTGTAATGTGTGTTGTGGAAATTAAGAGGGGAGCTATTAAGCACAAGTAAATGCAAGTCGCTGAATGAAAATTGAGTGTAACTAATTGGTGGCCTTTTCTGTGTGCCCCCAACCATTGTAGAGATCTCCTCATTGCTTAGAAAGAAGTATAATATCATGGGCTGGGTTTTCTTCACACTGCATCTATAGGGTCAGGATATCTTACACCAGCTGCCCTGACCCCATCATGACTTGAGGCCCAGTTTCCTTCTCTGGGGATCATTATATCTTTATTGTGGTCTCTCCATAGGATGTGCATCAGCAAGTTGGGAGGCCAGGAAGATCCAGTTGGAGAGCTGCTGCAGTGCCAGAAGAGGACAGTAGAAGACTTAAAAAAGAACTGGACCTCAAAGGCTGCAAGAAGTCATTGATTGAAAGTGTTGTCTGGAAACAAGGGTATAGGTAGATAAGCCATCGTGATGAATTTAGGGAGAGAAAGCCCTTACTAGACCTTCCTCTCCCTCCCTTTGTAACATGCAGGCCTATCAGCAAATTGGGGGAGGTGCTCAGTAGCGCAACTTCCAATGGTGGTCCTGGGGGTTGGTTGGTGGGAATAAATGAGATATTCCTCTTCACTAGCCTCTCATCCTCCACTCTCCAGATGTTCCAGTTGCTCCAAAAATATTAGTCCCAGGTCCTTGCCCTCACTGAGATGTATCAGTTTACAGTCCTCCAGTATGAGCAATATGAGCTGGGAATCCATGCCCCACCTTCCCCTGGCATTTTCCTCCACTTCTACTTTCAGATTAAAATTTATTTCAAAATAATATAAATTTTGGCTACAATTCATTGTGATAAAATTTCTAGGCAGGCTCAATGTGGAATGGCTTGTGACTAGAAATCCATGTAGATAGTAAATTGTGTCAAATCGCAGGGCCACTGTAGTCCATGATTTGTCAGTGCAAAGAATGAAGGAGACTGGACCTGGTGGAGATTTATATTAAACTTTTCAAATTAGCTCAAAATTCAAATGCAGGATTTCCCTTAATAGGCCACTTATGTGGGCTATCAGTTCTGCTTTTTTGTTTTTGTTTCTGTTCCTTCCAACTTGCTTCAATTCATGTCATGATACAGTCCCTGGAATGCTGAATAATGCTGAGTAGCTCCTCCCTGACCCAAGGGCTCTGAGGTCAGTTTTATCATCCCTGTTTGCATCAGCTAGTTGAGCACTGATTGGAGATCAACACTTGTAGATTCCTGGTTTGCATGCCATTGGCAGAAGGAGTAAGAACCAGAGATCACTGGTTCTAAAGTCATTGACAGAAGAACCAAAGACATCATGAGGAAGCCCTTTTTTTAAGCAGCGAGTGGTTACAATTTGGAACGCACTGCCTGAGAGGGTGGTGAAGCATATTCAATCTTGGGTTTCAAAATGGAATTGGATCAGCAGCTGAAGGGAAAAAAATTGCAGTTTGTGAGGAAAGGTCGGGGTGGGCGTGGGACTAGTTGAATTGCTCTAGAGAGCCAGCACAGGCTTGATGGGCTGAAAGACCTCCTTCCTGCTGTGACCATTCTATGATTCTATAACTCTGGTTCAGAAATTAGGAGAGGTCTCCACTGGCCAGTTCTCATTCTAATTATCTGGTCAAACTGGTTGTGGTTGATAGTTCAAATTCCAGTCACATTCTGTTTTGGACAACATAATATTTTTTATAGACTTTCTGCTACCGGTTTGAACCAGTCAAAATAAGTTCTGCGGTATTTCAGCAGTGTAAAACTATTGGCACTATAATTGCAAGAGAGAGCAGCTTCATCAAGCTTATCGATTTATGGAAATTGAAAAATTAGTACCTATGAAAATGCAGTAAAGCCTTTTTCACTGTGGTAACTACTTCAGGTTCATTTGACAAGATGAAAATACAGCCGTCTGAGCAGACTAATTTTGGGAGAGGAGTTCATAAATTATTGTATGCACCAAGCATTGTCCACAAGTCATCAGCCTAAAAGGATTTGGATGATGTTACATATGATTTATATTAAGTGTATTCAAACTTAATTTTAAACTTCTTTGAAATGGAACTCCTTATAGTCTCCTGTCCTTCAAGCACATCTTATGAATATTATTGATTTGAAGATTTACTACAATAAATGCATATGTCCTGAATCTCCTATGCACATGATTTCAGTGTTTATGTCTGAATCATGCTCAATGGTGCCCTCCAATATTAACTCTACCAGAGGAAGGGCATCCCATTAGTGAGAGGCAGGCTGTATCTCTGATATCTTACTGCCCATGACTGCTGAAAATTCTAGCACCCATACTGGGGGTCAGTGTATGGCTGAGGGCAAGCCCCATCCCCAGCACCATCCTGGTTGCCTCAGCCCCCTAAATCCTACGAACATACAAACAAGGAGCAGGAATAGGCCATATGCCCCCTAGAGCCTGCTCTGCCATTTAATAAAGTCATGACTGATCTGACAGTAACCTCAAGTCTGCATCCCACCTACCCCTGATAACCCATCACCCCTTGCTTACCAAAGATCTTTCCACCTCTGCCGTAAAAATATGCAAAGATCTGCTGCCACCGCCTTTTCAGGAATAGAGTTCCAAAGACTCACGACCTTCTGAGAGAAAAAATTTCGCCTCATCTCCATTTTAAATGGGCGACCCCTTATTTTTAAACAGTGACCTTTATTTTTAAACAGTCTTAGATTCTCCCCAAGAGGAAACATCCTCACCACATCCACCCTGTCAAGTCCCCTCAGGATCTAATGCAGAGTCATAGAGTTATACAGCACAGAAACAGGCCCTTCGGCCCATTGTGTCCCTGCTGGCCATCAAGCGCCTATCTATCCTAGTCCCATTTTCCAGCACTTGGCCCATAGCCCTGTATGTTGTGGCGTTTCAAGTGCTCATCTAAATACTTCTTAAATGTTGTGAGGGTTCCTGCCTCTATCACCCCCTCAGGCAGTGTGTTCCAGATTCCAACCACCCTCTGGGTGGAAAACATTTTCCTCAAATCCCCTCTAAACCTCCTGCCCCTTACCTTAAATCTATGCCCCCTGGTTATTGACACCTGCGCTAAGGGCAAAAATTTCTTCCTAACTACCCTATCTTTGCCCCTCATAATTTTGTATACCTCTATCAGGTCCCCCCTTAGCCTTCTCTGCTCTAAGGAAAACAACCCTAGCTTATCCAGTCTCTCTTCATAGCTGAAAAGCTCCAGTCCAGGCAACAACCTCCTGGTGAATCTCCTCTGCATCCTCTCCAGTGCAAACACATCCTTCCTATAGTGTGGCAACCAGAACTGCACACAGTACTCCAGCTGTGGCCTAACTTGCATTTTATACAGCTCCAATATAACCTCCCTGCTCTTATCTTCTATGCCTCGGCTAATAAAGGCAAGTATCCCATAACACTTCTTAACCACCTTATTTACCTGTGCTGCTGCCTTCAGGGATCTATGGACATGTACACCAAGGTCCCTCTGATCCTCTGTACTTCGTAGGATCCTACCATTCATTGTGTAGTCCCTTGCTGTGTAAGTCCTCCCAAAATGCATCACCTCACACGTCTCAGGATTAAACTCTATTTGCCACTGCTCTGCCCATCTTACCAGCCCATCTACATCATCCTGTAATCTAAGGCTTTCCTCCTCACTACTTACAACACCACCAATTTTTGTGCCATCTGCGAACTTACTGATCGTACCTCCTATATTCACGTCTAAATCATCAAGGTATGCTACAAACAGCAAGGGTCCCAGCACCGATCCCTGCAGCTCGTCACAGTCTTCCAATCACAAAAACAACCTTCGACCATCACCCTCTGCCTCCTGCCACTAAGCCAATTTTGTATCCAATTTGCCAAATTGCCCTGGATCCCATGGGCTTTTACCTTCTTGACCATTCTCCCATGCAGGACCTTGTCAAAAGCCTTACTGAAGTCCATGTAGACTACAGCAACTGCACTACCCTCATCTACACAACTAGTCACCTCCTCGAAAAATTCAATCAAATTTGTTAGACATGATCTCCTCCTGTCAAAGTCATGCTGACTACCCCTGATTAATCCCTGTCTCTCCTAGTGGAGATTAATCCTGTCCATCAGAATTTTTTCCAATAGTTTCCTTACCATTGATGTTAGACTCACTGGCCTGTAACCTGGTTTATCCCTACTATCCTTCTTGAATAATGGTACCACATTCACTGTCTTCCAGTCCTCTGGAACCTCTCCTGTGGCCAGAGATGATTTAAAAATTAGTGCCAGAGCCCCTGCAATCTCCTTCCTTGCTTCACATAGCAGCTTGAGATACATCTCATCTAGGCTTGGGATTTATCCACTTTTAAGTCTACTAACTGCTAATACCTCCTTCTTTTCAATGCTAATTTGTTCAAGTATATCACAGTCCCTCTTCCTGATTTCTATACTTGCATCATCCTTCTCCACAGTGAACACAGATGAAAAGTAATAATTTAAAATCCCACCTACGTCCTCCGGCTCCATGCACAGATTACCACTTTGGTCCCTAATGGGCCCTCTTACTCTTTTAAACTCCAGTGGATACAGGCCTAGCATGTCCAACCTTTCCCCATAAGACAACCCACCCATTCCAGGTATTAGTCTGGAAACCTTCTCTGAACTGCTTCCAACGCATTTACATCCTTCCTTAAATAAGGTGACCAATACCATACACAATACTCAAGATGTGGTCTCATTAGTGCCCTGTACAACTGAAGCATGACCTTCCTACTTTTGTATTCAATTGCCCTCACAATAAATGATAACATTCTATAAGGTTTCCTAATTATTTCCTGTACCTACATACTAGCCTTTTGTGATTCATGCACTAGGACACCCAGATCCCTCTGCATCTCAGGGCTCTGCAAACTCTCACCATTTAGATAATATGTCTCTCTTTCATTCTTCCTGCCAAATGGACAATTTCACATTTTCCCATATTATACTCCATTTGCTAGATCCTTGCTTTTTGTAGCCTCTTTATGTGTTCTTCACAACTTACTTCCCTGCCTTTCTCTGCGTCACCAGCAAATTTGGCAACCATCCCATCCATCCCTTCATCCAAGTCATTTATATAGATTGTAAACAGTTGACGTCCAAACACTGATCCCTGTAACACACCACTCATTACATTTTGATGACCTGAGAAAGACCCAGTTATGCTTACTCTCTGCTTCCTGTTAGCCAGCCATTCTTCTATCCATGTCAATATGTTACCCCCTATAACATGAGCTTTAGTATTCTGCATGAAGCCTTTGATATGGCTCTTTATCAAATGCCTTCTGGAAATCTAAGTACAGTACATCTACCGGTTCCCCTTTATCCATAGTACATGTTACTTCCTCAAAGAGCTCCAATAGGTTGGTTAAACATGATTTCCCTTTCACAAAACCATGCTGATTCTGCTTGAACACCTTGAACTTATCCAAGTTCTCTGCTATAGCCTCTTTAATAATAGCTCTGTAGTAATTATAGTTTGGATAAACGTAGGATTGTAGCTTGAAGAATGCTCCTGTGTTGTAAGATCACATGATCTGTCTAAACCAATGTGTTGGCAGTGTGGGGAACTTCGAGTAGAGAGAGTTCTTCTTTAATTATGGAGCTTGATGCTTACATTTAGTTGCTGCTGCTGTCTTGTAAGTAAAGTTCAATGTGTCCACTAAGAAAAGAAGTCTGGAAGATCAACTCTATAACGATCTGGTGACGGGGATAAATCAGATTCTTTGCTGTACTTCGCCCAGTGATTGTGAGCATCTAAGTTCATTAAAAATAAAAGAAGATATACTCATTCAAAATGCCACAGTTGGCAGAATCGATCCCTTTGAATCAGCCACAGACGATTGATTTCAATATATAGAACATCTTGCGTTCTATTTTCAAGCCAACAAAATCATAGGGGAGGAAAAGAGGAGAGCAATTCCCCTGAGTATTTGTGGGAGCAAGACCTGCAGTTTAATTTGTAGCTTGACAGCCCTGCTGCCCCAGATTCAAAGACTTTCAGTGAATCAGTAGACCTTGTTAAGGGACATTTTCAAGCCAAGCCCTCAGTCACAATGCTGAAGTTCAGGTTCAATTCACAGAATAAAGCCCCGGGGGAGACCATTGCTACCTATGTGGTGAAATTAAAACATCTAATGGGATATGGTGATTTCAGTGAAACCCTGAATGACATGCTCAGGGATCATTTAGTATGTGACGTGCAGGAAGACGCTATTCAGCTAAGATTGCTGGCTGAAGTGAATCTTAATTTCAAGAAAGCGTTAGAAATAGCGCTGGTGATTGAAAGCGCTGTAAGGGATTCACAAGCTATTCAAGGGGTGCAAAATGGTGCCATTCTCCTAATTAGGTGGGAACAGTCAGCCAAAAGTGGCATGAAAAGCTGGGACTCCACCACGAAACGGGGAACAGCCCCCGCTAACCGAAAAATGAGAGGAACCAGCTTAGCAACAAAATCAAAAACTAATTTTCATCGACATGTAAACAACCACTCTTCTAACAATTGGCAATCTAAAAATCTAAAAAGGTAGAGTGTTATTCTTGGTATAGAAGTGGACAAATAATGAGACAGTGCAAAGCGAGATTTAAACAGGCGTCCAAACAACAATCGAAGTCCCATGAAGTATTTAAACAACCACATCTGACATTTATTCATTATTCAACATGAAAGTTGGGAAGGCAGAGCCAATTATTGTCACAGTGCAAATGAATGGTAAACCCTTATAAATCGAGGTAGACATGGGTGCTTCTACCACTGTCATAGAAAATACTTCCAGATATTTAAATAAAAGTGATCAACAATTAAATTTAGAATAAACATCTGCCAAGTTGAACACGTATACAGGTGAAGAAATCCAGGGTAAAAGGTATCACCAGAGCAACAGTGCATCATAGACACATAAACAGTAGATCTGCCCGTGATAGTATTAAAAAGTAGAGGACCAAGCCTTCTAGGTTGAAATTGGTTGAGGGGAATTAACCTTGATTGGTCAGTGAGATTTCAAAAGAAAGCTGGAAGAGTTCCTGAGTTGAAAAAGGAACAAGCCAAGGTTCTTCAGAAAGAGCCTGGAGATTCCAAGGACTGCAACAGGATGAAAAAGGAGTGCGTAGCCAATCAGCAACCTGAAGAAACAAAGACTGTCTTAAACAATGACATGGGAGAACAGCAGAAGAAACTCAAGGAGACTCTGCTGAATGACAGAGTTCAAGATGAAGCAAGTGAGCTTCGCAAAGAAAAGGAAAACCTGTTGAAAAACCTTCACACACTACAAAGGTGGTGCCTCTGGAAAATTATGAAGAGAAACAGGAAGAATTTAACACCTCGCTGAACAAACTGAAGAACCAGTTGGCAGAGAAGGTGCAGTGATATTCAAAGTTCCAGGAGGAAGCCAACAGATACATGAAGGAGACAGAAGAGCTGAAGAATCAGTTAAATGAAGCTAAAGAGGCATTAAAACCAAAAGTCGTAAAACTTTCCAAGAAGCGAGTAGATAATGAAGTCATGGCTAGCTCAGCTACTGAACTAAGACAAGTTGAGATAGCATCTGAGAGAAGTCTGGCCGACAGTGAAGTCAAAAAGAAGGCTGAGACTAAATTCTGTGGTAGAAAGAAGAAGACACGTAGAAAGAGGATGGAGAATTACTGATGAGGCGCCATCTTTGGACAATACAAAGCTTGATACTTACCAATTTGGAGGGGAAGATGAAGAAAAGTCAAGGGAATCAAAAACTGACTCATGATTTGCATTGTCGTGAGAGATAATTTACCGTTAGAGAAGCAGTATATGTAAAGAATTTCAGTGGAGGACCGAAGTGATTACCTGGTAAAGTAAGTTCTGTGACTGACCGTTGGCGTAGCATGTAGAATTGGGGGGCCCGTCACTCATAAGCATGGTGATCATTTAAGAGATACCCCAACAAAATGATGTTCCACCTGTAACCATTACTGAACCAGTGGTTCCTGTTGAAGTTACTCAACCAAGTATAGGCATGCCTGATGTCTCTGTCCGAGTGGAAGACACTAAACTTCACCTGCCTAATGAGGTACCTGATGTTAATGCGGTGCCAGGGAATGTGGTTCCTGCAAAAGAGTCTGATGTCGTGGAGCTGCGACGTTCCACACGGATCAGGAAACCACCTGAAAGACTGAACTTGTAATTTCATGCATAAA
Source organism: Cetorhinus maximus (assembly GCF_964194155.1). NCBI lineage: Eukaryota > Metazoa > Chordata > Chondrichthyes > Lamniformes > Cetorhinidae > Cetorhinus > Cetorhinus maximus. Next base: position 51,970,219 of record NC_135899.1, read on the forward strand.
TATTGTCATATCGTGAGATAAATACTCTTGTAAATCCAAAATGTACAGAAAAGTTAAAGAGGGAGGAATGTAATAATTATAATCTGGATAAACATAGTACTGTAGCTTTAAGAATAATCCTGTGTTGTAAGATCACATGATCCGTGTAAACCAATGTGTTAGCAGCATGGGGACCCTCTAGTAGAAGAGTTCTTTAGTTATGGAGCTTGATGCGCATGTATAGTTGCTGTTGCTGTCTTGTAAATAAACTTCAATGTGTCCACTAAGAAAAGTTGTCTGTAAGATCAACTCCGTAACAAACTTCTAACATTTTCCCTATGACAGGTGTAAAGCTAACTGGTGTATAATTTCCTGCTTTCTGTCACTCTTCCTTCTTGAATAATGGAGTTACATTTCCTATCAAAGGGGCTGATCTGTAGAATGCAATTCAAAAGAACGTCCTTGAACTCGGGTGCAGGCCATTTGCCTGGCTAGGAGTAGTACGGAGGCTCACATGCACCCTTGTGGAAGCTGTGTTATGATCAGGTGAGGAGGGGTAGAATAGCTCCCCATTCCCCCCACTCCTAGTTTGACTGCAACAGGTTTTTTTTTAAAAAGGATTTGCTTGCCTATTGGAATGTTTAACTGTTTACATGCTGTGACTGTAAAATGCACACACAGACAGGTTTTCTGTTAAGTTTTTTATAAGAAAGGAGAATAGCATTTATTGTATGTAACCCTGTCTATCTAAAATAATAAAAAAAGCTCCGACTTTCAAGCAATCAAGGTTCAAGCATGCACACACAAGTTGTTACAGAGTGGGAGGTTAGATTCAGCAGTCTTTTTAGAGTCCAATAAAAGTTAAAGGTATGTGGGTCTTGAAGACTGATGCCTTGGATGATTTCAGATTGAGCTCGATGGCCCCTCTGGATCCAGAGTTGAGACAACTTAAATCTGTTGACAGATGATTTATATGTGTCCTTATGGAGTCAGCATTTACTGGGTTGATTCTTAAAACACTGCCTCTGGCATGCGGGTGATTGAATGGCTGACAGGGCTCAAACTTGCAGGCTGGATAAAGAGAGGGAGAGAGAGAGAGAGAGAATTCCCCGCTCAGGTGTCCTGCCTCTTTGGCATCTCTTCTGCTTCTGTTTTTTTTTTGGTCTGGGTAAAAGCAGTTTCTTAAACATAAAAGGGAGTTAGTAGGCTTGTCACATGTTCCTCTCACTCCAACTGATCAATTACTCAAACATGGTCATGGCTAGTGGATTTCAGGTCCATGGTTTACATGATTAGATTATAGCTGGATGAATTCCTTTCCAAGCATGAGATTATTGTCTGAGGTGACTATGTCTAATGCTTAGTCCTCACAGTTGAGTACCCAGGTGATTGTCTGAATGCTTTGTGAATGGGTGAGGAGATTGCCTATTCACACTCCTTCAAAGTGATTGTTTCTGATGGGGTTTTCTAGACAGGTTGACTCCATTTTAATAGCTTTGGAATTTGCGAGGTACAGTCATGCAAATGTTCAGACATCTTAGAAACTACAGTTTCAAGTCACTGGAATGTTGTTTCAGTCCTATAAAACTCAGCCAGTAAATACATAATGTCATTTTTGATATAAAGTATGGCTTTGTAACAACTGGTATGCCTCACCTGATGGCACCTATTGTCCCCTGTAAAAACACTTGGTCCCACCTGTAGGAGAACTCCCAGCTATTCAGCAGAGCAGTCATTTGCCTTGCAAAGGGTGAATGGAGCTTCCACTCCTTAAGGCAACCAGGAAGCTCCTGGGAATAATGGAACCCAGTCTCCACCATTTCTCAGGAGGATTTCACCAGCCTTTTGCCAGAGTTATCAAAGAATCGTTGAATGGTTAGAACACAGAAGGAGGCTTTTGGGCCCATTGTGTCCATGTCAACTCTCTGTAAGAGCAATGTAGCTAGTCTCACTCCTCTGCCTATCATTGTAGCCTTGCAGATCTTTTCTCTTCAGGTAATTATTCAATACCCTTTTGAAAGTCACAATTGAATCTGCCTCCACCAAACTCTCAGGAAGTACATTCTCGGTCATAACCACTCGCTGCATAAAAAGGTTTTTCCTCATATTGCCTCTGGTTCTTTTGCCAATCACTTTAAATTGGTGTCTGCTGGTCCTCAACTCTTCCACCATTGCGAACAGTGTGTCCCTATCTATTCTTTCCAAGCCCCTCGTGAATCTGAACACTTTTATTTTGTGTATGTATTTGTTTTGTTTTTTATGCCTCTATTTATAAAGCCCGAGATGCCATATGTCGTATTAAACCTTTCTCAACCTGCCCTGCCACCTTCAATGATTTCTGCGCATATGCCCCCAGGTCCCTCTGCTCCTGCACCCCTTTTAAAACTATACCTTTTATCTTGTATTGACTTTCCTCATTCTTTCTACCAAAATGTTATGGTGAGAGCACAACAGAAGACCCAAATTGTGCTCAAATTGGTTGCCATCTCTCCTACATTGCAACAGTGGCTACTGTACTTAATTAAATGAAGGTTGGTTTGGAATGGCCTGAGTTTATGAAAGGTGATGTATAAATGCAAGTCTTTTCTTTTAGGTTATGTATAGCGTGAGACAGAGTAATGCTCCATTGTCTGTACCCCAGTAATGAGCAGCAAGAACACTCAATGTTTGGGAATTCTATTTTCTGCATTCGCTAGCCTTGTGGCCTGTCCAAGTGCGACTTCCGATTTACAGTCAAATTATGGGTAAATCTGTGCACATGTCCACAAGGAAATGGATAGATAGTGCTCTGAATGTGGTTATTAAAACAGATAAGCACCAGTTTTGAACGAGAATGTCTTCAAAGAGACAGACAAGTGAAAATTGCTAATACATTTTGATATCTGTTGCTGGAGCTTTGAGAGAATATTCCTTGAAATTTAAAGCAGATTTTTCCATTGGAACATACATGCTATTTCATTGTTGGACAGATGATTTAGTAATATTCAGTTATATAGAAAAATATTGAATGACAATCAAAAATAACCATGACGCAGGATGGCAACTTCAATTGACTTCTCGATACTTAACTATCTTCTATTGGTTATTGATTACTCCATTTACCAAGCAGTGTTGCTTCTACTGGCATGTAAGTTGTAAGAGCATAAACCAATGGTTCACAAACTGGGGTCCACAGGGAAGCTTTCTAGGGCTTCTGCAAAATAATCCGGAAATGTCTTACCATGCAGGGGCGACTTTACGGGTGGACTACATTGGCGGTTGGAGGTAGCCTTGGTAAGAAATGTGAGCAGAGTGTGGCTGCCAGATGTGCAGTGCAGAGTGGGCTAGCTGTCTCAACTAGGAGGGGGTGTGCATGGACAAGCACTGAGAGAGGCCTGAAGGTTACTGCATTGCTGGGTAATCTGGATGTAACTATCTGTAAGTCAATCATTGTTTTCTTAAAAGCATTATTAATACGCTCTTTACAGGCAACACTTTCATCTTCAGAGTGTTACGTAGTGCACTGGAACCTCTCCAGTCTGGAATGCCGGGGGCCACGTTTCTGGATTTTGGAATTTTCTGGACTATAGACTGACACTAGAATGCCTAACTATTAGAATGCCTAACTACAAGGCCTGAATTTTACCTTTGGTGGGCGCGTGCGATCAGTGGGCCCAGGAGTGATTGGAAGCAGACCGCCGACTGCAATCGACCCCTGACTGCGATTTCTCGCTGGCTGCCCAATTAACGGCCAGCCAGTGTGAATCGTGCACTGAAAAGCTCAGCGCTGCTAGGGTGGGGGTGGGAAGAGGGCAGGCGACGGCATCACCACATGTGCGGATGAGCTCCCTGAAGACCGACAGCTGCCTCAGGGAGCTGCAGACATTCAAATGATGAAATAAAGGTTTAAAAATTAGCCGACAAAATGTCCATGCATCACAATCAAGCGCCTGGAAATATACCTCATAGAAATGCTGTCCACAGATGTTATTTTTATTTTATTTCACAGCAGAGATTTCATCCCATCCTTGGATGAGGCTTGATGAAAAATGTAAAGGCTGCCTGGCCGATTTGCCTGTCCGCCAACCGTAAGGTTGGACGGGACTCAAAAAATTGGAGACAATTGTGCCATTAATGGGATTAAATATCCTCCCAATTGTCAGCGGGCACGCTTCCAACCTCTGCGCATGCCCGCTGAGCGAAATATTATGCAAGTGCACAATGATGTCGGGACGCTAGCCTAAAGTCATCTCGCGAGATTTTACACCTGATTGGGTTGGGCAAGAGCCCACCCGCAGGATGTAAAATTCTGGAGAGGTTATGGTGTTTTATAATCTAGATAATGATAAATATAAGTGGTTGTTGTTGTTGTGGTTGGGGAGTCTGTGACTACTAACCCATTTGAAAAGGAGTCATTCAACAAGAAAAGGCTGAGACCCACTGGCATATAAAGATAGCATTTATGCCTCTTGAGCTGCAGAAGATCACGTCATGGGGTGATTTCACCTCCTCCTTCTGTAGGCAAGGCACTGGCAACGGTGAATCCAAATGTAGGCCTCAGGCAGTGCAAGCCATCACTAGCTGCTAATTTATAGCTTTCAGTCTGTCCATATATGGCTGGAATTGTGATTTTTCTCCACTGTTGGCTATCTGCTGACAGAGGTTTAAAGCCATAACTTCAACTCAGAAACAATTGTGTGCACTCGAGCTTAGAGTCATGCAATTGCTTCTAGATCATGCTTTTAAACAAGTGCACACTGTTACCACGGTATAATCAAGACAACTTTGGAGATTCAGTGGGCAACATATATTTAAACACAAGCAGTTCTGCGGTAGAAATTGCTTTTTTGGGTGCGATTTGTGCGATTTTGCCTTTCATTAGATCTGAAGGAATGAACTCAGTTGACAGTAACCCTGGGAGGCTGCTCATCTCTTATTGATTGGTTGAAAAGAATTCATCTACACATCGACGGCAGGCGTCCTGAATACTGCCTTCCCTTGCAGGAGCAATTTAATTTCATAATTAGAAAGCCAGCTGAGGTTTTATCTCTCTTAGGTTGGCAGGTATCCTGGACATCAGACAATGCGTTGCCTTATCACTTCTAAACACAGCTTTGATTTACCGATCATTTAACCGTGCCAAATGTATCCCTGCCAGAAACAAAACAAAAACAAGTTAAAGAAGTAGGAGCTACTTTGTATTCACAAGGCAAGGATAATGATTTTTTTGAACCAATCAAGCAGATTGGAAAACCAGCAAATAAATAAAACTGCTAGCAGATTGAGGGCTAAAATTTTGGCATTTAAGAGATGTTCATTCTCTTGCTCCATCTGAATTATAAAGCTATCACAAGACAATAAGCAGTGGATTAAAGTCTGATGAAAAGGAATCCATGGCACACAAGAAGGCATTACAGGATTTATTATGTGCTGTTATGACTATGGAGCCACTTGTAGCTGACTTTACTAAATGTTTTTGAAGGACAACAAACAGCTATAGCATTAGTGTTGGAGCGCGCTGCTTAGAGATTAACTAGGCTGGTATTTACTTCAATTTCTTACAATAGGACATTGCCGCAACACAGTTGCCACATGACACTGAGGTGTAAAGATAAAAAAAGACTTGCATTCACATAGCACTTTTCACAAACAGAGGATGCACCTAAAGCACTCTATAGCCAATGAAGTCCTTTTGTTATGTAGGAAACACAGTGACCAATTTGAGCACAGCAAGGTCCCACAAACAACAATGTGATCATGGCCAGATCATTTATGTTTGAGTGAAGTTGGTTGAGAGATAAATATTAGCCAGAATCCCAGAAATCCCTTGCTGTTCACTGAATAGTACCATGGGATCTTTTACGTCCACGTGAGAGGATGGAGAGGGCCTTGGTTTAATGCTTCACCTGAAAGACCGCACCCGCAGAAGTGTGGAATGCTCTCAATGCTGCAGTGAAGTGTCAGCCTAGATTATGTCAGGTGTAGGGTCAATGCTGTAGATTCTCTTTCATGATCTAAAACTCATAATCTCCAGGGCCTTGCCTTTCACCCTGTCTCATCAGTAATGAAATGCAGAATTATTGCATCAGATCCTACCCTAACTCAATATTTCCCACTTTTTATTTAGCTCAACCAACAAGTATGGAAACCCAACACCATGCCTACAGGTCTTCATCTTCAGACTGAACAATTGAGAAATCCTTACCGGCGAGCTCGATAATGGAGTTCACACATTCTCCCTTTAGAAACATAGCCCACTGAGCTTAGATTGGAGAATTTGGGCAGAGGTTAGAAGGAGCCAAGGCTTAGTCAGCCCTAAGAATGTGTGTGGGCATTGCTGGAGCAGTGTACCATCACAAAGCACAGCTAAATGTTTTACTGCTAGTCCAGTCAGAACTAGCCTTCCTACTAGGACATTGGCTTGTAGGGTGACCTGGAACTATGTGGGAGGAATCCCAGCATCCAGTAATGAATCACACTCTCCTAGTTCTATCAATCCGACATTCCCCTGACCAAAGATCCAGCACAGACCAAACTATGGATAGGTGAGTCCATGCTCACATACAATACCTTCCAGCAGATGTTTACTGATGACTCAAAGTTTTCATACCATCTTTTCGGCAGACACCTCTATAAAGAATGCTAGAAAGGCCAATGGAGGACAATCCATATGCTAGCCAATTAAATGTTCTAGATTTCCGCATTGAATGCCAGGAATAAATTGTGCCCACTCTGAGGCTGGCTTCCCAGGTAACTGAGTTGCAGGTTTCATCTAGGGTGGAATCCTCCATCCCTGCTACTGACTCCCTTTGTGTGCCACAACCCACCTTAACACCATGGAACAACTTCCCTTCTTCAGTATGCCCCAAGTACTTTACAGCCAATGAAGTACTTTTACGAACATATGAACAAGGAGCAGGAGTAGGCCATTCAGCCCCTCGGGCCTGATCCGTCATTTAATAAGATTGTGGCTGATCTGATAGTAACTTCAAATCTGCATCCCACCTACCCCCAAAAACCTATCACCCCTTGCTTACCAAGAATCTATCCACCTCTGCCTTAAAAATATTCAAAGGCTCTGCTTCCACCGCCTTTTAAGGAAGAGAGTTCCAAAGACTCACTGCTCTCTGAGTGAAAAGATTTCATCTCATCTCTGTTTTAAATAGGTGACCCCTTATTTTTAAACATTTAGAGAACACTAGTTCTCTCCCACAAGAGGAAACATCCTTTCCACATCCACCCTGCCAAGACCCCTCAGGATCTTATATGTTTCAATCAAATCGCCTCTTACTCTTCTAAACTCCAGCGGTTACAAGCCTTCTCTGTCGACCTTTCCACATAAGACAACCCACCCATTCCAGATATTAGTCTGGTAAACCTTCTCTGAACTGCTTCCAACACATTTACATCCTTCCTTTAATAGGGTAACTAATGCTGTACGCAGTACTCCAGATGTGGCCTCACTAATGCCCAATACAACTTAAGCATAACCCCCCTACTTTTGTATTTTTGAAATGAAGTCAATGTTGTAATGTAGGAGTCAGGCCTGTCAATTTGCAAACAGCAAGCTCCACAAATCGCAGTAAGAAAATGACCAGATAATCTGTTGAGGGATAAATATTGGCCAAGACACTAGGCAGATTTCCCATGTTCTTCGTCAAAATAGTGCCGTGCAATCATTTGCAAATTTAATGCCATGGGAGAAAGTTTCCCAACATTTACAGAGAATCTATTAAGTCATATTCCACTTCTTAGTCTAGATTGCCTTAGGCTGCCACTCAGGTTCTCATGAACCTTTGTACCAATTTATTGCTCACCCTCTTCCCCCAGCTAATTACAGGCATGAATGAGAATCCCCCTCTCAATGCACCTGGATGAAGAAGAGTTAAAGAGGTATAGATACCAACCAGGTCAAGCTCTAGAAGAGATGCTCTCTGCCAGCTGGCAGTGTCCAGATCTACAGAGGTGAAAGTATCTTGCTTTGGTTGACCCTTAATGCTGACGGTGACTGCTATTCCTAAAAAGATAGAATGTTGGCCATAGCTTGGCACCAGCATATAAGCACTTTGGGGTATTTCTCTATGCTAAGGGCTCAATATAAATGTTTTTGTAGGTAACATATAAGGTCCTCCCCTCCCCACAATATTGCTAGTGATTTCTCGTCTTTTCTAAAGATTTTTTTCTGCAGTACGGTTTCATCAGTGCTGACAGATCTCTGGCACCTTGCCCAAGTGTCCACTGTTTACATGTAGGACTAGATGAGTCTAAGTGCTGCCAATCTGACAGTGATGGTGCATTATGGATGGAAGGTTGACATCACTAAGATATGTGATTGGTTGACTAACCATTATTTCTTAGAAGCACCCCAATCATAGAATGTCATGCTTTCAGTGGTGATGCATAAAAGGAGATATGCAAAGATGATTAAGACACACACACTCTCTCTCTTACTTTATCTGCAGAACTTGGCACATTTACATGCCAATGACATCATGAGAGTTGCCTTCCCAATTACTGGTCAGCAGAGTGTTAGACACACAGCAGTTCCAACTGATGCAATGGCATCTGCAGCTACCTGCTGACCAGGCTAGGACATCCAGTGACAATAATGGTGCAGCTGGAGCCTGAAGCTTCCCTGTGCCTCTGGGCAGGTTAGCTGCAAGGATGGCTTTTGGAGATGTTAGAGCTCAAAACCTTCCTCACACCTGGCTAATGCTCTGAGGACATGGGTTCAAATCCCACCATGGTAGCCGGTGGAATTTAATAAATTCAATTAATTAATAAATCTGGAATTATAAATGAAACATAGAAAATGGGAGTAGGTCATTCAGCCCTTCAAGCCTGCTTTGCCATTCAATATGATCCTCTATCTTAATGCTGTACACCCGCACTCTCTCCATACCATATTGTGCCTTTAGAGTCCAGGAATCTATCTATTTCCTTCTTAAATATATTCATTGACTTGGGACAGAACTTTTAGCTTGATGTGTGGGTGTGTGCCCGACCTGATCAGACGCGAAATCATGCGAGATGATGTCAGGCGAGCGTCCCGGCATCATCCTGTGCTCGCGCGATATTTTGGTTAGCGGGCGGGCTTCCAACTTTTACGTGCGCCAGCCGACAATTAAGAGACCAATTAAGGTAATTAAAGGTGCAACTGCCTCCGATTTTTCGTGACCCGTCCAACATTGTGGTTGGCGGATGGGCGAATCGGCCAGGCGGACTTTTTCATGAAACCTCATCCAAAAGCGGGATGAGGTTTCCGTTCTTAAATGAAAGAAAAATAAAAATCTATGGACAGCAGTTTTGTCATATATATGTTCAGGTGACTGATTGTGATGCTTGCACATTTTTTTCCTCATCTTAAAAGCTTTATTTAATGCCTTTCAGATCTTCAGCTCCCTGAGGCAGCTCTCTGCCCTGTACAGCTGCAGTAAGACATCCTTACTCCTGTACTCAAGTCCTCTCACAATGAAGGTCAACATACCATTTGCCTGCTTAACTGCTTGTTGCATGCTTGCTTTCAGGGATTGTGACCATGAAACTATCACCTTTTGTCATAGGAACTCGTCTGATTCATTAATGTCTTTCAGGGTAGGAAATCTGCTGTTCTTACCTGGACTGGTCTACATGTGACTCCAGGACTACAGCAGTGTGATTGGCTCTTAACTGCCTCTGAAATGACCTAGCAAGCCATTCAGTTGTATCAAACCGCTGCAGTAAATGTCACAGCATATAGACTGCAACAGTTCAAGAAGGCTGTTCGCTCCCGCTTTCTCAAAGGAAATTAGGAATGGGCAACAAATGCTGGCCTTGCAATAGACATACATATCCCATGAAAGAATAAGAAAAAATGCCGCGTGGAGTGTCATCTCTCCTGCAGCAGGCATTGAACAGGGGGCTGGTTCAGGGCTGCACTCTCACGTGTGTTTGGAGAAATGCAGTGGTCCAAACATTAACCCTGGGGGACGCCACTGTTTACACCCCTCCAATCTGAAGAACATCGATTAACCACCACTCTCTGTTTTCTGTCCTTCACCCAGCTTCCTATCCACCCTGTCCCACTCCCTTTAATACCGTGAGCTTCAATTTTATCAACAAGTCTCCTGTCTGGTACCTTATCAAACACCTTTCAACAATCCATCCACACAACACCTACTGCATTTCCTTTTCTGCTAAACAGTGTTATTCCATCAAATAATACCTGCTGTCTGTCCTGAAGTAATCCATTTCATTAACTCTCACACTCAGTCCTCTTGCTCCTTTCCCTTATCCCTGTTGGCCTGAATCTCACCCCAGTCATGAGGGCCAGGTTCATGGTGAAACTGATGGTCCTGAGCTGCTTTTAGAAAATAACCATCAATCTAATTAATGAGTTACAATATTTAATAAAACAAATAAAAGATGCAGATAAAATATTCTTTGAAGTTTTCTGACGTGGCGCTCCAATTGTTTGTGATGATTTCATGGCAGTGTAGCCTGGGTTTATTTTATACCTGTGCCTGCCCATTGCTGTTGCTGAGGCACGTTACCCCATCCTGATTCTCCTTCCCATCAGAGAGAACACAGTCACTGGTCTAAGATTAGGGCCTTTAATGGTGGCTCTGACAGTCCAGCATGCACCACAAGTAGAATCAACCCTATCTAATAAACTCCAGAGCCCAATATAAAACTGAATATTATCCCCACAGACCATGGATGAAGCTTAGAGTAGACCTATTCACTCTCTTCGGAACTGACTACCTCATCACCATTGGCTACCATTCAGACTACTTGGTGTTAGACCAGCTGACCTCAGTGACTACCAGTGAGATCTTAGAATACCTGAAAACAAACTTTAGTCATCATGGCATTCCTGACATTGTGGTGAGCGACGATGACCCTCAGCTCACGATTGGAGAATTCATGCACTTTAGGGATGACTGGGAAATTCAGTGCCACAAATCATCTCCAAACCATCCCTGTCAAATGGAAAGGCTGAGGCAGTGGTGAAAATTGCCAGAGGGATCTTTAAAAAATTGAGTAGATAGAACTGTAGAACCATTGAAAAGTACAGCTCAAAAAGAGATCATTCAGCCCATTGTGCCTGCACTAGCCAAAAAGAGTAAAAAGAAACTAGCCGCTCATTTTAATCCCAGCACCTAGCCCGTAGCCTTGCAGGTTACAAGACTTCAGATGCAGATCCAGGTACCTTTTAAATGAGTTGAGCATTTCAGCCTCAACCACCAACTTAGGCAGTGAATTCCAGACACCCACCATCCTCTGGGTGAAAAAGTTTTTGCTCATGCCCCTTCTAACCCTTCTACCAATCATCTTAATTCTATGCCCCTGGTAATTGACCCCTCAGACAGGAAACAAGTCTTTCCTGTCTACCCTATCTAGGCCCATTATAATGTTGTACACCTCAATTAGGTCACCCCTTAGCCTCTTCAGTTCTAAGGAAAACAACTCTAGCCTATCCAATCTCTCCTCATAGCTACAATTTTCAAGCCCTGGCAACATTCTTGTAAATCTCCTCTGTTCTCTCTCCAGAGCCATTATATCCATCCTGTAATGTGGTGACCAGAACTGTACATAAAATTCGAGCTGTGGCCTAGCCAGCATTTTATACAGTTCCATCATTGCATTCCTGCTTTTGTATTCAATACCTCGTCCAATAAAGGAAAGCATTCCATATACTTTCTTGACCACCTTGTCCACTTCTCCCGCCACCTTCAAGGACCTGTGGATATGCACAGATATGTACAAGACAACCCTGGAGTGGAGAATTACACTTACTGAAGGAATGGAATGTGGTAAAGTCCAGTGACTAATGTGACTAATGCCACAGTGCACCCAAACTACTCTTCCAATCGCTAAAAAATGACTGAAGCCAGAAGTAGTAACAGGAATGCATAACAAAGCCAAAGTGAAAGGACAGAAAGCCAAATTTCACTCTGTTAAAACTGCCAAATCATTTCCAGAGCTGAGAGTTGGAGAGCCAGTCTGAGTCAAAAATTCACACTCAACAAAAGGCAGCCCACTTGGCAACTTGGAACCTGGCAAAGCGGTTGTCACCTTGATCGTGCATGGTGAAAGTGAACGACCAGATATATTGTCACAACCTCAGACACTTGTGTGCAACCGGAGTAGCTGCTCCTTCACAGCAGACAGCTGCTGAGGAAGAGTTGATTTCACCAACTAAACAAGGAATGACCATCAGTCCCAGAGGTCAACTGCTCCCCAACAAATGCAATGGATCAGCAGCAACACTCGCCACGGCAACAACATTCCCTGGAGAAACAATGTTACCCCACAAACCAGCAGACACCGGACCAATAACCAACAACAACCTGTACGCTTACCATTAGAAGACCTGAACCCCCTAAAGGTTATGGTTGGAATTTTCCATTCTGGAGAAGTCCAGTGGTGGGCGGGAAAGTCGATGTGATTCCTGCTGGGTGGTGAGATGGCTGAACAGGCGTGATCTTCCATTGGTCAGCTCATTAATTATGCACCCGCGAGGAGATTGGCGAATCTCATGGTGGGGCGGGCAGGAAGTCACCTGCGCCGCTGTCACCTCATGAGGTCGAAGGCCCTGGAACCATATTTAAAAGGTGCCTGAATAGCCATTCATTCAGTGCAGGCCAGGAGCTCCGCATTCCTCCTCCAGGATCCTTGTGGCCGCAGCTTGTACTGGAGAAACTGGCAGATGTGAGCAAACACATCCCGGGACATATGAGTTGAGAATGCCTCTGGCATTCCCTGTCATCCATCTCTAGATAAGAGCGCCGTCGGCGATATACCCATGGTCGGGCTGAAGCTCACCATTGCAGTGGTCCATGTTAACCAGCCTCTTGACCTTCTAAAGGCCCCACTGCCTCTTGCTGCTCAGGTCCTTGCTCCTCCTCGCCCTGTGCCAACCTGCGCTGGGCCCTTCTTCTCCTCACCTGGATGAGAGCCATTGCCAAGGCGGGGTTGCCTGCCGCTTGCATCATTGACACTTCAGCGCATGTGTGAACGAATTGAAGTAATACATTTAGTGAGCATGTCCTTTACAGGCTTCCCACCATTTCAAAGCCAGCAGGCCAGTGGCCTCCATCTAGACATGTCATCCCCACCCCACCCCTTCCAGGTAAAGGACATTCTGGAGGACCAGAGATGGGTGTTCCTCCCATTCATTCATGATTGCGTATGGAGACATTGTTCTGTGGCCAGGGTAATGAGAGCCATGTGCAAGAAGCCTGCCTCTGACACTGTTCTGCTTGTCTCCATCACCCTCGAGACTCTAGAGAGAGACCATTACCTTAGCAGCATAGAAAGACAAACTGCAGGATCCCTTGTCAGTCAAAAGCATTCACCCGAGAGAATGGGTGTTTGGAGTTGCGAGTTGGCTGCCCCCCACCAGCCATGCCCGTTGGAGGCACCAACCTCCCTCTCTTCCTTCATCCCTACCTCTGACTGCAGCCAAAGGCAAATGGCACAGAAAGAACTGCGGCTCCACACCTTGCTTGGGACCTCGATGTTCTGAGACCCATGAGTCTGGAACAAACCTGCTGCAATGCAGGCTTCAACATAGAGAGGAGGACACAACTGAGCAGTTCTGACATCCAATTGCCTCATAATTATTGGGGTATCCCTTTAGTCTGCTACATGCTGACCTTGAACTCCACCCACCCGAAAAGCCCCTCCTCCCACTTCGAGGGAGCTCCACTGACTGACTGCGTGATCAAGGTCAGACTGGAAAAGTGGTGTGCATCACCTTTGAAACTCACTCCACTACTTTCTACCCTTCCCCTGTCACCTACCAACCCCCTCCCATCACCCCAGATCCATCTAATATCACCTCTCCACCATTCCTCTCCCCTGGGTCACCTTTGAACCTCCCCCGTTACCCTGGACCATATCATGATTCACCTCTACATGCCTTCTCTCACATCAGAGCCGACATCTGTGACTGCCCCCATGCCCACCTTTAACCTGCCCCCTCCCATTATCCAAGTCACTTGTCTCATCCCCCTCCATGACCCCGCCCCCCACCACCCCCATTCAGACCTTCACCTACCAGACACTCACTCTGGACCAACCACCCTACTGCATCCCACTCCCCCTTCTGACTCTGAATGTTCTTTCCTATCACCAATACCCTGTGTTCACCTCCCCCCGCAGGGCACCACGGTCGACACCACTTACCCCACCATCGAAGACAGTCTCCCCCACCCCCTCCCACTTTCCTCTGTCTAGCCTTCGCTCCGCCCTTTGACCCTACCACCCCATCCTCCCACCGCTTCCAGCCTTCACCTGCTCCCACTTCCAGCCCTGGTGCAACGTTTCCTACTGTCACTCGAGTGAAGTTATGCGAGGTCCCCAAGAAGGCAAAAGCAACAGGCCCCAAAGCCATGGAAGAGGTGAAGCTCGCCAGGTACACGCCACTTATAGACAGTCAGAAAACTGAATGTTCTAAATTCTCGCTGGTGGGGAACTTAATTTAGAGGACGAACTTAATTCTGGTGAGGTGGCCTTTTAAATAGCATGTGTGAAATGTTAATGAATGCCAATGGTGCTCCCAACATTGTTTGTTAGGAAACTCAACCTACCTTTAACCAGCCATCGAAGTCAGGAGGGCAAAATTCCAAACTAATTTTCCAGCAGTGGGAAAATGACTTCTCAATCACGCCAAATTAAGTGCCCCGGCCGCCACGATTCCCACTGCTGGCGGGTTCAGAACATTCTGCCCCATGTGGGCAATGCATGTAGAGAGACAGACGAAAGTGAGACTAACTAGAATGAAGAGTTTTCTGTTCATGCATGATAACTTTCTTAGTGTACGTGGGTAACTTGCCACTGCAAATTATAACATACAATGGGTGGGGGTTTCTGCTCTGTGGTGGCAGGTGGGAAAAGTGGTGTTGTGCCAGCTGCAGTGATGGGTTTTCATGCCCAATTGTATGCCCCTCGCCTCATTAAATATGCATTAACAGGAAACATGTCGTATTGCGGGCAGGCAGCCTATGATTCGCCTGCCCTGCCGTGCCTGAAGCGGATCATCGCAGCAGGCGCAGTATTTAAACTGCATCTGTGCACAGCCTTCTCCATGTCTGCAGCCCAGGACTGCTGCAACGGAGAGATGGCCCCCAAAGGGAAGAAAACTGCGGCCCCCAAGTTCAGCGACACATTGCTGGGTCGCTTTCTTGACGCTGTTGAGGATCGACAGGAGGAGTCCTACCCCCGTGATGGCAAAAGGGGATCGAAAAACCCACAACTGCAGCTTGGGAGGAGGTGGCCAGGGCAGTGAACTCCAACTCAGCCCATAAGAGATCAGCCATCCAGTGCAGGAAAAGGATGAACGATCTCATCCATTCCGCCAGGGTGAATTAACCATCTCATCACTCTCAACTAATACCCTCACAAGCCCAGCAGACATTCGCAGGATGACTCTCCACACTGCCAGCTCAAGGGACATCACCACTCACTTTCTCACACACACCTTGACATCGCCACCTGAGCTCATACCCTGTGCAGCTCATGTCCTCATCCCATGCACTGCTCCACTCAACACACACACAAGCCAGGCATCCTTATCATCCGCTTCAGCATGCTTCCTGCCCACACTCTCTCCATCTGTCTTTATGCAGGACAAGCTCGTTCACAATAAGAAGGAGATATCCCAGACGGGTGGTGGGATGTCTGAGCACAAGGCCCTCACTCCCTATGAGGAGCCTGCTGTTGAGCTGGCCGGAGAGGACCGGGACCGTGCCTGTGGCAATGGTGAGGATGGCAGCGCAGGACCAGGTGAGGACCCTGCATAGCTGCTCCTTCAGACGGTGACACTGTGGATGCATTGTTATGTTTTGGAGTCTGCTGCCACACACTAATTATCTCTACTCCCTTTCATAGGCACCACAGCCAAACACCCCAGGGACATGGGGAGCCAGCCCCTCATATCCAGCCCCAAATATACTTCAGCTGAAGATCCAGGCAACATGCTGTAGGAAGATCCATCACAGCGCTCACCCACACCCTCCACCAGCACAGAGACACACACCATGGTAGATCTAGAGCAGGCTCGGCGTTGCAATCTGGTGAGCACAGCACAGATTCTGGTCCACAGCAGACGGAGGCAGGCCAACCCAAGGTCACCAACACTCGGACGACTGCTGGAGGCAAGGATTCTGCTGAGTCCCAGTCAGATAACAAGCCTGTGGACTTGGTCTTAATGCAGATGTTGGAGCAGCAGCAACAGACTTGGGAATATCAGGCAGGGCTGTCAGATGCATTCCACAGATTGCAAACGACACTGGAGCCCATCCACATTCAATCTGAGGTCATTGCGCTGGCTTGCCAGTGCACCGTGGTCAACACTGGTAGGAAAACTTGCTCCAGGACAGAGCACCTGTGCTGTTGCAGGAGCTACACTCCACCTCTGTAGGTATTGGTGGCATCCAGCAGGAGCTACGCGAGAGGGGGCCAGGGCACCTCAATCTCATTCCGGGTGCCTCCTCTCCTCAAGGAGTCAGCCAGGGGCCCTTGGGCACCCATATGGACAAGGACCAGCAGTTGGACACCCAGGGTCATCCAGGTGACTCTGGAAGTGTCCAGCTGATCCCAATCCCCTCTGCCTGTAACCCCCATCAGCTGCAGCTCCACAGGCTGAGGAGGGTGCACCTGCCCCACCTCCAGGTCTTGCCCTCCAGAGGATACCAGCCAAAGTCATCACAGGCAACAGGGTGTAGGGGTCAGCAGGCTGCCTCCACCTCCACTATTGGTGTTGGGGATGTACCAAGAAATAATGATAGGACTAGGAAGATCAAGAAATGCTCAGAGAACAACAGTGGCACAGGCGTTCACCAGATGTACATAATTTCCACAATGTAAATAGAATTGCATCCATTCCACATCTCATTTTGTTTATGCCTCCTCTATGTGCTGAGCTGTGTGGTCTCACACCATGTTCCCTCCCCCGACTTATCACAGATGTCGCAACATGTGCTTCAAGATGATGTTGTGTGCAGTCATCTCATAACAGTGAGTGTCAGTTCTCAGCTCATTCCCGACATCAGTGAAGTATCACCCTCAACATAAAGTGGGTTTGTGCAAGGCACCTCTTAGATATGCCTTGCAGGTTCAAGCGATGTTCATTTCTGGCTGTGTAAGATGGAAGCTCACATTGCCCCCAACTCATCTGCATTGTGGAAAGGTTAAGGCACTGTATCGAAGGAGAGTTGTAGATACTGGCGCAGGCGGGGAATCTTTCCTCGATCTCCATGAACTCTCCGTCAGCTGTGAGGATGTTCATTTTCTCAGCCCACATTCTGAACTTCTGCGTGCTCATGTCTGCCTTCATCATTATCGACTCTCTGACTGAAAATTTTCACAACTCCCCAATAATAGTGCGCACCTTCCCACTGCAGCCTTCCTGAACTCTGGTCCTTGACGACAAATTTTTGTCCTGGTGCTCAACGCTATGGCATTTACTGTTAGCAGCTTTGGAGCTGTCTGCATTGCACTCACAAGGTCTTCACTGTGGCTGGGTCAAAATCCTGGAACTCCCTCCCTAACAGCACTGTGGGTGTACTGACACCACATGGGCTGCAGACGTTCAAGAAGACAGCTCACCACCACCTTCTCAAGGGCAGTTAGGGATGGGTAATAAATGCTGGCCTAGCCAGAGACACCCACATCCCAGGAATGCATAATTAAAAAAAGGTTATTATGGACATTTAGGGGTGCAGCGCTGTGCCATATTTCTGCTATGCATCCTCTCACCTAAACCCTCGGCAAGCTCTGTTATGTTAATTTCAGATGGTGATGTGTTGGCATCATTTGAACAGTTGAGCCTGATCTCGATGTGCATATGCGAGCTGATGGGAATACAATGCTGAGGGCAGAAATGAGCTCGGAGCGAGGATGGAATGCAGCAGATGTGTGCTCTTTATTATCAACTATACTGAACCTTGGGGACTCCATGGTCTATTTGCATTGTCCGAATCGCTGGGGCTATTGTTGGCCATCAGGGGGAAATGGCTGTGTTAAAGAGGAGGCATGTTCCTGTGTGGCAGGCAAGTATGTGAAGATGGTCCTCATGAGGTCCTCCATGCCCAGTGAAAGGTCAGACTGACTGCAGCCCCTCATCCCTCTCTGAGGGTGCTGGATGTCAATGTTATGAGGATTGAAGTAACGCTGAGGACTCAATATGATTAACAGACATGAGCACTTGCCAAACGGCCTCGGCTGGCTTAGCCCAAAACTCGCCTCACATCTTCACCGTCAAAGTCACGCAGAAGATGTTGTCCCATAGCTGGAGATTGTTCCCCCTGAGGCACCTTGTCAGACTGAAGGCATACAGCCATGAGCGCACTGAGGATTGTATTCCAGCTCCTGCCTCTTGTAGTCTGCCATAGCGACTAGGATGCTGGAGAGAAGAAGATGCACCATCTGATGTCTAATGCCGAGATGCCCTCCTGCAGTTAATGCCACATTTCAGCAAGGCAGCATGCTCCGAGGGTTCATCGCCCTTCAGAGGATGAGGACATGGTGACCCAAATGTGTAACTACTCATTCTCAGATTGAAGTGGATGGTTGAAATGAGAAGGATAGCAATGCAGGTGGTAATGTGGGTTCGACATAGTGGCCAGTTACCCGCGAGCATAATCACTGCACCTTGTGATCATCCTCCTGGAATCTGATGGCTATTAGCACCTCACCTGCATGTTTGCCTTGTCTGGCCCGTGCTATAGCCTCCTCCCCTGCATCCTCAGCTTCCTTGCCCTCCTCACCCTCAACCTCTCGATGGCCTCATCTTTGAAGGAGACATGCAGCCCTTCCATCTCATCATCTGCCAAGTCCTCCCCCCTTTGCAGTGCCAGGTTGTGCAGGGTGCAAATCACGATGACCTGTGACTGTACCAGAGTGTGCCACCTGATCTACCAATGTTCGTGGCAGAATGAGTATTGTTGTACCTTCCCTTAGCAGGAGTTTGAGGCTGTTGGGCAGGCATCATTGGCCATGTCCTTTTTGGGTAGCCTTTTTCACCAGGAGCCAACCCTGGATGTGGTGTGGTCCCTCAAAGATGTCCGGAATCTGTGATTTACTCAAGCTGTAGGAGTTGTTGCACCTTCCTGAGTATCTTGCGCATACCTGCATGATGTGGTCACAGACCAACTGCACATTGAGCAAATGGAACCCTTTTCTGTTGGTGTATTTCATTGGCTCTTGCCAGGAGGCTCTTGAAGCCACATGCGTGCAGTCGATGGCACCCTGACCTGGGGGAATCCAGAAGCAGCAGCAAATCCCAGTGCTTTTGCTGGCTGGCTATCTTGATCTCTAGCAAGGTGCACATAATTATGCGCCTAGGCAAAGAGGGCACATGTAACCTCCTGGATGCACCTCTGAGTGGAAGCTCAAGGGATGCTGCATAAGTCCACAGTGGAGCCCTGCAAGGAGCCACTGGTGTAGTAGGTAAGAGCTGTGGCAACTTTGAGAGCCACTGGCAATAGATGTCCTCCCAGTCCCCGCGGCAACAACCCCTAGAGAATGTGGCAGATGTTACACACCAGATCCCTGGACATGCAGAGGCATTGACGACACTGATCCTCACTCACCTGGAGGAATGACATGCGCCTTCTGTACACCCTTGGTCTTGCAGGCTGCCTACGCTCAACAGATCTGTGAGCTTCATTCTCTGGTTCTGGAGGGGGCCCTACTGCCCTTGCTCATCACCTCCCTTTGCTGAGCCTGGCGCCGATGTCGGACTCTTCTCTGCCTTTCCTCCTGCCTGCATGCAAGGATGAAGGCAAGATTAAATGCACCATTCATCTTCCTCAATTCCCCTCTCTGCTGTGACATTGAAGAAAAACATAAGTGAACATCAGCCTCCAAAACTCCCCCTCGAGTCGCTGACTACTGAGTGACTGTGGTTTCAAGGGTTTAGTTCCAGTCAGGACACCTGATCGCCATGAAATTTCTTGGCAGTGCAATGAGTTTTCAGGAATACAGGAGGTGCTTCCCCCCAACTCCCTTTTCCAAGGCCTAACGCTATGAGATTGCTTTGGACAGGCACTTGGATGTCCTGCTTTTATCCCAGGCACTGGAATCCTCATCCAGTGCACTCTACGACTACATCCTTTCGAATAAACACAAGGACAAATGCCCAGTGAGGGAATTAGATTATTTTAGGCAGGGCTGGGGTTTCACATCTCTGAACCTATCAGCTGCAGGGTTCAGAGGTGCAGTATCCAATGGCCTTCTGCAGCTTGTCCTGTAGCCCACTCGGTTTTAGATTTTGTTTTCAGGGGAAAGCGCAAACGCAGTCCCCCACTACCACAAATTTTGCAGTCGAGTATCCCGCATTTGGGGACTTCGCAGGCGTCAGCACACCCGGAGTGCAATGGGATAGTCTCATTCTGGGAGCACAACCTTCATGCTCATTGTTTCTCCCCTGCCAGGTAAGTTTGGTTTTGAATTTATTGTTGCACCGGGGTATTTCTATACTTGGGACAAGGGGCTATTGCAAGGGGACCTATTAGTGGCACAAATCGGAATTATTCTCACATGCATGAGCTTCAAGGCTCCTGATTGCATCAATTGTGATTAAAACGTTCCTAACATGCCTCAGCTGTGCATTCCTCCTCATTTGGGGAATACAGGTATCAGTTGGGTGCCCCTTAAGTCGACCCACCAGTGCAGTGATCCACTAATTCCAGAAGCCCTAAGAGCCCTCCCTACCAGAGTGGTTTCATAATTTCATTTTCCACTGCGCCATAGCATCAGATTGCAAGATGGTGATGCTGAAGCTTTATTACCAGACCAGCTTCGACACTCCCTGTGTGACTGTGGAAATCCGTCTCATTGTCCTGGGGGAGCATAATGTTCAGGCTTCACTCCCTCCAATAACTCTCAGTTCTCCCCCTGTAATCCTTGATCTCAGTGTCATTGTGGTCGATATCCCTGTCTTGCCCCTAGAATTGTTTGAGGTGGATGTGCCTATGTCCATGCGGACCTTAACCCTCCCCATCTTGAAGCCTATCGCACATGACATACAGAGACACCCCGACCATAAGAACAATGAGTGCCCACCCCTAAACTCCCTCTTCCTGATCTTTAGCCTACAGATGACTGTCAGTGTGCCATCTGTAGCCCAGTATTATACCAGAAACCCCCCGCAGACTGACGTGTGAAGTAATGACCAAGCCCTGCACCTTGCTGGGCATTACTGACAATGGACTGACATGCCTGGACTGGGACAACGACAGTCTTTGTATGTTCAGCAATCTGAACTGAAGCACTTCTTTACTTAGATCTCCGCCCATTCTGGCCCTGACTCATATTTGGGCTTCTGTCCTAGACTTACCTCCCATTCTGGCCCCGAGGACATTCCCACCACCCCCCCATCCAATTATGTGTCTAATTCCACTGTATTTCCATTGTATTTCTCTCCCCCCACCCCCCATCAAGCCATTGCCTTCCAGCGCCTTCCCTTGCCTCTGTCTTGTCTTGTCTTTCCCCGGTGCGCCCCCCACCCAAGTCAAGCCTTTGCCATCCATTTCATTTCAAACCCCTGCCCTTACCGCTGGTGTGGGACATCGAACCTTTAGAACCTTGGCTCTGAAGCCTGAAATCATTGTGCTGTTGCCTGCACAGCCTGGCGCGGAGTCGGAGGAGCTGCGAAAGATACGCGATGTAAGGTAGGTGAACATACCTTGAAATCAGGAGTGAAGTGCAGTTCGGCAGGTGCACTTCCCTTATCTCTGCTTGTGAATGATGCTGATCTAATTAGCCACTGGTGTGGCCTTTGGATCCAGTGTGGGGGCTTGATTCTGCCGAGCTGCCTTCATAACGAACATTGACGATATTCAAATGTATTCAAATGCTGTTCCCGAAATGATGCAGCGGGAGGCGGTGCCGCCATTGGAGTGTGGAGCAGACGATCGCGACCTGTTTCCACGCCAACATAAAACTGGCTTTTGTGCTCCCGCGATACTTTTCCCTCCCACCCACCATTAGGCCCGCTGCTGAGAAGAGTGGAAAATCCCGCCCAATGTGTTGTTTTTCTTTTTATTAAAAGGAGGATGCTTGGAGAAATGCCTTTGTGCACTGCTGCTTTTTGTGTACTGGGGCTTGACATAGTCGTTTGATCTCTGAGGTCATCTTGGGTAAAACAAAGGTTTGCAGAGAGAAGCTGTTTTTACACACCACATGAAACAACATGATAGCTTAGACTTATTTTCCCTTCACTTTTGTCGGTCTCTATTAACCTTGCCAAAGGGTCTCAATGGGTTTGTTTACATTTTGATGTCCTCCAAAAGCTTTCAGACTTTTAGTCATGTAGGTACAGCAAGCAACTTGGAAGGAAAATGGCATGAATTAGCCTTTATTTCAAGAGGGTTGCAGCATGAGGAAGTACAGGGCTTTGGTAACATCATACTTGGATTACTGTGTATAGTTTTGGTCTTCTTACCTGTGGAATGATATACTCCTCCAGAGGGGGTGCAACAAAGGTGCATTATATTGATTTCAGGAAGGGGAGGATTATCCCATGAGGATAGATTGAGTAAAATCTGCTTAAGTTCTCTGAAATTTAGCAGAAAGAAAGGTGATCTCATTGAAGCTAACAAAATTCTTAAGAAGCTTGACAAGGCTCAAAAGGCTGGAGGATCAAGAATTTTGAATCATAATCTCAGGATAGAGGTTTGGCCATTTAGTTTTGTGATCAGGAGAAATGTATTCACTCAGAGGGTTGGAATCTTTGGAAATCTCTACCAGAGCAATATGGATGTTCAGTTGTTGAGTCAATATCCAAGACTGATATTGATAGATTTTTGGACACTGAAGGAATTAAGGGAAATGGGGATAAAGTGGGAAAGTGGAGTTGATGTAGAAGATCAGCCAACATCTTGTTGAATGGTGGGGTAGGCATGAGGGGCCAAATAGCCTCCTCCTACTCATATGTCTTAGGTTCTTATTGCAACATTCCCTTTAAGTTGTTTCCATCCCTTTAAGTTATGCTTATAGACAACTTTCTACTCCTGCCACCAGTTCCAGGTGCTCTCTACATCTGTGCCACTCTCAGTTATGCTAATCTTCAAGTCATGCTTTCAGCCGGCTCCATCAACTGTCACAGAAATTGCATCATCTAAGGGGTAAGTGGTTTATACTATGATGACTTTTCATTTGAGCCTGTTAGCCATTGATCACTTTTGTAAGAGGAAAAAGCTATAAGGTAGGTGAGAATGAAGATGATGTTTGACGATTAGGATTGAAAAATTTTAATCACAAAACTAGAAATTTTAATTTAGATGAACATGTTGTTTTAGATGGAATTAGAAAGTAAATGGAGTAGCCGAGCCAGATGAAATTCACTCAAGAATCCCCGGAGATAGGACATGCACGGTTCGAGCCCCTGGCTTTACTTTGGCAGCTCAATGCACTTTGCGATAGTTCCCGTAGACTGGACTAAGGTCGTCTGCATCTTTAAAAAAAGTGATAAGGTGGGCTTGGGTAATATAGCATATCAGTTTGATATCAGTCTTAGGAATGATATTTGGGTAAATCACTAGGGCTGCATTATATGATTGAATGGATAGAGAGGGACATATTAGGGACAGTCAACATGACTTCATTAAAAGGGAGTCGCATTGTACAAATTTAATTGTGTTTTTTGAAAACTTTATGAAGATGATGGATGTAGGAAGCCAAGTAGTTGTTGTCTACTTAGACTTTCAAGAAGTGTTTGGTAAATACAACTGCACTAGACACTGCTCTACAAGATTGAAGGCTTTGGTATTAGTGCTAATATATTGAGCTGGATTGAGAATTGAATAGCAAAAAGTAGTTATCTACAGATTTGGAACTGTTTGGAGACTGGTCACTACTGGTGTCTTGCAGGGATCGGTGATGGGATTGTCTCTCTTTATTTTTATCAATGATCTAGATGTAGGTGTTGGGGCATGTGTTAATAAATGGGGCTCATGACTGACAAATAATGTTTACTTTGGGTAAGTGCAATGCTAGGCATTTGAACAGAACATACATAACACCCTTCAGGAACAGCATTAAAGAAAGATATTTGTGCCTTCAAGTGCATATTTCTAAACGTACATGAGAAATGCTGTGAAATGATAATTAGAGTGCATAGGGCATTAAGCTGCATTCATAAGGCAATTATTATAAGACGATTATAATATTTTGTCACAGTTGACCACACCATTCTTCTAAAATGCCTTTCCACTGTTGTCCTGCTCTGACATTGTTATCTATCTGATCATAGCCAGAGTATCATTTGCAATGGCTTCTCTTCCTGGCCCCACACTGTTACCTCTGGTGTCCCACAAGGATCTATCCTTGGCCCCCTCCTATTTCTCACATACTGATGCCCTCACTGACATCATCACAAAATCACAGCATTAGTTTACGCATGTACACTTATGACACCCCGCTCTACCTCACTTCCAGCTCTCTTGACTCCCCATTGTTGCTAAATTATCAAGCTGCTTATATGGCACGCAATATTGGATGAAGAGAAATTTCACCCAATTAAATATTGGGAAGACTGAAGCCATTGATTTAGCTACCAATTCCATCCTCTCCCTGGCAACAGTCTGAGACTAAAAAAATCTGTTCACAAATTTGGTGTCATATTTGACCCCGAAATGAGCTCCCCACCATATCCACACCATCACTAAGCTCGTCTATTTCCAACTCCATAACATCACCAGACTTCACCCCTGTCTCAGCTCATTTGCTGCTAAAACCCTCATTCATGCCTTGTTAGCTCCAGACTTGACTATTTCAATGCACTCCTGGCTGCCGTCCCACATTCTACCCTCTGTAAACTCGAGGTCATCTAAAACTTTGCTGCCTGTGTCCTAACACATACCACTCATCATCCCCGTGCCCATTGACCTACATTGGTTTCTGGTCAAGCAACATCTTGATTAAGTTCTGATCCTTGTTTTCAAATCCTTCCATGGCCTTGCCCCTCCTTATTTCATTTATCTCCTCCACTCTAACAATCCTCCAAGATAGCTACGCTTATTTAATTCTGATCTCTAAAGCATACCCGATTTTAACTGCTCCACCATTGGTGGCTGAGCCTTAATTGCCTCAGCCCCAAGCTCTGGAATTTCCTCTCTACAAATCTCTGCCTCTCTACCTCACTTACCTCCTTTAACACACTCCTAAAACCTACCTCTTTGATCAAGCATTTGGTCATTTGATCCAATATCTTCTTATGTTTTATTTTATATTTTGTTTTATAATTCTCCTCTGCAGTACATTTTATTACATTGAAGTTGTTATATAAATCTCAGCTGTTGTTGTTATTGAGATAGGCTGAGAGAATTGAGACTCTATACTTCAGAGACTTAGAGGTAATCAGATCGAGGTTTATAAGAAAATGAAAGGAATAAATTGTCTTCCATTTCAGTTTGTTTTCCTTAAGTAAGCTAATGAGGACCAGCGATTACAACTTTAAATTGTGTAAGGCCAAATCTAGGTTCAATGTCAGGAGATTGTTCTTTTTCCAGAGAATAGTGAACCTCTGGAATAGGCTGCCCGCTCATGCAGTGAACAATTTGCTGGTTGGGATGGACATCACTCCTTACAAATGCTAGGTACCTCAGAGAACTTGGGGCTCGATTGATCTCCTGGACTAGCTTTGATTGACTAGTAGGGTCAGAGAGGAACTTCCCAGATTTCTGACCCAGACATTGGCCTGGGATTTTAATCTGATGCTGAAAGGAGTGACCACAGAATATGGTGTAGACCCAGCACATGGATCCTTGCTAAATTTCCCCTCTCACCTACTCAATCAATACTAGAATACAGCATTACTCAGGAGAAACTCTAATCTTCTGTGTCCAAATGGAACTTAATTTAAAAAAAAATCTGTATTCACCATGAATGGTGATCACTGTCCATTCTAGTATCTGCTTAAATATATGGTCCAATTAAAAATGAAAGCATCATTTGACAAAAGTAACTGAAACCAATTTCATTGCAATCTTTCACAAACATAAATTACCTGTTAATTACTCTAATTAAAGTATTATCCCATTGTAGATTAACAAGTACAGTTTGTAATTTAATATTCTTTTCTGTCAGTCCACAATGACTCCAATCTGTGTTCTTGCCTATTCCCTGTATGTTTTCCTAGTATATTCAATTTGCCTGAAGAAAATTAATTTAGTCTAGGTCTGTAATTATAATTTTTCCCTCATATAGAAAAGGTCCTTTCCTCCTTTTTACTTTTCAGTTCTATCTGCTGGGTCTTCTGTTATGCATGTCCCAGTGCCTTATACTATATTGAATTATAGAATCCTTGAATTATAGAATCATTGAATTCTAGAATTATTCAATGGTAACAGTGCAGAAGGAGGCTAAACGGCCCACAGTGTCAGTGTTGGCTCTTTGAAAGATGCCAGGTGAGATGGTAAAAGCTGAGTTTGGAGCAGTCATGGTGAATCTGTCTCTTTCCAACTTTGTTACTGCAGACAAGGAAGGAACCTGACCATGGAAGGAAAGCTGCAGTTAAGAGCACCAATTGTCAGAAAGAAAATGGCAGTCAAAAAGGAGACTCAACTCACCTTCAGAAGAATAAATGTTCTGTCCTCATAACTGGATAATCACATTCCAGGGTAATAGTATGACCATTGTTATAGAGTTGATTTTCCAGGCAACTTTTTTTGGTGGAAACATTGAACTTTATTTACAAGACAGCAGTAGCAACTACATGTGTGCATCAAGGTCCATAACTGTTTTAGGGTGACCGAGTTGTGCTATTAATGATAGAGTTGATCAGCAGACACTTCTTGGGTGGAAACTTCAAGTTTATTTACAATAGACTCAGCAGTAACTACACGGGTGCTTTCAACTCCAACTCTATCTCTACACTGACTGCTGAGGTAGCCTGCGCTACTCTCCTACTGGTTACTACAGATCATGTGATCTTGCCTAACAAGTATTATTTTTAAAAGTACAGGCCTACGTTTAGTAAACTATAATTACTACAACCATTTACTACATATTTGGGTATTGTGTTGCTAGAGCATCTTTATAGCCAAGAGGCAACTAAGGAGGGCATTGTTTTGTCCAATACAGAAAAGCTTGTACTCAGTTTGGAATGTATAAGTTTACGTGTGTTTTGGTTTTGGGGGGGGGGGGGGGGGGAGGGGTGGTGGGGAAGGGAGGGTGGAGGGACTATTGGTGTAAGCTTTGTGATTTTTCTATGAACCTTCTTAGAACATTTATTCTAAGTGTTTCATAGTCTACAGTAGAATAGAATTTTGCATTGTATGCCTGATCTAATAAAATATTTAATTCACATATTTGAGTGTACTCTCATTATTTCTCATAATTCCCATGTCTGAACCATAGAGTAATCCATTGAAGGTAGAAGGATACATCCCTTGTTGCATTTTCAACATCCAGTTAAGAGTTTACCAGATGAATTAACTTCCAAACTCATCCTCTTCTTCTGGGTACATATGTGATCATCTTCGGATTTCCATGTGTTTTATGAAGGTTGACGTGTCATTTTCTTCCTTTAATTGTTTTTTGATTTTCTTTTCCCTCAGTGAATTTTGTGTCAGGAAAGGGAACATTTTGGTTACCCAAAGTCAGCATCAAGAGTACTCCTAGGTCAGGTATCATGGGTCATCATGAGTGGTTATTTGTCATCATTTTGTATTCGCCACTAAGATAAATAATCAGTAAATCAGCGTCAACCAATTTCGTCTTGAGTTTTTGCTTCCAGCTACTGTAGTTTTCAAGAGCACTTCAGCTCCATGTGATGTTGCATAAATCTTCCTCTTGGTTGACATGTAGCTTATGTGTTGTCTGTTAACTACTTGTGTCTGCACGTTTGGGCAGCAACATAGGGCCATCTATATATATCAGGTGCTCAGCATCATAGGGATAATTCCTGAATATTTGAGGTAGAACAAGAGTTAAAGACACTGGGGGAGAAATTCAACGTGGCTGGTTCTGTTTCTCAGGAGATAAGTTGACATTGGAGTGACATATTTCATGTCGCAATCTCTTACTCCTCGATCATCTCCTGAAGTGTACTGGCTGCCAAAATGGAATTCAGCAATCTCTAGGTGTTCAAAGTGCCCACTGGAATAGGCGTGAAGGTACCTTGCAAATTCCAACTGTGCTCCCAATGCTACTCGTAGGATGCCAATTAAAAGTGAGCAATAAACAGACAGAACTTGTACATGAACTGCCACATTCAATTGTTCCAGGTCCTGAACAACCTAATGGATGCCCCTTCAAAGGATTACCGGGAACCATTCAAATAAGGTTCAAGAAACTTTCTAACAGAATTGTTGCTCCTCCTGGTTCCTTAGAAATACTGAGAGTCAGATTCCTGTCCTCATCACTTTGCCTCCCCCCTCCCACCTCCACCCCGCACAACCCCCAGGACCTAAATAATATCTCATTCATCAGGAAAAAATCCATTAACATTAGAATCTTATGTGGATCAGGCAATGTAATCATAATGTGCAATCTGTAAACATCTGCTGGCTTTGTTAAAAGCAATTCATGATAGAAATCAGCAATAACTTGCTGAATGAGAAGGGGCACCTTCACAGAAAATGAGATTATGCCATGAAATGTGGCATTGCAGAGCTGGATAGGACACCCCCCACCGCAGAGTTGCTGTCACTCATTTTACAGTGCCTTTGGATTCCCCGCAGTCCCATTTATTATGACTATCTTCCTATACATGAGCAGCAATCAATTTTAAATGGTCATTACTCCTTTCAACCTTCCTTTCCTGTTTACTCCATGTTTCAAATATACCATGCTGCACTTCCTCCCTCTTCTTCCTCCACTTATACTTGCACATTACAATCAAAACTCAACTGATGTCTCCTTTACTACCTCATTCAATTACACCTTGAACCGGTACAGTGTCTTTATCTTTATGAACTGTCCCAAGAAACTTGACACTGAGCGTGAATTTGCAGAAGGGTGGGAGAAGATTGTGACAACAGAAAGCTGTGCCACTAGAGCTGGAGCCTGGGTGGAGGCAGGCTGGGAGGATTCACAAAGTAACTATGAACTCCAAAGAGTAGATGGTATAATCATAGGTCTACAGGGAGAGGTTTGCAGGGGCGTTGGGGGGACTGAGGCAGAGATTTATAAAGGTTTCCAAATCAATGTGGTGAGGAGCCAGTAAAGGATTCGGGTCATAGAATGGCATGGGATGTGGGCAGTGAGTTTTTGGAGTGTGAAATTTTGGAGATCTGCTGAGCAAGCACCAGAATCATGGAGCTTAGAGGCAATCAGAGTGGAGTTGGGGGTGTTATTCAAGGCGAGGTAGAGGGATGGAGGCAGTTGATACTTTAGAGATGTGAAGACGATTGGTAATCGACTGAATATGAGATTTGAAGCTCTTCAAGGTCATCAGGGCACGGAAGTTGTGAGCAATCAGATTCTGCATGAGTGAGTAGCCTTGGAAGGAGTGGAAGGAGGGTTTAAGGAGCAGAGTTTTCAGTGAGAAAACAAAATTAACCTGATTTAGCGAATATTTAACCATCAGAGGCTCTGACCTACTGTAACAACATGAAGCAGTTAACACAAAATAGCACAAGGTGAGGGATCAAGAATGGAGAGAGAGGTAAAGCAAAATGAGTATGCGTGTCGACCAAATACATGCTTACAGGTAGTTGCCAAGCAAGGAATAGGAGAAGCCAAAGATGGAAGATTGACGCAGTTGCCTATGACCATCTGGACATGGGAAGATAAACTATTACCAAAAGTTTACAAGCTGTGTTGGGATAGGTTGGAACTGAACCATGAAAAGACAATGGCCTGGAGGCGGACCAAAGTGCATACTCAGTAACACTGGGGAACATTTTCTCCTCCTCCTATTCTGTACAGGCTTTGTACAAAAGCTCAAGCTCTGCATTAAGGCTCAAGGTGGAGAGATAACGTAAGACTCTGCTACATCTTGATTTATCCCACCTGTGGTGGATAAGGACTCAGAACACAGTTGAAATGTATTGTTGAAAATAACTCACCAGAACAATCAATACTAATTGGTTGTTATGATCACACACTGGTGCCTGACCATTACCTTTCAGACTGTGCTGGTGTCAGATGCAAAATCTGGATTGGATCAGTACCCTGGAGTAAAACTGATGTGGATGAAAGCATTAGGGAGAAAGAGATGGGGTGGCAGAGATGGATCAGGATCAGGAAAGCAATGAAATCGACTCTCCTGCCAGTGGAAACAGTTTCTCCTTATTTGCTTTATCAAAACGTCATTATTTTTTCTTAGTACTCTTTTCAAAAACCTGTAACATGACTAAGTGTGCCAAATATGCACAATTATATATTAATTTTAATTTTGTAGCTTATAAGCTACCTTCTACTAAAGTGCATTGATAAATTGATTTGTTCTTACATGTTGAAGTTTTCTATTTACTCCACCCCTATGGTACGGTGCTGTTTGAGATATGTCTGAAACAGACTGCAACCATGAAACCGCTGAGGGATTGAGAATCATAACTGACAACATTCACCACAAATCTAACAGATCTATTGCCAATAGTTAAACTTGAAAACAACATGGAATGAATTAAAACATGCTCCTTAGTTAGGCAGACTAGGTTGACTGTAGACCGACTAGATCGACTGTAGGCTGACTAGGTCCAATCTGAGATCAGACCAATCCATTTCCAGCGGGGCTTCTCCCATTGATGGCCATGCTCCTGATGGTGCTGTCTTGCTGAGTGTTTTTAGCCTGATTTTATACTTTGGCTACATGGCAACAGCTCTCGTGCTCAATCCCTCTGAGCCATTAACTGACTCTGATTGGTTTCTGGAGTACATGGTAACACGTTCCGAGAATTGTCAGCACACTTCCATAGCAAATTTAAACAAATTTTAAAACACACAGCTCCATTTATTTTTTCATTTATAAATTACTTTATGCCTACCATATGTGCCAACTGTTTCAGCCCGAGCCCACGCCGCAGTTTGGTAACCGACTAACTTTCAACCTCCAGTGAGAAGTTGGTAGGAGCTGCTGAAAAAGCTGATGGTTCATGCAAAAAGTGGCTGGATTACCATGCAGGGTTTAGGTCTCAGTCTAATTCTAGGAACCCTGCTTATCTACCCAGCAATGTGGAAAAGTGCCCAGGTATGTCTTGCATACAAAAAACAGGTCAAATCCACCCCGGACAATTACCGTCCCATCAACCTACTCTCAATCATCAGTAAAGTGAAGGAACAGGTCATCAACAGTACTACCAGTGGCACTTGCTTAGCAACAACCTGCTAACTGACACTCAGTTTGGGTTCTGCCAGGGTCACTCAGCTTCTGCCCTCATTACAGCCTTGGTTCAAACATGGACAAAAGAGCTGAGCTCCAGAGGTGAGGTGAGAGTGACTGTCCTAGACATCAAGGCAGCATTTGGCCGAGTGTGGCATCAAGGAGCCCGAGCCAAATTTGAGTCAAAGGGAATTAGGAGGAAGACTCTCCACTGGTTGGAGTCATACCTAGCACAAAGGAAGATGGTTGTGGTTGTTGAAGGCCAATCATCTCAGTTCCAAGACATCATTGCAGGAGTTCCTCAGGGTAGTGTCCTAGGCCCACCCATCTACAGCTGCTTCATCAATGACCTTCCTTCCATCATAAGGTCAGAAGTGGGGGTGTTTGCTGATGATTGCACAATGTTCAGCACCATTCGTGACTCATCAGATACTGAAGCAGTCCATGTCCAAATGCAGCAAGACTTGGACAATATCCAGGCTTGGGCTGACAAGTGGCAAGTAACATTCACGCCACACAAGTGCCAGGCAATGACCATCTACAACAAGAGAGAATCTAACCATTACTCCTTGACGTTCAATGGCATTACCAAAGGCTAGGAATCGTGCGATGAGTGACTCACCTCCTGACTCCCCAAAGAATGTCCACCAGCTACAAGGCACAAGTCAGGAGTGTGATGGAATGCTCCCCACTTGCCTGGATGAGTGCAGCTCCCACAACATTCAAGAAGCTTGACACCATCCAAAACAAAGCAGCTCACTTGTTTGGCACCACATCCATAAACATTCACACCCTCCACCACTGACGCACAGTAGCAGCAGTGTGTACCATCTACAAGATGCACTGCAGAAATTCGCCAAGGCTCCTTCGACAGCACCTTACAAACCCATGACCACTACCATCTAGAAGGACAAGAGCAGCAGGTAGATGGGAACACTACCACCTTGAAGTTTCCCTCCAAGTCACACAACATCTTGGGACTGGGAAATATATCGCCGTTCCTTCACTGCCGCTGGGCCAAAATCTTGGAACTCTCTTCCTAACAGCACTGTGGATGTACCTACACCACATGGGCTGCAGCGGTTCAAGAAGACAGCTCACCACCACCTTCTCAAGGGCAACTAGGGATGGACAATAAATGCTGGCCCAGCCAGCGAAGCCCACATCCCGTGAATGAATAAAAATGAAATAAATGCAGTTCTTTCTTTTATTACAAGTAATATACTCAGCAATGATTACTAGCATCATTTTTCATTAAGTGCCAGCTTAACTCAGCAATTAGGCACTCTTGCTCTGGGTCAGAGATGTGTGGGCTGAAGCTCCAATCATCAACTTCTGATCACAAACTAAGCTAACCGACTAGTGCGATACTAAGGGAATGGTGTATTGGTTGGAGTAGCTGCCCTTCAGATAAGGCAGTGAATCCCATTGGCTCATATAAATAAGTGACAAAGACATGTTTGAGTGAAATGTTTTTTGGCACAAGATGTCACTGAGTTTTTGCACAGCAATATCATATGTTCATTGTCTTTCTACTGTCCAGTTTCAATGTTTCAAAAACTCCATGAAGGCGTTCCTTTTTGTGCTCTGAAAGCTATCGTCAGCATTTGCTGTTGCAGGACATCTAATGGTTTTTGCCATTAGTTATACTTGCCCCCTGCAGCCTTCAGCTCAAAGGAATTTTCCCACCAAGTGCTGAAACATCACAGCGAGGGATCAGAGTGAAGTGGGCAAGAAAAAAGCGTCTGTTTACCCAATGAGATTAAAGGAGTGGGGAATAAAACAGTTGGCTTTGTGGGGGGGCGGGGGGTGCTGTTGGAGAGATGATGGTGTAGTGGCACTGTAACTGGACTAGCGATTCAAAGGCTCAGGCTAATGCTCTGGGGACATAGGTTCAAATCCCACCATGGCAGATGTTCAATTAATAAGTTTGGAATATAAAGCTTGTTTTGGTAATGGCGACCATGACAACCATCGTTGATTGTTGTAAAAACCCATCTGGTTCACTAATTTCCTTTAGTGAAGGAAACCTGCCATCCTTACCTGGTCCAACCTACATGTGGCTTTAGACCCGCAGCAATGCAGTTGACTCTAACTGCCCTCTGCCTTGCAAGCCACTCAGTTCAAGGGCAATTAGGGATGGGTAATAAATGCTGGCCACGTCCCATGAATGAAAGAATTTTTAAAAAGTTGATGGGTTGCGAAGGAGCATCAATTAAAGGGAGTGAGCTCAATGTCAAATCAAGCACATGAAGAGAAATAAAAAGAGGGAAAGAAAGACTTGATTAATAGAGATAGAAAAAACAGAGACCGAAATATAAAAATTTAATATTTTTAAAACCATCCTGCAAAATGTAAAACCTGAAGGAGTGAAACTTCAAACTTGGAACAGCCAATGATGGTTAAACTGTCATATATTTAATGGTACATATGCTTGTGATGACCAGACTTAAAGGGCTATTTCCTCCTCTGTAGCACCAGTGGTTTGGGTAACAGGGTCTTTGAGGTGGCCAAGATGGGAACTTGAGCTACAATATCTGGCAAACTCCCTTTTAGCACAAAATGCCATCTTGGTAAAGGAGTTTAAGTGTGGACTAGGAAGAGCACCTCAAGAATGACTAAGCCTCTAATGGCAAATTAAATTGGCTCCTAACCCTCATTAAAGAAGCTGCGTGCCATATTGCTGGCAGTCGGGTATATATGTGCCACAACACTACGGGGAGCACTTCCTGCACATGTGCAGATGGCATTACAGTGATCAGGAATCACAGTGTTGCATCTACTGCATGCTTCACCTTAAAAGTATGCCTCAAAATGAAGACCAGGATAGCAAAACCATTACAGAGTAAGGGGAAAAAATGCCAATGTGAAAATTGCAGCATTGGCAGCAACAATAACTGGTTCTTTAGGAGCTAAATCCAGATGCCTTCCAAAGTCTATGTCAGCTACAACATTTCATAATGGAACAAGCCATATATGCCACTGTGCCCAAACTACCTTGTCCAAAAGTTTCTTGCTCTGACTTGTGAGGGACAAAAAACTTAAAAGGTTTTTTGGCAAGTGAATTGTCAATCTGGTAGCCAGGTTGAAAAAGCTTTGTGCAGCAAGGTCCTGTACAGCCAGGCTACCTCAGTTGGCAGTTAATGGCTCTCTTAATACCAGGGGCATGGTCCAGAGCCCCATGTTGAGTGATGATTTTTTAATTTAATATTTTATTTAAGAAGATAATAAATTGTAGAGGAGGTCTTGTGGCCCAATGTGAAGTGTTCCTGCCTCTGAGCCAGAAGCTCCAAGTTCAAGTCCCACCCCAGGACTTGATGGTCACAGAAGGTGCATTCATAATGGTGCCAAGCACGTTGAGGATCAACTTGTAAATCTCTCCAATGTACTCCAGTGACAGGCAGCAAGAGTGGGAGGGATTCCTGGTCAGCCATGTAATGGAAAGAAATTAGAGTCTCTACCATCACTATCCGTAGCTCCAGTCTACAACATGCATGTAAAAGTGCACACTGCCAAAGCAAATTGGACTCCCTGGGGGTTGGCTGACCGGTGTGGATCAGATTGGTGCCAACAGCACAGGGTTTGATCCCCATTCCAGCTGGAGTGTATTCAGGACCTGTCTCCCTGCCTTACCCGTGGTGGAGGTCATGGCGCTGTGGGTCAGATCTGCCTTTGGGCAGAGAACTCAAGAAGAATAAATTGTACTCAATTAGCTGGCCAAGAAACTTTTAAGAACATGAGAAATAGGCCCATCGAGCCTGCTCCATCATTTGATATGATCAAGGCTGATCTTGGGCTTCAACTCCATTTTCCTGCCCTCTCCCCATATCCCTTAATTCCCTGAGAGACAAAAAATTTGCCTATCCCAGCCTTAAATGTATTCAACGATGGGGGATTTTGGGCCCACAGCACCCCGACCTCTACTATGAAATATTGTAACTGACACTTTCATTGTTATTGTAACTGGCGCTCCTGCTACTTTCTCATTGGCACTTTCTGCCCTTACTCTGTCATGGATTTGCTATCCTGGTCTTCAATTTGAGTCATAATAACATTTATGAAACAAAGTTTTAAAACTTCACCAACGCTCCTGCTGCCAACTGGAAAGGTGTCAGGAACAGTTGGGCTTGTGCGGGCGGCCATTATGTGGGCCAAGTGCACACGCATAACTGTTCCTGATACATTTCCGGTTCAACGGCGGGAGTTACAGTGTTTGCTGGCTAGTGCTGCAACTAGTGACCTCTCCTAACAGCAACCAATTAACAGGAATAAATATGTCATTGGGGAGTATTGCGAATGCTACTTATAGCTCAGCTTTCAGCAATAACAACAACTTGGATTTATA
This sequence comes from Cetorhinus maximus, assembly GCF_964194155.1. Lineage (NCBI taxonomy): Eukaryota > Metazoa > Chordata > Chondrichthyes > Lamniformes > Cetorhinidae > Cetorhinus > Cetorhinus maximus. Next base: position 52,005,783 of record NC_135899.1, read on the forward strand.
TGACGTCTTTAACTAATATGGCCCAAAGTGATTCATAACATGTTATAACTTGAAATTTGATACCAAGCCGCATAAGGAGCTATTAGGGCAGATGACCAAAAGCTTGACCACGGAGATTAGGTTTTGAAAAGTGAGACAGAAAGGTTTAGGGTGGGAAATCCAGAGCTTAGGGCCTTGGCAGCTGATGGCATGGCTGACAATGGTGGAGCAATTAAAATCAGGGATGCTCAAGAGGCCAGAATTAGAGAGTTGTAGTGCTGGAGGAGACTACAAAGATAGGGAGGGGTGGTGCCATGAAGGGATTTGAAAACAAGCATGAGAATTTTCAAATATGGCAGCAGCGCACAAGGTGGATGGATGCTGAGAATCTGAAGTAGGTAGTTCAGATATCCTCCTGCAATGTCCTAGAGAGGCTATGGTTTGTGATGGCCTTGTGTCAGGCTGCACTATCTTGGTTTGAGATGGCTTGAACAGTCTGGGCCACCTGGCTAACAGGCAACTGCAAGGGTAATGGTGGAGTGGCTGGGGAAGGAGTAGCATTGCTGTCATCCACAGAACAGTCAATAGGCCCATACTCCATGCTTCTGTCACCACTACCTCAGGGTGCTTGTTCAGTCAGCCAGTGATCTTTTGGAGGACAGACCTGTGGGCATCGGAGACACTCTGCAAGCCCCTTTCAACCAAAGACCCCAGAGCCACCATGGCAGCTCCCACAGAAGATGCATTGGAAGCTGTGACCTGAGTCATCAAATACTGCATGATGTTGGGCTCCAGAGTTTGCTGGATGAAAGTGGCCAGCCTCTCCATGCTGGAGAGTTTGTGTTCCAGACACTTCATTAAGCCACGGTCAAGCTGAAAGCAGATTCCTCCATCCCCCTAACTGTGAACCACAAGCTTTCAGACAGGCTTTCCATTGCACCAAATATTTAGTTTGTCAAACCCAACAGCCTTCTTCTGAAGCTTGGACCTGCGAGGCCTACAGGGGTGATTATCCAAACCCCAGCAAGGCAGTCTCTGTGGTATTCCGTCCACCTGGCATGGCTGCTGCCCACTGCATGCCACCCTGAGGACCTGCATTCTACCCTAGTCTCTCAGGTACATGGAGAGTCGCTCTTTGAACAGTTAACTGGTAGAAATTGATGCAGTGCCTTCTTCCTTGTTCTCCTCTTCCTCCACTTCCCCTGGGGATGGGCTGGGGGTATGTCTCTTCCCCCTTCTCCCTCTAGTTTCTCTGGGCATGCGAGGTGGAGCTTCTTCCTGGGAGTCTGCAAAGATGAAGTTGGAAGGTTATGTGCAGTGTGTGTGCCCACTATAGCAGAATGTATGTGATGAGACTGTATGAAGCTTATGCTTGAGGATTGGTTTGAGGGAATAGGGATCAGGAATACTTGTGGAAACTGGATGGCCACATACCTCTAGGTAATATGTCCCCTGCCCTGCCCGTGTCCTGTGCAACACTCCCTCATCAAACAGTTTACAGATTGCGGAGACAAGGAATGAACACTTTGAGACAAAAATTTCTAGAATAAATTCCTTTGACTTAAAAAAGCAGCAAGAGATAAAAAGTAGACGTCTGATAGTACTGTCTCACAGTGACCCCAGATTACACATAAGCATGTTCCTTTACTCAAAGCTCCAGTAACTATAAGAGAAAAACCTCATACGGATGAACACCAGCGAGTGGTCAGTTTGGCAGTGACTCAATGTAACTCTTTGGCCTGAATTTTACTCTTGGAGGGCGGGCTCGTTCGGTGGATCCGTGACCTGTCAGGAAATAGGCAGCCACCCGCGATTGATCCCCTGACCACGATTTCACACTGGCTGGCCAATTAAGGCCCGCCCAGCATGATTCGCGTCTTCCCAGTTTTCGGGAAGGTGCGGGCGGGAGCGGGGGCAGGGGAACTGGATTCCCCAATTGATCAATGAAAGATGATAGCATCATGCTGCAGATCTCAGTTGTCTCACCTGGGTGCCTGCATGCACAGTGACAGTGTGCTGACTGTAACTAATGACATGTTGTTGTTCTCCCTTAAATTCGCCATCATGCATTCAATCACAGGACCCCGAGGATCCACCCCTGAAGCCAGAGGACCACCAAGCTTCACATACTCCTGTGTCACACCTGCTCTCTGAACCAGGTACCAGTGCAGATATCGGCACCTCAGTGGGTATTAGATCCTTAGCTAGAATGTTGGAGCACAGTGGTGAGGGCACTTCAAATGTGCTTGAGGAGCAGGCGGAGGCAGAGGGTACCCAGGGTGCTGGCAGTCGGCGGTGATGCTCAGTTAAAGGCAGATGATGAGCCTCTGGAGTTGTCCATTAGGCAGCAGATGCTAGATGTCCAGCGAGATGTGCATGAGGATCTGGCAGAGATCCATGAGGGTATACGTGCCATGGTCTCTGTTGTGCAGGAGTCCATATGGAACATAAGCACTGAGTTGACTTTCATCGCTGAGCACACTGCCTCCTCCATGGACAGAGTGGCGACTCTCATGGAGAGGCAGCTCCAGGGACAGAATCAGGGCTTCCTGGAGTTGTGCTCAGACCTGGAAAGCCCTCACACAGGCAATGACCTCTGATGGTCCCATGGATGAAGCACCCAGTATCCCAGCTAGGTGCCCGCCCATCAATGGCAAGCAAGGAGGTCCAGAGTGACCCCACATTGGGGAACAAGCTGCTTTTCATCTCTGCAGGCTCCTCTCAGGGCACTCTGGATGACGGCAGCAGCCGTTCTGCCCCTCTGCCAGCGACCGTGGCATCTAATGAGGCTGTGATGACTGGGGAGATGCCAGCCATGGCACTGGCCGCTCCCTCACAGGAGGGACCAGCACAGCTTCCACTGGCCAGAGGACATTAAGGCCGACAAGACAGCAGGCTAACTCCAATGCTGCTGCCATGAGGGGGGAGAACCAAGGCGTAGCACTCGCAAACCTTAGGGCACCATGAGCACAAGAGGGACTGGTCACGAGTGATCTTCTGTTGTGTAAAGTTTTGTTTACGTTTACTGGTCTGGGAATTAAGACCAGAGAAGGTGATGTTAATTTTTTTGGATTGCCAAAATAAGATAAATTTTGCTTTTGTCTTAATGACCCAAATATGCTTCACCTTTGTATTTTTTTTCTGGTACAGGGTATGCCAGTATGTAATGCTGGACGTGAGTGGCTCTAAACTTTATTGCACAGGCACTGAGTGGACTTTGGGTTCAAATGAAAGGGTCATTTCAGACATCCGGGATGGAGGCGGCAGCCCTGGTGTGAGGTGAAAGCAGATCTTTGGCAGCCTAGCTGAAGAAGTATTGGATCATGGTGCCCCTGGTGTCCCTGCCTCCTGGAACGATACAGAGGTCTGCCTCCATATCCTCACCATTCTCCTCACTTTGATCCTCTTCTGACTCACTACTGGATTCATCCTCTGTGGCCTGTGGAGCTGCGTCAACATCCTCTTCCGCCAGTGGGTCCTCCCTTTCCAGTGCCAAATTGTGGAGACCACATCAAGCAATCACTATCAGTGACACTGGCTCTGGGGGGTATTGTTGTGCTCCCCCTGAATGGTCCAGTCATCAGAAGTGCATCTTCAGAAGAACCTGTTGTCCTCTCTATCACCGCCCGTGTGGAGGCATGACTCCTATTATAACGCTGCTCTGCCTCTGTTCTTGGGTGGCGGAGAGGCGTCATAAGCCACCTTTCCAATGGATAGCCCTTGTCACCCAGCAGCCATTCATCCAGTCAGACTGGAGCAATGAATATCCTCGTACCTGGGAGTGTCTTAGGATATAAGGGTATCTTGCACAGACTCGGCATCCTGTGGTCACACTCAATCTGGACATTCGTGGAGTGAATCCCTTCCTGTTGACGAAGGCACCCGGCTGACTCACTGGCACTCTGATGACCACATGTGTGCAGTCGATTGCACCCTGGATGCTGGAGAAGCCAACAATCGCTGCAAAGCCTGGCTGGCCTTGTCCGTACGAAAATGAATAAACGTCATTACCCGCCTGAACAGAGCTTCTGTCACCAGCTTGACGCAACTGTGGACAGCTGATTGGGAGACTCCACAAAGATCCCCCACTGATCCCTGGAAAGAGCCAGAGGCACAGAAGGTGAGGGCCACTGGGACCTTCAGAGCCACTGGCTTGGGATTTCCACCCATACAGTTGGAGATGATCTCAGGCCCAATCAACTGATAAATGGAGGTCAGGGTCTTCCTGGAGAGGTGGAGCCTCCTTCGGCAGTGCATCTCGGACATATTGAGGTAGCTGCATTACTGCCTGTAAACCCTGGCAGCAGGATAGTGATGCCTTCTGCAGCCCCTTCCATCTTGGACTTCCTGCTGGCCCTGCGCCCCTTGTGCCTATGCCTCTCCTCCCACAGGTCCCTCCCCTGGATGCTGCATTGGGATACTTGGCCTCCTCTCCCTTCTGCCTCTCTCTTCCTCACAGGAGGAGGTGGCACCAGCAGGGACCACAATCCCCATTACCAGGGTGGGGGAAGGCTGTCTGATACCTGGAAGGGTCCACATGGTCCGAATCCTCAGGGGGCCTTGGAGACAGCAACAAGCCCTGAAGTGCAGCCCAGAAATGCTAAGAGTGAAGCTCAGAGTGGAGATGAAGCTGTCAGGTTCAAATAAGCAACCAGCAGCAAACTATCTCCTAAACTCTTCACTACTCACAATGGCAATGCTAATGAATCTTTTTATCCCGCCCTTGGATGAGGTTTTGCAAAATGTGGGCTGCCCGCCTGCCCGTTTTTCCCATGCTACAAGCGTGAAATCGCACGGGCAACGTAAAATCAGGTTCCATTGGGTTTTTAATGGCCTTAAGTGGCCTCTTAATTGATGTCAGGCATGGCTCCGGCTCCCGTGTGTGCCCGCCGATCTGAAGATTGCACACGTGTGGGATGGCGTCGGGCGCACGCCCACCTGCAAGGCATAAAATTCTGCCCTTTACTGACCGAGTTGCCCTCAATTGCGGCCTCAAGCGTCTTTTTACAGGTCAATATAACTGGGTGTTATATTGACAGGAACTTATTGTTCTATAAATTGTTCTATAAAGGTTACCCTTATAACAAAATGTCAAGTAGAATTCCAAGTTCTCTGTCTAAATGATGGGATAAAAGCCCACCCTTATGTTATCCACCATCCACGAACTTCCAGAGCCTTAGCATGTGTTTTCTATCTTCAATTAATCAGGCCTTTACATCCACTTCCCTTATTTCATCTTGCGCTGATGATGTTACCCACAACTCCCTCAAAACATCCCACCTCCAGCCTTCAAACTAAATTTTAGGGGCTTCATTCTTCCTGTTTTCCTGTTATCAGTTGTTTATGCTTAGAGCTGTTCAGCAAGCCTGCTAATAAGCTGTTCACCAGTTCGACCGTTCTTATTTCTTATCAGGTCACTAGTTCGTTAATCAGCACAGGCCTCAAAGTCAGAGATGCCATGGTCTGGAGATGTGTTTGTTTCTTGTAATGGTCCAAAGGTTCGTTCCTGCACTGGGTCTTTCTTATCAGTGAAAAGCAGCTTGCAGCATTCAACAGATTTATTTTACTTTGAAAAGTATGCTGGTATATGATATTTGGATAAATTGTAAGTTTGGTCAAGTTACAGCAAACTGTACAGCAGTAATCGGTACTCTTACAGACCACAATACCTGCCCCTTCCTTCCCGATTGCCACCAGCTATTTCATGGTGATAAAAACAAAAAACTGCGGATGCTGGAAATCCAGAACAAAAACAGAATTACCTGGAAAAACTCAGCAGGTCTGGCAGCATCGGCAGACACAAGTCTGATCAGAGGTCAAAATTGACAGTGTGCATAGAAGAACCATTTAGCTAAGGCTATACAGTTGAAGGTAGTTTGAATTTGAGTTATTCTAAGCTATGTGCCGATCTGCCGATGCTGCCAGACCTGCTGAGTTTTTCCAGGTAATTCTGTTTTTGTTCTCCATTTCATGGTGTTGTGTTTCCCTTTCCCCAGGCAGGTCCTGCTGGCGCCTGTTATGTGCTATCCTGACTTGGAAGAGAAAGAGTGGCGATTGTGAATGAGATGTTTTTATATTTGAAGAGCTGTGAGATGTGTCTGGAGTCTGAGTAGCGCCTGAGTGTGAGGTGTGTGAAATTCAGTGTAGAGTTAGGTGGTGAATGCAGAGTGTTAAGGTTGCGATGCTGATGATAAAGCAGTTATTGAGATTATGTGTTCATGAGATGGGACTTTACCATGACCACTGGTGTCAGTCATTCATATTTTTTGTGGCACTGGAGCCAGGTCTTAGGGGCAGCGTTTCTTTGGAGCTCTCCACCCATGTCCATCATATTACTTGCCTCTGTGGTATCCTTACGCATTGCATGTACAGGACATCCCTCCTCCTCCCCTGTATCTCCTACACCAGGTCCTTCAGTGCTGCCTTGGAGAACCTGTGAGCCTTTTCCCTAGGTCCCTGAGCAACATAGCATCTAATGTTTTTTGCAGTGTTAGCATGATTCGCTTATGTGTGTTAACTTAAAAGGGCCACTTGTGCATAGCTTATGCAATTACTTTTGGATTGCTGTGCAGCCGCATAACCCCACGGCTTGGAGAGACTATTGAGCCTGATTCAGCCATTGTCTGTCAGCCAGCCTAGTTCATGCAAATTGCTTCTAATCAGCCTGCTTAATGTGCAAGTTTCCGTTTTAAGAATGTTAAGAATGCCTCCAAGAATGTTTGTGGTAATCAGCAATTAGTTCCAGTATTGCAGAATATCACATTCTTATTAGCACAAAGCCCACTTTGCACCTGTTTTAATCCTTTCCTCAAAATAACCCTCTTAATTGTCTGTGGTGAGTTTGGCAATTATTGGGCTAATGCAGAAAGGTCCAACAAAATTGGGGAAGCATTATTAATGCAGGTTGCCATTCTTGTGAAGCTCACCACAGAGTTATGGGTGTTCACGTTTAATCGTGCATCTGCTCCCTGCTTGGAGCTGCAATACCATTTACCCCGAAAGAACGGTAAGCACTATTAGACTCACCATTATTTTGACAGCAGACTCTGGCCTGATTTTTCTGACACTGCCTGCAATTTCAAATCTGTACATCCAATTCAGCCATTGATTTCCAACTGTGTAATTCAGGGAGATAGGGGAGTTGTTTTCATTTATTTTTCTTCAGAAAACGTCGGGGCAAAAGGAGTATAACAGAAAACTTACAGATGCTCTATATTCAGACTGTGATTCAAGTTGCCAATACAACGAATAAAGAATCAGAACACACATAGCTTAGAATAACTCAAATTCAAACTACCTTCAACTGTATAGCCTTAGCTAAATGGTTCTTGTATGCACACTGTCAATTTTGACCTCTGATCAGACTTGTGTCAGATATAAAGTGTGGAATGGATCAGTGGACTACATCCTATTTGAGCCAACTCTCCTGACCCTTTGTGGTCCTGTGCATTGTCTCTTAGTGCCTTTCCTTGGCTTCCCCAATGTGCATCATAGGATACAGCTCCCTACCCTCTTCAACATATCTAGTCACTTGATACACCAAATAATTTGGAAGCTCCAAACTGCTGGAGCATTGGTTCAGCTTATTTGATTACGATGAACAACTGTTTTCTTGTTGGGTTTCTCAGTGATACCCCGAGCCTTCATTTGGTATCATTTAAAATGTAAATTTAATTTCAATCATTGCAAACTATTGGATTAACAGTAAAATTCTGATTCCTGGTGCGATGAAGCTTGTAAGCTGAAAGGGATGCCAGTCTCTATGACTTAATGAAGGTTGGTTCAGGACAACATGGGCATGATGGAAACCTTGGTAGGGAGCATCATGAGCGGTAATCGAAACTGTGCAGTGATAATTAATGCTGAACCAATGGTTTAGGCAAACATATGGGGAGTAATATTGGACGCTACAGTACAACAGAGATATTGAATCAGTTGCCTTCATATACATTTCTTCCCAACTTTCATTTCATTTTCATTTCCTGTACCTGCTGTGGCCAGTCATCAGAAAGTAGTGGATCAATAAAAATATGCATTAAACTATGCCAGTGAGCATCAGAAAATGTATCAGGCAAGATAAATTCATCTATGTAATTGCTGTGTGAGAATTTATTGAAGTCTAGATATATCCTAGTTCCCAGCTCCCAAGAACTGGGTATATTCTATAGCCTTTGTGCTGCAAAGTGTGGTGATAGACACTTTTAATTAAATGGTGAAGAGTGTCTTACATAATGCATATTACTTAATGATCTCTTCCTAGGTCAGCCAGTCGCAGTACTGCAAAAGGTGACATCTAATGCTACATAAATCATAGGCAGTACCTGACAAAATAATGTAGAAAATATCACTTTGTTGGACTGTGTCTTCCTAATTTGATGTAAAATTCAGTCCAATGTTACAATTGTCCTCACATTAAATGGCTCCTATATTTTGATTAAGAGCTCAACTCTCAGTCTCAACACTTAATTACCAGCCAAATATTCCTCATTTTTCCTCCTAGGATTTTTTCTTCTGTGGCTGCAGTCGAAAAATATTTTTAAAAACGCTTATTATAACGTAAGCCCAGTGACAGTTCCAGAATTAATCTGGAGTCTTTATTCCAACATGACAGCCCTGATTTGAGATCAGCACAGGATTCACTTTTTTTTAGAAGCTCGAATGCTGATAAATGTCACTTAAGTATGATGGAATTTTACTGCTGATCTTGTCTTTGCTTATTCTGAAATGTTTGATAAGCTGAGGTTTGTTCAAAATGAGGTAATGAAAGCAGAGTAAAATGAAATCTTTCTCCACCTAGCATAAGGTCCTGACCTCACAGATCATGTTCAGCAAGGGCGGAATGTAATTGTTCTCTATACTCTCCTTGGGCCCAATCCCATTTTTCCATTAACTTTACTGAGACTTTCACCTTCACAGCTTTGTACACAGACTGTATACCCTTCAGGACTGCTTCTGCTGGCTCCATTATTTCTTCTCTGCTGGCATTTTTCAATACAGCACTGATTCATTGTTATCCATCCTGATGTATATTCCGCTCTTGTGGAGCTGAATGATGTTTCTGCTATTCCATTGTTTCCCATGGCTACTGATTCTCTTCTGCCCCACTCGTGCTTTGGGATTTCTCTATCACCCTTCATTAGTTGACTGGACAGGTCCCAGTTTTCTGTGTATCTGCCAGCCAACAGCTGTTCCTGAGGCTAGCTCCCAGATCTACACTGATCCCTGATCTACTCCTCAATGTCATCAACTCACTGGCATTCATTAGTCTTGTTCCTTGGGTTTTACTTCATTGCTCCTCACCTGCTCCACTGTACATACAAGACTAAGTACACATGTACTGCTAACACCTTCTTGGACCCTGGGATCACTGTCTGCTAGCTCATTGTTGATCCTTTGCTCCTTCTCAGCCCTTTCATTCCACTGGACACCTTGCACAGCCCCTAAAATAGCTATTGGATCTACTGTCTTTGCATAATTGACTATGAACATGGGCATTAGTTCAAAGATGCTCCAACCTGACTCCACACTGTCTACAGCTTCATTCAACCACAGGACCTCAGATTTTAACTTTGGACTGTTTTGCATTATTTGTCCCCTGTCTTCTGTTTACAACCAGGGCATGTTTCAACCAATCTCTGCCACACCTTTGTAATTCCAATTCCCACTGGGTCAATTTGTGTGTCCATGAATAGCCACAAGTCCATCACTTCAGTTACCTCTTTATTCCCTCTCAGCCTGTCTCTGGTCACTGCCCCCTGTCTCATCCCTCCTGTACTCGCAATTCATTCATGCCACTTTTCACTTCTTCCCTCTTAGATACTTTACACCCTGCACCCAAACCCACTATTACTCTTCTACTGCTGTCCCAGACTTGAAATCCCTCTTGATTAAGATACTGGCTATCCTCTATACTTCTCTTGGCTATCTCCAATAGTCAATTAAAATGTCTGTTGCTGCTTCCTTATGAGCACTAGTTCCAGCTGCTCCATCCACCAATCCTACTGACCTTCCAACTCCTCACACACACTTTGACTGACCTCTTCAAAATCCTTCCCATCCCATTCACCTCACCCACTCTTGTCCTTTTGGGCTATAGTGGTGGATCAATAAGCATTGTCACTCCCTGTTTCTCTAGGTTAAACCTGCTATATAAATGTAAACTATTATTGAGGATTATTAAGATTAAATCCTCCCTTAAGGAAGATACCCAAAAATGGACATAATATTTTCATTGTGGCTTAAGTAATGACATGAGTTGATTTAATATTAACTTTTTTGTTAATATCATTCTTTAGGATGTGGGCATCACTGACAAGGATGGCATTTATTGCCCATCCCTGCTTGGCCTTGAGAAGGTGGTGATAGGCTGTCCCCTTTTACTGCTGTAAATTGGAGGTGATGGTGTTCCCATGCACTTGCTGCCCTTGTTCTTGTGGATGGCGGAAGCCAAGGTCCTGGGATGTGCTGCTAAATATATATTGGCAACTTGCTGCAATGCATTTCGTAGATACACACACTGCTGTCATGGTATGCTGATGGTAGAGTAAGTGAATTTTTAAGTCAGTAAATGTGGTGGCGACAAGCAGACTACTTTGTCCTGGATGGCCTTAACTGCATACATTTAGTCAAGCGGAGAGTATTCCATGACACTCCTGTCTTGTGTCTTGTGGGTGGTGGAGAGGCTCTGGGGAGTCAGAAGGTTTGAGGTTTGCCACTCCTGTACCTCTTACCCACTCTAATTGACTATGCCAGAAGAGTTTCTGATCAATGTTGTGTCTGTGAACACTGATGGTTAGGGAACCATAAATTGTAATACCATTGACCATTGAACATCAAGGGGAGTTGGTTAAACTCTTTCTCAGTTGGAGATAGTCTATGCCTTTTTAGCTTTGCACTCTGCATCCATTTCTAAAAAATAAAACTTTGGACTCGATATATTCTTTTGCAATTTCATCAAGTTGTCTTCCCAGCAGAACACCATATTACAAGCAGAAAGTGCATACACAGCAAAATGCTAGTATTTACACACTTGCCACTTAAGCACAAAATCTAGGCTGACACTTCAATAAAGTACTGAGGACAATTCTTGTACACACATTGCGCCTGTTTCAGCTAAACAGAATAGGTGATAGCCAGTCTCTAGTTCATTCCCCAGGGCAATGCCATGACCAATAAGAGCTAATCTGCTTGGTTTGAATTTAAACAAAGCTTGGCAGTTAACTGGCAGTCATCAGTTAACTGGTGCATTATCCATGGTAACACCTCTACCAATCAGAGTCCATTTGCCAACCAAGCAGCATTCTCCTCTCATGAAGTCTAAATTGCTGTTCCCTTTACATTTGGTATTGTCCTGATGAGTGCAAAATGAAAGGCTTCAACAACGTATCTTTTTTCAGCAATATTCAAGTTCTGTATTACTAACCAACTAAAAGTACTGAGGAATGCTGCACTGTCGGTGGTGCCATCTTTCGTTAATCCCCGGTCACATCTGCCCACCCAGGAGGATGTATTAAAGATCCCCTGGCCATTATTTGAAGTGGATCAGGGGAATTTTCCCCCAGTGTCCTGACCAATATTTATCCCTCAACCAAAATCACTAAAACAGATAATTTGATCATTATCACATTATTGTTAGTGGGACATTGGTTTGCACAAATTGACTGCCACGGTTCCTGCATTATAACTATGCTTACATTTCAGAAGTACTTAATTGTCTGTAAACATTTTGGAATGTTCTGAGGTTGTGAATGGCTCTACATAAAATGAAAGTCATTTTTCTGCTTTTTTTCACAAGCTGGTACTGCAGCACAATACTGACATACTAACGAATACAGAAGCAACAAGTTGTACAGCAGTAGACAATGGTGTGCCACCAAATCGACATACCAGCCACTGGTATGCTAATCAATACCAATCAATTCACATTAACACACCAGAAAATTGGTATACTGACAACACATTGCCACCAAAGAAGCCTACATTTGTTTCTTCACCTTAGAAACTTTCATTGGCTATTTTGCAACAACTCAATTACCGTCGACCGCAACACCATAAAGCACAAAGCAGCATTCCAGATCAATGGCATGTGAAATAGGTAGAAAATATTTATAAAGGTGTCATAGTGCATGTTATGCATCACCATGGTATCCGCCGCAAAGGCGCAATAGGGAAGGGTCGCTGTCTAAGACCTTTCTGCCACAGGGCACCGAGGGACCGGGAACTGTTTAAATACCCTTGGGCCGTACAGCTCAAAATGAAAGGCTGTAAATGATTGTAATATTGTTTGTACTGATGCACCTGGTGATACATTTTGTAAAAGTTGAACCGGATTGTACCCTTGTAATGGTGTTTTTGAAATGGTTTGGGATGTGGTTGAAGATATTTTATGAATAAAGTATATTTTTGCAACAAAAAAAAAATGGTATCCAATGGAGTAAATGTATTGGGTGTGAACATTTGGTTTACCTTGAGCAGTACATCAACTGCTTCAGCAATTTCACAAATGCTGTGTGTAGAGCAAGTTTGTCAAGGGCACGAAGTTAGCCATAGATTTTAAAGTGAATATACATCTTTATAAACATCAATAATCAAATTATTTCATTAAATGACCAATTTGGTGAAGAATAAAGAGGCAGATAAACCAAAGGAAGAGCAAAACTACAACAACCCAAACCCTCCTCATATGTATTTAAATAATTTCAGTGCTGAGCCCCATTTTTAAATCTACGTCAAAATACATATGCAGGTCTAGGTTTTAAATACTTTCACCATTTATGCATCAGGATTCTGTTTTTTCCCCAAATCTGAAAATATCTGGTCATAAATAATTACATGTTGTTAGGTAGAATGTTAAAGCTTTTATTCCAAAATTAAGGGTTCAGTGAAGTGAAGTCTGAGTCAGAAGATTATAGCCTTATTTCCTATTTCAGATGTGAACACAAAATCTATGTTAACTTTTCAATTAAATGTGGCAAAGTACTGTATTGGCAGGTGGGGTGACCTTCAGATGAAACATTAGTCCTTGGCCCTGTTTGCCTGCTCAGGTGGTTGTAAAAGATTGTATGACAATATTTGAAGTACAACAGGGGGTTTTCACAGTGTCCTGGTCAACATACCTACCTCAGTCAACACCACTCAGCTAACTGACTTCCCGAACCAATTAAAACTGGGAGAAGTATAACTGAGGTTTTCAGAGGAAAATAGAATAATTTAGAGATAGAGCCGGGTGAAATTACAAAGGTGAAGCTCTGTGCTCTTGACGTGGTGTTTGAAGATCAGCTCAGAGTCAAGCAGGACACTAATGTTGTATGTTGTTGGGATAAGTCTACTGTGAGGGACTAAGACCTCACGCTGTATATTTTTATATAGATATGCTCATTGCGAATTCTAAAATTTTAAAACTGAACAAAGATCTTGAAAATGGCTGGACCTATGTCTGTTTGTGAAACCCCCCCTCCCCCCCACCCCCCCCACCCCCCAACACCACCCCTAACAAAAGAAACCACTTGGCAGTTTCAGGAAAACTCGCAACTCATTATCTCTGAGATGCCACTAAAGACCATCTGTGGACTGTACAGCCCAACTTCAAGAGAGCTATACAAAGGCGATCTGCATTTAATAACCCAGGCTAGTCAGAAGGAGGTGGATCATCTGCTGAGACTAAGGCCCCACAACCTTCGTTTTAATGGCTGAGCCATTTAACAGACTCTGGAATCCAGGTGATGGATTCACATCCTTTGCCAAAGTCCTGGTGGAGAGGTGGGGGTCATGTGACATGGGCCTCCAGCTTGTGGAACAAGGAATATTGCCTTGTTGAACTGCATTGCTCAGTCTGCTGTTTACCATCTAACTAGCAGCCTCACATTCAAAGAGTTCTACACAGGTGGAACACCCGGCTCCCATCTACACTTCTTCTGCTGGAAATTCGGTACCATCACCTATAAGATTGATGCATTTCTGCATGCCTACCTCATCGTGTGAAGTCAACACCACCAGAAAAGTGAATTATCCAGCATCAGTTTTCAACCCACCGACTTCCATGAAGGAATACCTCATTAGACTTTGATTCTGGAGCCTGAAACACATGTGAACCAATATCTGGTTTCTCTCTGGTCTCTGTACTGTAAAACCTTCTTTTCTCTATCCCCCTCTTTACTGCCTGAGCATGAAGGTGACATTGCAACCCTCCTTTCGCAGCTTGAATGAGTGTTTATCCTATCTCAAGTTTTCTGTGGAGTTATTAATAGAAATTTGGATCACACAAAAACTGAGGGGTTGGGAAATATGCCACTGTTTGTAAAGAGGGAAACAAGTTAAAATACCTTTCTGTTTATGGATGGGTGGTGAGAGGAGAAATTAGTGCTGTTTAAATTAACCCCCTACCACCCCCCCACTCCTGCCCATAACAATACATGGTTATCCAAGAGGGATCATAAGCTTACTGCATGGGGCTTCTGATAGAGACTGAACAGGATGGCTTCCGTTTAGCCCATGTTGTGCTGTTGCAAGTTTTGTCTCATCCACAACCTTGAGGTCATCCAATGACAAGGTGATGGTAATGAATTCAAGGGTGGTGGCGAAGAGGTAAAGCTGGGTATCATTGGCAGTTCACTCTGTGGTTGTGATTGATATCAACAAAGGGCTCTTATCCTGCTCACTCATGCCATAGGTCCCCTATAGAGGATGCCACAATGGATCAGCTGCCAGATTACAGGAAATCTATGCTGAGAAGCCAGCAAAAGGTCTGTGGGCAACTGTCAACTGTTCCTTCACCACTGACTGCAAAAAAAAGTTTTGCCTTAGTCTTGCAGCTTTGGCATATGCAAACCACCATAAGACAATGGACCATTGTTTGAGGCCTTTTGTGGGTTATCTCTTTTCCAAAATGTCTAGAAAAAAGTGGGAGATTGTCTAATGTGAAGTGAAAGGGTTAAGATTATTTGCAATGATTTCTACAATGATTAATGAATCTTCTGGGACTTACAGATGCGTTCTTGGTTTATAAATAAAATGGTAGGACTGGATTAGCAACCCAGATGTTGTCCCATTATGAGAAGTTGTTAAACAGAATTTGATAGATCTGGTAATTTGTGGGCTCGAATATAAGAACATAAGAATTAGCAGCAGGAGTAGACTATCAGGATTTTCTAGCCTGCTCCGTCATTCAATATGATCATGGCTGATCTTTTGCCTCCACTCCATTTTCCTGCCTGCTCCCCATATCCCTTACTCCCTGAGAGACCAAAGCTCTAAAAAGTAAATCGAAGAATTCCAAAGGTTCACAACTCTCTGAATGAAGAAATTTTTCTTCATCTCTGTCCTAAATGATTGATCAATCCTGAGACTGTGGCCCCGTGTTCTAGATTCCCCAACCAGGGAAACAACTCATCAGTGCCAACCTTATGAAGCCCCTTCAGAAAAAATTTCAATGAGATCACCTCTCATTCTCCTAAACTCCAGGAAATATAGGCCCAATTTACTCATCTTATCATCATGGGACAATCCTCCCATCCACAGCGACCAATCATGCCCCAGGTGTGGTCTCACCAAAACTCTCTACAATTGTAGCTAGACTTGCTTATTCTTGAACTCCAATCCCCTTGCAATAAAGGCCTACATGCTATTTGCCTTCCTAATTGCTTGCTGTAACTCTTTCGAGTTATCAACAGTCACAGATTGTAACTCTTTCGAGTACATTCACAGTTCTTGGTTTCCGGGAGTGGGACATGAACCCACAACCTTCTGATTCAAAGGCAAGGGTGCTACCAGCACCAGTAAATGATCTTGGAAGCTACTGGATTGATGCTAACACTCAACTCATTGACAAATTCCTTAGGGAAGGGAGTCTGACTTATTTATCTAGTCTAACCTGCAGGTGACCCCATGCTACATAGTTGACTCTCGGGGTCATAGGTTGGGCCAGTAAATGCTGCCTGCCAGTGTTGCCCAGATCCCAAGAGCAAACCGAAGAAAAAAATGTTTTATTCATTCTATTCGAATGCCACCAAATTAAATTCGGACTGTTAATTACTGTCCCAGTATTAAATGATCACAAACGTTAAAAGCACCACATGCAATCTGGATAAAAGCAAAATACTGCGGATGCTGGAAATCTGAAACAAACACAGAAAATGCTGGAAAAACTCAGAGGTCTGACAGCATCTGTGGAGAGAGGAAAACAAAGTTGACTTTCCGAGTCCAAATGACCTTTCTTCAGAGCTAAAGAGAAGTAAAAATGTGATGAAATTGATACTGTTTTAGTGAGGGTGGATTGTATTGGTAATGGTCCATACGGAATGCTGATGGTTCTGGGAGGGAGAGGAAGATGTGAGGGCAGGGGCGCGGGAGATGGGCCGGACACAATTGAGGGCCCTGTCAACACAGTGAGTGGGAAGCTTCAGTTAAGGAAGAAGGAAGACATGTCAGAAGCACCTCTCCCCCCAGAACTGTGATTCGGTCCCCTTTGTCCTCACTTTTCACCCCACCAGTCTCCGCATTCAAAGGATCATCCTCCAACATTTCTGCCAACTCCAGCATAATGCCATCACCAAACACGTCTTCCCCTCACCACCCTTCCCCCCTCCCGCCCCCATCAGCATTCCATGGGACTGTTCCCTCCGGGACACCGTGGTTCACTCCTCCGTCACCCCCAACACCTCATCCCCTTCGAAGCCATGGCACCTTCCCATGCAATCGCAGAAGGTTCAACACCTGCCCCTTGACGTCCTCCCTCCTCACTGCCCAAGGGCCCAAATGTTACTTTCAGGTGAAGAAGCATTTCACTTGCACCTCCTTCAATTTGGTTTACTGCATTCACTGCTCCCATTTTGGTCTCCTCTACATCGGAGAGACCAAACCCAGACTGGGTGACAGCTTTGTGGAACACCTTCGGTCTGTCCGCAAGCATGACCCAGACCTCCCTGTCGCTTGCCATTTCAACACTCCACCCTGCTCTCATGCCCACATGTCCGTCCTTGGCCTGCTGCAATGTTGCAGTGAAACCCAACACAAACTGGAGGAACAGCACCTCATCTTCCGATTAGGCACTTTACAGCCTTCCAGACTTAACACTGAGTTCAACAACTTCAGACCATGAACTCTCACCTCTATCACCCCTTTTTTATCCCCTTTTTTCAAAATTCATTTTTATTTTTTATCCACTTATTTTTATTTTTTTCATTTATTCATTCTTTTATCCCCTTTTTATCCCATTTTCGATCCTTTTTCCCCCACTCCCGCCCTCTCCCGTCACCCCACCCCCACAAGGGCCATCGATTATATGTTCATGTTGTTCTTTTCAGAGTGTTTCCCCTTGTTCTGCTATTATCACATTCTGCTTTCTTACCTTTGCCACTATCAGCGCCATTTTTAGCCTTTACCACTACCATTAACACTCCCTTTGTCCTTTCGTTCATGACATCTTTGTCAACCTCTCCTTTGCCCCCACCTATCGCTGGCCTTCTATCCAGCTTCACCTGCTCCACCCCCCTTATACAGTAGAAATTTAATTACATTTCTACTTCTCTGCAGCTCTGAAGAAGGATCGTACAGACTCGAGACGTCAACTCTGTTTTTCTCTCTCCACAGATGCTGCCAGACCTCTGAGTTTTTTCCGGCATTTTCTGTGTTTGTTACGTGCAATCTGGAGTCTTGTTTGGATTTCTTTCAAATGCTGAGCTTTAGCTAAACTCTAAATATTCCAATTAATACCAATTTATTAGAAGGTTAATACCGCACAACAGCAATCGAATGGTTCATGTTGAACATTTATTCCAGAAAACAAAATAGTTTCGATTCGGCTCCTATTTTAATAACCCAACTTGCAATTAGCAACATTCAATTGCTACTTTATACAGGGCTCATTCTCAGTTACCTAGTCAACCTTTTCCTACCTCAGTGATAGCCTTTAGTACACTCTGTCATTTTCTCAAAAGCTTAACATGCGACTTAAGTGTGTGGGAAGGCCTTTGTAATGCGGCCAGATCAATTATGGTCCTGGTGCTTTAATGTGATTGTTAAAACTGTCCACTAAATGGTGTGTATTGTGGACTGGCTTTCTGACATCCTGTTTGATGGAAGATTGAGCCCAGCAGGCCATTTTAGCTATGCTAAGACAGCCGTTAGTGGAATCCTAAACCATCCCAGGAACTTCTTATTGAAAGGGTGATAACTGCCTAGAAAATTGTCTTATCTTTCCAAAACTTAGGTTAGGGTGTATTTGCTTGAGTTGCTGTGAAGGAAAGGGTGGAGTCTTCAGCTTGAGTCTGCATTACACTGTAGCTATATTATTGGAATGTCTTCTGTATTGCAAGAACAGCCATTTAAAGTGATGTTGGAATATTGAATTACTTCATCATTGGAGCATGAAGATAATTCAAATTAAATTACTTGTAGAACCCATCAGTGTGTGATGGAGAATTATTTATTGACGTTTTGAACTATCCTTTACTACCATCATATTTGCAAGAATACAGGTTTGATTTACTTGATCAGCCTCAAAAATTGACCAAATATTACCAGCGTGATTTGCAAGGCCAAACGAAATTGCACTGCTGAATTCTGCAAGCTGTCTTTCCAATAAAAGAGAGAGCTTGAAAAGACAAGTGTGTCTCTGATTGTTAATCATCGTGTAGACCTTAATGAATGTTTTGATAGTCTGATACTGGATAGTCATTATGAGCAATTCTAAGCATAATCCTAGTAACAGGCAAATACAAACACAGAAACCTCTGAGGATATTATTTGAGGGAATTATGGAACTGGCCAAGATAATAGAGGGAGATAAGGAAAGCAGTCCTGAACACACTGTAT
Organism: Cetorhinus maximus; assembly: GCF_964194155.1. NCBI lineage: Eukaryota > Metazoa > Chordata > Chondrichthyes > Lamniformes > Cetorhinidae > Cetorhinus > Cetorhinus maximus. The sequence goes on from NC_135899.1 coordinate 52,024,572, forward strand.
GTGCAAAAGGCTGGAGCAGATCATGGAAGGTGGAAGGTAACTTAGCTTTACAGAGGGGTTTTACCTCATGGTTTAAGCAAGGAACCTGAAAGGGGTATAAAAGATATGGTAAAAAGGATCTTTTTGACTACAGCCAGAATCGAGTGACTTGGCCAGTCACCTGGGACTTAATTTTGTATGCATAGCTCTGTGTGTAAATTCCATAGTTTTGAATCTGCTTAAGTAAATGTATCTCTAAGCAGGGCTCATGTCTGAGTGAATTGTCCATATCTAAAGAATTCTTGGGTCGAAACCTAAATGAGACCTCAGGAGTGCTGTTGTACACATTTCCACCTGTATATTCATTTGGTATTTTCATGTTTTCTATTTAATATTTTTTAAAGAGCTAGTGTTTCAAAGGAAAAGGAATTTCCCCTCCCCACCAGCAGTGGGAATCATTGCAGGTGAGGGCGGAGGTTGTGGCGAAAGGCAAAAATAAGCTTCACAACATTGCGAAATCAGGTGGGAATCTTCCTCTCCTCACTTTCATAGCGGGTTAATGGCGGATCACCTTTCCCACCATAGAAAGTCAAGAATGCATTTTGTATTTCAAGAGAGCTCATTAACTGGATACCCAATTGGAATCTTGCACCGTCATCAAATCTGCCACCCTGCCAGTGAGATTTTACACTGTTCAGATACTCAACTTGATAAACGTAGTGTGCACCTGGCAAGGGAGACTTACTGGACTTATTATTCAGTCGGTGAGGACCTTAGGAGATGGTATGCAATAGGGTGTTGAGAAAGGGGTTGAAGGCATGAGGGGAGGGTGGGTGTGTGAGTGGGGAAGGGTGGGTGTGTGAGCAGAGAAGGAGGTGAGTGAGTGGGAAATGGGGGAAAGTGAGGGGGGAAGGGCGGGTGTGTGAAGGGAAGGAGGTGAGTGAGCAGGAAAGGGGGGTGAGTGAGCGGGGAAGGGGAGTGAGCGGGGAAAGATGGGTGTGTGAGCTGGGAAGAGTGGGTGTGTGAGCGGGAAAGAGTGGGTGTGTGAGTTTGGAAGGGGGTGTGTGAGTGGGGAAGGGTGGGTGTGTGTGTGGGGAAGGGTGGGTGTGTGTGTGGGGAAGGGTGGGTGTGTGTGTGGGGAAGGGCGGGTGTGTGTGTGGGGAAGGGCAGGTGTGTGTGTGGGGAAGGGCGGGTGTGTGTGTGGGGAAGGGCGGGTGTGTGAGTGGGGAAGGGCGGGTGTGTGTGTGGGGAAGGGCGGGTGTTTGTGGGGAAGGGCGGGTGTGTGTGTGGGGAAGGGCGGGTGTGTGTGTGGGGAAGGGCGGGTGTGTGAGTGGGGAAGGGCGGGTGTGTGTGGGGAAGGGCGGGTGTGTGTGTGGGGAAGGGCGGGTGTGTGTGTGGGGAAGGGCGGGTGTGTGTGTGGGGAAGGGCGGGTGTGTGTGGGGAAGGGCGGGTGTGTGTGTGGGGAAGGGCGGGTGTGTGTGTGGGGAAGGGCGGGTGTGTGTGAGTGGGGAAGGGCGGGTGTGTGTGTGGGGAAGGGCGGGTGTGTGTGGGGAAGGGCGGGTGTGTGTGTGGGGAAGGGCGGGTGTGTGAGTGGGGAAGGGCGGGTGTGTGTGTGGGGAAGTGTAGGTGTGTGTGTGGGGAAGGGGGGCGTCTTTTATAGGGTTAGGTTAGATCATTGACCCGTTTCCTGCACTGCAGTGGGGGGACCTCCTATGGATCCCACGGGCACTGACCGCCCCGGCAACCACCTCCTAGGCCGCCACGGAAAGAGGATGGAAGAGCCTTTCCTCTGCGGCCTGGAGGAGAGTCTCCAGGGAGGCATCACTAAATTGTGGGGCCAGAGGTTGCTGCTTTCTGCTGCACATCTCCCTGCGAGGGGTCCTGGCGCAGTTTAGTGAAGAGCTGCCAGGATGCCTTTCTGCCTGCCCTGCCACGAGGCCTCACGCGAACTGTGCGCACACATAAATAATGAGGTGGAGAGCGCACAATCGCACGTAATAGGCAGCCCCATTCAACAGAGGAAGTCACTCCGACTTCCCGCTCCCACCATGGAAATTAGGGTGGAAGGGGACAATTCCGCCTTAAGTGTCTCTATTATTTCAGTAAAGACAAGAAAGGTGCAACCTTTCAGAAGGACTTCTTCAACTGCTGGGAGATTGGCTTACACTTTTCTGCAGAGTCAGTCGAACATATCAGAAAGAGGCCACTCAGGACAATATGTTTAATTGTTTTCCCAGAGTATTCAGCTGATAGTAATCATTGAACACAAATGTTTGAAATAATCAATGTACATTGCTGGACAACTAAATAACGCCATGATGTTATCTGGATTGCACTCGTATAGGCAACATTTATCAGGTACTGCAGTTGGCCATTAGCAATGCAGCCTTCTATGCATTATGAAGTTGGTTGTTCATTATTCAAGTTAAATGCTTCAGTATTACAGACTGACCTCTCAAAAGTAAGATTGCATTTTAAAGGGATTCAGAGGTATATGATCAGGCAGTTTTGATTTTTGAATTAATTTGGTCTTTCTGAATCACACAGGGCTTTGTGAGTAAGACACCTGCAGTGTTCTGAGATGGATTGTACTCAGTGGAATGTGAATGGTTATTCCCGGCTATTTAACTAACATTTGTTCTGCAAGATCTGCAGTTCGTACGGGCTGAGTTGACTGGATTATCTGTTTAACACATTCAAGAAAGCTGAATTATTTGGACTGAGTTTTAAAGCTTCCTTTTTCTGCTCGCTGCTCTAAATTATTTACCTGTGAGTAAACCTATTTTGTTATTTTAGTCTATGAAGCTGTATGGTGTGAATAGTTTTAATAATCTTTCTGAAGTGATATGCATAAGCAGTGGAAATCTTTTGCCCAGGGTCTGTTATCCCTGAATCTTTTGAGTACAGGCCACAATCCCAATTATTTGAGTTATGACCTGCCTTTAGCAGCTGGCATGCGTTGTACATGAGTAAAAGGCCTTACAACTGCCTGGGGCAGGATTTTGGACTCGGGTTGAGGGGGTGAGGGCCAAGAGTTATGGCAGAATGGCGCAATGTAGGCATGTTGTTTTTCCAAACAGATTTCTACCTGGAGGCCGGCCTAATTGACAGGCTTGGCTGCCTGTCGTGGGAAATCCTGTGGTGCAAAGATTCAGCCTGGGAGCAGGCAGGATTAGTGATTGGTGGAGGTAGGGATTGCAGAGGGTGGTGGGGGAGGAACCAGGTACAGTGTGATCAGGTGGGGGATGGGGGAGGTGGTGGGGAAGCAGAGATTGGGGTCTGGGAAACCTGTCTGACATGGGTTAAAGATAGAAACACTAAAAATAGAAATCTCCTTAAGAGGTTTTAATGACCATTGCAACTCCGGGGAGTGGATTGGTCAACCAGGTTTGAGGCAGGTTGGGCTCCAGATTCAGATTTTTAACGTTTCAGCCTCCTACCCAACCCAAACTCACCGATTTGTGGGAGTTAAAATTTGCACTAAAACAGCTGTGGAAGCCTGCACCATAATAAAAGATTGCACTTTTTCCTAATTTCACAGCAATGAAGCAGGGAAAGGCATTGAATCTCCTGTTTACACACTACTTCATAGAGTACAACAGTTACCAAGATCTCCAATTCCTCTTCATAAATGCAACACAAAATGTATTCTTTTTTCACAACAAAAACAAAAATAAAAATACCTGGAAAAACTCAGCAGGTCTGACAGCATTTGCAGAGAGGAACACAGTTAATGTTTCGAGTCCGTATGACTCTTCAACAGAACTAAGAAAAAATAGAAGAGAGGTGAAATATAAGTTGGTTTAAGGGGGAGTGGGACAGGTAGAGCTGAATAGAGGGCCAGTGATAGGTGGAGATTGCCAAAAGATGTCATAGACAAAAGGACAAAGAAGTGTTGATGGCGGTGATATTAGCTAAGAAATGTGCTAATAGGTGACATTAAGGGTAGAAAGCAGGATGAGCAAGGTATAGATAGCCCTAGTGGGGGTGGGGTGGGGGGAAGGGATCGAAATAGGCTAAAAGGTAGAGATAAAACAATGGATGGAAATACATTTAAAAATAATGGAAATAGGTGGGAAAAATATATATAAATTATTGGAAAAAAGGGGGGTCGGAAAGGGGGTGGGGATGGAGGAGAGAGTTCATGATCTAAAATTGTTGAACTCAATATTCAGTCCGGAAGGCTATAAAGTGCTTAGTTGGAAGATGAGGTGCTATTCCTCCAGTTTGCGTTGAGCTTCACTGGAACATTGCAGCAGGCCAAGGACGGACATGTGGGCATGAGAGCAGGGTGGAGTGTTGAAATGGCAAGCGACAGGGAGGTCTGGGTCATACTTGCGGACAGACCGAAGGTGTTGTGCAAAGCAGTCACCCAGTCTTCGTTTGGTCTCTCCAATGTAGAGGAAACTGCATTGGGAGCAGCAAATGCAGTAGACTAAATTGAGGGAAGTGCAAGTGAAATGCTGCTTCACCTGAAAGGAATGTTTGGGCTCTTGGACGGTGAGGAGGAGGGAAGTAAAGGGGCAGGTGTTGCACCTTCTGAAGTTGCATGGGAAAGTGCCATGGGAGAGGGTTGAGGTGTAGGGGGTGATGGAGGAGTGGACCAGGGTGTCCCGGAGGGACACTTTTTGACTCTTTTTTGACTCTTTATCAAGGGTCAACCTAATCAGTGCTAATTGTTTCTGCTATCTGCAGAGGTTTGAACATACGATCCAGGCTGACACACCGGTGCAGTACTGTGGGATTGCTGCACTGTCAGAGGTGCTGCCTTTTGGATGAGATCTTAAACTGAGGTTGTGTCTGGTGGAAATCAAAGATTCCATGGCGCTATTTGAAAGAAGAGCAGGGAGTTCTTTCCAAGATTCCTGCCAATAGTTATCCTGCAATCAACATCACCAAAACAGATTATTTGATCATTATCACATTGCTGTTTGCAAGAGTTTGCTGTGTGTAAATTGGTTGCCACGTTTCCTACATTAAAACAGGGACTACACTTCAAAAAAAAAAGCAATTCCTTCACTGTAAATTACTTTGGGATGACCTGAGGTCATGAAAGGTGCTGTTTCAATGCCAGGCTTTCTTTTTGCCTAGATATTGGGAAGATGAAGGTATACCTTGGTACGTTGGGGACACTAGCTGGAGTGGTCACTTATGCCAAACCTAAGCGTTTTAGATAGCCTTGCATTCCAGAACTTCAGCTGACTGCACACACCAAAGACTCACTCTCCACTGCATGTTGTAGTGTAAACTCAGATTTCAAGGACTATCATTATCAGAGACTCACAAAATATGATCGATAAAAACTGCTTCCACATTCAGGGAGTCTATGCCATTGTGCAAATGCAGGGTGAAGTCAATGCTTGCATATTGGAAGCAAAGAGCCGTTTGGAAGCAGGGTTATTTCTTTGACTACAAAAGCACAGCTCCAAATCTGTCTTTCACTTCTCTGGAATCCAAACAACTTCTTCTGTCCTCAAGCAAAGAAAAGGAAATCAGCTTTTGCTACTCTGCTGCATTATATCACATCTGATCATTGCTCATGCGTCTGTATCACTAAGGTACAAGTGGCTGAATACCCTAAACTGGTGTCACGTTGGGTTCACAGCATTATTTAGGGACAACAGTTGAATCATATTTTATGATTCTGCTTTTCAACTCTTCAAGCGCCAAGCTACTTGTAATGTTCCCTGGCAGATTCAGACAATTACTGAAGCAAAACATTGTCGGCTGTAGCATTTATTTTGATGCATGTATGACATCAATTGAACACATTTGCATTAATTCAATACAGAAGTACAGAATTAAGCTTTCTACTTATGTGATAGGATCAACATGGGAGAATTTTAACCCTAAAGTAATAATGGGTAGGTGAGCAATCGCAGGCGGGAGATTAAAAGTAACGTGTAACATGACCCCAATCCGCCACTCATCTGCCTACTTCCATTAGGGCAGTGGTAGGTTCTGAGGTGGGGCACCTCATTATAATATTTAAATCAGGCTCCCACCGTGCAGTTGGGAGCTTGATTTCAATCTAACACTGTCTGGCTGTGTTTCTCTGGACTCAGGAAACCTGACAGCTAAGTGGAGATGGGATTTCGCAGGGGAGTGCTTTTTAAAGCACGGCTTGTGGGCCAAGAGGGTGTTAAGACACAACAGTTTGTAAAGGCTGAGTTATTTAAAATCCCAGAGGGAAACTTTAAACAACTGTCATAACCTACATTTTCAACTGGTATGTTTTGAGTTGCAGCTCTAAATTCAGGAATAAGATCAGTTCTCGAGAGGTTTTTATACCGAACTAAATGAAACATTTATCAATTTACAACAAATTAAACACATACGCGTGTCTACAAACTACTGCTATCATAACTTTTAACACATTCGCAAATTAATCTCCACTAAGGCAACAATAACCAATAGACTTAACCGGACACCAGGCAAAGCATTTTCATCTTATGAATTCAAAATGAGGTCCCTTTCAATTTGTTTATTTGCAGACAGTTGTAAGCTTACAGGCTTTGATCTTACATGCCTATGACTTGTACATACAAAACTCCTTTCTGTTATGCCCAGCTTTCCCCTTTGAATATAAATTTTCATTGTATCACCAGGCCCTTTTAACCCCTTTCAAAGTACCAATTGTATTAGTAATATAAACATTGCTTGGTGTCTCCTAGCTAAGTGCAAGATTTCACTCCCACCCTTGAATGATCTATTCAACTAAATGCAAATGTACCTCTACCTACTGTTTTCATCTCAAAACTACAATACATTAAAGCACCCAGACTAGCTGGCTTTAATCCAATTAACACACACAAACTAAACCTTTATTTAAAAAAAAATTCCAATAACATTATATACATTAATATCTCTTCTTGACAGAGGGGCAGGAATGCTTTCCCCCAGCACCTCAAGCAAATCTTCTGCTACAACCTGCTGCACCCCAACCCCAAATCCATGGTTCCAAGCTTTATGCCGAATATTTACTGATTGGTGAGGGCTGTCCACAGCAGTCCTTGGCAGTGGGTTATAAATGTAGGCTTTCCCATCCAACAGCCAGATAACCTATTAATCTGGCTGGCTGCCAGCTGGGAAACAGAATAAAGAAAGTAGATAATCAGGTCCTGCAGTGAAATTTGTCCAGGCTTTCATGTTGCTGGGATTTCCAAACTCCACTCAACCCTTCGTTCCCTGCCCGCCTCCCCACATTATCAGAGCCCATATCTCTCTGCGGACAGATGAGAAGGATTGAAGGTGAGTGTTTTCGCTGTGTATTAAGAATCAAATACTTCATCAAAAATTGAATGGATAATTGTTGACATATGAAAAATCTCTCCAGCGTTTGAAATTTCTCAACCCTAGCCATTTTCTGAAAATTTATCATAACATCTTTTGGTAGACGGATATGTCCTCTGACAAGTTTCACTTTTATGACAGACTTGGAAATTTTTAAGGGTAATAGTCAGGCTTGCCTTTGAAAGCTTCTGTAATACACTATGTCAGAAAGATAATGTTGAAAATTTGAGGGGAAAGTTATCATTATTGCTAAGGTGTAGAAAAGCATTTCTGCTCCTTAAGTCTTTGGTAAGCACTTGGGATCTATTTTAGCTCAAGCATGTTTGCATTGAAGTAGATAAAGCTGAGCCTGAGGATTATGTATGTATTGACTGGACTTACTGACAGTATCTATCACGAACTATGGAGGTAAAGGTATTGTGAATCATTCAAATCATCTAAGGTTTTCTCCACACTCAGTGCAAGATATATGTAAGTAACGGGTTGATCATCTTAAGTCTTCATAAATACCAAAGCCAATGTTATTCATTATCTCTTACGGCCATCATAAGATGAGTAAGGTGGTTGGGAGTTTCCAGTAATCTCTTTGCCAGGGATTGTTTGTAACTGCATTTTATCTATTTATGCCATTAAAAATGGACTCTAACATGGGTAGGTGTATTTTGAGACAGTTGGCTGCTATTACTTGAGTTTTGGAACCACAGGATGTCACAGCACATTTGATTCGTTGATTCTACACATATGTTTTTCTTCACATGAGCCGCTTAATCTAATCCCACTCTCCTGTTCATTTCCCTTTAATATTTCTCTCTTTCAAGTAACAATGAGTTCTCTTACAAAAGAACCTGCAGACTCTTTCAACAATGGAGCAGGAAAGTTTATCAAATTCCATCCGACTTGACTGGGCCCCGGCACAGTGGATGCAGTGAGCCAGCCAAAATTCCATTGGCTTCGGCAGGACTGGAAAATCCCCCCCAGCGGGAGAGGCCGGAAGATTCCAGCCACCTTTTCTTAATTTTTTTTTGCGATGATCCCTCTTGGCTATCTCACAGGTAGGTGAAAATAATTCATCACCTCTTTGTAAATGTGAAGACCTGTATCAAATCACCCCAGACCCTTCACAGTTTTAGTGAATAAAGCTCGAACTTTAAAGTTCCTTTTCCAAAAACACTTCCGAGGTGGCAGCAGTGGCTCCATGGTAGCACATTCAGCCTCTGGGCTGAATTTTCAGGCCTCCGCCTGCCCCACCCCAGGAACAGCAATGGGAGGGCACTGAAAATAATGGCAGCAGGCAGTGTCTCAATTTTAAGTGTCAGTTTTTTGTTAATATTCATTGACAGGATGTGGGCTTCGCTGGCTGGACCAGCTTTTATTCCCATCCCTAGTTGCCCTTGAGAAGGTGGTGGTGAGCTGCCTTCTTGAACCGCTGCAGTCCATGTGGCGTAGGTACACCCACCGTGCTGTTAGGAAGGGAGTTCCAGGATTTTGACGCAGCGGCAGTGAAGGAACAGCGATACATTTCCAAATCGGGATGGTGAGTGACTTGGAGGAAAACTTCCAGGTGGTGGTGTTCCTATCTCTCTGCCGCCCTTGTCCTTCTAGGCGCTAGCGGTCATGGGTTTGGAAGGTGCTGTCTAAGGAGCCTTGGTGAATCCTTGTAGTGCATCTTGTAGATGGTACACACTGCTGCCACTGTGCGTCGACAGTGGAAGGAGTGAATGTTTGTGGATGTGGTGCCAATCAAGCAGACTGCTTTATCCTGGATGGTGTCCAGCTTCCTCAGTGTTGTCGGAGCTGCACTCATCCAGGCAAGTGGGAAGCATTCCATCACACTCCTGACTTGTGCCTTGTAGATGGTGAACAGGCTTTGGGGAGTCAGGAGGTGAGTTACTCATCACATGATTCCTAAATCTGATCTGTTCTTATAGCCACATTATCTATATGGCTAGTCCAGTTCAGTTTCTGGTCAATGGTAACCCTCAGGATGTCAATAATGGGGGATTCAGTGATGGTAATATCATTGAACACCATGGGGCGATGGTTGGATTCTCTTTTGTTGGAGATGGTCAATGCCTAACACTTGTGTGGCACGAATGTTACTTGCCACTTGTCAGCCCAAGCATGGATATTGTCCAGGTCTTGCTGCATTTGGACATGGACTGCTTCATTATCTGAGGAGTCGCGAATGGTGCTGAACATTGTGCAATCATCAGCGAACACCCCCACTTCTGACCTTATGATGGAAGGAAGGTCATTGATATAGCAGCTGAAGATGTTTGGGCCTAGGACACTACCCTGAGGAACTCCTACAATGATGTCCTGGAACTGAGATGACTGACCTCCAACAACCACAACCCTTTGTGCTAGGTATGACTCCAACCAGTGGAGAGGTTTCCCCCTGAATCCCATTGACTCCAGCTTTGCTAGGGCTCCTTGATGCCACACTCGGTCAAAAGCTGCCTTGATGTCAAGGGCAGTCACTCTCACCTCACATCGGGAGTTCAGCTCTTTTGTCCATGTTTGAACCAAGGCTGTAATGAGGTCAGGAGCTGAATGGCCCTGGCAGAACCTAAACGGGGCATCAGTGAGCAGGTTATTGCTAAGCAAGTGCCACTTAATAGCACTGTTCACTAGTGTCCATTAGGGAAGGAAATCTGTCGTCCTTACCTAGTCTGGCCCGTTGTAACTCCACAATGTGGTTAACTCTGAAGTGGCCTAGCAAGCCACTTAGTTGTCAAGGGCAACTCAGTTGGACTAGGGATGGGTAATAAATGCTGGCCCCTGGACCCCTATCCACCACCCTACCCCCATGCCCATCAAAATCCCTCCCATCGTGCTGGAGGAGCATCATGTTAAGGTTTCCCTCCGTCCAATCACTCTCCTTCCTCCCCCTCTAATCCTTGATCCCATCATTATAGTCGTTGGTATCTCTGTCCTCCCCAAAGCCAGTAAAGCCCACATCCCATGAATAAAAAAAAAATCACAACCAGATGTAAGTGGTGTGTGCCTTTCTAACCTTGAGGTATGCTCACTTACCATCCATTGTGCTGTATTCATGGCTGCTCCAACTCCATGCCAAGGCTGCACAGGCGATACCAGCAGGAGCCCATGGTGGGTGGGGGGCAGTGGTTGTTGGTGACAAGACAGAGGCAAGGGAAGGGGATGGAAGGCAAAGGCTTGACTAAGGGGGAGTGACTAGGGTTGAGAGCAAACAGACACATGACTTGAGGGAGGGGTGGGGTGGTGCTGTGAAATTAGTTGGAGCCAGAAAGCATAGTCAGTCCAGTGGATCTGCACCACACCTTCACATGTCTCGGGGAGTGGTGGCTCACGCCTGCTGCATTCTCCGGGAGGGGTTGACATCGCAGGGACTGGGAGGCCAGATATTGCCAGTAGCTGTCAAGGCCATTCTGAACTTCTTTGTGAGTGGCTCATTCCAGGGCACCACTGGAACCTCTGTGGGATTTCTCAAGCATCTGCATTTGGGAGGTTACAGACACACTATTTAGCAAGGTGCACAATTACATCCAGTTCTCCTTAGATGAAGCCAGCCAAGCTGCTAAAGCAGTGGGATTTGCAGCAATCTCTGGATTTCCACAGATGCAGGGTGCCATCGACTCCACGCATGTGGCTTTAAGAGCTCCCCAGGAACAGCCAATACAATTCATCAGCTGGAAAGGCTTCCACTGTCTCAATGTGCAGCTGGCCTGCAACCACCAGAAGCGGATGGTGCAGGCATGTGTAAAATACCCTGAAAGCTCCCACAACTTGTACATCTTGAGTCACTCATCAGTGCCACAAATCTCTGAGGGCCCTCAACATATCCAGGGTTGGCTCCTCAGCGACAAAGACTACCCACAAAAGACATGGTTGATGACGCCTGTGCAGTGGCCACAAAGTTGCATCAGAGGAGAGGTAAACGCTGCTCACTCTGCAATACCCTCAATGATTGAGCAAACCACTGGTATCTTGAAGATGCGTTTTTGATGTCTGGACAGGTCAGGCGGTGCTCTCCACTACTCTCCCCAGAGAGTCTCCCACATCACCGAGGCTTGCTGCACTCCTCACACCCTGGTGCTCCCAAAGGAGGGAAGTCTTGCCAGAACAGGAGATGGAGAAGCTGCACATGTCCTCCAATGATGAGGACATTGAGAGGGCTGAGCTCGATGAGGGAAAGGAAGCTGAGGCTCCCAAGGAAGAGGCCATAGCCTGGGCCAGGTGAAGCAGGCGTGCATGTGACATGCTTACAGCCACCAGGTTCCAGGACGATGATGGTGACTAGCTCGAACGAGCCTTTTTGACCAGTGCCACCCATGCTGGGTCCACCTTACCACCTTGGTTATGATCCTATCATCAAAACGCAGCACATCCATCTCTGAAACGGAGTTACAATCTTGCACCACGATTTTCTTATCCTTGGCAGCTTCGAAAGCATGTGGCCTTTTTGTTATGAGATATTAACTGCTACACAGCATTTTTTGCACAGAGTTGAGATGGTGCAGCCTCTTCAAGCTTCTCGCCAACATTCCACTGCCCATGGAAGCCTTCAAAAGACAGGAGCAGCATTGTAATCCTCAGAGCACTTGTGGCAGTATGCCTGCAGTCTGGCAAGGTGTCCCAAGGAGGACAATCATCGCTCAGTGGTTTTTACCTTCATGTGTGAGGTTGATTCTGAATCCGCACTGTGGTGTGTCCAAACAGGCAATCATTCAGGCAAGGCCAGTGTTCAGCCCTCATCATCATACTCAGTCCCCAGCATTAGATATATCTTCAGGAAGCAGTCATCTGTAACTCTCAGTAATGGATGCAAGGCTGCACTGCGCTCACCTTTCAGTGGACTGCGAAACCTTCAGGAGCGGCAATAGTCTGATACCTGTCAAGCGCTCATAACCATGTCTCCATTTGGAGTCTCCCAACTTCCTGTGCAGCCTAGCTGTAACATTTGTGGGCCTGAAAGAAAATGACACTCCATCTGGGCCTCAAGGACCCCAGTTACTGATAATAAGGAACACAAACAGATGTCTCGGAGACTTGCTCTGACCCCATTTGAGGCCTCCACATTCTCATTCCAACAGTTTGACCAATGTACACAGAACCCAGGCACACGGGGGCGATGGTAAGTTGCATATTACCATGTTGATTGATCAGCTCAGAGCTGGCAGAGGGTTAATGTGATGAGATGCTAGCCAGACCTTCTGGCCCAGCGCTGCATCCCCCCAGGTCCAAGTCAGGCATCTGGGGCTTCTGCACACAACTCCTAGGTCGTACCATTTTAACCATCTAGCAGGAATCATAAGGCTCAACCCGTGTCAGTGAGGCCCATCGCTCTAAATAATGGAGGTTGGAAAGTGGGGACTAATGTTGGGGTCGTGTTCAGATGCACACATGGACATGACAGAAGGCAGACAGGAGCACGTAAGAGTCCTGAGTTTAGGTTAATAAGTAAAGCTGATTCAAGGCTGACGGACAGTACATGGAAGCCAATGAAACTTACATCGACTCCAGGCGCATCGCCATTCAATCCTGTAGGATTCACATTGAGCATTCGACAACGCAGCAGCATCGAGGGACTAAAGCAACCTCCAGGGTCTAAACTCGTGAAGCAACATTATATGACCCGCTGAAGCAGGTCCCAGAGACGCCTTGGCCAACCACCAAGTTCTTAGAGGCAGGAACTTCACTCATATCGATAGTGAACAGAGAATGGTCAGGCACTGTAATGAGTTGGTTCTAGATGCCATAGAGTGGAGGCAGACACTATCTGGGAGGTGAGGGGAGCATCTGTGACACCTGACAGGCCACAGAACATATCATCAGATAGAAGCGGCAAACATGAGAAGTGAATATGTCAAAATTTATTTAAATTTGTGTAAATTCTATATAGATTGTGGACACCTGGACCATCTTTGTGCTCCTAGTATCTCTTAATCTTCCGTACCCTACTGCTACGCCTTAGTGCATCCCCAACATCCACAGCGGAGGTGGAGGCAGCCTGCTGACTGCTACACCCTGTTGTCTGTGATGACCTTGGCTTTCATCCTCTGGAGGGCCCCAGGAAACTTTGGGTCTCCTGCTGTGGGGGCAGGTGCCCCCTCCTTGGCCTGTGGATCTGCAGCTGATGGGGTCACAGATAGAGGGAATTGGGATCAGCTGGACCCTCTCGGAGTCGCTTCGGTGATGGCCCCAGGGCGTCTGGCTGATGGTCCTCCTCCCTATGGGTGCCTGAGGGCCGGTAGCTGACTCTTTGAAGAGAAGGGGCACCTGGAGTGAGTATGAGGTGCCCAGTCCCCCTTTCGCCTAGTTACTGATGGATCCCACCTATGTCTACAGCGATGAAGTGCAGCTGCTGGCACAGAGCAGGTGCAAAGCCCTGGACCAAGGTTTCCATGGTGATTGCCATTCTTCCAGCGTTGATCTAGGTGCACTGGCATTTTTATGCAGCAACATCAAGGTTGACTTATCCTGGCCGAACAGATGAGATCATTCATCCTCTTCCTGCACTGGATGGCGGTCCTCCTCTGAAGAGCATTGGCGCTGACCACCTTGGCGACCTGCTCCTAAGCCGGTGTGGTGAGATTGGCAGACCTCCTTCTGCCATCATAGGGGTAAAGGATGTCCTGATATTCCTCAACTGCATCGAGAAGTGCCCCCTACACATTGTTGCTGAACTTAGGGGCAGTAGGCTCCTTTCCTTACGGGGCCATACTCTCCATGATCAGTCCTGGGCTACAGAGTGTGTGAGTGCGGGGGTGCAATTTAAATATGACGGTTGGAAAGATGACCTGGTGAGGTCATGGCAGGGTGTACGAATCCCAGCTCACCCCTCCACGGGATACCATGTCCTTTACATTTGTGCATATATAATGAGCTGAAAAGCAACCAATCTGGCGCGGAAACCTGCCATGCCAGTGGGAAACGCGTCACTTTTCCCACCTGCCACCACACTTCATCTCCGGAGTGGAGAATTCCGCCCTTCATCTGATCCACCTCCATTCCTGACTCCACAGACTGTAAGTGGACAGGAAATCCAACTCTGTGCCAATTCAGGACTCACTCCTTTGAAAAGAAGTACAATAGTCACTATTTGCAAGAGAGACGGGTTTCTGACCCAAAAACGGACTGGTCCTATTTCCCACCTCTGTGGAGAAAATTCAGGCCTCTGAGCCAAAAGGTTGTTGGTTCAAGTTCCACACCAGAGACTGGAGCACAAAATCTAGGCTGGCACATCAGTACAGTACTGAAGGAGTGCTGAACTATTGGATGAGATGTTAAACTAAGGCTCTGCCTGCCCTCATAGATGTATGTAAAGACCCCATGGCATTACTTTGAAGAAGAGCATCCAAAATTCTTCCAGATGTCCTGGGCAGTAACTATCCTTCAACCAACATCATTAAAACAGATTACCTGGTTATAACATTGCAGTTTGTGAGAACTTGCTATTCAGATATTGGCTGCTGTTTCTCCTATATTGCAAGAATAACTACACTTCAAAAGTACTTCATTGGTTGTAGAGTGCATTTGGATGCCCTGAAGTCATGAAAGATGCTTTGTAGATGCAAGTCTCTCTTTCTTCATAACCATAATCGTTCATTCATTCCCAGTGGCATTTAACTAAATCCACGCTGTATCTTATCCACTTACATTGGACACTTACCCTGGATGCAAAATTAGAGCAGGGAGTTGTTCCATTTTTTCCTTTCATCTTGCTGAATAGAAAAACTGTCCAGGTTATTTTAACAAAATGGATTTTTAAAAAATTGACTGGATATTGACGTTTTAATATATTCAGTGATTTGTGGACTGCAGATCAGAATTTTTTTAAACAAAAACAGCAAATGCTGGGAACACTCAGCAGGATATGTGGAACCTGTGGTGAGGGGAACATTGGGCTGAATTTTCCCTTTCGGACACTAAGCGCGGTGTGCGGGCGGGTTTTGCGGCGCGTTTCCCGCTGGGTGGGCATGGTGGGAAATCTCGCCCAATTTCATGCTCGGAAGCTCATTAATTATGCATCAGTGAGTAGCCCTCCACATCACATGGCGGGGTGGGCAGTGATTCGTCGGCCCTGCCATTACCTAATGGGGTCAATGGTCCAGGTGCCATATTTAAATGCCACCTGAGCACACATGTTACTCTCAGCAGGCTAGCTCGCTGCCAGGAAACATCTTGGCATGTCTGCACCGAGGAAGAAAGCTGCACCAGGGTTCAGCAATGGCTACCTTGAGGCCCTAATCCTTGGAGTCTGCCAGCACTGGGATGTCCTCTACCCCAGCGATGGCTCCAGGCGGCCCACCAACCTCACCTCACCGGCCTGGGAAGCGGTTGCAAGTGCGGTCAGCTCGTCGGGCACTCGCCCAAGAAATGCCATAGAGTATAGGAAGAGGACGAATGATCTCATCCGCTCCCCCAGGGTAAATTAACCCTCAGCTCACTCCAATCTCGCAATCACATAATTGCCTCATGCACTCGACAGGTTACACTGCTCAGGGGTCTCACACAATATTGCAATAGATACATTCCAATGAGAGAGAAAAATTCTAAGGGGCAGACCTGCCATTCGTGGTTGACTAAAAAAGTTAAAGATAGTACCAAACTTAAAGAAAAAGCATATAATTGCACAAAGATGGATGGCAGGCCAGAAGATTGGGCAGAATATAAAAAACAGCAGAGTGACAAAAAGATTAATAGTGAGGGAAAGAACTAGAGTATGAGAGAAAGCTAACTAGAAATATAAAGACAGATAGTAAGAGTTTCTATAATTATTTAAAAAAGAAGAGTTAACAAAGTGAGTGCTGACTCTATACAAAGTGAGTTTTGGGAGTTAATAATGGAAAATAAGGAAATGGCAGATGAATTGAACAGGTATTTTGCATCGTTCTTCACTATAGAGGGCACAAGTAACATCCTAGAAATGGCTGTAAGTCAGAGATTGGAAGTGAAGGAGGGACTCAAGGAAATTACAATCACCAGGGAAGTGGCACTTAGCAAATTGTTGAAACTGCCAGTTGACAAGTCCCTGGGCCCTGGTGGATTTCATCCTAAGGTCTTAAAAGAAGTGGCTGGTGAGACAGTTGTTGCGTTGGTTTTAAGTTTCCAAATTTCACTATATTCGGAAAGGTTCCTTTAGATTGTAAAATAACTAACGTAACTCCTTTATTCAAAAAGGGAGGGAGACAGAAAGCAGGAATCTATAGGCCAGTTAGCTTAATATCTGTCATAAGGAACATGTTAGAAGCTATTATTAAAGATGTTGTAACAGGACACTTAGATAAATTCAAGGTAATCAGGCAGAGTCAATATGGTTTTGTGAAAGGAAATCATGTTTAACCAATTTATTGGAGTTCTTTGAAGAAGTAACAGATGCTGTTGATAAAGGGGATCTATCTGGTGGATGCACTGTACTTTGCTTTTCAGGCAGCATTTAATAATGTACCAGGTCAAAGGTTATTGAGGAAAATAAAAGCTAATCGACTTGGGGGTAACATATTGACATGGATAAAAGATTAGCTAACTTACAGGAAACAGAGAGCAGGCATAAATGGGTCATTTTCAAATGGGTAGGATGTGATGAGTGGTGTGCCACAGGGATCAGTGCTGGGTCCTCATCTATTTACCATTAATATACATTATTGGGATAAAGTAACTGATGGTAAGGTTGCTAAATTTGCTATGACATAAAGATAGGTAGGAAAGTAAGTTGTGAAGAGGACATAAGGAGGCTACTAAGTGATATAGGTAGATTAGGTGAGTTGCCAAAGATCTGGCAAATGGAGTATAATGTGGGAAAATGTGAGGTTGGCCATTTTGGCAGGATGAATAAAAAAGAAGCATATTATCTAAACGGTGAGAGATTGCAGAGCTTTGAGATGCAGAGGGATTTGGGTGTCCTAGTGCATGAAATGCAAAATGTTGGAATGCAGATACAGCAAGTAATTAAGAAAGGCTGATAGAATGTTATCATTTATTGCAAGGGGAATTAAATACAAGAGTAGGGATGTTATACGTCAGCCATACAGGGCACTGGTGAGACTACATCTGGAATATTGTGTACAGTATTGGTCTTTTTTCAGGAAAGATGTAAATGTGTTGGAAACAGTTCAGAAAAGGTTTACTAGATTAATACTTGGAATGGGCAGGTTGTCTTATGAGGAAAGGCTGGACAGGCTAGACTTGCATCCACTGGAGTTTATAAAAGTAAGAGGCGACTTGATTGAAACAAATAACATCCTGAGAGGACTTGGCAGGGTTGGATGTGGAAAGGATGTTTCCTCTAGTGGGAGACTGTAGAGCTAGGGGTCACTGTTTAAAAATAAGGGGTTACCCATTTAAGACAGAGATGTGGAAAATATATTTCTCTCAGAGGGTTGTGAGACTTTGCAATTCTCTTCATCAAAAGGTGATTGAGAGTTTTTGAATATCTTTAAGGCAGAAGTAGTTAGATTCTTGATAAGCAAGGGGGTGAAAGGTTATCAGGGGGTAGGAAGGAATGTGAAGTTGAAGTTACAGCGGATCAGCCATGATCTTATTGAATGGCAGAGCAGGCTCAAGGGGCTGAGTAGCCTCCTCCTCCTCCTTATTCGTATGTTTGTGTTAGCAGCAGAGACATCAACACTGATTGTCTCACAGATACTTTAACATCACCAGTATCTCATCTATCATGCTGCACAAACTCCATCCTCAGCCCTTATTGGGAAGGGCTCAGCACACACAGCAGACAAGCATCCTTCCCAACCTCTCCTCCCCATCCCTTCTCATCACGTCCCATTCCATTTATCTTTATGTAGGCCAAGCTTGCCCGCAACCAGAGGGTGGTATCCCAGATAAGAGGTGGGATAGCAGATGCCCAGGAGCTGTCCCAGTTTGCGGAGGATGCCGCCGAATTGGCGGGCAAGGACTGAGGCCGCTCCTGTGGGGAAGGCGAGATTGGCCTCTCCCAACAAACCAGTACAGATGAGCCCTCCATGAGTTGATCACATCCTGATAATTACAGTGAGTGACATCCGATGTTGTGTTCTGCCTGCTTATGAACTAAATCTATCCTGTCTCTCTAACAGGCACCAGCAGGCCCAGACAGACCACCAGAGCTAACATAAGGCCCAGCCCCCAGGCCACCTCAGGAGAGGATGCGGAAGATGCATCAGCGGAAGATCCATCACAGGTTCACCTGCACCTCCACCAGCACGGAGACACACACCCCGATCGGTCATGGATCTGGATTAGGCTCAGGGTCACATTCTGGGGAACACCTCACTGACATGTTTCCTCAGCAGTCGGAGGCAGTGACAGCTCAGGTCTCTGGAACTCAGAGGACTGCTGGAGATCAGGCACCCACTGAATCTGAGTCAGGTGATGAGCCTCTGCAAGCGTCAGTCTCTAATGTGATGGAAAGGGCGCAACAGGTGGCGGAAAATAAAGTAGCGTTGCAAGAGACAGTCAACAGATTTGAGCAAAGGATGGAGGAGTCCGTCCGCGTTCTGTCTGATGTCGTGTCTCTGACATGCCAGCACCTCGAGGTCTCCATGGGAAGGGGAGACCTCGATCCAGTAGATCGTGCCGGATTTGCGCCTGGACCTGCACTCCATCGCTACAGGCATTGGTGGGATCCATCAGTGGCTAGGCGAGAGGGGAGCAGGACACATCGACCTTCCTCCAGGAGCCCCAAAGTAGGCCAGGGCCCTCCAAGTCTTGGCTCTCTAGAGGACGCCCACCAAAATCATCAAAGACAACAGGGCGTAGCTGTGAGCAGGCTGCCTCCACCTCTGCTGCGGATGTTGGGGATGCGCCAAGATGTAGCAGTAGGGTTATTAAAAAATTTTGACATCACTTTTGGGTCATGGGTGTTCAATCACTCGATATATCATGCACCTTTGTAAATGCATTTGTTGCTCATGAGAATGGTCTCATCATTTGAAAGTGTCGCCCATATGCTTCTATGTGCCCTCTTATTGTGAGGGTGAGCCATGCTCCCACTCAGTGATCACTTTGTGAGCCTCACATTCAGGTGATGTGTAGTTGAGTCATGATAGTTACTCGCCCCTTATGATGTGTCAATGAGATGTGTCAAACTCTTAACTGGAAAATTTTCTAATTGTCCCACAGTACCATGCCCGTGCACTGAAAGGCCTTTTCAAACAGTAACATCGAGAGCAAGTTCAGCATTCGGACTTGCACCTTCAACCCTCATGATTCACCAGGCCCTAATCTTTGGAAAGGTTAGTTGTGAACCCTCTATCCATGCATCGTATCTAGGGAAGCCTGAGATAGTTGCAAGCCCCAGAAATCTAGCAGCCTGGCTAGCTTCATCGAGTGTGAACTTCACTTAATGATGAGCCTTACTGTAGAGGTCGTCTGTCACCTCCTTGATACATTAATGTGCTGAGGACTGTGAGATACCACATAGATCCCCTGTGGATCCCTGGAACGATCCAAAGGCAAAAAACTTGAGTGCGGTGGTGACCTTCAGGGCAAAATGTGTCGGTAACATTTACTCCTGATAAGATAAGGGACAGAATAAATGTGGCCGTGTCCCTTTGCCTGCACCTTACTCCTTCTGGAATCTCGTGGTTATTAATTTGGCACAGACATGTCTGCCACATTGTGTTTCTTCGATGGCATCCTGACGTGGAAGCTGAGCCTTATCATCCTCTTCAGGTTCCTGCTGTTCCTGCTGTTCATCGTCCGAGGAGCTCTCAGCCCCTTCCATGTCTCCCACTGGCAAGGAATCCCCCTTTTGAAGCATCAGGTTGTGAAAGGCGCACAGACCACGATTATGCAGGACACCCTCTGTGGAGAGTACTGCGGAGCCCCATCTGAATGGTCCAAGCGGAAGCACATCTTCAAGATGCCCATTGTCTGCTTGATGATGGATCATGTCAGTATGTGCCACATTGTATCTCTCTTCCGAGGCACTCTGAGGACGACACACGGATGTCATGAGTCATTGTTTGAGTGGATACCCCTTATCCACAAGCAGCCAGCCCTGTCATCGCTGAGACCCTTTGAATATGTGAGGCATCTGGCAATGACTCGGGACATATGAGTGATGGGAGCTCCCAATGGATACCTAGCACAAACGTGCATGAGGTGCTTCCGATGGGCGCACACCAGCTGAACGTTCAGGGAGTGGAACCCTTTCCTGTTAATGAAGACTGGGGGCTGCTGCCATGGAGCTTGCAAAGCCACGTGTGTGCAATCAATAGCACCCTGTGGAAGCCTGAGATAGCTGCAAACCCCAGAAATCTAGCAGTCTGGCTAGCTTTGAGTGTGAACTTCACATAATGATGAGCCATACTGTAGTGGTCATCTGTCACCTCCTTGATACATTTATGTGCTGAGGACTGTAAGATACCACATAGGTCACCTGTGGAACCCTCAAATGATCCACAGGCAAAACAAATGAGTGCAGCGGTGATCTTCAGGGCCACTGGCAGGGGACTTCCTCCCAGTCCAAAGGGCTTTAGATCCTCCCGCAGAATGTGGCAGATATGAGCCACCACATCGCTCGCCAATTGCAGATGTGCGCAGCATTGTCTTTTGCCCATCTCCAGATAGGGAAGTTTTCTTTGGTGGACCCTTTGTCGTGCGAGTCACCTCCATGGAATGGGTCTGACCTCCTCATCTCCCAGGTCTTGGCCGGGCTCCCCAGCCCATGCTTTTCAGGCCAGGCTTCCTCTTGAAGCCGTGCTAAGTAACGCTGGACCCTTCTCTTCCTCCTTAATCATATCACTGTCATCAAGAAGGCAGCATTGGGCGCAGGCTCCATTATTCAATCCTCTTTCTCCCTGTGGACTAATAAATGTAACAGATTAATGAACACTGGGCAAATATAGTAGACCTCAGACATGGAAAGCCACTGTCATGCCCTAGAGCTGTATCTGCACTACGAGCTTTTCATTGATACAGGCTTGTAGCTGAGGTGCACACTCACAGATCTAGGTGACCAAGATGCCAACCCCGATTCTTGACATCTCAATCCCACAAAGGTTGGAAGAGGTTTAGAGGCATTCATGAAATGTGCCACCTTACCAAAGGCACTCCTGCAATCTCTGATCTGGTATACTGACCAAGCTGAACTTGCACTTCAGCAATGACTGGATGCCCTTTGGCCAATTGGAGAAAGCACATTAGAGGCTTTCGTTGATGATCAGGCAGATATGCAGCAGCTGTGCTTCCTTAATCATTGCCTGCATTTTCCATTCCCACAAACCTCTCTGCTAATGCTCAAATGGAGCAACTGTATAGTGAAGCCAATGACTCTTGCAGTCTCTTGTTAAAGCGCACCAAAAGGCACCAATTGCACCTTCTCAAGGAAGTCTTCCTCTTTTCTCTCAGCACTCTATTTCACTGTTGTAACACTATGCAGTTTGAGGGTGCCCCCTGAAAGGGCCCCTTAGTCCAGCCGTGACCTCCTCCCACACTGCCTCAGACCCCTCCCATGCAGATTCTTTTCCAGTTTCGATTTCAAACTGCGCAACCGCTTTGGGCTTTCACAGTTGGTGGTGCTGTATTTTTATTTTGAGACCAGCTTCGGCCTTCCCCCTCTCACTGTTCAGGTCCTTCCAATTTTCCTGGAGTTCTCGTGGTCTGCAGGTAGATCTCCCTCCAGTTATCCTGCAGCCTCCCCCAGTATCCATTTGTCATTGTGGTGAACATTCCAGCCCTTCTGCACTGAACCCATCACTGTTGATGTTCCTATGCCCCATGTGGACCTCAACCCTCCCCATCTTGAGGCCATGTGCATGGTCACATACAGAGGTAATGACCCACCAACCCCCACCAGGAGAGCTTCAAGTATCCCCCTTTGTGCTTTTTCCCCATTTACAGGCTGCAAATGTCTTCCCTAACCATGATCATCCCATCTGTAGCCCAGTGCCGAGCCAGACATCCTCATAGCCACTGACAGTAGTACCATGAACCTGCACAACAACCTGTGCGCACCAAGCCATGCCTTATCCCAATTGAGCACACAGGCCTTGCCCCTCCTTGGAGTGGGATTACAATATGTGTGCCATGCATATCCCTGTGACATGGCTCACAAAGCCCCAGGACTGCCTTTAATCCCTCATCCTGACTTTGAGGTCCACACAGCCCCAGACTGCTTTAATCTCTCGCCCTGAACTCTTGGCCCCAGAGAATGGACTGTGACTGTCTTTCAATGAGGTCTCCTGTTCCTTCATGACTGATCACAACACAATCTCCCTCCCACCCACCATGAGTTTCTGTACAGCCCATCCCTCATGTGCAAGCTTGATCCCTCCCCCACCTCCATGAGTCTCTGTGCTACCCATCCCTCCCTCTTGTGCAACACTAGCACAATGCCACCACTACACCCCCCCACCCTACCCACCTCACCTCACCTCACATTCCGGAGTCTGCGTACATCTCCTCGCCCCTCGCACTCAGTTCAATTCTCATCCACCTCCTTCTGTGCCTGTGTTCTAGTCTTTCATGTCAGGCACCAGCTCCTCCACCCTCAATCCCCGCCTCTGCTTGTCATCGTTCCCACCTCCCCATCTCCAAACCCACCATAGCCCATTGTGCCCCGTGTCTCCATCTTCCTTCCCAACTTCTCAGGCACAAGGCTGGCTTCTGCCTCACAGTGCAGCCCTGCCTGAGCCCTACAGAACACATCCTCCCAGAGTACAGAGGGAGCCAGTGAGCTGACCAGCCCTACTCCCCCACCAGTGTAGCATCTCACTGCCATTGGTGAGAACTTGGTGCAGGTAGGCTTTGCATGTTGCGCTCACCTCGAAGTCACGAGTGAAGTGAGGGCGGACAGATGCACACCACTTACATCCTGTAGTAATTTGGACTGGTCTAATTTCCTGCTGGCATTGCACGTAATTGGGAGGGGGAGAGTGATTCCAGCAAGAAGCATTTTTAATGACCATTCATGACATGGTAATGCATGCAAATGGGGTTCCCGACATGGATCAGCGGGAAAGCTGACCTGTCATCAGCCCGCCGTGAAAGGGGCAAGGGGAAAACTCTGAACTGATTTCCCATGAGCGGAAATCCAATTTTTGGCCTCTCTCCGAATTTTCTGCTCCTGCTCGCTACGAAACAGGTTTCTGGCCGGACCAGAAATTTCCGCCCATTGAGTCATTCAGAATTTGTTAGGTCTATGTTGGGGAATGAAGTGGAAAGATTTTCTCTGTGCTTCAAGGTCTAGCAATATCTCACAACATGAGAAATGTGCTCTGCATCTCAGGATTTTATTGGTTTCATTGGAAACTAGAGTTGTGGAGAGTTCCACCAGCTCCTTGTTGGCTAATGTAATTTGTACAATTTTCTACCAGAAGCGATGTTGAATATGCAACATGTTTTGTGAAATATGGGTGGAGATCTTTCAATAAGGTGGAAATGGTGTGAACACAAAGGCTGAACGGGTTATATGTTGCACTTTTCATCTTACGGGTCATAACACTACTGATTTGCTAAAGTGGTAAATGGGGAAATTTAAACTTGAGAAAAGGTCTAGACATGGAGCAGCCAGGAACGCCCCCTCAACAAAGTGGAATTACCATCTACCCATTATTGCTTAAAAATGGGTTTATGAATTGTAACAGTTAATAAGCTGAGAAAATCCTTCCCCAGGTTGCAAACTTTAAAAAAGCCCTCAATAGCACATTAACCTACAAGCCCCATTCCCTGATGTAAGGAACATATCTTTTTATTTCTGTTGGGCTGTTGTAAAGAACATATCTTTTTATTTTCTACTGGACTGTGGATTAAAATCACAATGGCTGCAGTTTGAAAGACATGTCCACTGGAACAGGAAGAGGGATATATACAATGTTGCGGTCCTGGAACAGAGTGGGCCATGAAAGACAGGATGGTTCTGGAAAGAAGTCCTGGACCAAGGGAGATGCCTGGCAACAACATTTTAATTGGCTCCTGACCAGGAGAGCAGGTTTTGTGTGACGGCAGTATGGCAGAATAACTCCTAGCCTGAAAGGAAAAAGACTTAAAATCTCTCTCTCTCTCCTGTGTGTGTAAGATTCCAGTAATCCTAAAATAATAGCTAGCTGGTTTTGTCTCCTTGTATCTCTATTACCTGCGCTCTCTCTGAAAACCCCTGTCAAGAGGCAAAGGGGAAAATCACTGTTAGAGACATTGAAAGACAAGTGCTCAACCAATGAACTAAATGCTGAAAGTGTTGGAAGACTGCCTCATGTTATCAACAAGAACTGAAAGGAATTTGAAAGACACCGATCAAAATCAACCCATCAAATCCGGTATTCCAGAATTGGTGCTATTGAACTGTCTTATCCCACCCTTAACGTTCATGTTTCTGAGTGTTTTATGTGTCTTGTATATGTGTGTATAGGGATTTAAGAAGGGGTGGGGTTTAGGTTATTGAGTTAGAAATTAGCAGTACATACTTCTGTCTTTTGCTACTGGTTAACAACAGTTTGTTCAATAAACAGTTATTAACTTATTAAGTTTAACCTGGTGCTCGTAGGTAGGTTGACCAAACTTTTATCACATTTGTCGTGGCTCGGGGAGTAGTGGGGCTTGATATGGCAGCACACTATCCCCAGTGTGTCGTGACACTGAATGTTCTTTTTTACAAGTAACTGAAGAACC
The DNA here is from genome assembly GCF_964194155.1 of Cetorhinus maximus. NCBI lineage: Eukaryota > Metazoa > Chordata > Chondrichthyes > Lamniformes > Cetorhinidae > Cetorhinus > Cetorhinus maximus. Next base: position 52,049,433 of record NC_135899.1, read on the forward strand.
TGATCTGCTAAAACCTTCTCTGTAAACTAGTTAATGTTTCCATCCTTATTAATAGTAGATAGGAAGTTACCTTTGCCCACAGCAACCTGCCATGCTAAATTCCCAACCAGTGCAGATGCAGATTCTCAAGAATTTCTCATCTGTACTTTAGATAATCAAGACTCAGGTCCATATTTTATGGAGATGGGAAGACTCCACGGACCTTTAAAAATGGTGGGCATGACCAGGATATAGAAGACCTGCCCCCATTTCTAACAGGTCCTATTTTTGCCAGTATGGGAAAGAGGGGAGGGGCACATGAGGGAAACCAGGATTCAGTAGGGCCATTTGAACTTGGTACAGTTTTCAGACAGACCCGATTTTGGATGCTGCAAGTGTTTTAAACTGTTGTGCAGGAGTCGCAAATTTGTAGAGTAGACATAAACGCTCTTGAAGTGTGGATGAGGTCTGTTTAGCCATCATGATCTGTTTTTTTTTTAAATTCCTCACTCTTCAGACTATAAAAAAAGATTGGCTACAGCTGTCAGTGAGAGTTAAAAAAAACAGTCAATGCTGGACTGTTTTGATTGACAGGCCAGGTGCTGTAGCATCTGTTTGTACAATTTCAATAACTCAATAGAAAATACGGCTCCAAGTCTTGGTGGTCTAAAGTATAGATGAGAAATCCTTGAGAATTTCCCTAAGGCTCTTCATAAATATTTGGTTGACTTTCAAAGGCTACAATTCTCTCAGCAGGAGTCCTGAGTTCACAGTTGGATTGACAGGTTAAAGAGCCTATTAAAGGATAAACTGTCATTGATGTGGGTTATGAACAAAAATATGTTTGTTTTTATAAGAGATTACACACTTGAGATTTAAAATCTTTGAATGAGCCTTCATGAATGGGATTTTTTTTAATATCAAGTTTGTATCAGGAGGCGGTCACACCCGATAGATCAAGTACCTCAAGTTCGGTCAATGATCAGGGTCAGCAGGGTGTGACTGTAAGTGAGGCAGGTAGAGGGATCCTGTGTTCAGGAACAGAGGAGCATCAGCACTTGACCTTGTCCAACAGGTATGAGGTACTTGCTCCCTGTGTGGATGAGGAAGAGGGCTGTAGGGAGGATGAGCCAGCTGACCACGGCACTGTGGCACAGGAGGCCATTCAAGAGGGGGGGAGCAAAAAGACAAGTGGCAGTTTTTGGGGATTCTATAATTAGGGGAATTGATAGCTTCCTTTGTAAGCAGGATCGAGAGTCCCGCATGGTATGTTGCCTGCCCGGTGCCAGGGTGAGGGACATCTCTGACTGGCTTAAAAGGATATTGGAGAGGGAGGGGGAGGATCCAATTGTTGTGGTCCATGTTGGGGCAAATAACATAGGTAAGACTAGGAAAGAGGACCTGTTTGGGGATTATCAGGAACTAGGAACTAAATTAAAGAACAGGTCCTCAAGGGTTATAATCTCCGGATTACTACCCAAGCCACGTGCAAATTGGTATAGGGACATGAGAATAAGGGAAGTAAACACGTGGGTAAAGGAGTGGTGCAGGAAAGAGGGGTTCCATTTTGTGGGGCACTGGCATCAGTATTGGAACAGGAGGGATCTGTACCGTTGGGATGGTCTCCACCTGAACCGATCTGGGACCAATGTTCTAGCGAAAAGGGTAAATAGGGTGGTCAACAGGACTTGAAACTAGAAAGTGGGGGTGGAGGGAAGGGTAAAACTCCAAGAAATATGACTAATGAGAAACAAAGCAGCAGGTTAGCGTGTGGGGGGCGGGTGGATTCAACTTCATGGAAAATTATGAAAAAACTGAAAAAGGAGAGCCCAGGAGAGGCTATTAAAGTCTCCAGAACACAAAATAGGACAGAGTGTTTGGAAAGGGCTAGGAATCTAACTTCAAGCAAGTCAGATAAAGGAACGACAATGAGAAAAGGGACGGGAAATACAGGACTGAAGGTGTTGTATCTGAATGCACACAGTATACGAAATAAGGTAAATGAGCTTGTGGGGCAGAATGAAATTGACAGGTATGATGTGGTGCGCATCACGGAGACATGGCTGCAAGGGGATCAGGACTGGGAGCTAAATATCCAAAGGTATACATCCTATCGAAAAGATAGGCAGGTTGGCAGAGGGGGTGGGGTTGCTTTGTTAGTAAAAAATGAAATTAAATCGATAGCAAGAAATGATGTAGGGTCAGAAGATGTAGAATCTGTGCGGATAGAGTTGAGGAACCGCAAAGGTAAAAAAAACATAATGGGAGTTATGTACAGGCCTCCGAACAGTAGTCAGGATGTGGAGCACAAGATACACCAGGAGATAGAAAAGGTGTGTAAGAAAGGCAAGGTTACAGTAATCATGGGAGATTTCAATATGCAGGCAGACTGGGAATATCAGGCTGGTAGTGGATCCCAAGAAAAGGAATTTGTGGAATGTCTCCGAGATGGCTTTTTGGAGCAGCTTGTGGTGAAGCCCACTAGGGAACAGGCAATTCTAGATTTAGTGATGTGTAATGAGGCAGATTTGATAAGGGAGCTTAAGGTGAAGGAACCCTTAGGAGGAAGTGACCATAATATGATAGAATTTACCCTGCAATTTGAGAGGAATCAAATGTAACGGTATTACAGTTGAATAAAGGCAACTACAGAGGCATGAGGGAGGAGCTGGCCAGAATTGACCGGGAGATGAGCCTAGCAGGAAAGACAGTGGAACAGCAATGGCAGGAGTTTCTGGGAGTAATTTGGGAGACACAGCAAAAATTCATCCCTAGGAAGAAGAAGCATACTAAAGGGAGGACGAGGCAACCATGGCTGACAAGGGAAGTCAGGGACAGCATAAAAGCTAAAGAGAAAGCATACAATGCGGCGAAGAGCAGTGGGAAACCAGGGGATTGGGAAGCCTACAAAGACCAACAGAGGACAACTAAAAAAGAAATAAGGAGGGAGAAAATTAAATATGAGGGTAAACTAGCCAGTAATATAAAAGAAGATTGCAAGAGTTTTTTAGATATATAAAGAGTAAAAGAGATGCAAAAGTGGACATTGGGCCGCTGGAAAATGACGCTGGAGAAGTAGCAGTGGGGAACAAAGAAATGGCGGAGGAACTGAATAGGTACTTTGCGTCAGTCTTCACAGTGGAAGACACGAGTAACATCCCCAAAGTTCAAGAGAGTCGGGGGGCAGAAGTGAGTATAGTGGCCATTACCAAGGAGAAGGTGCTAGGAAAACTGAAAGGTCTGAAGGTGGATAAATCTGGACCAGATGGATTACATCCCAGAATTCTGAAGGAGATAGCTGAAGAGATAGTGGTGGGGTTAGTGGTGATCTTTCAGGAATCACTGGAGTCAGGGAGGGTCCCAGAGGACTGGAAAATCTCTAATGTAACCCCCCTGTTTAAGAAGGGAGTGAGGCAAAGGATGGGAAATTACAGGCCGATTAGCCTGACCTCGGTCGTTGGTAAGATTTTAGAGTCCATTATTAAGGATGAGATTTCAGAATACTTGGAAGTGCATGGTAAAATCGGGCAAAGTCAGCATGGTTTCATCAAGGGGACGTCATGCCTGACAAATCTGTTAGAATTCTTTGAGGTGGTAACGAATAGGTTAGACAAAGGAGAGCCAATGGATGTTATCTACTTGGACTTCCAGAAGACCTTTGACAAGGTGCCGCACAGGAGGCTGCTCAGTAAGATAAGAGCCCATGGTGTTAGAGGCAAGCTACTAGCATGGATAGAAGATTGGCTGTCTGGCAGGAGGCAGAGAGTGGGGATAAGGGGGTCCTTCTCAGGATGGCGGCCGGTGACTAGTGGAGTTCCGCAGGGGTCAGTGTTGGGACCACAACTTTTCACTTTATACATTAATGATCTAGATGAAGGAACTGAGGGCATCCTGGCTAAGTTTGCAGATGATACAAAGATAGGTGGAGGGACAGGTAGTATTGAGGAGGCGGGGAGGCTGCAGAAGTATTTGGACAGGTTAGGAGAATGGGCAAAGAAGTGGCAGATGGAATACAACGTGGGGAAGTGTGATGTCATGCACTTTGGTAGGAAGAATAGAGGCATAGACTATTTTCTAAATGGGGAGAGAATTCAGAAGTCTGGAGTGCAATGGGACTTGGGAGTCCTAGCCCAGGATTCTCTTAAGGTTAACTTGCAGGTTGAGTTGGTAATTAGGAAGGCAAATGCAATGTTGGCATTTATTTCAAGAGGACTAGGTTATAAAAGCAGGGATGTGCTGCTGAGGCTTTATAAGGCTCTGGTCAGACCACATTTAGAATATTGTGAGCAATTTTGGGCCCCGTATCTCAGGAAGGATGTGCTGGCCCTGGAGAGGGTCCAGAGGAGGTTCACGAGATCGATCCCAGGAATGAAAGGCTTAACATATGAGGAACGTTTGAGGACTCTGGGTCTATACTCGATGGAGTTTAGAAGGATAAGGGGGGATCTGATTGAAACTTACAGAATACTGAAAGGCCTGGATAGAGTGGATGTGGGGAAGATGTTTCCATTAGTAGGAGATACTAGGACCCGAGGGCAAAACCTCAGAGTAAAGGGAAGACCTTTTAGAACAGAGGTGAGGAGAAACTTCTTTAGCCAGAGAGTGGTGAATCTATGGAATTCATTGCCACAGAAGGCTGTGGAGGCCAGGTCATTGAGTGTATTTAAGACCGAGATAGATAGGTTCTTGATTGGTAAGGGGATCAAAGGTTACGGGGAGAAGGCGGGAGAATGGGGTTGAGAAACTTATCAGCCATGATTGAATGGCGGAGCAGACTCGATGGGCCGAATGGCCTAATTTCTGCTCCTATGTCTTATGGTCTTATGTATAGTGAAAGTATTAGACTTTAAGAACTTCATTTTATTTCATCTCCACATGGCTGCCAAGGTCTGCCCATGGTAGAAACTGTATGAATTGCCATGAGTTGGCATGGGGGGCATATGGGGAAAGGGTGGGATGTGAGGGTTGAGAGCTGGAGGGCCTAAAATCTTATAACATAACTGAGGGGAGGTCCCAGAGAATTGAGGTGGGCCTTCTAACCAGCATGCCTCGGCACCCAGCTGCCCCTGTGGCTACCTATGCCCTGCTTCCGGGGTTGATGTGCTTGACTCTATCTCACATTGACACCCAACCCGTGCACCACCCTTCCCCCCACCCAACCCCAACCTGGAGTGAAGATTGCGTCATTTAGGGGGCTTTTATCTGACGCAGGCCCGGCAAATTGGGAAATTTCATGACTTGAGCCATCAGCCTCGGTAGTGAAATTTCAGCTCTCAGTGCCAGCCATTTGTGAATGTGACAGCTTAATTAATCAGAGTAAATTGTGAAGGTAAATTGTTATTGTTTTCTCTCTCTCTCTTTTTTTGGTATCTGAATGGAAGTTGACAGGAGTAGATGGTGCTGGAATTAATGGCTCTGTTTCTGGGTCTCAGCTGTGTCAGTCCATAGAAATGCCACGTTAAAACTAATTGGGATGACAAGACATGCTTGCTTTCTTAATGACGCCAGCTATAATTTTTTTAATTTGAATGGATGCATCTACTAACAAACCAAATGAGTAAAACAGTGACATTTACATCACAGTCACGTAATTATATAACATCTTGTCACTGAATCAATAACATTAAAATGTTTAGACAATTTGCACTAAGAAGCAAAAACATCTTTTAATTGTGAATTTAATATGAAGCACCGACTCATCATTAAAATAAGTTTTCAGCCTACAGCTTACCCAGTAATAGACCTAGTCCAGAGTCCAAGCAAAATAGACAGTTTTTTAATGGCTTTGGAGCTTTTATCAAATCCTTTAGCTCTCAGATTGGATTGTTGTTTTTCACTAGGATTTTACCCACTGGTTTGAACCTGTTGCAAAGGAATAGAGAAAAATATATAGGGCAGCATTTTGCCCTAGGTTGGCCGGCAGGCCCCACCGGCTCGGCGATCGCCGCGACCGAAACGGGCCCTGCCGCCATTTCAAGTGCGCGAGCCAATTAAGGCCAATTAAGGAAGCGCTATGCACTTCCTGTGCGGGCGGGGGGGAGGGGGAATTCCCCATCTGCTAGAGTGTGCTCTTTCATGCATGCATACGAAAGAGCGCACATTTCCCTGAGGCTAAGTGCTGCCTCAGGGAGATCGCTGTCAGTTTTTGTAAGTTGAAAACTAAAAAAATTATTAACATGCCCTCGCTCATGTGACAATGTCACATGGGATGGGACATGTTAATAAATATCGCATAAACTTTATTAAACTTTTTAAAAACCGACATGAAACCTCATCATGCCAGTGGATGAGGTTCCATGTTTTTTCAGAAACCCGCTGGGGCTCCTGGCCTGCCCGCCAACCTTAACATTGGTTGGGCAGGGCCTTTAATTGGCTTAATTATCCTGTCAATGGCCTCAATTGGCCTTGACAGGTCGGCGGGTGGACAACTGATTGCGCTGTCCAGCCGCCTTCCTGAATATTTAAATGGGGTGGGATGACGTCGGGGGTTACCCCCAACATCATCCCGCATCATTTTCACGTCGGCGAGCGGGCCTCGCCCACGGAAAAATTCTGCCCATATATTCTTGTCTTCCTTCTCCCTGAAGTTTGTTGAGTTATCTCATTGAGATAACATTATGAACCATACAGGTTTAAAGGACAGAAGGAGGCTATTCAACCTATCATTTCTGTGCCAACTTTCTCCGAGAACAATCCAAAACTATTCCCTGTGCCTCGCTCAATTTCCATAGCTTCCTATCTTCCTCTGCTTCAAACATTTATCCAATATTCCCTGAAAAGAAGCTGTTGGCTCCACTATTCTCCATGAAAAAGCATCCATGCTCCAGCAACCCTCTCTGTAAAAGCTCTTCCACTGAACTCCCCTTCTCCCTTTCCAAATGACAATTGTAAATTAATGATTTCTAGTAACCAAATCCCTAACAGGAAGAAATAATTTTTCTCTATTCACTTGATTAAAAACATTCATAATTTTTTAAAAGTACACTATTAAACCTCCTCTTGACCTTCTCTGCTCTGTGGAAATGCTCCCAGTATTTCAAGCCTTTCTTCATAACTCTAGCTTCCCATCCTCCACTTCACCCTGCTTTTATAATTTACATATGAAAATTAAATTAACCCATCTACTCACATGAATGTTCCTGAATTATTGTAATGGATGCCTGCAGCCATGTTTTCTTGGCCCCTTCATAAAGCTGTTGCTAAAAGATGACAGGAAACCAGAAAGACGTTGCCAGTATCAGCACTTTGTTCCAGATCTCCCACAATTTTCGGCCATTATAACCTGTGATTAGTAACACAAATTAAGGGCCTCTTCATTGTCTCACTCAGAGTGTTTTCTGTTGCATGCAATAAATCCTCCACAGGTGACCATTGCTCCTGTCCTGAGTTGGAGTAATTGTACCTCTGGGAAAGGTGAACATACTAGTGAGTATTGCACATTCAATTCTTAGTAGGAGACAGATAGCAAAACAGGAATAAAGTTCTCACTGAAGGTTCACAACCACTCACACCACCTCCCCACAGACCTGTATAGTAATAGACTATTCTGTACATGATCTATTTTCCTTTGCTGTGTCTTAATTTAAAATAGGCTCTTTCTAAAAAAAAGTTGTCACGCTTAAAATGGAAATTGGCTTTAATTAAAGAGCCAGCATTTGAATTTGACTGACTAATCAAGGTGTCCTTAACTCAACTATTTCAATCACAAACAAGAACAGAAAATGCTGGAAAAACTCAGCAGATCTGACAACATCTGTGGAGAGAGAAACAGAGTTAACGTTTCGAGTCTGTATGACCCAAACTGTTTTTGTTACAGATTTCCAGCATCCGCAGTATTTCGCTTTTATCAACTATTTCAATGCTCTCCTGGCCAGTCATTCCTGTATCCTCAGTTAACTTCAACAAAAAAAATGGGAAAAGGAATAAGCATTCAGTCACTGGAGCCTGTTCCACCATTCAGATAGAATATATGTTATATAATTCCAATGACCTGCCTTGGCTCCTTAACCCTTAATACCCTTGAATCTATCAATCTTGGTTTTGAAATTTACAGTTGACTCCTGGTCTCAACAGCTTTCTGCTGCCCTTGTTTTTTGACTATTCTTTCACAGGTTGTGAGCGTTGCTGGCTGGACCAGCATTTGTTGCCCATCCCTAATTGCCCTTGAGAGGGTTGTGGTGAGTTGCCTTCTTGAACCGCTGCAGTCCTTGTGGTGTAGGTACACCCACAGTGCTGTTAGGGAGGGAGTTGTGTTAAGGAGTGCTACCTGGCGTCTCCTGTGAATGCCCTAGCTCTAACTTTAGGGTTATGCCTCCTTCCTCTCGACCGCCCCCCCCCCCCACCCCGCCCCAACCAAACCAATCAGCTCATGGAAATAAAAATTTGGAGAACTGTAAGACTTGCCCATTTTACACTGGTGCACAAGGTCAACAACTTCTCTTTTCTGCAACAAGTCTGTTAATACTTCTGGTACAAATAAGTGGTTTATCTCAACAGTTTTGAAGTGGTGTGAGCTAAATATTGTGAGATTCTGCTCTTGATGCAACCTTGCTCAGCAGGAGTATATTGATCAGAGTATTTTTTTTATTTATTTGTTCATGGGATGTGAATGTCGATCTCTAGCCCAGCATTTATTGCCCATCCCTAATTGCCCTTACGAAGGTGGTGGTGAGCTGTCTTATTGAATCGCTGCAGCCCATGTGGTGTAGCTACACCCAAAGCCTGTCCACAATCTACAAGGCACAAGTCAGGAGCGTGATGGAATGCTCCCCACTTGTCTGGATGAGTGCAGCTCCCACAACACTCAAGAAACTTGACACCATCCAAGAGAAAGCAGCCTGCTTGATTGGCATCCCTTCCACCACCTTCAACATTCACTCCCTCCACCACTGATACACACTGGCAGCAGTGTGTACCATCTACAAGATGCACTGCAGCAATTCACCAAGGATCCTTTTACAGCACCTTCCAAACCCACAGCCTCTACCACCTAGAAGGACAAGGGCGACAGATGCATTGGAACATTGTCAGGATGTTGATAGTGGGGGTTCAACGATGGTAATGCCATTGAATGTCAAGTGGAGATGGTTACAATGGTCAACACACACATGATTTCCAATGCTCCTGATTTTCTGTTCATTAAAATCAATGATCAAAAATACTGGAGCACAGTAAATTTTGTGCATTGCTCCTCACAGTCAATTTTTTACTTTGCACTACATTGGGCAATCTTGTCTTTTGCTAATCTCCCAGTGACCTCACAAATTACTGTGCCCAGAAACCTCAAAGCAAGAATTATAACAATACATGTGTAGAAACCAATGTTTAAATTACTTATGTACAATTCCTCCAGGCAGTGAGTATAAAGTCTGTAATTATGTGACTGGATTGGCAATCCAGCGGCTGTGAGCTTCATAGCATTTACCCGACGAACCCAGTCAATGCTGGTGTTTATGTTTTATGAGCTTCCTCCCACTCTACTGCATTCAACTCTATCAAATGTCCTTCTGTCCCTTTCTCCTTCCTTCACTTATTCAACTTCCCTTTTAAATGAATTATGTGTTCATTATACCTAAATAGCAGTTCAGCTCAAGTTCAATTCAATACATCTTGTAATTTGTAGACTGGCATCAGGAAATAGCTATGAAAGCTATTGAATTGTTATAAATGTCCAACTGGTTCATAATATCCTTCAGGGAAGAGAATTTTCCATCACTACTTGGTCAGCCCCACATGTAACTTTAGTCACATATTAAGTGGTTGATTCTTTTAAAGGCATCAGGGCAACAAAAGGTGGACAATAAATATGAGCCAGTGTGGCTTGCATCCCAAGAGCAAATAAGAATTACTGCATTCAGTCTGTGTTCGGTTGTGGACATTGCATTTTAGGAAGGATATATTGGCCTTGACAGTATGTACAGATTCACCAGAATGATAATGTTACTAAAAGGGTTAAATTATGAGGATTGACTAAGCCCGTATTCCCTGGGGTATATAAGTCTAAGGGGAAATTGAGGCATTTAAGATGTTTAAAGGATCTGATGGGGTAGATAGAGAGTAACTGTTTCGCTGGCGGGGGAGTGCAGGACAAAAGGGGCACAATTTTAAGATTAGAGCTAGGCTGTTCACAGGTGACGTTAGGAAGCACTTCTTCCAGTGAAATGTATTAGAAATGTAGAACTCCACCCTTCCCTCCCCACCACAGTCCCTACCCCAAAGAAGAGATTCTCAGAGTGGGAGTCAATTGGAAATTCTAAAATTGAGATTGATAGAGTTTTGTTAGGCAAGGGAATTAAGGGACCTGGAATCAGCGTGGGTAAATGGAATTATGATAAAGGTCAGCTGTGATCTACTTGAATGGGAGAACAGGCTCATGGGACTAAATGTCCACCTGTTCGTATGTTCCAAAAAAGCAGTTTTGCAAAAATAAGCAAAATGTATGTTTTTTGTGACTTGATAAGAATGCCTTGTGCAAAATCCATTGAATTATCTTGCAGAACTGATTGCAATTTCTTCAAATTTACAGATAAAGGCACTGTATATTATATCTTCATACATGTCAGGTTGTAGTGATGCCCAATAAAACAGCTAATTGTTTGTTCAGGATAAACTAGCTACAAATACATTATTGTGTACAAAATCATCCTTTGATTTGCAGGAAGCAAGAGTTTGTAGTAGGCACAGTATTTTAGCTTTGGACGCAAGACAAATATTTGGATTAAGCTTAAATCATACCATGTGCATTGCTGTTGGAGACAGATTATAGAACAAGCGTCTTTCTGCTAGACTCCAACCATCACGCTGACGGTCATGGGCTGTGTGTAAAGGTAAGTCTAGCAGCTGAAACCTCCTTTGGTGATAAGGTGTCTGGTGTCAGCCCCTCATCTTTAGCACTGGTAACTTCCATCAGTGGCATGCACTGCTAAAATGGATGGAGTTTGATATTCCTCCTGTTGCTGTTCCTGTTACACCTGAGAGGTAGGAATGATGAGACCTCTACGCCCATCATCTGAGAAGGATCATAGTAGAGTTTGTCAGTATTACTGTGCAGTCATGTCATACATGTTGCTCGAATGTCTTTTTCAGCTGTTTGGATGCTGTGGGTAGAACCTTCGGCTCGGAGAGCGGGGGCGGGGCCTGTTTGCCGAGGCATAAAATGACACGTGCGTCCCGACATCATCGCGCGCCATTCAGATTTTCAGTTCGGCGGGCGCGCAGCTGAGTCGGCTGCTTGCCCGAGGAATGTCAAAGGCTTATTAAGGCCATTTAACAATCAATTAAATCATTGACCTGAACTACCCATCCAACTTTAAGGTTGGCAGGCAGGTGAAGAGCCCAGGCGGCCTTTGCATTTTTCATAGAACCTCATCCATGGGCGGGATGATGTTTCATGAACGTTTTTAAAGTGCTGGAAAAATTTTATTCACACTAATGGACATGTCCCAGCTCATGTGACAGTTTCACATGAGGGGGCATGTCCTTAAAAATTTTTTCTCCCTTTACTCAATGTTTTAAACATGAAACTAAACTCCTTGAGGTACCTCTGTGCCTCAGGAAGGTTTTGGTGCTTTCACGCGCATGCAAAAGAGCGCACCCCCTGACTCAGCCTACTCCCCCCGCCCGCACAGGGAGCGTTCAGCGTTTCCGGGCCCGCATCAAGCTGGGCGGGCCTTAATTGTCCCGCCCACAAGAGAAAATTCTCCCCTGTGATTCTGGTCACCTACAGACTATACATGACACAGAACATGTGTTAAGGCATCCATACACTTTTTGCATTGAGTTGCATAGAATGTACAGCACAGAAGCAAGTCATTTGGTCCAACTGATTTGTGCCAATGTTTATGCTCCACATAAGACTTCCCCCAGCCTACTGCATTCAAAGTTATCAGTGTATGTTTCTATTCCTTTCTCCCTTGTATGCTCACTTATTTCCTCCTTCAATGTACCTATGCTATTTACCTCAACTACTCCTTGCGGTCTCCTCTACATTGGAGAGACCAAACGCAAACTGGGCGACCGCTTTGCAGAACACCTGCGGTCTGTCCGCAAGAAAGACCCAAACCTCCCTGTCGCTTGCCATTTTAACACTCCACCCTGTTCTCTTGCCCACATGTCTGTCCTTGGCTTGCTGCATTGTTCCAGTGAAGCCCAACGCAAACTGGAGGAACAGCACCTCATCTTCCGACTAGGCACTTTACAGCCTTCCAGGCTGAATATTGAATTCAACAACTTTAGATCTTAAACTCCCTCCCCCCATCCCCACCCCGTTTCTTCCCCCTCCCTTTTGTTTTTTTCAATAATTTATATAGATTTTTCTTTCCCCACCTATTTCCATTATTTTTAAATCTATAACTAATACCTTGTCAGTCTTTCCACCCCAGCCCCACTAGAGCTGTACCTTGAGTGTCCTGCCATCCATTCTTAATTAGCACTTTTCTTAGATAATATCACCACCTTCAACACCTCTTTGATCCTTTTGTCTGTGACATCTTTTGATTACTGCTCCTATCACTGCTTGCTTGTCCCTACAACCACCCCACCCTCAACTTCTCTCCCCCCACCCCCCACCTTAACCAGCTTATATTTCACCCCTCTCCTAACTATACTCAGTTCTGTGAAAGGGTCATGTGGACTTGAAACGTCGACTCTTTTCTTCTCCTCCAATGCTGCCAGACCTGCTGAGTTTTTCCAGGTAATTCTGTTTTTGTTTTGGATTTCCAGCATCCGCAGTAGTTTTTTGTTTTTTGTTTTTACTCCTTGTGGTAGCAAGTTCCACACATTTGAACTACTTTCCAGTCATTAGAAGAAGTTTCTCTCGACTTGCTTTTTGGATTTATCAGTGACCACAGCATATTTATGCCCCCTGTATTTTAGTCTCATTTACAAGCGACAATATCTTTTCTATGGGATGGATTTAATGGAGTATTACTACCCTATGCGCCCCCCCCACCCCGTCAGAAAAACCTGTTGTGAGCCAGCCGACTCAGAAGCCGGCTGCCCTGCAGCAATATTACGCTGGGAGCAGCCTTAATTGCTTCAGAGTGGGCCTTCCACTCCCATATGGGAGGAAGTCTCACCTTAGAGGGCTGCTCGTCAATCTGGTTGGCCAGCAACTCTATAATCCCAGTCGTGCCTGGATCAAGAGGTGGCCACTGCTGAGACTACAGGCAGTCTCCGAGGAAGAAGAGTCCGGACCCAGTGGTAAGTCCTGTGTTTTGGACAGGCCTGCCAGGGAGACCCCAGCAAAAGAGATGAGGGGGGTAGCTGGTTGTGTTAGAGAGGCTGGGAGGGGATAAAAGGGGGGGATCTGATTGTAGGGAGGTGGCTCCGATGGGCACGGGGAGTTCCTAAATGAGGTACAGTGCCTTTCTTTCCCAACAGTAGCCCACACAGTGAAAGCCGGTCTGCCCACCAAGCCTCCATCCTCCCTTGTCAAATGTAAAATAGCAACGGAGGTGGAATGAGGCCCTTCAGTGCCTTTTAATGTCCCCTTAAGAGCTTCAATTGGCGTAAGGGTGAGCGGGCTGCCTGGCGCCGTCTCTGCCCACCATACTCTGGGAGACAGGTCGGGAGGGGGCAGGAGGGAGGTGGGAAGGCAACCCACTTTATTTTATGAGCCCCCACCTTCAAATACATTAGCAGGGTATGCCAAATCCAGGTCTATGTCTACAATATCGAAACCACTCATGCTTTAAAAAAATCTCTATCAGACCAGCCCTCAGCTTCTCTTTTCTAGAGAAAAGAGCTCCAGCCAGTTCAGTCTTCCCTGGTAAGTATTTCCTCTCCATAAAGTTAGAGACTTCCAAACTGAGGAAAACCTTCCTGGATGGAGCTCAGACCTCACAATCTCAATTGAGCATGAATCCCATCTTCTACAGTCGTTTGGATACCATTTCAAGATGTCAATTTTGTAAGCCTGGTCTAGATCAAGTGCTTTACTTCCATTTTAATAAAGGTCTTAAGATACCACTGTTTTACCTGCATGAGGGAGTTAGCAGCAGCACTTTGGAGGCTCAGGACAGCTTGTGTCATTCATAGCCTGCTGTGCCAAATCATGCATCTGACATTATCCATTCATAGCTTTTCAAACACGGATGAGATTGACTGGGAGTGCACGTCTTCCTCTTGGCATTCACACTCACCTGCCTTTAGTGCAGAGTCTGTACTTTCTATACAAAATTTAGAAATTTACAATAACAGCAAGGGTAAGGTTTCCACGTACTGGGATTTAGAGGGGCTGCATTATTTGTAGGCCGTATGCATATTAGTTTCAATTGCCACATGATAATTCCATATTATACTAGGATATTTGCACTCTCAGTACTTTGTTTTGCATGGCCTTATAATTCATGTCCATACTTTTTCACTTGCTTCACACACCAACTATATATTAGCATTGGAGTTGAGCTTCTGCCTCATTTCATTCATTCATCCTGTCGATAATTTTATGCCAGGCATGCCCGACCTTAGCGTAGTAACTCCTGAGAACTCTTGAAGAGCCTGCGCTGGATTTTATGCTCTTCACTCGTGCGTTTGGAGGTGGGGGAGACTCATATAATTCCACGTGTGGCCTGCCCAACCCTACCCACCTGCAAACAATACCTGTCCCAATTTTTCTGTGGCTCGAGGGGCAGTGGAAGTCTCTGTTGGCCTGCCCGTCTTTAGACCTATTGAGACCTTAAGTGGTCAATTAATGGCCACTTAAGGGCCTTATCTCGGTCCTGCTGCTATTTTATCTGTGGCAGGCGGAGGTGCACACCAAGCGGGCAGCCTGGCAGATTTAGATGTGTAGGCTGGTGTCAGGCAAGGGGTGGAAAGAATCTGCTTTGGGGGTCCCCTGTGCCCATTTATGGCATCTCCCCCAGATCATCCTTGCCCCCTTACTCTCCCCCCAATCTCTGAAACTCGGTCCGCACCCCCCGCCCCCCCACCAACCCCCTCGCCTGGCCCTGAAGATGCCCTGGGCTTACTTAGTGTCCTGGCTTCTTAGGCTTTGCTTCTTCAGGGACTGTCTGTAGCCCCAGCATTGGCCACCACTTGAACCTGGATCTGCTGGAACTACAGAACTGCCAGCCATCCAAACGACCAGCAGCTCTCTAAGGTGGACTTCCTCCTGAATAAGGATGCAAGTCTCGCCTTGCAGCAATTAACACTGCTCCCAGTATCACTAGTATCATGGGTAGGCTCCCCCTGGCATTTTAGCTGAGTGGGGGGTGGGGGTGGGGGGGGTGGGGGGGGGGGGGGGGTGCGGTGGGGAAGTGTGGTGGGGGGCATGGGACGGACCGAGTTTCAGAGATTGGGGGGAGAGTAAGGGGGCAAGGATGATCTGGGGGAGATGCCATAAATGGGCACATCACAACAGTGTTGGGTGGCAGTAACGGGGACCACGGCATCCTGTGAAATTCAGCCTCTCTCTTTTTTAGAGCTGCACTCTCTGCAGCCACTTCAACATGACTGAATGTTGGGTATACTGGCTAAATGGTGGTTAAACCATGCCTGAGTCCAGCATTATCCACCCCCAGATGGGAATGCAGAATGGCCACATTTCTGATGTTGCATTAATGTCAAAGTGGCAAAAGTCTTCCCCTAGCTGGGTACATATGTCCAAGTGTTGGTGAGGTATCAGCCATGGCTCAGTGGGTAGCATGTTCATCTCTGGGTCAGAAAATTGTGGGTTCAAGTCCCACTCCAGAAACTTGACCATGAAATCTAGCTTGCATACCAGTTCAATATTGAGGGAGTGCTACTCTGCCAGGGCCACTGTCTTGTGAATTTGGTATTAAATCAAGGCCTTGTCTGCCCTCTCAGGTGGATCATATAAAAGATCACATACATTATTTCAGAGAGGAACTCTGGAGTTCTTCCTGGTGCCCTGACCAATATTTATCCCACACACAACAGTGCTAAAAGAAAATCAGATTATCTGGTTATTATCAAATCGCTTTGCACAAGTTGGCTGCCGTGTTCCCTTCATCACAACAGTGGCCACACTTCAAAAATATTAAATTGGCTCTGAAGTATTTTGGGGCATCCTGAGGTCTTGGAAGGCAAATGGAATCCATTCTTTCTTTAAGAAACAATTTTCCATTAAATATGCCTGAATTTGTGGTATACATTTGAGGAATGTGAAACCCTGCGGTAGGAATGCAGAAGGTGAATATTTTTTTTAAAGACATTTATTCATGGGATGTGAGCATTGCTGGCTAGGCCAGCATTTATTTTCCATCCTTAATTGCCCTTGTTCAGAGGGCATTTAAGATTCAACCACATTGCTGTGGGTCATATGTAGGCCAGACCAGGTCAGGATGGCAGATTTCCTTCCCTAACGGGCATTAATGAACCAGATGGGTTTTAACGACAGTTTTATGGTCACCATTAGAATTTTAATTCCAGATTTTTTTGTTTGCTGTGGTGGGATTCAAACCTGGGTCTCTAGATTACCAGTCCAGTGACAATATCACTACACTACACAACCACCTCACCCTTAAACCAAGCTCCTCTCTAATTTCTTTAAAGGGAAGAGTTAAAATGTCCCCATAAAGTTTAACTGAAAGACTTGGCGGGTTTTAAACTTCCCACATAGCATAGAACTGTAGGTGACAGAATAGGAAGGGGACATTTACTCCATTGTGTCTGGCTCTTTGCTGGAGCAATGAAACACTAATCCTAGTGTCCAGCGCTCACCCCTTATACATTTTATCTGCCTGTGTTTCAAATATGTGTCCGCTATTCCCTTAAAAAATGAATTAGTGTCTGCCTTAACTGCTGTGTATAGTCAAACAATTTTATGCTCCAGGAAACCTGAGTGTAACAAAATGTCTTCTAATTAACCTTCCTCCTCACTCTTTTAGGTATAATTTTAAATTGTTAAACCCCCTCATCACCGACTCCCCAAATGTGCAAACTTTCCCTTTTCAATATGAAAATCCTGCATGATTTTAAAAACCTGTATCAAATCTCCTCTCAGCCCTCTCTGCTCCAGTTAAAGAGAGAATGGATTTGAATTTATATAGCACCTTTCAACCCCTCAGGACATCCAAAAGTGCTTTATAGCCAATGAACTACTTTAGAAGTGCGCTCATAGCTTTTTGTTGTTGAAATAGTTAGATAACAGCTAGTTTAAAGATCATAGAATCCTCAGCACAGAAGGAGGCCAATTGGCCCATTGTGCCTAGTGCTGGCTCCTTGAAAGAGCTATCCTAAACATGAAAGCAAACAACACAGTTGAAAAACTTCAGAACAACTAACATATAAGAGCAATGAATTTCATGAACACAGCTGGCATCACAAATGATGTCAAACACTACGCATCTTTGCAGGTTCTCAGCAGCCTGAATGTCTCTTAGAGAAATTGGTTTTAACTATCCCCCTACAGCTGAAGTAATTTGTCTTGGCATACATTATCTTCAGCATTCCCATTATGTTGCTTTTTCACCTGCTTGCCACTCTGCTAGTAAAGACATTAATTAAATGCAAAAAAAGTGATTATCCAGAACAATTGATTGTTCATTATTCTGAAGTATTGATGCAATTAAAATTCCTGCATCAACATTCCACAGATTGTTAGACTAATGGTTAAAGGAGAAAATTGCTTTAATATTTAATTAAAGACAGTCGACTATAATTCTGCTGTCTAATTACTAAACTGTTTGACTGCCATTCTCTCTGCATTGCAAAGATGGTGAGTGGCAGCAATTTCCAGGGCTCCTAATAGAGATGTGGAGCTTGTGATACAATTTTGTAATAATAGTCTTCTGAATCTGTCTAACAAATGTGAAGAGCAGAAGTTAAGTTGGGAATTAAACTGTTTCTGTGATGGGAATTCAAATTAATTTGGTCAGTTAAATGAAAGCTGTGCTTTCTCATTTGGTGTGATTGAGATGATTTGCAAGAAAATAATAGTGATGTAAACAGAATATACATAACAATTTGATATTTCACAATTAGACCTTGATTCATTGACATGCAAGGTAGTATTATTACAATATATAATTCCACTGGAGTTTAGACGAATAAGAAACGACTTGATTGAAACATATAAGTTCCTGAGGTGTCTTGACAGCGTGGATGTGGAAAGGATATTTCCTCTTGTGGGAGAATCTAGAACTAGGGGTCACTGTTTGAAAATAATGGATCGCTCATTTAATACAGAGATGAGGAAATTGTTTTTCTCTTGGCATTCTCTTCCTTAAAATGTGGTTGAGGCAGTGTCTTTCAATATCTTTAAGGCAGAGGTAGATAGATTCTTGATAAGTAAGGGAGTGAAAGATTGTTGGGGGTAGGCAGGAATGTGAAGCTGAGGTTAAAATTAGATCAGCCATGATCTTATTGACTGGTGGAGCAGGCTCGAGGGGCCAAGTGGCCTACTCCTGCTCCTAATTCATATGTTTGTATGTCAGTATTTGCACTTGGCCCTCTGTTCACAACGTTTCTGCAACTACTAATTTTCTCAGCCGTGACCTCACCTCCACCCTTAATGCCTTAGTCCCCAGTAAAGACATTACACTCTCTCTCTCACCATTCACTACAGTGCAGTCCTCATCTCTGCTCTCTTAAGTTCAAGGGACGCAGACTTGAAAGAATATGATGGACAACTGGCTTAACCATCTACCGCTAGATCTGGCTGGTCTACATAAAACAGTATAAGATCCTGCTCTCTTCTGCCAGAACTATTCACTATTGGATCATCCAGAAATGCAAAAATAATCCACAACTGAAAATCATCTTCTTAAACCCTTCTCCCCTGTCTTCCCCATCCTCACCTCTAACAATAAGTGCAAGGAGCTCATGAACTTCTTGTTACTAAAATTGAGACCATCTGAGCCTCTGCCATGTCTCTCCCTTTCCCCTGGCCCACCAATCAAGCTTCCTCTAAAGTTCTGCCCTCCCAAGCTCTGAACTCACATCTTTCGCGAGTAGCTCTCTTACCTCCCCTCATATCCTTTCAGAGTTCACCTTGTCCATGAGATCTGTTTCTTCAACCCAAATCCCACTAAATTGCTGACCACCCAAGTCACCTACTGGTTTCCTTGTTAGCCAATAATGTAAATGCTTCTTTCTCTTCAGGTGTTTTCCCTCTCGCCTTTAAATTTGCTGTCATCACTTCTCTTCTCAAAATAAAAACAGTCTTTGGTCCACCATGCTTGCAAACTATTGCCCTGCCTCCAACCTCCCTTTCTTGTCCAAAGTCTTTGAATGTGTTGTTGCCTCCAAAATCCATGCCCATCTTTCCCAGAATACCATGTTCAGTCAGGTTTCTGCCCTTGACACAGTACTGAAACAGCTCTTATCAAAGTTTCAAATGACATCCTGAGTAACTATGACAAAGATAATCTGTCCCTCCTCATCCTTCTTGACGTGTCTGCAGCCCTTGACATAGTTGATCACACCATCCTCCTCCAATGCCTCTCCACTGTTGTCCAGCTGGGTGGGATTGCTCTCTCCTGGTTTCATCCTCATTCTATATAATCAGAGCCGTAGTATCACTTGCAATAACTTTTCTTCTCAATCCCACACTGTTACCCCTAGCATCCCCTAAGGATCTATCCTTGACCCCTTCCAATTCCACATCTACATGCTGCCTCTTTTTGGCATCATCCAAAGGCACATGTTCACTGATGACACTCAGCTCTACCTCTCCACCACCCCTTTTGCCCACACCCTTTTTTGCGATTATTAAGATTGCCTATTTCCACCTCCATAACATTGCCCAACTTCACCCCAACTCAGCTCATCTGCTGTGTAAATCCTCATTCATGCCTTTGTTACCTTGAGACTTGACTCTTCCAATGCACTCTTGATTGGTCTCCTACATGCTACACTTCGTAAACTTGAGATCATCCAAAACTCTGTAGTCCATGTCATAACTTGCACCAAGTCTTGTTCACCTGTCACCCTGTGTTCACTAATCTACATTGGCTCCCGGGCAAGCAACATCTGGACTTTAAAATTCTTATCCAAAACTACACCATAGTCTCACCTGTCCCTAGCCCTGTAATCTCCTCCAGCCCACAACCCACTGATATTAATTGCTCCATCACTGGTGTCCCTGCCTTTAGCTGCCCCAGGCACAAAGCTCTGGAATTCCCTCCCGACACCTCTCCGCCTCCCTACACTTTCCTCCTTCAAGGCACTTGTTAAAACCTACCTCTTTGACCGAGATTTTGGTCATCTGACCTAATATCTCAGTATGTGATGCTGTATAAATGTATGGTGTTGTTGTTGTGTTGGGAAATATCTTGACATGTGTGAGTTAATTTGGAGAGAGAAGGTTATTATGAGCCAGGAGTTTGTGGTTCAAGTTCCCACTCCAAGGACTTATGCACATGAGAACCTAAGGGCATAACGTAAAAATAGGAACAGGAGGAGACAATACTGGCCCTCGAGCTTTCTCTGCCATTTAATATTTTCATGGCTGATCTTTAGCTTCAATTCATTTTCCTGCCTCCTCCCCATCTCCGAGAGAATCCAAAAATCTATCATTCTCAGTCTTAAATATACTCAACGATGGAACCTGAACAACTCTCTGGGTCGGACAATTCCAAAGGTTCACGACCCTCTGAGTGAAGAAATTTTTCCCCACCTCAGTCCTAAATGATTGATGCTTTATCTTGAGACTGTACCCCCATATTCTAGATTCCCCAGCCATATATTCTATGCTGACAATCCGCAATACTGCACTATAAGAGTTGCCACCTTTCAGTTGAGATGAGGTCCCCATCTGCCCTCTGCAAGGGATGTAAAAGATCCCTTGACACTATTTTGTCAAAGAGCTGTCAAGTTCTCCATGGTGTCATGGTCAATATTTATCCTTCAGTCAACACGTAAAAATAGGTTGGCCAGGATTTTACGGCCCCACTGTGGTGTGTCTCCCCCTGGTGGATGCAGTGAGCCATTTAAATCTCCATTCAGTTCAGTGGGACTGTAATATCCCACTGGGCGGGAGGGGCTGTAAAATCTTGGCCATTATCTGCTCACTACCTCATTTTGTTGTTTGTGGACCCCTGCTCTCACATATTGGTTGTTGCATTTCCTACATTACAACAGTGACTACACATCAAAAATATCTCATTGACGGCAAATAGCTTTGCAATGTCCTGCGGTCATGAAAAGTGTCATTTAAATGCAAGTATTTCTTTATGACCAGAAGACTGGGAGCATAGCAAGCCCATTGTCTAATCGGCACTCGGGAGGTGGTTTTTAATGGAGATGACTGGGCTCTCGCCCACTGGCTGGACAGTCCATGAGAGCTCTGCGTCGCCTCTTTTTGGGAAGGTCCGCTGCATTAAGCACCTATTAACTGGACAGCAGCCAGCCTTCCTTGGGATCAAGGATCCGGGGGTGGTTGGAGGTCCCACCCGTGAAGAGCTACTGGCAAATCAGAAGCTGGCAGCTTTTCATTGTTCAGCAGTGCCACCATGGACCCAGGCACAGGTGAGTGATGGCGGGACAGTTGGGGCTTGTAGGGGAGTGGGTAGACAGCTAGGCAGTGTGTAGCTCTCAGCAGGCACCCCCCTTCCCAATGTCAGGTCACTCAATCAGGCACTGAATACCTGACAACAAAGGACTACCCCCTCCCCTTCTCCCTCCAGAGGCCCACAAGCAACCCTAACCGGGTTTGCCTTTCAGGTTCCCTGCTTGGTGAGTCCACTACCCAATGCTGGGTTAATTCCAGAGGTGGCAGCATGAAGCCCTTAAATGAGCATTTAATTGCCCAATTAAGGGCCTCAATTGGCAGTGAGGCTGGAAGGCCATCTGCTCAGTTCATAGAACCCTCGCCTTTGAATCAGAGGGTTGTGGGTTCATGTCCCACTCCCGGAAACCAAGAACTGTGATTGTACTCGAAAAGAGTTACAATCTGTGACTGTTGATAACTCGAAAGAGTTACAAGTCAAGGGGTGAAAGGTGGGGAGGAACTTAAAACAATTCCAGTCACCAGGGGAAGGGGACTGAGAAAATTATTAGGAAAAAAAGCTGACAAGTCCCCAGGTCCTGAAGGACTGTGTCTTAGGATCTCAAAAGAAGTGGCTCCTGAGATAATAGATGCATTGGTTGTAATTTTTACAAAATTCCTCAGATTCCAGAAAGTCCCATTGGATTGGAAAATAGCAAATGTAACTCCTCTATTCAATAAAGGAGGGAGACGGAAAGTAGGAAACTACAGGCCAGTTAGCTTAACATCTGTCATAGGGAAAGTGCTGAAATCCATTATTAAGGTGGTTACAGCTGGGCACTTAGAAAATCGTTTAATGTAATCAGGCTGAGTCAACATGGTTTTGTGAAAGGGAGATTGTGTTTGACTAATTTATTGGAATTCTTTGAGGAAGTAACAAGGAACATGGATAAAGTGGAATCTATGGCTGTACCTAGATTTCCAGAAGTCACCACATCAAAGGTTATTACGCAAAATAAGAGCTTATGGTGTATGGGTGACATATTAGCATGGATCGAGGATTGGTCAGTTAACAAGAAACAGAGAGTAGGCATAAATGAGTCATTTTCGGGTTGAAAAGATGCACCGAGTTGTTTGCCACAGGGATCAGTGCTGGGGCCTCAACTATTCCATATCAATAACTTGGATGAATGGATCGAATGTGTGGTTGCTAAATCTGCTGATGACACAAAGATAGGTAGGAAATAAATTGTGAAGAGGGCATAGAGAGCCTGAAAAGGGATTTAGATAGGTTAAGTGATTGGGAAAAAACTGGCAGATAGAGACTAATGTGGGAAAATGTGAACTTGTCCACTTTGGCAGGAAGAATAAAAAGCAGCATATTATTGAAATGGAGAAAGATTGCAGAACTCTGAGGTACAGAGGGATCTGGGTGTCCTGGTACATGAATCACATAGGCCAGAATTTTGACGTTGGCATGCGGGGGCAGGCCCGACACACTGACATGTAAAATGATGCGTGGTGATGCTGGGCATGTGTCCCAATGTCACCATGCGCCATTGTGATATTTTGGTGGACGGGCGCGCTCTGACCTCTGATGTGCACCCTCCATTAAGTAATGGGCCACTTAAGGCCCTTCAGGCATTAGTAGACAGGGATTTTTTGGAGCCTGTGTGATCTTAAGAGCGTCGCACAGGCACAACGGGCAGGCAGGTAGGCCATATTTTTAAAAACCTCATCCACAGGTGGGATAAGAGGGTTGAGTAGGCTTGCGAGTGGCATTTGTTAGACATTAACTTTTTAAACTTACTGCTACTTGCTTGTGTGAACAGGAGAACTTCAAATCTCTTCAGAGCTGCTTGTGCAGGAATAACAGGCTTCAGGTTAGGACTCTGGAGTAAATATCATTCTTGGGGCCTTGCAGGTTTCAGGCAGCCTTCCCTTACCTTGAGAATGGGGATTGTGCTCTCCACTGGAGGCACCTCCACTGAGGAGGAAGAGAGGGCCAGAAAGGGGAGGAGGCCAGGAGTCCATATTCAGTCTCCAGGAGGGCCACCTTTGGGAGGAGAGACACAGGCACAAGGGGCGCAGGGCCAACAGGAAGTCCAAGGCGGAAGGGGCCGCAAAAGACACCACTACCCTGCTGTCAGGACTTACAGGCGGCGAAGCAGTCACCTCAATATGTCTGAAGTGCAGTGCCAAAGGATGCTCCATCTCTCAAGGGAGACAGTGACCTCCATTTGTCAGATGATAGGCCCTGAGATCAATGCCAATTGTGTGGGTGGACAACCTATACCAGTGGCGTTGAAGGTCACGACTGCCCTCAACTTCTATGCTTTGAAGGGGTCGGTGGGTGATCTTTGTGGAGTCTCCCAGTCAGCTGTCCACAGTTGAGTCAAGCTGGTGACAGAAGCTCTGTTCAGGTGTGCATTGGCTTTCATTCACTACTGCACGGACGAGGCCAGCCAGGCAGAATGAAACAGAGGCTTTGCCACGATTGCTGGGTTCCCCTGCATCCAGGGTGCAATAGACTGCACACGTGGTCATCAAGGCGCCAGCGGGTGAGCCCGGTGCCTTCGTCAACAGGAAGGGCTTCCATTCTATGAACGTGCAGATAGTATGTGACCATAGGATGCAGATCCTGCAAGTCTGTGCAAGGTACCTGATGTATCTGATGCAGTGGAGGAAGAAGATGTAGAGGCAGATGCTCTGTCTGCACATGATGAGTCTAGTAGTGAGTCCGAGGACGAGCACGCACAGGAGAATGCTAAGGGGGTAGACGCTGACCCAGGCAACCTCCAGGGAGGCAGGGACACCCAAGAGGCTTTAATCCAATGAACCTTAGCTAGCCCACCACAGATGGACCTCCAACACATGTCAGGGCTGCAGGCTCCATACTTGATACCTGAGAGTAACATCTGCCTGGTTAGGAACATTAACTATGTGCCTTGTCAATAAAGCTCAATGACAAACAAGTCACTTTTAACATCATGGGTTCTCGTACACCTGCAGAACTAATGAAGCACCCTGAGCCTTGTTCAGAACTAAAGCATTTAATGTTGTCGTAAAACAAAACAGCAAATAAACTTAATTCACAGGTGTTGAGCTCCACACTGACTAATAATCAACTAATACCAGGGCAACAGAAAACCATAAATGAGGAGCCCGTGGTGTGCCTAAGGTGATTTACGTTTATGTTTCTGGGTGCTACGTCTAGGTGCTCCCTCCTCGCTGGCACTGGCATTGGAGACAGACTGCTCACTCTGCTGTCCTGTTGGCCTCGCTGACCTTGGCAGGCGTCCTCTGGCCCGTGGAGCCTGTGCTGGCCCCAACTGGTTGGATGTGGCCAGTGGCACGGCTGGCATCTCTCCAGTCGCCGCAGCCTCATCAGATCCCACGGTCACTGGCAGAGGTGCGGAGGAGCTGCTGCCGCATCCAGAGCACCCTGAGAGGAGCCTGGGGAGACAACAAGCAGCTCGTGCGCCAACAGGAGGTCGCTTCGGACCTCCCTGCTCACCATTGATCAATGGGCACCAAGCCGGGATACTGGGTACCCAAACCAGCTCCCACACTGACACTGACCAGCTGAGGTCAATGCCGCTGTGAGGTCCGAGCGCATCCCCAGGAAGCCCTGACTGTTCTCCTGGAGCAGCCTCTACATGACAGTTGCCACTCTCTCCATGGAGGAGGCAGTGCGCTCGGCCAAGAGGGTCAATGCATTGCTCATACTCTGCATGGACTCCTCCATCACAGAGGCCATGACACGCATTCCCTCATGTATCTCCACCAGATCCTCCCGCACACCCTGCTGGACTTCCAGCAGCTGCTGCCTCAGGGACGACTCCAGAGGCCCATCATCAGCCACCGACTGAGCATGTTCCTGGTCCCCAGCAGTCCTCCAACTGCCAGCGCCCAGGGCACTTTCTGTCTCTGCCTACACCTCAAGTGAATGTGAAGTGCCCTCACCGCTGTGCCCCGGGATAGCCGACGATCTTATCCTCACCGAGGTGCTAGTACCTGCGCTGGTGCTTGCCCGGTTGAGATGGTGTGATGCAGGTGCTTGTAAGTCGTCAGGGCCCTCAGGTGTTAGTGGCGGGCCCTCTGCCTCCTCGTTCCAGGCCTGGTCCGGTGAGGCTGAAAGGAAGAACAAAGACACTTGATTAGTTGAAGTCGAGACAATGTCAATGTGCATGCCTGGCCCCCAGATCAGGATGCACTCCTCCTTCCATAATCAATGGGAAACCCATGTTGGATGCTGAATTCACTAAACAGTCAACAGTGGAATGGTTGCAAGGACAGACATTGTGATCTCAGTGCACAGCAATCTTATCTCCCACTGGCAACCCCAACCTCACCACTACCAGTTGACCTGACGCATGGTGCCTCTCCGGCTCGAGAGCTTCCTGCTTGTATCTGGTGAGAATCACCAACTATGCCTGGTCTCTGGCAGCCCGCATCCGTTCATAGTTATTGTGTGCAGTCTTCTCCTGAAAAGGAGAGAGGAGCATTGATTAGTCCGCCCTGTACTGGGATTGCCATTGCACCCCTGCCACCCCTACCTGAGTGAAACATTGCAGGGCTCATGTTACCCTGGAGCCACCATACACTCACACCAAGCAGCCAGGGATGATCCCCTTGCCCAGATGCTGCCTCCATCACATTTGCCACCCACACTGTATCACCTTCCAAAGCAAGTAGAACGCCAAGGGCAGCAGGTGGATGGCTGCCCCGCCACCTGGATGTTCCCCTCCCAGTCAATCAGCATCCTGACTTTGAAATGTTTCGGCGTTCCAGCACTGCACCTAGGTACTGGTCCTTGAGTTCACTCCCAAAACAGTGCTGTGGAAGTAATTGCAGCGGATATGCGAGCCAGCTCAGCGCCACCCTCTCAGGGGCAGCTAGACATGGGCAATAAATGCTGGCCCACCCAGCAAAGGCCACATGCCGTGAATGATTCAATGCAGTAACTACATTCGGAATTGTGGGTGGGGGAGGCAGGGCAGGGGGGGCCAACCTAACCGCTGTGCTAAGTGACCCATGCCAACGTGGTACTCACCCTTCCCGATCGCAACAGGTCGTTGAAGCGTTTGCGGCACTGAACCCAGGTGTGTTGCACCACATTGTGTGCGCTGACCCTTTCTGCCACCTCCTCCCAGGCACGTTTCATCATGTGGGGGGGGGCCTCCCCCTCCTGTCCCTCAGCATGAGGGTTTCACACCGTGCTGCCACCTCGTCGAGGGGGGCAGCAAGGCACCCATCTGAGAATAGAGGGACTCAGTGCCCTGCTGACCTGCCCTCCTGTCTGGCCTGCTCTCTGACAGAGCTCTCTGGGACCCTTCTGGTCGCCATCATTGACAGCCTTTGGAAGTCTGCCTAAGCGCTCTTTAAACAGGCCGCTGGGTCGCCATTGGACCTGGCAGTCAATGCAGTCCTGCCGCCGCCCGCCCCCTCCCGCTGTCCTCGGGAGCCGCGATTCACGCTGGGCGGGCCTTACTTGGCCCACCCGTGTAAAATGGCGGCGTGGAGCTGATCACGGCCGGCGATCAGCTCCTCACCCGCTCGTGCCCAATCCCGAATGGCCTACCCAACACGCAGAAAATTCTGCCCATAAAGATAGTATGCAAGTACAGTAATGACTAGGAAGGCAAATGGAATGTTGTCATTGACCTGGTAAACCCGATCACTTGAATTGCCATCTGAGGAATTAAGAGGGCTATCAGCTGCTTCTGGCTTAGTCTGAGTACCCACTTTGAAATATTTTGCTGCTTCTATATCCTACACATTGAAGTCTGATCAATCACGTTTGCCACCCACACTGATCAATCACAGTGTTGTACTGTGTAGATCTCAGTAAAGAAATTCAGGGTTTTCATGGAAAAATGATGGAATCCCATCCCCAGAGCACCAGTAAATATCTCAGCTGGGATCCCATACAATGAGATCAGAGAGTTTAGATGCCCAAAGCCTCATTCCTTGGTCCCAAAATCACATAACCTCAACCCACACTTGGATGTAAGATCATAGGCACGGATTGTGCAACTCTACAAAATGTGCTGCTGGCAGGGTCCCAATTGGGGAGTGAGCCATCAGTCACTGAACCAATGTGTCTGCCTAAATCCTTTTACACCATGCATATTTTAGCTGGGAAGTGGTTTTAGCAAAATGTGCAGCACTACTTGGGTGAAAAGTTTCCAGATGGAACATCCTCCATTTTAATAAATGCCTTGAGATAGCCTTGAGGGCTATGCTTTCATCTCCACATTGGGAAAAAATAAAATAGCAACCACTGGACTCCCTGGAACCTTTTCAAATTACCTCATTCTTTTTCAATGTTAATCACTTGCCTCAGCATTAAAATTGAATTTGCATTTGGATTGCGGTGAATGGGAACCGGCTGTATAACGTTGATCTGCTAGTTCCACATTGTATGAAGGAAACACTCATCTCAAAGCAGTACAATTAATACAACACACCTATAATATAACCCTTAACAACCACCCCACCCTCCCACCTTCATTTATTGACATTTTCTACACCATCTTCTGTCAATAAAAGGGAAATGAAACTTGTAGCATGTATTATTTTAATGACAATTTTACTGCACCTTGCAATAGTCTGTGTGACCTTTATTTATACAATTTGTGGAAAATTATTCCTTCATATCATCCTGATCTCAAGAAAATAAGTCTTTCAGTAAATATATAATACTCATTATACAAATAAGAAATAATATGTGTAATGTGGCTTTGTTCTGTGCCACTGAATTCAATGGAGCACTGTGATTAATGGGACTATTTCTGGGAGTGCGGAATTAGGGTAGAATTAAGGAGCATTTTCTGCAATTCCCCCCTCCCAAAAAGATCCTTGTTTGATGCCATGTTCAATGCTTTAAAATTTGAAGGTTTTTGTTTTAAGATTTAGATCCTGTATATAATGGAATTGGTGTACAATTGCAAGGGATTGATAAAAAGAAAAATAGCACATGCACCTGATTGGAGAGAATTTGAATTGTGGGAAAGATAGGCACAGCTTTTTCAAGGTCTTCAGGCTAGTAGTGATGCACTGGGTAATGTAGAAGACGACTAGAATAGACACTTCATAAGCGTACAACAGCATTCACTGCTTTCCCCTAAGTGGTAGGTGGATTCCTGCTCAATCTCATACAGGATGGTTCAATTTTTTTGTGAATGACCAGGAATATTTTATAAAATGGCAATTTAAGCAAAAGATGTTTTGTGCTTTATAGTTTGAATGACAAAGATGGCCTCCTGATGATACTTCAATTCCAGTTCGGTAGGTTTTCTCAAGATGAATGGAAAATAGTCATGGTAAAAGGTTTCCAGGATGTCACTTGTCAGTGAAACAAATGATGATAATGTGGCTTTCTGGTAAATCAGGGTATGTAGGAGGAAATTTGAATTACTGAGCAGTCAATCATCCTATCTGTCCCATACCATTTCACTTCACCGTGGAGTATCTACAAAGAGTTCATTGGATGAGAGTTACTGAGACATTGTTAGTTTGAGTTGCTGGTAGGGGAGCTTTTAACATAGTTTTATGCACCATCTCTGTGTCCTGAAGTATCTTTAAAAAGAAGTATGTTATTATCACAGAGGGAGTTTCATAACTGCCATAGGGTTGTTTATTTCCATGAAGCTCTTTGCTAGCTTCAGATCTGAAGCTCGTTCCCTGGCACACCAAATTACAGTTTTGTCATCGCCAGGGATCGAGCCTCTAAAAAAGCGTGCTAGCATCCCATAATAAATCCAAAGTAGTCAGGGCTTGTCAGCTGAAGGTCTATCCACTTAGCTGGAAGCTGGGAAGAAAGATGAGAAAGACAGACATTTATACTGCATCTTTCACAATCTCAGGATGTCCCAAAGCGCTTTGCCACCAACGAAGAGTAGTTTTCGAAGCGTAGTCACTTTTGTAATGCGAGAAACAGCATTAGCCAATTTTCACACAGCAAGAGCCAAAACAGCAATGTGATAATGACCAGATAATCGGTTTTAGTGATGTTGGATAAATGCAGCATCTGGAAAAGGAAGCTGTTCTCCCTTCCGGTTTAACCTCTTTCAGATGAGATGTTAAACCGAGGTCCCCGCTGTCTCCTCAGGCTGATGTAAAAAATCCAACTGCGCTGTTTTAAAGAAGAGCGAGGTAATTCTTAATACTTATCATTCAACCAACATCACTGAAACTGATTACCTGGAAATTGCTTTCAACAAATTGGCGACTATCTTTCCTACATTTAGGGACTACATTTCAAAAAGTATTTCATTGGCTCTAAAGCACTTTGGGACAACCTGAGATCATGAAAACGTTATTAGCTGGCAAGTTTTCTCTTTCTGAAGAAAATTCTGGCTGGAGTCCTTGGTGGAGACAAATAGAGATGGCAGAGAGCTTTTTCCTTTTCAAGACATGTGAGATCTGAAGGGCAAAAAAGTGGGGCAGTTGCCTGGTGTGTGTTTCCAAGGCACCCAGCCCACAGGAGAACTGTGGTCTCAGCTTGGGAGGAAGTGATCCAATGAGTTATTGTCATGTCTGAAACCCAAAAGACAAAGGTGCAGATGGCAGCTTACTGGCTGTAGGAAGTTTGTCAGGATAAAGCTAGCCAATCATTCTCTTTACCAACAATTAGATAGAATGTGTATAACATAAAGAGGTTCCTCTGAGCCTGTGTGCATCCTAAGTCTTCAGGCTTCACTTTGCACCTCCATTTTGTCTCAGGACACATTTTATTACCACAGCGTATATCTGGAACACTTGTTGTGTTAGCATTTGGAATGATAATAAAGCAAGCTCGCATAAAAGCTTAGCTGCATGATTCATGTTCATTGTCCATACAGGGATATAGGGTGGACAGTTGGGTGAAATCTTCAAACTGTCCAGTGTTCACCCTGACTCCTGCAGATCAGGGCAGCCGATAACAGATGGGAAAAAAAGTCTGGACCATGTTATATTAAAGCCACAAGTCCCTTTGAAAAGGCCATGATGGACATCCTGTGGCTGAAACGTATTGAGGAAGCTGAGCAGGATGAAATTGAGCATGAGAAATTGGATTTTAAAATCGATTTTAGTAAGGCATTTGACAAGGTCCCAAATGGCAGACTGGGATACAGGGGAATGTGGTGAGTTGGCTCCAAAAATGGATCAGCAACAGGAAACAAAGGGTAATGGTCAATGGATGTCTTTGCGAATGGAAAGCTGTTTCCAGTGGCGTTCCACAGGGCCCACTGTTGGCTCCTTTGTTGGTTGTTGTACATATTAGTGATTTGGACTTAAATATGGGAGGCATGATTGGGAAATTTGCAGCCGTTGCACGGAAATTGGCTGTGTAGTTGCTAGTGAAGAAGATAGCTGACCACTCCAGAATGGAGTTCAAATAGAATTCAATTTAGAGATAATGCATTTGGGAAGGGCAAACAAAGCTAGGGAATACACAATAAATGAGAGGATATTGAGATGGGTAGAGGAAGTGAGAGACCTTGGAGTGCATGTCCACAGGTCCCTGAAGGCAGGATAGATGGATAGGGTGGTAAAGAAAGCATATAGAATGCTTTCTTGTTTTGGACGAGGCATTGAATACAAAAGCAGGGATGTAATGATGGAACCGTATAAAACACTGGTTAGGCCACAGCTGGAATTTTGTGTACCATTCTGGTTGATTTAGGTTTTTTTTTTAATTTTTAATTTTTTAATTGAATTAAGACAATTGGCAGACGGATTAGACGGGACATGAGGAAAAACTTCTTCACCCAGAGAGTGGTGGGTGTCTGGAATTTGCTGGCTGGTTTGGTGGTGGAGGCAGAAATACTCAACCCATTTAAAACATACCTGGATCTACACCTGAAGTGCTGTAACCTGCAAGGCCATTGACCAGGTGCTGGAAGGTGAGATTAGAATGGGCAGCTAGTTTTATTATTTTTTTGGCCAGCGCAGACAGGATGAGCTGAATGGCTTCTTTCTTTGCTGTAACCTTTCTATGGTTCAGGGAACTTTCTTTTCCATTTGTTTATTGCCCACTTGCTCACTTACTGACTAACATACTGCCAACACAGCCGCTACAGTGTGATGTAAGCTAAGGAATTGCAGTCGACATTTTAATATATATTCCTCCTCTCTATCTATGACTGAATTCCAAAAATCCCGCCCAAACAATTTGTACCCCTACACTTTATAGTACCCTGCATCAAGCACTCCATCCATTGCAAGCACCAGTATAGACGTGTGCAGAGTCCCGGGTTTTATGGCTGTGGCAATGCAACATTGGGAGTGCACCTGTAGTGTTTTTGGAAATGATCTTGGTGATCAATGCACCTTGTTATATTGTTATTGAGCTGTAGCTGTTGTTTTAAAAGGGACCATATGATACGGCTCTAGAAGTTACCATCGATCTCTTAGGCATAACCTTTAGTCGGCAAGTAGCCCGACTGTGGAGGATTGTTTTATAATGGTGTTGTGACTTACAACAGGCCCTACGCCAGGATTGGCGCAACCATTAGGCAAACTAGGCGATCGTCTAGAGTGGCAAAATTTTGGGGGGGGGTGGGGGGTGGTGGTGGGGTGGAGGCCAAAAACTGAACGAACTATTCATGAAACTCAGGGGTGAGAAATTTCCACCAGGTGGCGGATTTCCAACATTGGGGTTTCAGAAATCCGCCATTGACATCTTTCCAGCTGTCAGACCACCAAAAGATCAACTTAAAAAAAAAGGAACTGACAGTTGTTACGAGTAGGAACTGCTGCTTCCGAGCCTCGGGCAGCTTCATGGTTTCTGGCGGGCTTTAAAAAAAAAATCAGTACTGTTTGGTCTTCCTCACTCTCAGCCTCTGTCAGTTTTGTTTTAAATATGTTAATTGTCAGTTAAACTGACATTTGCTGCGAGTGGGAACTGACTGCAGAGCAGTGATTGGAGGAGCAGCAAGTGCAGAAAAGCCAGAGCTGCTCCTCTAATCATGGACCTCGTCCCTCCCATGCTGAGTGCTCCAGCCCTTCAGACACAAGTTCCTTCTCTCCCAGTTTTATTTCTCCTCCAGAGACAGAGGGCAGAATCGTCCCAGATTTGCACTAAGGGCAGTAGCGGGTGGGTAAAATGATATTTTACCTGCTGGTCACAATGGCGGCTTTTCACACCGTATCATCCTAAACCCGCCGCATTAATTATACATTCCAGGGAGACACGCCATTTCCATGACGGGCAGGCCCCCCATTTGTTCGCCACACCATCACCTCGCCGCTTCAGCAAGCCGGGTGCCATATTTAAAGCGTACGTCTCTCAATGCTTCCAGCCCAGGAGTGCTGCACAGAAGACAGGATGGCCCCAAAAAGCAAAATGACTGCAGCCTCCTGATTTAGTGACACACCCCTTGTGCAGCTTTTGGACGGGGGGAAGCCTACTACCTCCGCTCTGGCTTCAGGAGGGGCAGCAACATTACCACTCCAGCTTGATAGGCGATGGCACTGGCGATCAGTGCCAATGCCACAGGGGAGGTTGGCCATCCAATGCAGATAGAGGGTGAATGACCTCATTCATGCTGCCAGGATAAGGCAACCACCTCATCACTTTAAACTCACACACTCAAGCCCATCACACATGCAGTGGCATCTCACTCACTGCCAGCTCAAAGGACATCACCACTCATTCTCTCACACACACCCTCACAGCTCCATCTGGCTGCATCTGCTCTGGAGATTGCCTCCTCAGCCCTCACCACCTTGAGGCCACTTGTACAGATCAACATGTGTCCCACACAAACCCTGGGATACCGCCATTCCCCAGTACAGCGCTCGCCTGAAGTCTTGTCCCTTGCCACTTCTCCCCCTTCCCCAAGCAAACATGAGCCCTGCAGCCATTGAGAAGCCACCCCCAGCTTATGGTTAGTCTGGTAGGTAGAAACCTGCCTGTCAGTCCTAAAAGTGATGTGGTACTGTATGCGAAGCCTTGTGCTGATGCCTGTGGGTGCTGCCCAAAGCAATATAGGCAAACAAACCCAAAGCCCCAAGTGAAGTACAGCTCGCCATGTGTATATCACTTATGTATAATTGTGAAACACATTGGCGTGCAATCACGCACACGGGGATGGATGATCCAGCAAAGGGGGGGAGGGGGGTGGGGGGTGGGGGGAGGGGATGAGTCCGGCGGGCTGGCCTTATAATGATATGCTGATGTATTACGATGCGGTTCCCGACATCTGATGGCAGGGAACGCATTCCACCATCGATGGGCTGAGCGGACGATCACAAACTGGTTTCACAATGTCATGAAAATGATTTTTGGCCTTCTCGCCATATTGTCTGCTCACGGCACTGAATATGCCCGATGCCAGCAGGCACGGACGATTCCACTCAGAGTCTATGGTTGATGGAGCAGCGAGGATGGGGGAAGATGGAGCCTGTCCTTGAAGGTTGATGAGCCATTATTCTGGCCAATCCCACTGTCAACATACAGGAGACATTTGGCCGAAACCCAGAGCAGGCTGGGCTGGAAGTCTGTACAAGGGTAGGGTGGGAATCTGTACAGGGTGGGGTGTGAGTCTGTACCAGGATGGGGGTTTGAGTCTGTACCAGGCTGGAGTGGGAGTCTGTACTGGGATGGGGTGGGGTGGGAGTCTGTGTTGGGCTGGGGTGGGAGTCTGTGTTGGGCTGGGCTGGAAGTCTGTACCGGGATGGTGTGGGAGTCTATAGCGGACTGGGGTGGGCGCCTGAACCAGGCTGGGGTGGGAGTCTGAACCAGGCTGGGGTGGGAGTCTGTACTTGGCTGGGCTGGGAGTCTGTACCGGGCTGGGCTGGGAGTCTGTACTGGAATGGGGTGAGGTGGGAGTCTGTACTGGGCTAGGTTGGGAGTCTGTACTGGAATGGGGTGAGGTGGGAGTCTGTACCGGGCTGGGCTGGGAGTCTGTACTGGGCTAGGTTGGTAGTCTGTACTGGAATGGGGTGAGGTGGGAGTCTGTACTGGGCTGGGCTGGGAGTCTGTACTGGGCTAGGTTGGGAGTCTGTACTGGAATGGGGTGAGGTGGGAGTCTGTACCGGGCTGGGCTGGGAGTCTGTACTGGGCTGGCTGTTGCTCTGGATGCACAGGACCCTCTGTGTTCAAGGGTGGGAACCCAGCCCGGGATTGTCATGGCTGTACTCTGGGACCCTTCTCTCGGTTTAAGAGGATCCTGTGCACAGACTTTTGAACACAGGACTATGATGGGCCTAGTGGTATTTAAAATTGGAAGTGAGGGATGATATACTGTGAGGGAACATGGCTGCCCTCATGCACAGTGTTGCATCAAACTGAAAATTGAATGTGTTGATTCTTGGCTACAGCATATAATTATAAGTGTAGAATTTTTATACACACTAAGTACAATATTCATTTTCAATAGTTAATTGTGGGGGGCAGGTAGTACAAAGTTGAATGTTCACCTGGTGTGCCTAATACTCTTGAACTGGCCCTGTCCTACTCACCCACCCTTGCTGATCCACAATGGTTCCTAGTACTCATAAAAGCCTCAGATTTAAGATTCATATCCTTGTGTTTATTACTTCCATGCCCATCCTGTAACCTCCTCCAGCTAAACAATCCCGTGTCCTACCCATGCCTCAATTGCCCTGGTTCTGCTCTCCTTTCTGCAACACAGCCCATAGTGCCTGGTAAGGTGCAATCTTCTGCCTAAACTGTAGAAACAGAAGAGGCTGCTATTCACAAGAAGAACTTGGCAAGACTCTGCGAAGAGTTGTCTGAGGCAAGCAGAAAGGGTGTCAAATCGTTGGGAGGAACATGAATAATAGATTAGGAGGTATTTTTTTTTGTTGCACAAACCCTTCCCAGGAACATGTCCTTCTGCTTCCCAATCTCCAGTTTCCTCCAGGTATTGCATTTACAGGAACTCAGATGAAGTGAGTTCCATGGTGGCCCTGTTAGAAATGAGTAATATGCCCAGTATATGTGTGTATATCTAACCAGCTTGAAATAAGTAAAGGAGTAGAAAGTACCAAATGTCGGATTGGAAATTGCTAAGGTTTCATTTCTATAGAAACAAGGCTAGTGGGATAATTAGTTGTATTTAATGACAGCTAGTCTGAAAATGGGCCCAAGGACAGACAAGACCTCTTGCAAAAGTGGGAGAGAAACTGGTAGATACTTAAACAAGCAATCACAGTACAAAGCAGTGCTAGGCTTTTCATTTAACCTTGTTTAATTATGATTTTTGCTGAAGTACATGAGCTCATTAGTGTGTGGAAGTGGAACAGAAATGATTTTCGTGAACACCATAGTTCAACAGCCTGATTAGGAATAAGAGCAGCTGAACTGAATGGCCATTAAGAATATCTTGTTAACGGGTCTTACAAATGAACGGCTGCGACTCTGAGATATTTTACAAATAAAATTATTCTGTGAAAAGGAGAGAAAAAACAGCCTTGGACGTAAATAACCGATAGTGGAATGAATGAAACCTTTGGGAGTTAGTTTGGTACCAGAGATTGAATGTTACTGGAAAGATGAAACTAATCTGGGAAGAACACCTTGAGATGTGAAAAGGAAAAAGATGAGGTAAGAGTGATTAATAAAGGCAAAAGGTACGTGCAAAGTGTGAGTTTTTGGCTCAGTCAAGATTTAGTTTAACAAGACTAAAACAGTAAGACAATGTGAAATATCTTGATTAAATAAATTAAAACTATTTATTAAGAAACAAGAGTTATACTTAACAAGCCAAGGTAGTAACTTGACCACTCATCTGGTTTTTATTTTCCACCTGAGTTTTGGGTGCAGTTTGATGCGCTTGGCTTCTCTCAGAATTCTTCTACCCCTGATGTCTTCCTGGTCGTGCTACGCCACATCCTAGAGTTTCTCTATTTACTAAGTCTGCGGTTCCACCTCTGGGACTCTTCATTATTTCTGTACAATCAGAGCCTGTGAACTCTGGCTTTTTCACCCTTTTTGACAGTTAGACCACTTCGTGTTCAGAGCCACTCCAGCCCACTGATTGGCTTGGACACTGTGTGATCAGTGTCCATTCTAATTGGGACCTTGCAATGATATGACACTAATGGAGTAACATGAAGACTGGTTCACTCAATTGATGGGAACTGGTTAGAGTTAGTTCACTGGCTCCATGCTGTGTGATGTGATCAGAGTTCATATCCTTTTGTTCAGAGACATGCATTATGAAACTTACAACTGAAGTTATTACAATAAATTCATTCAACATTTACACCATTAAAGCTACAAAATCTACATATACATACTTATGGTTTAAGATTAATTGCAAAAGATATAAAAAAGATATAAAATCAAACTAACTCCTTTAGCTAATGTGCTAGTACTGAATTAAAATAACATAAGACTAATTCTAACTACCCCAAAATTACCTACGAAAGTCTCAAGAAGCTAATGGCATGTGAATAACATCAAAGGCAGGGTTTTCAAATCGAAGTTTAGACAAAAACTCAGTGTCTTAGGGCATTTGAAATAAAATGAACCTTTATAGGACCATAAGGCCTTGTCAATAATCTGTCCGAGTATCGATCCCGATAAAGGGTATAAAGTAAGAGAACTTGGGAAATTTCAGTGCAGTAGACAGTGGAAAAGGAAGGAAGAGTCCGGTCAAAACATCCTGAGGGGTTCGGATGTTGAGAAGACCTTAACAACGAGGAATGGAAGAAGAAAGAACGTCTGCCAGCCGCCCGCCCGTTTTGGACCGGTACCAGCTACTTGCCATGGCCCCATTATTTTGCTAACTAGTGTGTTATAGACCATCCGAAACTCTCATTCAAAACTCAACACCCCATCTTACTGGTTGCACTTGAATCCTGAGGGATTAATTGGTTGGTTGGATAGTGATAACTCGCAAATACCTTTTCAAAGTTTAGTTCAAAGTATCTTTCAAAGATCTAAAATTATTACAACCCTCTTAGTTGGCTTCATCAGTTGAGCTTATCTCTATGCGCCAAAGAGAAACTTTCCATTAAAACCACCTGCAACCTGTTCACATTGGCACCTTTATGCCTGCTTATTCTGTTGCAGAAGAAGTCTGCACACTGGCACAAATGAAGGTGGACCCTATTGGGATGGTGAAAACAGACAGCTTTACACAGGAGCTTGTAAGTGAAAGCTTCTCCTGGCTGTACAAAGGTGGGTGGCCACTGGCAAGCATGGGAAGATACAAAATCTCAATGAATGATTAAATAGGGGATCATGGATCATGCCTCTTATCACTGATATAGGTGCCAACACAACTACCTGCTATCCTACCTTGGTCAGCAACGGATCAAGAAGGCAGCTCACCACCACCTTCTCAAGGGCAACTAGGGATGAGCAATAAATGCTGGCCTAGCCAGCAACGCCAACATCCCGCGAATGAATTTTAAAAATGACTATCCGCCTCCTGATGCCATCATTTGATTTCTTGCTGCACTGAAGCTATTTTGCTGGAGATTATGGGCTGGGCAGTGCCATGGTAAAATAGCCTTGGAACAAAGCTAGCTGCTGCCCCTTTAAATTGTTACAAGCATTTAAGGTGAGCAGGCATGTTCCCAGGTAGGGGTGACACATACCATTCCATGCAAAAGAGTTTGACCCAGAAGGTATGTATTGCAGCCCCTTGGGCT
Organism: Cetorhinus maximus; assembly: GCF_964194155.1. Taxonomy (NCBI): domain Eukaryota; kingdom Metazoa; phylum Chordata; class Chondrichthyes; order Lamniformes; family Cetorhinidae; genus Cetorhinus; species Cetorhinus maximus. The sequence continues at coordinate 52,087,402 of NC_135899.1, forward strand.
GAGTTGTACTTTTGGGGGATTGTGGGGCATAGGCCTGGGGATGTTTCCCATAGAAACCTTTCCAATGTAGTTATAACATTAAAATTAAGCAATTCTCCTTAAAGCTTAGTTAAACTAAGCAACGCAATTGTTGGGGGTAGACAATTCTGTAAAATATGCTCTAACGAGTCAATAGCCCATTTTACATCACTCCTGGATTTTATTTCCAAACTGTCATCTCAAGGAGTTAAGGTACATTTGAGGGTGAACCAGTCCTGCTGGTGAGGAAGAACCATTTGTGTTATTGCGTGTCTCCTAATCATGAACCCTAACCAGTGGTTTGAAGTGACGTTGCATGGGCCAGGGCCCTGGAATTTTATTATGCTGTATGTGGCCTGATTGGAAAAATGTTCCATCCAACAGCACTGATGACACTTAAATGAACAAAACTTAAATGAACAGTGATGGGATGAAATGCCTCGATTCTGCAGAAGCGATCACTAATCATTGTTCTGGTGAACCAGTGCTGGGCAGTATTGCTGGGATTTCATCGAATTATCCTGAACTCTATTAGCACATTATGCCCGCATGCAGCCACAATAATGGTGTGCCAATTCTTTCCCCCATGAAGCAGTGTGTAATGTAATCTACAGTGAACTTAAAATAAAAAATGCTGTAAATACTCAGATGCTGCCTGACCTGCTGAGTATTTCCAGCATTTTCTGTTTTTATTTCTGATTTTCAGCATCTGCAGTATTTTGCTTTTGCACCATCCACAGTTAGCTCAGGCCAGTATTGTTTTGACTGAATTGCAATGTGAGAGAAAGTAGTCATCTCCTGTGACACTGTGGAATGAAAATGGTTCCCTTTGCAAAAATAACATTGGACTATTAACCAAGCCTGCTTGGGAGAGAATGCAAAACTAATTTGTTTTTACAGATCTTCAGTTATATTCACAGATTATGCTGATGTTGACTTTTGATGTGATCACTGGTTTCATGATTGACGGAATTATTCACCATAGGATAACATCAGGACAGAATGCAGATAAGATATGCAGGGACCTTCAAAACAAGTGTTTAAACCCTACTTTTGACAAGCTATTTGTATTATTTACGAATCTCAGACAGTGTGGCTCTAACATTGGTTAAAAGACCCTTACCATATCTGGATTGCAGTCCTCTCTCACTGCAGCAATTCTCATAAATATTCATTGCTTAAATATGTATTCATCTGAAGCTGAATTAGAGTGTAACCAGCATAATTTGTGGAAAACTAGACAATACCCCAGTTTAATTTTCTTGAAATAAATGAGTGGAACTTGGTTGTGAATAGATTGCTCTCTGAGTGCAATAGAGATGTTGGTGTACAACAGTGAAGAGAGAAGATTTCGCTATGTGCTTGTCTTTTTATTTTCTTGGCTATACATCTGAGAAAGTAGATAGATAAAGGGGGTTTCATCAAGGAACATGGCATCACAACCCTAATCTTTCTAATTGGGGCACCTTATCTTGTAATGTTGAATGAAACATTCATCATGGACGTGTAATAATCAGCCCTTTCCCCGTAGGCTAAACATGTGCTTCAGAATGATGCATAGTATTGTGTTCAGTTGTCACCTTGAAAAATGGTAACCTTACATCCAGAAGCACATTGCAAAAATGCCATAATAAATCTAAGTGGAATGAATAAATTGGAAAATATAAAAATAATCAAATAACGATGGTTGCTTCTTGCTACATTTCTTTTCCTGTCCGATTTGTTTTAGTGTCAGGCAAAATGGAACAACTTCTTTGGTGAGGTTGTGTATAATTAAACAGTGCTTTAAAAGTGAAACTGTCTAACACACCCCCTTTCTTTGTGTCCTGTTTGATTAATTATTTCTTTATTCGTCTTTGACATTTACTGGGAGCCAATTGATGTCAGTGGAACTTTTGTTTTTAAAGCACATCCCTAAGGAGCCAAATAATCCTTTCTGTGGAACTGGTGTTTTACATGTTTTCACTCAGTGCAGTTTGAGTCTACCCCCATTCCTCAGACAGGTATGTAGATGCAATATTTACATACTCTAAAATCCATTTGTAGAGCTGACCAATTCTTCATGACACAGTATTGTTCCGTCGGCTTTGTAATGTTCGTGAACTTCTGTGCCTTCTGGGGAATGGATTGTGGCTGGGTTTAGCCAGTTACTGTTATTTGGCGCATTGCGGACCTAAATTTTGCCCTTTTAAAAGTTCTGTCTAAGTTGTTCAGTCCAGTATCCAGGTGTGTTTAAACCTGAAGTGCAGGAAGAAAAAGACTGTATTGTAGTATTTAGTGTGGAGCCAAACATTGATCTCAGAACATACAAAGAAAAACAACACTGTCAGCAGAACTTTGCCAGCTGAATTCCATCATTGGATTACTGTAAAATTCACTGAAAACTATCTAATGTTATGGATAATTTGTTTATTCTGCTGTGGGTTAGTATCCCTCTGTGTGTGATTTGGATTCAAGATTCACTCCAGAAATTTGAGAATAGTATCTAGGCCAACAACCCAGGCAGTACTGAGGAAGTGCAGCACCGTCAGAGATGCCACCTTTTGGATAAGACATCTACCCTTTCAGGTGGAAGTAGAAGATCCCTTGCACAATTTTGAAAAAGAGCAGGGAGATTCTCCCTGGTGTTCTGCCTAAGATTTAGTCGTCAAATAACAGACAAAAGTACAGAACAACAGATCATCACCACATTGCTGTTTGTGGGATCTTGCTGTGTGCCGATTGGCTACTGCATTTCCTATGCTATGCTTTGAGGCATCTTGAAGTTGTGGAAGTTGCTAGATAAATGAAATGTCTTTCCCCTCCCTTATAGTTTTCTTTCAGTGATTTTGAAGACAACATGTTTTCCAGTGTCGAAAGATAGAATATTTTTCCACTTCCCCAGAACCCTGGACTCCCAGGAGCAGGTCTCTTTTTAATTTGTTCATGGGATGTGGATGTCACTGGCTGGGCCAGCATTTGTTGCCCACCCCTAATTGCTCTTGAGAAGATGGTGGTGAGCTGCCTCCTTGAACCGCTGCAGTCCCTGTGGTGTAGGTACATCCACAGAGCTGTTAGGGAGGGAGGTTTCAGGATTTTGACCCAGTGACAGTGAAGGAATGGTGATATATTTCCAAGTCAGTATGGTGAGTGGCTTGGAGAGGAACTTCCAGGTGGTGGTGTTCCCATGTGTCTGCTGCCCTTGTCCTTCTGGATCACAGGTGGGGAATATTTTTGGGCCACACACACATAGACAAAATCAGTTGCGGGCCACACACACAAACAAAAGCCAACCTAATTTATTATTTTTTTGAGAGAATACAGAAACGTTCAACTCACCCACTGCTTTAATGCGATGGCTGAGTTTGCTTTTCCTTACTGAGCCTTGTTATGTTGGCTGGCACTGTTGATGTTGCTACTTGCAAATTAACTTTCCAAATTCACACCGGTTAACCTGGTGGTTCTTTGTGAGATAAAGTTTTGAAAAAAGGACTGCTCACAGCAGCATGCAGTCTCAAACAGTGACGCGATTTTCAGCATGTGTTTCCTCAAATTTGGAAATTCGTCGATGCCTAAATGGAGTCTGTAGAATTCCAGCAGAGGCACTACATTGACTTTTCTCATGACAGAAATCGATGCTCCACAAATCAGGCACATGGATTCACCTCTGCAAAAAAAATTGCTTTTCCATTTTTCATTAAAGACATGACACTCTGCATCCACTTTTCTCTTGTTTGCAGTAGCCATGTTTTAATTTTGCTTTTGCTCCCTCAATATCTCCGATCAATATCTCTTAACTGTCCTGTTCGAGAGTTTTCCAAGATTCAAAGTGGCTGAATATAAATGAAGTACTGTATAAATTCAAATTAGATAACACTAAATGACCCAGAAAAGCCCAGAGATGCACAGCTTCTGTGTCTCAATCGCAGCACTCCTGAAATTCAGCTCAGCTTTTTGCTTGCTTTCCTTTCCCATTCTCTCTCTCTGTCTCTCTCTCTCTCTCTCCTTTCCCACTTTGTCTCTGCCTCGACTCCCACTCCTCTCCCACTTTGTCTCACCCCCAAGCCAGCCTAGGGCAGTGAATTAACAACCCAAGGCTCTGACCAACTCCCAGCCCGAAGCTGCACCTGGACCTGGAGTCTGGGCCATTTCCTTGTCTGCAGGGGCTGAGGCCTTGTCCTGGGGCACCAATGGAGCTGGGAAGGGGAGGGGGGATGAGTCATCGATGGAGCCGAGTGTCCTGCTCCCTTTTTCCTCCACCCCGGGTTACTCACACTTCACCATCTGATTGGCAGCCAGCAGCTTCCCATCTCCTCCCTCTGCTCCTGCTCCTGGATCTTGGGCCTCGCTTTCTACCCACAGCCTGGGCCACTGGTGGCTGCAGCCGAGGCTCAGACGTGGGTGGGGGGGCAGTGGGGCGGGGCACGGATGTGGCAGTTGGGTGTGTGTGGGGCCGGATTCTGAAATCTCACTGCGGGCTGGATGAAAAAGTTCTACGGGCCACATCTGTCCCTGGGCCGGGGGCTCCTCACCCCTGTTCTGGATGGTAGCAGACATGAGTTTGGAAGGTGCTGTTTAAGGAGCCTCGCTGAATTCCTGCAGTGCATCTTGTAGATGGTACACACTGCTGCTACCGTGCATTGGTGGCGGAGGGAATGAATGTTTGTGGATGGGGCTGCTTTGTCCTGGGAGTTGGCCAGAGCCTTGGGTTGTTAAGTCACTGCCCTGGGCTGGTTTTGGGGTGAGACAAAGTGGGAAAGGAGAGGGGGAGAGAGAGAGAGAGAGAGAGAGAGACAGAGAGAGAGAAAGGGAAAGGAAAGCAAGCATAAAGTTGAGCTGAATTTTAGGAGTGCTGGGTGGTGTCAAGCTTCTTGTTGTGGGAGCTGCACTGATCCAGGCAAGTGGGGAGTATTCCGTCACACTCTTGAATTGTGCCTTGTAGATGGTGGACAGGCTTTAGGGAGTCAGGAGGTGAGTTACTCACCACAGGATTCCTAGCTTCTGACTTGCTCTTGTAGCCTCAGTATTGGCATGGCTTGTCCAGTTCAGTTTCTGGTCAATGGTAACTCCCAGGATGCTGGTAGTGGGGGATTCGGCTATGGTAATGCCATTGAATGGCAAGGGCTGATGGTTAGATTCCTGGCACTTGTGTGGTGCAAATGTTGCTTGCCACTTGTCAGCCCAAGGCTAGATCTTGTCCAAGTCTTGTTGCATTTGGACATGGACTGCTTCAGTATCTGAGGAGTCACGAACGGTGCAGAACATTGTGCGAACATCAGCGAACATCCCTACTTCCACGTATTATAGAAGGAAGGTCAATGATGAAGCAGCTGAAGATGGTTGGGCTTAGGACACTACCCTGAGCAACTCCTGCAATGATGTCCTGGAACTGAGATGCTTGACCTCCAACAACCACGACCATCTTCCTTTGTGCTAGGTATGACTCCAACCAGCGGAGAATTTCCCCCCTGATTCCCATTGGCTCCAGCTTTGCTAGGGTTCCTTGGTGCCTCACTCGGTCAAATGCTGCCTTGATGTCAAGGGCAGTCACTCTCACCTCACCTCTGGAGTTCAGCTCTTTTGCCCATGTTTGAACCAAGGCTGTAATGAGGTCAGGAGCTGAGTGGCCCTGGCGGAACCCAAACTGAGCATCAGCGAGCAGGTTATTGCTAACCAACTGCTGCTTGATAGCACTGTTGATTGCCCCTGCCATCACTTTACTGATGATGGAGAGTAGACTGATGGGGTGGTAATTGGCCAGGTTGGATTTGTCCTGCTTTTTGTGTACAGAACATACCTGGCCAATTTTCCACATAGCCGGTATATGCCAGTGTTGTAGATGTACTGGAACAGCTGAGCTAAAGGCACGGCAAGCTCTGGAGCACATCTTTAGTACTATTGCCTGAATATTCTCAGGGCCCATAGCCTTTGCAGTATCCAGTGCCTTCAGCTGTTTCTTGATATCATGTGGAGTGAGTTGAATTTGCTGAAGACTGGCATCTGTGATGCTGGGGACCTCTGGAGGAGACCAGGAGCAAAGTCAAGCACTGCTGCTGTGCCCCAGCTGGGAGCTTTATTCCTCAAATGATGAGAAACATTCACATTGCACCAATGGGAAATGATCTAGCTCCCACATGCGCCATCATTGTGACCTCTCTCAGACCAGTAATTTACATATGAACATACAATTTAGGAGCAGGAGTAGGCCATTCGGCCTCTCGAGCCTGCTCCACCATTCAATGGCTGATCTGTACGTAACCTCAACCCCACATCCCTGCCTAACCCCGATAACCTTCCACCCCCTTGTTAATCAAGAATCTATCTAGCTCTGCCTTAAAAATATTCAAAGTCTCTGATACCACCAGCCCCTGAGGAAGAGAGTTCCAAAGATTCACAACCCTCTGAGAGAAAAAAATTCTCCTCATCTCTGTCTTAAATGAATGACCCTTTATTGTTAAACAGTGACCCCCTAGGTCTAGATTCCCCCACAAGGGGAAACATCGTCTTCACATCCTCTGTGTCAAGACCCCTCAGGATCTTCAGAGTTTCAATTAGATCACCTCTTACTCTTCTAAATCCCAATGGATACAAGCCTAACCTGCCCAGTCTTTCCTCATAAGACAACTCGCCCATTCCTGGTATTAGTCTAGTAGGCCTTCTCTAGAACTGCTAACGCATTTACATCTTTCCTTAAATAAGGAGACCAGTACTGCACACAATACTCCAGATGCGGTCTCACCAATGCTCTGCACAACTGAAGCATAACCTCCCTGTTTTTGTAATCAACTCCCCTCCACAATAAGTGGTAACATTCTATTAGCTTTCCTAATTACCTGCTGTACCTGCATACTACCCTTTTGTGATTCATGCACTAGGCTACCCAGATCCCTCTTAATCTCCGAGCTCTGCAATCTCTCACCATTGCTTCTTTTTTATCCTTCCTGCCAAAATGAACAATTTCACATTTGCCCACATTATAGTTCATTTGCCAGCTCTTTGCCCACTCACTTAACCTATCTATATCACTTTTTAGCCTCTTTACGCTCTCTTCACAATTTACTTTGCTATCTATTTTTGTATTGTCAGCAAATATAGCAACCATTCCTTCAGTACTTCATCTATGCCATTTATATAAATTGTAAAAAGTTGAGGCCCCAGCACTGATCCCTGTGGCACACCACTCATCACATCCTGCCAACCAGAAAAAGACCCATTTATGCCAGCTCTCTGCTTCCTGTTAGCTAGCCAATCTTCTATCCATGTCAATGTGTTACCCCCTACACCATGAGCTTTTATTTCCTGCATTAACCTTTGATGTAGCACTTTATCAAATGCCTTCTGGAAATCTAAGTACAGTACATCCACCAGTTCCCCTTTATCCATAGCACATGTGACTCCTTCCAAGAACTCCAATAAATTGGTTAAACATGATTTCCCTTTAACAAAACCATGTTGGCTCTGCCTGATTGCCTTGAATTTTTCTAACTGCTCTGCTATAACATCTTTAATAATAGTTTCTAGCATTTTCCCTATGATAGATGTTAGGCTAACTACTTTCTGTCTCCCTCCCTTTTTGAATAAAGGAGTTATATTTGCTATTTTCCAATCAAATGGAACCTTCCCCAAATCTAAGGAATTTTGGAAAATTAAAACCGGTGCATCAACTATCTCACCAGCCATGCCTTTCAAGACCTTAGGGTGAAGTCCACCCAGACCTGGAGATTTGTCAGCCCGCAGCCCCAACAATTTGCTCAATACCACTTCTCTGGTGATTATAATTTTCCCAAGTTCCTCTCTCCCTTCCATCTCCTGATTTACATCTATTTCCGGGATGTCATTTGTATCCTCTATAGTGAAGACCAAAGCAAAATACCTGTTAAATTCATTTGCCATCTCCCTACTTTCCATTATCAATTCCCCAGATGCCCTCTCTATAGGACTAACACTCACTTTGTTAACTTTTTTCTTATTTAAATATCTATGGAAACTCTTACTATCCATCTTTGTTTTATTAGTTAGCTCTCTCTCATACTCTAATTTTCCCCCCTTATTAAGCTTTTTGTCATTTTGTGCTGTTCTTTATATTGTTTCCAATCTTCTGACCTGCCACCTGTCTTTGTGTAATTATATGCTTTTTCTTTAATTTTGATACTGTCTTTAACTTCTTTAGTTAACCACGGATGGTGGGCCCTCCCCACGGAATTTTTCTTTCTCATTAGAATGTATCTATTCTGTGTTTTCTGAAATATCCCTTTAAATGTCTGCAACTGAACTTCCTTTGAGGACACCTTGGTGGGCTCATGCAGCGAGGCAATATGGGTAGAGCTCCGGAATAGGAAGGGTGCAGTCACAATGTTGGGAGTTTACTATAGGCCTCCCAATTGCCGGCGGGAGATTGAGGAACAGTTATGTAGGCAGATTTTGGAAAGATGCAAAAGCAATAGGGTTGTTGTGGTAGGTGATTTTAACTTTCCCTATATTGACTGGGAATCACTTAGTGCTAGGGGTTTGGATGGTGCAGAATTTGTAAGGTGCATCTCAAAATATCCTGAAAGCATCCTATGAACTCCTCATCTTCGTTATCTTTGCTCATCTGATTTTCCCAGACTGTATGTAGATTAAAATCCCCCATGATTATTGCTGTACCTTTCCAGCAAGCTCCCATCACCCCACCAGCCTCCGCATTCAAAGGATCATCCTCCGCCATTTCCGCCAACTCCAGCATGATGCCAACACCAAACACATCTTCCCTTCACCCCCCCTGACGGCATTCCGTAGGGATCGTTCCCTCCGGGACACCCTGGTCCACTCCTCCATCACCCCCTACTCCTCAACCCCCACCTATGGTACCTCCCCATGCCCACGCAGAAGATGCAACACCTGCCCCTTCACTTCCTCTCTCCTCACCGTCCAAGGGCCCAAACACTCCTTTCAAGTGAAGCAGCATTTCACTTGCATTTCCCCTAACTTAGTCTACTGCATTCGTTGCTCCCAACGCGGTCTCCTCTACATTGGAGAGACCAAACGCAAACTGGGCGACCGTTTTGCAGAACACCTGCGGTCTGTCCGCAAGAAAGACCCAAACCTCCCTGTCGCTTGCCATTTTAACACTCCACCCTGTTCTCTTGCCCACATGTCTGTCCTTGGCTTGCTGCATTGTTCCAGTGAAGCCCAACGCAAACTGGAGGAACAGCACCTCATCTTCCGACTAGGCACTTTACAGCCTTCCGGGCTGAATATTGAATTCAACAACTTTAGATCTTAAACTCCCCCTCCCCCCATCCCCACCCCATTTCTCCCCCCTCCCCTTTTTTTTCAATAATTTATATAGATTCTTCTTTCCCCACCTATTTCCATTATTTTTAAATCTAAAACTAAAACCTTGTTAGTCTTTCCACCCCACCCCCACTAGAGCTGTACTTTGAGTGTCCTGTCTTCCATTCTTAATTAGCACTTTTCTTAGACAAATATCACCACCTTCAACACCTCTTTGATCCTTTTGTCTGTGACATCTTTTGATTATCTGCTCCTATCACTGCTTGCTTATCTCCACAATCACCACACCCTCAACTTCTCTCTCCCCCCGCCCCCCCACCTTAAACCAGCTTATATTTCTCCTTTCTCCTAACTATGCTTCAGTTCTGCTGAAGGGCCGTGAAGGCTCGAAACGTTAACTGATTTCTTCTCCACCGATGCTGCCAGACCTGCTGAGTTTTTCCAGGTAATTCTGTTTTTGTTTTGGATTTCCAGCATCCGCAGTAGCTTTTAGCTTTTCGTTTTTATCCCATTATCTCTTCTTTTATACACTGTCCAACCGTGTAGTTACAATTAGAGGGGCCTGTAACCACTCCCACAAGTGACTTCTTGCCTTTATCATTCCTCATCTCAACCCAAAGCGCTTCTACATCCTGGTTTCCTGAACTTAGATCACCCCTCTCTAATATACTAATACCATCATTAATTAACCGAGCAACGTCCACCTTTTCCTAACTTCCTGTCATTCCTAAATGTCACATACCCTTCAACATTCAGGTCCCAATCTATGTTATCCTGCAGCCATGTCTCTGTAATGGCTATCAGATCGTACTTATTTATCTCAGTTTGTACTATCAGTTCATCTGTTTTGTTTTGAATGCTACGTGCATTTAGATACAGAGCCTTTAATTTTGTTCTTTTATTATTTTTGTAGCATCTAGCCTTATCTGCTGCTTTGCTCTTAGATTTATACTCTGCCCCTTCCTGTCACAGTCTGTTTACCATTTTCCATATCAATAACTGTCTCTCTTGCCTTGTCTCTACTTTTTGGTTTACCACATCTTCCCAAATTTGATTTCAAATGCATGGTGGAGGAGCTTAGACTGTAGTAAATTCAGATATGCAGTAATGTTTTTAACAGTTCTGTGTAAAGTGCACCCTTGGCCGGCCTCCCATATGCTACCCTCCGTAAGCTTGAGGTCATCCAAAACACTGCTGCCTCTGCTCTAACTCACACCAAATGCAATTCGCCTATCTACCTTTTGTTCAGTGATCAACACTGAGTCTCAGTTAAATAATATTTTGATTTTAAAACTTTTACCTCATTTTCAAATGCCCCCATGACCTCACTCCTCCCCTTCTCTGTAATCTCTTCCAGCCTCATGACCCTCCAAAATATTTGCATTCCTCTAATTCTGTCCCCTCGAGCAAATACAATTTTAATCACTCCACCATTGGTGGTCATGCCCTCAGTTGCCTAGGCCCTAAATTCAGGAATTCCCTCTCTAAGCCTCTCCATCTCTCTATCTCGATTTCCTCTTTAAGACACTCCTTAAAATCTACCTCTTTTACCAAGCTTTTTGTCATCTGGCCTACTATCTCCTTATGTGGTTTTGTGCCATATTTAGCTTTATAATGCCTTTGTGAAGTACCTTGGGGTGTTTCATTACTTTAAAGGTGCTGTATATATACAAGTTTTTGTTGTAAAGTAAATTACAAAAAAGAAAGACTTGCATTTATGTAGCATTTTCACGATCTCACGGCACCCCAAAGAGTGCACAGCTGCACTCTTGCCTCTGAGTCAAAAGGTTGTTGGCTCATGTCCCACTCCAGGATCTGAGCACAAAAATCAAGGCTGACACTCCAGCATTGTACTGAGGGAGCACTGCATTGTCGGTGGTGCCAACATTTGGATGATACATTAAACCAAGGCCCCATTTCCCTGCTGGGTGATGTAAAAGATCCCATGGTACTATTTTGAAGGAGACCAGGTGTGTTATCCTGGCCAATATTTACCCTTCAAACAACATCACTAAAAACAGATTATTTGGTTATTGTCATATTGCTGCGTGTGTGCAAATTAACAGCCACATTTTCAATATTAAAACAGCGACATCACTTCAAAAGCACTTAATTGACTGTAAAGTACTTTGGGACATCCTGTGTTCATGAAAGACACCACATAAATTGCAAGTCATTCTTTCTTTCAAAACTTTCTTTCTTTAAAACACCATTTATTTGCAGCCCATTGAAGCACTTAAAAAATGAAGTCATTATTGTAATGTAGCAAATTATTGAAAAATTCACCAATGCTAACCGCTATTCGTAGTTGAAGAAATATCTCTCCCTTGTTCTTAGCAGCTAACATTAATTTTCATTTTCAAAATGTTCATTGCAGTCCATATTTATATTAATTTTATAAAACCAAAGCCCCAGACTGAGGCAGACTGCTGTCTATTTCATTTTTCTTTCCTCCTCTGATCAATAAATGCTCTGTACAGACATTATGAATTATACTTCTTCATATATATTTTAATTGCTTTGGGGAAATAGACCAAAACTTTTCACAAAACTGCACATTTTATCAGAGGCCATGTGATGCGATAAGAATACTGAAATAATTAAGATTGAGGTAATGTTTCTGGGATGTTCTGTAAGTTTTGGATCAGAATCACAAGACAATGATTCACTGAGTCATTGCAGACAAGTCTAGCCTAACCTGTCTACCAGAAAACCGATGGAATTGGGTGCAATGCTGATTACACACCCCGTCGATTTTACTCTTCATTGAAGTCAATATGGTGTAATACTGGGAGAGTTGTAAATCTGGTTTTCCATTCAATCCCATGAGTTTCCTTCCCAGTGAGGTTGGGTTAAAATTTGATCCAGAACTGTGTCACAGAGAAGCACGCATTAGGCTCCTGTCATCGGTCTCTCACAGGGTGAAGTTTTTAAGCCCACACTGTTTCAGTGGTGTGCAAGCAAGGCTGAGGTCTTGTTGGTTGATAGTATAATTTTTTTTTTTTTAGTTTTATGGCATGTGCCCTACAAAATAACGATATAACAAATAGGAGCAGGAGTAGACTATATGGCCCATCGAGCCTGCTCCGCCATTCAATGTGATCATGGCTGACCTTGGACCTCAACTCCATTTTCCCGCTCGCTCCCCATATCAATTATCTGAGAGAGCAAAAACCTTATATATATTGAACAATGGAGCACCCACAGCTCACTGGGGTAGAGAATTCCAAAGATTCACGACCCTTTGAGTGAAGACATTTCTCCTCATCTCAGTCCTAAAATGATTGGCCCCCTATCCTGAGACTGTGCCCCCATGTTTTAGATTTCCCAGCCAGGGGAAGCAATCTCTCAGCGCCCAACCTATCAAGCCCCTTCAGGTTTCAATGACATCGCCTCTCATTCTTCTAAACTCCAGAGAATATCAGCCCAATTTACTCAACCTCTCATCATAGTACCTCACCTCAGGGATCAATTTAATGAACCTGGAAACTGTCCTGCCCTCCAGAATGTGAGGGCATTTTAACTCCTGCTTCTCATTGGCATGGGAACTCATCTGTCTCATCTGTGGAAGGGCCTAGTTGGTCGGTGGAAGCAGGATTTTAAGAGGCTGTCTCTGACCATGTGAAGGAATGGGCTCTGGCAATCAGAGGAGTACTAAGGAAGGAGGTTCAGAAATACATAAGAACATAAGAATAATAGGAGCAGGAGTAGGCCATATAGCCCCTCAAGCCTGCTCTGCCATTCAATTAGATCATGGTTGATCTGATCTGGCCTCAACATTTTCTTCCTTGCCCACCTTTAACCCTTGACTGCCCTGTGAATCAAAAATCTGTCTAATTCAGCTTTTAATATATTCAATGACTCAGCCTCCACTGCTCTCTGGGGTACAGAATTCCAAACATTAATGACCCTCTGAGAGAAGAACTTCTTCCTCATCACTGCCTTATGACAGTCCTCTTATTCTGACACAGTGCCCTCCAGTTCTAGGTTCCCCCATGAGGAGAACCATAGTCTCTGTTAAGCCCCTTCAGAATCTTATATGTTTCCATAAGATCGCGGTCCAGGGATGGGGAGTGGGAGCAAAGCTAGGGCAGTGGAGAACCATAACAGCTTCCCCACATGCAGTTCTTGGTTTAAAACCATAGTCAGAGTCTCAGTGATATCAGTGGGATCCCTTCCCATGTGTAACTCACTCACCTGCTAAGGTTCAATGAAGAGTGCAGTAGGGCATGCCAGGAGCAGCACCAGGCATACCTAAAAATAAGGTGTCAACCTGGTGAAGCTATAAAACAGGACTACTTGTGTGCCAAACAGCATAAGCAGCAAATGATAGACAGAGCTAAGCGATCTCACAACCAACAGATCAGATCTAAGCTCTGCAGTCCTGCCACATCCCAGTTGTGAACGGTGGCAGACAATTAAACAACTCAGTGGAGGAGGAGGCTCCACAAATATTCCCATCCTCAATGGTGGTGGAGCCCAGTGCAGCAGTGCAAAAGATAAGGCTGAAGCATTCGCAACAATCTTCAGCCAGAAGTGCCGAGTGGATGATCCATCTTGGCTTCCTCCGGAGGTCCCCAGCATCACAGATGCCAGTCTTCAGCCAATTCAATTCACTCCATGTGAGATCAAGAAACGGCTGAAAGCACTGGATATTGCAAAGGCTATGGGCCCTGACAATATTCTGGTAATAATACTGAAGACTTATGCTCCAGAACTAGCCACACCCCTAACCAAGCTGTTCCAGTACAGCTACAACACTGGTAATTACCCAGCTAAGTGGAAAATTGCCCAGGTATGTCCTGTACATAAAAAGCAGGACAAATCTAACCTGGCCAATTACCGCCCCATCAGTCTACTCTCGATCATCAGTAAAGTAATGGAAGGAGTCATCAACAGTGTTATCAAGCAGCACTTGCCTAGCAATAACCTGCTCACTGATGCCTAGTTTGGGTTCCGCCAGGGCCACTCAGCTCCTGACCTCATTACAGCCTTGGTTCAAACATGGACAAAAGAGCTGAACTCCCGAGGTGAGGTGAGAATGACTGCCTTTGACATCAAGGCAGCATTTGACCGAGTGTGGCATAAAGGAGCCCTAGCAAAACTGGAGTCATTGGGAATTGGGGGAAAACTCTCCACTGGCTGGAGTCATACATGGCACAAAGGAAGCTGTTTGTGGTTGTGGTTGTTGGAGGTCAGTCATCTCAGTTCCAGGACATCACTGCAGGACTTCCTCAGGGTAGTGTCCTAGGCCCAAACATCTTCAGCTGTTTCATCAATGACCTTACTTACATCATAAGGTCAGAAGTGGGGATGTTTGCTGATGATTGCACAATGTTCAGCACCATTCGCGATTCCTCAGATGCTGAAGCAGTCCATGTCCAAATGCAGTAAGACCTGGACAATATCCAGGTTTGGGCTGACAAGTGGCAAGTAACATTCGTGCCACACAAATATCAGGCAATGACCATTTCCAACAAGAGAGCATCCAACCATCGCCTCTTGATGTTCAATGGCATTACCATCATTGAATCCCCCACTATCAACATCGTGGGGATTACCAAAGACCAGAAACTCACCTGGACTAGCAATATAAATACTGTGGCTACAAGAGCAGGTCAGAGGCTACGTATCCTGTGATGAGTAAGTAACTCATCTCCTGACTCCTCAAAGCCTGCCCACCATCTACAAGACTCAAGTCAGGAATGTGATGGAATACTCCCCACTTGCCTGGATGAGTGCAGCTTCTACAGAAGAAGGTGGACACCATCCAGGACAAAGCAATCTGCATGATTGGCACCACATCCACAAACATTCACTCCCTCCACTGCTGACGCACAGTGGCAGCAGTGTGTACCACTTACAAGATGCACTGCAGGAATTCAGCAAGGCTCCTTCGACAGCACCTTCCAAACACACGACCACTACCACCTAGAAGGACAAGGGCAGCAGGTAAATGGGAACATCACTACCTTGAAGTTCCCCTCCAAGTCACTCACCATCCTGACTTGGAAATATATCGCTGTTCCTTCACTGTCGCTGGGTCAAAATCCTGGAACTCCCTCCCTAACAGCACTGTGTGTGTACCTATACCACATGGACTGCAGCGGTTCAAGAAGGCAGCTCAGCACCACCTTCTTAAGGGCAATTAGGGATGGGCAATAAATGCTGGCCCAGCCAGCGAAGCCCACATCCCGTGAATGAATAAAAAAAAGAACAAGTTAAAGTTGCAAGTTGAGGAAGAATAGCTGGATTGGGGGGGCAGGAGGTTGGGGGGTGGAGGGTTGTGGAGGCTGGGGGGTGGTGGGGGTGGTGGAGTTAAATTGCTGGTGACCATTTTAACTGTCTGGCCAGTAGAGTTGCCAACTCTGGTTGGACATGTTTCTGGGGGTTTGATCACATGGTCCCTCATATCTTCCCCCACACTCTGTCATTGGCTTTCCAACACCTCTATCCTCACAATGCACCACCTTCCCTGCCTAGCTGGAAAGCAAACAGACTCTTGGTTGCTCGATTGGATGATTCTTAACCATTAGTCAGCTTTTATCTCTCCATCTCCAACGTAGTTTTATAACAAGCAAAAGCGCTGAACTGAAAGAAGACAGTTTGTTTGAATGCCCCTATGACACTTCTTCTGGATTGTTTGCAGCAATGTCCAGAAGATTAACCTTTAATTCCCAGAGAAACCTTGAGGGTTTTTGTCAACCCTGCTGCCCAGCTGGTTTCCCCGGGCTGGCTGTGTTAAAATTGGCCTCATAATAACAGCTGGGTGATCAAAAAGACCCAGAAACAGGGGCAAGGAGCTTCAGTGAGGGGGATGAAAATCAAAAAATAAAACCAAAAGCTTATACCACTCTATTCACAAGTAAAGACCAATGCTGGCAGTGTTACTGGGTGGCAATCTCAGTCACTAATCGTTCCTGTCATGGAGTGGGCATAACTTTAAAACAAGGCAAAGTAAAATGCTATCAACCATGCAACTGAGAGGAACCTTGGACCTGGCTCATGCAAAGTAAAGGGAAATGTATTTTTTTACAAAAATGCCCTATGCAGTGAGAACGGATAGTGGTTTGCAAGAGGCAGTTTCCTGGATCAACAGATCCAGAGAGTACGGGAGAGAGTTCCATTTGTGAAAAGAATGTACTTTTCCTACAAAAGTTGGGAAGTCATCAGTGTGGCTATCATCAAATTAAGGGACATTGATGCTGAACACTGCAACTGTTTCAGATGCCCGGTATTGGGAATGAAGCTCTGGAGGAGATCAGTCATTAGTCTAAGGCCTTGTTGGTTGGTATTGCAGTTTTTTTATTTTCCGTTTTATAGTGTGTATCCAGTCACTATCCACTGAGCCCACAAGACAACTGTTACTCATTCCCTTTCCCAGTAAGCCAACATTCCCAACATTCTTTTCATCCATCCACCCTCTTTATTATTTACCTGCCATGACTCATTCTTCCTTCTGGTACAATGAAGGAGATCTGTTCCAATGAAGTTTGGTAGAGCGCATGGCGATTTACTTTGCAGCCAAATTTGCCAAACCTGCCAAGAGCATCATTCTTGTCAGTGGGTTTCCGTATTGAGAAACGGTTCCATTTTCCCAACACCAACATCCCTTAATTTGAACAACAGTGTACGGCAGCCTGATGAGGGTGTTCGACTTTGTCTCAGTGCAGGACTAGTGGGGAGCACCGTCTCAGGTGAAGCGTCTGGGCAATGAGATGGAAGTGAAGTGTTTTTGCATCAGTATTGTTGCATCAAAAAGTAGGTTAATCCAAATTATTTAGGTTCAGATGACAGAGGTAAATCAATTTGCTGGTATTAATATTGACAAAAAGTGCAAGTAAGTTAGATACCTATATATTTGCTTGTAGGATATCCAATGGGAGTTTACAATCTACCAACCAATCGGGGTGAGTTTTTAACACAAAATATTAAGCGACTACTGAATAGAAGCCTGTTTATACACCTAATTGGACAATGTAAGATGAATTGCTTTGACCTGTCAATTCCAAAATTATTGTTATGTGATCTTTGTGTCATTTGTTATCATGTCAATAGAATGGAGATGTCACAGCACTTACATTCCATTTTCACAGCAATGCAGAATTTGTTTACGTAGGTGATAAAACAACTTTACATGATTACAAATATCACACCTTAAAATAATAAAAGCTTAAATACAGACATGTTGGATCCAAGCTAGCTATGATTAGATAAACCTGCTGATGATCTGAAATTAATTAAACCTGACACCTCGTAAATACTTAGCAATGCCCTGCGAAATCCGAAGGATTTTATCTAATGCATGGCCTTGATTTTTAAATGCCTGTGGGGATGAGGTTGGTTGCAGATGCAATTTGGAAATAGCACTCTTGGATGGCCTATCAGCAACCCAACACTTCCCCTTGGCCCTTCTAAATTCAGCCTGATTCAGTCTGATTTCTATCTGACATCTGTCGTATGCGCACTTCTTCCTTTTCATCTTCACCTCTGTCTCTGTTGTCATTCCAAGCACTCTGGATTTATTTGTCCTACCTTTCCCCTTCAAGGGAATATAACTTGACATTGCCTGCAATACTTTTTCTTTGAAGGTGGCCCATTGTTCAGCCACCCTCTTTTCCACCAATATTTGATTCCAATGCACTCATCCTCTCATTCTCATCTAACCAAAGTTGGCTTTCCCCCAATTAATTATCCCTGCTGTGGATTGTTCCTTGTCCTTTACCATGGCCAACCTAAACCATATGGTACAATGGTCACTGTCCCCTAAATGCTCTCCCACTAATACTTGATCTACTTGGGCTAACTCATTCCCCAGAACCAGGTCCAACAATGCCTGCCCTCTTGTTGGACTGGAAACATACTGCTACAGAAAACTATGTTGAACACATTCCAGAAACTCTTGCCCCTCTTGTCCCTTTGCACTATCCCTGTTCCAGTCTATATGTGGATAATTGAAGTCCCCCATTATAATTACTCTATAATTCTTGCACCTCTCTGTAATTCCTTTGAAAATTTGTTCCTCTATATCCCTTCCATGATTTGGTGGTCGATATACTACTGATCAACATTATTGCACCTTTTTTCATTCCTTGCTTCTAGCCAGAGAGATTCTGTCCTTAACCCATCTGGAACATCCTCTCTCTCCAGCACTGTCTTTAATCAATACTGACACCCACCCCCCATTCCCACTTTTTTCTTCTTTTCTTGTCTCTCCTAAACATCTTTGAGCCAGGTCTCTGTTATAGCAATAATATTATAATTCTATTTGTCAACCTGTGCCTGTAGTTCACCAATCTTATTAACCCCACCCTGTGCATTCACATACATGCACAATGACCCTGATTTAGGCTTTACTTCCCTCTTACTCTGACCCCATCTAATAACTTACTATTGCCTACTATAATTCTATCAAACTGTCCAAGTACTCTATCTACCTTGAAACTACGGTCTGATATATCCTCCTTATTAGTTAATACTTCTCTACTTCCCACTATCGGTTTTTATCCTCTCCACTCTGAACTTCCCCTCAGGTTCCCATCCCCCTGCCGATCTAGTTTAAAACCTCCCCACAAGGACCTTGATCCCAGTCTTGTTGAGGTATAACCTGTCCTTCTTGTACAGGTCCCGCCTGCCCAAGAACCAGTCCCAATGCCTCAGAAAGCTAAAGCCCTCCCTCCTACTCCATTTCTTCAGCCACATATTAAGCTGTTCAATCTTTATATTCTTATGCTCACTCGCATGTGGCACTGGGAGTAATCCTGAGTTTTCTGCTCTTGAGGTTCTGTTTTTTTAATTCCCTTCCGAGCTCCCTAAAATCTGCTTTCAGGGCCTCATCCCTTTTCCTACCTATGTCATTAGTCCCAATCTGGACCATGACCTCTGGCTGCTCACCCTCCCCCAAAAAAATGTCCTGCAGCTGCTCAGTGACATCCTTGATCCTGGCACCAGGGAGGCAGCATACCATATGAGTCACATCTATGGCCGCAGATATGCCCGTCTGCTCCCCTAACTATGGAATCCCTACCACTATAGCTCTTCCACTCTCCTCCTCCCTCCCTTTGCAACTGAGCCACTCATGGTGCCACGAACTTGGTTCTTGCTACAGTTGCCTGAGGAACCATCTTACTCACCAGTATCCCAAATGGAAAAGCAGTTAGACAGCAAGATAGCCTCAGGGGATTCCTGCACTAAGGTACTCTGGTGGTCACCCATTCTCTCTCTGCTTGTGTACTTCTTAGCTGTGGTATAGCTACCTCTCTAAATATGCTATCCACATAATTCTCAGCTTTGCGGATGCACCACAGTGACTTTAGCCGCCGCTCGAGTTCTGCAATGGAGCTCAAGCTGTTGCAGCTAGTGACACTTACTGCAGACATAGTCATCAAGGGCACTTTGTGTCTGCACGATTTCTCACATCCCGCAGGATGCACATTCCATATGGTCAAGCTGTACTGATATACCTTAAGCTTTATTTAAAGTATTTACTACAGTATGGTGCAATATAATAACTCACCTGTCACCCACCAATCGTCTCCTTTGTGCTGAGTCCAGAAAGGCCTATACTTAACAACCAATTAACTTACGGGACTCCTGTTTTTGATTTTATTTGTAAACTGTCGACTCTCTCTCTCCCCACTGCTTTAAGCTCTCAGACCTCTCCGGTTAATTGCCAGTAACTGATTAACCTACTCCTTCTGCTGCACCAAAGTGGAAATGAAATGCTGGAGGCTGAAAAACAGTAGGAGAAAGGGACACCTTCTCCCCACCTTCACTGAACTCCCAACCCAGCAAGCTCTACTTCTTGCAATAAACACTACCTAAAGCATCTCTTTCCCCTTATGCACCAAATTTCCACTTTGAATCAAATTCCCAAGTACTTGCTCTGCCTCCATCTCACTCAGGCGTAGTCTCCCTTACTAACAATGCTCCTTACTCACAAGTGCTCGGCTGTATGGAGCAATGAAGGGAGCCATTATGTGACGTGGATGAGGAATAAAAGTAATGGAAAATAAGGATGATTTAAACAGAGCAGTCCAAGTACATTCCAATTGAACATTTGGCCACCGGTTTTCACCACGATGTTGCTGATCCTCTGATCTCCTGCCTGCTTCAATCTTCAAGGTAAAGGCAAACCCCTTGAGGCAGCCATCTGCCTTTGAGCATTGCACTCTGGAGCTGATTCCTGAAGACTTGCAGCACCCAGCTAAGCTCCCCTCCAGTCCAATTAGTGGCTTTCTATTTGAAAATGGCATTGTGTCAGCAACGTAGATGCAGCATGTGGCCAGAACCCTGAAGTTATCTGGACATCGGGTTCCGAATCCTGGATTGAAAATCAAACCCCGTATATTGGACTCTATCATAAAGTATACAGTAAGTATCAGTAAGTATCAAGTATTGAGGCACCTGAGAGTGCAACATGCTCTAAGGGGAAAAGTTGAATATTGTTGCACTTTTGCAATAACCATTTTGGAATGTTCTTTTCCATATTTTATGTATAAAGTATATTTTTGGGAAAAAGTACATTCTCTCAATACAAAGGTATTAATCCCTCACTGTTAAGCAATAGGTCATATTATATTATAATTGACCTGCAAGCAGGAGGATTTTGCCATTGGAGAATGACTCCACTGAGATTATTTTTTCTTGAACGCAAAGCTCCCTGTGGCATAATTCTCTCATTACTAGAACGCGGAAGAGAACGAATGATCGAGGTCAGGCCTAAAAATTCTGAAGGGAGGGTACTAATGAGTTAAAAATAAATTGTATCAGTCCAATGCCTGATTTTCAAAATTATGCCATCTAAATTAAGTTGATCAAAATATTAAGAAACTATAATCATTTGAAAACAGCTTATGTCATGCGTATTAATTTTTTTCCCAAAATGCAAATATTGTGAATGCTCACATAATGTATTGTCAATGACCTGTAGCTATCATCAATTTTTAAAATATTTAGCCTGCAACCAAAAAGTGAATCATCTCCCATGAATGCATTTTGTTTTGCATTCCTCAGTACACAGCAAGTCAACAAAGGAAAGTTGGCAGATGTTTTCGTCTAAATTGCTCTTCGGGGGGCTGGGGGTGGTTACATTTTGAAATCAGCACTGTTTTGAGTTTTTGCTTCAACAACCCACTTAGGGAATGAAAAACTGCCTTTCACTTGGAAAGTAAGCAATACTGCAAGATTGCCAAAACTAGTCAGCCTCCTGGGCTAGCTTGCAGAGTGATAGGCAGCTGCTTCATCAGATCCGAATCCCTGAAGAAAATGGCTCTGATCTTAAAGTTATATAGTTGCTGTGTGAAATGTCCCTCAGCAGTACAATGCTCTGATTTGGACGCATATTACCATTGCTGGGACAACGTCCTAGGGAATTCCCTCCTTAACAGCCCAGTGTGAGAACCATCCTGACAACTTCAGCACTTAAAGGAGCATGTCCACCACCGCCTTCCCAGGGCAGGGTTATTGAGGGACCACAGGCCAAAGGTGTGTGAGCGCGGGAAGCGGATCACGGGTTGGAGGGTCACAGGAGCAGGGTGGGGCGATGGGGAGCATGGTGGTTGCAGGCATGGGCCTTCAACAGTTTCCTCCCTCCTGATGCTGGGTCTGTCGATCAGGCATTGTGCACCTGGTAACCCCAGCAGAGTTTGCTGGATGGCTTTTGAGAAGCGCGGAATACCAAACAACTCTCATTTAATCTCTGAGCCATGCTAAATTGTAATGGGCTCAGGGGTAATGAGTGTCAATTGCCTTATTTTTGAGCCTAACTGACATCCCACTGTCGACGGTCAGGAATCCCTTGTCAGCCCCTTCTAACCCCCAACTTAATCAGGGGAGGTTTTACCACCACCAAGAAACTGACACAGGCCTTCTCCCTTGATTAAGGTTACCATGTTTCCTGCCATGACAGGCTGGATTAAGTTCTTCCCTAAATTACTTTACCTGCATGCACATATTGATGCTTTTCAGATACTTGAAAGAAATAAACAACCTGGATTTATGTAACACTTTAATGACATCGGCAAGACATATTAAAGTGCTTCACATCCAATGAATTACTTTAGAAGTATCACCACTTTGTTATGTGTTCAATGCAGCTGCAAATTTGCACACACAAAACATGGCATAAAACCAGTGTTAAACCTGTTTTCCAACAGGCAGAATAGGTTAAAATTGGCCAGGATCTCATCTGACTGATAGCATCCATACCAAGCCAATATTAGAGTGAAGTGCCAAACCAGATTATGTGCTTAATCGGGGAGTGGAGCTTAGACATGAGGGTGATGAAAAGTCGAAGTGCTGTTCTGACACTGGCATCTGGTAACTTGCTTCTCTGATTTCTTGCTCAGTATGTTTTTCCCTCAACGAAGGAGGCATTGCTGGATCTTTTCGTGGGGAATGAAATGGGTCAATTAGAGAATGTCACAGTTGGGGAGCATCTTGGAAATAGTGATTATAGTTATAGTACCGTAAGATATTGTAAGATAATTTTAGTTATGGAGGACAAGAAGCAATGTCGAATAAAAATATTTTAGTTGAGGAAGGCTAATTTCAGTGAATTGAAGAGGGATCTGATCTGAGTAAACTGGAGTCAAAGACTGGCAGGCAGAGATGCAACTGAGCAATGGGCAGCCTTTAAAGGGGAGAAGGTTTGAGTACAGTCAAGACATATTCTCACAAGGGAATAAGGGAATGCTACCAATGCCAGAACTCCCTGAATGACAAAGGAGTTTGGAGGAGGATACAGCAGAAGAAGGGACAGTCTGACAAATGGCAGCTTGATAATACAAGGGAAAATCAACTTGATTCTTGGCCTTTATTTCAAGGGGATTGGAGTACAGGAAAAATAAGCCTCACTAGAGTTGTACAGGACTTTGGTGAGACCACATCTGAAGTACTGTGTGCGGTTTTTGTCTCCACATTAAGAACACATCTACTTACATTGGAGGCAATACATTGAAGGTTCACTAAATTGGTCCCTGGGATGAGGGGTTGTGCTATGGTGAGAGGCTGAGCAAGCTCAGTCTATTTTCTCTGGACTTTAGCAGAATGAGAGGCAATCTCATTGAAGTGTGCAAGATCCTGAAGGGGCTTGACAGGAGAGATTGTTTCTACTGGTTGGGAAATCTAAAACACAGGGGCACAGTCTGATCATTCAAAGGGTTGTGATCTTTGGAATTCTCTGCCCCAGAGGGTTGTGAATTCTCCATCACTGAATGTATTTGAGGCCGGGATGGACTGATCTTTTGTCTCTCAGGGAATCAAAGGACATGGGGTGCGTGCGGGAAAATGGAGTTGAAGCCCAAGATCAGCCACGATCATATTGAATGGCAGAGCCAGCTCGAAGGGCCTTATTGTCTATTCCTGCTCCTATTTCTTGTGTTCTTGAATATATGAAGTACTGCAGCTTCAAGGCCCATTCCTGGCTACATTTCAAAGTTACTTAATTTGTTGGAAAAGTGCTTTGGGATGTCTAGGGTGAAAGATGTTATATAAATGCAAATATTTATTTCCAAACAATGCGAAGAGCAAATGTTGGTGTGCAACACTCTTATTGTCCTCTGGCTGGGGCAGCTTCATCTTTATGTCACCTTTACAGGTCATTCTGATGAGCAAAACTTTGCTTTCAAAATTTTGTCTCACCAGATTATTTTAGAATGTGTTCTGAATTGGTGGGGGAAATTTGAAACGTGTTTTTTTCACAAGGACACAAAATATGATAGATCAACAGCTCGTTAATTTAATGGAGGAAAAACCAGGACTGTAGCATCATTTGAATAAAATACAGAGATTTGGATAAGAAGTCCTATATTTAGGTATGCTGTCATGAAAACAAGCTTTATATTTTAAAAAATGATTTTTGAATCTATTGGCGGGAAATCCCCAATTGCATTTTATTTAAAAAGAGACTAAAACTACATTCCAGTGATAGAGCTCGCAGGCAAAGATGACTGCACAATTTACATCACTGTACCCTCTGCATTCCAACAGTACTGAGATGGAGTCAACCTGCCTGCAAAAAACCCACCAAAGACAATGACTCAGGGGAAACTCCTTCGAGTTATCAACAGTCATAGATTGCAACTCTATCGAGTACAATCACAGTTCTTGGTTTTCCAGGAGTGGGACATGAACCCACAACCCTCTGATTCAAAGGCGAGGGTGCTATGATGTGAATGAACCACATCCTCTATTCTATTAGCACAGTGACCAGACACTCATCTGAGAATTCACCTGGGTGGATACACGGCATTAGACATAATCAATGGATAATGGAACCCTGGTTAAAAGGAGGATTCCTAGACATCAAGTTACAATTGCAATTACCTGGCTACAACATTATTTGGATCCCTTGGCAGTTGGCGAGGGAAGGTCATGTGACAAGCCAATTTTTTCTGTGTTTTCTGTGTCCTCTGCAGAAGAGGACAAGCAGTTAAGGTGCCGAGGAATAAGACCGAAATAAACTGGCGAGACAAAATTTTGAATGCAAAGTTTTACTCATCAGAATGGCCTGTAAAGTGACGTAAAGATAAACCTGCCCATAGCCAGAGGACAATAACAGTGTTGTGCACCAACATTTTCTCTCCATAAAAATAAAGTTTTGCATTTATATAACACCTTTCACCTTAGGCATTCCACAGCACTTTTACAACCAATTAAGTAACTTCAAAATGCAGCCAGGAATGGGTCTCGAAGCTGCAACATACACACTTCAGTGCTTCATATATAACCAGTGGGTTCCTTCCTCTCTCTCTCTCTCTCTCTCTCAACCCAACGTGTAAGTTTTTGAACCCTGTTTGCTGATTGTGACTACTCCAGATGCCACAGACAGAGCTTCTTGGAAGAAGTCAACCCAGCATCACTGTCTCCAGAGGAACAGATAACTCCTCCATCTGCATCTTTACCATGCCATGATGTTGGAAGCATGAGGACAACTGAGTGAAACCAGCAGGACCACTGAATTCAGCCTGAAACCAGCCAAGTCACCAACCCCCGCCAACTATATGCCACTTTAACTTTTACTGGACTTGCTTAATCTATCCTTCCACACTCTGTAGTCTATTTTTGTGTGCAAACTTTGAGTGTTTGTGTGTATAAAAGTCAGAGTGTATTTTATTATTTTACTTAGGCCAGGTTAATTACAAGAAAAACTGTCCTCTTTTATTTGCTCAAACTGAAGGAAACCTCTCTGTTTGTGTCTTTTATGATCACAGCAGGTAAACAGTTAAACGCTCACTGGATTGGCAAGTATATCTGTTTTAACAAAAAAAAGCCTGTTGTGGTCAAGTGAGGAGAGGGAAAAGAGGGGAGCCATTTCACCTGTCCTCACCTGATTGTAACAAGGCTTACATAAGCAGGAGCACTTTAATAACAATGGGTGAGAAATTCAACATTGTTTCATCCATTTTGTCACGTGAAAAATTGATGGATAGTGGGCAAATTTCTGGTCACAATCTCCTGTGCTTGCTCTCCTCCAGAAATGTGCCAGCTGCCAAATTGGATCTCTGGGTGTGTCAAGGGACCCTACCTGAAATTTGCCTACAAGCGGGTAGACTTTGCAGCACATTGTTCCAGGCCTTCAAAGGTACCACCAGAAGATGCTCAGAAAATAGCCAGGGGGAATTCTACGGCAGATTATTAATTCTCTGTGATTTATGGCTTGTTGAGAAAATACCCTTTTCCTAACAGTCTGTTAGCTATGCTAACTCAATAAAGCAGCTTGAACTGAAAAGAAAAGTTATTGTTTTTAATTACACTTGGTTGACTTGTGCTCAATTGAGTTAGACAGTGAGAGAGAAACAGAAAGAGAAATAGACAGCGGAAGACCAGAAACACATGCAACTCTACTATTAGAACTATTTAGATTTATATCAGAAAGTGGCCCCCAATATTTACAGACTGCATGTGAAGAGCAGGGGGAAAGGGAGAAAGGGGGAGCGGGATGGGAGAAATCACGGATGGAAAACCTGCAAGTATTGGTTTCCTGTACGTCCTGCTGCTGCCTCTACCACCACCATCATCATTAAAATGATTTTATAACTTCTTTAATTGCATTAGAAGCAGCTCAGAGAAGGTTCCCTCGGCTGATACCTGGGATGGTGGGGGGTTATCTCATGAGGAAATGTTGGATAGGCTGGGCCTGTATCCATTGGAGAGGTGATCTTATTGAAACATATACGATCTTGAGAGACTTGACAGGGTGGATGCTGCAAGGAATTTTCCCCTTGTGGGAGAGACTAGAACTAGGGTACACAGTTTATACATAAGGGGTTTCCCATGTAAGACGGAGGTGAGAAGAATTTTTTTTTCTCTGTGTGTTGTAAATCTAAGGAACTCTCTTCCACAAAGACTGGTGGAGGCAGGGCCACTGAATATTTTTGAGGCAGAGGTAGATAGATTTATGACTAACAAGGGTGTCAAAAGTTATCAGGGTAGGTGGGAAGTGGATTTGAGGCCACAATCAGATCAGCCATGATCTTATTGAATGGCGAAGCAGCTCGAGGGGCCAAATGGCCTACCCCTGCCCCTAATTCATATGTTTGCATTTATGTTTGTATGTTAATATAGTAAAATGTCCCAGAGCACCTTAGAAAAGCATTATCAGAAAAATTTGACACTGAGCCACACAAGGACATATTAGGACACATCACCAAAAGCTTGGTTGAAGAGATGTGTTTTAAGGACTATCTTAAGGATGCACTTCCACTGCAAAATATAGCTTGCAACATTACATTAATGCCATTATGATAGACACTATTAGTGTCTTTTAAATAACCTTTGCATGCTTCATCCTTTATGGATAAATTAATCAGTCTGCAATTCCCATATTTTTCGAATATTTAAGTCACCCCAATTCTGTTTGATTTGAAAGATTATTTCATGATGAGATGATAATTAAAATTGGTCAAAAATATTCTTGTCTAAAATTCAATAAATCTGAGATATGAACACATCTCTCACTCATGCAAAACGAGTTGATAAAACATTGACAACATGTTGATGGGTAGTAATTGCTACTTCTACTTTGTCAACAAGCTCAAATTTATATCTATGGAAACAAATATTATTTACTGTGTAAATAGTTCATTTGTCAACTCCATGATGACCTGTTCGGTAGTTGCGCCACTCAGCATTCTACTAAATTACGTAGACCAGAGAAGCTCCAAGTTCAATCCCTGGTCTCCGAGTTTGTTGACTTCAGTCAAGGTAACAAATTGGTCTGAGCATTCTCAGACTAACGAAGGGAAGAAGGCTGAGCAGCGTTTCTGTTCCTGAAGGTTTTCCAGTTACCTCATTGGATAAGTACACATTGGGTGAAGTTATGTCTCGTGGTTCCCACAAGTTTAAAATAATCACACTTTTACATACAGATACTGAGCTTTTATCGAGTGTATTTTTCCAGATCTCACCACACTTGGCAGCCTTCCGTCCCAGGATGGTTTGCGCTGTGATGGTCAAGTCTTTGTTAAGCAAGGCCTGGTGTGGCTCAGGAGCCCCACTCTAACATGGCAGTCTCTGCTATATTTGGTGCAGAGGAAGATGGTGGATTGATAAGGTGAATGGTTCACTGGTCTCTGTTTTCTCTGAGCCCTCTACTCAGCCAGTTGACCTTTCCATTTCTGCTTGACTCTTCCAATACCCCTCCAAATAGTCAGCCTCACGAGGTCACAGCTGTCAGTGATGATCTCCCAGTTGTCAGTGTCAATATCTGCCATCTTCTGTTAATTAAAGAGGACATTGATACTGTAGTGAGAGACGGGCTAAGCTCTAAAGATCAAGATGTGGAATCTGTTTGAGTAGAACTAAGAAACAGCAAGGGGCAGAAAACATTGGTGGGAGTTGTTTATGGGTCAAAAAACAGCTGTGGTAATGTAAGTCACAGTAAAAATGAGCAAATTAGAGGTGCATGTAACAAGGATAATAAAGTAATCATGGGAATTTCAATCTACATATAGACTATATAAACCTAATTAGTACTAATGTTATGGAGGACAATTTCATCGAACGTATGCGAGATGGTTTTATAGAGTAGTACATTGAGGAACAAACTAGGGAACAGATTATTTTAGATCTAGTATTGCACAATGAAAAGGGGCTAAGTAATAACCTTGTTGCAAAGGAGCCTTTAGGAAAGAGTGACAATAATATGATGGAATTTTACATTAAGTTTGAAAGTGATGTAGTTCAATCAGAGACTAGGGGTTTAAATCTAAATCTTAAATGAAGGTATGAGGGGCTGTTATGATTATGGCCAGCATTAATTGCTGCTAAAACCAAATCCCAGAGGGAAACTTATGAGCCATAACCTTTTTTTTTGTATTCTGAAACTGAGAAGAAAACATAGCGATCTCAGCAGTAAGGGGTTTAGTAACAATTCTGGGGTTTTAAAAATTAAAAGTAAAATGTTATTAACAGAAATAAAAGAAAACTTAAGCACACAAGATTATAGTTACACAATTAAGGTTAGTTTTACTAAACATTCCATAAAACTCTCTATTTGGTCACACCCATAAGCAAACATCTTCCAGCCAACACTCCCTTATAAATGTCTACTATGAAATCCAGTAATATTACACAAGGCAAACTGCTGTAGCTCCAATAAAGGCGTACTTCATGACCTTTACCCTCTTCCACTCTGCAGTAGAATCCACTTCAGAATAAAACTGCTTGCTGCAGCCCAAGACTTTTCTGGCTCGACTGGATGGGTGATTCAAACTACATCCTCTTCCAGACCAAGCTCCAACTATCTCAACAGCTCAAACAGCTCCAGCTGTCTCTAGCTATATCCAGCTATCCGCAGTAACTCTAATATGCCTTTTTCCCCTTTCATTTCAATTCCATTGTCCTCATACCTCTTCAGACCCTTCCAAATATAAGATCTTTCATGTTTCCATCTTTTGGGCCAATAAGATATAACATCCCAACTGCTATTTACCTATGGACCTCCTGCAAGAGGCACGTGTTTATTTACACCTCTGACTCCCCTTTGATATTCAATCAAACTTTCCACTTATTGAAAAATGCAAATGTTAGACCTAACTCATTTATTTGTGCCTCAAAACTTGACATCTCTACCTCTTTTCATGTTTTAAAACCCCCCAGGCTACCTGACTCCTATCAAACTCTGCCTAGCTTAATTAAATCACATACACACACACACACACACACACACATGCAGACACCCAGCCTTCTTTACAAAATAACACAGTATTCCTCAAAATATTTTTCAAAAATCCATTCTCCCAGGGGAAAATTGGCTATGGTAGATTGGGAAACTGTATTAAAAGGTAGGATGGTAGACAGGCAATGGCTAACATTTAAAGAACTAAAACATAGTTTGCAACAAAAATACATTCCTTTAAAGCTCAAAACCCCAGCAAAGGAAGTGTTCTAACCACGGCTAATGAAAGAAATTAGGGATTCTATTGGATCAAAGGAAGAGACTTATAAAATTACCAAAAAAAAAAGGTAAGCCTAAGAATTGGGAGCATTTTAGAATTCTGCAAAGGAGGATCAAGAAAAGTATCAAGAAAGGGAAAATGAATATGAGGGTAAACTAGCGCAAAACATAAATGTGGGCTGTAAAAGCTCCTATAGGTGTGTAAAAAGGAAAATATTAGCAAAAACAAATGTGGATCCATTACAAGAGAAGTCAGGAGAATTTATGATGGGGAATAAGGAAATGGCAGAGAAGCTAAACAAGTACTTTGTGTCTGTCTTCATGGAGGAAAACACCAAAAACATCCCAGAAATAATGGAGAATCAAGGAACTAGTATAAACGAGAAACTGCACAATATTAATATTAGTAAAATAATAATATTAGAGAAATTAATAGGACTTAAAGTTGATAAATCCCCTGGACCTGACGATCTACAACCGGAGTTCTGAAAGAGGTGGCTGCAGAGATAGTAGATGCATTGGTGATCATCTTTCAAAATTCTACGGACTCTGGAATGGCTCCTGCAGATTGGAAGGTGGCAAATGTAACCCTACTATTTAAGAAAGGAGGGAGAGAGAAAATGGGGAACTACAGACCTGTTAGACTGATATCAGCAGTAGAGAAAATGCTAGAATCTATAATAAAGGATGCAATAACAAGACACTTGGAAAATAATGGTCGGATTGGGCTGAGTCAACGTGGATTTATGAAAGGGAAATTATGTTTACCAAATCTGTTGCAATATTTTGCGGGTATAACTAGCAGGATAGATAAGGGGGAACTGGTGGATTATGGTATATTTAGATTTTTCACATAATGTCCCACACAATGGGGAGAATTTTCTCCCCACTTGGTGGGGGGGGTGGGGGTGGGGGGGTGGAGTTGGGCAGGAACGGGTGCGGGTGTGCGCACAGCTGATTGCCGCCCGCAATCGGCTGGGCACTGCCATTTTACATGGGCGGGCCAATTAAGGCCTGTCCGGCGTGACCCGGCCAGAAGTGCTGAGCTCTTCCTGTGCGGGCCGGGGGGGGTGGAGTTGCCTGAGTCGGGGCCTGCGCTCTGTCATGCATGTGTGTGAAAGAGAGCAGCAACCTCCCTGAGGCACAAAGCTGCCTCAGGGAGATTAGTTTAAGTTCAAAAAAATTTAATATAGGGAAAAAAAAATGTCAAGGCATGTCCCCTCATGTGAAACTGTCACATGAGCTGGGACATGTAAAAATTTTAAATAAAATTAATAGACAAGACTTTAAAAACCTTCATGAAACCTTATCCCGTCCGTGGATGAGGTTTCATGATAAATGCAAAGGCCGCTTGGGCTCTACACCTGCCTGACAACCTTAAGGTTGGACGGGAAGCTCAGTTAATTGTTTCAATTGATAGTTAACTGGCCTTAATAGGCCTTTGGCAGTTCGGTGTGCACACAGCTGACTCAGCTGTGCACCCGTCGAACTGAAAATCTGAATGATGTGGGGTGACGTCGGGACGTATGCCCAACATCACCATGCGTCATTTTAAGCTTCGGCGAGTGGGCCCTGTCCCGGCTTGCTGAGCTGAAGATTCTGCCCAAGAGGTTAGTAAACAAAACCAGAGCATATGGGATTGGGGGTAATATACTGGCATGGACTGAGAGCTATTTAATCGATAGAAAACAGAGTCAAAATAAATGGGTCATTTTCAGGTTGGCAGGCTGTGACAAGTGGGGTATCGTAAGGATGAATACTTGGGCCCCACCAATTCACAATCTATATCAATGATTTGGATGTCAGGATTAAATGTAATATTTAATTACAGATGACACAAAACTAGGTGGAAGTGTGAGTTGTGAGGAGGATGCAAAGATGCTTCAAGGGGATTTTGAGAGGTTAAGCAAATGGGAAAGGATTTGGCAGTTGGAATACAATGTGGAGAAATGTGAGGTTATCCACTTTGGTTGGAAAAACAGAAATACAGAGTATTTCTTAAATGGTGAGAGGCTGGGATGTGTTGAACTTTAAAGGGACTTGAATGTCCTTGTTCATGAGTCACTGAAAGCTAACATGCAGGTACAGCAAGCAATTAAGAAGGCAAATGGTATGTTGTTGGCCTTTATTACAAGAGGATTTGAGCATCGCCATCCGCCCTTGGACCTCAGTGGTGTTAGAGTCTGAGTGGCATCTGTCAATGATGCCAGAATTGGCCAAGGGGGTGAGCCCTGGCTGCTTGGACTGAGAGCCTTGCAAGTCAAGGGCCTTGAACCGTATGTGCCATGCAAGGTGTTCCTCAGGTGGGGTTGGCCAGGCTGCAATGCTGCTGCAGGTAGAGAGTGGACTAAACAGTGTTCCTCTATCCTTTCAGGAGAAGACATCCCATAACAATATTGAGAGGTTGTGGACTGGGAGGGGGGTGGGGTGGGGAGGTGGGGGGGGTGGTTGGTGGTGTGGGGTGGGGGCACACCTCTTAATCCTCACCTGCTACAAGCAGGAGGCCTTGGAGCTCTAGAGGTGGCCTGCACCTCAGTCAACCAGCCACAGTGAGATTGGGGTGTCAGACGAAGATGAAAGTACAGTCCACAGAGGTAAGAGTTTCGGCTTGTGCAACCATTCTAAGTGTAGTCTCTTCATTGATGTGAGCCTTAAACCTGGAGCTCCCATTGATCATTGAAAGACGAGGGCACCACATGATGCAGATCTCCATTGTCTCACCAGGGCGTCTGCCATGCACAGTGACAGTGTGATGACTTTCACGAATGACATGTTCTTCTTTACTCTTTTAGGTTCATCAGCAGGCGTTCGCACTGAGGACCATGAAGGGCCACCCTGACCCCGGAGGACCACCAAGCATCTGCATCACACCCGCCCTCTGAAGCAGACACCAGCGCAGGTACCAGCACCTCGGTGGGCATTAGATCGCCGTCTAATATCTTGGTGCACATTGGTGAGGGCACCTCACACTCGCTTGAAGTGCAGGCAGAGGCACAGAGCGCCCAGGGTGCTTGCAGTCGGAGGACTGCTGAAGACCAGGATGATGCTCAGTTGAAGGCTGATGATGGGCCTCTGGAGTCACCCATTAGGCGGCAGATGCTGGATGTCTAGAGGGCTGTGTGGAAGGATCTGGTGGAGATCCAAGAGGGTATGCGTGCCATGGTCTCCGTTTTGGAGGATTTCCTGCAGAGCGTGACTGATGCGTTGACCCTCATGGCCGAGCGCAATGCCTCCTCCATGGAGAGAGAGGCGACTCTCATGGAGAGTGCATGTTGACATCGGGACACTTGGCCGATATCAACACGCGTTATTTCTAGTGGGTCGGGCGCATGCCCGCCCACCAAGCAAAAAATTCTGCCCCTGTAGTATTGTGTACAGTTTTGGTCTCCTTACCTAAGGAAGGATATATTTTCCATAGAGGGAGTGCAATGATAGTTCAGCAGACTAATTCTTGGGATGTAGGGACTCCCCTATGAGGAAAGATTAAATAGACTGGGCTTTTGTTCTCTGGAATTTATAAACATGAGAGGTGTTCTCGTTCAAACATACACAATTCTTACAGGGCTCGACTGGGTAGATGCAGGAAGGATATTTCCCCTGGCTGGGGGGTGGGGGGGGTCTAGAATCAGGGGACACCTTCTCAGAATAAGGGACAGGCCATTTAGGACTGAGATGAAGAGGAATTTCTTCACTCAGAGGGTAGTAAGTCTTTGGAATTCTCTGCCCCAGAGGGCTGGGGAGGCTCAGTCGTTGAGTATGTTCAAGACTGAGATCGATAGATTTCTACATACTAAAGCACCAAGGGGTACAGGGATAGTGCAGGAAAATGGTGTCGAAGTAAAAGATCAGCCATGCTTTCATTGAATGGCAGATTGGGCTCGATGGGCTGAATGGCCTACTCCTGCTCCTATTTATGTTATTATGTTCATATGTCATTTGCAGGCTTCCTTGTAGCAGAGGTATAGATGCCTAGGAGATCGTGATTCAGTAGCCAGTTCATCATAAAGAAGGTTTATGGGCCATTATGAACCCAATGAACATGGCCAAGCCAGTTCAGACATCGTTGGCTTAGTGATACTGTATTGTGATGGAATTAGCTTGCTCCAGGACCTCTGAGATGGTGACCTTGTCCTGCCAAAAATGCTGTAGATACATCTGTGACAGCAAAGGTGCAATTTGTTCAGCCTTTTCTCTTGCCTAGCATATATTGTCCAGGTCTCAGTACGACAGAGCAGTATGCAAAGGACGAATGCTTTCTAGGCTCGTGGTTTAGTGTTCTCAAACAGGATGCAGTTGTTCCACACTCTCTTACTCAGCTTGAGCCTAACAGCTGCAATTTTTGCAAAGCGCACATTGATTTCAGCATCATTGCTGTTGATTGTAGAGCCTGGATATGTGAAACTATCAACAACCGACAATAGTACTGAAGACTTGTGCTCCAGAACTTGCCATGCCCCTAGTTAAGCTATTCCAGTACAGCTACAACATTGGCATCTCCCAGTTATGTGGAAAATTGGCCAGGTATGTCCTGTACACGAAAAGCAGGACAAATCCAAATTGGCCAATTACTGCCCTATCAGTCTACTCTCGATCATCAGTAAAGTAATGGGAGGGGTTATTAACAGTGCTATCAAGGAGCGCTTGCTTAGCATTAGCCTGCTCACTGGTGCTCAGTTTGGATTCCACCAGGGCCGCTCAGCTCCTGACCTCATTACAGCCTTGGTTCAAACATGGACTAAAGAGCTGAACTCCAGAGGTGAGGTGAGAGTGACTGTCCTTGACACCGAGTGTGGCATCAAGGAGCCCTAGCAAAACTTGTGTCTATGGGTAGCGGGGGGAAACGCTCCGTTGGTTAGAGTCATACCTCACACAAAGGAAGATGGTTGTTGTTGTTGGAGGTCAGTCATCTCAACTCCAGGACATCACTGCAGGAGTTCCTTAGGCTAGTGTCCTAGGCCCAGCCATCTTCAACTGTTTCATCAATGACCTTCCTTCCATCATAAAGTCAGAAGTGGGGATGTTCGCTGATGATTGTACAATGCCCAGCAACATTCGCAACTCCTCAGATGCTGAAGCAATCCATGTCCAAATGCAGCAAGACCTGGACAACATCCAGGCTTGGGCTGACAAGTGGTAAGTAACATTCGCATCACACAAGTGTCAGGCAATGACCATCTCCAACAAGAGAGAATCTAACCATCACCCTTGACATTCAATGGCATTGCCATCACTGAATCCCCCACTGTCAACATCCTGGGGGTTACTATTGACCAAAAACTGAACTGGACTAGCCATATAAATACGCTGGCTACAAGAGCAGGTCAGGGACTAGGAATCCTGTGGCGAGTAACTCACCTCCTGACTCCCTAAAGCCTGTCCACCATCTACAAGGCACAAGTCAGGAGTGTGATGGAATACTCCCCACTTGCCTGGATGAGTGCAGCTCCAACAACACTCTAGAAGCTTGACACCATCCAGGATAAAGCAGCCCGCTTGATTGGCCCCCTCTTCCACAAACATTCACTCCCTCCAGCATCAAAGCACAGTAGCAGCAGTGTGTACCCTCTACATATGCACTGCAGTAACTCACCAAAGCTCCTTAGACAGCACCTTCCAAATTCACGGCCACTACCATCCAGAAGGACAAGGGCAGCAGATAGATGGGAACCTCACAACCTGGAATTTCCCCTCCAAGCTACTCATCATCCTGGCTTGGAAATATATCGCCGTTCCTTCACTTTCGCTGGGTCAAAATCACAGAATCACAGAATCACACAGTGCAGACGAGGCCCTTCGGCCCATCGAGTCTGCACCAACATGTGAGAAACACCTGACCTACCTACCTAATCCCATTTACCAGCATTTGGCCCATAGCCTTGAATGTTATGACATGCCAAGTGCTCATCCAGGTACTTTTTAAAGGATGTGAGGCAACCCGCCTCCACCACCCTCCCAGGCAGTGCGTTCCAGACCGTCACCACCCTCTGGGTAAAAAAGTTTTTCCTCACATCCCCCCTAAACCTCCTGCCCCTCACCTTGAACTTATGTCCCCTTGTGACTGACCCTTCAACTAAGGGGAACAGCTGCTCCCCATCCACCCTGTCCATGCCCATCATAATCTTGTACACCTCCTGGAACTCCCTTCCTAACAGCGCTGTGGGTGTACCTACACCACATGGACTCCAGCGGTTCAAGAAGGCAGCTCACCACAGCTCCCCACCACCTTCTCAAGGGCAATTAGAGATGGGCAATAAATGCTCACCTAGCCAGCAAAACGATGAATGAATAAATAAAAACCTCCTGTGTCACATTGTCAATGCTGATAGATGGCAGTATGACAACATCCTGGACCATGACATTTATCTTCCTGGTGCTGATAATCAAACCAAAGTCTCTACCGGTGTGAGACACTCTGGGTAGAATCTTGCCCTCGGATGGCGGGCGGGCCCTACCGGCTTGGCGGCGGGCGGGCAGCCGACCCCAGCCACTGAAATGGAGCCCGCTGCCATTTTAAGTGGGTGGGCCAATTAAGACCTGCCCAGCGGCATTCCCGAAAGAGAGTACTGCTCCCTGAGGCAAAGTGCTGTCTCAGGGAGAATAGTGACATTGGTAAAAAGTTTAAAAATAGAAACAATAAAAAATTATTAACATTTCCCCCTCATGTGACAATGTCACACGAGATGGGACATGTTAAAAAAGAACACATAAACTTTATTATTTTTGTTCAAAACGGACATGAAACTTCATCCCACCAGTGGATGAAGTTTCATCAATAATCAGCAGCCCGCTGGGGCTCCTGGCCTGCCCGCCAGCCTTAAGGATGGCTGGGTAGGTCTTTAATTACTTTAACTAGCCTGTCAATGGCCTCAATTGGCCATTGACAGGTTGGCGGGTGGACAGCTGATTTTGCTGTCCGCCCACCTTCCTAAAAATTTAAGTGGCCCGGGATGACGTTGGGGATTCCTCATGACGTCATCCTGAATCATTTTCCCCTCGGCGAGCTGGTCCCGGCCCAAATCAGAGGCCTCTGTCTCTGATGGTGTTCCTCAGTATGGAGTGCTAGTGCGGTATCATCGGCATCAAGCAGCTCTTAGATGAGGGATTGGTGCACCTGTGCCTTGGATCTCAGGCACGAAAGGCTGAATAGTTTTCCATCAATTTTGTTATGTAAATACACACCCTCTGTAGATGACTTGAAAGCATATGACAGCTGCAAAGATAAGAATATGCCAAAGTGTGTCAGTGCCGGAACACAACCCTGTTTGACCCCACAATGTGGATTTCAAAGGGTTCTGATGTTGCCCCCTCATAGCTGACCTTACCCATCATGTTGCCATGGAAAGAGGAGATCACGTTAAACAACTTCAGCATGCAGTCAATTTTCTCCAGCAGCTTAAATAGGCTGCCTCAACTCACATGATCAGATGACTTGGTGAGATCAATGAAGGCAATATATAGTGGTCTCCTTTGTTCATGGCATTTCTCCTGCAGCTACTGCCTGAGAAGATCATGTCAATTGTAGATCTTCCAGTTCTGAAACAATACTGGGATTCAGGGTAGATGCGTTCAGCCAGGATCAGCAGTGTGAGGGCAAAAAGGGCAATTACTTTTCCCATTACGCTCAGAGAGATGCCTTGATAGTTGTTGCAATCGATGGGGTTGTGCTTGTTCTTGTACAGAGTCAAATTCTTTACATCATGCATATCCTGGGTCACTGCCCTGTTTCTCTGGCAGAGACACAGATGCTTGTGCAGTTGCTATCGGAGTGCCGGTTTCCCATGCATGTTAAGTTCAGGCAGTATAGTATCAGCACCTGGATCTTTCCCCTTAGCAAACAAGTCAATAGCATTTTAAAAATCCTCCACTAAGTGTTAAATATATCTAGCTCTGCCGTGACAGGCAGGCTTTCTATAGTGTCTAGGGCTTTCATGGTGATTGTTTTCTCCCTAGAATACAGCTCAAGGTAGTCTTCCAACCATCTCGCCAGCTGTTCATTGCAGTCAGTGATAACCTCCCCACCTTTGTTTCTAACAAAGCCATTTTCTTTACTGATGCATCTATTGCCTTTTGATCCCTTCATACACGCCTGTAGCATTCCCTATGTCAAAGGCAATAGGAACATAGGAACATTGGAGCAGGAGCAGGACATTCGGCCCCTCAAGCCTGCTCCACCATTTAACAAGATAATGGCTGATCTTCCACTTCAATGCCATCTTCCTGCACTATCCCCGTACCCCTTAACGCCATTGGCATCTATAAATCTAACGACCTCTGCTTTGAACATACTCAATGACTGAGTCTCCATAGCCTTCTGCGGTAGAGAATTATGAAGATTTACCACCCTCTGACTGAAGAAATTGCTCCTCATCCAGGTCCTAAATAGCCTACCTCTTATTCTGAGACTGTGTCCCCTGGTTCTAGATGCACCACACCACCCCCCCACCCGCCCCCACCACCCCCCCAACCCCACACCCAATCACGGGAAACATCCTTCCTGCATCTACCCTGTTGAGTCCTGGAAGAGTTTTGTACTCTTCAATGAGATCACCACTCATTCTTCAAAGCTCTAGAGAATACAGGCCCAGTCCTTGATCAAGGACAAACTCACCATCCCAGGAATCAGTCTAGTGTGCCTTTGTTGCACTCTAACTATGGCCAGCATATCCTTCTTTAGGTAAGGAGACCAAAACTGCACACAATACTCCAGGTGTGGTCTCACCAAGACTCCATACAATTTCAGCAAGACTTCCTTATTCCTGTACTCAAATCCCTGTGCACTAAAGGCGAACATACCATTTTGCCTTCCTAATTGCTTGTTGCACCTGCATGTTAGCTTTTAGTGGCTTATGAACAAGAACAGTCAGGTCTCTTTGGACACCAACATTACCTAATCTCTCCGCATTTTAGAAATATTCTGTATTAGCTTTTCCTACCAAAGTAGATAACTTTGGGCTGAATAATACATTAGCACACCAAGGGCGAGTCCCTCGCCCAGAAATCAACGGCATTCCGACTTCCGGCCCTGCCATAGGAACAGGCCGTCGAAATACGCAAATTGCCGGCAATTAACGGCAAGAGCGGGTTAGAGGCCTTCATCCCAACCAATGAGTGCTGGATGGTGGGGTGTCCAGTCTTAGAGGTTGTAAGCCGTAACCTGGGACAAGGCCAAGGCCAGCACTTTAAAGGGCCCCCGGCCCAGGACTGTGTCAGGAGACCCAGCAGATGAATAACGTGTAAACAGCCGACTAACGTTAGTACCACCCAGCCAAAAGCTCATGTAGTTTCCAGTCTTGCAAGGTAAGAGCATTAAATTTTTAGTTATTCTCTACAAACCCTTCATAGGTGGCATTCTTTTTAAATATCAGTCGGTCCTAGTGGCAGAAGTTGAGTAGCAGCTGCCTCCACCTGGAAGTTCCTCTCACTTCTGATGGAGGCAGCATCTCCTCTGCCCAATGGCCATTGACATGGTTCTCGGCCATTGCTGTGGCGAATGAAGACTCACATGAATGGCAGCAAGAGTCTCTTAGAGTGGCGGGCTGCTCAAAACCACAGCCGCACAGAGGACACCTGCTTGGTCATCCGGGGCAAGGGAGGTGGCAGATCAGCCACCTCTCTCAAGTGTAGCTGCAAGTGAGCTGGGAGCACTGTGCCAGAGCACCCATAAATGTGTAATTAAAAATCCATATTGGTCACAAAGAGGGGCATGTGGGTGAGCTGCTGAGATTTGTCCTTTGACGTTTGTTGATAAACACGCATCTCACATACCCTCATGCTGATGTTGTGATTTAAGTGATGGCTGTATGACCAGTGTCTGAAGGTTGAGGGAAGATAGGAAAGGTTGAGGGAGGCCAGGAGGAATCATGTACTCATGTGGGGAGACGGATAGTGTATGGATATGAGGATTCTCAGAACACATGGACAAAGGAGTGTCCAGCTGGCTCCCAATAACTTCTGTTGCAGGGGAAACAGACTGTTGAAACCCCTGGCATATTAAGGCATCCCTGGTGTCACGGCCATTCATGCGATCATGGCCAGGGCCACCAACAGGAGCATTGCCCTGGTCCTTCAACTCTTCATCATCCTCGCCCTCAGAGGATTGGCCACCATCCGCCCTCATCCTCCAGCGTCTCTCCTCTTTGGATTGTGAGGTTATGGAGTGCACAGCAAGCTACAACCCTCAGGGACACACGTGAGGGGGAGTACTGCAAAGCTCATCCAGATCTGTCCTGACATCAGAATCTCACCTTCAGGAGGCCAATGGCCTTGGTGCTTGTGTGGCTCTTATTGTCCCTCCTTTCTGCCTCAGTTCTGGGCACCCTCACAGGCGTCAGTAACCATCTTTTCAGTGGATCCCCCATGTTACCTATTAGCCATCCTTTCTAGGAATCAGAGCCAATGAGAAGGTCTGGATCCTGAGTTCCGTAGGATGTAGGAGTTGTGACTGCTGCCCGGGTACCTGGTGCTGATCTGCCGATGATGGGCACACACCACCTGGATGTTCAGCGAGTGGAAGCCCTTTCTGGTAGTGAAGGTGCGGGGCTGTCCAGCAGGAACCTTTAGGGTGACATGAATGCAATCAATGGCCCCCTGCGCCCTAGAGAAACTGCAATCACTGCAAATCATTGGGATCTGTCCAGTTGACTCTGGACATCCTGTGTGAAGGGCCACCAACAGGGGCATTGCCCTGGTCCTTCAACTGCCCTTTGGAACATTGCACCTGTGAAGATCTTGATGCCGTGGTGTGCAGCAGGCTGTGTGTTGCCACTGAGGTCTCACAGGCTGCCTGGAAGGAGCCTGTTGTGAATAGGTTCAGCGCCACAGTGACCTTCAATGCGACAGACAGCAGGTAGTCCCCAACACATTTGGATGAGATCTCCCCAGTGAGCATGTCACAGAATGATGGTACTGTGGCTCTTGAAAGTCTGAGTCTTCCCCTGCTTTGCATTTCAGCAAATTGCGGCTGGCTGAGTATCTGCCTGTAGACTCTAGGGGCTGCATAAGGCTGTCTGCGCCTCCACTGAGGGTCTCTGACTTCCTCCTGACCCTTGGGGTCTGGCACTGCTCTGTCCTCTTCATGCAACACCACTGCATCCTGAGCCTCCTCCTGTTCCCTTCTTCCTCTCACCCGCCTCCTCCTTATCCTTGTCTCCTCCTCACTGGAGGATGTGTCTCCAACAGAGAGCACAAAAACTTAGAAGTGTCCTCCACATCAGAGGAAAGGTCTCCAACTCAAATAATCTGAAAATAGATAGTCTGTTCATTCAAGTGGGCATTCCCTGCTTTCACTAAAATGTTAACTGCAAAACGGAGACTCTAGTCTCAGCTGAAGCTTTTAAACCCACCCAAACAAGCTTGGCCATTAAAACACAGATTCCCCACATGGTGTGATTCACAGCCTGATGGTGTTTATTGCCCTCAGAGCGTATTATTGCTCTCAGTTGGGTCCTTAATGCCCTTAATTACTTTTAAATTGACATTTAAATGATGCGGGCGGGTTTCTAATGTATTATTGCAAACCAGCATGACGACGTTGGAAATGCCGCCCAATGTCATCACACTCGATATTACATTCGGTGCCATGAGGAAAGCTCCCAACCTGGGAGCGTATTAATCAGGCCTTCACATTTTTCCACATCTGCCGTATTCTTGCCCACTCATTTAGTCTGTCTAATCTCCTTGAAGCCTCTTTGCATCCTCCTCACAACTCACATTCCCGCCAAGTTTTGTCATCAGCAAACTTGGAAATATTACATTTGGTCCCCACATCCAAATGATTGATATAGATTGTGAATAGCTGGGGCGCAAGCACTGATCCTTGCAGCACATTGCACTAGTCACAGCCTGCCAACCTGAGAATGATCCGTTCATCCCTACTCTTTGTTTTCGGTCCGATAGCCAATCCTCGATCCATGCCAGTATATTTCCCCCGATCCCATGAGCTCATACATTAGCATACCCCAGCTGTTAACCCTTTATACTACACCTTCCCCAAGTATACTATCCTGCTTTCAGCAATAACTTGAAATTTTATCTTTAACTTTTACATTTACATTTCTGTAGCTCCCTTTTTTAAAACTACAGGTTCTAGCCAACTCCATTTTCTACTCTTCCCCTCAACAAACGTAGATACCACAGCCATCTCAATTGGCAGAGAATGGGTGCTACAGGCTGTATTGGATGGTGGGAGGGACCATCTTGCCCCATTGGTCAGCCACCTTCCACTTCAAATCGCGCAGCCCCTGACTAGTAAGGTGCTGACCTGCCACAGCCCACCTGCTTCAGTGGGTGCTTGGGGCTTCCAAGCAGATGGAATCCATTTTTACCAGGCAAACAAACAGAACAGATGAAAAGAAAGAAGATGCCAACTGTTCGATTGGCAAGCTAGAACATCAGGACCATGTGCGCAGGATTGACAGGCAACTTGCAGCTGGTGAACAATGTGCACAAGATGGCTGTGATCGCCAGATCTCATCATGTGCTGAGGAACAATACATTGTTATTTTGGTTCACTGACTAGTGCAGTAGTGAGTGATGTGACATTCTGACTATCCATGTATTCCTAAACATGACAATATAGTTCCTAAATCATTTTTGGAATAATATAACAATATAATATGGTAGAAGATCACGCTCAGCAAGGAAAGAAAGGACTGACAAACCTATGAACCTCAAGTCTGCTTGAAATTGTTTAGGAGTTAATTTAATTCCAATGGTAGAAAAGAAGTTACATTTGTAGTGCTGCTATCAACTGGATGATTGTGTGTGGCACACATCAATATTGTGATACATTTCTTTCTGCCTCTGTTTGAATTTCATAGCTGAACTTTGAGACAGCTTTTGACAGCATTTTTGTCTAAGCCTGTACTATCCAAACACACTGACTTCTTTTATGAACTGATATTGCATTCATCATAATATTCATGAGAGTCTACAGAATTTTCAGCTGTGCAGATCACCAATGTTATGGAATGTTTTATTTGAAAATTCATGTCAATCTTTGTTTACAGTGTTTTCACTGAAGACTTTGAAGCAGATGCTTCAATTATGAATGCCAATAAACTGGAAGGATATCCTTTGATGATTCTCTTTGAGATACATTTTGAGTAAACATTACAACATATTTGGTAGCAAGATGAATTTACATGGCAATGATTTTAAAAAAAAATTATTTATATTCAGAAAGACTTGCATTTATATAGCACCTTTCACAACTTCAAGGTGTCCCAAAGCAGTTTCCAGCCAATAAAATGCTTTTGAAATGAAGCCACTGTTGTAATGGAGGAAACACAGCAGCCAAATTGAACAAAGCAAGCTCCCATGAACAGCAATGATCATCTTTTTTCTAATAATGTGGTTTGGTGGATAAACATTGGGCAGGATTTTCCTGCTGCTCTTCAAAATAGTGCCATGGGTCTTTTCCATGACTGAAGCCATACAGAGCCTTGGTTTAACTGCTGATTTTGAAAGACAGCATCTCTGACAGTGCAGCACTCCCTCAGCACTGTATTTGATTGTCAGCCTAAATCATATGACCAGATTCTTGGAGTGAGATTTGAGTCTACAATTTTCGGACTCAAAGGTAAGAATACAACCAGCTGACCCACTG
Source organism: Cetorhinus maximus (assembly GCF_964194155.1). Classification (NCBI taxonomy): domain Eukaryota; kingdom Metazoa; phylum Chordata; class Chondrichthyes; order Lamniformes; family Cetorhinidae; genus Cetorhinus; species Cetorhinus maximus. Next base: position 52,130,682 of record NC_135899.1, read on the forward strand.
CTGTTACCTTGCGTAAGTTCTAGTTCTGTCCATTCTTTTGTATGATTTTATTATCATTTGAGAAAACTACGAAGCTAGCTGTGGTTTATCAAAATAAGTGAACAAAAATTATGTTGGTCATGCAATGCCCAACTTGAACTCTGCAGATTCTAGGAGAAGCAAAGCTTAAAGAAGGTCAGGAGTTCCATGGTCTTCAAGGTCAAAGGAAAAAATTAATCAGACTAAGAGACTGTGCAATCAGACTTGCTTCCAAAACAGCCAGGATCTAAAGAGAGAGATGGCCTTTGACACATAGGGAATGTAATTCAGAGGAGCAACAAAGATACAAGGAAAAACAGGAGAAGGTAATGGAGAATTGTAATGATCATTGCATTACAACATAAACAAGAGGCCAGAAAGAGATTGTGTGGATGGGTAGACGTTGGAGGTCAGATGTGAAAGGCAGGTCAACTATTAGACAACAAATTTTTCTGTGCTAATAAAAATAGAAAGTGCTGGAAAAGCTCAGCAGGTCTGATTGCATCTGTGGAGAGAGAAACAGAATTGAAGTTTTAAGTCCAATATGACTCTGTTTTGGAACACCGTTGCTCTGAAGAAGTCATATTCGACTCACCATGTTAACTCTGTTCCTCTCCCCACAGATGCAGCCATCAGGCCTGCTGAGTTTTTCCAGCACTTTCTGTTTTTATTTCAGGGTTCCAGCAGTGTTTTACTTTCACTAAAGTTTTTTTCAGCACATCTTGTGCAGGCATATCCTGTTTGTCTGATAAACCCTATATGCAGCCTCCACTTATATATACGAGCAAAATCCTTGAAGTTAACTGTTAATCCTCACTTGATGTTTCGCACACAAGGGGAAAGCTTATGTAAACAGCAAACACCATGGGGTTCCAGCAGCAAGATTTGAATAGTGTTGTAATCATAGTAGAATGATGATTTTCCCATTGTGTTCTTGGAATGATATGCAAAACTCATTACTGTTTGCACAGTTAATACCTGAAAAGAGGTTTGAATTCTTGGCTCTTCCGATTAGATTTGTTATAATAGGAGCTCTGAGGATATTTTTAGATGATTTTTTAATATTATCTCACTATGGACAGTGGAGTTAAAACAAAGCCACAGCTGATGGGTTATTTCGGATAAAGATACTCTTGCAGCTTGCAAGCCTACTTGTATTTCTAACAACTTCTATCTAATTTTTTGGGTATTACAGGATCCTAGTGCGTCGAACCAAGTAATATACTTTGTCATTGTGACCTTGACTCAGTAAATCCACAAAAGCAAAATTCAAGTCTACAAAGCAGGATTTTTTAATAAGTGACAATTATATTTTTTTCGTTCAGGTCCACAGTGATTCAACCCTGAGGCTTGAAGCAAACAATTTCTCTGACTGCACAGGATATTATACTCGCTGGGGCAAAGGCTTTGTTACAGTTTTGGAATTTTATTTTATACATCATCTTCTTGCATGGTCCAGCTGAGATTCTCATAAGCTAGCTATGTAATATCCTCACAGAGGTGTACACACACAGGAGCTGACAATTGTTTCACTTGGCATAATGCTAATGCTGACAAATTCTCTTTAAAATGGTGTGCACTTCCATGCAGAGCATGGTTTACAGACTAAAGCATGGGATATTTACAACTAAAGGGTCATATTAAAAAAGAGAGAACTTGCATTTCTATAGTGCCTTTCATGACCTCAAGATTTCCTAACGTGCTCCACAGCCAACAAAGTACATTTGTGGCGTAGTCACAATATTAATGCAGGAAATACGGCAGCCAAATAAGGCACAGCAAGCTCCCACAAATAGCAAAGCCACAATGACCAGATAATAATTTTTACTGACTTTGGTTGAGGGATATATATTGGCCAAGACATTTAAGTGCATTAATCAATACCTACAGTATATTTATAACTAAATATAAAATGGGAATGTTTGAAATGGGTCAAATTCCTTTCATAGAGATAGCTTCAGGTTGTGACTGAGACACTCATTAATTTCAATGCACAATGCTTTCTCCATAACAAATCCAGTCTGATTTTTCCTTCTTGCAAAACTTCCATTCACCTGGTCTCTCAATCAGGGGGTGAATACTAAGGGCCAGATTTTCGCAGAGTTGGGAAGACTCCGTGGATCTTTAAAAGTGGTGGGCAGGACCTAGATGTGGAAGTCCTGTCCCCATTTCATACAGAACCAATGTTTGCTAGTAAGGGAAAGGGGGCAGGGCATTATTTATATAGGAGGGAAACCTGGACTCAGCAGGGCCACGAACTTAGTGCTGGGCTCAATCAGACCCCATTTTGGCTGTTGAAAGGGCCTTAACCCACACTGGCGAGTCATGAATTGATGAAGTAGACGTAAATGCTCTTGAAAGCTGGATAAGGTCTGTTTAACTGTCATGAAGGTTTTAAACTCCCCCCACTTTTAAACTGTAAAAGAAAACAGGCTGCAGCTGTCAGTGACTATTAAAAAGACTTCTGCTGAACTGCTTTTATCGATAGGCTAGTTGGTACAGCATCTGTTTCAACGTTTTCAATTGTGTTCTTTGTTGACATTCCCCTAAGGGCTATTCATTACGAGTATTTGACTGATTTCAAAAGATACAATTATCTCAGCAGGGGTTTTGGAGTTCACAGTTTGTTTGACAACTTAAAGAGGCTACTCAAGGATTAGGGATATGAAAAGAAGTTTGTTTTTATAAGAAATTAAACATTTGATGAGATTTATAAGCTTTGCTGCTTTCATGAATGGGAACTTTATTCACTATCAAATCTGTATAGTGAGAGCTGTATTAAATTTTTAGAAGTTTATTTTTATAAACTCCACATGGCTCCTGAGGTCTGCCCATGGTGGATACTGGTTAAGTTGGCATTGAGTTGGCATGAAACATATGAGGGGGCATGCGGGGGTGGGTGGAGGGCATGAGTTGACATTCAGTTGGTATGGGCGTACAAGGGGCCAAGGGGGTGTGTAGGGGTATAAAGGGGTGTGATGTTTGAGGGCTAGAAGACCTAAAATCTTCTAAAACAATTAGGATCAACTCCCAGAGAACTGAAGCAAGCCTTTTCACCAACCTGCCTTGGCATTCGCATGTCCCCTGTGTTGTTAATGTTCCAATCCTGTCATAATGAAGTTCATGCTCTAGTTGTAAGTGAGAGCAGCTGTTACTAACTGGGGAAAGTTTAGTGCCATGAAGCTATGAATGTATGTAATATTATTGGAAAATGTTTTTCTTTTAAAATAGAGGTTTAGTCTGTGGGTGTGTCTTAATTGGATTAAAGCCAGCTGGTCTGGATGCTTTGATATGCATTAGTTTTGAGACGTAAGAGAGGTAAAATGCATTTGCATTTTTTGAGTAGAGCATTCAAGAAGGTGAGTGAAATCTGGCATCTAGCCAGCAGAGACAAAGCAACATGTTTATATAACTATTAAAATTGGTACTATGAAAGGGGCTTTATTGTTAGAAGAGGCTGATGATACAATGAGAATTTACATTCAATGAGCTGTGCTAGGTATAACTTCAGCAGTTTTCATGTGTGCAGTTCAGAGGCAATGTAAGATCAAAGCCTATAAACCTACCACTGTGTCTGCACAGGAACCAAAGTGCGAGGAACCTAAATTTGAATTTGTAAGGTGAAAATGCTTTGCCTGGTGTCTGGTTAAGTCTATGGGTTGCTGTTGCCTTAATGGAGATTAGTTTGGGAATTTGTTCAAAGTTATGATAGTAATAATTTGTAACCATGTATATGTGTTTAATGTGTTGTAGCTTAAGAAAATGTTTCATTTAGTTTAATATAAAACCTCTCGAGAACTGATGGTCTGATTCCTGAATTTAGAGTGGTATCTCAAACATATCACTTAAAAATATAGGTTATGACAGTTGTTTAAAGTTTCTCTCTGGGGTTTTTTAATAACTCAGCTTTACCGAAAGGCTGTCTCATAACAGTTAGGGCATTATTCTTAAGTATACATAAGAACCAGTTTCCACCTGTGTGGTGGGAAGGAAAAGGGAGTTTGTGCCTGTGTTCTCTGAGTTTTGTGAATAAACTTATGTTAAGGAAAGACTGGCTCCAGATTCCTCCTTTACTCAATGAATGAGCAGCAAGATATAACACATGCCCACCTAATACCTGCTTCTGAGGTTGGCAGGCCCGACTTCATCCCGCACCCATGCCCCAGGTTGTAATTCTTATCATTCAAGGTACTTTTCACTGAGATGGGTCCAACGAGTAGGGAACAGAAAAAGAACAGCATTGGCTGACAGCTAATGAAGCACTCCTACTGACACAGGGTCTTAAGAAAAACCTCACACGTCCATCGAAAAACCCATTGCCCCTACTGGAACATACTCCAAACCCTACAAACTGAAAACAGCCCCACCTCTTGATGGCAGACCTCCTAGTTGACTTCAAACATCGCCATCCACAACCTGGTACCTGAACATTGGTGAAGTGGTGAAGCTTTTTCTCATTCTTTCATGGGATGTGGGCTTTGCTGGCCAGGCCAGCATTTATTGCCCATCCCTAATTGCCCTTGAGAAGGTGATGGTGAACTGCCTTCTTGAACCGCTGCAGTCCATGTGGTGCAGATACACCCACAGTGCTGTTAGGGAGTGAGTTCCAGGATTTTGACCCAGTGATGGTGAAGGAACGGTGATATAGTTCCAAGTCAGGGTGGTGAGTGACTTGGAGGGGAACTTCCAGGCAGTGCTGTTCCCATTTGTCTGCTATCCTTATCCTTCTAGATGGTAGAGGTCATGGGTTTGAAAGGTGCTGTTAAAGGAGCCCTCGGTGAGTTGCTGCGGTGCATCTTGTAGATGGTACACACTGCTGCTACTGTGTGTCAGTGGTGGAGGGAGTAAATGTTTGTGGATGGGGTGCCAATCAAACGGGCTGCTTTGTCCTGGATGATATTGATCTTCTTGAGCGTTGGATCTGCACTCATCCAGGCAAGTGGAGAGTATTCCATCACTCTCCTGGCATGTGCCTTGTAGATAATGGACATTGGGGAGTCAGGAGGTGAGTTACTCTCTGCAGAAATCCCAATATCTGACCTGCCCTTGTAGCCACAGTATTTATATGGCTAACCCAGTTCAGTTTCTGGTCAATGGTAACCCTCTAGGATGCTTCAAATTTCCACAAAAATCTGGACAACCCTCAATCAGGCCAGGGAAGATGTGGCCGCTTGCTCCATAAGTGGAACATGAGGAACAGTTCAAATTGTAACTGGGATCATCCAAGTCAGACCATCGCCCATATCCCGAACTCGTGCCCTGAGAGATCCATTCTTGGTGACATCACAACCATTGCGTCAACTGAAGCCGTTGAATGGATTGTTAACCTCGGCATCGAACTATACCTGCTTCCCCAGCTATACAAAATGCAATATATTGCGTGATATAGGGAGACACGTATTTTATATGATGGCTCATCTAATCTCTTAGAAATTCATACAATCTACTACTTTGCAGTGCAGTGATATGAGGGTAAAATCTGTATGACTTCTGTAGACCTGAAGAGAGGTAGAAATATGATGGGCTTTTACACTTTTGTCAAATTTCTCTTGAGTTGCCACCTATCCCTGACCTTCTATTTTGCTTCACCTGCTTCATCCCCGCTTAAACAGTATAAAATCCAGCACTTTCTTCTGTTTTTATTTCAGATTTTCAGCATCCACTTTTATTTTAGTGATATGAAGGTGATATAATTACTGGTAGGTTACTGAATAAAAAACAATGGTTCATTAACCATACTCATCAGCCATGATCATATTGAATGGCAGAGCACGCTCAATGGGCTGAATCACCCACTCCTGCTTCTATTTATCTATGTTTCTATGGGGAGAATTTTCTGCATGTCGGCCGGGCCGGTCAGGAGCGGGAGCGGGCGCGGAGCCGATCGCCGCCCGCGATTGGCTCCTCGCCACCATTTTACATGGGCAGGCCAATTAAGGCCCGCCCAGCGTGACACACAGCCGGTAGCGCTCAGCGCTACTTGTGCGGGCAGGGGGAAAAAGGAGAGTCGCAGCCTGCACTCTTTCGCGCATGCGCGTGAAAGAGCACAGAAATCTCCCTGAGGCATAGAGCTGCCTCAGGAAGATTAAGTACACATTGAGTGATCAAACTAAGATCCAACATGAGATGTTCACTGATTAACATTGCTAGTGACTTGCTTGGGTAATTACAGGAGCCATTAGGAATGTCTGGAAAATCAGCAATTGGAACAAACCTTTGAGGAAAAACTATACTTTCTTGTCTAGCGGCAAATTTGCATATACAAATGTTTATGTTATTCAACAAAGTTTTTATATTCTAACTGTGAATTTCAGTCTTTTAGGTTTTGCCTATGTCACGTTTTACTTTGGGGCCTCTTTGCTCTCGAACCGGTTGCACACTCATCTGTCAGGCAGGTGAGTCGATTACAATATACTGCAGACGCAGAGACCGATACGAAATGAAGCACATACTGTATATTTACACAAACAACAGAGCACTGACATGATGTATGCTTCTCCAACCAGATCCTACTCTAGACTAACATTAACATAGCAGCCCGCGCTACACAGCCATTGGGTCTTACAGTCACGTGGTCAATCTGCTCACATTCTCTTAAAGGTGTATTGCACCTCAGATTAGTAAAGCCTATTCAAATGAAATGGTTATAACGGCATACTTAAAGGGAAATGAAGGGGCTTCTGAAAGTTGATATTTCAATCAATTCTTAACAACAGAATTGAGGAACAGGACTGTATATTGGCATGAACTCTGAATAAATAAAACTTATCTTTTGGTAATTGAAGGCATAATACTATGGATGTTGGAAATCAGAAATAAAAACAGAAGGTATATTTCTGTCTTTGAGTGACCTGTCCTAATATCTTTCTTTGTAGCCAGTGCCAATTTTTGTCTGATACCTGGACACTTTGTACCAAGAGGTGGCCACACCTCTTAGGATAGGGCCTTCTGATTTGGTCAGTGGTCAGGGACAGGAAGGCATGGCTGCAAGTGAAGCATGTAAGGGGACCCAGAGCGGAACATCTCCAATGGGGTGGCTCAGGACAGTTTCCTCAGCCCATCCAAAGTGAGACAATTTGTGAACACTACAGGTATGCAGGAGCCATAGTGCACCGAGGGGCTGAGAATTGTTTCCAGCCCCTCAGGCTGTACAGCTCACAATGAATGTATGCATTGCTGAGGAAAAAGTGGGGCTGTACCATTGGGGCAGTCTACACCTGAGCCATGCTGTAACCAGTGTTCTAACGAGCCACATAACCAGGGAAGTAGAGAGGGTTTTAAACTTAATAGTGGGGACAAGGGATCAAATTTGAGAAGATGTGGTAAATCAAAGAGTAGAGACAAGGCAAGAGAAAAAGGTACTAATGTAGGAAATGATAAACAGACCATGACAGGAAGGGACAGAGAGTACAAATCCATGAGTAAATTAGCAGATGAGGCTAGAGGTTACAAAAATAATAAAAGGACAAAATAAAGGCTCTGTATCTGAATGCACTTAGCATTTGAAACAAAACAGATGAACTGAGAGCTCAAATAGAACTAAGTAAGTACGATGTGATAGCCATTACAGAGACCTTGCTGCAGGATGACTCAATTTGGGACCTGTATTGAAGGGTACATGACATTTAGAAAGGACAGGAAACTAGGAAAAGGTGAAGGGGTGGTTCTGTAAATTAATGATGGTATTAGCACAAAAAAGTGGGATGACCTAAGTTCAGGAAACCAGGATGTAGAAGCGGTTTGTGTGGAGAGGAGAAATGATAAAGGCAAAAAGTCACTTGTGGGAGTGGTTTCCAGGCCTCCTAACAATAATCACAAGGTAGGATGGTGTATAAAGGAAGAAATAATGGGAGCTTGTTAGAAAGGTATGGTGATAATTCTGGGGGACTTAATCTATATATAAACTCCAAAAATCAGATGGACAAAGGTAGCCTAGATGGCAGGATCATAGAATGTTTTCAGGATAGTTTCTTAAAACAGCACATCTTGGAACCAACCAGAGAGCAGGCTATACCAGACCTGGTATTTTGCAATGAGATAGGATTAATTAATGACCTCATTGTGAAGGCACTCCTCGGTAACAGTGATCATAATATGATTGAATTTTACGTTCAATTTGAGGGAGAGAAGACTGGGTCCAAGACAAATATTTTAAACTTAAATAAAGGCAATAATGAGGGTATGAAAGCAGAACTAGCTAAATTGAACTGGAAAATTAGGTTATGGTATAAGTCAATGGAGATGTAATGGCAGACATTTGAAGGGATACTTCAGAATATACAAAATAGATACATTCAAGCAAGAAAGAAAAATTCCAAGGGGAGGATCGACCACTTGTGATTAACTAAAAAAATTAAAGATAGTATCAAACTTCAAGGAAAGCATATAGTTGCGCAAGGATGGATGACAAGTCAGAAGATTGGACAGAATATAAAAAACAGCAAAGAATGACCAAAAGATTATTAAGGAGGGAAAAATTAGAGTATGACACAAAGCTGGCTAGAAATATAAAAACAAATAGCAAGAGTTTCTATAGGTATTTAAAACAAGAAAAGAGTTAACAAAGTGAGCATTGTCCTATAGAAAGTGATTCTGGGGAATTCATAATGGAAAATAAGGAGACAGCAGATGAATTGAGCAAGTATTTTGCATCGGCCTTCATTATAGAGGATACAAGTAACATTCCAGAAATAGCTGTAAATCAGGAAATGGAAGGGAGGGAGGGAGTCAAGAAAATTACAATCACCAGGGAAGTGGTACTGAGTAAATTGTTGGAGCTGTGGGCTGGCAAGTCCCCAGGCCCTGACAGACTTCATCCTAGGGTCTTAAAGAAAGTGGCTGGTGAGATGGTTGATGCATTGCTTTTAATTTTCCAAAATTCCCTAGTTTTGGGGAAGGTTCCATTTGATTGGAAAATAGTGAATGTAACTCTTTTATTCAAAAAGGGGGGGAGACAGAAAGAAGGAAACAGCAGACCAGTTACCTTAGCATCTGTTATGGGGAAAATATTAGAAGTTATTATTAAAGATGTTATAGCAGGGCATTTAGAGAAATAGAAGGTAATCAGACAGAGTCAGCATGGTCCTGTGAGAAGGAAATCATGGCCAGAATTTTTCCCTCGTCGGGCAGGCTCGGTCGGAGCGGGCATGGGCGGTCGGGAAGTCGACCACCGCCCGTAATTGGCTCTGCTCCACGATTTCATGCGGGCGGGCAAATTAAGGCCCACCCTGCATGGATCGTGAGCGGCAGCGCTCAATGCTTCCTGTGCGGGAGGGGGGAGGAGGGGGAGCAGGCCTGGTGAGCAGTTCGCGCATGCATGCGAAAGAGCGTTTCAATCTCCCTGAGGCAGCTCCGTGTCTCAGGGAGATTGAAGCGCTTTTTAAAAAAATTAATAAAGACAATAAAATTTGAATAAAACATGTCCCCGCATGTGATTGTGTCACATGAGATGGGACATGTTTTTAATTTCAAAATTAAGTTTTTATTTAATGTGTATTAGCTTTAGGAAACCTCATCCTGCTCATGGATGAGGCTTCCTAAAAAATGTAAAGGTCGCTTGGCCTTTTCGCCTGCCCACCAACCATTAGGTTGGATGAGGCAGTGTAAACTTCAAGTTAATTACCTTGTTAATGGCCTTAATAGGCCTTTCAATTATCGGCAGGTGCACAGCTGACTCCGGTGCGCAATCCCCAAACGAAATATCGCACGAGTGCGTGACGATGTTGGGACGCACGCCTGATGTCATCACGCGTCATATTATGCTCAGGTGTGTTGGGCACATGCCCACATGCTGAATGTACAATTCTGGCCCATGTTTAACCAATCTGTGGAGTTCTTTGAAGGAGCCACATGTGTTGTAGATAAAGGGGAACCAGTCGATATACTGTACTTAGATTTCCTGAAAGCATTTGACAAGGTGCCACATCAAAGGTTATTGTAAAAAATAAAAGCTCATGGTGCAGGGGGTAATATATTGGTATGCATAGAAGATTAACTAGCTAACAGGAAACAGAGAGTAGGCATAAATGGGTAATTTTCTGGTTGGCAAGACATAACGAGTGGTGTACTACAAGGATCAGGGCTGGGATCTCAACGTTTAACAATTTATATAAATGATTTGGATAATGGGACTGAAGGTATGCTTGTTAAATTTGCTGATGACACAAAGATATGTAGTAAAGTAAGTAGTGAAGAGGACATAAGGAGGCTACAATTTGATATAGATAGATTAGTTGAGTGTGAAAATATCTGGCAAATGGAGTATAATGTGGTAAAATGTGAAATTGTCCATTTTGGAAGGAAGAATAAAAAAGAAGCATGTTATCTAAATGGTGAGAGATTGCAGAGCTCTGGGATGCAGAGGGATCTGAATGTCCTAGTGCATGAATCAAAAAGAGTTAGTATGAAGGTACAGCAAGTAATTTAGAAAGCCAATGGAATGTTATCTTTTATTGCGAGAGGAACTGAATACAAAAATGGATAGGTTATGCTTCAGTTATACAGGTCATTGGTGAGGCCACATCAGGACTACTGTGTACAGTATTGGTCTCCTTATTTAAGAAAGAATGTAAATGCATTGGAAGCAGTTCAGAGAAGGTTTACTAGACTCATACCTGGAATGAGAAAAGGTTCGACAGGCTAGGCTTGTAGCTGCTGGTGTTTGGAAGAGTAAGAGGCGACCTGATTGAAAAGTATAAGATCCTGAGGGGACTTGACAAGGTGGATGTGGAGAGGATGTTTCATCTTGTGGAAGAATCTAGAATTAGGGGTCACTGTTTAAAAATAAGGCATAGTCCATTTCACACAGAGATGAGGAGAATTATTTTCTCTCAGATAGTATTGAGTCTTTGGAACTCTCTTCCTCAAAAGGATGTGGAAGCAGAGTCTTTGATTATTTTTAAGGCCTAGATCTAGATAGATTCTTGATTAGAAAGGGGGTGAAAGGTTATCGGGAGTAGGCAGGAAGTTACAATCACATCAGTCATGATCTTATTGCATGATAGAGCAAGCTCAAGTGGCCTACTTCTGCTCCTAACTCGTATGTTCATGTAAGGCCCCTGTGCAGCACCTTGGTAGATTTTCCTGCATTAAAAATGCCAAGCAAATGTAAATTGTTGTTCAAAGAATTGAACTGTATGCTCAAAATCTGTTTATTACTCAGGATAATTAGCCCATTAAAATTTTCCAGTTGTATTTACATTTCATACGAGCATCTTATTCGTCAAATGGTTTATGTGTCTTGTTATTTAAATGTAATAACCGTGATTAATAAAGTGAGCCTGATAGCACAAGACTAAATTTAACCTATTCGTACTATTAAAATAATCGATCCTTGTTAACTTTACGTGTCAAACTACTCTGAAGGCAACAGACTATTGAAAAGTAAAACTTCCAGGTTATAGGATAACTAGAGGAACTGTTGGGAGATAGAACTGTAAACAATATAAAATTATAAGCAAAACACTGAGAGGCCTGGAGTTTTCATTTGATTGCACTGTTTCTTTTTTGGTGCAGTTCCTCTGACACTGGTGTAACCAGGAGAATGGTCATGGAATTTTAAATGCAATTTGCTCTCAGCGCAACTTTCGTGATTTTATGATTTTTTTGCACTAGTTTTACAAGCATTGCGGTAGAAGCAGGCCCAACCCACAAAACTGGCCTTGATAACCCCCCTCCCCTCACCTCAACCACCACTCCTCCCTCACGAAGGGTGAACTAATCACCTTTGGGAGTTTCCATTAACTGTGCCTATTGATGACCTTTGTGGCGGCTCCAAAATTAAGCTGGATCTTTTGGGCACAAATACACTATTAGGTACAATTTGAAACGTTTTGAACGAAAGTGTGTTTTTTTAAATTTACTAAGAAACCAACTACTCTCTCCCAATTTAACTAAAACATTTGTTTGCATAGACCTGCTGAGTATTTACAGCATTTGCTGTTTTCATTTCAGATTTCCAGCAGCTGCAGTATTTCCCTTTTGTTCTCATTTAATTGACTTTGGTCAAGCAATCTTTTTTGCTCTAATCTGTTATTTCACAAAACCAAACCATCCAGATCAGCTTAATATTCATGTTTCCATTTCATTGTGTTTTTGGAGGGTGTAAAAATTAATTTTATAGGCAAAATATTTCTTCAGCATTAATATGATGATTGTTATTTTTGTGGTCAATTGATAATCCCATTGAATTTAATTTCTGGTGGGCAAAAAAAAAAGTCCATCATTGTTTACTGGGCCAAAGGAGGTTTTCAGTTTGTGATCTTTGTAAGTAGCCACAGCCTATTTATCTGAGATTGAAGATGTTTACGAAAATGACAACAGCTCGAGGATAATAAAGATCTAATCTAATGAAGTCAGTATGCATTAACAAACAATTGCATTAAGTGGACAGAATGGAATTAGAACACTCCTGAGGACAGATGTCATCCTGTAGGAGGGACAGTGATATTAAGATGTCTACATGGCCCTAATGAAAACAAATGATCTGCTTAAAATGTACTTTGTGATCAATAATCTGATTCATAATACTAGCTTCTCAGAGCCTGGGATTCAAACCACTGGGTCAAAACTAATTTTTGCACAGTTTGGTTAACAGAGTGAGACAAATCAGATAAGCAGGATCTTTTTTTGCTATAAACCCTTGTCTCCAGGTAAACAGATGCTCTGTCACTAATGAAGCTGTGCTCGACTCTGTAGAAACTGGAATCCAAGATTTAGAATAATTATAAGTTATAATATTTGATTTGCCAAACCATAAGCAATATCCCTGATGGTCGTCTGAGTTCCCAAGGGGTTCTTTGCAATCCTGGTTTCCACCCCTCCCCCTACTGTATGCTGCCAACATTTGGCAGGTTATCTGTCAAGAGTTAGACAGCCCATTTTAGCTGTTCACTTATTATGAAATGATATTGGAGTCTGGCATGTTGGAGTTTGAAGGTTGGAGTGAAGTGGGAGGGAGATAGGAAAGGCCCCTGGGGGAAACTGAAAGGATCAGGGAGAGGGGTGGGAAGAGCTCAGAAGGTTCGGTGGGGGAGAGATCAGAAGAAAGGGGAAGAAAGGTCAGTAGGTGCAGCAGGGAGATGGGAAGGTTCAGTGCGAGGGTGCAGAAGGCTTGGAAGAGGATTGGAAGGTCCTGGGGAGACTGGCAGGTTTGCGGGAAGATCGGAAGGTTTGGGAGAGAGATTGGAATTTTTGGTGGGGAGATCAGGAGATTTGTCTGGAGAGGTCGGGAGGTTTGGGGATATTTGGTCAAGAGAGGCATTTAGAAAAGCAGGGAAGCTGAATCCAACCAGTAAATGGAAAGGCACTTACCTGCTGGATATTGCAATACTTGACTCCCTTTAACTGTCCAGTTTTACAAAGGCCCAGCAAACTTTGTCAGGCAGTTTTAAATGTAAAACAGTGACTGATACCTGAGGCAGAATCACCAGTATAATATCTAAATGACCAACTCATTTGTGACAGTAGGTTAGTCATCTGTCCCGCCGTTTGTCTCCATTAAAATTGGAAGTGGGTTTGTTGGGATCGGGCTTCAGATTTGAAAATATTTTACAGCCTGCCTGACCTAAACCCACCTATTTTTTGAGAGTTAAAATTCTCTCCATAGAATCTTAACAGCATAGAAGAAAGTAATTCAGCGCATCATGCCAGTGCCAGGCCTTTGAAAGAGCAATTCAATTAATCCAGTTCCCCTTCTCTTTTCCCATAGCCCTCAATATCATTCCTTTTCCAGTCTATATCCAGTTGCCTTTTGAAATTATTACTGAAGCTGCACACACTCCCATTTCAGGCAGCGCATTCTAGATTGTAGAGTAAATGGTTAATGGTTATGTTAATCAGACAATGATGTTAATGATGACGTAAGCATGACATCAGGGGCAGATGACCAAGCGTCTCCAAGACAGGAAGATGCAGAACAGCCTGTGTCCGGGGAACAATGTGCTTACCGTGCTTGGATGTAAGTAGTTCCAAATAAATTAATTTCAAGAAAAGTGAAATGCTGTCTCCAAGTCACTCGTAGAGTAAGTGAAACCTCATCAAAACGATTAGATCAAACAGCTTACTACTTAAAAAACTTCTCATCTCCCCTCTGGTTCTTTTGCCAATAATCTTGCCCATTGGTATCGACCCTTCTGCCACTGGAAGCAGTTCCTCCTTATTTACTTTATCAAAATCCTTCATGATTTTGAACATGTCTCTTAACATTTTCTGCTTTAAGAATAATCCCAGCTTCTCTCAGCCCTGGTACCATTCTAGTAAATCTCTCCTCCTATCTGAGGTCTGGGCTTCCTTCCTGAAATGTGGTGGCCACTCCAGGTGAGGCTTAACTAGGGACTTGTGAAGATTTAGCATAAGGTCCTTGCTTTTTACTCCCCTGAGTATAGAAGATTAAGGAACAATCTAATTGCAGTGTTTAAACTGACCAAAGGAGCTGATAGGGCAGATAGAGCAGAACTATTTCTTCTGATGGGGCATCACCTTTAAATTAGAGTTAGGCCATTCAAGGATGGTGTCAGGAAGCACTTGTCCACATAAAAGGGTAGTGGAAATCTGGAACTCTCTCCCCAAAGCTATTAAGGCCATGTCAATTGAAAATTTCAAAATTGAGTTTGATTGGCTTTTGATTAACAAGAGTATTAAGGCTTATGGAACCAGCATGGGTAGATGGAGTTAAGGTACAGATCATCCAGATCTGTCTGAATGGTTAAATAGGCTCAAGGGGCTGAATAGACTACTCCTGATCCTATGTTCCTTTAATTTGCCTTAATTTTTTAAAGCCAAGGGTCCCATAAGCTTTTTATTGCAGCCCCGTAAACTGGATGCACCGCCTTGAAAGGCTTGTGTATTGAACTCAACAGGCTCTCTGTTTCTTCACTTCCTCAACAGAGTGTGTTGCTTTTAGGATAAAAAAAAATTGCATCCTTGATGGTGAAAAATGTGAAAGTTGTTTCTGTCCTTAATTCATGTGGAAGTGGAATTTTGTGTTAGTCAAAGTGAGGAATGTTTGAGCTGGGGTGTTGAGTGAAGCAGATGGCAAAAAACTCACAAGACACTTTAGTTTGTTGCACAGCTTAATTTGTCCAAAGTCCACCCCGAACTTAGTTAAGCATTATGTTCATAGCTGAATATTAATCCAATGCCACCCATTCAATACAAACTATGCCAGATTACATACTCACAAGTCAGGAAACCTCAAATGGATCAGAATCTGGGTCCTATTCTCTCTAACTAATCTACTCCTCTCCTTTTTGTCATCATTCCATTGACCATACAACATCTTGTTAACTTTTTCAGCCAATTGTGGTGCTCAGAATTCCTGCCCAACATTTTATCCCTCAACTAAAACAGATTACCAGTTATTTTTAAGTTTGCTGTTTATGGGGTCTTGCAGTGTGTGCTGCATTTGCCCACATTACAATACGTCATGTTATATATGCCAAAGTCACTTAATTGGCTGTCAAGCACTCTGAAACATCTTGAGGATGTGAAAGGTGATATTTAAATACAGTTTGATTCTTTCATGCATATGGAGCTTGATTCAGATGACAAAGGTTATCTAGAGGAATATTTCCTCCAATCACTAGTGGAATTTAAACCCATTCTTTCAGAATGTTTTTACAATGTTGCGAAAATAACAATTAAAGAGAAACTTTCTACCTGGACTATTGAGTTTCCCTTGCTTCTATCCTTGAAACCAATAATCCAATATAACTAGATTTGGAAAGAAATGTAAATGAGGAGTGACCTTTAGTCATTCAAGCTATTATCAATATTGGGGTGATAGCATGCATTTGTGTGTTTATACTAACAGCATTTTCAATTTTGTAAAGCAGAAAGGTTTCCTGTAATGATAAAATGTGTGTCTTGCCTCTGTTCAAATGGCACATTTTCCTACACGCTGGTCCACAGTTGTGCTGTTGAAAATAAAATGAAAGAAAGAAAGATTACAATACAGCACTGGTCACAACCTCAATACATCACAAGGCACTTTAGCATCATGGAATGAATCATAGAATAGTTACAGCACAGAAACTGGCCATGTGACCCATCAATTTCCATGTCAGCTCTCTGCAAGAGTAATGTAGATAGTGCCATTACCCTTTCCCTGTAACCCTGCAATTATATTTCTTTCAGGTGTTTGTCCATTCCCATTGGACAGCAACAATTGGATCTGCCTCCACCATATTCTCAGGAAGTGAATCTAGATCTTAACACACTCATTGCATAAAAAACTGTTCCTCCAGTTGTTTGGTTTTTTTTGTGAATTACCTTAAACCTTGACTCTACCACCAATGGGAACAATTTATCTCTATCTACTCTGTCCAGACCCGTCATGATTTTGATCACCTCTATCAAATCTCCTCACAACCTCCTCTAAGGAGAACAACCCCAGTTTCTCCAATCTATCTTCATAAATGAAATCCCTCATCCCAGGGAGCATTCTTGTCAATCTTTACTGAACGCCCTCCGAAGCATTCACGCCCTTTCTAAAGCACAGTGGACAATACCCCTGTTGTTTTATAACTTCCTTGTTTTTGTACTCTATATAGGGTACACCTCTATTCATAAAGCCCAGCATCCTGCATGCCTTTTTAATTCTTATCTCTCAACCCGCCTTGCCAACTTCAGTGATTTATGCACACATACTCTCTTTGTTCCTGCAACCCTTTAGAATTGTATCCTTTATTTTATATTGCCTCTCCTCATTCTTCCTACCAAAACATATCACTTCACACCTCTCCGCATTAAATTTCATTTGCCCCATGTCCAGCTGTTCCACAGGCTGTCTTTGCCCTCTTGAAGCCTTTCATTAAACTTCTCACATTCCACATGACTTCCAGGTTTTGTGTCATCTGCAGATTTTGAAATTGCACCTCGTACACCCAAGTCTAGGTCATTAATATAGATCAAGAAAACCAGCAGACCTAATACCATCCCTTGGGGAACTCCACTTTATGGCTGCACATGCTGCCAATGCTGTGCATGCACAGTTGTCCTGTTTTATTCTGTGACGTGATTGTGAGAGATGGGACAGGCAGCAGCCAGGAGCTAAGATGCTTCTCAAACAGTGATTAAAGACAGTGATTTAAAAAAGCCTCACCTTCTCCGAGTCGGTAGGGCGGAGGGGAGGAATGGAGCTGGGGATCGGGATGGGGAGGGAGGGGAGGCTTCTGATCCACCCGGTGATGACCACAGTTCCAGGTTACAACCTCCATATCCTGCATTTGCAGCTCCAGGGCTCCTTCCAGTTGGATCCTTTTCGAATCCTGAAACCATTCACTCAGTTTCTGAGCCCCGCAGTGGGTGGGCAGTCAGGGCGTGGTCTCCCCGCAGTTTCTGAATTTCTTCCCCTTAACGCAGCCTGTCACTGGGATGAAGCTCCCAAGCTTCAAATGTGGGATATGGAGATTGTAATCTGGAATTGAAGCCATCACCAGGTGGATCAGAAGCCTCCCCTCCCTCCCCATCCCGATCCCTGATTGCCCACCCACCTCGGGACTCAGAAACTAGATCTGAATAATATCCAACAGACACTGTGTCTCCAGCAAATTATGTCATTGGTTTTCTGCACATGTGCAGACGGGATCGGCGGCCATATTGCGTTGGCAGGAGACACAGTGCCACTGTATAGCTTCCTCTAGTCTGAAAAACAACAATTAACCACTGTGCTCTGACTGGAATTTTAAGCACCACCCATTCCTAGGAGCAGGCTGGCGGGTGGGAGGGGTGCGATGTGCTCATCACCTACCAGCCTCTGCTGGAATTTTACCAGTAGCTGGGTAGGTATCAGGTGGCCCACACGCCATTGGGCCAATTGAGGCCCTTAAGTAGCCAATTAAAAGCCAATTAATGTTACATTCTTTTATTCGACATAAACATACCAATCATATAACAAGGGTTGGTAAAACAATAACCTGGGCTCTTTATTTGAATATAAGACTAAGTGGTTGGAGTCATATCGAGCACATAGGAAGATGGTTGTGGTTGTAGGAGGTCAATCATCTCATTTCCAGGACATCATTGCAGGAGTTCCTCAGGGTAGTGTCCTCGGCCCAACCATCTTCAGCTGCTTTATAATGACCTTCCTTCCATCATAAAGAAGTGGGGATGTTCGCTGATGATTGCACAATGTTCAGCAACATTCGCGACCCCCCAGATATTGAAGCAGCTTATGGCCAACTGCAGCAAGACCTGGACAATATCCAGGATTGGGCTAACAAGTGATAAGTAACATTCGCGTCACACAAGTGCCAGGGAATAACCATCTCAAACAAGAGGGAATCTAACCATTTTCCCATGACATTCAATGGTATTACCATCACATAATCCTCTACTATCAACATCCTGAGGATTACTATTGACCTGGAACTGAACTGGACTAGCCATGTAAATACTGTGGCAGGTCAGATGCTCAGAATCCTGCGGTGAGTAATCCACCTCCTGACTCCCCAAAGCCTGTCCACCATCTACAAGTACAAGTCAGGAGTGTGATGGAATACTCCCCACTTGCCTGGGTGAGTGCAGCTCCCACAACACTGAAGAAGCTTGACACCGTCCAGGATAAACCAACCCATTTGATTGGCACCCCATCCACAAACATTCACTCCCTTCACCACCTACGCACAGTGGTAGCAGTGTGTACCATCTACAAGATGCACTGCAGAAACTCACCAAGGCTCCTTAGACAGCACCTTCCAAACCCACAACCACTACCATCTAGAAGGACAATGACAGCAGGCACATGGGATCATCACCACCTGGAAGTTCCTCTCCAAGCCATTCAATATCCTGATTTGGAAATATATTGCTGTTCCTTCACTGTCGCTGGGTCAAAATCCTGAACTCCCTCCCTAACAGCACTGTGGGTGTACCTACACCACATGGACTGCAGCAGTTCAAGATGGCAGCTCACCACTATCTTCTCAAGGGCAATCAGGGATGGGCAATAAATGCTGGCCCAGCCAGCGACGCCCACTTGCCATGAATGAATAAAAAAATATATGCTCTCATACAAAACAATAGATTTACCAGCCTCTGAAACGCACCAGCAGTTTGCTTATCTGTCCAGATTTAATCTATGGTGATCTTAGCTGGAGACCGCTCCATGTTTTCAAAATGCTGGTTAGGAGTGCTGTGTTTGTGTTACATAGAGCTTAGATCATGTTCTGTTCGCAATTAAGTTACTCGGTATTTCTGGCTATTGTATAGTTCTGATTTGGCATCGGTTTTGTCGTACTGTCACGCCATTGGTGTTCGTGCTGGATTCAATCTTGGTTCTGGGCATATGCTGACGATCTCTGCTGGATTCCAGGTGCCATCAGTTTGGTGTTGAACTCAAACTTTCCATCCAATGCTCTGGTTGGGAAATTCATTACCTGCCTGCCAGTCATGGGCATCTTTCAACTTCCCCTGTTTTTCAATTTATGCATCTTATACTCTTGGGAGTATTGATGGTGATTGGGAAGGTTTGTCTTTACTTGTCTGCAGAATATTAATTCCGCATTGGTTCCGCAGCATGAAATTTGCAAATTCAGAATGGGTATACGTGTTTGGTTCAGACTGTGTCAATGATCTCTGTTGATTTTTGCCTGATAGACATGAATCCCAGATGGAATATTTTGAGTTGAGTTTGATTTTCAAATCCTGACCATATTTTTTCAGGATTTTTAAGGTCATTGCCTGTTGGTTGATGATCCATTTTGCAGAGTTAGTGACCTTCTCCCAGTGTAAGCATGGGGTTTTCAATGGTGCTCCTTGTGGTCTGTGGTACTCGTCATTGTCTTGATGATATCATGGATGGTGAGTAAGGACAGGTTCCTGCATGCCAGTAGGCCTGCGATCACTGGATCTGTTGTGTCCACAACATACAATATCTGGGTTGACCAGGGTGAGTTGTTGTAGCAACACTTGAGTGTAATGGATCCCAGGGATGGAATCTCTGAGCCATTGTACTTGGTGAGTTTGGCTGTGGCTTTTTGAACCATCAATTGCCACTTCCCTGGGTACATACATTTCAGTGTGTGAAGACACCTGCACCGGTATCCAGTTTTGCATACAATTTGTCCTGAGCCTGTATCAGTGGACATTCAATCTGGATGATGGCAAAGACTTCTGTCATTGCCACTGTGCCAATACATTCTTTGATGTTCACTGTGTCGAATATCTGTTCACCTTTTGTATTGATATTCAGATCATCCTAATCACCTGACTGTGTAGCCTGGCTAGACATTTTGTGCCTTGTCTTGACAATGTTTGGAACGCGCTCTTGGTCGTTTAGAATACTGTACCTCTCTGGCCTCTGATTCAGGCTTCTTGTGATGTTGAACTGCTTCTTTTGGCCTTTCCTTTCTCCATTGGCACTTCCAATGTCCTCTAGTGCCACATGCCTTGCATACAGGGTGAAAAGCTGGGCACTTTCTGGGTGCATGCATGAGACCTCACCACCGTCATTGCTCATTAGACTTACCTATATTGGCTGTCGTGCCGATGGTGGACAACTTACGCCTATCTGTCTACACATTAGTATGGCTTCGTACTTGCCTCCACTTTGCAGTAATGCTTCCATGCTGTAACCTTTGGGTTGGTCCAAGAGGTCTTTTTTGGAATGCTTCTATCAGGGGTGCTATCACGAGTTTGATTGTTCTATCAGCTAACTGCACTGCCATGAAGTCACAATCATGCTCCTTGTCTGAATTGGTCAATGGTCTCTGTTGATTTTTGCCTATTAGACATGAATCCCAGATGGAATATTTTGAAGTTGAATTTTATTTGTAATTGATCTCCATGTGCTGACCATATTTTTTCTGGGTTTTTAAGGTCAATGTCTGGCACACCTGAAGTGTTCAGTCTGTGGAGACCTTCATTGCCTGTAATAATTTCAATTTTAATGGCTTGTTTATCTAGCTCGAAAATATTGAGCTCCAGAAAACAACTCTGTGCAGTGTTGGAACAAAGTAAACTCAGATAGGAGGTCCACTGCCTTCCAATTGAATGTTAGAAATTTTGTGATCATTCTACGACTTTTTGCAGGATTGTTAAGACTATCTAGAACTTTTGACAGCTCTTCAGAAATTAATTTTTCTCTGAGGTGCAGTACCTATAGTAGCCACAGCCTTAGCTTAACAAAGATTGTTGCTTGACTGCAATGGCAACATTATTGAGCTGTTTAAACTTTCCCCAGCCTTGCTGAAGCTCCGCCCACAAAACAGTGATGTTTATTATTAAATTGAACTGTCTGGTTCAAAGGAAATTTTAAATATAAAGGCCTTTTTACAAGCTTCTTCAGAATGTTAGAAGCTGCTAGGAGCTATTTTGGGATGAACTGTTCTTCCATTGCCCAGTCTGCAGTGTTCTAATATCCCCCTAAGCTCCTGTAGGGACAGCAAGCAGCAGCGATGGATTCCTCTGTGGAGCTTTGCTTAAAGCTAGACCACCCAGAGTCAGCTATTTAATGGCTGTTCTTGCACAAACTTCACAGCAGGTAAACTTATACTAATTAAGCTCTCACATATTTCAACAACCTTACCAAGAGCCTGTGCTGGAGTGAGGTGCAATCCCAGAACAAAGGTATAGTGTGTAGGATCCATACAGTGCTGCAGAATCACTTACACACGGTGATTTGTTTGACTTCCATGCCAGTTTTTCTACTGTGTGTGTGAAAGGGTTGAGGCTTGTATACTTCTCAGTCAAATCTTCAAAAAACACACTGCCACCATGTTACATTCTTCTATTTGACATAAACATACCAATCATATGACAAAGGTTGGTAAAATAATCTGGGTTCTTTATTTGTAGATAAGGCTCTATGTCTATATATATTTCAGTGTTAACTGGGAGGCTGTGTATAAACATCTGACTGCTACTAGCTGCTCTGAGTTCAGAGTCATAGGACTACTGCATCGCAACCTGCATCAGTGGTAGTTATTGAGAGCAGTTTGAGTACATCTTAAAGGTATGCGTACATCATATCACAACAATTAAGGGCCCCCTCCCTCCACTGCTCGTATTTTACCAGCAGCAAGGGAAAGCCACATCATGTGACAAGGCCACTAGTTAAACCCTGGTGGGCTGACCACAGCCTTGGTGGGGAGGCCCTTCTGTTCAAGGATCCTATGCCCAATGGAGGCCCTTACAATGGTAATTGTCGCCAACTTATTCCCCTACCCAGGCCTCCCAATCACTCCCCTTGCTGGGGTCTGCCTGACTGACCTTGGCAAGGCCTCCTGGACTTACTATCCAGCCTCCTCGATGGCTCCTCCCGGTGGACTGGAGAGCTGTCGGCCATCTAATTGTCCAGCAGCTCTGGGAAATGATCATACTCCTCCTGTGGGTGGTTGCCACGACAGTTAGCTGCCTGATGACCATAAAATATGTTTGTGGCTTCCTGGCCCGGTATTGGTCCCTGACTTTTCAGCCTGGCATCAGGGAAACGCATTCTCTGTTTCCTGTCACTAAGCAAACCGGTATCCATACTGCCACTGTCCTTTTTATTCCATGGGCTTCAACTTTGCTTGAAAACTCATTATGTGGCACTTTAACAAAGACCTTTTGTAAGCCCAGGTACACCACATTAACTGCATTACCCTCATTAACCCTCTCTGATACCTCATCAAAAAACTCAATCAAGATGGTTAATCACAATTTGCCTTCAAAAAATCCCATGCTGGCTTTCTTTAATTAATTCACGCTTGTCCAAATGACTGTTAATTTTGTCCCCGATGACTGTTCCAAAATCTTTCCCACCACCAAGGTTAAACTGACTAGCCTCTAGTTGCCGAGTTTAACCTTACACCATTTTACAGCAAATGATATATTCTTGAAGTGCAGTCACTATTGTGACGTAGGAAATGTCACAGGCGATTAGGGCAAAGCAAGATCCCATAAACAGCAATGAGATAATGAGAAGATGGTTTGTTTTGGGAGCTTCTGTTGGTTGAGGGATAAATATTGGCCTGGACATCGGGAAGAACTTCTGTGCTCATCTTAGAATAGTGCCATTTGATCTTTTATGTCTACCTGAGAAGACAAAGAGGCCTCATTTTAATGTCTCATCCAAAAGAAGGCACTTCTGACAACACATCACTCCCTCAGCCCTCAGTGTCAGTTTAGATTTTATGCTCAAGAAACTAAAGTGGAACTTGAACCTTCAATAGGTGAAAGGCAAGAAAATAAAGAGTCATATTGTTTATTTCTATTTAGTAGTTTATAAGAAATCACAGATTTTTTTCATTTTTTGGTGGGTGGGAGGGTTCCAAGCTGTTAAAACTGGATAAAGATCACAAGATTTGCACTCAGTCCAACTATTTTCTTCAGAAGTGAATGTCAGGCTATCTGTATGTATCATGAGCATCCACCTTGTCATTATCCATAGCAACATTCACCAACATTTCCAGATCCATTTTACTTTATCAAAGGGTCATTGTCACTCTTTCAGCCAGTTGCAAGAGGAAGATGTGGTTGAAATGATAGCAGGTGGACAGGTCACCTCAGTAAATTCATTATTACTAACATAGAGTAATTACCTTTTAAACAGAAATGCTAAAATGATAGCAGGCACTTCAATAAGATGCATCGAAACATTGAGTTAATTTGAAGAATCAATGCAACACAATTGAATGACCTTTAAGAGTCAAAGGTTATGGAATACAAGAGGATCCATTGAAGAGGGTGTGTCTTTTCATTCTAATACCTTTTGCTGATAATCTCAGGGTTCCCTTACTTTTGACCCTCAGAGCTCTTTTTAATTACCCATCGTCATTTTGTAAACAGAACAAATACAAGCTTTGATTTCCGACTGGAAACCATCTGTCCTTCTAAGTTTAAGGTTAACGTTGTGAACATTCAGGCACATTTGCTATTGGTGGTAGACGAGGCAGTTCTATATTTATGCCATAAACAGAGAACCTTGCATCAATATGCATGTTGTGCGAAGTTACACAACTGCTCGCTATCCTCGGTGCCAATAGAGTCAGTCGAGCAGATGGGGTACGTGTGTGTCTTCCGAAGATATAAGTCACTAAGCTGTTTCCGTGGCTGATGCATATCTTCAGCTTCTTGTTCCAATTAGGACACATCCGTGTGGGATAGCAGTGTGAGTTCGACATGCTGGTGCACAAGGGACATATGTGCTTAGACGCGCTTAATTACAGACCCATTTCATTCACACCCATTCCCTCAAACAGAATGAAGAAATGGGAATACTGAATAGTTACGAGATAAGCTTCTAACTGTATTTTAAGTAGGTAGTTTTTCTCATTTATTTGTCACTAATGGTAGGCTTTCTGTGGTATGAGACATTTTATTTTGGATTACTAACTGAAACTCATATCCATTGCGTGCTTAATTTAATTTTAATTTACTTAACTTATCTATGCATTTAGTTATCTCCCTATACTTAACAGTAGTTCATTAAATATATGTGTCTCTGGATATACATATATCTTGCATATTCCTGATTTCCTTCACTCTACCGTTAGTGGCCATGTCCTCAGCTGTCTAGGCCGTAAACTAAGATATTTCCTCCCTAATCCTCTCCTCCTCTCCATTTCTCTATCCTTTATGTCGCTCCCTAAAGCCAGCTCTTTGACCAAGCTTCTGGTCCTCTGACCTGATTAGTCTTTTTGTGGCTTATATCATTTCAAATTTTGTCTGATACTCCTGTGAAGCATAGCATCCTTGGGATAAGGAAGGGGAAAATCAGCCATGCTTCCTGTTTCAATATTACAATTTCACAAAGCTTTCTTAGATTCTGTGCCATAATAAAGCATCTACCTTACATGGGGCTGGATTTTACCAGTGCCTTGGAGGCAGGCTAGGAACCAGGAGGCTTTGTAAAATGGCAGTGGAAGGTGTCAAGAGTGCCACTGGAGGTGGGCAGAAATCTAAGTCAATTATTTAGCATATTAACGGCCATTTGCCACCCCTGCTGGCATTTTACTAGTGTGGGGGAGGCTGCCAACTATGGCTGCCCGCCAGCAGATTCCCAGAGGAGGCCTTCCTAATGGCTGATCCATGGCCAACAGAGAGGAAGAAGGACTTGGCTTCAACACTGCCGCTGGAGTGTTCACCTCTCCAATTACCAGGGCCCTTCCTGTCTGGCCCTAACACAGTATAAACAAAATTACTGGCATTTGAGGGCACCTCAACATGGAGGCGCCCTCTTCCTCTCCCTGTAACCCTCAGCTGTGACCACCTCTACTGGTGGCACTAATGAGGCTGCCAAGCTGCCAGCCCTCTGGTTGGACCAGCAGCTATGGTAGGCAGGCCATTGTCCTCAACTAAAATCCTGTGCAAGGCTCTGCCATCCATCCATGCTTTCAGTTCCAGCAGTGGGGCTTCCTATTGTGGTAAGATTCCGGCCATAGCCTAAGCCCAGAAAACATTGCTAGTGGTATTGGTGGGTATTTGTTCAAAATGTGCTTATAATACATTCTTTTGTGCACTCATTGATGAAGTGTCTTTATCTATTTAAATTAAATAGTGTGATGGCTGTCCTAAAATGAATTAATGTTTTTACCAACTGATTGCTAATATCACCGAGAGTCTACTACTTCTACATTTTTTTTAATGCCCCTTTCTGTCCGCGTTAGATGAAGTAGGGTGAGAGGAGGCTCACATGGAACGTAAACACCAGTTGGGCAGAATGGCCCGTTTCTGTGCTGTAAATCCCATGTTAATCTATCTCGCTCCTTAAGAGTTCTAAAATGAAACTAGAAGAAAACAAAGAATACAACAAATGCTTTCCTTCCATTGTTAATTTTCTTGCCTTGTTTTCCAACTCTTCATTTTCCAAACTATTACTCTGGTGTTCAGAGTGATTAACTCTGATTGTCCTGGTGTGAGGTCAAATATGAAGCATTTCTCAGGTGATTTCTGGCACAGTCCCCATGACAATCTGGCACTACGTGAGTGTTAGATCCTGGTAATTAGCTGTGTCAGCTGATGATGCCCTTTGGGAATCGGAGAGTTAAGTCACATGTTCAACTAGATTGTCAGATTCAGTTGCATTTCATCTGGCGAGAGTCTCATTGACATAAAAAAAACAGGATTTAATTTACTTGAAGCTTCAATAGAATAAATTTGCTGAGGAATGACCCTGGCATGATTTTAAAAAGGAATGGGTACAATTTTTAACAGTGCAATTAAAATGGCATGGATTATTTTGTGTGGTGTGCTGTTAACATCATGTAACAAAAGGCAAGCTGTGTACACTGTTAGTAGCAGTATTTATTATCTAACAGGAATGTTTAAAGGTTAAGAGCTGTTCCTGGAACAGCTTGAATGATAAGAGTGCTGAGATCCCAGATCGCACAGAAAATCAGATCCACATTGGATAGCACTATCAACTTCAGCACACTTTTACATAGAACAACTTAAAAGGCAAACGTTTAATCACTAAATCATAGGTTTATATTTAACAGGGGGCTATTCAGCCATTGTGTCTGTGCTTACTCTTCAAAAGAGCTAGATAATTTATTCCCCTGCCCCATTCTTCCCCATAGCCCTACAACATTTTCCTTTTTGAATATAAATCCTTTGAAAGTTATTATTGAATCTGCTTCCCCCGTGCCCTTACCATTTTAGACAGTGCAATCCACATCCTAAACTCTCACTGCATGAAAACAGAACTGCTCAAAACAAATTCTCACGTCGCCCCCGTCTTTTTGGCCAATTTTCTTAAATCTCTGTATTTTGGGGCAGAATTTTGCCCTCGTTGGGCGGGCTCGGTGGGGGCGGGCGGGAGCAGTTGGGAATCCGACTGCAATTGGGGCCTGACCGTGATTTCACGCTGGCGGGCCACTTAAGGCTCAACCGACATGAAACGTGGCTCGTCATTGGCTGGGAAGGGCCGAGAGGGGGCGGGGGCCTGTCGGCTGCCGAGTCCAATGGCGACCTGGCAGCCAGTTTAAAAACAGCCCAGGCAGCCCCAGAAAGGCTGCCAGAGAAGAACGTTTGTCTGTCGTTGCAAGGATGGACTGGAGTGCAGCAGCAAATGCCAGGCAGGAGGGCAGGTTGGGTGGGCACTTGGCCCCTCCCATTTTTCCGATGAGTGCCTCGCTGCCCTCCTGGAAGAGGTGGCTGCCAAAAGGGACATCCTTGTCCCCAGAGATGGGAATAGGAGGCCACTGCACCTCACAAAGAAGGTGACAGCCTAGGTGAGCAGCCACGACATGGTGCAGCGCACCTGGGTGCAGTGCCGGAAGTGCTTCAATGTCCTGCTGCGCTCAGGAAGGGTGAGTACCATGTTGGCATGGGTCAGTGTGTTGAATTGTTTTGGGCTGGCCGTCCCCCCATAGAGCTCAGGGGTGTTAGAGTCTGAGTGCCAGCTGTCAATCACACTGGCCAAGGGGCTGAGCCCTGGCTGCTTTGACTGAGTGCCTTGCCACTCAAGGGCCACGGCTCGGTTGTGCCCTGGGAACTGTTCCTCAGCTGGGGTTGGTCAGGCTGCAATGGCGCTGCAGGTAGAGAATGGACTAATCAATGCCCCTCTGTCCTTTCAGGAGAAGACATCCCATAACAATATTGAGAGGTCGTGGACTGGCGGAGGACCCCACCACACCTCCTCATCCTCTCCTGGTACGAGCAGGAGTTCTTGGAGCTTGAGAGGCAATATGCACCTCGGTCAACTGGCCGCGGTAAGGCTGGCGTGTAAGGCAAAGGTATGAGTGCAGTGTACTGAGGTGAGGTTTTGGCTTGTGCAACCATTCTTGTGTACTCTCTTCGTTGATGTGAGCCTCGAACATGGAGTCCCAACAATTATTGAAAGACGAGGGCACCATGATGCAGGTCACCGTTGTCTCAACAGGGTGTCTGGCATGCACAGTGACAGTGTGATGACTTTAATTAATGACATGTCTTTGTTCTTCCTTTTAGGTTCACAAGCAGGCATTTGCTCTCCCGACCCTGAAGGGCCACCCTTGACCCCGGAGGACCACCAGGCTCCACAAGCACCTGGGTCACACCCACTCTCTGAAACAGGCATCAGCGCAGAGACCAGCACCTCGGTGGGCATTAGTTTGGTGGCTAGTATCTCAGTACACATTGGTGAGGGCATTTCACACTCACTTGAGGTGCAGGCGGAGGCAGAGAGTGCCCAGGGCATCAGCAATCAGAGGGCTTCTGGGGACCAGTCGAAGGCTGACGATGGGCCTCTGGAGTCGTCCATTAGGCAGCAGATACTGACCGTCCAGTGGGGTGTGTGGGAGGATCTGGCGGAGATCTAAGAGGGAATGCATGCCTTGGTCTCCGTTGTGGAGGAGTCCCTGCAGAGTGTGAACACTGCGTTGACCCTCATGGCTGAGTGCAATGCCTCCTCCATGGAGAGAGTGGTGACTCTCATGGAGAGGCTGCTCCAGGAACAGAATGAGGGGTTCCTGGGGTTGCGCTTGGACCTGCAAGCCCTCACCTCAGCTGGTCAGTATCCATGTGTGAGATGGATGGGGCACCTATCAATGGCGAGCAAGGAGTCCACAGCAGCCTCATGTTGGCGCACAAGCTGCTTGTCATCTCTGCGGGCTCCTCTCAGGGTGCTCTGGATATTGGCAACAGCTCCTCTGCCCCTCTGCCAGTGACTGTCGCATCTGATGAGGCTGTGACAACTGGGGAGATACCAGCCGTGGCATTGGCCGCTCCCTCCCAGATGGGGCCAACACAGGCTCCACTGGCCACAGGACGACCGCCAAGGTCATCAAGGCCAACAGGACAGCAGAGTCAGCAGGCTGTCTCCAATGCTGGTGCTAGTAAGAGGGAAGAACCTAGACGTAGCACCCGTAAACGTAAGTTTAAAGCACCTTAAGCATAACAGGACTGGTCACGGGTGATCTTCTGTTCCCCCATTTTGTTTTTCTTTTTTTAACAGTGTGACTACCAACACCAGATATTGTTCCGTTCAAGACTATGTGAATTCCAACATTAAGTTACATTTGCTTTTGTGTTATTGGCCTGAGTATGCTTCATTTGTTTTGTAGGTGCAGGGTAGGTCCGTAAGTAATGCTGGATGTGGGGGGGCTCGAAACTTTATTGCACAGGCACTGAGCGTATCTTGGGGGCCAAGGAAATGGTCATTTGTGTGATCCAGGATGGTGGCGGCAGCCCTGCCATGAGGTGGTAGTTCTTATTTGGCAGCCTAGATGAAGGAGCGTTGAATTAAGGCATCCCTGGTGTCCCTGCCTCCCTGGAGGTTACTGAGGTCTGGTTCCACACCCTCAGCATTCTCCTCACCGTGCTCCTCTTCTGACTCACTGCTGGATTCACCCTCTGTGGCCTGTGCAGCTGCCTCAAGATCATCTTCCTCCAGCGGCAGATTGTGGAGAGCACAGCATGCAACCACTATCAGTGACAGCTGCTGTGTGGGATACTGGGGTGCGCCCCCTGAGCGGTCCAGGCTTTGAAAGTGCATCTTGAGAAGACCTATGGTTCTCTCTACCATTGCCCTTGTGGAGGCGAGGCTCCTATTGTACCGCTGCATTGCCTCTGTTCTTGGGTGTTGGAGAGGTGTCATAAGTCACCTTTTCAAGGGATAGCCCTTGTCACCCCGAAGCCATCCATCCAGCTGAGCCGGAGCACTGAAGAGCCCCGGCACCTGGGAGTGTCTGAGGATGTAAGCATCATGGGAGCTGCCAGGGTACCTTGCACAGACTTGCAGAATCAGCATCCTGTGATCACACACTATCTGCACGGTCATGGAGTGGAAGCCCTTCCTGTTGACAAAGGCACCCGGCTGACCCGCTGGTGCCTTGATGGCCACATGTGTGCAGTCTATTGCACCCTGGATGCAGGGGAGCCCAGCAATTGCTGCAAAGCCTCTGGCTCGCTCAGCCTGGCTGGCCTCGTCCATACGGAAATGAATGAAAGTCAACACCCGCCTGAACAGAGTTTCTATCACTAGCTTGACGCAATTGTGGACAGCTGATTTGGAGACTCCACACAGATCCCCCACTGAGCCCTGGAAAGAGCCGGAGGCACAGAAGTTGAGGCCACTGTGACCTTCAGAGTCACTGGCATGGGGTATCCACCCACACAATCGGAAATGATCTCAGGCTTGATCATCTGACAAATGGAAGTAATGGTCTCCCTTGAGAGGCAGAGCCTCCTTTGGCATTGCACGTTGGACATATTGAGGTAGCTGCATCACCGCCTGTAAACCCTGGCAGCAGGATAGTGACATCTTCTGTGGCCCTTTCTGCCTTGGGCTACCTGCTGGCCCTGTGCCACTTGTCCCTGCACCTCTCCTCCCACAGGTCCCTCTCCTGGAAGCTGCTCTGGGACACCTGGCCTCCTCTCCCTTCTGCCCCTCTCTTCCTCCTCAAAGGAGGTGCCTCCAGCAGAGATCACAATCCCCATTACCAGGGTAAGGGAAGGCTGTCTGATACCTGGAAGGGTCCACATGGTCTGAATTTGCAGGGGGCCTGGAAGACACCAATAAATCCAGAAATGAACCCTGGAAATGCTAAGGATGAAGCCTCAATCAGAGATGAAGCTGCCAAGTCTCATTAATCCACCAGTAGCAAGTTATCTCCAAAACTCCTAACTACTCACATTGACAAGGCTGCTGATCCTTCTTATCCCACCCATGGATGAGGTTTTGCAAATTGTGGGCTGCCTGCCTGCTCGTTTTGCCCATACGGTGAGTGAAAAATCGCACGGGCAATGTTAAATCACCGTCAGTTGGGTTGTCAAGGGCCTTAACTGGCCTGTTAATTACTGGCGGGTGTGGCTCCTACTTCCGTGTGCGCCCGCCAAGCAAAACATCACGCAAGTGTGTGATGACGCTGGAATGCTCGCCTGACATCATCATGTGTCATTTTATGCTCAAGTGGGTCAGGCGTGCGCCTGCCCGCTCAACGAAAATTTCTGCCCTTGGTTACTAATCTACCTGCCATTGGAAACAGTTTCTCACTATTTGTTTATTAAAACTGCTCTTAATCTTGAAAATATAATGGCAGTAACAAGGAGGAATCATCACCTTGCAGTTCATGATGAAAGCTTGGTAAAAGTATTTTCAAAGGCTTCCTCAGTGGCTTACCTGGTAAATTTGCTGTGCATTACCTAACTATACGGATCAGAAAGGACCCACATTCAATATGTGATCTCCGCTATAAAAACAGAAACTGCTGGAGAAACTCAGCAGGTCTGGTTGCGTCTGTGGAGGGAGAAACAATTAATGATCCAAGATTTTCCGGCCCCACCACGGTAGATGTGACGAGCCAACCAAAAGTCTATTGAGTTTGGCGGCACCGATAAATGGCTGGACTGGAAGATCCCGCTGAATGTCCGAGCCCAAAATGACTCTTCTTTCTGAGACAGAAATGTCAGGTTAATTGACCACAGGAGTGACAGGTTACACCTGGACTGAGTGACGCTGGTCCAAGAAGCAGGGAGACAAATAATCCAGTTATCCAGTGGCTGCTGCACTTGTGTAAACACCAGGTGAGGGCAGGATCCGGTCCTCATGAAGTTTCCTACAGCAAACAGCCAGGACAGTACAAGGGATTAAGCCAGAATGTCCAGCTATTTCCATCAGATTTGCTGACCTCATAATATTGTAGTTTCAGTTCATTTTTACTCCACCATTTTAAAATGTGGTGTGAGGAAACTGGTCTTCCACTTTCCTCCCCTTCCTGTGTGCGGCCTCCACTCAGTATTCTGTGCTAATTACATTGGAACTTGGGGAATATAGGAGGCCATTTAGATCCTTAAGCCTGTTCTAATGTTCAGTGAGATAATGGCTGATCTGTGACCTAATCCATATGCCAGTCATTGCCCCATATCCCTTAATATCTTTGGATAACAATAATCTATCAGTCCAGGATTTAAAATTTACAAGTGATCTCAAATCAATTGCTGTTTGTGGGAGAGAGTTCCAAACATCTACCACCCTTTTTATGTAGAAGCGTTTCCTGACTTCACTCCTGCAAGGTCTGACTTTAATTTTTTACACGATGGGAGGATATGTAGTTGTTAACAGGCACAGGTCAATTAGTGACACAATTTAACTGTTGAATTGCCGAAATAATCCTGTTTTGCTGAACATTAATGTTTTGAAATGTTATCATCTGAAGTTCCCCTTTCGAATGTTATATATAGAAATTACACCATGAAAGCAGGCCATTCATCCCAACAAGCTCATGTTGGCAAACCCTCCAGCTGACCAATCATATTTACCCACCCTGTTCACATATCCATTCAACTCCTTTTTCCTTCAGTCAGCTATCCAATCCAGTCTTGAATGCTGATATAGTTTTTGCCTCAACCACTAAATCTAGAAGCAAATTGTATAATCTCATATCTCTTTGTAAAGATGTTGCTCCTGCTCATTTTTCTAAAACTCTTACATTTAGTCATCTATGTCTCCTTGTTCTGAACCCTCACCTTTTGGGAACAGTCTGCTTCCATCTACTCTCACCCACCCTTTCATAATTTTGAACACTTCAATCCTATAATCTGCTTTATTGTGGGTGATTTGGTGCAGTTGATGCACTAACACTCCGCACAAGAAGCAAAGTTTTGTAGGCCTATGCGTTTTTGAGTACTGGCACCACACAGGCCTTTCTTCAGTCCATGTGAAATACTCGAGCTTGTGGAGTACAGCTCTGATCCCTTTGAGAGTCTTCAGAGGAATGCCACAAGGACCAGCAGCCTGACAAATTTGAGACCTCTTACCCAGCTTGAACTATTTTCACATCCACTTTCAGCGTTAGAGTCAACCATGCAATGCACATTACTGACTGAGCATCAGCAGTACTGAAGAATACTACGCAACAGCCACTTAAAACCTCTGCCATAACCTATAGTGATGTGCTAGTATTCCACTGGTAGCCCACTCCTACCTTACTCAAGGAGCAATGTTGATACGTGTGTTCAGAGTCTGCAGAGTGTGGGAGTTTATTCTATTCTTACACGCAAGTGTACGCACACTCACAAAATTGTTAAATATTGAAACTTCAGCATGCATGCCCTAATGACCATTCAAATTGTTGATGCAGTGCTAGTGATTTATGAGGGAACTCTGCAACTCACAGACCCTGTGTGCTTTTGTTTGGCAAGACCATTTCAAAACATCACTATTAAAACTACATTCACATTGTAGTTAATTTAATAGCTATGCTGACATGTTCTGGAGAGGCTTTTTGGAATTTTGATGATGTCAGACAAATTGACACAAACATTTGCTGGTAATGAATCATTTACCTACCTGCCTTGATGGTAGGAAACCTGATTTTCCATCATCAGTTACTCTGAAGCCATTGGAAAGCATAAACTGAGGTTGGCATCAAGCTAAAATAATTGAGAAAATTTGCTAAGCAAACCATGGTTATAATGATCTCTTTATGCTTTTGATAACTGTAAATACTCATAAAGGAAGGCTGCTTGAGGTGACAGAAAATACTCATAATTCTACAATAGCCCATCAAATTGTGGATCTGTTATGTAGTTTGCAGTGACTTTTCATTTGGTCTTTAATGTTATTGGGACAACAGTTAGCCATATGCAAACCCATTTGGCTGTTTATGTATTAATCGCTCTGTCAAAGTTTAGAAAAGCTACTTCCTTGAAATTCAGCACAGGTTTGGTTGCTGATGAGATGTTCATAGAATAAGAATCTCCATTAGCTTCTCTGCCAGACTCTCACCAATTTAAAGCCTGCATCATGGACTAATTTTGTGATACTGTCCCCTTGCATTTGCATTGCTTTGAAAGCTTCTTATGTGCCAGGTCATTGTTGTAAGGTTGTTCATTTAGGATATTTAACTTGTGATGGTAACGTCTTTCCTACTACTGATTATGGTTAAATGGCAGGACCACGGGCTCCTACATAGCCCATTGGTCAAGAAACTCTTCCCAGCAGCACCTGCTTCACCGCCGTTACTTTGTCGAAAGCCGGGTGTAGATTGGGTTCCTGCCACGCTTTTGGTGAAGTAATGTCAGCAAGGAGGGAGCCAGCTCTGAGGAATTTCTTGGTCATTGTCACTTAAGTAGTGCAGGGAAAAGGTGCCAAGGCAATTCAGGGGGTTTGAATAGAGGAGAAGCCATAATTATATCCAGGTTTGTTCAATAGAGTGAGCGCTGTTGCCAGAATTAGAAACAGCTATTGTAATTAAATAAGAGAATACATTTTGGAGTGGCTTGACCAGTCAACATCAACATCTTTTTAGAACAGTTAAAATCCAGGAATGGTTAAACCAGTTATAAATTGGAGAGTCAGATCAGTCTGAATTAAGCCGATCTAAAGTTGTTCACAACACACTGGGGCATCTAACAACTCTCCGGACCCTAATGTTAAACCACTGCAGCCCACAGACCTATGGGCAGCCGTACAGATGATCCAACCAAAGATTTGGGCTCTTATTATTTTACCTTAAATAATCCACGCCCAGCAGGTGACTTCTCAAGTTTACTTATTTAATACAGAAAGATTAAGAGACACTTTGTCCCATTGATTTACTAAAAACAACTGGTGTCCTTCTGGATGTAAGAGGATTTATCAATGATACTTTCCTTCAGGCAGCAATCCTTCCCATACTCTTTCCCCTTGACATCAATTGGAATAAGTATAATGGACACTTATTGACCTCCTGTGGCATTGCTCATGGAATGTCAGGAGATAGAGTGGAGCTACAACACCACCTAGAGATCATATCCAGAAATTGCTACATCACAAGGCTCTTTGGACCCAACTTCAACAATAACTTATATTTATATAACATCTTTAATATAGTAAAACCTCTGAAGGTACTGCTCAGGAGTTTTAGCTAATAAAATTTGACATCCAGCCACATAAGAATATATAAGGGCAAATGACCAAAAACTTGGTGAAAGAAATAAGATTTACGAAGCACCTTAAGAGAGGAAAAGAGGTAGGGAGGCAGAGAGGTTTAGGGAGGGAATTCCAAAGCTTACGGCCTAGGCATCTGAAAGCATCTGCCAATGGCTGAGTGATTAACATTGGGGTTGCTCAAGAAGACAGGATTGGAGGAGCACAGATGTCCAGGAGGATTTTAGTGCTGGAAGGGATTACAGAGATAGGGTGTGGAATTTAGTGAAGCTTCCAGGTGCATGAAACAAGGCGAGGGGGGGGCTGCAATTAACTATGTGGGAAGTGAAACGTCAGCTTCCCGATGTTAGGATGAAAGTTGGGATTTAAATTGACGGCGGGTGAAAGGCGGATTGTGAATTAAATTGACAGCGGAAGAAAGGTGGATTGTGGTTCCCAATGGCAAGGGGCAGGAACCTATCTTTAATGCATTAGCATGTTATGCATACTCATTAAAACACATGGTCACCAGGTCAAATCGTACCTTTGCGATTAAGTCAGCAGCAAATGAGAAACACATGCCTTCAGATTCACGACTGGTTAAAGGTGCCACACAGCAGGCGAGATCATCTTTCTGGATTTGAAGTGTGTAGGATCTGCTTTTCTTGTGTGGGAGACTTTGTGGGACCAGGGGAGTGGAGGCTGAGTTGTTGCTTTGAGCTCGGATGACAGCTGTCTTGGGAGGTGGGGCATGGCTGTCCGACAGAGGGAGATCAGGTCGTGGTGACTGGGAACTGAGGGAAGGAGCTGGGCACAGGGAAGGTCAAGTTCTACTGGTGGCAGCTCAAGCATGATAGAGGGGAGATGAAGGGTGATTGAGGGGAGGCCAGTGGTGAGGTTGGGAGAGTTGAGGGTAACCGAGGGCAGGTCAAAGGTGAAAGAGACAGGGTTGAGGATGACTGTTGGTAGATCCAGGGTGCCGGGTTGGGGCTGGTGGTGGCAGCTCAATGGTGACGGAGGCAGCTCTAGGCTGACAAATTGTTCACCAAGGGTAATGGTCCATAGCTCGAGGGTCACAGAAGGGCTAGGGCAATGGAGGGGACAGTCGAGGGCAATGGAGGGAAAGTCAAAGGTGACTGAGGGAGGGTGCAGGGTGATGATGCAGTTCCAGTGTAAGAGTGGGAGTTTCCAGGGACATAGCTGCAACAGCTGGAGAAGGTAGCCAGAGACCAGATCCAGAAGGGAGGTGGCCACAGTGGGGCGAGTGGAGTCAGGGCATGATTGACGCAGGGCAGTGGGCTCCCATTTGGTCCCCAGTCCTTAATTCAGGAAGAAGGGCCATATAGACTCTGCTGACCAGGTCTTTGCCGTCCTTCCGTCCGCAGTTCACTTCAGGCAGACAGGATGGGTCTTGTTCACCCAGCTCTTTTTGATGCTGGGGCAGAAGAGGAGATGACCCGACAGAGAATGGCTCA
Source organism: Cetorhinus maximus (assembly GCF_964194155.1). Taxonomy (NCBI): domain Eukaryota; kingdom Metazoa; phylum Chordata; class Chondrichthyes; order Lamniformes; family Cetorhinidae; genus Cetorhinus; species Cetorhinus maximus. The sequence goes on from NC_135899.1 coordinate 52,166,928, forward strand.
GTGCCAGGCACAGCAATGGCCAGGGGAACAACAAAGGGTGGCAGCAGAGAGTCGGGTAGCTCAGGGTGCAGGAAATCGGGGGCCACTGTGACCCCGAGCAAAGGTGCATAACCAAATATACTGCATGCAGAGTAACTACCTGCAAATATCAGACAGCTGAGGATGTCATGGCAGTCAGTCCCTGACCTATATCAGCTCCTGCTGGATAGAGTCATAGAGTCACAGAGGTCTACAGCACAGGAAAAGGCCCTTCGGCCCATCGAGTCTGCGCTGGTCAAACAAGTACCTAACTATTCCAATCCCATTTTCCAGCGCTAGGCCCATAGCCTTGTGTGCCATGGCATCGAAAGTGCACATCCAAATACTTCTTAAATGTTATGAGGGTTTCGGCCTCTACCACCCTTTCAGGCAGTGAGTTCCAGAATCCCACCACCCTCTGGGTGAAAAAATTCTTCCTCACATCCCCTCTAAACATCCTGCCCCTTACCTCAAATTTATGCCCCCTGGTTATTGATCCCTCCACCAAGGGGAAAAGTTCCTTCCTGTCTACCCTATCTATGCCCCTCATAATTTTATACACCTCAATCATGTCCCCCTCAATCTCCTCTGCTCCAGGGAAAATAACCCCAGCCTATCCAATCTCTCCTCATAACTAAAACTCTCCAGCCCAGGTAACATCCTGGTAAATCTCCTCTGCACTCTCTCGAGTGCAATCACATCCTTCCTATAATGCGGATTCCAGAACTGCACGCAATACTCTAGCTGAGACCTAACCAGCATTTTATACAGCTCCAGCATAGCCTCCCTGCTCTTATATTCAATGCCTTGGCTAATAAAGGCAAGTATCCCATATGCCTTCTTAACCGACCCGCTACCTTAAGGGACCGGTGGATGTGCACACCAAGGTACCTCTGATCCTCGGTACTTCCCAGGGTCCTACCATTCATCATGTATTCCCGTGCCTTGTTTGTTCTGCCCAAGTGCATCATCCCACACTTATCCGGATTAAATTTCATTTGCCACTGATCAGCCCAGCTGACCAACCCGTCTATATCCTCTTGTAATTTAAGGCTGTCCTCCTCACTATTTACCACCCCATCAATTTTTGTGTCACCCCCCTACTTTCAAGTCTGAATCATTTATATATATCACAAACAGCAAGGGACCCAACACCGATCCTTGTGGAACCCCACTGGACACGGGCATCCAGTCACAAAAACGCCCCTCGACCATCACCCTCTGCTTCCTGCCACTCAGCCAATTCTGGATCCAATTTGCCAAATTGCCTTGGGTCCCATGGGCCATCATTATCAGTCTCCCATGCGGGACCTTATCAAAAGCCTTGCTGAAGTCCAGGTAGACTACATCAAATGCATGGATGTCCTATGTTCCTGTGGGATGGGAGGCAATCCAATGCTAGTAACTTAAAAAGTCACGACCGCCTGGAATTTCTACACTACTGAGTCATTCCAGGGCTTCACGGGGAGATGTGTGGCACCTCCCAGTCAGCCACATACAGATGCATTCGGGAGTTTACCAATGTCATGTTCAAAAGGACTCATGATTTTGTGTGATTGACCACAGACCCTGAGAGACAGGCAGCTAGAGCTGTTGGATTTGGCTCCAGGCTGAACGTTGCCAAGTGCGAGCAGCAATTGATTGCACACATGTGGCACAGAGATCTCCCTGGGAACAGCCAGTAGCATTCATAAACCAAAAGGGGTTTCATTCCATCAATTCTTTGTGATCATCGAAAGCAAATCCTGCACGTGTGCTCACTTCGCAGGGAGTTCTCATGACTTGCACATCATCAGTTACTCTCAGGTGCCACAGCTCCTCCCCCTGTGCAGCTACAGGGATGGCTCCATGGTGACAGGCGCTACCCACATAAGACCTGGCTCATGTGCAGAACCCAGAAAGCCCAGCAGGAGGGAGATACAAAGCTTCCTATGTTGACAAACATAGAAACCACCATATGCCCAGAAGCTTAGTTCTGCCACTATCTCTGAGATGCAAAAAAATGGTGTCTTCATAACTCCCACAATCAGACATCATTGAGTTTCAATGAAGCGCCAAACCCTTAAAGGCCCCCATCTGGTTTCAAAAGTCCCCACAACATGACCATTCAACACACATGAATAAAGTGCTCAAAACTATATATTTACACATGAACTTATAACGTCGTAGAAGAATTGGGCACCATGCCACCTTTGTGCCATTAGAAGGTTTTGCGCTACCACTGTACCACTACAACGTCTGCAGCTGAGGCAGAGGCAGCCTGCTGAGTGCTATGTCCTGTTGCCTGAGATGATCTTGGCTTCCGTCCTCTAGTGGACTGATGCCTAGAGGGCTCCGGCCTGCTGAGGATCTCCAGCACAGATGCAGGTGCACCCTCTTTTGGGTAACCTGCAGCAGGTGATGCGGGCAATAGAGAGGAGGAGAAGCGGCAACTCACCCTTTGAGTGCCCTGAGATGATGTCCCTGAGGCGGATTGCTGATGCTCCTCCTCCCTGTCAGTGCGCGATGGCAACTCCCTGATTTCAGGAGAAGAAAGAGCACCAGGAGGGAGTTTGATGTGCCTTGCTGTTTCTTGTCTGGTCAATGCGGTATAGCGCACGTGCCAGTGCGATGGAATACAGGTCCAAGTGCATATCTGGCAGCCACTGAGATTTCTACTGGGCCTGGCTCACAGTGGTGGTCTCCAGCCTCTCCATGGAGGAAGCCATGCAACTCACAAGCTGGAGCCATGACAGAACTCATGGCTTGACATAGACTCCACCACCATTCACTCAAAGCCGCACATAGCCCCTGGAATCTCTGCCAAATGTTTGCCTGCCTGTCTCTGCATCTCCAACAGGTTTCACATGGTCATTTCCAGTGGTCCATCATCAGCCTGAGGCTCAGCATGTGCCGGTCTCCTCTGACTGTCAAGGGCCTCAGCTGTCACATCCTCCAACAGCTATGGTGCTGTGTCTGTGATGTGCTCACCAGATTGTGACCCCGAGCCTAATCGGAAAAGCATTCCCACTGAGGTGACTGTCTCTGCGCTGCCGGAGGGTGCTAGGGAATGATGTGACGCTGCATTCTGTGAGTGTTCTGTGCCATCATCTTCAGAGCTGGAGTTCTGGTTTGCTGCCGACTGTGGGTGAAGCATCTCCTGACTACGAAGACCTGTAGTGGAGAACACAAAGAATTAGCTTGAGGTAATGCACAATCCCATTTCCAAGTGCGGTGTCAGGCCGGTCTCCTGTATGCCCAGTTCTCAATACCAGGTTGGAGACATCCTTACTTTGTTGTGTTGGCACTCCAGTCTCACCATCCACAAGTGAGCATCCTCCCTGTTCCCCGGCCAATTTGACCACCTTGTCCTCTGCAAGGGTCAATATGCGGAGGGCATGGAGACCACCACCAGTCTTCTAGCCCTTTCTACAATATGCACTTTTTTGCCCTACAGGCAAACTGAATGTCATCTCAGTAGACAGTGAATCACCTTAAGTGCATGCAGGCCAATGGCAATTAATGTTACCTCCCCAGTATGTGTTCCACACACGCATTCTCTGCAACTGTACAACTTTCACGGCATGAACTGGCATCCATATAATCAGTTCACATCTTCCATCTGGTGCTGAGACCTAGAGCCCAAACTCTCGACTGGCACAACCCATCCTCGAGCATTTACATTGATGCCATCATGAATGCCACTTTGCAGTGAGTACACTGTGCCACTTACCCTTGTGGAGTGCAGGATGTCGCTGACGCTGTTGCAGCACCGGACACAGTTTCACTTGTGCATCCCACAGCTGCTAACCTCCTCTGCAATCTCCACCCAGAACACCTCGGTCAGGTGGGAAACAGGACCTCTCGCTGTTCCTGGACGGCCTGGATGAGAACCTGCAGGGAGGCATTGGTAAACTGTGCGCTGAAACATTCCTCAAAAACAGCAGGTGCTTGCAGCTTTCCAGTGGGGGTGGGGGAGTGGGGGGCAGGGTGTCAGATCAGCAGCTTATTGATGCAGCAGCCATTGTAGTGGGGGGGTCAGATCAGCAGATTGTAGCAGCTGTTGAACTTTCAAAATGTCCGCTCACACAGCCAGACTGATGCCTCTGGATTGCAGGGGGTGTGTACCTTTTTAAATCTGGCACCCAGACCTCCAACCCTGTGAGGTAACAGCGGGATGGCCAACATCCTGCCCACCTCCGCCACACGGTTGGCCGGGCCTCTCGACTCTGAATATGTAATTGGCTGGCTGCCATGTGATTGCACGTGGCCAACCATCCTGCCTTGAAGTGGAAGTTCCGCACAAATCCAGTCCCACCGTCAGGACATACAATGCAACCAAAAGATTCCTGGGAGAGCCAAAGACACGGAGGAATGTGAAAACAAAGATGAGAGTTTTAAAGTCAAGGTGATGTTTAACCGGAAGCCAGTGTAGATCAGTGAGCACAGGAGAGTTAGTTGAATGGGCCTTAGTGCGTGTTCGGACACAGACAGCAGACTTTTGGATGACCTCAAGTTCACAGAGGGTAGAACGTGGGAAGATGGGCCAACAGTGCATCAAGTCTAGAGGTAACAATGGTATGGGTGAGGGTTGCAGCAATTGATAAGCTGAGACGGGGCAGAGTCGCACAGTGTTATCGAGTGGAAATAAGTAGTCTTAACGATGGCGTGGATATGTGGCTGGTAGCTCGTCATGGAGTCAAATATGACATCAAGGTTGCAAATAGCCTGGTTTGCCCTCAGACAGTTGCCAGGGAGAGGGATGGAATCTAAAATAAAAGCTGAAAATGCTGGAAATTCTGATCAGCAGGTCTGGCAGCATCTGTGGGACTAGGCATAGAATCCACTTTATATACAATAGAATCAGTTAGGTGTAACAGAAAAAAAAATGGCTCAAGCAGACTGATTGTAATATTGCAGTTTGATACTGAGACTAAACTTATTCTCATCTGATCGCTAAGAATTTGCTTATATTGCACTGTAACTGTGTGACTTGAATGATGTTAGAATTTGGTAATATCTTGTTATGCTTACTTGATTCAAGTTAATGAGGGAGGGAATATCCTCCGGTTGAGACCTAAGATTGATGGTGGGGGTGCTGCTGGGATAGCATAATAGATTTTTCTTCTGAAATGTAATCTGAAGCATAATTGAAAAAATAATTACCTCCTTCAGCCATTCGGGAGAAGCAGCAAAGTAATGTGGGGAAACCAAGAAGTTTGGTATTATTTAAGATCTTTGTTTCATAGAATCTTACAGAACAGAAGGAGGCCATTCAGCCCATCATGCTGAAGCAGCTCCAGTAAAGAGCTATCCAACGAATCCCATCCCCATGCTCTTCCCCATAGTCATTTTCAAGTCTATATCCAATATATCATTGATATGAACTCAACCAGCTAGTTTGCAGTATCATCGCCTTGGTTCACAAAATAATGAGGTCGCCATGCTGCCCCATCTCAATGCCAACACCTAAGGTTTGATTTGTTTCATTTTTTTTACATATTTATGAAGCCAAGGAGTTTTGGTGGTGGAGAGTGAAAAAGTCTTATATCAGCATCATAAACTATGGCCTTGAAATTCTTGGGACTGGAAAGGGTGGCAAGTATGAGTTCTACCAAATACGCTAAGAATTTGGAGGAAGATCTGGTCAAGCTGATATCCTACTTGTTTGTACTGGCCCTTTAAATTCTGCTGGTGGATTGGCATGGGTAGATCTTCTGTTGCCTCCCACCCATGCCAGGGCTGTGGATGGATTAGTAACTGGGCTATTCTAGGAAACTTTGTCCAGCCCCCGCCCCCCTCCCTTCTGACAGATCCAACAGAATCCATTCCTGCTTTGTAGAGCAAGGAACAAAGGAAATAGGACTTGCATTTATATTGTGCTTATATTGTGGAAAGTCCCAAAGTGCTTTATAGCTAATTAATTACTTTTATGACGTTCAGTCACTACTGTAACATAGGAAATACAGGGACTACTGTGTGCACAGCAAGATCCCACAAAGAGCAATGTGATAATGACCAGATAATATGGCCAGAGTTTTCTGACCCTTTTGAGCACTGCCTTGGTGGTAGGGGGGGACCGAAAGATTGTGTGGGATGGCAATGCATAGACTTCTGATGTCATCACACCAGATCCCACTTTTCCCAGTGGTGGAGGGAAAATCAAGTGTGAATGGTGTTGCTTTTGTGAAAACAACAACTCAGAGTTAGCTAAGGTTATTCAAGTTATAATTGAGCAGCATTTCATGGCCCCTTTGAATTTTGCAGCAAGTGCACGGGGACCTCAGGCTGTCAGAACCCCAGCAGGTATATCAGGGCGGCAATGAGGTGGCAGCTCAGTCCAGTTCTGCATTCAACAACAATTGGGTGAGGCTGTGTGCCTTCAGAGGAATATAGGACTTAGGAATGGATATAGGCCATTCTGAGCTTTGAGCTTGCTCCGCCATTCAATAAGGTCATGGCTGATCTAGTTGTGATCTCAACTCCACTTTCCTGTTTGCCCCCCATAACCCTTCACTCCCTTGTCTATCAATGACCCCCACCTCCGCTGCTCTCTGGAAAAGAATGGATGTCTCTGAGGCAGAAAATTCTTTTTTTCCAACATCTTTCACCTTGCTGTGAAATTCCACCGTGCCATTTGTAGCATGTCCTAGAACAGGGGCCTGATCTCTTCAGGTGATAATAAACACATTTTCATTTCTCCTGAATTCCTCAGACTCTTTTAACAGTGCTGGTGTCTTAATTCGGGAATTAGTCAAACCAATTTCTGATGGCGTGACTTTGGAGACAGACAGCTGTTAACAATGTGGATTATTGCTTGTATCTGCTGATGTTAATTCAGCCAATTCACACTTTGGGTTTGCTACCTGCTCCAAAATTATTTCACTGATGATCTCATCCCCACTCGCTCAGTTTGTGCCAAGGTCTCCGTTGACTGGAGTTACCTGGCTGCTGTGAGTTGTTCATCATTCTTTTCCACTTAAATGTTTCACCCAATTTATTGCTGTCTTGTCAAATCAATTCCAAAATACTGTTTCATTCTGACATTTGATGATACCTACTACACATGGGAAGCCAGAAATCCTTAATTAAGCCAGAAACCAGAGAGCAATTAAGTGAACATTCATTCCAAAGACTGCAAATGTGATTATTGGATGATTTGAAGTATTACAAATATTTCTCCCACTGGGTGTTTTCCTTTATCAATTTCTTTGGCAGTGATGAAGAACAGAACAAGTGTTTAGCAGTTGTTCTTTCAAGATTTTAAGACTCATCAAAGAACCTGGTGTTTGCTGCCTGGCTGCTCAGTGCATATGTGCGCCTCTTGATGTGGCACTGATCTATGCAGGCAAGGCTTCATTCCCTGGGCGCAGTGAGAGCTGATCTCAGCAAGGGTAAAGATTTGGGTCTCTGATGGGATATAATCTGAAGCTAGAGAAGGGAAAAATCGGCCAGAGTCATTGATTTCTCTCCACGATACTGAGTGCAGATGGTTGTTTGGTGGGGAGAGGTGGGTTGGGAGCAGGTGGGGGACGATGCTCCAGCTGTCATGAGGGGCAGGCTCAATGGGCCAAGGCCATTTTCCTGCCTGTTATTTTTAGATGTTGAGTGAAGACGGGTGAGGCTCAACCGGGTACCCGCCATGGTCAGATAACCTGCCATGCTCACGCTCTAAACTCACCTATCACTTAAATGACATAGCGAAGGGATGTTGGCACACATTGAACCATAGCCCGTCAATGGATAATGCCCAAACAGGAGGAGGAGTGGGGTCGTGGGGTGGAAACAGGCATTCACTGTCTGAAAGGGTGGTGAAAACAGATTCAATGCCGACTTTCAACAGTAAAATTGATAAATATGTTGAAAGAAAACATTTGCAAGACTATCGGAAAAGAACAGGAGAGCGGGGTGAATTGGATTGCTCTTCCAAAAAGTCAGGACAGGTATAATGGGTTGAATGCACCCCACCCCCACCCACCTTCCACACTGAATCAATCTATAGTTCTAAGGAAGGTGAAAAGAATGACCCTCAGGGGAATGAGGTGGCAGTGGCGATGCAGTAGCATTGTCACTGGACTAGTAATCCAGAGACCCTGGAATCTGGAATTAAAAGCCTAATGATGACCATGAAACCATTGTCGATTGTCATAAAAACCCATCTGGTTCACTAATGTCCTTTAGGGAAGGAAAGCTGCCTTCCTTACCTGGTCTGGCCTACATGTGATTCCAGACCCACAGCAATGTGTTTGACTCTTAAATGCCGCTCAGTTGTATCAAACTGCTACAAAGTCTATAAGAAATGAAACTGGTTGGAAACTCCCTCCCTGTGGGTGTACCTAGAAGGCAGCTCACAACTACCTTCTCAAGGGCAATTAGGGTTAGGCAATAAATGCTGGCCTAGCCAGCGACAGCCACATCCCATGAATGACTTAAAAAAATGAAGAAAAGCTCGGGTTTCTCATGTTATTCAGCTCCCCATTTTAATACTTCAGATGAATGCGCTGCATCTTTAGAACCTTCAGCTGGCATTGTTCACATCTCTGTGCTGAACGCACTCTCTACTATGCTGTGAGCACTGTTACTGTGCAGATATTCAGAGCGCACATAGTAATACAGCATGAGTATATTGGACATTCAGATGCAAACCTTTGCTGATTGGATGTTCTCTTCAGGGGCATCTATTTTCAGGTGGTTAATCTTGTCGCAAGATTCAGTGGGCAGAATCTTGTGGAGAGCCAGCGGGACCTCTGCATCACCTCTTTTTGAGAAGGTCTGCCGCGTCATGTGCCGATCAGACACTTAACAGGGCAGCAGTGAGCCTGCCCTCAGGAAGAAGATCTGCCTTCCCTCGGATCTTCTGTGCACAGCCGTGGCGCCGGGATTGGGGGTGCAAGAGGTGGCTGCTGCCAGTCCTACACTCACCCTCAGATCGAGGAGGGGCTCAAGCACAGGTGAGTAATGGGGGGGGTAGGGGGTGGCGAGGTGAGGGGGTTCACAGGGGAAGGGGTTGTTGAGGCAGGTCAGCAGAAAGGGCAGTGGGGTGGTTTTCAGCTGCCCCACCCCCGCACCCCCCCCACCACCACTTCCCGATGCCGGGTCCCTTGATCAGGTACTGAGAGCCTTTGAATGATGGACACCTCTGGGATGACACAAAGGAAAAAGCCATGGCTGGCTTGTTGTGCTCCCTGTACAGTGAGTTCCCCGCCCACCTCTGGGTTAATACCAGCAATTGTGGGATGAGGCTCTTAATTGGGCATTATTTGCCTACTCAAGGGCCTCACTTGGCAATGGGGCAGGAATATTGTCCATGGGCCTTCCCGCCAAGGACTTAATTGGGCCAGAAAGGTGGCACGGTCCCTGCCCACCACCTTCCTGCCCCAATAAATGCCCCCCACTCCGGCCGCCAAACTTGCCACAGGGGCAGTTCTGCCGAGTGTGCTATCTCATTTTCAGAGGCAATTGTCTAGTCAACTACCTTCACACCTGAAGATTTAAAGCATTAGTGCTGTATCGCACCACAGTTAGAATGTGCTGCTGTACGTCATGCCAGCAGGTTAGTCACTATCCACAATTCTCACACAAATGTTACAAATCTTTATAGACTATATACAGTTTTTTTTAAACTTACTTTCATCAGATTTCTTTGGAAAGATCTGAAGTTTCTTTGATGCCCTCTCACCTTTATTTCTGACCTTGGACCTTTCCTGGTATCAAGATTCACATTGGATTGCAATTTGAAAACAGCAGAACAGATTAGTGTTGACCAGAAGATTGAAGTCTAGGGTTAATTCCTAGAGGGATAGAATTGAAAAGCAGAAATGTTATATTAAACCAGTAACAAAACTTGTTTGGACCACACCTGGGTACTATACACAGCTTTCTGGGTCTTCATATAATAAAATGGACATAGATGGTACAAAAGTAGTTTGACAAGGATTATACCAGAAATGAGAGAGTATGTCTATCAGAAAAGACTGAACATTCTGTGGATCTCTTTCCTCTAGAAAAGACAAGTCTGAGGCGTTGCCAGGTACAGGTCTTTAAATGTGTGAAAGGATTTGTTAGGTTATCTCAAAAAAAGATGTTTCACCTTGTGAGAGAGACCAAAACAAGGGACCTTAGGTATAAAAGATGCACCGATAAATCCAATTGGAAATTCAGGAGAATTTTTTATATCCAGATATTGATCAGAATGTGGAATTCGGTACGACAAGGCAGAATTTTATGGGCTCCCACCGGTGGGTTTGAAGGCAGGGTAGCCCGTAGTATTCTCTGGATGTCTTTCCCATCACTTAAGGGCTGCTTCCCACTCAGCTTTAATTTTGAGGACAGTGGAAGGAGGTCAGGTGTGGCATAGGGGTCAACAGAGGGACTCAAGGAGTCTACAGAGGGATATAGACAGGTTAAGTTAGTGGGCAAAAAAGTGGCAGATGGAATATAATGTGGTAAAATGTGAGGTTATGCACTTTGGCAGGAAGAATAGAGGAGCTGAATATTATTTAAATGGAGAAAGACTGCAGAAAGCTGAAGCACAGAGGGATTTGGGAGACCTTGTGCATGAATCCCAAAAAGCTAACATACAAATTCAACAGGTAATAGGGAAGGCAAATGGAATGTTGGCCTTTATTTCAAAGGTAATGGAATATAAAAGTAGGAATGTCTTGCTAAAACTATACAAGGCCCTAGTTTGACCACACCTAGAATATTGTGAACAGTTTCGGTCCCTTTATCTAAGGAAAGATATACTGGCATTGGAGGCAGTCAAGAGAAGCTTCACTAGGTTGATTCTGGGTATGGAGGGATTTTCTTATGAGGAGAGGTTGAGTAGATTGGGCCTGTACTCATTGAAATTTAGAAGATTGACAGGCAACATATAAGATTCTTAGGGGGCTTGACAAGGTAGATGCTGAGAGGTTGTTTCCCTTGTGGGAGAGTCTAGGACTAGAGGGCATGATCTCAGAGTAGGGGGTCACCCATTTAAAACAGAGATGAGGAGGAATTACTTCTCTCAGAGGGTAGTCAATCTGTGGAATTCTTTACTGCAGAGGGCTGTAGAGGCTGGGTGATTAGGTATATTCAAGGCTGAGATAGACAGATTTTTAATCAGTAAGGGAATCAAGGGTTATGGGGAGAAGGCAGGAAAGTGTATTTGAAGATTATCAGATCAGCCATAATCTCATTGAATGGCGAAGCAGACTTGATGGGCTGAATGGCCTACTTCTGCTCCTATGTCTTATGGTCTTATGGTCTTATAAGGGTGTTGGGGGAAAGCTGGTCAGGTAAGCGTGATCAAGTCTCAGAGAGGAAAGGGATGGGGGCGTTTCCCTCATAGTCCCCTTCCCCAATCGCAGGCCTCGCCAAGATGTTGCCCTCCCAGGTGTCCCCTCCCCCCGACCCCCCTTCCCGGTCTTTCCAATTCAACCCATCCCCCTCTCATGTTCTCATCACAAGATCCCCGTGCTTACCTTTGTCCTTGGCTCCCAGTGTTGAGGATCTGGGGGCTGCCTGTTGCCTTAGCTGTGGCCATTGCTCCTGGTGGCTCTGCTTGGACTACAGCAGCTCTGAGGTGGGAGTTCCTCCTGAGTGAGGAGCAGAAGTCCCGTCTCCAGCCAATTAGCCCTCCATGGAGCATTAAATTGGTGTGGCGTTGTCGATTTTGGCAGGGTACTTTCTCTGATGACATTATCTGCGATGGGGCAGGAAACTCCAGCAGACATATAAACCCTGCTCCAGGTGTAGTTGAGGCACGATATTCAGCATGCACTGAAACAGCACACCAAGGCTTCAAAGCACCTTCAAAACTCATAATTAGAAGGACAAAGGCAGCAGGCGCACGCGAACACAACGATCTGCAAGTTCCCCTCCAAGTCAAAGCCACACATTATCCTGACTTGGAACTATATCGCTGTTCCTTTCTCACCATTGGGTCAAAATCCTGGAACTCCCTCCCTAACAGGACTGTGGGTGAACTGCAGCAGTTCAAGATGGTGGCTCACCACCACCTTCTCGAACGCAATTTGGGATGGACAATAAATGCTGGCCTTGCCAGTGATGCCTACATCGCCCATTTAAGGGCAAGCTAAAGAGACATTTGAGGGGGAGAAGAATAGGATATGTTGAAAGGGTTAGATGAATTAAGGAGAGAGAAGCCTTGTATGCAACACAAACAGCAGAATGGACCCGTTGGGCTGAATGGTCTGTTTCTGTCCAGAATATTCTGCATAATTCTGTAATACAACCTCAAGAGGTGTGCCATTATCTGTGCTCTTGTTAGTTTGTTTATGTCCAGATGCTAGATAAACGGTGTTTTAAGAAGGGGTTCTGCTACTGACGATATGTTTTTGATGTTTGCAATGATTGGGGAAATGATTCTTATAAATTTTAATGAAGAAATCTTCCTCTTCTCTCCTGGTGCTGGAGTTGAAACCGGTGACAGGAAGTGACTGAGACGCATAACCTACTGCACCTAGGTGCCCCAATGATCTTGGACGGAGTTTTGATCTGCAGTTAGCTTATGTTAAACCCAATTAACACTTCTGTAGAATTGAACACTGAATAAGCCACGAAAGAAAAGTTTTAAAATGGGAGCACTTTCAGTTATGTAACTTATTGCCTATACACCTCGGAGTCTCTTTCACAAATGGTTCCACAGGCCTATAACAGATCATGAATATTTTATAGGATTTTTGGGTCAGAGGAGAAATAATAAATTTGCAACAAAGAGAATAAAAGATGAAGAAGAGTTTAAAGAATAAGAAAACAACTGCCATTGTCATAAATTTTGGATGAACTTGCCAGCAGCAAGTTACAAGAAAAAAATGTTTGGAGATCAGAACTTGCAGATCTGTTCACGGGAGTTTGACTAAGAGTTTTGCAAACTTAGGAAGATTTAGCTTAAGAAAAATACATCAAATTAAAACACAGTGAAAAGAAACATACCTGGATAAATCAGATGAATTCTCACCTTTCCCCTCAATACATATACAGTTGCCACAGTGTGATCTGCTCTCACATTTTCCTTTGTGCACTGTTTGACTCTGTTTGGCAACGCTAATGTTATGGACCCGAGGGCGAGGTGAATTGAATTTGAGTATCACTGAAAAAAGAGACATGTCTAAGCTTTTTGCCTTGCATTCATCAGGACACTCGCAAAAATACCAATATAAGGAGAAAACAACAATTTATACCATATGTGAAGAGAGTGCTGATTGGCTGGCAAGTGGTGTTGCCATGTAGAATGCGCCACTGATGGTGACTGACAGTTAACTGCCAAGCATTGTTTGAAATTTAAACCAGGCAGCTTGACCCTGATTGGTCAAGGCATTGTCCTGAGGAATTAATCTGCGAATGGCTGTCACTTATTTTGTTTAGCTGAAGCAGGCGCAATGTATGTACATGTTCTTTCTGTCTGCAAAGAACAGGGCCCTGTGTATTAATATATGTATCTTCCAGAACATGCAAATGAGCCACACTGCAAACCCGACTCACAATCCTAAACTGGTTGTCAGCGTAATTTTCAGCACAGTGAGGATTATTTAGCAAATGTTGTCTAATCGCGGAATCACATCTGATGTTGGACACTGTGTCTTGAGTTTTGCAAGCACAGGCTGGTTGGGTACGGTCTGTACCCTGCCCATTGTGAACAGCGGCTGGGACATGCTGTTTGATACAATCTGCCAGTCTTTGGGACGTACGGCCTACATACCTAGCATCACACTGGCACTGAAATTCATGTACCACATTACTCATTGGTGTGATAGACAGAACATCTTTTTGGCTTGATGGCATCATTCTGTTAGTGGTGAATACCACTTTTGTTGCGACTGCATAGTAGCAGCATGAAACAACTGGCTTCACTTAGTGCTCAAATTTTTGAGATATCTTGCCCTTCCAGGGCAATTTGGGGTAAACTGGGCACTTTTCAGGGCTGAAAGTGATGGCCTTAGGCCCGTTCATGAGTTTGCGTGATATACAGCAGGAAATGATCTGATCAGGACTTTCATGGCATCGCCACTTGCCAACCAATCAGCACTCTCTTCACATACAGTATAAATTGTTGTTTTCCCCTTATATTCTTGTGAGTGTCCTGATGAGTGCACGACGTAAAGCTTAGACATGTCTCTTTTATCACCAATACTAAAGTTTTGTACTACCAAATTACTATTTGAATTAAATTATTATTACTGTTCCCCTCTTCTGCCCATGACAGCGGTAGTTTAATTTCTAATTTAATTTGTTTTCCTTAGGTTTCTTTCCCTTGTTGAAATGGGCCGTGGTGTGTTTCCCAAATCCGGCTTATGAGGTCCAATGTTAACAATAAGCCCACAGCAAATTCTTTAGAGTGAAACCAAACTAGGATTTATTAACACATTCAAAACCCGAGTAATGGATTGCGACACACATTCACACCCACAAGCTTGCAAGTTAGAAAGGCAAAGACAGGGAAAGAATTTACAAATTATGAATTACTTTAAAAAAATCAAAAGGCATTGGCATTAATTCATGTGAGTAGAGTCCAGTAAATCAATGTCCAATGAAGGTTCTTTCAGGTGGCTTTGTCTGGCGGAATTCCTGGTCTTTGTCTTAGGAACTCACTTGAGGCGATTGAAGATGCAGCAAAGTATTCTTGTGTCTGGGAATTATTTCACTCTGTAGGCGAAATGCAGGACTCTTACTGGAGATCCGACTTTGAGAATGATGGAGGTCAGAGGCAGGCTGCTAGCCTGGAGTCTGGTTTTCTCTCCTGAGGTTAAACTGCAGCTGAAGATAGAGTCTAAAAACTGTATAATTAGAGCACTCTACATTGTTCAAGTCCCAGTGATGTGGCAGGGTTGTTTTAGGTCGAGCCACTTAGCTAACAATGTATTTTAAGGACCTTTGTTAAAACTCATTGCATTTTGAAAAGATAGCGGTGGAACCATTAGCACAACGTTAGAGATGAGGTGTCCCAATAGCTCTGCCTTTCTCCAGAGCTGGCTGGTACAGGCGTCTCATCTACAAGTCCTTTGTGTTGGCTTGGCTGGAATGTTCATACATTGCAAGAGGTGTCATATTCCAGGAGGATGATGAGTTAGCCTTTATCCATTGGAACTGCTCAGAAACATTTAGAACTACCATCATGTGGTCAGTTGCTGCCATTTTATACATCCAGCAATTTTATCCACTTTTAAAAACTGAACTTAAACAAGAGAATATGGAAGAGGAACAAATTTTTAAGTTTTATTTGGCTTCACGCTGTCTTGGCATGACACTAACCTCAACATTACCTCAGCTGGAGATTGTGAACCTTTTACAAAATGATCACTTAGGGCTGGAATATACAAGGCTGACAAAAAGATTATTATAGATGAGGAATGCCACTCAGCCCATCTTAACAAAACTTGCATTTTATAGCACCTTTAACATAAAATGCCCCACAGCACTTAACAAGAGCGGTCCCCATAAAAATGTTGACACCGGGCTACAGAAAGAAACATCAGGAAAGATGACCAAAAGCTTAGTCAATGAGGTAGCTTAGTCAATGAGGGTTGTCTTAAAGGAGGAGAGAGTGGCAGAGTGGAGGAATTTAAGGAGGATGTTCCAGAACTTAGAACCAAGGCAGTTGAAGGCACAGGTGGCAATGTGAAGTGAAAAAATCATAGGTGTACAAGATGCCAGATTTGGAGGAGCACAGAGACCTCAAAGGCTTGTAGGGCTGCAGCAGAGTACAGAGATGGGGAGGAGATGGCCATGGATGGATTTTAAAACAAGGGCCAGGATTTTCCCGTCGGCGATTTGAGGGCAGGGCCCGCTCGCCGGCGGGAAAATGGCGCGGGATGATGTCGGGAGGAACCCCCGACATCATCCCGGTCCCTTTAAATTTTCAGGAAGGTGGGCGGACAGCGAAATCACCCGCTGCCGACCTGTCAATGGCCAATTAAGGCCATTGACAGGCTAATTAACCTTGTTAAAGACCCTGCCCGTCCAAGCTTAAGGCTGGCGGGCAGGCCAGGAGCCCCAGCGGGCTCCTAATTATACATGAAACTTCATCCACTGGCGGGATGAGGTTTCATGTCCGTTTTTAAAAAGTTTCATAAAGTTTGTGTGTTTCTTATTAACATGTCCCATCTCGTGTGACATTGTCACATGAGGGGGACATGTTAATAATTTTAATATTTTTCTATTTTTGGAGTTTTTTTACTTGTCAGTAATCTCCCTGAGACAGCACTTTGCCTCAGGGAGCAGTGTGCTCTTTCTTGCGCATGCGCGAAAGAGCGCACTTTGACACATGGGGAAATCCACCCCCCACCCCCCCACAGACAGGAAGCATTATGCGTTTCCTGTCGGGCAGGCCGCTGAGCGGGCCTTAATTGGCCCACCCACTCAAAATGGTGGCAGGCCCCGTTTTGGCGGCAGAGTTCAGCTGCCCACCCGCTGCCGAGCCGGTGGGGCCCACCCGCTCACCCACCAAGGGAAAAATCCTGCCCAAGAATGAGAATTTTAAAATGGAGGTTTTGCTGGGCTAGGAGGCAGTGCGGGTCAGTGAGCACAGAGGGAATAGGTGAATGGGACTTGGTGAGAATTAAGATATGGGCACCAGAGTTTTGGACAAGCATAAATTTATTTAGGGTGGAAGATGGGAGGCCAGACAGGAGAGCATTGAAATAATCAAGTCTAGAGATAACAAAGGCACAGATGAGGGTTTTAGCAGCAGATGATCAAAGGCCAGGTCAAAGCTGGGCAATGCTACAGAGGTAGAAATAGGCAGACTTGTTGATGAAGTGGATATGTGGACAGAAGCTCATCATGGAGTCAAACACTGCCGCAATATTGTGAACAGTCTGTCTCAGCTTCAGCCAGGGAAAAAACTGGGAATTTTGGTCAGGAAACAGAATTTGCAGAGTGGACCAAAGACAATTACTTCAGTCTTCCCAATATTTAGCTGAAGGAAATT
Source organism: Cetorhinus maximus (assembly GCF_964194155.1). Classification (NCBI taxonomy): domain Eukaryota; kingdom Metazoa; phylum Chordata; class Chondrichthyes; order Lamniformes; family Cetorhinidae; genus Cetorhinus; species Cetorhinus maximus. The sequence continues at coordinate 52,183,858 of NC_135899.1, forward strand.
TCAGCTCACCTGTAAGATTTTTAGATTCGGCCCCCAAATACCTAATGGGCAGAACTTTCCCCCCATTGGGGGGGAAGTTCAGGAACGGGCACGCCCACCATTTTACGTGGGCGGGCCAATTAAGGCCCGCCCAGCGTGACATCCGCAAGGAAGAGCTATGCGCACCCTGTGCGGGTGGGGGGGGAATGCCTCAGGGAGCTGAAGGATTTAAAAATGAAATATAAAGATTTGAAAAATAAGGGAAACACGTCCTCACATGTGACTCTGTGACATGAACAGGGACATGTTGAAAATGAGTTTAATTTTTTTTTATTGTTTTATTTTTCACTGTTGGAAACCTCATCCTGCCCGTGGATTAAGTTTGGCAAAAAGTGCAAAGGCCACCTGGCCTATTCGCCCGCCCGCCAACCATAAGGTTGGACGGGCAGTGAAAAATTCAACATAATTACCAGCTTAAAGGCCTTAACAGGCCTCTTATTTGACGACAGGCACACTACAAACTGAAATATTGTGCGCTATTTGACGCTCAGGCGTGTCGAGCATGTAACCCACACACCGAGCTGAAAATCCTGCCCTAACTGTCTAAAAAGCAGAGTTGTACAAAATCCAGACATTTTTAGAACGTGCAATGCATCTTTTAAAAAAATATTTTACTCAACTAAAAGTAACTTACCTGGACAATTCAGCTAGGCACTTTGTTGCGCTGGATTTGTTACCCCCCTCGCTGCGTGTGCACTGGTCTATTCCCACACTCCAAGTGACCCTTGGACCCACTCAACCTGATTGGCACAAACCACTTTCTGCCCAAAATCCGACACAGTCTTTGTCCCGATGCTGCTGGATTTGAGAGGCTCTGCCTGTACAAGACAGACAAATGACATTAATATTGTGAGGTTTTTTTTGCCAGTTGTCCTGTTGTCCTTGTAAAAATTTAAATATCTCTCTATGGAGGTTTATCTTTATTACCCACATTATCCTGTTTTTGCCTCTGTGAATTGTGTTCAAGACCAGGCTGGACTGAGTGTACGAAAGTGCCCCCTCTGTGTGAAATAAAATGAACACAGTGGTGATCCTTAACCCAATTCTCAGAAATCAGTCTGCGTAGTTCTCATCAGAACAGAGAAAGCTAAGGGGAGATTTGATAGAGTAAATAAGGAATAAATGTCTCTGGTGGCTGAAGGAGCCTGCCCATCATCTACAAGGCACAAGCCAGGAGTGTGATGGAAAACTCCCCACTTGCCTGGATGAGTGCAGCTCCCACAACACTCAGGAAGCTTGACACCATCCAGGACAAAGCAGCCCGCTTGATTGGCAGCCCATGTACCACCTTAAACATTCACTCCCTCCACCACCAATGCACATTGGCAGCAGTGTGTGCCATCTACAAGATGCACTGCAGCAACTCGCCAAGGCTCCTTAGACAGCACCTTTCAAACCCATAACCTCTACCACCTAGAAGGACAAGGGCAGCGGATACATGGGAACACCACTACCTAGAAGTTCCCCTCCAAGCCACACACCATCCTGACTTGGAAATATATCGCCATTCCTTCTCTGTCACTGAGTCAAACTCCTGAACTCCATCCCTAAAAGCACTGTGGGTGTACCTACACCACATGGACTGCAGCGGTTCAAGAAGGCAGCTCACCACCACCTTTGCAAGGGATATTAGGGATGGGCAATAAATGCTGGTCTATCCAGTGATGTCCACGTCCTGTGAAAGAATAAAAATTGGTGTGAAACCAAAGGAGACAGATTTACAATAATTGGCAAAAAGAATCAGAGGCAACATGAAGAAGTGTTTGGGATTTGGAATTGGGGGTGTGGTATGTGGTAATCAGGAGGTTTCCTTGCTCATGTTTGACCTGATACCTTAAGACTTCATTGGGTCCAGAGCCAATGTTGTGGACTCCCAGGGCAACTCCTTCCCAATTGTATACCACTGTGCTGCCAACAGGACAGGGATGGTGGTGTCTGGTTCATTATCAGTAAGGTATGATTCCATGAGTATGCTCTTGGGAGACAGCTCTCCCAATTTTGCAGAGTCAACAGGGCTGAGCTTGCCCTTGTTGTTTCTCGTGCCTAGGTTGAGTTGTCCAGTTTCATTCCTTATTGGCTTTCTGCACCTGAGTGACTTGCTAGGCCATTTTAGAGTCAGCTACATTGGAAACCTCATCCCGCCCTTGGATGAAGTTTCCTTAAAAATCCAAAGGCCACCTGGCTGATTTGGCCACCCGCCAACCGTAACCATAACCATAACGGGCAGCGATAAATAACGTTTAATTAATTGATTAATGGCCTTACTAGGCCTCTTAATTGTCAGTGGGCGCGCTGCTGACTCTCGCACATGCCTGCCGACAGAAATATCTCGCGAGTGCGCGATGACGTCGGGACGCTTGCCCAACGTCATCACGCGTTATTGCACACTCGGGCGAGTCGAGCGCGCACCCGCATATTGAGCGGAAAATCCTGCCCTGTCACACATTCACAGCTGTTAATCTGGTGATTTTACATCTCTGTCAGTAACCTAGGATATAAGTTAATGGCAGGCCTCTCAAAGTTTTATTTTGGATAGGACAGAAGTCAGTGATTATAAATCAAAATTTATTTTCTTACAGATCTAATGCTTGATTGAATTTCATCTACACTCTGGAGGTGAGATATTGCAGCTTTTATCAGTCTAAGCTCTGGTCTGTTGGAAACTGAGTTAAAGCATCCAAAACTCATTTCACTTGCACTCAATCACTATGCAAGGAGACAAGATTTGTATTTCCATTAGTCTGGGCTGTTTACAAACTACCAGAGGTGAAGGGAACAGCGCCAGCCACACCCTGTTTTGCCAACTAATTATTTCCAATAGGTTGTTGACAAATTTTGGAACATTAGATAACTTTGGATTTTATTGGCATCCAATTCCAGTTCTGTTTGCAACTCCTCAGATAATGAAGCCGTCCATGCCAGCATGCATCAAGACCCCGACAACATTCAGACTTGGGCTTGCTTGAACAAGTAACATTCATACCACACAAATGCCAGACAATGACCATCTCCAACAAGAGAAAACTTAACCATCTTCCTTTGCCATTTAACAGCAGTACCATTGCTGAGTCTCCCACTATCAACATGCAGGATGTTACCATTGACCAGAAACCTAACTGGGCCAACCATATGAATACTGTGGCTACAAAATCAAGCAAGAGGTTGAGAATGCTGTGGGGAGTAACTCACCTCCTGACTCCCCAAAGCTGGCCCATCATATCAAAGCGCAAGTCAGGAGTGCAATGGAATGCCTCCCACTTGTCCAGATTAGTGCAGCTCCAACAACACTCAAGAAGCTTGACACAATCTTGGACAAAGCAGCCTGCTTGTTTGGCACCCCATCCATCACCTTCAACATTCACTCCTTCCGCCATCAACACACATTGGCAGCATCTATAAGATAAACTGCAGCCTGGCTCTTTCAACAATACCTTCCAAACCTGCAACATCCACCCCTCGAAGGATAAGGGAGGCAGATGCCAACCGCAAGTTCCCTTCCAAGCCACACACCTTGGAACTAAATCGTTGTTCCTTCACTGTCATTGGGTCAAAATCCTGCAACTCCCTTCCTGTTAGCGCTGTGGGTGTATGCACACTACATAGACTGGTTCAGCTCGCCGCCACCTGCAGTTAGGGATAGGCAATAAATGCTGGCCTTGCCAGCAATACCCACGTCCCAATGAAAAAACTAATCAGAATGGGAATGAAACAAATGCTACAGGTATCTTGCTTGTGCCCCAAAACAGACAAGAAGAAAAAATAAATTGCCGTAGATCCACCTCCGTTATTTACCTCACTGAGAAGTCCTCGCTTCCTGGGATGAAAGCAGTCACCATTTCTTTCTCAGTTAACCCACTATAGAATTCAATATAGAAGAATAGGCAGTGGTTTCTCACTCTTCACTGGACACATTCAATTATATATGCAGTTTGGTGAACTTCATAGATATTTTGGCACCCTTAGTGAAAAGGTGTGCTATGTTTCTGTCTGATTTTACACCCTACACCAAGGCCAGGATTTTCTGTTTGGCATACGGGGGCGCACCCCGCTCGCTGACGTGTAAAATGACGGCGTGTGTCCCAACGTCACCGCACGTCAGTCTGATTTTCAGTTCAGCGGGCACGCACCGGAGTTGGCTGTGTGCCCACTGAACCACCAAAGGCCCATTCAGGACATTTAAAAACTAATTAAAATACTTAATGGAGCTGCTCGTCCAACCTTAAGGTTGGCGGGCAGGTGAAGAGCCCAGGCGGCCTTTGCATTTTTCATGAAACCTCATCCACGGGCAGGATGAGGTCTCATGAAGGATTTATAAATCCAATAAATTTTTCAATTAAATTCCATTGACATGTCCCAGCTCATGTGACACTGTCACATGAGGGGACATGTCTGAAATTTTTTTCTTTGTTTATTTACATTTTGAAAAATGAAGTTAAACTCCCTGAGGCAATTCTGTGCCTCAGGGAGATTTCTGTGCTCTTCTGAGCACATGCGTGAAAAAGTACAGGCCCAGACTCAGCCTACTCCCCCCGCCCGCACAGGAGCGCTCAGTGCTTCTGGGTGCGCGTCACGCTGGGCGGGCCTTAATGTTCCTTTCTCCAGATTTGGCATTTTCAGAGTGATGAGTACTAGGAGCACAGCTAGTTAGCACAATTCAATGCATATTTTGCCATTCCTATTTGTCTAACAGATAAGGGATGGGGGGTTGTGGCTGCTGATGTGGGGTGGAGCAGGGGAGGGGAAGTGCTTGAAATAGTTTTTCATTATTCCTCCAGTTTTCTCCCCTTTTACCCCCAGGTTAGAATGCATGATCAGATCAGCTGCTCCTCCAGCACTTGACCATGGTATCCATTGTGAGCCTTGGTCTGAGGGCTGGCAGGCTGCTTGATGTGAGGGCGTGACAGACAATTCTAATCCCGTCCTCGTCTCAGTGCCTCAAGTTTGACCTTTTAGCAAACAGTTGGTGACTAGCATTTTTTAGAACTTTCCCAAATTCTACTTTACGAGAGATTCCTTTCCAGCTCTAGTGGCGAGTGCAGGTCATAAATTTGGCTCTCAGCTCGTGTGCCAATTTGGGCACCACCCAATTTACAAGGTGTTAAGGGGCGTGGGCAGGGGTGGCTGGGAGGAAAGAGAAACAACACTACACTACAGGGAAGCTAAACTGTTATTCATATCTTTCAGTCAGTGAAATGAGATGCCACGTCAAAATTCCTAACTTCAGCCCAAGCTCTGCCCCAGGCTACATTTCACCCACACCTTTGATCCCCTCAATAGGACTGGCCTGCATTGAACTAATCCTTAAAGCAGTATTACTGGTTGTTATTGAAAGTATTATCTTTGCAATGAGCATGTGTGCCTTTTGGCTAAAACCTTTAGTTTGCTGAACAATACTTTTTTGAAGTCTAATTGTTACAATGGTCTTCTGGCACGGTGGTAGCATTCCTACTTCTGGGCTGGAAGCTTTGAGTTCAAGTCCCACTTCAGGACTTGATGGCCATGGGGGGTGTGTCATTACACAGCCAAATGGTTGATTGTTGATCTGTAAATTGTTCTGATCCACCTGTGATGAGTGGGAGAATTTCCTGGTCAGCCATACTGCAGATGGCAATGGCAAACCACTGTAGTACCTTGCCAAGCATAAGCATGGACTAGCACAGAAGTCCATGGTCACCAGTGCCCTTTCAGTGCATGGGACCTGAAGACAGAGGGAGAATTACCAACATTAAGAATAACTTCTAACCAAATTAGAATGATGAGAATTGTTATGATTCATTCCATTGTGCCTCACGATTTGGATACAAGAGACAAAATCTACAGGTCTAACAACATCTCAAGTATTATGTTTGTTCCTGGGAAAACTCAAAGATTCACCTTTATTGACCATGAGTCCCTGGATAAGTCAGAGAGAAGCCACCTTTCCTTCACTGCAAGGAAGTGACAGAGCTATGCCATCTGTTTCAGGCTGACTTAGAGAAGTCAAGGGCCGCTGGAATGATGTTCACTCTGAAACACTGAGTGCAGATTCATGAGGCACCACTGCAGCAACTGGAACCACATTTGGTATCACAATAGTTGTCAGAACTGCCCAATCTCTGAGCTCAATCGTCTTGGAATTCCGGATGTCACTGAACTTCTTACGCATTTGCTCATTTTATTTGCTCATGCAGTTTGTGTTTTGTTATTGGGTCTTAACACTGTGACAATGATTGGGAAACTAAACAAAAGGTTCTTTATTGAAGAATAATGGGGTTGTACGGTTCTTACCTGCTGATCAACACTATGCCAACTATTATATCATACGTTAACTTATATCACTTCCTGTGATGATGTATCAAGGTTCAAAATACACAGGAGCGGCAGGTAAATACACCCCCAAAAGCCCCAAAAAGTCTGGGAAAATTCAATCACGGGGGTGAGCAATAAGAGAAAAGTCACCCGGTACATAGAAGTGACAGAGCTGTTCCTCCAATCACAGGCTGCTTCTCTTCCATGCTTGCTGCTGATAGGCTCAATTGCATCTCAATAGTGAGCCTATCAGCAGCAAACATGGAAGAGAAACAACCTGTGATTGGAGGAGCAACGAGCAATGGGAAGGTGAGTGGCAGTGTATCAGCCTGAGCACCAGAATGGCAGTGGTGAGAGAGGTCTGGGGAGAAGAGAGGCTGTGAGACACGCTGAACATGTGGGGACCAGAGGCTGTGGGGGAGAGGAGAGGTTGCAGGGAGGAGCAACTGTGATAAGAGAGGCTGTGAGGAGAAGAGGGGCAATGAGGAGGAGAGGGTTATATACAAACATACAAATTAGGAGCAGGAGTAGCCCACTTGGCCCCTTGAGCCTGCTCAGCTATTCAATAAGATCATGGCTGATCTGAATGTAACCTCAACCCCACATTTCTGCCTAACTCCAATAACCTTTCACCCCTTTGTTAATCAAGAATCTATCTAGCTCTGCCTTAAAAATATTCAAAGACTCTGCTTCCACTGCCTTTTGAGGAAGAGACTCGCAACCCCCAAGAGAAAAAATTTCTCCTCATCTTTCTTAAATGAGCGACCCCTTATTTTTAAACAGTGACCCCTAGCTTTAGATTCTCCCACAAGAGGAAACTTCCTCTCCACATCCATCCTGTCAAGACTCCTCAGGATCTTAAAGGTTTCAATTAAGTTACCTCTCACTCTTCTAAATCCCAGTGGATAGAAGCCTAACCTGTCCATCCTTTCCTCATAAGATGACCCGCCCATTCCTGGTATTAGTCTAGTAAACGTTCTTTGAGCTGATTCTAACACATTTATATCTTTCTTTAAATAAGGGGACCAGTACTGTACACAATACTCCAGGTGTGGTCTCACCAATACCCTGTACAACTGAAACATAACATCCCTGCTTTTGTGATCAATTCCCCTCGCAATAAATGATAACATTCTATTAGCTTTCCTAATTACCTGCTGTGTCTGTATACTAAGCTTTTGTGATTCATGCACTAGGACACCCAGATCCTTCTGAATCTCAGAGCTCTGCAATCTCTCACCATTTAGATACTGAGCTTCTTTTTTATTCTTCCTGCCAAAATTAACGATTTCACATTTGTTCACATTATACTCCATTTGCCAGATCTTTGCCCATTCACTTAACCTATCTGTGTCGCTTTGTAGCCTCCTTACATCCGCTTCACAATTTACTTTCCTACCTACGTTTATGTCGTCAGCAAATTTAACAACCATACCTTCGGTCCCTTCATCCAAATCATTTATATAAATTGTAAAAAGTTGAGGCCCCAGCACTGACCCCTGTGGCACACCACTCGTCACATCCTGCCAATGAGAAAAAGACCCATTTATGCCAACTCTCTGCTTACTGTTAGCTAGTCAATCTTCTATCCATGCCAATATGTTATCCCCTACACCATGAGCTTTTATTTTCTGCAATAACCTTTGATGTGGCACTTTATCAAATGCCTTCTGGAAATCTAAGTGCAGTACATTCACCATTTCCCCTTACCCGCAGCACATGTGACTCCTTCAAAGGGCTCGAACAAAACCATGTTGACTCTGCCTGATTGTCTTGAATTCTTCCAAGCGCCCTGCTATAACATCTTTAGTAATAGCTTCTAACATTTTCCCTTTGACAGATGCTAACTGGCCTGTATTTTCCTGCTTTATGTCTCCCTCCCTTTTGAGTAAGGGAGTTACATTTGCTATTTTCCAATCTAGTGGAACCTTCCCCGAACCTAGGAAATTTTGGAAAATTAAAATCAATGCATCAATTATCTCACAAGCCATGTATTTCAAGACCTTAGGGTGAAGTCCATGCGGACTTGGGGATTTGTCAGCCGCAGCCTCAACTATTTGCTTCATACCACTTCCCTGGTGATTGTAATTCTCCCAAGTTCCTCCCTCCCTTCCATTTCCTGATTTACAGCTATTCCTGGGATGTTACATATGTCGTTTATAGTCAAGACCGAAGCAAAATACCTGTTAAATTCATCCGCCATCTCCCCACTTTCCATTATCAATTTCTCAGATGCACTTTCTATAGGACCAACGCTCACTTTGTTAACTCTTTTCTTACTTAAATATCTATAGAAACTCTTACTATCCATCTTTATATTATTAGTTAGCTTTCTCTTATGCTCTAATTTTTCCCTCCTTATTAATCTTTTTGTCATCCTTTGCTGCTCTTTATATTCTTTCCAAACTTCTGACCTGCCACCCGTCTTTGCCGTGATTATATGCTTTTTCTTAAATTGGAAACTGTCTTTAACTTTTTTAGTAAACCACGGATGGTGGGCCCTCCCCTTGGAATTTTTCTTTCTCATTGGAATGTACCTATTCTGTGTTTTCTGAAATATCCCTTTAAATGTCTGCAACTGAACCTCTATTGACATATCCCTTAACCTCATTTGCCAGTTCACTGTAGCTCGCTCTGCTTTCATGCCCTCATAATTGCCCTTATTTAAGTTTAAAATTCTAGTTTTGGAAACATTCGTTTCTTCCTCAAAACCAATGTAAAATTCAATCATATTATGATGGCTGCTACTTAGGGGCGCCTTCACTATGATGTAATCAATTAATCCTATCTCATTACTCAGTACAAGGTCTAGTATAGCCTGCTCCCTGGTTGGCTCCAGAATGTGCTGTTCTAAGAAACTATCCTGAAAACATTCTATGAACCCCTCACCTACACTACCTTTGCCCATCTGATTTTTCCAATCTATTTGTCGATTAAAATCCCCCATGATTATTGTTGTACCTTTCTGGTAAACTCCCATTATCTCTTCTTTTATACTCTGTCCTAGCATGTAGTTACAATTAGGGGGCCTGTACACCACTTCATGCCTTTATCATTCCTCATCTCCACCCAAATCACTTCTACATCATGGTTTCCTGAACTTTGGCCATCCCTCTCTAATGTACTAATACCATCATTAATTAATAGAGCCACCCCTCCACCTTTTCCTAACTTTCTGGCCAGAATTCCTCTGTCGGCGATTTGGGGGCGGGGCCTGCTCGCCGACGCGATAATGATGCGGGATGACATTGGGGGTAACCCCCGACGTCATCCCGCCCATTTAAATATTCAAGAAGGCGGGCAGACAGCGAAATCAGCTGTCCGCCCACCGACCTGTCAATGGCCAATTGAGGCCATTGACAGGATAATCAATCCAATTAAAGGCCCTGCCTGTCAAACCTTAAGGCTGGCGGGCAGGCCAGGAGCCCCAGCGGGCTTCTGAAAAAATATGAAACCTCATCCACTGGCGGGATGAGGTTTCATGTCTGTTTTTTAAAAGTTTAATAAAGTTTTAGTCATATTTATTAATATGTCCCATCTTGTCACATGAGGGGTACATTTTAATAATTTTTTTATTTTTCTATTTTTGATGTTTATAAAGCTTTCACCGATCTCCCTGAGACAGCACTTAGTGTCAGGGAGATGTGCCCTCTTGCGCGCACATGCGTGAAAGAGCGCACTTTAACAGTTGGGGGACCCCTCCCCCTCCCCGCACAGGAAGTGCATAGCGCTTCCCGTCAGGCAGCCCGCTGGGCAGGCCTTAATTGGCCCGCCCACTCAAAATGGCGGCGGGGCCCGCTTCGGTGGCGGCGATCGGCTGCCCACCTGCCGCTGAGCCAGTGGGGCTCGCCCGCCCATCAAGGGCAAAATTCTGCCTGTCTTTCCTAAATGTCACATACTCTTCAATATTCAGGTCCCAATCCATTTCATCCTGTAGCTATGTCTCGGTAATGGCTATCAGATCATGCTTATTTCTTTCTATTTGCACTGTCAGTTCATCTGCTTTGTTTTGAATGATATGTGCATTTGGGTACAGAGCTTTTAGTTTTGTCCCTTTATTATGTTTGTAGCATCGAACCTTACTTGCTGATTTACTCATAGATTTGTACTCTCTGTCCTTTCCTGTCACAGTCTGTTTATCATTTCCCATATTAATATCTGTCTCTCTTGCCTTGTCTCTACTCTTTGGTTTACCACATCTTCCCAGATTTGACCCCTTGCCCCCACTATTCAGTTTTAAACCCTCTCTATTTCCCTAGTTATGCAGCTTGCGAGGACACCAGCCCCAGCACAGTTCAGGTATAGACCATCCCAACGGCACAAATCCCACTTTCCCCAATACTGGTGCCACTGCCCCAAAAACCAGGACCCACTCCTCTTACCCCAGTCTTTGAGCCACGCATTCATTTCTCAAATCTTATTTGCTCTATGTCAATTTGCACGTGGCTCAGGTAATAATCCAGAAATTATTACCTTTGAGGTTCTGTTTCTTAATTTGGTGCCTAGCCTGTTATACTGACTATGCAGAGCCTCCTTCCTCATCCTGCCTATGTCGTTGGTACCTACATAGACCATGACCACTGGGTCCTCTCCCTCCAGCTGCAAGTTCCCCTCCAGTCCTGAGCAGATGCCTCGAACCCTGGCACCGGGCAGGCAACAAAGCCATCTGGACTCTCACTCCCTGCTGCACAGAACAGTGTCGATCCCCCTCACTATACTACCACTACATTCCTTTTTGTTCCTCCCACTTGAATAGCTTCCTGTACCACGGTGCCATGGTCTGTTTGCTCATCCACCCTGCAGCCCCAACTCTCATCCAAACAAGCTGAGAGAACCTCAAACCTATTGGATAATTGCACAGGCTCAGACTCCTGCACTCCTACCCTCTGGGTCCCCTTACCTGCCTCACTCACAGTCACACCCTTCTGTCCCTGACCACTGACCAAATCAGAAGACCCTGTCCTAAGTAGTATGACTGCCTCCAGGAAAGCATACAGGTAACTTTCCCCCTCCCTCATGTGTCACAGAGTCTGCAGCTCAGCCTCCAGCTCAATGACTCTGAGCCGAAGTACCTCGAGCCGCAAACACTTACTGCAGACGTGTTTGCCCTGGATCACAATGTTATCCAGGAGCTACCACATGCTGCAGCCTTGACACATCACCTGTCCTGCCATCTTTAATGTGTTTTAAATAATTACTTAATAATATTAATCACTTATTTATGTTGCTTTCTTATATATTTTATTAACTTTACAGCCAGTTTGTGTACATTTTTAAACCATAGGTATAGAATAGAATTTACCCACTTACCAGATACTCACCAAACAGCTAGCTCCTTTCCCTGTAGAAGAGCAAGAACCAATTTCTATGGGATGAGAAAGATAGAAAGAGGAAATGATCATGTCCTCCTGCACTTTTCTGAACTCCCCTCTCACCAAACTCCAAGTCTTCAATCAGCTAGCTCAGCTGCACTCCGTTTGCCATTACGAGGAGGAGGGGCTGCGAGGAAGAAGAGGGGAGAGGGGCCACAAGCAGAGAGAGGGGCTACGACGGGGAGAGGGGCTGCGAGGAGGAGAGAGGCTGTGAGGGGGAGAGGGGCTGTGAGGGGGAGAGGAGTGGCGAGGGGAGAGAGGGGCTGTGAGGAGGAGGGAGGCTGTGAGGGGGAGGGGGCCTGTGGGGGAGAGAGGAGTGGAAGGAGGGAGAGGGGCTGTGAGGAGGAGGGGGGCTGTGAGGGGGAGAGAGTGGTGAAGGGAGAGAAAGGCTGCAACGCTGAGAGAACAGCTTCAAACCTGTCAACAAAGGAACTCACAGCTAACTGGGAACCAGAAAAGCTTGAATTCACTGAGGTAATGAATTCCTTGCAAATGGTAAGTTCAAGAGCTACTGAATGGGGAAAAAAATGTAACGGATGCTAGTGTAATGAACACTGTGTTAATTGAATAATTTAATACTGAACAGTTTTATTTCATAAGAAAGATTTGCATTTTTGTGTTATCACGTCTCAAAGTGTTTCACATACTGTGAATTATTAAAGGTGCAACAACTGTGTTAGGACAAGCAGGCAAGCATCTCTCATACACTAAGATCCCAAAGAGTAGTGAACAACTTGCATTTTTATACTGTTTTTTATGACCTTAGGACATCCCAAAGTGCTTTACAGTCAGTGAAATACTTTGGAAATGTAGTCATTTTTGTAATGAAGGAAATGTAATGAGGTAAATGATTAATTAATTTAGGGGAGTCCAGGACTAGGGAGCATAATCTAAAAATTAGAACCAGATCTTTCTGGAGTGGAATTAGGAAACACTTCTACACACAAAGTAGGATAGACGTTTGGAACGCTCTTCTGCAAGGGGCAACTGATGTTAGATTGATTGTTAGATTTAAACCTGAGATTGAGATCTGAGATGCAGTGATCAGGGTTGTAACTACATAGTTAAAATCTTCCAGCTTTGTGCATATGCAATGAAAACACATTAACTGTGACCTCACCAGTCTGAGAAAGACATGTTTAGGGTGATGGCTATTTGTGTGCAGAAGTGTGTGTCAGTTATTTTGAAAAAAACTTTTGTTGCTAACTTCTGCCTGTTGTTTTCTTGTGCAAATTTAAATGCAGTGTTGTCTAGGAAATTAATGCTTTCTCTGTGTGATGTGGCTTTAAGTTTAATGGAGGGATGATGATTATCGAGGATATTAATGAATTCTTCTAATTCTGCTTTTGTGTGAGTCCAAATACCTAATATGTCAACACAAATACAGAAGGTAATGTTACTGCATGACTGTATCATAGTATAAAGGAGTTAGTGAGAATGAAAAAGGGGTCCCCAAAAACCAAAGAGTAGCCCCCAAAAATCAGAAAGTCATCCTCAAGAAAACCTCAAGAGCCCTCGAATAAAATTATTTGGACCCCTGTGATGTACACCAAACCATTTACATATTCAGTAGTATGTTAATCACTATGTTAGATTGCATTCACTATAAAACAATATCACAACAGTTTGTATTTGACAGGCAAGCAATTTACAGGATTACAGCCCCTGCTGTAATGAGAGCTCAAGCAGTCACTATTAAATTGTGAGTTTTAGATCATGCCCCCTCCCTGTGTGCACTTCTGAACTCAAGGCATTCAAATTTTCTCTTTAAGGACTGTGGCAGGCAGCAGGGTCATCCAACTCTACAAATGGCTTGCAATTCTGCCTTGATGCCTATGTTTTCCACATAAAAATGAAAGCCTGGGGCTTACTTCACTGTTTTAACAAATCCACTGCCAACAAGGGTGCACCTTGGGTACATGCAGTTCTGATTTTGCTCTTCTTTAAAAATTGAAAAATCCAACTGGATGTGTGCTTGTGAAGGTGTTTTGAATATGTTAATGGACACTGAAGGGTGTAACCAAAGTCCAGTAGTTTACATTATTCATTGATGCCTTGTGCGCTAGCAATGTTTATAATTTTCTACAATCTATGTGAGTAATATAGGGCGGCGCTGCCAGACCTGCTGAGTTTTTCCAGGTAATTCTGTTTTTGTTTTGAGTAATATAGGGACCTGTTCTGTTGTGGCATAAAGATGAGACCACTCAAGTCTGTGAGTTTCCAGTAAGCAAAGAGGGGCTGCGAGGGGGAGAAGGGTGGTGAGGGGAGAGAGGGACTGTGAGGAGGAGAGGGACTGTGAGTGAGGAGAGGGGCTGTGAGTGAGGAGAGGGGCTGCAAGAGGGGAGAGGGGCTGTGAGGTGGAGAGGGGCTGTGAGGAGGAGAGGGGCTGTGAGGGGGAGAGGGGCTGTGAGGGGGAGAGGGGCTGTGAGGGGGAGAGGGGCTGTGAGGGGAAGAGGAGTGGTGAAGGGAGAGAGAGGCTGTTAGGGGGAGAGGGTCTATGGAGGGGGGGAGAGGAGTGGAAGGGGAGAGAGGGGCTGCGAGTGGGGAGAGGGTGGATTCAATCATATGCTGGAGAGATCAAAACAAAAAGCTAAAAGCTACTGCGGATGCTGGAAATCCAAAACAAAACAAAAACAGAATTACCTGGAAAAACTCAGCAAGTCTGGCAGCATCGGCGGAGAAGAAATCAGTCAACGTTTCGAGCCTTCATGGCCCTTCGGCAGAACTGCAGCATAGTTTCAACAAGGGAGAAATATAAATTGGTTTAAGGTGGGTGGGGGGGGGGAAGAGACACATTGAGGGTGTGGTGTGAGCAGATAATAATCAAAAGATGTCACAGACAAAAGGGTCAAAGAGGTGTTGAAGGTGGTGGTCTTTGTCTGAGAAAAATGCTAATTAAGAATGGAAAACAGGATATTCAAAGTACAGCTCTAGTGGGGGTGGGGTGGAAAGACTATAGGTTTTAGTTTTAGATTTAAAAATAATGGAAATAGGTGGGGAAAGAAGAATCTATATAAATTATTGAAAAAAAAAGCGGGTGGGGGGTGGAAAAGAAACGGGGTGGGGATGGGGGGAGGGGGAGTTTAAGATCTAAAGTTGTTGAATTCAATAATCAGCCCAGAGGGCTGTAAAGTGCCTAGTCGGAAGATGAGGTGGGAGGAACAGCATAATAATTATAATAATTTATATAGATTCTTCTTTCCCCACCTATTTCCATTATTTTTAAATCTAAAACTAAAACCTTTAGTCTTTCCACCCCACCCCCACTAGAGCTGTACTTTGAATATCCTGTTTTCCATTCTTAATTAGCATTTTTCTCAGACAAAGACCACCACCTTCAACACCTCTTTGACCCTTTTGTCTGTGACATCTTTTGATTATTATCTGCTCACACCACACCCTCAATGCGTCTCTTTCCCACCCCGCCTCCCACCCCCCCCACCCCCCCACCTTAAACCAATTTATATTTCTCCCTTGTTGAAACT